>NC_057849.1:182683716-183933716 GCF_015237465.2 Chelonia mydas | reverse complement strand
GCTGTAACTCGCAAGTATAGCCAAGGCCTAATTTTGTCCCTACATACTTGTGTTGTTTGTTTATATTCATCCTTTGTAATTTGACCTTTTTTTCCACTTTTTCTAGGACTTTTTTTTTTTATTTTTAGATCATTGAAGACTTTCTGGTTAAGCCAGGGTGGTCTCTTGCCATACTTCCTGTCTTTCTTATGCAGTGGGATAGTTTCCTCTTGTGCCCTTAATAACGTCTCTTTGGAAAACTGCCAACGGTCTTCAATTGTTTTTCCCTTAGACTCGCTTCCTATGGGATCTTACCTACATAGTTATATCAAAGTAATTTGTAATGTAGACATAGCCTCAGTGGTTGGAAGAGTCAGACCAGCAGCAGTCCAGCAGTTACTCAAAGCTTTTGCCCATGGCTGGCAAAGCTGCTGTTCCTGCCTTGGACCCAGCCCTGTACCTGTCTTGCCTCACTCCAGCAAACCCATTTCTGACCCTTGGCTCCAATTCCTGACTTCTTACTCCAGCTCTCACCGTTGGCTCTGGCCTCTGACTCCAGTTCTGACTTTAGGCTCAGACCCTGACTCCAGCTGTGACCCTTGGCTCAGGCATCTAGCCTCTGACTCAGGTTTTGACCCTGGGCTCTTATTTCCTGTTCTAACCACTAGGCACAACCGCCTACATCCCAGTCCCTGACAGGAAAGGATGGTAACACAAATGCCTTAGTTTAATAGCAGCTCTATATACCATCAGCAAGGCCCAAAATAGAATCTGTGGGCTTAGTGGCAACTAGTGAGATCACCCAGGTCAGGCAATACTGAAATCCTGACCTTTATAGTCACAGTCCAGAATTGCAGGGAAGACTAGTTAGAAAGCCATCCCAATAGCCTAGTGCGTCGTTGGTGAGGGGCTTGACTCACTATGGAGGGGTCTACCTTACAAAGAGAAGGGTGGAAGTCCCTGAGATAGTAATAGGCATCCTGCTAACATGGCAATATGAGTGTATGGGTTGCAAGAGCAACCCATAGGTAAGTTCTGAACCTCTCATCAGCAATGGCCTAGTCCCTGAATTTCTTGGATAAACTCCACACACACACACACACACACACACACTGTCTTCAAAACATTTTTTGTACACTCAGGTGTACTACTGCAACTTTATTTGAGTTGTGTGCAAACCAACTATTGTCATTCAGATGAAAAAAGAAAAGGAGTACTTGTGGCACCTTAGAGACTAACCAATTTATTTGAGCATAAGCTTTCGTGAGCTAGAGCTCACTTCATCGGATGCATACCTCAGCGATGTTCCAATAAGCTTCTTTCACAGACTAGACTCCTTCCTAGTCTGGGCCCAATCCTTCCCCCCCGGTACAGTCCTTGTTCGCTCCAGGTCAGGTGGTATCTAGGGGATTTCTCATGACTGGCAGGGGAAGGATTGGGCAGGGGAAGGATTGGGCCCAGACTAGGAAGGAGTCTAGTCTGTGAAAGAAGCTTATTGGAACATCGCTGAGGTATGCATCCGATGAAGTGAGCTCTAGCTCACAAAAGCTTATGCTCAAATAAATTGGTTAGTCTCTAAGGTGCCACAAGTACTCCTTTTCTTTTTGCGAATACAGACTAACACAGCTGTTACTCTGAAACCTGTCATTCAGATGAGTTAGTCACAGCTGGGAGAGAGTCCACAACAGGCTGATCATATAGAATGTGCAGAGATAAGTATCCTGTTGGTCGATTTCATGTTTGGTAGACATCAAGAATTCTTTTCTTCTTTTTTTTAATTATATCTGTTGGCAAAATCTTCATGTTCCATTCTCATTTTATTGCTCATATTGTTACTTGAAATCAATAAGTTCCAAGCAGTCACAAGTAACAACACATTAACCAGCATGTGTGTGTACATAATATGGGTGGGAAGGATTAGTGCAGGAAGAGAGGGGATGGGTTTTTAAAGTGCCAAGAGATTGTTATAAAGAGGAAAGATGGGAAAAACAGACATGTAACACTATACAAAAATGCTTTGAGTGGCCTTTGAACACTTAATTGTTTATAATTGGGTATATTCCGGTTTTTTTAATCGAGAAGGTTGGAAAATACCTCTCAAATTATGCAATCCAGTTTGCTCATTTATGTGGGATAATGATAAAGGAAGAACCTGCATGTGTTTACTCAAACCCAGGTTAGATAAGTGATTTTATCTGGTTCTAGTTTGTACAGGGTTTTTATCTCTATACAAGTAACACTATATAGGATAAACATTCCTCTGTCTCTCCAGTAATAATAATCTCTGTCCTTCTTTGTACAAGTACATTGATTAAAAAATGCTGCATATGATTCAGACACCACCTGTCCCAGTATTCCAGATAGGTCAAAGCTGATCTTTCAACAACAGCGGAATAGAAGGCATGAGAAAATTATATAAACAAAGACTTTCAGCAAAATATACACAATAGAGTGCTGTAATGGAAGTTTACTGTTGATTATCTATGTAGCAAGGGTGATGGTGCTCAGGATACGTTTACAGTAGCAAAACAAAAGAACAGCAGGGCAAAGTGTGGAGAAGGCAAACTCTTTGCCTCGTTTTAGCTGATGTTCAGTTCCTCTATTTCAGGAGCACCATATATTCCAAAAAATAAGAAAAAAGGTGATGTGTAGTGAAAATAATAGAAAGGCAGTGGTGTAATTGTTTATGTACATGACTCAGGAACCCTGGCTCTGGTTCAGGAGCCTTGGATGGAACTTGGGATTACAAAGGTGGCCCCCTTAATCCTGGGACTGCACTGTGTTGGGCCATTCACCAAGTACAAGTGAGAGTATATTTAGAGCTGTTCTAATTTGCTCTGGTTGCCCATGACTTTATAGAGCTCTATGGCAGCTGTGTGTCATGTAGCTGTAGTGATGCCTCGGACATGACATGCACCCTGTGACCAAGTGGGAATTGTCTTTAATCTTTATATGAATCATAAGTGTGCCTCAGTTTCCCTCTGTATGTGGCATTATTAACCAAGTGGGTGCACAAGGGTTAACACTGCTCCTGGAACAGTGCAGGGGGTGGGTGTGTGTGATCTTGCTGTCCGGGGTGGGGTGAGGACGGAAATGATTAGGATCATTGAAGAACTGACTGAAACCGGCTCAGGTTAACAGAAGGTCCAGCAAGACAAAGAAATGCTCCAAGCACCAAACAGTCAACACATACCAGCAGAAAACCCTGGCAAGTGGGACTTGTCAGCTGAGCTGGAGAAAACAAAGGAGGGGTTTTTTGGGAGGGACTCAGGAGCCTGACCCATATTGGTGGGGGAGAGAGCCAGAGATGAAGTGCAGCCCAGCTTGGCTGGCCCATCAGGGCACTGGTTTGACTAGGGTGGATTATGGCTTAATGTCTGCCTTTCTGTGTTAGCCTAAGGACTGTAAAATTTTGTGTGCCAGGTGACAAATAAATTGTTACCTTGTTTTGCAAAGGCTTCCTGTGTCCCTGTGAATACTCACTGAGAGCATTGTACCCTGAGGGGATACAGTACAAGCCTCCTTCAGTAGTTTGGCTTGGCTGGATTTGCTGCAGGGAGCCATGGAGACACAGGGAATGTTGGTACTGACCACTCAGTCTTGGAGGCCACGAACCTGCACCTGTGGAACTGTGAGAGTCCTTGGGACCTAAAACACTAAAGGGGTCACTCCCAGGAGACTGGTGACAGGCTGGGGCCTGGACCACACCCAGTGACTCCATGACACCCTCTATGCTAGTCACAGGCATGGATGGTAGGTGGTAACTTAGTAACTATAATGATGATTCTGTGCCTCCTGATGATCTCTCTTCACTGAAGCAATCCTTCTCTGATCAGCCAAACCAACTTTAGGGCAAGTTTGCACCTGTGGGGTGGTGCAAAGCTAGGTTTAATGTACTAAATGGTATCTGCTAACATTGTATGGGTGCACCACTCTGCACCATTTAAACCTGCTGATACCTTTTAGATACGCTGAGACATGGTACTGTAGTCGCTTGAGTTTTTAGAACTGTGTTTTGGCAAGCTTGTCTGTTAACTCCAGGCAGATTGTTTGAATCTGTTTAATAGACAGTCCTGTCATTGATTCTCTAAAAACAACATAAAGTAGCCTGTGAACCAGGTCTGATTAAAAAGACAAAGTTTCATGGTATCAATTATCCTCGTCTGTTTAGTGGAAGTGTTGAAACCTCTGAGTGTTCACTGTGAGCTGATGCAGCAAAGCACTTTAAACATGTGTAGTCCCATCTGACTGCAGTGGGAATACTCCTGTGCTTAAAGATACTCACATATTTAAGTGCTTTGATGGACTGGGGCCAGAGGACTCAGAGCCTTGCAGGCTTGATCTTCATATGAACAAAATATCTAAGAAAAGAACTAGGTATGGGTATGGGTGCAACAATAACTGTATTGAGAGAAACTTTCAATGAGGGTGATGTAGTGAGACTGTGAAAGAGAGACTAGAAGAAGAGCTCTGTGTAAGCTCGAAAGCTTGTCTCTCTCACCAACAGAACTTGGTCCAATAAAAGATATTACCTCATCCACTTTGTCTTTCTAATATCCTGGGACCCATGTGACTACAACAGCATATATGGAAAAAATGTAGAATGCTGTCAATTTACTCTTCCCTAATGCCCTTGGTGAACCCTCCCTCCCCTCCACATCAGTCATCTGTTCTCACTTTGTAGTTGAGTGGTGAATTGTATCACATTACTAAGAGTTCATTATTTTTACAAAATATCTTACAGAATATTCACTGCTATTAAGTACTATAAAAAATGAAGCCTAGAATACATTGGGTCAGAATTACATTTGTCCATGCTATCAGTGTAAAGCAATTATAATGTGCTTGAAAAACTGAATTTGGTAACTTTCTGAGACTTGGGGCATCTTCATTACATAAGAACGGCCATACTGGGTCAGTCCAAGGTCCATCTAGCCCAGTTTGCTGTCTTCTGACTGTGGCCAATGCCAGATGCCCCAGAGGGAATGAACAGAACAGGTAATCAAGTGATCCATGCCTTGTTGCCCATTCCCAGCTTCTGGCAAAATATGTGTACATATAAATTGCCTGGGATTATGTCATTATAAACTTCATACTTACTTTTATTCTTCATATCCCTTGAATGTATGCTCTTGTATGTAAATATGTACAGTAAAAACTTTGTTATCTGATGTGTTTGGGAAATGGGGGGTGCCGGTAAGTCAAAAATTCCGGTTAACTAAGAGAGAGGGAGTTTGGGTGCAGGAGGGGCTGGGGATTGTGGTGCGACATGTGGGCTCTGGGAGGGAGCTTGGGTGAAGGAGGGGTTTTGGGGCGCCGGATCTGGGCGGCACTCACTCAGGCGGCTCCCCGCAAGCGGCGATATGTCCTTGCCGCTCCTAGACGGAGGCGCACCCAGGCAGCTTTGTGCGCTGCCTCTGCCTGCAGGTGCCACCCCCACAGCTCCCATTGGCTGTGGTTCCCGGCCAATGGGAACTGCAGAGCCAATGCGCGGGGCAGGGTGGGGGCAGTGCACGGAGCTCCTGTCACTGTTCCTCCGCCTAGGAGCAGCAGAGACCTGTCACCATTTCCAGGGAGCCACGCAGAGCCAGGTAGGGAGCCTGCCAGCCCTGCCCCAACCAGACCCTATTAAAGATCAGATGCCGGTTTATAGAGCTTTCAGATTGGTAAAGTGCTGGATAACACAGCTTTTACTGTAGCTGTGTGGAGGGGTTGTTTTATCAGCTGTGTAGAGGGGTTGTTCTACTGCAACAGGAGAATGGGAGTGGAACAGTTACATTAGCTCACCTATGTTTTGAACACAGTAGAGAAAGTACAACTAATGCTTAATACCTATTTTTCTGCTTGGAAAATAGGATAGCATGTTCCAGTATTTGCAGATGCTTCAATTGCATAACATTCAATGATGATAAAAACACTGAATTCAAGTTCTCTCTTTTGGTAATATAAGTATGCTAATCTAGGTCATCAAGAGTCTGCTCAGCAATAACTGGACTATTCTTTGGTCCTAAATATAATATTTGGCACCAGCGGACACACACTTATTGTTCTCTGCTTTGGAAGGTAGTCTCCACTTTTAGGGGAAAACAAAACAATCCAAGAGCCACGTTTTCCGCGGAGAGAGCTTTTGTGCTTAAGTTTTTTATTTATTTGCAGTGTGACTCATCTAGTATGTACCAAGGGCTCTGTAAAAACAATGTTGTTTACTTACTAAAGCAGAAGGTTTAGAATGTTGAAACACATGGAAGTTTTTTTTAAAAAGACTAATTTAATAAGGTAACTTTCAGGTTCAGTTTTGGAAGGTGGGGGAATGTTTTTGTTTTTTAATGTGGCTAGAAAGTAAAGCTGTGTTTTCTCCTTTGTTTATTTTAAGATATTTGCCTCAGAACTAAATACAAGTTAACTCTTGATTCACTGCACGTATTGCAGGATTCTACGGTAACCTGTCCAAGCGAGGCTGGTGCTAGAACAAAATTAATCTGGTATCTGTCAGTATTATACTTTAAAGATGTTGGCTTTTGTCTGTAAAAAAGCAACCAAAAATGCTAAAAGTTTTAGAAAACATGGTTTATGAAGGAGAGGGTAAAGGGTAGAGGGAAAAAATGATGATGGGGTAGCATTCTAATGGGCTATAAATACATGTCATAAGAAAAAGACACTCAAATTTGGCCAAGTTATAAATTTCTTCTAGAAAAAAATCTCAATTTGGACATGCTTAGAGATTTGTTAGTTTGGCAGCTGAAGTCTTTGAAGATTCCATCTGCACTGAGCATGCTCCATTTCCTCAGTGTGCCAGCCATAATGTGCATGCACCATCCCCATAAAGCATCTGCGCGTGCTCTGTCCCAGTGTTGCAGGCAGGATTTTGTATTTTTTTAAAGAGTAAATATGTGCAAAGTGCTCCTTTTTTAACCAAAAAAACAAAGAAACAAAAAAAACCCCAACCAACCAAACAAAAAACCTTTCACCTTTGCTTTTAAATTGCATGAAGCAGTGCCTCTTGTGTTAAGTAACTCTGCCTAATGCAGGTCTTTAAAATAGTTAAATGTATTTTTGTTTTTCAGCTTTGCAAGTAAGGGAAATGAATCCATCAGTGTGAAAAGTGATAAAAAGGAAAGAATGCTTCTCCCTGAGCTGTTAAAGGTATGATTTTATTTATTAATTTTCACTGAGCCAGATTTACTGCTTGCCTTCCTCCTTCCCCCTTTAAGTAGTATTATTAGTACTGTTGTTAGTTAATATTTTAACAGTGGTGTGCCTAGAGGCCACAGTCAGGAATTGAGTCTCCACCGTGCTAGGCACTGATTGATACACAGAACAGGACAGTGTCTGCTTCAAGCCCCTGATAGAAAGTTTACTTGGTCGTGCTTCAGTGAAAGGGGCTGGACTTGACGACTTCTTGAGGTCCCTTCCATCCCTACATTTCAATAATTCTGAAGTCCCTACCCTTGCTTACAATCAAAATCAATGCAAATTTAATGCTAATGAAACATGCAGGATTCACAGTCCTGGAGAAGAAAGTTATAATTTTATCCAAGGAACAGGAATTTTGCCAAGTGCCTCCCTAATGATTCTTCCATGTGAACTAGAAGTACCAGTCTTCCCTATGCAGTGATGGCATCATTTTAAAACGAACAATCTTGAGGGGATTCAAATCACACAAGTTACCAACCAAAACAACTGTATGATCTTTCTGCTGTAATCCTTGTCCTCCTCTTCTCCCTCGTTACCAATGTTAAACATAAGAACGGCCATACTGGGTCAGACCAGTGGTCCATCTAGCCCCGTATCCTGTCTTCTGACAGTGGCCAACATCTCATGCTTCAGAGAGAATGAACAGGACAGTTATTTAGTGAGTCGTCCCCTGCAGCGTCTCAGAGGTTTAGGGTCATGGGGTTGTGTCCCTGACCATCTTGGCTAATAGACATTGATGCACATATCCTCCATAAACTTATCTAATTCTTTTTTGAACCCATTTATAGTTTTGGACTTCACAACATCCCCTGGCAGTGAGTTCCACAGGTTGACTGTGTGTTGTGTGAAGTACTTCCTTTTGTTTTCTTAAACCTGCTGACTATTAATTTCATTGGGTGACCCCGGGTCTTGTGTTATGTGAAGGGATAAATGACATTTCCTTATTCACTTTATCCACACCATGCATGATTTTATAGATCTCTATCATATCTTCCCTTAGTCTTCTCTATTCCAAGCTGAACATAGAACCATAGAATATCAGGGTTGGAAGGGACCTCAGGAGGTTATCTAGTCCAACCCCCTGCACAAAGCAGGACCAATCCCCAATTTTTTCCCCAGATCCCTAAATGGCCCACTCAAGGATTGAACTCACAACCCTGGGTTTAGCAGGCCAATGATCAAACCAGTGAGCTATCCCTGCGCCCCCTTCCCCCCCCCCCCCCCCCCAAACAATCCCAGTCTTTTCAGTCTCTCCTCATATGGAAGCTGTTCCATTCCCTTAATAATTTTTGTTGCCCTTCTCTGTACATTTTCTGATTCTAATATATCTTTCTTGATATGAGGTGACCCTTCATCTTACTGTGTCTTAATTTATGCCCCAATCCTGCAAAAGGACCATTAGTCTCATGTGATCAGGACCTTCTATTGTAAGAGGTTTGGGGCAGGAACACTGTTTTGCCTGCAGAGTGCCATTCATGTTTATTTCACGGTATATATAATTACATACAGTGCTGCTACTCTCTGTGCAACTTTTCTCAAGATTGCCTCTGCCCCTCCATACCTCAGCCCTGATCAAGTGGAATGACTTTTAGGGGTAAAAAGGCAGTTCATTCTCTAGTCACATCCATTCAATTTTTGGTGTGTCTGCTCACAGTTCATGAGAGTACAAGTTAGTGCAAACTATGGTGTGGACACCTGTCATTTCAGGTAGGCCACTGCACAGAAGATGACTTTCAGATGCTACAGACTTGCACTGCATTTATTATTGCTGAGTGCTGAAAATATACAGAGAAAGAAATGGACCTTTCCCAAAAGACTTACAATCTATGTCTGACCTACAATACAGACACAAAACATGCTAGTGAACCAGGTGAGATACAGTCTCAAAACAGTGGCTCTTTTTCTTCCTTTTTAAAAAAACATACACACACAATATCTTTCTACAGTGGATTATTGGTGAAAAGCTTTACATAAGAAGTTGGTTTGAGGAAGGATTTGAATGAAAAGAGAGGGTGTTTGGTGTGTCTGAATAGAACTGTTAGAAGTATAAGGGGTATATAGGATGAAATATGAAAATGAGATGGTTTCTAAGGGAAAGAATGAGCAGGATGTGTGGGTGGAGCAAAGGGACCATCAGTTGTTTGAACCGGCGACCTAGTGGTTTCTTGTTTTTACTGATGATTGTGTTATCCTGGTTTAAAACAGAACAAAAAACCCCACCAAACCTCATTTGTTTTTTACTTTGCAAAGAATAATACTAATTCAGCAATTATCATTTTGGTTATAAGTCTATTGTAATTTACAGCAAATAATGAAATTCTCTATGCAGAGTCTGCCTCAGCCATCTTTTCGGCAATGTTATACTAAAGATTGGTGTGAAAGAAAATTCTGTCAGAGGGTTCTGGCTGCAAGGAATCTAAACTTAAATACTCTCCATCATGTTGGTAGAGTTCCTTGTTTAATAATTTCACAATTTGTGGTTTTATAATGTGCATTACATTATTTCCTGTGGTAATTCATTGTGCCTGTGTCTGAGAGTTGGCTTTGTAAAGAAGGAGCAGTGTTCATATTGTCAGAATGCTGGCCATTTGCTGGATATCTCAAGGATGTCTGTGAAGTTACAGTTAAACTGCTCTTCCTCAGTGCCTTTATGTGACTTACCTGGTGGGTCCTTAGAGCATCCCTGGATGTTTCTTTCTAGACTGTGGCTCAAAATAATTGTTAGTGTATTTTAGAAGTATGTGGTATACAATGCCAAATAAACTATTTTCTAAATATGCAATTTACTAAAATTACAGATAGTTGGATAATGTTGAGATGGAGGGGAAAAAAGATTGATTTCGCTTAAGGTTTAAAGTTAATTGAAACAGGGCCTCATTGTACCATATTTGATGTCAGCCAAGTTGAGCTGTCTTGTGTAAAGATCCTTAATAGATAAAGTATTGCTACCCAGATCAAAGAAATTGTTGAGAGACTCAATGGTTCAGCAATTTGAGTCATGGATAATGGTTGGTGTTGGAAGACAGACGTTCCAGTTTTATTGGATTAGATCACTATATATATATATATTTTTTAATTCTTAGGAATAGTCCTTTTACAGTTGCCCTTTCACAAATAATTGAGATTTCTAGGTTATGTGCATACACCCATGCACATATGGGTGGAGCGTGGCCCATCGAACTAACAGTGGGATATGGAGTCTGTGACTTGTTCAGATCCAGTTGAGGTTAGTTGTGGATAACACTCACTACCATCTGATGACTATTTATTAGCCTGTATAAAATCAGTTGGTCATCTGTCACATTCCTGGTGGACACATGTCCATGTGATGGTGTTTTTGAACACTTATTAATGGTCTCAACAGAGAGGACAAGGATAGAATAGCTTGGAGATTAGACGTCCCTTTCCCTCCAAAGTAGAGGTCATCCCTACAAATCAGAGTTGATAAACTGGCTGAAGTGAGGTGAAAAATGTGTACAGCTGCTGTACTTCTGAGTGGCTGTATTGAGGTTTTCAGTTCCCAGTGCTGTCAATTCTGCATCTTTCACACATACTAAATGTTTTTCCGACTTTGATGAAAGCCCAAAGGGGGAAGTGTATGTAATACATTAATGTGGCCATCTTCTGAAATTCTAAAATCATTCTTTTAGCTATTTACTTGGGAAAGTATGTTAGTCAGCCTTTATTTGATCAATATCCAGGAAACGTTTTTGAAATTTTATTTGTTATATGCATTGACCTCACCCTTTAATTCACTACCAGAAGGTACAATGCTAATTGACATTACTTATTTGCAGATTGTGTTTCACTTCCGTTCTATGAGCCAGGGCTGTAAACATGGTTCTTTCTCTATAAATGTTCCATTTAGAAAGGCAGCTTTTCAATGCCATTATTATTAATAAACATATAGCTCCATAGAGGTGTATATAGTGCTTGAGTATTTTTAGTGTCTGCATTGCAGTACAAAATCAGTGTCCCAAATCTATTAATTTTTTTTGTTGTCATTATTTATTATTACTTAAAATGGGCCACTTCTTTTTTTTCCTGGAACAGATATTAAATTTTTTTTGTTTCATCTTAAAATGTGTGTAGGATTTTTTTTGACAGCTTTTCTATAAACCTCTTAAAACAGTGATTTATAGTTGAAATGCAGATCTACTTACCTTCAGCTCTACTACCAGCTGCTCCACAAATACCTGTACTGTGATGAGCTCCAGGCCTGAAAATGACTTGGTGGTTCAGTTTTGATGGAGAAATTGCAATGTGCACTTTTAGAAAGGTCTGTATCCCTACTTTTAAACATTAAACATTGTATCATTTAAAGATAACATAAATATGGCCTTATTTGTGCTCTTGCCATAATGCTAGAACTCAATGTCAAGGAGCGTGACCGTACAGGTTTTAATGGCTTAATTAACGTATGTTATGAAGACAGCTGTACATTTTTGTTGCCTTCACAGATTATCTGCACCTAATGGGCCTGAATCTCATCTCATTTTCACCTGTGTAAATTCCACCCCTGTAAAATGTCACATCAAGATTGGGACCAATATCTTTGCAAGTTTACTAAATGCTTTTTTAAAGTAAAGTTCTAATTTATGTTGGCTTTGAATGTGTTAACACATTCAAACGTTTCTCACCTGGAGTGTGGACTCTTGCTGGATACCTGTTTATGGGACTTAATTAGTGAAGTTGGAGAGATGAACTACTTTACTTTTGGGAGAACAGGGGGCTGGAGCAGTACTGCCAAATGTGAATGTTCAAATATCATGAAGCTGCCTTAAAAATCGTGAGATTTTTAAAAAATATGTGGCAGGCTTTTATTTGCCTTCTGGCTTTGAGCTTTTAGGGTTCACATTTTCAATCTTTTCTCTTCAGCCATGAGGTCTAGAAACATGTTTTGTTTTGTTTTTTAAGCTGAGATTCTCACATTATCACATGATTCCAGAAGCTAGGATTTTAAAATAAATGTCAAATTATGAGATTTGCAGTAAAATCATGAGAGGTGGCAACATTGCAGCTATTCAGGAGGATAGGATAGGCTATTCAGGAGGATCCTTCCTAAAATCTCTTAATTCTGTAATGGTGACATTCACCCAGATTCAGAGAGCGTGTCTGATGAGGCCCTTCAGAAAGAAGAAGCTTGGGCCACAAGCTCCCTCACCAGAGGTGGCATGAGGGCCATTGGGCAGAACTTTGAACAAGTTGGTACCAGAAGACACAATATCTGCACTTTATATAGTCTGCTGGTAGGATTTGTGTGTGGGTGAACATCATACCTTCCCACCCCACTTATTATATGCAGCCTGATTGCTCAGTCTTTGTGCAAGGAAAAGATGAATTTCACACTTACTGAATAATTTTTAAAAAGTCAAAGGAAGCATCAGTTTTATGGTAATGGGCTACCAAAAAATGCACCTCAAAACACATTCATTGAAAAAAGAAACTGAACAGTTATATTGACAGGATTTATAGATGAAAGAGAATAAGCGAGGCAATTAATTCATGTCTTTCTAGTTACTACAGTAGATCCATCTCTAAAGAAGAGAAATGAGTACTAACTTTAGATCTTCAATCAGAGAGATTTACTGTAGCGCCAGGCAAAAATCAGGAACAAGAAACTTGAAATAACCATCCAAATATCAATGGAATTTTATTTTAAAACTTCAGTTTGTCTTTCTAGAAGCTGTTATTGCTTTCAGGTTTTCCCTTAAAGGTGATTTATAAAGAATGTTGTGTTTTATATGGGGCCTTTTTTGCTGTCTTTTTATTTAAGAAAACAAAAAAAACATTTTTTCCTGCTTGTTTTCTGACCTCAATAACATTGTCTGGTCTTCCTCAATTTTGATAGGATATCTTCTGAATGTGTTAGCAACTTCTTATTGTGAACTTGTAGCACCCTAATTGAAAGAGCAAGGGGGGTGAAACTTTATTACAGACCATCTTGTGTCCAGAATGTTGACTGGCCTTAAAATTAAGTACTTGTTAAAAGCAAATGGAAAAATTAAACTGATTAAAAATCCCTTCCTATTGCTGAACTTTCATTTTAACTAAAGCAGTGTCATCATTTCATTAGTTTTCTAATCAGTCATCATAGTCTTCCTGGGCAAACAAAGCGAGAATTGTTAATATAATAAAAAGCAGAAAAAAGTTTTTGTTTTTTGGCTATTTTTAAACATCAAGCCTTATTAAGTCGTCTTTATGCAGAATAAAAATACCTAAAAGGTGCATGAGCCAGTTATTTTCTTTCACAAAATATCTTTACAAGATTAATTTCACTCGTAAGATACTGGATTCTCATTCTTTGGTTAGCTTTTAATGCATTTTTTTCTGTGGTGTGTTTTGTGTTTTTAATAGTGAGCTGTAGTTCACGAAAGCTTATGCGCAAATAAATTTGTTAGTCTCTAAGGTGCCACAAGTACTCCTTTTCTTTTTGCGAATTATTTTAAAGTAATTATAGAATAATAGGTTTTAGGGCTGGTAGAGACTTCTTGTTTTATTATCTCCTCTAGTCTCTTTTTAACCCCCATCACCAAAAAACTACTCCTAAATGCTAAATCCATCTTTGTCTTGAATATAATTAGTGAAGTGCAGCACTTCCTTAGTTAATACTGTACTTATTTATTGTCTAATTGCCTTTATTGTTGGGAAAAATTAAAACAGAATACCCCCAAAAATATTTCTAATCTTATGCCTTTCCTCGTCTCATAATTCCATCTCCTCCTGGTTTGTCCTGGAAATATAGAGACACAGTAGTTAATTACATCAGTCTCTCAAGGATACCTAATTTTTTTCTTTCACACTGTATGGAAAACAGAAGTCTGCTTCATATGTGAGATCCATGTGTTGCAGTGTAGCCCACACAGTGCAAAGCAAATGGAAGACAGTATCAAAAGGGGCAAAACTCTTTTTTTCTTCAGTGATGAGAGAAAATATGCTGACGGTAGTTTTCCCATAGCTATTCTCTGTGGGAATATATAGGTCTGCCAACTATTCCAACTATTTCTTGGTGAATTTTGTTTAATGTACAGTGTTTGAACAACTGCAGCACATAAAATTAAGCTAAAATTGGATACTCATGAAAAACTTGTAAAATGAAGTGAAATTTGTTAAAGCCTTAACCCTGATCTTTCTCTCTTGGCATGGCTTCTCACAAGGTCACACAGGTTGGGGCAATAGTCTGTAATCATGCTACTTTGTAGATTTGTGGTGCCTTTCATACAAGGATCTCAAAACATTTTACTTACACTCATGAATAAAGTTGTAGAGCAGTGCTGTGAGGTAGGTAAGAATGCTGTGCATTTCGCATAGGTAAACTGAGACACTGCAAGGTTAAGTGACTTGTCCAAGGTCATGAGATGAGTTGGTGAAGTTGTGACTCCCAGTCCTCTCCTTTTACCATTAGATCAGACTGTATCTCAACCACAAAATGATACATTTTAAGCAGGGTTGTCAATTAATCACAGTTAATTTATGCAATTAACTCAAAAAAATTAATCACAATTAAAAAAATTAATCTCGATTAATTGGAGTTTTAATTGCACTGTTAAACAATAGAATAGCAATTGAAATTTATTAAATATTTTTGGATGTTTTTCTACATTTTCAAATATATTCATTTCAATTATAATACAGTATACAAAGTAGAAAGGGCTCACTTTATCATGTTGTTTTTATTACAAATATTTGCACTGTAAAAATGGCAAACAAATAGTATTTTTCAATTCACCTCATACAAGTACTGCAGTGAAATCTCTTTATGGTGAAAGTGCAACTTACAAATGTAAATTTTTTTTGTTACATAACTGCACTCAAAACAAACAAACACAAAAAAAGTAAAACTCTAGAGCCTATAAGTCCACTCAGTCCTACTTCTTTTTCAGCCAATTGCGAAGACAAACAAGTTTGTTTACCTTTATGGGAGATAATGCAGCACGCTTCTTGTTTACAATATCACCTGAATGTGAGAACAGGCATTCGCATGGCATTGTTGTAGCCGGCATTGCAAGATATTTACATACCAGATATGCTAAACATTGGCATGTGCTTTCATGCTTTGCCCACCATTCCAGAGGACATGCTTCCATGCTGATGATGCTTATTAAAAAAATAATGCATTAATTAAATATGTGGCTGAACTCCTTGGAGGAGAATTGTATGTCTCCTACTCTGTTTTACCCACATTCTGCCATATATTTCATGTTATAGCAGTCTTGGATGATGACCCAGCACATTTGTACATTTTAAAAACACTTTCACGTTACATTTGACAAACTGCAAAGATGATACCAGTTTGAGATTTCTAAAGATAGCTACAGCACTCGACCCAAGGTTTAAGAATCTGACATACCTTCCAAAATCTGAGAGGGATGAGGTGTAGAGCTTTCAGAAGTCTTAAAAGAGCAACACTCCGATGCGGAAACTACAGAACCCAAACCTCCAAAAAAGAAAATCAACCTTCTGCTGGTGGCCTCCGACTCAGATGATGAAAATGAACATGTGTCGGTCCGCACTGCTTTGGATGGTTTATTGAGCAGAACCGTTATCAGCATGGACGAATGTTCCCTGGAATGGTGGTTGAAGCATGAAGGGCCATATGAATCTTTAGTGCATCTGGCACGTAAATATCTTGCGATGCCGGCTAAAACAGTGCCATGCAAACGCCTGTTCTCGCTTTCAGGTGATATTGTAAACAAGAAGTGGGCAGCATTATCTCCCGCAAATGTAAACAAACTTGTTTGTCTGAGCGATTGGCTGAATAAGAAGTAGGACTGAGTAGGCTTGTAGACTCTAAAGTTTTACATTGTTTTGTTTTTGAGTGCAGTTATTTTTAGTATATAATTCTACATTTGTAAGTTCAACTTTCATGATAAAGAGATTGCACTACAGTACTTGTATTGTTTTTTACAGTGCACATATTTGTAATAAAAAATAAAGTGAGCACTGTGCTCTTTGTATTCTATGTTGTAATTGAAATCAATATATTTGAAAATGTAGAAAACATCCAAAACTATTTAAATAAATGGTATTCTATTATTGTTTAACAGTGCGATTAGATTTTTTAATAGCTTGACAGCCCTAATTTTAAGTGATAATTTGCTGAGGCATAATGGTAATAAAATTAAAATGTATGAATATCCTTGCAAGGTGTGCTCCCTCCACAAAGTCCAGTGTAATAAAACAAATAGTTAACAATGGATTGTCATGGTGCTGTCTAGAATTTATGCTTCATAATCGGTGCTCATTTAGGGAGGGAGTTAGTCTAGTCTGAAGTATCTCACTGTTGTGGCTGGAAGCTGTGTCTTTTGTTCATGGAAATCTGTGTTTTAATGTTTTTAATATTTTAATTTCATTCACTTGTTGGGATAATAGAAGAGATTGTACTCTTGGCAGATTGACACATACCCTGCTAAATTAGCGCCTCTGGCCACTTGAACTACTGCTCACTCAGTTACTGAGAGAAATCAGCAATCAGTGGTCACAAATAGCTGCTCTTTATATTTAATGATAAGTTAACCCTATGGCCAAACAGACTGTCTTTAGGGTATTACTGTATCCTTGGGACTTGATCCAGCACATCAATGGGACTATTTATGGTAGCAGTGAACACTGTGTCCAATTGTGTGTGTTGGATCAGTCCCTTAGCCATTAATGATATGTCCTTAATCTTGGTTTGAGTCAAATTATTTGTCTTATATTATATTATTGGATTACCTTTCCCCACTAGCTGGGTTGCAAATGAAATGAGATTAGAGGCAGGGGGAATGGAAAGTGAAGAAAGTCTTTTGGGGGCAGTGCTGCCTGTATTGTGCTCTCAAACAGATGGGCAGTTGTGCGTGAGGGTTCCAGCAACAACAAAGGCTTATTGGATGTAAAGACAGTGGAGTCTCGCCTCATTAATTTGGATATCCCAGTGCCACAATATATAAATTTAAAAGACAGAACAGGAGCAGTGTTGCTTGTACAATGCCTAGCACAGTGGGATTGTGATCTAGATTGGAAGCTCTAGGGGCTACCGTATTGCAAAAGATAAAGAAAATAATTAACAAAAATATCTTCTTAGAGCACAAACAAATGTGAGGCAAGGGGGAGAATATATGTAGGAGAGGATTGATACATTCGTGTGTTGGGAAATGATAGCTTTGCATAGCTTCTGTTATCAGACTTAATATGTGCATTAAAATAATATGCGTTGACTTGCTGCAATTAAATGTTTCTCAGGAGTTTTGCTGTATCAGCATAGGCATGCCTGTCTGCAACACTCCTTATTGTTAAAGACTGAGAAGCCTACTTTCATATGGAACCCCCCAGTTACCCTGAATTGTGTAAGTGATTCAGTGTTTTTGCAAGCATGGACTACCAAACAGCTTTTCATTGGGCCATGAATCATGATTAAAACTAAGGGGCGCAATCTTACAGGCTTTCTGTGCACAGAGCTGCCACAGTAGGAGCTTTGTGTGTGGACAGTATGCAGGACTGGACTCCTGGTCCCCAGAAGTGCAAGGTTAATTCACTAACTAACCCACTGTGGTGTCTGGCTCCTGAAAACATATCTTCCTCTTTAAAATAAATGTTTTTACAAAAATTGAAAGTAGAGGAAATCTGTTGTGAATTAATAACTGTTGTCAATTAGTAAGTAAACCAAGCAAAAAAATTCTTACCTAAAGTACTTAGTTCCTGCTAGATGGGAATTTAGTAATGTGCTCTCCTTTGGGCTTCATCTCCATGCTACTTGTAAACTTCGACTAGTGCAGAATATGGCAGCCTGCTTGCTTGGAAGTGCCATGTGCAGAGATAACTTCACTGCTGCATTCAGAGAGCTACCCTGCTTTCTAATTCACTTCCAGAAACACTTCTAGTGGATGGAGTTGACCTGTACAGCAACAAATGGCATGCTGGCTAAAATAGACACCATCACATCCCCTTGTGATGCTTCAGCAGTTGATCAGAAAAAGGTCTGGGAAGCTGGTGGGATTCAGGAAGGGGCCTTCAGCTGTGCTGCTTGTATTTCCCCCCTCTTGATCTGAGAGAGGCAGAGCTGTGTAAGAGCACATTGCAAGGCCTTTCTTTTACCAGGCTTTTGTGAAAGGGTTGATCTTAGTGATTTTGAAAGGGTGTATGTAGGCCTAGAGGGGTGACCAATGAATATTGGAGGTGGTGGGGATTGATTTGTGGATGGATGGGTAATTGATGAGCCCATGGGGATGAGTGTGGCATAAAAACCTGAATACAATAAAAAATCTTGCTTACAGATGGTCCTTGTTGGTTAACTGAGCAAGGAATATAGTTTCATTTTACATGATTTAGAATTGTTATTCTGCATGTGCCTATATCAGTGGTTTGGTACACTAAAAAAAAGTTTAAATAATTACGTGTAATTTGAATTAAGATGCTGGTACCTGGCACACTGGTAAATGTTTGAGAAAACATTTTGTAAAAACAAAATACCTTCCTTTAGCACTGGCTCTGTCATTAATCTTTGCTGAAGAGTAAGGAGAAAAGGCCTTTTTTGTATACATGGTATGGAGATTACTGAAGTGTAAATTAGGAAGGTTCTACTTTTATGTTCATTTGCAGCGTTCTGCTTTTTTCAATACCATAGCCTGAAGAAGGGGGATCATACCACAAAACTAAACATGTTAATAACTGAGCTTATGAAATAGCAGAGTAAACATACTCCGCTCTTTGAAGGAAAAAAATAGTAAAATATTTGGCTGGAGGTCAAAGATCAATGTATTTAACGGTAAGGAAAAACTCTTAAGTAACAAGTTGCCTGCCTCTCGTCAAAATTATCACTGGTCTCCATGTCTAAAAGGAGGCACTTCATTAAAATACTGCTTTTCATCACCCAGGCTTGTCAGTCATTGGGTAGTCCTTCTACAAAGCTCTTATTCTGTCTACTTAAAATAACTAGTATAGCACTCAGTATGCCCATCTCAATTGTCTAAAAGGGATGTGTCCTCAAATAGAAACAGCACAAGGGAGTTAATGAAAATACTGACCTACTGCATGGGTAGGATAAGTGAGTGTTAGCTGTTACACAGTAGAGTTGCTTGTTCTTATCCAAACGTATTGCTGATATAAAGATCCTACACACATTTATATTTATTCAGATTCTTCCTTCCCTGTCCTGTCGATCAGAATAAGTTCTTACGAATTACAGCTAAGGAGGGGGTGGGCGTTTTCATACCTTAACATTTTCGTTTGAGAGAGACAGAACCTACAGGGACCTCCCCATAGAAGGAAACGCAAAAAGGTATTTGACTTGCAAGCAGGCGTGGACTCTTGGTCTCTGAGACTGTATGGTTTTTTGCAGAAATAGTTCTCTGTCTTTTTGAGCTGATGAAGGACAAGAGCCTAATTCAATCTCTCTCAGCTTGGGGAATCCCCTCTCCTTGCCCAAACCAGTGGTCAGAGATCCTGCTTTACAGAAATGAGTGATAGCCAATTCTAGAAAAATTGATTAATAGGAAGAATTGGTAACCTCAGATAAAGGATGTGAATCGATTTGCCCATTTAAAAGGCAAATATGCATGTTTTCCTTATGTAATCTTTGTTACATAAGTAATTCATTGTTTTTTAATGAAGTCCATCTTTAAGGCATGATCCTGCAACCCTCCCTCATGTGACTAGTCACACTGACTGCACTGGGACTACTTGCACATGAGTGAAGTCTACTCACATACAGTAAGGATGAAAGAACTGGGTCCTGTGTCCCAAACCACGTCACAGGCTTAACTGATACGTCTTTTCTACTGGCTTGCAATACCGTTCTATGAAAAACTGCTCCACGCTTCATCTCCTGTTTTTGCCAGCTCAAATTATTTTTGTTCTGTTTCCATCATACAATGCTTTACCTTCACAACCATTGTCCTGTGAGCCTCAAAGCCCATGCCTGTTTTTCATAAAAGTAGCCTTTCAAGGCATCTGTTAAAATCAAAAGTACTTTTTAAAATTGTAAGTCCTCAGTAATGGGGCCAATTTCTGCAAAAGAAAGTAGAGGTATCTTAAGTAGCAGAACAGAGTAAAGGAGATTGGACAAAGCTCTTAAGAATGGTCTCGTAAATAGCAGAGCAGCCAGAAGTAATGCACTGCTTAGAGGCAGTTTAAGGTTTTTTGGAGTAGAGTCTGAAAATCGATGTATTGGTTCTGTTTCAACATTATTATTCATGTTTTTTTTTTTTAAAGATTTCTCAAAATGCAGAGAAGAACCACTCCATGGAAGATCTAAGCAACTCTGTTATCACAGAGGAATTAAAAAAGGCTAATAGCCTTCCCAGTTTGGCTCCTGGCCGCAAAACAGCAGATCGTGACAGACAACCCAAAGAAGGCTTTTTTCAGTTCCTTGGAAGCTTATTTAATATTGGATCAAAATCATCTTTGGGAGAATCTAAACAGTCTACCCTCCAAGATGGACACAAGAGACCTGGAAAGGATTTGCAGACCCAAACTGCCCTTCAGGAAGATGGGATCACAAAGCATCGGAAAACTGAAATATTTGTCATTTCTACTGCTGGAACAGAAGAGGTAGCAGTGCCTAAAGAAGAGCCTGCCTTGGTTAATATCAGGGAGGTTGGTTCTCAGGATTTACAGAGGGGACAGGAACAAGCTGCTGATGCACTAATGTAAGTTCTAAAATTTTAATACTTAATTTTAATATTAAAAATGTCTAATGGTTGCTGTGACTAGCTCTGCCGTATGTTTGGTAGATGCCCCATATCTGCAGACCTATGACAGTCTGGGGTGCAATCCAGCCCAGTGAGGGGCTGTGACACCACCTACCATGCAACCTTGGATGCCTCACAATGCTTTGCTGCTGTAGCTCCCACCTGGGCCGCTCACAAACAGCATGCAGGTCACACCCTGAGTGTCTGAATAGCTGCAGCCTGCCAGCCACACATCAGTCACACTCTGGCTTCCAGCAGCCTTGGTTACTACTTGCCGGGTGACCCCAACACACTCCCAGTCCCGGATTTTCCCATAAAAACATGTGTTCTGCACTGTCTAGCCCTCTCCTGGATAGTCTAGCCCTCTCCTGGATAGTCTAGCCCTCTCCTGGATAGTCCAGATATATTCGGAAAGATGCTCCTCTAAAGGGATCAAAATACAAGTCTGCTACCTTAAATGGAATTACCCAAACATTTCACAACACTGGATTAGTTGTAATTAAAGAATAAAACAGGTTTATGTAACTACAAAGAGAGAGAGATTTTAAGTGTGTACAAGTATAAGTCATTAAAGTAAAGTAGTTACAAGAGACATAAAGATAAAACACTTTCTAAACTTAACAAACTAGACTTGATCAAGGTGAAGTTCTTACCACAGGTTCACAGTAACATTGCTGACCAAATTCTCAAGTCAGGATCTGCTCCCAAAGTCTAAAGTTTGTTTCGTTTTCTTAGGTGAAAAGAGAGAGAGAGCAATGGATAGGGAGAGATAACTTGGGGTGTTTTTGTCCCTCGCTTTTATAGTTCAGTCGCCCTTTGAAATGTATTTTCCTGAGAGTTACCCCTTAGATAAAGTTCATTCCTGCTATGAGGACAGAGACAAGGAGTCTGGTGGAGAAACAGGCTGCACGCTGTTTCTTCTCACCTCTGTTTGCTGAAATGCAGATTTTCCTTGCCTACTGTCTTCTTCCCCCTCACTGTCTGAGGACCCTGTTTGAAACTTATCTGTACATTGGGGTAAATTCACATTCCTTTGCTTAAGGCAGCCCTGTTTAACCAGTTCTGCCTAATCAATGGGTTCGAACATGTGCCTAATTGGTGAGTTCAAACATGTGCCACCAACATGGGAGGGGACATGTTCCTCAAGTATTAGAATAGTAGGGTAAGGGCTGGAGGGATCAGATAATCCTGAAGCACATTCAGCATTTCATGGGTTTAGAAGAAGGGAAGAATGAATTTATTTCCTTCCATAGCCTTATTTAGGCAATAACTATCAGGATTTTGTGTGGCCTTTTTATGTAGCATATGAATTTTAATATTTTTCCTGTAGATATGTTCTTTCTTTTTTTGCAGATGAGGATCCTAGATTTTAAAATCCTTGGTTATGTCCTATAATAACTTCTGTACTTTTTGTTTCCCTTTATTCTTGAGAATTGTTTTGTAACCTTACAGGTTACAAAAATATATAAAAATAGGTATTTTGCCTAAATTTGGTACATCCTTGACGATCCTGTTACATTTCCAATGGTACATTAAGTGCAATATGTTTCCACTCTGCATTTAGCAGCTAGAAAATAAACTAAAGTAGAACGTCAGAGTTACAAACACCAGAATTGCAAACTGACCAGTCAACCTCATACTTCATTTGGAACCGGAAGTACACAAACAGGCAGTACCAGAGGACCGCCACAAAAAAGCAAATACAGTACAGTACTGTGTTAAACGTAAACTACTACAAAACAAAGGGAAAGCAGCATTTTTCTTCTGCACAGTAAAGTTTCAAAGCTGTATTAAGTCAATGTTCAGTTGTAAACTTTTGAAAGAACAACCATAACGTTTTGTTCAGAGTTATGAACAACCTCCATTCCTGAGGTATTCATAACTTTGAGGTTCTACTGTAGTGGATATTGTCTCCATTCTGTATTACAAAATCCGTATTATGTCCCTTGTAATGGGACAGATTGTGCTATCCGGGTAACATCTGTTATTGACTGCTGGGTGTGCCCGCTTGTGTGCGCGTGCATTGCAATATATGGGGGGGAGGTGTATAAGTGTGAAACAAATGCAATGTATCCTTTTAAATAACTAGCTTCTGGTTAGTATTTAGGTGTGAAAATACCCACAGACAAGGACCCTGTTTTTTATCTTAACCCTAGGATTTCAAACATCTTTCTTGTAGCCCTCTGCACATTTATCTGAAATTTTGGTTAGGATATGCTGATTGGGGTATCTGTATCAGTTCTCTTGCAACTTTATTTTTAGTGGCAAAGTGAAGGGGAAATAACTCCTAGGATTTAAGGATGAAAGGGGTACTTAACATACCTTTTTTTTTTTTTTTTACTCTTGCATTAAGTATATTCACCTAGTGTGTAATGTTTCAATTCCATTTGGGAAATTGGTATCTTTCTTAATAACATTTTGATACCTGCTTAAAAGAATTGCTTCCATATTGAATCACTTCTGGGATATTACTCTTGTCATTTGTCTGTAGCTTTGACAGGCAGTCTTCTAACTGCAAATGCTGAGGATGTGGCATCTGTGCAAATGTTCTTATGCTGTAGAGACTGAGATTGTGGTAATCAGGGCTCAAAAAAAAATTCTTGAAACCTAGAGGGAGGCTGAGGCAGCTGCCAGTCTGGACCTTTTATTGCCACCCCCACAAGGCTTCACCCTCTGCAATTTAAACAAACAGTTGTATACTCTTTAGCCTGAGTTGTATTTAATTGTAACACAATCAACCAACTTCTACACAGATGGATTATTGTGGTAGAGCACAAAAAATGCAAGGCTCTTTCAAGACAGAAGATGCAGTCCATGCCTTGAAAAGCGTACAATCTATTTAATGAACTTTACACCTTTTAACTTTTTTAGAATTTAACTTGCTTTCCCTGCTATTCAGTGAGCCCTCAAAGCGTATCTGCTGAATATATTATTTGCTTAATAATATATGCACCTCCTAGTATATGACCAGCCCTCAAACAAATGTATCAAATATTGAATATTCCCCAAATACTGTTTAACAGGCCTACCTACTACACCACACTTTTGCTGCAGCTGCTATTTATTTTTAAATTATTTTACCACTTGTATTGTGGTGGCCCCTTAAGGGCGCAAGCAGGTTGGGCCCCATTGTGCCAGGTGCTGTACAAATATAATGGATTCCAATCTCTGCCCCAAAGACCTCGTCTAAAAAGATAATGGGAATAACAGGTCTACTCCCTTCCTGGCTCCATTCCACTTTTTCTCTTCTATAATAGATTGTGTGTATCTTTTCCTGCGTTTTCTTCAGTGGTTCCTATTTTTCCTTCTGTTCCTCCCACATTCCTCACCCTACCATTACCTCTTTCGCTTTCCCAGCAGTGTGTTCTTTGCCTCCTCCCTTGTCCCTACCATCCCCATTTTTTCCTCCAAAAATCTCTATGCATATTCTCCTCTACTTCTCTTTTCTAATTTACCTCTCAATCTCTCCTGCCCACTCACCCCTGCCCTCTCACATGTGAATCTTGGAAATGTAACCAGACATCTAATATCCAGTGGAATAAAGATACAGGCCACAGACAATATCAAAAACAGGATAGTGGGAAGGAGGCCCTTGTCCAGGAGCAGCATGTGAGAAGCCATCCTTTCTTTTTTCTCTCTGCTACCTTCCCCATCTCCCAGCCTCCTGAGTGCTGCGGTGACATGATACATATCCACTCTTCTACCCCACCTCCAGCTTTCTGGATACTGCAACACGAGTGTCTTTGGTAGGTTTAGCTTCTGATTTTGTAGGTCTTCCTGCACCGGTGTCATCCCTAATCTTTCCAAGAAGCAGAGTGAATTTTACTTGATGTTTGTCTGTTTGCCTGATGCCCACAGGATTTTAAAAAGCAAAGGTGAAAACTGAAAAAACAGGTTACTTCTGATACTGCAGCAGTTTGTGCAAACTCTGAGCACCGGTAGCTGAGATGCTGGAGCAATCTGTCTGCAGACTAAAGCTGGAAGCTGAAAATTCCAGCTCCAGAAGACATACCCATGCTAGCTCTGAGATAGCATACTAAAAACAGAAATGTAGCTACAGTGGCGCAGGCTGCATGCCCTGAATGTGTACCTATGGTCTCTTACAGGACCTTACTCGGGGCAGCTGGTCCCTCCCCGCACTGCTCATGCTTCACTTCCATTTTTAGTGTTCTAGCGCTAGTGTGGACGTATGCTTCATTCATATTTGGAGGTTCATATTTTCATTCATATTTTCTTCGCAACTAATGAGGGCTTTTAATGGAAGCTTACATACTGCAGAAATTGATGGCACTTACTCATGAAAGCTTCCTACTCCCTATAGTTGAATAGGTTCTTAAGCCCAGTTGGTGATGGTGAAATCAAACTTGCAGGGAGTATTAAGGTCAATCTTACTATATAACCTTTTCCTGAAGTGCTATATAACTAAACCAAGTCAAAATGTATTTTATTCTAGATAACGGAATGGATTTTTATTTTGTTTTACTTGGCTTTGACCAGGTTAGCAAGGAAAGTGTGGGTGTTTTTTTGTTTGTTTGTTTTTTTTAAATCTCTTGCATGATCTGTTTGATTCTGGAGATGGCAGCAGCTATATATCTCTGTATAATGTGGGGTTTTACTGGAAACTAATTTTTGCTTTGAATGGAAGACTAATTTTTGTGTTTGGCTGTGGTAAATTTGGGTAAACAGTAAAACACTGATTATATTTTACTTTTAGCCTACTTCTTTAAAATACAGTACCTTTGCTCTACCCCACACCATATTGTTGAGTACAGTAAAGACATCAGAGGCCTGCTGTGCAATTCTGTTTTGCATACATTTTTTCTCTACTTGTTAAAAGATCATGTTTTGAAAATTAGTTTGCTGCCTGGTGTGTGATGTATGACTTACACACCATGTTGGTTTTGATTTACATTGTCTGTTTGAAAGTTGCACTGTTTTAACTAAAGATGTGATTTTTAAATCAGATCAGTTAAAGTGCTGCAAATCCCTGTGTGGACGCTCTCTCTTATTTCAGTTTAAACCAGACTTTTCATTTTAGATTGTTAATTGGCAGTAAGTTTAAGCTAAACCAAATAAATTATGGCGCTGAGGTTTGCACTGATTTAACTAAATCATTGTAAAAACAGATTGCAGTTAAAGTAGTGCAACTTTCTCTTGTAGCCAAGGCCTTACTCAGGAAGTAGCTGTACTACTTCCTCCTGTATTGTAGTATTCTTCCTTTATTATACAAGTTTAAAATAATTTCTCCCACTCACCTGAGTACTAGCTTCCTCCCTAAGTATTGACCAATGGAACTGACTCTCACTAAATGTCATTAGATTGTAAAAGTGCTCCTGATTGCAGGTGTTCTATCAAAATGGTTTTGTAGAGTGTAGTGAGTGGAGTAATTAAAAGGCACTTGGGAGCTAGAAACAGATGACATTAAAGGGGAAAAGACAAATGGAAAAGGACAGTGAAGAGAGAGAAGTGACTGGGAAGACAAGGGGACTTGGGGGAAGGGATGGTGGGAACATGCCTGTTTGGTTTTCCTGATCTAGAGTATAGATGTCTGAGTGCATTTGAGGTAGGTCCACTCATAATATTAATTTAAATTCCAGCCTAGACATGAAAGAAATCCTAGAACAAGTCAAGAGTTTAATGATTACCAGCCATGCATTACTGAGCTTCCTTTCCCTCAGCATGAATTTCAGTTAATTCTAATCTACTGCTGAAGATTAATTTTTGGGTTATCTATCATTAAATGGAAGGATATGATGATAAGCAGTAGCAAGAGAATTACTAGAGTGCATAATCTTCAACAGCATTATTGCTGTTTTTATTTTCACAACTAGATACCCCCCAGAATGGTCATTGGTATGTTTACCCATGTATTAAAGGTCCTGTTTTATTAACCACTACTTTCTGGAAGCGATGTTTTGCAAAATACTAGAAAATCAAAGCATACTGTCCTATACTCTGAGATTGATTTTGCACTCAGTGGGAGGCTTCAGTTTTGGAAAAGACTCAAGTTTCCAGGCCTTGAGCCAAAGAAAGTGGAATTCATGAGCTTAGTCAGTGCATATGTGAGGGACAACAGACATAGGCCACATTATTCCTCCAGCACCCCAGCTGGCTGATTCACAGAGGCAATTATACCTACAGGGGTTTTGGTCCTCTTGTCCAGATAGAAGTGAGTGGGAAAGGGGAAGGCAAGAGGGAAAAATAATGATATGGAGCAAGGTTATTAGTTTCTATTAAAACAAGGTTTTATAGTTGAGAAAATCAAACAAGAGCTACAGCATGGAGTGTAAATGAAGATGGTGAGTTGGTAAGAGTCTCATGTTAAGGTACCATTTGATTTTTCCATGTGTTTGAAATTGTTGATTTCATTGCAATTAAGAGCAATCTTCAGACTAGACTTTTTGCACTGTCAGATGCAGAGCTGAGGAAGGAAAAGGTAGTGATATTTTAAGTTTTTAAGGAAGTTTTTAAGGTCAGGCTTGACAAAGCCCTGGCTGGGATGATTTAGTTGGTGATTGGTCCTGCTTTGAGCAGGGGGTTGGACTAGATGACCTCCTGAGGTCTCTTCCAACCCTGGTATTCTATGGTTCTATGATATGGGTAAAATACTACTGCTAATAACACTACATTTAACTACAGAAGGAGAAGTGTAAAGTAGATTAATGGTTGCTAAGCTTAACAAAAATCTCGTATTATAAAAAAGATGGATGTTTTATGTGGTATAATATCCACTGGTTTGGGACTGATACAAAGGTGAGAAACTCAGGTTTGTTTTTTGCCTTTGCATTCCTCCTCAATTACCAGGGTAACTGGTAAAAGCCAGTTACCCTGCAAACCTGCTGTATTCCTGGATCAACAGAATAGGAGCAAAACAATCTGAAAAAGTAGCTTTTCTTCTATTCTGTGTGTGTTCTTGTCAAAATCTTGTCTTCTAAGTTACTCTAAAAGGAAATGGGGTGGGAAAACTCATAAAATAGGGCCCCGAATAGTAAACACATACAGTATTACTGCATAAAACCCTCATCTCCCATCACATGGAATTATTTCACTGACTTTCCAATGTATATGACATTTTACAGACACATTATGGTTCAGTCTTAAATTTCACACACTTAAGGCAGGTCTGCACTTACAGAGCTGCAACAGTGCAGCTGCACCACTGTAGTACTTCACAGAAGGTGGTGCTGCTGTGCTGACGGGAGAGCTTTCCTCATCGGTGTAGTTAATCCGCCTCCTCGAGGCAACAGCTATGTTGGTGGGAAAGCTTCTCCCATTGATACAGCATTGTCTGCACCGGGGTTAGGTTGCTATAACTGCATCACTTGGGGGGTCGATTTTTCACACCTCTGAGCAACATAGTTCTACTGATGTAAATTTATAATGCAGACTCAGCCTAAAGGCCTGATCTTTCAAAACACTCCTGGGTGTGGTTCCTGCTACCCCAGCTGAATTCTCAACACATCTCTTGATAGTAATCATTGAGCTCTGTAGTGTTTCAGAAGGTAAGACTCCTAAAATCTACCATTCATTTTGCTCTTTGTCCTTTCCTGAAAGATGTTGTTTTGCAGAGTATTTTTCCACATTCAGGAGTTATGCATTTTGTTTTGTTAGGTATTAAGTGTGTGTGTGTGTGTATATATATATATATAGTTAGATTGAACAATATTATTTTTGAATAGAACTAATGACCTAGAGGTTTATTGTTGTCTGCTTGACCTACACCTAGCTTCTAGTAAGTTTTTGTAATGTTCGGTAACAATAAGTGGATGTAGTGTATAATAAGATGTTCAACAATAGTACTTGCAAAACTGCACAACATATTTTTTGATTTAGTGAGCAGCCTTATTACACGGATTGCTGAAATACATTGACTAGATGAAAGGTAAAGTTTCATGCAGATTAAATACATTTTGAAAATACTAATAGTTTCAGTTATGAAAGTCTGAAGAGTTGGTAAAATACACTTTGTCATCTTGGTTATTTGGATTGCCCATTGACACTGGATGATGTTGGTATTTGTAGTTTTTCTTAATACCCATTTGGATTGAATATATTGCTTTTCCTTAGTTTATTTGAATTTAATATTTCATAGCTGGATTCATTATAACAATTCCATTGTTAATAAATAGGAAGATGATCATTTGTATTACATCACAACTTGTGTGTTGCAAAACGAACCTGGATTTTATGTGGAAATACCTCACATTTTATAGGCTGATGATTATATAGAATGCTCATCACATAATAGCACAGATAAAAATTCACTGCATATTTTGGCCCATACCCTATGAACACACATACATCTGAGTCACTTTACCCAGATGAGTAGCCCTATTGAGTTCAGTGGGACTGCTCACGTGCCTAAATGTTTGTACAATTTGGGACTCGGTACCATATAAACAATGTGGAAATGAGAGTTTATGCTGCTCAAGTCCACGCAGAATGGAACTCTGATTTTTATAATGAAAAATGTGTACCTTTTTAATTGTATTGTTCGGGATATATTCAGAGTGATTGTGTACACTCATTGATCCTCATTTAAAGAAATAAAATCCTCTATTTTTCTGCCCAATTTTATTAGTGAATGAACAAAAATACCCTGCTTCTCACTTGGATTATTTGCATAAAAATCCCTTAACTATAGTAAAATCCTCCCAGTGGGGGTGGATTAAATGTGAACTCCAAGGGCATGTCTATACTACAGCTAAGAGCATGCCTCCCAGCCTGGGTAGACACACATGTTAGCTGTGCTTGAGCTAACATGCTAAAAATAGCAGCATGGATGTCCTGGCACAGGCTAGCTGCCTTGACTACAATTCCACCCAACCTCCTGAGTCTGAGCTCAGGTGGCTACATGAGCCACCACCTGCCACAATGTCCACACTGCTATCTTTAGTGCATTAGCTTGAGCAGAGCTAACATGTCTGTCTACCAGAGCTGGGAGGTATGCTTTTGCTGCAGTGTAGTCATACCTCTATGCTATGCTAAGACTGCCTGGGTTTTTTTGTCTGTATTTTTACAAACTAATTAGTCTTACATTAGAAATCAAAATCTTCCCTATTTTTGCTGGAGGGCTCTCCAGTGCACTGGAGAGCTACAGCGGGAGAGGGACATCACACTTACTTGCAACTGTGAGCTGCAACTTTCCCAGCCTTCAGCTAAGAAGAAGGAAGACACCAAGTCAGACTGTTTTAAAAATTTTAGGGGGGAGGCTTGTTTTTTGTTTAGGTAGAGTTAACACAAAAGAGCTTTTTAAACACTCTGACTCAACATCCCCTCTCCCCTCAGTTGAAGGCTGGACAGTTGCAGGTCAGGTTCAGCTGTATGTGATCTTACTTGCCCATCCTAGTTCTCCAGAGTCCTCCAGTAAAAACAGGAAAGTCAAGATTTGCAATTCTCATTATTTTCTTATGTAAAAAATAGAATTGTTTGGAAGGTTTGAGTGATAAGGGAAAGCTTTGAGGTCACCCCTATTACGTCATGAAAGAGTAGTAAAAGATAAGTAAAAATTTTTTCTTTGAAGTGAAATATAAGACTAATTAGTGTCTGAATCCACCAAAAATGTTTCCCAAGTTTCAGGGCCCATTAGTTAGATATTTCCTCCAGCACTCAAACAGACTTTCCTCATTCTTGTTTTTCTCCATTCATTGCCATTCCCTCGGTCCCTGCTTCCACTCCCTCCCTGTCCTGTAACTTTGGTCTGGAAAGCGTCAAATTACTTTCTTTTCCCCACAAACATTTCTTGCCTCTTACAGTTCTGTTGCTCTGTCTTGTACCCTCTTGTTCAGGGATGAGTTACCAGGTCCAAATTCAAAAGCAAACAAATTTCTCTAGCCATTTTCAATTTTAGTGACCCTAGATTTTACTGTTAACGTTAGTCGGGTAAAACATTTTCAGACGGGTGTGACTTAATTTGAAGATGTACCCTTAATAGGTCTGTTTGATGGTGTTACTTTCTAATAAAACTTTTGTGTTTGTAGGGGTACCCATACACAGTGGTTTCTATTATCTTAGTATAAAGAGAACTCTTGGTGTATTTATAGCAGCATTAGAAGTTGGTTTATTCTGCAATTTAAAAAAAGTAGTATTGGATCATTTGTTCTCCAAATCAGCAAGCTAACTATAGATCAATGATAGTGAAGACTGTTTCAATATTCTACTGCACTAAAATGATGTTTTTTGTTACAGGCACACCGAATGTAAGCCAGATGCACCAGCAGTTACTTATGCAACATATCGGGGTTCTTTACGGATTAAGCAGCTACTAAAGAAACAAGCAGAGGAGGCACTAAGAAGAGAAGAAAATACAGAAGGCAAACATATTTTCACTGTGACTGGAAATGGAGAAATCCAAACTGCTGTCCTGCCAAACTCACCATCTAATGTAAGGGTAGAAATTACAGGACCCCCGTCAGAAGAGAATCAAAAGGATCATGCTAAAGATGTCAAGGAAAATGTTAAAGCAAACCTCTCTGCAGTTAAAACTGAACTGAAAAAAACTGATGATGCTAAGAATATCTTAGATAGCAGTGAACATGGAACAATTGAAAACACCTCTGCCTCATCCACTGAAACAAACTCCAACAGCAATCACATTGGAGAACTAGATTTGTTTGTTTCCTTAAATCATGCACCAGTTTCTGGTACACCAGAAGTTAATAGAACTCATTTTCTAGGCTCAGTATTGTCAGCCAGAGACAGCAGTAGTTCCAATTACCAGCTTATGGATTCTGTTAAAACAAATTCTGGAAATAACAAATTGGCTGAAAAGGGGACGAGAATGTTAGAAGAAACAGAAGCTCAGTTTCAATCAGACAATAATGCCACTTTTAGCTTTGATAAAGGAATAAATTCTTGTGTTCCAGTATCTCATGAAGACTCTAAGGAGACAATGCAAAATGATTGCGAGTGTTCATCCAAAACAAAGAGAGGGGCAGTTGATAAAGAACTACCATTGATAGAGGGTGAATATGCCTGTAATAGTCATATTGGTAGTCAGTTGGAGCTAAAGTTCGATGCCCAGATGTCCCCCTCTAGTAGCACTGCATTTCCACATCAGGCAGATAAGCGTACAGAAAATGCAAATAAAGATAGTGGCCCAAGGATGGATGATTCACAAAAATATGTGGCGGCTGAAGAAAGGGAGCAAGAAACACAAACCTTTCTAGCTAGTGTTCATTTTCCTTTAAATCAAGAAAGATCTACTGAAAAGTTATCGGAGGCTGTGAAGGACATACAATTTTGTGGAGTCAATAAGTTGATGGTAATAGACAGTCTACCCACTTCAGTGCCATCTGCCAAAACTGTTCAAGATACTGGCATGGACACAGTAAACAGTCCAGGTATTAAAGAGTTCAATGAGTCAGGGAAACCAACACATGTCCAAAATGATCCCTCAGTAACTCTTGAGGGTGAATCTAAGGATATCAACACAGAGAACACTTCCATACCTTCCCTTGAATCTGAGGATGTTGAAACCACTAAGGTTTCATCTACGTCTGCAGAAATAAATGTTGCTGGCACATCTCCATCAGCCCTTGAATGTGGAAGTGTGAAGTCCCACATGCCGCCTCCTATCTTAGAATCTGAAGATGCCTGCCTCAGCAAAGCTATAACACCTGTCAGTATTGCCAAGATTTCTCCTCCAGTCCTTGAAGCTGAAGATGGTAGCTTGGATAATATTTCTCCTCCTATCCACAGATCTGAAGATGAAACCATGACCAAAAAAGCAACCAACTTACAAGATGTTAAAAAACCCAACATTTCTCCCCCTGACCATGTGTATGAAAATAGCAAGCCTCTTAAATCTGAAGGGATGACTCTCCCCAACAACGTAGTTCCTGCCAGGGTGCCCAACCTTACTACTCCTTCCCTTAAAACTGGTGAGGTCTTTGTAGCCAATGTCCGAATTGCCAAATTATCAGTTACATCTGACAAGGTCAGTGAATCCAAATGTGCTTTTCTTGAAGGTGATACACCTAAGATAGTGGCTTCTTTCTTGGAAAATGGAGATGTCAGTGCACCTACAGTTATTTCTCCTGCGTTTGAAAATGCAGATGTCAGTGTAACTCAGATTTCACCTTGCTCTGAAGACATCAGTGCTAAGTGTACATCTTTCACCCTAAAATCTGATGTCATTTTAGCTGAAAGTGACTGTCCCCCTCCTAACTCAGAGGATGTTTGCATTCCCAAGCTTGCTTCTCCTACTCTGAGGTCTAAAGAAATCTCCAAGCTTTTTCCTTCTGCCCTTGAAACAGCAGATGTCTTGGACAGTATTAATCTCCCTATTGTTAAGTATGAAGTTGTTAAAAAGGGCAAAATTTCCTCCAAACTCAGAGGTAGTGATGAGACTGATTATGTACCTCCAGATATACCTCCTGCCCAAAAGCTTGAAGATGCCTGGTTAACCAAATCCATAACATCAACTACCTGTCCTTTGGAACTTGTGGAAGTGAGTTCTAGTGTAGACTATAGTAAGGATATGCACAAAACTCCTTCAGAGCAAGTAAACCCTTGCAACCATATTCCTGCAATGACAAAAAACCAAGCTAAAATGAATGATCACACTGCTTCGTTTACAAAATCAAGCAACGTCTGTTCTCAGAAAACATGGGAAGATAAGGAAACAGCAAAGCAAGTGCACATTGAATCCCAAGACACTATTCTATTTAAAAAAGCTGAAGAAATCGTTGATGCGGTTTTATGCTTGGCCATAGAAGAAATAAGATCAAAACAAGCAGCTGGTGTCTATCAGCCTTGTGGCAGCAAGGACAGTTTAATAAAGCTGGATATCCTAAAAGAACAGAAAACTGGAAAAATACAGTTGGAAGCAAAAGTAAAACATTTTAATGAGAGCTATGCAGGAAGCTCCTCTGAAGTTAAAGAAAAGGAAACAGTTGCTACAAATACTCAGGCTGAAAAGATACCATTTAACATCACTCATAAAACTGACCTACATAGTTCAATAGCACTAAAAGCAAGAGAAATAATTGATGAAGTTATTAACTCAGCCAAACAAAAACTGATGTTTAATCAGCTTGAAAACAGCGAGAGTAGGAGCCCTTCTGAAACTTTTGTGCTTAAACATAAGACTGGATTCTCAAAGACTCTAAACACAGATGTTCAATTAGTTGCCAAAACTCAAGAAATAGTCAAAGAGCCGTTGGGTTTAAACCAAATAGGGAAGGAATTAACCCAAAATGTTGCTAGGGACTGTGAAAAAGCAGGCTGTTCCGTTCCTTTACTTCTAACTAGGGTGGAAGGCAGCACAGATCTGACCATAGGAGGAGAAACGGTTCCCAGTAATGGACTTTCACATCAAAGACATGGACTTCTACATTCTGATGATTTAGCAAGTCTGGAATCTGACCTTGCAATAATGGCAAAAGGTGAATGCTCTAAAACTGTCTATGATAGTACAGTTATGACAGAAATTAGTGATAAAACTAGCATTTGGACAGCTAGCAATAAATCTGAGGAGACTTTACATGTATTAAATAGAGATACTGTTATGATTGAAGAGAGGATGCCACCATTACAGTTAAAAGATTTGTGCAATAATACAAATATGCCAGAACATATATCAATGCCAGCCTTGACTTTTAATTCATCACCTTTCCTTCATGACGAAGAATATACCTGCATATCTAGCAAATCCAAAGATGAAAGTAGTCTTTCAGGTTTAGACAAAAGTTGTGCAGGTAAATGTCCGCCAGAACTTTGTGGCAAGGAGGAGGTTTTTGTGTTTGTACAGGAAAAAGCAAACCCGAAAGATTCACAAGCCAACAGTGAAGAAGGCAGTGGAAAAACAGAAGCAAATGAGATACCGCAGGATAAAAACAGATTAAACACACAGTTCATTGTGTCTGAATCTTCTGTAACTGTTAAGGACATTGAAGGGAAAATTTGTTTCGGCTCAGATTTTGCCAATAAAGATGAGACACTGAAATCAACACTGATGATGGATCAAGATTTACAAAGAGATAATGCACTTGGAAAAAAGAGTCTGAACAATAATAATGATACAGAAGAACTGACAAATCTCTCAGCCTTTTCTCCACAAGGTGAACAGTGGGAAAGCAATTCTTTATTTACCATATTGTATGAAGGCTCTCCTCAAGAGGAGAACCAGTTCGTTTCAACTGACCAAAAGCAAGCTCACTCAGTCTCTCCTCCTGACCTGTCTCTGGATAATACTGAACATCTTTGGATGTGTGAAACAGCAAAGAGCAAATATGAGCCTGTCAATACTTATGAAAAGGACAACAAATTAAATGAAACATTAGATAACTGCAACTCAGAGTCATTTATGACAGTGGAGGCTAAGCGGTTTAAAATTTACCCGTTCGCTTTGTCTCCTATATATGAAGATGACAGCCCACAAGAAGACCAGTTGTCTACTGATGTCTCACCAGGAGGCCATTCTATTGGAAAATCCAAAGACAATGCCAACCACTCCTCATCCATCTTGTCACTTCTCCAGTCAGTTTCTGAGCGTCTGAAATTTAATAACCAGTTCAGTGAGGAGGATGAGGAAGAATCTTATGAAGAAAACATGGTGGATGTTCAGAAAGAAGACTCTATTACCAGCCAGTGGGCAGGCAGCTCAAACATGGTGCTTCTAGAAAATGACCAAGAAAGGGCTCCGCTTTCCAAACAATCACTCATATATTCAAAAGAACCGCTTAGCCCTAAAAAGCAATCAGAGCCATTTCCAGAAGAAGCTTGTCTTTTTCCTAATCTGACACATTCTACTCAGTTTCAACAGAAAGCTGATGCTGCCACGAAACCTTTCTCTAGGAGTGTGTATTACCAATATTTTCAGACAGCCAGCAATTATTCCTGTGAGAAGGGAGTCAGACTTGGAAGTGTCCTTCAGGATGGATTATTGCCAAGGGATCATAAGCCTCAAGTCAACAACTGGCCAGAATCAGGAGCTTTTCCAGTGGTAAGTTATGTTATATAAGTAATAACTAAAATGATGATGAACCCAGTTGCAATTACCATCTTTTAAAAAACATCTTAACTGTCTTATCTAAATCCATTCAATTGTAGGGTACGAGGTAAGCCTATGATTGCAGACAATTACGTTTTCTCATTGAAGCATTTTATAAATAAAATGCACCCAGTTACTGGGGCCAGATCATAAACAGTAGAGGAGATCCTGCAGCTTCTAACAGTAAAACAGCAAGTAAATAGAAAATACACTCAATAATAGCAACATGCAGGCTTGTCCTTTGAATGGCATTTTAAATGTGAAGATGACTGGGACAAGGCACACAGAGAGTTCAAGGAGGGGAATAGAATTGTCTTGAAAAACTGCTCTTTTACATTTACTTTACTTTTGATTTTATTGTTCCTTTACTCCCTGAGAATATGGTTCAGTGTTTGGTGTATCCTTCAGTTCTTCTGTAGCCTCCAACTCAGCTATGTCTACACTTACCGTGGCATGTGGAATACAGGCATTGCACACCCCCACCCCCAGCATGGGTATAAATAGCAGTGTAGCTGGGAAGCACTGCTTATGTGAGTAGAGTACAGACACACCAGAATATTAGGATGTATGCTCTACATGGCTCCCTACACACCCAAGCAGTGCCTCCCATGTCCACACTGCTGTTTTTGGAAGTGTAGTGTCCAGTGGCCTCCTCCCTGATGGAGCCTTTCCCCACCTCAGCAAAAGGCTCCTACAGCAGGGAAATGCTCTGGCAATTGGGGAGGGAACTGGAAAAGGCTGCAGCATCTCCCCACTGCCAGAGCCTTTCACTGCTGCGCGTAGCTACACACCACAGTGTGCACACAACCTGCTTTTCCCTGTGCTACATGTACCATACGCTCTGCCACAAGTGTAGACAAGGCCATAGCTGCAGCCAAATAGTCAAGCTCTTTCTACGGATTAGCACTCCTGTTTCAGTTTATTTAAAGCGAGGTCAGTTGAGAGGAGAGAAGTAGTATTTTGTGATGATTTGGGGAAATGGAAGAGAGTGGTCACAAGTAAGAGTGTCATAGCCTGAAGAAATAAGCTCTGGTGTGGTACAATATCTCTCTTCTAGTTTGGGGAAGGGGGAGTGTGGGAGGAAATAGTTCTACATGGTTCTGATTTTCATTAAAGCTCTCCTCATCTAACATTTGTGGGGTTTTTAAGGATTATTTTTTTGACCCAAATTTTTTTGACTGCATTAAACTGCCTAAGCCTAATTTGCATAACAGTGAGGCTAGGATCAGCTGTTGTCACTAATTAAAGTAATATGTTTTAAAGGAACACTGGTCTTAAACAATTCTGTGCGCTACTGTTGCAGTTTTAATGGTTATTTTCCACATCATTTTAATTTCAGAATCTTATTGACAGGAAGAGACTCGAATGCAATCCAAGACCAGGAAAAGTAAGTGTGATCTTGTCACGGTGTAGGTTAATATGATTTAAATCACCATCAATATTTTAAGGAGTAGCAAAATTTTGAAAGAAAAAATGTTATGTCAAATTTGAGTACTTGTAATGCTGCACATGCTAATCATTAGACGCAAAAAAATTCTAGCCTAGGGGAAGCCTGCTTAGTTTGTCTGATTATTTAGTTCAGCAGTCTACAATTGAAGAAAATATGTGCAATGCTGGTAGCGCATATACAAAATCAGAACCTGTTTAATAAAAAGCAGAAATTAGGAACCTAATCCATATGTTGAAGTGCCCCTTGTTCACATATAATGTCTATTGTTTTAGATGATTATTTATGACATTCATGGGGAGAAAAGTAAACGAGAAATATACCATGATCTACCAGATGCCACATCCTGGATCTTTCCAATAGGAACATTGCTTAGAGTTGTTAGAGGATGGTAAGTAATACATGCCTTATTTAAATGGTATCTTTTCAGAAGATAAATGTGTATTTTTCTTGTACCTCTGCCTCTATTATTTATAACACAAGCTTGATATGCAGGAGCATCTTTTCTTGGTTTATAATTACAGTGACATTTACAAGTAAAGCAATATGGTAAGTATTCCCTCTGCTGGGAACTGCTTAAAGCAGAAGGAAGTTTGTTTTGTAACCAAAGCTAAGTTTTCACAGTTTAATTTCATTAACCACGTGATGTTGTAAAATGAGCTGTAAGACATACATGCTCAGCTGCTGTTTGAAACATGGCGTTAAAAAGGGAGCATAGATGTAGTGAGATAAAGAAGAATATTTAGAATAGACTATATGAATCTTTCTAAATCCATTTGCAAAGCTTTAGTGCACAATGAGGTAATAGATGCTTTGGAAAGCTAAGGCTGTGAATGCATCTGTCATACATGTGTGCCCACAGTTATTTTATACAGCATAGGCTTCTTGAAGTAAGTGCATCAGACCATTCTTCTCCCCCACACCATCATACAGTTTCATGGTAACATTAATATAGTTTGAGACTGGCCCAGTTATTTCTTCAAATGTTTTATGCTTGTTTAGTAACCACTGGGTGCCATAGTGGTAGTTGCATGTTTTACAATTATATGGAATCCAGGACCCGGCTTAGTTAATTCGCCTGGAACTAGAAAAGTAAGGTGTTTAACTTGCTTCGCTTTTCCAATTACTGCTTAGATTTCTGCAAATAAGGCTTTTAATCATTCTGGTTAGTCATAACCTTGGGCTCTCAAGTAGGTGCATCTAAATATTGTGTTTGGGACACAGAGCTATATAATAGAAGGGAAGAAATGACTATTTTATTTTATTTTTTAAGTACAGAAATGAAGCACAACTTACGTTTGACAAGTGGAATATGGATAGAGAGGGACAATGCATGAAGGGACACTGATAACTGGCTTCGTGGAAAGAGCTCTCTATTGAACTTTCCTAGCATGAGTGTTGTATAGCCATGGTTTTAGTCTGCATAATAGTTACAATTCTCTTAATGATTTCATTATTACAGCTGGATTTTGTATGAAAAACCAAAATTCCAAGGAGAGAAATATGTGCTAGAAGAAGGAGAAATGGTCCTGAATCGTCTTTGGGATCTTCGGGACATGAAACACCATCCAAGGAACCTTGCAGTTGGTTCTATCAAACACGTAACAAAGGTATAGACTTTGTTGATAATAGGACACAAAATGCAAACGTTAACATCAATAGTAGCAGTGTCCTTGTAAGAACGGACGCTGCGTGTCTGCTGTATGTTTCCTGTCTCGTCTTCAGACTAGTGGCCAGGGGACCGTCAGACTGTTGACACAAGTCTCAGAGTTTTGAACTTTTTGAAGCCTTTTGATCCTTACCTCACTGTCCAATTCTTCAACTTTCTTCTTCCCAACCCAAGACTGTACTCTTCACTTTCTTCTGAAGTGCCTAAGTCTACTCATCTTCCTCTGAATGTAATAAGCAGATAGTTTATATGCTCTTGCCCCACAAAAATCTTCAGCCTGACTCACTGGTGCTCCTTCTTTATCACAGACATTTGATTGCCCAATTAATTTAAATCATAGGTATTAATTCTGATTCTTTGTTACAAACATTTTTCTGTTAAACACTGGACTGTCCACAACAGTCTGTCTGGTTCTCCTTTTGGGCACTAATGGTCGCTAATTAGTATCTGTACCAAATATTCTTTAAAAATTGTGCCTTACCATTTTCCGATATAGTTTTTTTCAGTTACTGTAATATTCTTGCAGATAACGTACTGATGGGTGTAATAGACTTAAGATGATTAGATAAGAGACAGTTCAGAAACATGACCGACTGTGATGTTCAGTTAAGTGAGTCCCTTTTGAGTAGGTATAAGCCAGATTTCACTTATGGAAATAAAATATGGGACTGGAAAAACACACCACATAACTCAGATAACAAAAACAAAACATGAACCTCAGCCTAACCTTTCTCCCCAAGCTTGCCTGTTCCCAGGATCTCCTGTAGAATCTACTCTATGTTCTAGTCCCCTCTGCTACAGAGAAATGTCTTGTATCTCAATTAGAGTTAAAATCCACCTGCCAATGAGTCAGTAGTTGTTACTCTTAATCTTTAGTTCAGGATGGCTCCAGGTAGCATTTTAGGAACTGCCCCTGTTACAGTATCCTTTGTCAGTAAAATGGGGAAGGAATGGGTCTAAACACCATGATGTTCACTGGGTATTCTCGTATTTATCAAGCTTCATTGCATATCATCTGTGTGGTTTGTCAAGTATATACCAACTTGCTATCATGACATTTCAGTTTCTAATATGCACAATCCCAAGTCTGTACTTAGAATTCACTATCAAATCCAGATATGGCTAAAGGGAAGAGAACTGCTTTTCTTAGTATATAGTTTGGGCTGAAATTGTATTGCAGTAACTCCTCGCTTAACATTGTTGTTATGTTCCTGGAAAATGCCACTTTAAGCTAAATGATGTTAACCCCCACCTATTTACATTAATTCTTCTGGGGAAATTGGATTCGCTTAAGTTCCACGGAAATTTTTTTCGCCAGACAAAAGACTACACACACACACACACACACACGATAAGTTTTAAACAATTTGGTACTGTACACAGCAATGATGATTGTTAAGCTTGGTTGAGGTGGTGAAGGAAGAGGGTGGGATATTTGCCGGGGAATGCCTTACTGCTAAATGATGAACTGGCACTCAGCCCTCAAGGGTTAACACTTGTTAACGTAGCCTCTCACTCTACAAGGCAGCAGGAATGGAGGGAGGAGAGAAAACGTGGCAGAGAGAGACAAAGAGGCACACCTTGTGGGGGGGGGGGGGGGGGGGGGGGTTGTGTATTGCCCCTTTAAGTATGCTGACCATACTCTAAGTACACTGCCTTTTTAAGTACTGTAGATCAGCAAGTTGAGACAGCAGCTGCTGCCAGCAAGCTCCCTCCGTCCTGAGCCCTGTCGTGTCCCCCTTGCTCTGTGGAGATGGCTTAATGGGGTAAAGGAGTCGGGGAAGGGGGACACCGTGACATTAACACCCCTCTCCTCCTCCTTCTGCGTGTCCCCCGTCCCCCCCCCCCCGCCAGCAAGCAGGAGGCTCCCGGGAGCAGCTCCAAGGCAGAGGACAGGAGCAGCACATAGCACTGGGAACTTAGGGGATCTGATGGGGGGCTGCTGGTCCACCTTGGTTCCAAGCCCCCCACCACTAGCTCCAACAGGCTGCTCTTTCTTCAAGCAGTGGACAAAGCAGGTGGCTGCCAAACCACGTTATAAGGGAGCATTGCACAACTTTAAACGAGCATGTTCCCTAATTGATCAGCAATGAAACAAGGTTAACCGGGACGACTTTAAGTGAGGAGTTTCTGTACTTACATGTAATATAGGTGCATTTCCTGTATCCATGTAACATATGTACCCAGCATCACAATAATAGCCAAAGGCTCAGTTGGGATTCATAAGCGTTAGTGGAACACCTACAAAATATGATTGTATTTGCATCCAGAAATTAAAAAGCCACTTTGTTTAAAAATAAAAATCAAGAGCATAAAACTAAACATAATGCATCTGTTATTGTTCATTGAAAGAGCAATATATTTAGCAGACCTTGTGATTTAAAAAGAATCTGCACTCATTTTGCTGAGCACAGCATTCTAAAAGTTCACATGGTGAGAGCCCTTTATCGTGAATGAATTGTAACTTGTATTAAAATGTGAAAGCATCTTATTAAAATTGGTATTTTAGCATCTTTGCTGGTCTACTAATCATTTCAAAATTTATAATATTTGTGTCACCAGTGAGAAATGGGCATAATATCAAGCCATTGATGGTAAACAAGTTTCATTCCCACTTAAAGATTGAAAAGAAAAGAGAGAAATTCAAAAGAAGTCAACTGAGGACATGACTTATGAGAACAGTGAACTTAATTTGTTGAGTGCAAAAAGCTGATGCTAAGAGGAAACATTACAGGACAGAATATGAATTATGAATATTGGAAAAGAAGCAACGAATTACTGAAATTCAACACCAGTAATAAAATAAGGAACTATGGGCTAAGATTAGAGGAGGATGAATGTATCTAGGACGGCCTGCCAGACTATTTAATCTGGCCCTCGAGCTCTCGCTGGGGAGTGGGGTCAGGGCCTGCTCTGCATGCATGTGCCACAGCTCCACGCAGCTCCCGGAAGCAGCGGCTTGTCCCCCCCCGGCTCCTACATGTAGGAGCAGCCAGGCGGCTTCACATGCTGCCTCCACCCCAAGCGCCGCCCCCGCAGCTCCCGTTGGCTGGGGACTGTGGCCAATGGGAGTTGCGGGGGCGGTGCCTGCGGACAGGGCAGCTCACAGAACCACCTGGCCACACTGCCACGTAGGAGCCAGAGAGTGGGACAGGCTGCTGCTTCCAGCAGATGCTTGAGGTAATCCCCACCCGGAGCCTGCACCCCCTCCCATGCCCCAACCCCCTACCCCAGCCCTGATCCCCTTCCCACCCTCCAAACCCCTTAATCCCAGCCTGGAGCACCCTCCTGCACCCCAAACCCCTCATCCCCAACCCCACCCCAGAGTCCACACCTCCAGCCGGAGCCCTCACCCCAAACCCCTGCCCCAGCTTGGAGCACCCTCCCACACCCTGAACTCCTCATTTCTGGTTCCACCCCAGAGCCCGCACCCCTGGCCAGAGTCCTCACCCCCTCCTGCACCCCAACCCCAATTTTGTGAGCATTCATAGTTCATATAATTTCCATACTCAGATTTGGCCCTTGGGCCAAAAAGTTTGCCAATCCCTGATCTAGGATGTTAGAGGAAACCTTTGGATGGTGAGAACACTAATAATAATTGTGTCACAATCACTAGAAATTTTTAAAAGAAGAGTTAAGTAGGTTTTGGTCAACCATGAAATCCTTTTTCCAGTCTCCCATGGCATGGTTTGTTTTTGTGGACCACAGCTGGGAGTGTTGTACACTGCAATACAAGGTTTTAATATTAGCATTTTATAGACAAGTCCCCAAATACTTGAGCAATGACCTTTTGCCTAGCAATTGTGATAGGCTAGGGCTGTTCTGCTATCAGTCCCTAGGTTCATGCAGAACTTTGTTGTGTGTAGGAATTCCTTAGCTGAAGATTTTTCCTAGAATCGGGGCCTAACGGAAGTATGCCTTTTCAGGGTGTGCATACGTGCTTAAATCAGTGCCTTATGGAACTCCTTTTTAAGGGGAAGTTTACTATGCACTATATATTTTAATTGATCAATCCTTGACCTTTTGGAGTTGATATATGTGTGTGACATGGGAAAGTTTGCAACGTTGTTGGAGCTGTGTTGGAAGGTTTGACTATCATCCCTTTTGTTGATGGGGTGGTTTGCCTGATGACTATTGGGTTTACCTTTCTGTCCGATCAGTTTGATGATATTGGCTGTGTGGCTGGGCTGGTTGGTTTTTCTTTTAATTTTTTAATGTTTTTTTTATTGTGTTTTTTGTGTCTGTTGGATGCCCTCAAATAGCATCTTTATAAGTTAGTTAAATAATTGGGGATAGGATAGTGCACTGGCAGGACGAAGACAGACATTTATGGAGGAAGCTGTGGTGGTGCATTTAATATTTTATTTTTACAGGGCAGATGTTAGTGTATTGGAAAACAACTGGACAGTAGCTCAGTGTTCTGATTTGGGTGAAAGTCTCCACATGAAGCAGAGATTCTGTTAACTTTGTGGTAGCTTGTGGCTCAGCTCATTGTGGATGCAAATTGGATGTATAGTGTGTTTAATTTGCAAGAACCAAAACTAAATCCCAAAGAAATGGATTGTGCAACTAGAGAAACTCAAACCCACTTGAAATAAGGGTGAGGTTGGGTTCTACCCAGGTACATGAACATCAGGTCAGGCCAGCGAAATCTCCACAGACACAGGCTGATTGATTGCTGTTTCCATAGCTCAGCCCACTCAGTCAGCCATCTCAAACCCTCAGATCCCAGTTTCTTGTAAGACCTCCTCAGAGATTCAGAGTCATATAATTCTTGTCCTGGACACAGGTAGCTCTTTTCACAGGTCTCTGGAAATCAAAAGGGGATGCTAGGTGATGGGCTTGCCCCTCAGAACCTCAGTTGTCTGCAGAAAAAGGTCACTACCTTATCCATCCTGGAGAGGTTTTTGGTTCCCGGAGCCTACGTGTACTGTGACAAAGTCAGGCCGGACAGCTGCAAGAGGGTGCTAGAGAATTTGACAGTCACCAGAAACTGCTTTCAGACAGATTTACAGGTCTTCAATAGGTTTGTGTGGCCTGGAAGGCAGATATGTTAGACCTAGAATGTTAAAGGCCCTCTTCCCTACTACTGAGAAGGGATTACCTCAGGTCAGTTAGGGACACCTGAATCCAATTAAGGGCTGCCTGAGACCTTTTAAAGCCCCTTCTCAGAGAAAGGGGGAAGAGAGAGAGACAAGCTGCTGCCAGGCTAGAGGCAGCAGGGCAAGCTGCTCCAGAGAGAGGCTGTACTCCTTCTCATGGGGGAAACAGCCAAACCTGAGTGCTGGCTAGGGGAAGGACTGACACCCCAAGGCAAACAACGGGATGACGCCCCAGCTAGGAGGTAGGGAAAGGTTTCCCCCTTGGTTTTTGTATTTATGACACTGTTTCCTTTTTATTTGGTGAAGGATCCCCCCCTTAGATCGACCCTGAGGCCTACCCTGAAAAGATGACCAAAGGGCTGATTTACCCCAGGCCTGCCATCGCCAGAGGGGGAAGCACTAAGTCTGGTGAGAGAAAGGAGGTGCCTTGTCACAATACCCTCATGCTGGTTAGCCAGGAAACGGCCCTCCTGTCAAGACGCTTGTAACTGAGCAGCAGCAGGTAACACCTCAGCTGCCTTTACATTGGAGGGGAATAGCGTAATCATGAGCTCCCTGGCCTAGGAGAGACACTTCAGAATCCCTAGAGCGAAGTTGATAGGGGACTCTGCTATTTAATGTGAAGGATGTAGGAATGCCTGTAATCTTTTATGAAGATTATATGTTCCACCTGTTTTTCTTATTGTCATTGTGTGGTTTACTGGATGAGAATAAACGGTTCATTCAAGCAGCAGATACTTGCAGGAAAACGGAAAAATAGCTTCAGATAGCTGCACTTACCAGTGTCTAATGGACAATGCACGTCATTCATTTTTTAAATTTCCCCTCCAACCATGCACAGCTCACCATTCTGGCTTGTGACTACAGGAGGGGAGGGGGGGTCTAAGTGGGGGAAAAGGGCACAAAGAACCTGGGATGGATAAAAAGACTACTGGTCACAAGTCCCCAGAGGGAAGATTTGCAGATATCTGAACCCAGCTGGACCTGCTGAGTAATCATGGTTGGCACCCAGGGCCTGAACTAGAAGTGGGAGAATGGTGGGATTCTATGCCTAGAGAGGTGAAGGTGCAGGCCTGGCAACCTGTGTAGTGCACTCCATGAGACTGGAGAGGGATTAAAGGTGCACCTAGTCCTGAACTGTGACCTTTAACGCTAAGGATTTGGAGATACTAGTTACACCTGCTTTGTAGCAAACCTGCTGCCAGTGGGAATAGGACTGTTTCAGAAGTCCCTATTCTCTGAGGGTTGGTTTGGATATTCCCTGAACCACTTTCCAGACTGAAGAAAGGAGTTGCCTTTTCTGGTGGTCCCTAAAGATCCTGAGGAGGGAAGCAGCAGTTTGTTGCTCCTATGGAACCATGGAGGAAGTAATCTAGCCCCAGAATGGTTATGGTGGGGAGGAGAGGAGAAGAGAAGAGAAACAGTCATGGCACCTTGAAGATGTTTAATGTTAAAGGCAGAGAGGAATAGAGAGTGGTGCTCCCTGAAGCACTTAGACAGCACTCATTACCACGGCAAATGAACACCACTATTCAGTGATGTCTTTCTCTCCATTTAACTTTTTTTTTTTTTTTTTCCTGTGCCTTAGTAACATGACCCCAGCAGGCAGAAATGCCCACCTATTGTTTATATTTGGAAATAATTGCGTTTGCACAAGGATGTGCCCTTTACTAAATCTCAATTTATTAAGTAGCAAACTATAATGTTTTCGTGATTTTTACAGTAACAAAGTGGAATATCCCTGGAGATTATTTTGGATCTATCAGATTTATATAAAAAGAAATTAGAGAGGATTCAAGGAGGTATGGTGATCAGACCCAGATTTGGTTTAGACTGCTTCAGCTTCAAACTTGTCATAATAGCTAGATTTTAAGTATAATATGGTTGGAATATTCCAAGGTTATATCAGCCCCAAACGATAAAAATTTCACCAAGATAAGCTGTTCATGTAAGGTTTCTACTATTCTGACCTGACATCTCAGTAAAATAATGGTTCTTGCATGATTTTGGTTCCATATGACCATAAATTGGAAAACAAATTTTTTTTTCAGTTTTGTATCTGACCTGAAACCAAGTGTGGTGATGGATTTGCATTCAGGTATCTGAAATTTGAAGGGGTTCAGAGAGAAGGTACTGGTTCTTAATCTCCAAATTATCACATTTTTGGAGATTTTGTTTTGTAAAGACTGGTTTCATTAAAAGTCTTACTGAAGTTTCAGTAAGTAATGCTGCCTGCTAAATAAGTTTGTTCAGGCAGATCTGATTATCCCAGGGCAAAGATTTACTGATCTGAAGTCCACATATTTAAAATATATAAACTATGGTACAGTATGGGTATATATTTGCAAAGATGTAATATGTATCTTGTACAATAACACCTCAGGGTAAATTTTACCTTGCTCTGAAGTCAGGGGGCTAACTTCATCCCCCAAATAAACAGATGAAACTTGTTTGGCTTCTAGGGGTCCAGCTTATTACAGCACAGAATTTCATCCATTGGGTGTAAATCAGGGCACAGTTTGTAACCTAGGCCTAGATTTTTAAAGATATGTATGTGTTGCTGAGATCAGTTTTGCAATGTCTAACTGATTAGGAGCCTAAATCTCATTTTCCTAAGTGATTTGAGCCCTATCCCATTGACTTGCATAATAAAATTGCATGTATAAAATTAAAATTACATATTGTTTGCTCAAAAATTTTATTACCTTTAAAAATTGATAGGTTAATTGCTTTTGGTTATGACCACAAGTTACTGTGTAACACTGTGAAAGGAATTGGTGCAGTTCGCAAAAACATCATCATAATTAGTAGAGAGGTCAAGTTTATGGGCCTCCAAGTCAGGCTGGACGGACACTAAGACAAAATTAGGGAGCTTGCACTGCCCCTGCTTGGGCTTCACCTTCTTTGTGAAGAACTATATTATTCCAGTCTTTAGTGCTGTCAGTGGAGCGCTTTTGATGAGCACTAAAACTAAAAACAAATCTGGAAGCATTTCCAAAAGAATAATAAGAAGCATATAGACTCATTCCAAGCATCAACTTTAGAATGATGCTCCTTAGGTAAACTGAAACAAAACAAATATTGACTCATATGAGATACTGTGTCTGTGCAGTTAAAAATACCTTATTTCTCCACCTTTCTCGCCATGTAATCACTGTATTATGCTTGCTGAAAATTATTTTTGGCATAATTCTCTCTTGAATTCTATGGTAGAAAGTTCTAATTTTCTTAACAAAAACTGAATTGTTTGATTCCAGAATATGGGTGCATGTTGTATAGGCTAAAGTCATAAATGTATAAACAGTATATGATATATAAGGAGGAGAGGGAAGGAAGGAAAGAGAGAGATTTTCTTGTACCTTTATCAGTTACTGCCTAATTCATTAGGAAAATCACAAACAAGCAAACTTTGAAAGCCTGGATTACAAAATATACAGATTATATCAGAAAACATGAGCCTTAGAATATATCTCTTCATTGTGGCTGTATCACATGCACATACTCATGTGAACTACAAATTGGACTTTTTTACCTGCTCAACTGTATATTTAGAGCCAGAGGCATGTGCAGCATTTCCTTAGCAATTTTCTATAAGGTAGTATTGTGCTGGCAATTTGCGACAATATCTTTCTGGTTTTGATCTTCTGATACAAAAGCATAGTGTTGCAATCTTTTATGGCTGAAAACAAATACTGTGCATTGTTTGCTAGGTACAATACAAAGGAAATGTGATTGTGTGAGAGAGCATTGCTAATGTATTATGTTACTGTACTGTGGGCCTCTTGGGGAAAGTAACTTCAGGTTTCTCTGAAGTAATTTTACCAGAATTGCTACTTTATTGCTGACAGCTCAATAACTATCAAAATAACTTTGTGCACCAGCAAGAGAGACTTGTGTTTATTTTTGGATAATTTGTTACTGCGTCAGTGGAACCTATTCAGAGCCTTCCAATCCTGGGGTGAGGTTCTGTGCTGTACAATTGAGATACATCCTGATCCTAGGCTTCTCTGGAGGCTGAAACAGACCCTGACATAATTTAGGGGTGGCCAACCTGAGCCTCAGAAGGAAGCCAGAATTTATCAATGTACATTGCCAAAGAGCCACAGTAAAAAGTCAGCAGTGCCCCCTGCTCCCAGCACCTCCCCCTCCCTCCCTGCACCTCCCAATCAGCTGTTTCATGGCATGCAGGGGGCTCTGGGGGGGGGGGGGAGTGAGGGCACTGCAGGCTCAGGGGAGGGAGCGGGAAGGGGTGGAGTGGGGGCAGAGCCAGGGGTTGAGCAGTGAGCACCCCCCAGCACATTGGTAAGTTGGCGCTTGTAGCTCCAACCCCAGAGTCAGTGCCTGTACAAGGAGCCACATATTAAACTTCTGAAGAGCCACATGTGGCTCCGGAGCCACAGGTTGGCCATCCTTAATTTAGATAACCCTGGGGGGCTGTCCAAGTTACATCAGCCCCTCCTTGCCCCATTGGCCACAAAGATGCCTGAAGTCTCTGTAGTGTTGTTCCCACTCCTCTTGCCTCCTATGCTTGTTCTCTGAGGACCCTCTCACAGCTTTACTTCTGCTGTTGTGCCTGTGCCTGGGGAATTCTCCGCACTCTGATCCAGGGCTTTTAGGGCCCCTTTATGCCACTTGGATTACAGGTCCAGAGCAGGGGAGAGGATTTCACCCTTGATGTTCTAGTCGGAGCAAAGCATTTAAACGCATGCCAAACTTTTAAACCATGTAATTATTAGAGGGCTTTCCCTCAACCCTCCCACTTTCCTGGGTTCTTGTCACACAGACAGCAAAAGACCAGAAGTCTGAAGTGCAAACAATGCGATGTTTACTGGGGTTATTTTCCAAGCAAGCATATTCCAAAGCCCTTCACACCAGTTGGGCTTATTTCTATACGCCAATAGAGTCTGTTCCCCAGTGTTCTGTTCCCAGCTCTGACAACGCAGAGCCTTGCCTGTGTCCCTGTTCCCATCCCCTCTCCGTGTCAGCAAGCATAATTCCAATTTCCCCTCCACTTCCTGTTTGACCCGAGTTTATATAGTAGTAATATCAGCTATACCTTAACCAATCATTTTACTGAAATTTAACTAACCAATCCTAACATATTGTAACATAATTCTCTAACCAATTATATCCCACTACCCTAATTAACTTACACCTAGCAAAATTAATTATACAGCAGACAGAAACAATTAGAGAACCAGGCAGATTAACAATAGAAAAGTGGGGGCCATAAAAATAAAACAATACAGAAATGAGGGTTTCAGAACCACAACCATTGAGAAGTGATTTCTTACCAGACAGGATGCTATCAAACTAAGTTTTCTTTAAACATCTTAAGATCTGTTTCTTTATCTGGTGGTGATGGGCATGATCAGGACAGGATCATCTTCCTAACAGCCCAATACCACCTTATTTTGATGTGACTGGTTTGGAATATGAGGATGTGACCATACGCTTCCCAGCTTATGGCTGCCCCTGCTGCATAGGCAAAGGCCTTAGCCTAAGAACAAGGCCTCAGACTGTCCTATTGAAAGAAGGTCCATACACAGGTGGACTGTGATTTTGATTTTTTGTTTTTATAGCTCTGTAGCTAGCTGAGTGATAAAACTACACCTAAGTTCTTAAAGTATAGGCCTTTACAGGCAGACCTGAATATCTGTATTCTAACAGTAGTTAACTCCCTTTCGTTTCAGTGCTTAACTGCTTTGCTGAATCAGGGCCTAAAAGGAAACCTTACATTGAGCTGTAGTGTGTCAAAAGCTGGTTTAAAAAAAAAAAAAAAAGAAAAAAGAAAGAAAAGAAAAAAGAACACCACTGGTGCTACATTTTATATCTGTGTTGAAATTACCATAGTTAAAGACGGTCTCTGCATATTTCTTGGGAAGAACTGAGAGACTTGGCAAGCTCTTATCCAGAACTGATAGGGTAATGGATAGGAGCACCAGTGATAAAATCCTAATGCCCCCATCTTAACATGTACTGTATAAAGAAAAAGCATTAGGTAGCTACCTGGCACTGGAAACATTTGTTTTGGCTTTCACTTTCTTTGCCTTTCTCTGGAATGCTTCCCTTTTATTTAAAGTGACATAAAATTGAATTTACACAATTTGAGGGGGTAAGCCATATGCATTGCAAAACTTAACAACAGGCAATCCTAAATAAATTTCTAAAGTAATTATAACTGGGGCCTCGTTCCAGGAAAGCATCCTTATTCAGGAGGTGTAAGTACACTTTTCAATTCCAGTGAAATCCAAGAGTTACTCATGGTTGAAGTTGAATACGTGCCCCTCCTGAAATAAAGATGGACATAACCATGTGCTTCAATTCTTTCCTGAATTGGGATCTGGGTTTGCATGTAATATTAAATCTGGAATCTTTTTTCCTTTATTGATTTAAATTATTATACACTAAGCATTAAACTGCTCATCAATAAGGAGGCATGATTGTAAACTGTGTAGTTAATGTTGCATTTTATTTTAGACATATTTAATGTAACTCTACACACAGTCATAATTACCTAATTTTTATGATACTGAAAAGGAGCCATGTATATGTGTGTGCTATTCTTAAATGAATACTTATTATAGAAAATTAGAAAGCACCACTGAATCCAAATGTAGTAAAAAGAAAATAGTGTAATATCACAACCGGTTGACTTCAATGTTTTCATCATAAAGTTGTTAAACCGAGAAGTCAGAAATACTATGTACATAGCTTCTTCTGTTTGTAAATACAATTTAGTAAAAGCATATTTAGGCTGAGATTTTCAAAGGAGCCCACGAGAGAGTTAGGTGCTAAACTCCCATGGAAAGTCAGTGGAACTCTTTTAGGACTCTGAAAATTCCAGCCTTAATTTTTAAAAAGTTGTATTCTTCTGTAGAACCCAAAGTTACTGTGTTAAGAAAAAAATGGAAATAAGCATAGCTTGCAAATGAAGGACCTGTATTTCTAGCAGTACTGGCAAACTTTCCAAATGTAAATAACCTTTACAGTCTGATTTGTTTCTGCAGGATTGCAGCATTCCAGAAATAGAATTTTGCCCACAAGCTGGCACAGAGAGGTTTCCTGTCTGCATACAGAGTGCAGTTGCCAATTTAGAAGAACTGGATGTTGAAAGCACCTTTTACATAATTGTCAAGTCAGGAGTGTGAGTATTGGAGTTCTTTACTAGTAGTTTGCAAGCTGGTGGAATGATATATCAGGAAAAAACACTTGCAGTCAAAAAGGATTTTTCTAAAGCATGGTATTTATAAAAATAAGTTAACATAGACTCCCTAGTTTAAATTTCAGCCCAGTTCTATGATTCCTTGGTGTGCAGCTTGACCCTCTCAATGGCATTCTCCCTCTATTCCCCTTGTAGACCTTTCCTTGACCACCTGTATAAGTAGAGGAGGAAGCTCAGCTAGAGTCAACTTCTTGTTCACTGGAGACCGGTAGTGTCCTTTTACGCAACCACACTGTTAAAAGCATAACAGTGTGAGTGGATTCCAGAAAACAAATACTGTCTCACTTAAGCACTCCTGAAGTGGCAACTGTACCCTTACTTTCTGTGTGGTTAGTCAGAAGGCTATGCAATATGATCCAAATCCAGACTCCCTCACCAGTCCAGCACTTTGTGTGTTTAGCAAAGGGAATAAGTTTGTCAGGTCGGTGCACAGAACTTCCAGGTCCTTTCGTTCTAGAGTGAGATGTTTTCCTCTTTTCCAGAATCATTATGGAGTGACAGGAGACACTCAATGTTTAGGGTTGAAGCTAGCTTCCCATTATGAATCCAGCTTCCTTGAAGCTTCACATGCAACTTCTGATCCCCAGGCAGAATTTTTTTGTGAAGTTTGGAAAAAAAATTAGAAAATGAGTTTTAAAGCTATGAGAAAGAGAAAGGAGAAAAGTGTCTTATCTACAGTAATTTTTGATTGCTTACAATTTTCTAGATAGCACATTTTAAGCACTTGATACTCCACGTGCATATCAGCCCCCACCTCCATTCTTCATCACTGTCCACTAGTCTCATATCCCACCCCCTATAACCCACCTAGTCTTTCCCCACCTCACCCTTACACACATGCTTCCTTCTGACATGACAGTCTGAAGGAGGGAGCCACGCTTCAAGGATCTTAATATCAAAATAGGAGCTCCTAGTTTTTGAATAAATGTAGTGAATGAACATATTCTAATAAGTCTGATGCAAAGCCCAGTGGAGTCAATGCAAAGATTTCGATCTTATTTTGAGTCATCAGTTCATGATCAATTTTGATGCCGGTGTTGGTCTCCAGATATTTGTAGTCATCAGTAGTAATCTTTAGGTTTTGCTTATTCACAGTGTAACAAGATGGCCTTTTATGATAAGTGACAGATGTTTTCTTGTCTTATTTCTTCTGGATTAGACATTGAAGGAATCTTAAATTAATTTTCTAAGATTGTTGCAACACATTCAAAATCCTAATGTTTAAATATATTTTGTAGTTAAGATACTTTATGTATCTGGTGCATATTGTCTAGCCCTGATGGATACAATCAAGAAAAGAATGTACACTCTTAACATATTTTAATTGTTTTAAATAAGTCATTTTTTCTCTTATTGCTTCAGATGGATTGCCTATTCAGACCTTAATTACAAGGGAGAGATGATAGTTTTGGAAGAAGGCACCTCACCATCTGAAATTTCTGCAGCAGATGTGAAATCTCTGCGTCCCCTAAAAATGGTGAGGACGTTGTGATTCTCTGAATGATGCACCCCATTTAATGATTTAGTCTAAAGATAACTTTGAGTTGAATATTCTCTTTACAGTTTTTTAGAGATTTTTGCATTTGTAACATACATGTCATGCAGTGATGTATTACAGTGCGTTTGCCATTCATCTGAAAAGTTGCTACGCTCCCACATCTGCACATTTAGAGCTCCAAAATAAGTCTGGGAAGGCTGTATTACTTGGCACTGGGAGAAGAGATAGGTGCATGTTTGCAGCTCATACCTCTCTCAAGTGGGTCAAATCAGAGCAGTCCAAGATTTGGGAAAGTTAAATTTGGGATTTCATATTCCCCATGTTTAGGAGTTTTTGGATGTAGACTGTAGGTGTGGTCTATTATAGATACAAAATTCGGATCCAGTTCTGGGTTTTTGGTCTATCTGCAGTTTGGATGTGGTGGTGATGAACTGTGATGTTGCAACACACTGACAGTGCAGATTGTGACAGCAAATTTCTAAAGAGGTATAATATTCTTCCTATTTTCTTTTCAATGCAAACTTCCAGAGCTTTGGGAATGCTCAAGTCAGAGAGGAACACCTGATCAATGCCGTAGGACATCTTAGTAAAAGAACTTGTGTCAAGAGGATGAGGATTAAGTGCCTCTTTAAATAAGACCAAAAGTTGTGCCTTTAGAGTTGTGCAGTTTTTGTTGGAACCAACAACAACTGGTTATAAAAGGTTCTTCAGAAAACTTTTGCATACTGGTACAACTAGAATCTGCTGCAGGTGCCAGGTCAGAAGAAGAAATAACAGATGTAAACTGCTTGGTAGTCCTCCTGTGACTATGCATTGCATAGCAATCTTGATACACAGGCAGCCTAATACTCCTTTGATGGACAGCTTGTGGATATAAACATGGAAAGGGATGGATACAGATACAATGGCACATAGCTTTAATGTGTGCATAAAGATTCCAAAGGGAGATTTTCAAAACTACAAGGGACAGTTACATGCCCAGCTCCCACTGAAAGTCAGTGTGAGTTGTCCACCTGCGTTCCAATTGTGCCTTTGAAAATCTCTCCCCTGTTCTCCAAATATGTTGACGGATTACAACAATCCTTGACTACTGTTTCCAGAGCTGGAACATTGTGCCATGTTGTGCCTCCCTTCACAGATGGCTTACATGGTTCTCATTCCTGGGAATTTACCCTTCAGCCTGTGTTCTGGTGAAATAAGTTTTGATATAAATAACTTTTTGGTATACGATCCCTACTGCTTTAATAAAAAATTGTAAAATATGTGGTACAGTTTTAAAAGTTACTTTAATTTTTTTTAATCTGATCAGTGGTATAAGTGAATGACATAAGTAGTAAATACTTGGATCTGTAGTGCAAGTAAAGACAAACACGTATAAAGTGTTTTTTTATTCATTTATTTTTATTGGTTTTATTTTATTTTATTTATTTTTTATTTTATTTGGTTTTATTTTTTTATTTATTATTTTTTAAACATTCTATGTTTGTAGATCATTTTTATAGGCGTTCCTTGGTTTTGTGAATTATCAATGTATTTAAATGTCAATTAGATTCAACACAGACTAGAATTGTCTAGTATAGCTGCAAGAACTGCATACTTCTCTAGGGTTATAAAATGTACACATATGGAAATATAATTTCAGATTTTATGTAATTATTTATTTATGTATTTTATATCTTAGGGTGGACTAAAGGTACAAATGCCTATGAATGTTAAGGTAAGTACCGAGCATGCTGCCAGTAAAAGATTCTGTCACAGAGAGACCCTGATTTAAGACTACTTCCTTTTCTTAGTGAGGGATATACCTCTTCTCTATTGTCTGTGGAATATTAGATTAGGCATTCTGCATCTGCCTGCTTCCTAAAAAAATTCTGTGATGCTACACAGCCCAGGAGTTACATGTGCTTTGTGAGACATAAAAGCTGTGGCAGGATTTTTTTCCAAGAAAAATAAATGTCAGTTATCTGGAGAAGAATTTTAAAGGAAGTATAGTCTGAAGTGAGTTTCTCCTGGTTGACACATCCACAGGCATCAGTGAACAAAGGACCTCTGTAAATCAAATGTCTGCTTCACCACATTGAAAAAATAAGAGAAAGGGAATACACTGTCTCCTCTTCACCTCTTCCCACCCCCACTGCAAGAGTCAAATCATGATAGGGAGGGCCCCTCTTCTGGAGCACATTGGGGTGTGTGTGTGATTGGAGTCCAGTTGGAGGGTGGGAAGGGAGGCCAGAAACGTTTTTCTTTGCTTTTGCTCTACCCCTTGCAGTTCCTCACAGAAACATATATGGCCCCAGTTAACTTATTAAAAAAAAAAGGCTGTAGCCTGGCCATTTGCATGCCAGAGCCATACCCGTAGAAGGGAGTTACTCCAGCACACAGTGCATGTGACGCTGGTGAAGGGTGAACAGGTGAATCCAGAATGAGGAACTGTGCAATGCAAGAGGTAAGGAACCCATAGAATTTTCCTGCACTGAGGCAGCTCTTCAAATCCAACAAATTCTGATAGGGTTTTTTTTGTTTGTTTGGTTTGGCTTTAACTGTACGTCCAATGGAGGCTGTCCTGTTCCTCTATTCATGTCTATCAGCCACAGATTGCTTGGCTGGGAAGGCCTTGGATATTTTATGCTGGATCAGGCTTATGGTGTCTCATTATCACTCAGCTCTAATGAAACTCTATGAATCTAGAGTATTTCATGGATTTTAAATATATGGGGTGAGATTCTCACCCCTGCTTGCTTCTTTACACTGAATGAAAAGGGCTGGAGCAGCATAAAGGAGCTCTAAGAGCCCCAGATCCGGCTTTGAGAGAATTCCCGCAGCACAGGATTTGAGGAACATAGTCATAAGATTGCTCTCTGCGAACACTCTTGCAAGCCTCAGTATAGGCAGCCTGGGAGGGGCATGCTGGGGCTGGCAGCACTGCAGAGATTCTAGGTGGCCTGGGGAAGCTGCCTTTACTTAGGGCTTCTCACATGGAAAATTGTATCAGCATAACTGTACTGTTTTAGTTATACTGGTATAACTCTGCATGTGGCCACTCTTGTTCAGGTATAGGTGTCCACACAGGCAGTTATAGTGATATAATTATATTGGTATAACTATACTGGTAAATTTTCCTGTGTAGATAAGCCCTTAGACAGCCTGCTAAGGCTGTCAAAATCATACCAGGGCTTCTCCAGACCCTGGAGCAACCTGCAATCGGGAGGGCTCAGAAGGCACTGCACAGAATTTCCACCATGGTGGCTGCTGAGAAAAAAATTGCATTCCTGGGCAATGCTGCACTATATGTGTCAAATTTAAGATTACTAAAAGTTAAAGTACTAAATACATTGTTTCAAACCACATTCTCCAGATATTAATATATGAGAGAGAACATTTTGGAGGATGGGCCAAAGAGCTTTCTGGAAACATTGATACTGTCCCAGCACTCTTTAGAAGTGATGAGGATTTCCAGAGAATTGGATCAATACGTGTCATTGGTGGAGTGTGAGTATATTTCATTTTTGTATTTAGTGTTCTCTGTAAATAGATAAATGACAAATTACTCTCTCTATAAATAATCTAATTACAATCAAGGTTTCCAAAAATAGCCCTAGGATAAACCACAAACATTTATGCCCCTTTGTGGCAGGGGTGGGATGGGGTGTTGGAACCTCGCCCCTCCCAAGTTCCCATGCCCATCTCTCTATGGGCAGCCAGTTGCGGCCTACTGGCCTCCTTCCACACAATCACCCTTGGACGGCGAGGTAGTGCGGCCTATTGGCCGGAGTCCAGGTAACTCGCCCCACATGTCGGGGCAGTTTGGCCCAGTGGCCAGAGTTCATATAAATCGCTCCCCGCGTTGGAGCAGTGCGGCCTAATGGCCAGAGTCTACACAATCCCCCTTGCAAGTGGGGTAGTGCGGCCTAGCAGCCAGAGTCCATAGGATTCCCATGGTGCGGGGGAGTGGTAGGGAGACCCGGGCCTGCCCTCTCCACCAGATCCCGACCCAGGGCCCTGGTAGTGGCAAGCTCCCCTTACCACCAGCTCGGGGGGGATCTGCCCGCAACACGCCGAGTGTCTGTGTGGCTCTAATGCTGTTTGCCTCTAAAGCTCCCCTGGGTCACTTCCTACCATAAACGCCAGGTTCTCTGCTGCGGGGGATCCTCCGGTCTGTTCCCCTCCTGTGACGTCCTTCGTCTGGGTATCAGGGTGCATCCCGACTTGGCTGGCCTCCGGATCCTGGTGCTCCAGCTGTCCCTCCTCGGGAGCTGGCCGTGTGCCTCCCTCCCTTCTGGCGGTCCACTCAAACTGAGCAGCTCTGCAGGCTTTTATACCTGGTCTCCAGTTGGAGAATGCCCAGCAGAGCTTCTGGGGCGGGACTTCCTCTGCTAGGAAGGAAGGGTTAACCCCTGCGGTGCCAGTGCGAGGCCGCTCTGCCCCGTCACAGTCTTGAAACAAACATTTGTGGAGTGTCTATACTAACATACGAAAATGTGTTAAATAACAAGGTAATTGGCAATCAGTTAAGGTAAGTTAAATATAGTATAGACAATATCTTTTGTGGGCAGGGGAAGGAATGGATTGACTTTTTTTTTTTTAATCTTAAGCCTTGTCTTCACTAGGAAAAAGGGTATGTGTTTAACTTGTGTTAGGTAATACGTGGTAACTGACACAAAGTAAAATCCTAGTGCAGACAAGACAGTTTGTGGTTTTCACATGAATTAACAGGTTGAAGTAAACCTTAGATTCCATACTCATCCATTTGATCTACTAATTCATGTAAAAGCTGAAAGGGCGTCATCTTCACTAGGATTTTACCATGTGTCAGTTATCATGCATTTGCTAAAATGAGTTTACAACACACTTTTCTTTTCCTAGTGAAGATGTACCTGGGATTGATTCTGCATTGTTCTGCCTATTATGTAGTCATTTACAGTTGTGCAAAGTGGGTGTAAAAAGCTACCATTCCGATTTGGTAGCATTTTAGCCTCACTTTCCATGGTTATATAAATGGTTATCTAACATCTAGAGACTGAGGATATGTCTACAATAGAAACACTACTGTGGCACAGCTGCGGTGTTGGAGTGTAGATACTTAGTACAGTGAAGAAGGGGTTTCCCCATCACTGTAATAAATTCATTTCTCCAACAGGTGGTAGCTAAGTTGACAGAATTCTTCTGTCAACCTAGTAGTGTCTGCACCGGGGCTCAGGTTGGCTTAATTACATAGCACAGGGCATGACATTTTTCACAGCCCTGAGTAATGGAGTTATGCCAACCTAATTCTTTAGTGTAGAACAGCCCTGAGAGAATCAGGCCTTTGGTGCATATCCCACAGCTCTGTATAACAACTAACCAACTCACTGTTCCTTCAACCCCACCAAGACTGCCACTTCATCAAACAGTGCTTGAAAAGCCTATAAAATGAAGGTTTCTGCTAGAGAGATCAGCAGTGAAATAGCTAGCAATGACATTACAATTGTCAAGGTTTCCAAGTTAACTCCCAGTAAAATGACTGGGATGGTATGCACTTATGCAGTTATTATGTCATGTTGTTTGGAGGGTTTCACAATCACGGCATTCATAGAAAACTTAAATGTCAATACCTAAAGACACTACTCAAAGACATTATGGACCAGCTCTCTGGAAAACTTGATATTTTAAAAGTTATCCTTCTGTCTAGTGTGTGGGGTTTTTTTTTTCTTTTTTGTTTTTTTTTTACAATAACTTGAACAGCTGAACTAATCTAAACCAAATGTTATCAAAGATAAATCCATTTTTTGTCTGCCAAACTTCAGCCCTGACAAAATTTGTACAGCAGTTGTAAATCCTGGCAGGAAAGTTTTAATGAAAGAAATACTCAGAGCCTTTGCCATTGTTGTATGAGCTGGTGTTGCTATAATGTGCATATTGTAAACTCTGTCTTATGAATATTAAAGCTTAACTGACAGTACTTGAGTGTACATTCTTATTTTTAAAATATCTTGTAAGTTTGATTAGTCTAATTTGAATGGGAACTTTTAATTCCACATCACTTTATAGCACAATTTTTGGAAGCCTTATAAAGCTTCTTGTGCTATTGTGCACTTTTTCAAAGTAAAATTCATTGAGGACACTCAAAATTGATGCAGAAATTTATTTTTAATCCAGTCTTATCTATTCAGAATATTTTAAAATGGTACAATTCCCTGCTTTGCAAATCAAAAGTATTTTACATATGCATTATTTTTATACATGTTCTATTTTATTGGATTTAGTAGTATCTCTTGGTTAGAGTAGAGGATACTGACTCCATAGAAGTCAATGGGAGTTTTGCCATTGACTACAACATGGCCAGGATTTCACGCTGTGTCAGCATTCCCTGCTTCAACTGATAACTCTCTGCATGACCCTTAAGGTTCTAGCCATTACATTTACGAAAATGTGTTGAAATGCACTATCAGACTATGATAGAAACATTTTTCAAGAGTGTTGGTGCATTACACAAGTAAACTATTGTTGGAGATCACATAATAAAATGGAGTATTGATCCACAAAGAATGCTTGGTTGGTCTGTGTTGTAATCTGAAATAACAAACATTGCTTTGTTCCTCAACTGAGGTTGTGATATTTATCTTAGGAATTTATGATGTTCTTTTCTCCTTTTATTCTTGGTATGATGCTGTTGTACTTTTTCCTCTAATTGTTTTCTTTCCTTGTGGTTACTTTAGGTGGGTTGCCTATGAAAAGGAACGATATAAAGGCCGTCAGTACCTGCTGGAGGAGGGAGATTATGAAGATGTGCACTCATATGGGGGAATTAGCAGTGCCCTGTTGTCTTTTCGGTTCCTACAGGCTGTAAGTACCACTCCTGATTTGCTGATCTGTTTCTTGCTTCACTCTTTTTTCCATTTAATTTGAGTTAAATATGGATTCATAGATCAAAAGAGAGATTATTTTTTCATTCATTTTTGTGAGGTCACCTCATGTTTGGTTGTTTCCCATCCCTCCCCCACCCAACCACATGCTTGCAGAAAAATCTCCTTTTTTCTTTTTTTTCGGCACTCCAATCTGTACAGTGAAAATTACAGTGTTTTGTGGAGAATGATATAGGTTCTAGGAGGTCCTTCTTCAAGAAAAGAATGTATAATATTACAAAATTCCTTGCCCTGTTACAGAATTTTCCAAACCCCTCCATACAAGAAATGTCACTTTTTAAAAGTGAGACGATGCATCTTTGTCCTTGTTTGACCCCATCACTGTAGTATCTGAATGTCTTTTGTGTGCTGCATCAGCCACTTCGTGTTTTTTGGAAAGTATGAACATGTGCTGCTTTGCTCTGTCTTGCTTTTGTTTGTAGTTGCTGATTTTCTCGGCAATGGTGCAAAACTACATAGGGTGCAGGTTCCTGTTTCGGCTGTTTAGCCTCTAGAATAAATACAAAAGTGTGATTTACTTATGTGTAGTAGTTCTTTATTAACATAAAATAGCTTCTCAACACAGTGGCTGTTGCAAGCCTTACCACGGTATTACACTCTGCCTCAGTGATTTTGTGCCAGAAGATTTTGGCCGTGAAAATTATCATAGTGAGAAAATTCCTGTAATTAAGATGTTGTTAGTAGGGATGATGATGAAGTACCAGTGAAAACTGAGCCACAGTCTGATGTTGAAAGAAATCTTGGATACTTCATGGCTTAGAAGGACATGGGATTAGAACATCTTTATCACTTCCTTTCTTCAAGTATGCTTCTATTTAATTTAAAAAGAAACTTTGTAAGCAGCTGTAAAAGACTGTTTCCTTCTGAGAATTGAAGAGCGGCCACTGTAAGATTACATATTGCAATGCACTATCCCATGAGCCAGCAACATTTGTTAAAATGGTGGCACAACTCGACAGGTCTATCACATAACAAGTGTAGTGCTTATTGTACAGGTAATGTGAAAATAGGACTTTTTTTAGAGCAATGACATCTCCTGCAAAGAAGGGTCTGCTAGTTTTGCTGGGATTGATAGAACCTGCATTTCAGTATATTTTTCCGCAGCTTTCTGAAAAAAGGTCTCAAAAAAACACCAAAGGAAAAATGTTTGATATTCACCGCTGAAGTTTTAGGAATTTTTTGTTTTAGATTTAGGCATGAAGTATTGTAGTCTATACCCACTTCAGATATCTATTTAGCACATATTTGGACATTTGAAAAGATATGATATTTATAAGGAAAAAGTGTAACTGTTACTATATTCTGATATACAATATTACTGATTTAAACTGTTTTGTTTCCTGTTGTGAAATGGAGATTTACCTAGCAATTCTCTTGTTGCACATATAAAGATTCAAAATACATGTGGAATGCTGTAGGTGTATTACACATGTGGACAGATCTTTAGATTGATGCTACCGTATTTACAGTAATCTTTGAAGTTGCCCCAAAGAGAATTAGATTTTTCCTAGGCTTATATATTAGCCTTTGTGACAAGGTAAGCATCTCTACATAGCTGCATGCAGGGAGGAGACATTTCAGCAGAGTTGAATTTAAGGAGTTCTCAGGAAGGAAGGAGGGGACCATTTCTGAGGGACTAGGTTGAAGTAGGGAGTTGGGACTTCGTTGAGTCTGTTAGAATTTAAACAAACAAAAAAGTGAAACCAGCTGGTAATTTTTCACTGTCCAAGCAAAGAGTGGATTACAAAATAGTGAACTGGCTAACTAGTTAAAAATAAATAGGACTTCTAAAACTGAGTTTGATTGAATAATCTAAAGCTGTGTTAATAACATGGCAAAGGGAATATATTAGTTTTTAAAATATAGGGCCATATCATCCAGCCCTATTAAAAAAAAAAATTGCGGGAGGAATGAAAGGGGAGGAGTCTTCACCAAGGTTCCCATAGCCAAATCTTTTCCCCAGATTATTGTTACATCAGAGTTGATCACTTGTGTTCCTGCTGGAAGGATAGTGTTGCATCCCAGTCCCTCCTCTGCTCCATGCATGCAACCTAGAACCCAAAGACTCCTCCATTCAAAGGAAGGGTGGTGCTAGAGAGGTATCTGACTCTTCCTTTCTGTGCAAGCATGGGGAAGATCCTTGAGTTCCTTAGCACCTAAATCCCTTTTGAAAGGGGGCCTCACTTGGCATGCCTAAGGCCTGGTCTGCATCTAAAACTTAGGTTGACCTAGCTACATTGCTCAGGGCTTTGAGAAATGTACACCCCTGAGAGACTTAGGCCCCAGTATAGGCACCACTACCATCGTCCTAGCTATTGCCTCTTGAGGGGGTGGATTTACTACAGTGACAGAAAAACCCCTTCTTATCAATGTAGCAAGTGTCTACAGTATGGCACTACAACGGCACAGCTGCTGTGACATAGCTGTGCAACTGTAGTGTAGACAAGCCCTTAGCTGAATGCCTTGTATTCACTCAAGTGCTTTTGAAAATGTTATTCCTAGGCTACAATTCTTCCCTCTAATGTGGTTATAGATTCACCTTGCCTCATCCATACTATCATTAAAACAACATAGTGGAACATGAATGCCCCTAAATGTGGCCGGCCTCTGCTTGCACATAGTTATACTCGCATTGTGAACAGTCCCATGGAATCCTTTGCTAGGTTGTATGTAATAAACTGCTGCTAAATTGTTAAGATATATTTATCCTAACTTTCAGCATTACCTTTTAGGATTTCATCGAGTCATCAGTCATGCTTTTTGAGTCAGATGAAGAAGATGGTAAGGTCATGGTCAATCAAGATATTCCTGATTTGGAGCAGGCTGGGTTTGGCCAGGAGATGAGATCAATTCATGTGAAAAGTGGAGTGTAAGTCTACTGCAAACGTGTATGAGATGTTCTTTGAATGCAATGATTAAATGATTTGCTTGTGCACAGTGTTTTCAGATTTCTAATTTGTCATGATGTATTTCAAATGATTGAAGAAGAAAGATAAACATTTGGGGGCTGGGGGAACAATCTTTGTGTTTTCTCAGAAAATGTCAGTGTCTCTCCTATGTATCTTGCTCTTCTGCTCTGCATTCTTTGCAAAGGGTTTTACTTGTTTTTTGTTTGCTTTTTTGGCTTGTGGGTCCTGACCTTCAGGGATCTCTTGGAACCTCACCACTTTGAACGCTCCCTATTACTACATCAATACTCAAATAAGAATATGGACAAGCCTGATAGTTTACTTGGGTTCAGTTTTTGCTGCTGGTCTCTCTCTCTTCCCGAGCCAGCTAGAGTTATAGTCCTGCAGTGGGATCCAGATAGGCACACCCTTGTATCTGCATGAAGCCCATTGACTTTAGTGGTGCTCAGCATGGGTTCAGGGGTCTGTCTGCATGGATCTCATTGTAGAACTGCAGCAGGATCTAGAGCAGGATTAGCTGCAGAGGTAATGTATTTAGGAAAAAAGGATGTGTCACGCCATTCAACAGCCACCTATGTGGACTGTTAAAGAGACTATATTGTTGGATTCCAAATATTGTTAAAGTTTTCTCAGTCCTTGTCAGTTGATAGTGATAGTAACACTATCACATGACCGCATTTCACAGATGTAGGGCCTGATTCTGCAGCCCTTACTACTGTTACTTCATTGTGCCTAATTTGTATCAGTAAGTGCTGCAGAATTGCTAAGAACCACCACAAATCTTACCAAGCAAGTCTGACAGATTGCTAAGAAGCATCAAAAGCCTAACCACCTTCCACTCCAAATGCAATGTGCGTTCCTTTGACTTTTCTTTTGGTAAGAGAAATTCATAGGACAATGTACATATATTATAGTAAATTGAATTTCGAAAACAACCACTCAGTTTCCTCTGGACAAAGGGAATGAGGAACAAAACCATGTGTCTCAGATGTTAGCTAAGCTGCTTAATGCACTGCTATGGATGACACTTAGATACTGTGGTGATGAGTCCTATATAAAGACCTGAATAGAACAGAGTAGATTGGGCCCATGGTTTGTATCCTGTTTGTTTACAAATTCTTTGGAAATGATTCTTATCTGTTTTTCATAAGTTAATTTTTGTTCACTGTGCTTCCCCTCCTGTCATAGGAGAAGACTCCTCCCATTCCCCCTTTATTTCCTCTCCTTCCTTGAGTCCTATGTTGTAATTACTCTTTCTTCAGGAGAGGATGCTTCCTCCAAGGTTCATCAGCCATTTGTATGGTTCCAGCCATCTCATGGCAGCTTGAAGCTCATTTAGTTCAGTTTGAAGTGTTTTATCTGGTTCCTTTTCAGGTTACTAATTTGCTGGGTTGTGCCAGTAGCTTTCAGCTTTTTTAAATATAAAACACTGAAGTAAGTTTATTGCGGGGGGGAACCCACACAGCATAAAGAATTACACAGACTCTGTAAAAGTGAACATGTCAGTAATGTGTCCATGCTCTCACTCTTTGTTGTTTCAGAGTAGCAGCCATGTTAGTCTGTATTCACAAAAAGAAAAGGAGTACTTGTGGCACCTTAGAGACTAACAAATTTATTTGAGCATAAGCTTTCATGAGCTACAGCTATAAACATTTTTGGCTTGCCTGGGATTTTGTAATCAAATGCAAGGGGAAGAAATACAAATGAATTACCAATCATTGCAAGAGTCCCTTTATCTCTTCCTGCCAAGGCTTCCTCACTTGCTTCCGTTCTTTCCTTAGAATAATCTGACTTGAAGAGTTGGAAGGGAGCCCTTTCTGGGAGCTAGGTGGGAAGGTAAAGGTTGAGGGAGCAGAGAGTGACTCAGATATTTGACAGTTGAATATCTAGCCTCTTGGCTTCCAAGCAGTCTCTTATTTCATGCTGAGAAATTATCTGAGAAGGGGGAGAGAGATCTAATGCTGCAAGGATTTGTCAAGAATATTTGTGTAGACAAATAAAAAGTAGAAAATCAGGAGTGTGCCGGGTTTGTGACTCGCGTTGCCTGTTACCACAAGACATGTTTTACAATCTGTTTAATTTCATATCAGGTGGAGAGGTAACACATTTAAAAACCTTCTGGAAAGTTTTCTATTTAAGGTTAACTTACTGATAACTTTTTGTAGTGCCATATTGAAAAATAGGATTGTGTATCACAGTTCATTTCTTGCGTGTCACTCCTCAGGTGGGTTGCATATCGGCAGAAATATTTCTGTGGAGAACAATATATACTGGAAAAAGGGAAATATAAATGCTTTTTAGACTGGGGAGGATCCAGTGAAACCATCATGTCAATTCGTCCCATTAAGTTGGTGAGTTACCGTAATTCATCAAAAAGAAAATTAAAAAAGCAATAAGAATTCAGAACTCTGGTGATACAATGATTTTATTGTGCAGGCTAGGTAATGAAGCTAACTTGTCTATTCAGTTGATGAAAGGTTAGAAGAAAAGATCATTACAGAATTCAAGGAAACTGCTAATTATGGGGACTGAATCTCCCGTTTATTCTGCAGTGCAAACTCTGTGTCAACCCAGCCCCCAACAAGAAAATGCTAGGAAAGCTCTACAAGGAGAACTTCAGTTTCCAGTCCCCTTAGCATATTATGTCCACAAATGGAACATTCTGGCCCTAAATACCTAATTTACCACAAAACATGCCTATTGCCTTATTGATAACTTGTCATGTATTTTAATCCTTTAACTTTCCTGTATTACTGTCTGTTAAAACTGAGCTATAGCTTATTGTTTTCTTCTTTTCTTTTCTATTTCAATCCAGAAAAATAAAAAGGCAACTTGCCTTTTAATAGATTAATTCCAGGACTCCTAAAGCCCTACTGTAAAATAAACAAACCTAACCACCAATATAATAAATGACACTGCATCCACAACTTGGAAAGCTAGAAAGGAAATTGAACTTGTTTAACCTTTCTTGAATGGAAATGACAGATGCATTGCAGGGTAGTGATGGTGAGAGAGAGAAGGTTCTGCCTCCCATTCTCTCAGATTCTCTCTCAATAAGGAATTGGTATAAACCAAACACTTTTAAACCAGTTTGAGTGCCTACACAAAGGGGTTGCTCTGACTCTGTAAATGGGTTTCTAAGCAGTTATTTATATTGGTGGAGGTTTAATGTGTGGACAAGGCCTAAGCTAACAGAGAGCCAACCATGAGCCAATATCCTCCTAATTTCATAGAGACGTGGGGAGGGAAATGTGCCAGGAGTACAATACCTATTAATGAATTTCAGCCCCAGAATTCCTAAAAAAGTTTAAAAGGTTCTTTAAGGGATTTGACCTCCTGTTAAAAAATAATTGTAATGTTTATATTATATATATATATATATTTTTTTTTTATAATATGCAGGAACCACTTGGAAAGAATGAGCCTCCACATTTGGTAAGTTCACATCCTGTAATGCCATTTCTAGGAGTAAATTGCATATTATTAAGCACACGTGCTTTATGTTGAATTTCCCCCCAGCTGTCTCAGATAAGATCTTCACTATCTACTGTACAGTGACAAAGCCACCTCTTACTTGAGGAAACCAGTAGACACACAGAAGCTAAGTTAGCCAACAATCTCATTCATTGTGGTGTTCCTGTTCACACCCTTTTTTGTTGTGTCCCCATAGTGCCATCTGCTCAATAGGCTTGGGGTCACTTTGGATCTGTATCACCATTTCTTTTCATGTTCTTTCTTTCAGTCTCTCTCTGCCTGTAAGGAAATTCAAAGTCACACTCATTTACCTTTCTCTACGTGGGATATTGTCTTTGCATTGTAATTAATCCATCCCACTTTGTTACTGTAACTTCTTAATATCTGAAGTGCAGAATTGTGAAACTTGAACTGCAGAAAACTATTCTCAAACCCACACACAATTAGCTACCTGCCATTTGTTTTCCTGCAGTGCTGTTTTAAAAAATATATTCTATTTTGGCAATTCTGCAGTTTGTATCTACACTTCCTGTGTGATGGCATGATGAGGGCAGTTTTGCTAATTACTTTCAAAAGTACATGACCTTTGATGTAGCTGCAGTTCCCAGCTCGTTCTCAGCTTCCCTACCCTTCCCCCCCCACACACACACACACACTAAGTCTGACTGAGCACACACTAATGATTTAACAATATAAAGGAGAGCCCTTTGTAGCAAATCCTAATATAAAGTTAAACATAATTTTAGTGAAATTCTCTGACACTACCGCTTCATTATAAGAGGATTTCACTGTAGCATGTTTTTGTTTTCAGAGTGGCTTAGTTTGGGTTTCTGTTTTTTATCAGAATTTTTATAAGATTATGTTAAATCCATAATAACATTCTTGTATGTAATCTTTCTAAATTTAGAAACCTCTTCGCATGCACATGCTCATCCAGAATCCTTATCTGCTAAGGGTTCTCCTCTAACAGAGCATATCTCAGTTTCCTTATATTTAGTTTGACTTCTCTCCTCCCTTCGTTAGGCATTCTTTGTCCACAAAGAAATATTAGTTGTTAACGCTGTACCTTTGGGAAGGGGAGTGCCGTGGGATATGAACGGTAGAGTTCGTTCTCTCTCTTTCTCTCTCTCTCTCTCTCTCTCTCTCTGTGTTAATAAAGAAATAAAGTTAATAAAGAAAACTTTAGAAAATCCCATATAAAGATACATGTTTTAATAGCCCGAAAATCTAGTTTAAGATATCTTAACTATTTTGTCATCTAGATAGGATTTTCAGTATCCTTATTGCTTATACTTTTGTGTTATAAACACCAACACATGGAAAATGTACACATTACATTACTTAGGACAGCCTGACCACGCCTTTTCTTTACTCCAAGTATGTTCAGGTTCTAAAATGTTTGATTTACTCAGGCTTGCAGGAAATGTTTGCTGTCTAACGACATAAATGGTGTATTACTTTAGTCTTAAACACTGATTTCCCGCCAGACATATTCATTTGGGTGTTTGCAGCCAAAGCCAAAGAATCCCAAACACTTTCACACAGAAGGCTTGGTAAACCATTTCAGATAAAATAACTGATTGAAAAATGAAACTGGTACCAAACCAAACTTGTTTCAGAGATTCCAGATAGTTTTAATAACTTTTTATCTCCTTCCTCAACTCCATTCTTCTTCAGAATATGTCAAATGCTGTTCCTGTGAATGTCTTAGACCAGTTTTGCAGACCCAAAAGAGTCAAATGGTTAATATAAGCATACAAACATGTGCATGTTTCTCCAAATCTTGGAAGAGTCTCACCCATCAGCAGCAATGAGACTATCTGCAATTGATTCAACCTTGCAATTCGATGCCTTTCCTTTCCTTTCCTTTCCTTTTACCTCTACCTTCCATCCCATCCCATCCACCGGTACATCAGAAAATTCTTTAAAAAAAATAATCACTTGCTGTGTACAAATATGCATGCCATGTCATGCTGCTGTGATGTCACTTTTGCCACAGGGAAAACGTGCTGGAAGGGTTCATGTGATCACAATCTTGAGTTGTTACAGGACCTCTGTGATGAAGCTAAAGAAATAGGAGAGCATGTCACTGCTGTGTTCGAATTGTCATAGTTACCTTTGGCCACCAACATACTTTATTGTGACTAAGGAGTTGTGGGAAATTTGTTAAGATCACTTCCTGAGTCAGAGTAAGTAAAAGACAGTGTTTGAGAAAATAAATCCGTCCTTTCCTCTTCTAGTTGAAAGATAATATTACAATTTCTATGTTTGCAACAGTTACGAAGGATGGCTCACCAGAATTAGAGAATCCTTAACACAGCTGGATGCTGAATCGTACAAGTCTGAATCCTCAGTGTAGGAATGTAGCTCTCTACATTTTTTCCTATGTATTATAGGCATAGATACTAAAATAAGGAAATCCTCCTCTCTTTCCATAAGAAAGAAACCTTGTCACTTGCTGTTGCTTTCAGCTGACCTTAAGTGTTATATTCTGAATTCTTGCAATAAGTGGTCTTGGTCTTTCTACTTTGCCAGGCTGTTTCATAAACTACATGCATGTTCCAAGTAAGACTAAAGTCTCCACGTTTAAAATACAATAGCTGTATTCATTAAAAATAAAACAATATTTTTTCCTTCACTCTCCCAAGGAATAACTAAGCTCCTTTCATTAATCTGCCTGTGGCAGTTGGCTTGCTCAAATACTTTAGAAGACCCCTATAATTATTTATGGTAACTTTGCACTGTGTATCTTTCCACTTACTGCCTTTTGAGTTTTTAGGAAATAGAGCTTCATGGCACTAAAGGAGTCTTTTAAATCTGTCATGTCAGATTTAATATATTTTAAGTTATAATTAGCTGCATTTGTGGTCAGACTGTACAAACACAGTGGTATAACTAATGGATCAGTTTCTTCTCTAATTATTCTGAAGTCAGAACCGTCAAATCTGTCCTTTCAACTTTTTTCTTTTTATTCATTTTGAGAAAAGAATTTCTCAGTTTATTATTTAAAATGTACATTGTATAACCTTCCCTGTCACAGTCTTTCTAAAGCTGTCACGTAGCCTGGGACATGGGCTGTAAGGGGAAAGTATCAGGCACGAAACTAGGAACCTGGAGACCTGAGTTCTGTTCCTGACTCTGTCACTGAGCTGCTGTTTGACCATGGGCAAATCGCTTCATCTTTGTGCTTCAGTTTTCTGCATTGGTAAAAATGGAGAAAATGATACTTACCTTCCTCTGTTAAGTTTTCTGAGATCTATGGATGAAAAGCACAATGTAAGTGTAGCCTAAATATCAATGTTCTGCTCAGTAATGCAGTTCCAAATGCAGGAGAATCAGCAGTAGTGTATCCAGCCCATGTAGCTGGCTTGTCTTTTTCAATTCACAGTTGTGTGTCACATAAGGGCAAGATTAAGCCCTTCTTGTTCTTTGTAACAGGAAATATATTAGTTTCTTTTTTCTTTTCTTTTTTTTTAAAAGACTCTTTTTCCATAAAACCATTTTCTAATATGTGGTTTTGGCTTTTTCTCAGTCTCTGTAGATTGGATTTCTTTTCTTTGGCAGGGAGAGGGGCCGCTTTGGGGAGGAGCACTGGCAACAACATTTTTCTTCTATGTTACAGAACGCTGTCTCAAATTTTAGTGTGAAATTCACCTCAGTACAGAATGGCCATGCAGGGCTCTCTGCTCCACGTATTTCTTGGAGGGTGAAGTGGTATAGAGGCCCCTGCTTAGAGCCCATGTACTGGACTGAAATTCTCTCTTATAGAGGAAACTAAACAAGTGGTTTTGTGGCACAAGAAGTCAGTTATAAAATAAGAAATAAGGAACTTCCCTAAGTCTTTGAAGTACCAGGCAATTTTCATAAAACCTGATAAAAGTTGGTCACATCACCTGATAGTATGTACCATCCATTGCACCCTGTCTTAATTAAGGGATTCCTAAAGGCAACCTACAAAGCAACTTAGATATATCTGAAGACTGAGAGTCCTTCTGGAGTATGTGATTTAAGTGTATTATGAAATGAAACCAGCACTCTGGAAACAAAAGAAGTTTTTAGAGTAGCAGTCAGATTTCACATGTGTATGATGGGTCCCATTAAAAACCAGTGGTCAGTGTTTACCAAGGATTCCCTAATCATAAAACGGGAAATACCATGGTAAATTCAACTAATTCATATGGTAAATGTCCAATTCTGAATGGCACTGCACAAGAAATAATCCACAATTTGCCTGTTTGTATGTATTCAATCCATTCAGTAGCAATAAGACATTCCGAATAGTACTTTTCTAATGGATTATTGGGTCCCTAACAAATTCTCTCTTCAGCCTCATATTACTGAGGCCTACAGTAGTAGCTGGAAATGTATACTGCCTGATCCTACAAGGTGCCTTCAGCTCCCACTGATTGCAGTGGTACTTGAGTGCTCAGAACCTTGCAAGTGGCGCTCTGTGTATCACAGGGTCAAGGTTCTAATCGCAGAAACCATTGTGTCATGCGTTTACCGGGAGATTAGGCATAGCATTAGAAAATACATTATGGGGAGCAATCCTGCAGTGGATTAAGGGTAATAAAGTACATGACTAAATGACATGTGAACCCTCTTGTCAAAAACAATGGTAGAAATGCAAACCAGATTTCTTCATCCTTTTTCCTTAATTTTTAGTTGTATTGCTCTTGCTCAGTAGATTTCAGCACATCAGTGGCCACCTAAAGTGACCCGTTATCCAGGAACAAATAGTACATGAGGGGCACAGAATTCTTAGCTTCTTCCCCAAACTGTAGACCATGGACTGTTTTCTGCTGTAGGTTTTGTTTTTAACTTCTTTTAATGCAGCAATCCCTTTTGATGGAGAGATTGATACACACTTCCTGGGCAGGATGTAGTTCTAAATGGTTCTAAAACTCTTTGCTAAGGAAATCTGTGTGTGCAAGCTTGTTGGGTTGGACTTCAGACACTCCTGACACAGCAAGTCCTACCAGAAATTCTCAAGCAGGCTTTTTAAATAAGATGTCATCTCTGTTCAGTGTGATCACAGAAGATTCCAGGGCACTTTTTTTTAATGTTCTGCCTTGATATCTTTTCACCGGTATTTCCTTTCCCCTTCTTGTTGTGCTCCATTGGTTGCTGACCTGTACCCAAAATATGGCTGCATCTGAGTGGTGCTGTATGTATAAGGCCAGATTTTTCAGTCCTATCATTGTGCTTTCTCTGGAAACACTCCTGTTACCATAAAATGAATATATACTTGCTACCACTGCCATTGATATCAGTAGGAGATTTGCCTCAGTTAAGGACTGCAGAATCTGCCCATAGTTTATAAAACGCTTTGGGACCTTTCAAGAGGAAAGGTGCTATAGAAATTTAAGACATTTCTTCTCTTGGGAGTCCATTAGATTTGCATTAGTACTTCTTTAAATTGCATTGATATTTCCCTGTGTCTGCAACTTACTCTACTTATAGTGATGATGAGTACATTTTCTTTCTAGTCATCATATTTTTATTGTTGTTGTTCTTGTAGCTCAAAGCTTTCAGTAACACACATTTCCAAGGAGCATGTGTAGATTTCACAGCAGAAGTTTCTGATTTTACATCATTCATACCATGTTCTTTTAAGGTTCTTCGGGGATGGTAAGTGTGTTGTTTTACCCACCACCATTTTAAGTAGTTAGAGAGCACTTTTTAACCTACATTAAATTTCAAATAGTCAAATATATCCAGTGCATTACCATCACGCTCCATATCGTCCTATGCCTACTCTCTTGCAGCCTGCTTTGATAACTCTCTTCTTTCTGTTGGAAGGGGACATAATGCTTTTTGCTTTCCTATGGGAAAATCACACAATTGCTGTGATTTGAATCTGCCTTTATGACTTGTTTAAAATTTCAGGGACTCAATAGAGTAAATCTAGCTGCATTCCATTAACCCCCATTAAAGTCCAGTTGAGATTTGTATACCATGTGGAAGATCAGCAGAAGCAGAAAATTGAATCAGTCTTTCGTTTCACTTTTTTTTATAGTACAACTTTAAAAAACAAACCTTGTTTTATTTCTCATTCCCCTAGAAAATATTTGATCTTGAGAGAACTTGTTAATAACTGACTGCCTCAGTTAAACTTCTTTGTTATGTTTATTCTTTCAGTTGGCTCCTGTTTTACCAAGGGGAAATTGCTGATAATCATTGTGTGCTGGAAGAAGGCCTCTACACTGACCTCACTTCCTGTGGCTGTCCAACAGTTACACTCAAATCCTTCAAGCCTGTGGAATATGTAAGAGCTTTATAGAAATAATTCTATTATAGAACTCTTGCCCTACCTAGTCGTATACAGCAGCGATTGTATTAAAGAACAGAGTGTGATGCTCAGGGGAAATATTAAAATTGGTTTTTACGCTTGTGGATTTTCAGTATTAGATCAACCCAGGCCCCACCACCACCATTCTGGGCAGAAAGTAATTCTGTTTTTGTATGAGCTAAATTCATATTTGCGTTTTCAATGGTCCTTATAGAGCAGCCCAGCAAGATAGTAAGTAGTAGGTTTATACAAATGGAATATTCTACTTTATACTTTTGTCTCATTATAGGGTTCCCTTTACAGTCCCTTCCCCAGCAGAAGTTCAGACTTTAACAAAAATTCTCTGCACAAAAGAACCTTTAAACTACATAACAATGCATATAGATGCTATCATAATGTTAAATTTGCTAACCATAATTTTAGGGGAAGTGTAATATTTGCCTTTTCTAAATGGGCATCAAATTATGTGTCACTTGTTAATACTACTGCATTTTGCCATCCAGAATAAAGGTTTATATTTCTGCTGCAGATTCAGTATACAATATTAAAACATATCGACAGATAAAACCTTTTAAAACCACATTTTAAAAGTTTCCAAGTGGGTGATATTTATTAAAAATGTCAAGATCCTTTTTCTAGCCATGAACAAGTTTAAAAAAAAAAATCATCGCTGGGGGTGGGAGAAAGGGTGGAAAGGATATTTGACTGAGTGAAGCCTTGGACCAGATCCTTGGCTGGTGTAAACAAGCCTGGCTGCAGTGACTTCAGTGAAGCTACACTAGTTTCCACCAGCTGAGGATCTGGCCCTTGGACTTCATCCCTAACCCCTTTAGAATCCCTTGATGAGGGGGCGGGGCTAACTCAGTGAAAACAGGGGTTTAAAAAGCCCGCTCCTAAGCAACCACAGCAGTTAGCGAACAGGACAGGAGCTAGCAAACGGGAGTTTTGAGAGGGAGTGTGAGAGCCAGATACACCTAATAAACATTCTCTAAACTTAGGCCAATAATGCCTCACAAAGAAAAAAAAACCACATGCAAACAAAGAACAAACAAAACCCTGCAATAGTAAATATTATATAGTATAATATTGTATATATTGTCCCGCAGAAGTCCAGTAGCAAAGTGGGGGCTACCCAGTTTTTTGCACTGAATGCAGCATGTACGATTATCTGCCTCCTGAGCAGGTGGCATATATGCATTCGGTGCAAGCAACTCATGGCCCTCAGAGACCAAGTACTGGCCCTCAGAGACCGAGTACTAGCCCTTGAGACCAGAGTGGCTGAACGGGAGGAACTAAGGGAGACAGAGAGATATATAAATGAGACTTTCGGGGACACAGTAGAGCAGTCCCATCCCACAGTCGGAGAGCCTCTGTGCTTTTGAAGAGGATGAAAGTATTGAGGAAGGAGAATACTGAGCTGGAGCAGAGGAAAATAATCCCATAGTTGGGACCCTCCTTCCAGATGACGTCATGATAGCCTCAGTGCAAGAGGATATCTCCCTGGGGGAGGGGACTGCTATTGTTACAAAGAGACAGTTAATAGCAATGGCAGATTTGATTATTAGAAATATATACTCTTGAGTTTGTGATGACCATGGGAACTACGGGTGTGAAGGTTGTAGACCTCTCAAGACCTCTAGATAGACTTATGAGCAGTGTTGGGTCATTTACAGCTGCATAATTGCTAGCCTGAGCGTCTGACATTGAGTTCTGTGTCTCTCACTTGATTCCTGACACACTTCCATCTTGTCCCAGTATATAAATCCAAATGAAGAGATAGCTACTGAGAGCTGGAAATGAGCTTCTTGCTAAGTATATACTCAGGTTTAACAATCCCCACCTACAGTTCGTAACAATGTGTGTGGTTTTTGTAGTGTTGCTACTTGTCACAAGATTTCCAGGGTCATTCTGCCATTTTAGTGGTGAGCCTGAAATGTGCAGCAGGTCCCAAAATATCAGACATGGCAATGTTCCGTCATAGCATGGGCCTTTTTTTTTTTTTTTGACTCAGTGTAACAATGTTGTGATGTGGGCATACAGTTTTGTGGTGTGGTGTGGTAATGATCACGCTGTCATGGTATGAGTTAGTCTCGGAGCAGCTGGGAAATGCATCATCTCTAAGATTGTGACTTGTGTGAGTACAATGTGGTGGGAGTCTGACCAAAGGAATGATTTGTTGATATCAATAGGCTACTGAACTGGGAGAGAAGAACAGGCTTTGATTAGGGAATACTACAGTACTTTACATCTATTGAATTTTGTTCTAACTTATGGCTGTTCAAGGGAGGCTGCCAGATACACTTGGATGTGTATTAGAAGCTTGAAAATAATTTCTCTGCCTGATGGTTTTCCTGATTTAAACAACAAGGAGTCCGTTGGCACCTTAAAGACTAACAGATTTATTTGGGCATAAGTTTTCGTGGGTAAAAGACCCACTTCTTCAGATGCATGGAGTGAAAATTACAAATGAAGGCATAAATATATATTGGCACATGAAGAGAAGGGACTTACCTTACAAGTGGAGAACCAATGTTGAAGGCCAGTTCAGGGTGGATGTGGTCCACTCCCAATGATTGATGAGAAGGTGTCAATACCAAGAGAGGGAAAATTGCTTTTGTAGTGATCCAGCCACTCCTAGTCCCTATTCAAGCCCAAATTGATGGTGTTAAGGTTGCAAATGAATTGTAGCTCTCCAGTTTCTCTTTGAAGTCTGTTTCTGAAGTTTTGTTGTTGAAGAATGGCTACTTTTAAATCTGTTATTGAATGTCCAGGGAGACTGAAGTGTTCTCCTGCTGGCTTTTGTATGTTACCTTTCCTGATGTCTGGTTTGTGTCCATTTATCTTTTCATGTAGAGACTGTCCGGTTTGGCCAATGTACATGGCAGAGGGGCATTGCTGGCACATATCACTTTAATAGATGTGCAGGTGAATGAGCCCCTGATGGTGTGGCTGGTGTGGTTGGGTCCTATGATGGTGTCGCTAGAGTAGATATGGGGACAGAGAAGGCAACAAGGTTTGTTATAGGGATTGGTTGTTACAGGGTTTGTTACTCGCACAGATACAGACATCATCTTCCTCTCCAAGTGCAAACAGATGGACATCATACCAAATAGACGGAAGGTAAAAAATCCATTGCAATCGACAAACTACACTGACTATGGTGAGAGATTGTGCCACACACACTCAAAGAAACTGAGGAACAACCTGATCAGCATCCTGTACAGCAAACAGAAGATCAAGAATGAATTCTCAAAATCAACCTTCCTCACAAACTTCCACGTGACTGGACTTTACAAAAACAAGACAAGCCATTTACAATGTACACTTTACTTCTCTACAGAGGAAAAAGGACAGTAAACTATCTAAACTTCTACATGCCACAGGGGGCTACAACAGTGTTATCCTTAATTCACCCAACAATATTGTTAATCTATCCAACCACACAATTAGCCCGGCAGAAGAGTCTGTCCTATCTCAGGGACTCTCTTTCTGCCTCACCACCCCCACGCACATAATACAGTTCTGCAGTAATCTGGAAGCCTACTTTCGCTGTCTCCGACTCAAAGAATATTTTCAACACACCACTGAACAGAGCACTGACCTACAGGAACCCTCCTACCAATACTACAAGAAGAAGAATTCTGCGTGGACTCCTTCTGACGGTCAAAATGACGGACTGGACTTCTACATAGAGTGCTTCTGCAGACGTGCACAGGCTGAAATTGTGAACAAACAGCATCCCTTGCTCCACAACCTCAGCTGTACAGAACACAATGCCATCCACAGCCTCAGAAACAATTCTGACATTATAATCAAAGAGGAGATGCTGTAGTCATCATAAACAGGTCAGATTATGAGCAGGAGGCTGCCAGGCAACTCTCCAACACCACATTCTACAGGCTACTATCCCCTAATCCCACTGAGGAGTACCAAAAGAAACTACACCATCTGCTCAAGAAACTCTCTGCAACAGCCTGGGAACAAATCTACACAGACACACCCCTAGAGCCTCGACCAGGGGTATTCTATTTGCTGCCCAAGATCCATAAACCTGGAAGTCCTGGACGGCCCATCATCTCAGGCATTGGCACTCTTACAGCAGGATTATCTGGCTGTTTGGACTTTCTCCTCAGACCCTACGCTACCAGCACTCCTATCTATGTTCGAGACACTGCCAACTTCCTGAGGAAACTACAGTGCGTTGATGATCTTCCTGAATACACCATCCTGGCCACCAAGGATGTAGAAGCTCTCTGCACGAATATTCCACACGAGGATGGACTACAAACTGTCAGGAACAGTATCCCTGATGAGGCCACGGCACACCTGGTGACTGAGCTTTGTGACTTTGTCCTCACCCACAACCATTTCAGATTTGGGGACAACTTATACCTTCAAGTCAGCGGCACTGCCATAGCCCCACAGTATGCCAACATTTTTGTGGCTGACTTAGAACAACGCTTCCTCAGCTATTGTCTCCTAGTGGCTCTCCTCTACTTATGCTACACTGATGACATCATCATCATATGAACCCACGGGAAGGAGGCCCTTTAAGAATTCCACATGGATTTCAACAATTTCCACCCCACCATCAACCTCAGCCTGGACTAGTCCACACAAGAGATCCACCTCCTGGACACTACAGTGCAAATAAGTGATGGTCACATAAACACCACCCTATACTGGAAACCTACTGACCGCCATACTTACCTACATGCCTCCAGCTTCCATCCAGGACACATCACATGATTCATTGGCTACAGCCAAGCCCTAAGATACAACCGCAATTGCTCCAATCCCTCAGACAGAGACAAACACCTACAAGATCTCTATGAAGCATTCTTAAAACTACAGTAGCCACCTGGGCAAGTGAGGAAACAGATTGACAGAGCGAGACGGGTACCCAGAAGTCACCTACTACAGGATAGGCCCAACAAGGAAAATAACAGAACACCACCTGACATCACATACAGGCCCCAGCTAAAACCTCGCCAGCACATTATCAACGACCTACAACCTATCCTGGAAAATGATCCCCCACTCTCACAGGACCTGGGAGGCAGGCCAGTCCTCGCTTACAGGCAGCCCTCCAATCTGAAGCAAATACTCACCAGCAACTACACACCACACCACAGAAACAGTAACCCAGGAACCAATCCCTCTAACAAACCATATTGCCTTCTCTGTCCCCATGTCTACTCTAGCATCACCATCATAGGACCCAACCATACCAGCCACACCATCAGGGGCTCATTCACCTGCACATTTATGAATGTGATATGTGCCAGCAATGCCCCTCTGCCATGTACCTTGGCCAAACCGGACAGTCTCTATGTAGAAGTATAAATGGACACAAATGAGATATCAGAAATGGTAACATACAAAAGCCAGTAGGAGAACACTTCAATCTCCCTGGACATTCAATAACAGATTTAAAAGTAGTCATCCTGCAAGAAAAAAACTTCAAAAACAGATTTCAAAGAGAAACTGCAGAGTTACAATTCATTTGCAACCTTAACACCATCAGTTTGGGCTTGAATAGAGATTGGGAGTGGCTGGCTCACTACAAAGCAATTTTCCCTCTCTTCGTATTGACACCTCCTCATCAATTATTGGGAGTGGACCACATCCACCCTGATTGAATTGGCCTTCAGCATTGGTTCTCCAATTGTAAGGTAAGTCCCTTCTCTTCATGTGCCAATATATATTTATGCCTTCATCTGTAATTTTCACTCCATGCAACTGAAGAAGTGGGATTTTTACCCACAAAAGCTTATGCCCAAATAAATCTGTTAGTCTTTAAGGTGCCACCGGACTACTCATTGTTTTTGTGGATACGTTTCCCCTAGGAGTCAGTTCCTGAGTCAGGAATAGATCCCAACAGTCCTAACTCTGTCACCAGCTCTAACCAATAGACAGCCCCCAACAGTGGCTCACTTTGTATAGTACAATGAATTAATAAAAATGAGAGAACATACAACTTGATACTCCTGGGAGAATTCTGCGACAAAAAATTACAAATTCTGCACACAATATTTTAAAATTCTGCAAATTTTATTTGTCAAAATAACTACATAATCATGCTAGTTTCAATTATTTTGGTAATTTATTTCAAAATACCTGTCAGCAAGTATGTCTGTAACAATACAGACACACACAAATTCCACCAGGAGTAGAGAGTTAAAGAAACCCCTGTGACAACCCAGCTTCTGTTTCTTTGCCCTTCCCCCACCCCCCAAAGCCCAGCTGGGGGGCCAGACACCCACAACCCCTCCGCCCCCAAGTCCATGCATACGGTACTACAAACATTTAATATCCACTTGATCCCTGATATATTCCATTTATTCATCTGATAATTCAGTACAAACAGGAAGTGAGGAAAAACCTACCACAAGTTTTTGTAACAGGGAAGGCAATTAGGCCCAAGTCCAAAACCTGCTGAAGTTGATGAGAAACCTTCTGTTGACTTCATTGGGATAGGACTCTTTCTTATGAAAATCTATATAATTTTCATTTTGGAGGTTGCAGTGAAGTGGGAGAAGGAAACATTTTTGGTGACACCGTCTCAAATCAAGTTTATTAATAACATTTTCTTGAAATTTGTCATGAAAGGTTGTCTGTAGTTCCAAAGGAACAATGTACTTATATTTTTTATTTTATTGTAGCAATGTGTTTGTGTGTATGGTGTCTTGAAGCTATTTTATGTAGCAACTTTACTTAACTTCTGCATTCTGTCTCTTCGTGTTGAGGTTGGATGGTTTTGATTTTGGTTTTGGTTTTCATGGTATGGCACTTAAAAGTGAAAATGGAAACAAGAGCAGTTTGAAGGAAGCTAATCTTATTTTAGTCTTTCTTTTTAGTATGAGATTTTTTTATGTGCTTTCTGCATTCGTAAAATATAAAATTTTGTTCTGAATTCTGGAACATTTGATAGTGTGGTTTATATCTGTTAAATGAAGGTGAGATGGTTTGTGAATAGGGCTCAATGAGTTGAGAGAAACTGTGTGAGACGTTACCTTTGTAGAAGTTGAAGGTAATGCATATGTGGTTTAATCCAGCAACTGAAATGCTACTGTGGAGAGAGAAATGAGTTTGGCAGTGCACCTACACATCTGATGTATTAATACCAGAGTATTTGCACCTGTTAACCTAAAGAGTTAAATACAAAGGTATTCTTTACTTATGGACACTCTTTCCTGAAATACTGTGTAGAAGTATCCTCCCTTTCTCACAAGATTATGCTGTAGATCATATAACGCTCCCCATGTTTTAACTCCTTGCATCATAAATGGGGCTTTCCCCAGTATTAATTTTGTTTGAGTAAGGTGGTTTCGTTAACATACAAAGGTCACTTTCAAAGAATTCTTCAGTACTTCATCATGCTTGTAATAGGGAAGATTTTTTTACAAAGGTTACAAGTATAACATAGTTGCCAATGTTTCAAAATATTTTCCTGAGAGAACTTTTAGAGCTGCTGTGAGCTGGGCTGGGGCAGTTATTTCCATGTCCTGGAGAATCATAGACTTTAAGGTCAGACGGGACCATTATGATCGTCTAGTCCAAACTCCTGCACAACGCAGGCCACAGAATCTCACCCACCCACTCCTGTAACAAACCTCTAACCTATGTCTGAGCTATTGAAGTCCTCAAATCATGGTTTAAAGACTTGAAGGTGCAGAAAATCCTCCAGCAAGTGACCTGGGCCCCATGAGGAAGCCAAAAACCCCCCAGGGCCTATGCCAATCTGTCCTGGAGGATATAATGTCTTCTGCAGTTTCCACGATATGCTATGCATCCGATGAAGTGAGCTGTAGCTCACGAGAGCTCATGCTCAAATAAACTGGTTAGTCTCTAAGGTGCCACAAGTACTCCTTTTCTTTGTCCTGGAGGAAAATTCCTTCCCGACCCCAAATATGGTAATCAGCTAAACCCTGAGCATGTGGGCAAGACTCACCAGCCAGATACCCAGGAAAGAATTCTCTGTAGTAACTCAGATCCCGCCCCATCTAACATCCCATAACAGGCCATTGGGCACATTTACTGCTAATAGTCAAAGATCAGTTAATTGCCAAGATTAGGCTATCCCATCATACCATCCCCTCCATAAACTTATCAAGCTTAGACTTGAAGCCAGATGTGTCTTTTGAGAATTGTAGGTGACTTTAATTTAGATATCTCGGCTTGCAAAACTCTGAAGGGAATGGGAGTTCAGCTAAGCAGCCAGAACACATGGAGACCCTGTCCTAAGACAGTCAACCTCCTCTTCTCCAGTGCTCCCCTCTCCATGCGCGCGCGCGCACACACACACACTCTTGAGAGAGAGAGAGAGGAGCCAGGTGGTCCAGGCTTTTTTCTTGGGAGTTGGGGAGACTGGGTTTTTTCCTTTGTGTGTTCCCCTTTGTTGTGTGGTTGCTGGTGAGTATTTGCTTCAGGTTGGGGGGCTGTCTGTAAGCGAGGACTGGCCTGTCCTAAAGTTGTTTGAGGGTTGGAGCCCTTTCGGCTCCTAACAACTGTCAAGCAAGTTTCCTTGACTCTTAACACAGACATGACCATGCTAGATCAGACCAGTGGTCCATCTAGTCCAGTATCCTGGCTCTGATTGGTACCAGATACTTAAGAGGAAAGTTCAAGGAAAACACTGATATAGGGAGTTGTGGAATAACTTGCCCACAGGACAAATTTCTTCCCAGTCCCCATTAGTTAAAGGTTGATTAATACCCTGATTTCATTTCCCTTCCATAAATTTAGGGTTTTTTTTTTAAAATATTGTAACTCTGAATATCGTTGTTATCCATATAAACATCCAGTCCTCTTTAAATCTTGCTAAGCTGTTGGCCTCAGTGTTATCTTGTTGCAATGAGTTCCACAGGCTAGTTGTGCATTCTGTGAAACTCTGAACTGTAATTACCCAATGGTGTAGGTTTAGAAGCGCTCCATAAGCCTCTGACGCAATAAAATATTTTTTTTCAAATTGGAGGCACAGCTAGGAATATAGCAAAAATATTTTTTAAATTGTATTAGCTGGTCATGTTACACCCGACCATCAGCTAACATGATTTTAAGTATTAAACTGTATCTACATTAGGTGCTAAGTGGTATTTCAGATGCTGTTAACTCCTTTTTTAAAAGCACCTTTTTTTCTTCTCAGTTCCTCATCTAGACAGACAGAGTTTAGCATGGCTGTCAGTCTCTCTTCAGGTAAAGAATTGAATTGAGAAAATAGGATTGTTGCTGACTTTGTGGCTAGGTGGAGAAACCTCAGCAGCAGCTGCCTGTGCTCAGTCTATTGTTATGAGTCTCACTTTCATTAGCCCTGAAATTAACTACTGAAATATTGAAATAAAGCACACACGCGCGTGCACACCCCCCCCCTCCCCCGCATAAATTGTCCTGCCTCTTCAGAGGAATGGAGGGCGGCAAAGGAAGATAAATGACATTTCATAATAAGGACATTGTCTTTGAATCTCATTTTGTGTTTTGGAGTGTTCAAGCTGAAAGCCCTTTCAAAGCTATCTAAGGATGGGTAACGTAGATTGTCCTCATTTTCATGATGCTTGGCAAACTTTTTTCTCATCATGTGCAATACCTCTAATAGTGCTACATGGTACTAGTTAGCAGAGGGAAGCAGTTTCCTGGAGGTGTAAGTTGAACAAGCAGTCGCATACCAAGAACAGTGAGTCAGGCCTGGTCTACACTAGGGTGCAGGATCGATCTAAGATACGCAACTTCAGCTACAAGAATAGCGTAGCTGAAGTCGACGTATCTTAGATCGACTTAGAATCACTTACTTCGTGTCCTCGCTGCTCCCCCGTCGACTCTGCTTCCACCTCTTGCCCTGGTGGAATTCCGGAGTCGACGGCAGAGCAATCAGGGATCAATTTATCGCGTCTACACTAGACGCGATAAATTGATCCCTGATAGATCGATCACTACCCACCGATCTGGCGGGTAGTGTAGATGTGGCCTCAGTGACAGTACATTCATAAGGCCTGTATCACAATTGAGGTCTTTGTGAAAAACATGTCACTAGAAACTCTTTATAACTGTACCTTCTTGGTTCATTAAGTTTATATCCTCTTTATGACTGCATGGAAGTAAACATTAATGTTAGATTTTTGTGTTTGGTTTGTGCATCTTCCAACTCTTAGGCCATGTCTTCACTGAGGGGAAAAGAGGGTGTGTTTTTGCATCAAGAAAACAATCTCCATGTATATTCTGGTGAAGGCACAGGTAATTTTTAGCTGGATGTAGCTAGTGAGGTCAACTCTATACCCCGACCTAGAGTTTTCCTTGACTAGCTACATCAAACTAAAAACGCTAAAGTCCCTGGTCTCCACTAGGATTTTGCATTGAGTTATCTAACTTGATGCAAAAATGCGTCTCTTTTGCAATGAAGATATGGCTTCCTTATTTGTGAAGTAGTACTATGTATGCTCTACAGATTTCATCCTTGTACCTCATTTTCAAATAACTGTTATGATCTTTATCTAGAGTCAATAGAGCCAAAAGATGTGTTACCAAAATAAGCTAAAAATAACATTAGGTGAAAAGATTTGAATTGAAGTGAGTCCTAATTACTTGATTTTTTTCTGGATCTTTTGAAGGGAACATTCAAATTCTTGATTAAAAAAAAAATCCACAGTTTTGCAGTATATTTCTCTGTTCAATATTTAGGGCCAGATTTTCAACAGAATTTAGGTGACTAAAGATTCAGGTAGGTACCTAGAAGAATATTCAGCACCTAACCTGCCTACACACCTAACTTCCTATTTGAAATCCATGGAAGTTGCATGCCTGACCTGCTTATGTGCTTTTGAAAGTCCCACTAGACACCTATCTGCATTTTTAGGAGCCTAAATATCTTAGCAAATCTGGTCATTAGCGTCAAACCAACAGCCGCTGATGTCAATGGACACTACACTGTCCTGGCAAACCATTAGATCATGCTTCCTCGACAAATATCAACTCCTAGGAAAGTTTATTATCCAAATCAAAAAACTAAATTACTGATAAATGTTCACATTAAAATTAGACCAGAACCTCAGAGAGGTTAAAAACTGAAACGGACAAAGAAGGGTCCCAAGTAGCATGCCAACAAGGTACAACTAGGCTGTTTTGAGTAACTATAACTACCTCTCTCCTAGGTTTTTGCTGAGCCTTCCATCAGTCTGTTTGCACTGGAATGTTGCGAGGGCAGAGAGTTGCACTTCAAAGAAGCTGTCAGTTCTGTTCTAAACAAGGACCTTCACTTTTACACCCAGTCCGTATGGGTGAGAAGCGGTTTGTAAGTATGGTAGAAATATTTCAGAGACAGCATTTGTGTTCTCCTTCCACTTGCCTTCCTATATGATGAGTTTGCTATATTTTTTGGGGTTGTGTGTGACAAGTAAAACAGGAGTATCGCAAAATTTGGGGGAAATCAACATTGGAACTCATTTGTACCTAGACCTGAACCAAATACAAATGTGATCGAGTCAGTAAATCAAACTTCCTGCTACAAGAATCTGCCTTTTTATCTGCTTAAAAGAACAAAGAGTGAACAATAAGGTGTTGAGCAGGACAAACCCAGGAGCAAAAAGTAAAGCATTTTTAGACTGCCATGAGAAGCATCTTGCATCCATGAAGTGACCCTTTCTTCACTGCCCCTGCTTCTCCTCACCCTCAGAAAACTCCAGATACCCTCTGTCCTGGCTGTGCTTTGCAGCCTGGATTCAAAAGCCTCCACCAGCCCCCTTTTTGCACGGAGTCCCATGTAGCCATCAAGTTGTGCTGGAGATTGCTGATTGCGAATCTTAGCAGCCATTGAGTATGCAGCATATATCTTCCTTTTTTATTTTTTAAGTTAATCTTCAGCTCATCTTCCTGTTTACTCTCCATATTCATATGACTGAGCTGCCTTTGTACAGTTTAACATCACCATTACAGACCCCTAAAGTGAATTCAAAAAAATTAATTTAGACCTCTATTTTTCCTTCACTACCATGTGTGATGTACATTTATATGCTTTTATGCAGTATTTTAAAAATAACACTTCTATACCTGTCCTGATCCCATACAGTCACCAGAGAGAATTGTAACTTATACAGAGTAACCGTATATGTGGGACCCCTGTGATACCAGTGCTGAGTATCCTTCATCTTTTTATTCTGTGTTTGTACAAGACGTAGTACAAGGGGACCTGATCCCTCACTAGGCAGCATGGTTATACGATGAATAAATAATGATAGAACTGTCTGGTGTCGTAAGGCTTTTCCCACCCTTCTAGTGGCTCTGTTGTCTGAAGCAGACTTAGCAGTAGCTGTGAGCAATCAGGGCTAAGTATAGTGGCCTTTGTATAAAGTTGCTCCCCACTTCAAACAAATGACATTTTTAAAGTGCTTTTTACAGAAAAATTAAGGTACAGGTAAGGATGAGTGAAATCCTCACCCTCTGTGACCCACCTGTGATCCAGCCATGTCCATGTCTTTGATCCTCTGAGTTCACTTTGAGGGTTATCTTCGTATGGCCTGAAGCACTTACAGTACCATGACAGCATTGGGAGTGGCATTGGGTTGGCCTCATTGAAATGCACAGCCTTATTCTTCACATAACCAGTTTTTGCAAAGGTGGTTAATGATTGAACTTACTTTCTGGGTAATTTAAGTGGGTATTACCAGTGGCTGTAGACCTGTGGGTGAGTGTAAACTGCCTCAAACAGCTTTGCCGGTGTGCTTTCCCTCTGGTTTCAACATCACTGCCATTCCAGTCCTGAGCCCTTACTAAAGAGAGATTGTTTGCTCTTGTTGCGTGGTAGCTTAGAGGCCAGTGACAAACAGCAGCAAGATTTGAGGTTGAGAATAACAAATTAATTTTCCTTGTGACCTAATCCAGTTTTAGTCTGAGACCTTTGGAGAGGAAAGGCTAGTGTTGTGTGCGTTTGCCACCTAGCTGCTAACATTTCATTTTAAATGTGAACATGCACATATTCCTGCCTCCTTGGAGTTAGTACGGTTTGCCATGGACCAGCACAGAGGAGTGTCCTTTCTCTTAAGGATCTGCTTGGAGGGGATGTCTGTGGGCTTTCTCTGCCTCACATTGGGATGAGGGTGGGAGATATTAAATCCTCCACCTTAACAGGATTGGCTGGGATGGGAGGCCAGGGCCCATACAAGGGAGAAACTGGGTGAGGGAGTAAGGAGCACTAACCTTCCCTCTCACTATCGCTGGCCAAGTTAACAAGGCTCTCTGCATCTGGGAGGAGTCAGCGCAGGTATGGAAAAGTCCTGAGGGAATCTCCCCCAGGGCCAGTTCAGGGTTGGAAAGAAATTTCCCCACCTCCATAGCAGTTTTGGCTGAGCTGCTGATGGTTTTTCACCTTTTTCTGAGCATCTTGCAATATCTCTGGGTCAGGATTGAGGGAATAGGTGTTGGACAATTGTAGGTCTTTCATTGGGATTCTTTCTGGGTGGTCCAGGAAGGGCTTGTTTGTCTCAACTAAGAGTCCATGCAGCAAGATTTAGGGTTTTCTTGTCCTGTTGTCCCAAAATGCAAGGTCAGCTTTGGGCAAATAAAGAGGCTAAAGACAACTACAAGTCTGTGTATATGGGGTTGGGATTTTACTGTCATGCACAGGCCTAAGACACTAAGGGAAGAAGGCTAGGTAGGGATTGCAGCTTGGAGGGGCCATATCCCTGAGTGGCTGGGCATGGACATGCCTATTGACCTTAAAGGCTTTGGTTGAAAGGAAACCATAAGGATTGTGGGCTGCTGGGTACCAGTTTTGGTTATCTTTTGAGTTAAGTTTTACTGTGATTTAAAAGACTAGATGATCATAATGGTCCCTTCTGTCCTAAATATCTATGAATCTATGAAAAGTTAGGTAAAACTGCAGCAGATGCCTTTAAACCATAAAAGCAATAAGAGTTTTATTGGCAACACACCCACAGTTGACGCTAACATTATCTTCATATTAAACTTTGATCAGCTATTAGGACTCTTTCAGGTGTGCCAGGTCACAGAAGGTCATCCTAGCTATTTGTGCTAACAAAATGCTCAGAGTAGGTCTACACTACAAACTTGCATCAGCACCACTGCAGCTGCACCACGGTAGTGCTTCTGGTGAAGATGCTCTAAGCTCTCCTGTCAGCTTAATAACTCCACTTCCACAAGAAGTGGTAGCTATGTCGGTGGGAGAAGCTCTCTCGCCGACAAAGCACTGTCTAACCCAGCGCTTAGGTTGGTGTAATTACGTTGCTCGGGGGGTGTGGATTATTCACGCTCCTTAGCGACGTAGTTATACCAAAGTAATTCTGTAGTGAAGATCAGGGGTCAGTCTAAATGACTCTTCCTAGGTTTATTTCCAAGAACAAGACACAGATATGTCTCTGCAGCTGAGTGTGGCAAATATGTAAGTCCATTGCAAGACAATGGGTTGAAAAAGCTTAAGTCTGTGTTCTCTTAATCCTATTTGAATGCGCACCTTTGTTTGTGCATTCCTTTGGCTGAGGTCTGTGTCACCTGAGTGACAGGACTGACCGCACTGCACTAATTTCCTCAGGTGTTGTGTGAGCACAGAGTTGTAGCATCAGGTTCTCTATTGAATACCAAGGGTAAGCGCTGTGTTTTTATGGCTGCAATTCACATTCTCTTGTTTATTGAAGACAGGAGCAGTTCAACACTTGTCTTTTTATTATTACAAAAATATTTTCTTTCCCTCTCTCCTTTTATGCACTAGAACAATGCTTTGGTAATAGACACTGCATTTACACTGAGACTATTGGGCACTGCTAAGACTGAAGCTCTTACCCCCAAGTGTGCAGTGATTTTGCCCAAAAGCATTTCAAAAAAATAAAATTGCCAGCAATACGGTAAATTAAAAAGGAAGGAATTTATAACTGTTGTCAGTCTTATTAAATAGCTGTTAGTCAGGACTTACAGGACCCCTTTGAGGCTTATACACAAATGTGCACTGCCTGTGAGTAAAGTATGCATGATCAGAAGAACTTTCTCCAAAGTCACACAGTGAGAGAGGCAAACGATGGACACTAGAACTCCCATCACATTTCAAGCAAATAAAATAGGAAATGTAGTAAAAATAGTGCATGCTTTATGCTCAGATGTGCTCATGAGAAGAGCATGGAGGAGTCACAGTCCACAAAAGAACATCCCTTAGATACAAATCCAAGATGTGAATATCTCTGATGCTCAAAGATACAGCTTGCAAGCAACTCTGTAATGTGTGTAGACTGGATGGTGTACAGTGGAGGAGCAATTTGTGTGTTGCTCTTGGTATATTTTGAAGATTGTATTCTAGTACAGGTATAAATGATATCCGTGATGTGTTATGCTTCTACAGTTAGTAATACTGTGATTGAAAAGATGTTTTTACTATATAAAATCCTGTTGTAGCAGTTTGTAACTTTCTGAAAATTAGTTAGGATTAAATTTCTCATACCTGTTCTTGGTCCTGTAGTGCAGTTTGGTATAACCTTGTTTGGCTCTTCTGTAGTTCGTTTCACATGTTGACATAGTTGTATGAGATCCTGTTTTGCCCTCTGATAACTAAACTTTGTGGCAGTGTAGTGTGCGGCAAAGCCTTTCTCGGTGCTTCATGGGGTGACCTGTGTAGTTTGCTTTTGCAATGCAGCAATCCCACACACATGCCCGTTAAACCTGTAGACACCATCCATGTCTACAGAGGGATTTTTTTTAATCTTCATGTGACCAGGTCAAAAGTTTAAAGTAGTTTCCAGGTTTCATCTTAATATTAGGGAATACAAAATAGATCTTGATATAGAAGAAAGCTCTTAAGCCACTTTAGGCACTCTACATATTTGGCATAGTAATATAAATAAAGTGTAGTACTTCCATGGAAAGCCTTTGGGTTTAAAAATATTGTATTAAATATTATTTGTGTAGCTTTGTTTTGCCATATTTAGAGTCTAGCATCTTAGGGGTTTGTTTTCTATCTTTATTCAGGTGGATTGCATATGAAGGAGGAAATTTCTCAGGAAAACAAATTCTGCTAGAACCCAGCAAGATTTCAAACTGGACTGAATTCAGTGGCTGGAGCGTAATTGGCTCCCTTCGTCCTATGAAGCAGGTACCATAGGAAAAAGTGTTTTGGGAATAAGCCCTTTTTCACTTCTTTAAACAAATAATTTAATACATAAGTATCAGCTGAGAAATCTGACCAAATACTGATCCTGTTGAGGCTAATGAGAGTTCTGCCATTGATTTCAATGGGACCAGTATTTTATCCCTGAAGTTGGGTCCTGGTGTGGGCTAATAGGCCCTATCAAAAGTCACTGAAGTCCAGGAGAGCTTTCCATTGACTGCAGTGAGCATTGGATTGGGCCTATAGAGAGGAATAGACTTGTTTAAAGACTTCAAATTATAGAGAGTCCACCAATTACTTTAGTTTAAACCTGAAAGGGACCCAGGCTCTTTTCTACTGTGAGAATTTTTTAGTAACTTTATAAAAATGGAGAGTTTATTAAAGCTTTTAACTCAGTGTCTCCTTTAGGTTCTGCACTGTTTTCAGTTTTCACTGTATAATAATAATTAATAAGCAAAACAAACCTGTATTGGCCTATAAACAACTTAAATTGAAGTGATGGAACTATTTCCCCTGATGGATTTTATTGTATTTTTTACATTTAATGAGGCATACGGGGTAATTTTTAGCAATAGATTCACTTTGGAAATCGTTCCAGTGAGCCAGGATGATCTGAGAACTGGATTAACACAGAAGATTTTATTCATAGGTTTTTGTCAAGATTTAGAGAAGTGATTTAGGGGATCAGGATTTTATGTTCTGAAATAGAAGAATACCAGAGACCATTATGAATGTTATCTGGAATACTTGGGAACTGGTAACCCAACTAGTGATCCATTGTAGCTTCATGTTGGCTACAAATGAGCCTGCTAATTGAGTCAAGACAATTATTGCTAATTTTTCAAAAAACAAGGGTCAGTATTGTCCTAGTATCCAGGCTTTTCGCAGTTTATACTCTGGGTATTTCTTGTATTTGGTCAGTTTAAAAGTATGTTTCTGAGCTCAGGCACAGTTAAAACGTTTTCTTAACATTTGAATAATAGTTTAAATCGTACGTCACACGTTTCTGTTATCATGCGGGTTGCACTTAAATTTAGTTACCAGACCTGACAGCCGAGCATTTTAGTTTTGCTGCCAGGTGCCACAAGTATTTGGATCATAATAAACTGGAGGTGAAAACAACTGTCCACATGTTACTGCAGAGTGGTATGGTGCTATCCAGGGTTAGGGGTGGAGAAGGGAGTGTTCGGTGCAGAGGTGTCCTCAATTCATTATTTAAATATTTTTCTGCTCTCATTATGTCTCCTCTTCTTGGGAGGAGGATGGGTCCTCTGAGAATGCCTCCATTTTCTATCCCATAATCCTTGCAGTGCTGACACCCATCTCTGGAAAAGGAGAGCTGGACACTGCAACCTGTGTAGCCTGTCAGTGCTGATCAGAGCATTGGTCAGAAGGGTTGCTTGAGAGCCATGTGAGGCACTCCCATCCCCTAGGCCAGGGTAGCCAAACTTACTGGCCCTCTGAGCACAGACAATCTTCAGAAGGTTGAGAGCCGGGGCACACCTGCCAGGGCTTGGGACTTCAGCTCCACTCTTGCTGAAGCCTCAAGACCCCTTCTCTCTGCTAGGAAGAAGCCTTTACCCACCAATCCTGCTGCAAGGCAGAGGTCCCAAGCTCTTCCCTCCCCCCCCCCCCCGGTCTGGTAGTGGAAATGGGTGTGTGTGTGTGTGTAGGGGCTCCGCGAGCTGCACTTTAATGGTAAAAGAACCGCATGTGGCTCGTGAGCCACAGTTTGGCCACCCTTGCCCTAGGCACTGGGATTGCTTGCTCCATAGACCTGCCGTTGGACAGTTGATCTGGACTTTTACTGTCTGTTAAAGTTACAGCCTTTCACTTCAGAAACATCACATTCCCCTTTCATGTCACTTGCATTTGGGCATGCACATCTGTCAAGTCCATTCTCTTGCCATCACAGAGGCTCCAAGGAATGCTACAAGATGCTGCTATTTTTTTTAAATGCTGTTTTTTATGTATGCATGTAAAGCTGCTTGGATCACTAAAGGGCATGCATATTTGTCTAGCTGCCAGTGTCTTTGGTGTAGGGATATGATCTGGTCCCAAAAGAGGGCGAGACAACTTTGCAAAAACAATCTGCAGCTTATTTGCTTGTATTCTTCTGCCTTCTCAATGATGTGTAACAGACTGAAATCCAAGTTTTCAACTTAATAACTAGCAAAAAGATAGTGAAACATGTCAGAAGTGACTACTACTTAATGGATGGACAAAAATTATTCGCTTAATGACTTTATAATGAAGATTCTCTCTAATGGTAGGGCACATTTACAGATGTTTTGGGGTGGGCTTTTTAGGGCAGGATTTTAATGAGCAAGGTGTTTAGATTTTAATTTAAAGAAAATCCCAGGAGGAATTTTGTCAGCAGCTTTGAACCTCCTTTTTTCAGTAAAGACCCCTATAACTCACAATGCACTGTACTGGTGCTGTTTCAAAGGCCCTGAGGTATGTCATGGAGGAACTGTTTCTTAAGCTAAAACCTCTCAATAATAGCTTTGCAGGCTTCCCCTGTAAGTGGATACCAGTTCAATGCCCTTTTTTGTGTGTGTGTTCATGAATGGCAAAAAAGTGTAACGTGAATGGCTACAAATGAGAAGCCACCCCCACCATTGTTGCTTGTGGCCATTCACCTCCCATACCTTGTCTCTTGCAACACTTTTGTAGCATGTTCTTTCATTCCCCAAACCCACTTCACAACCTGTCTGAAACTGAATATGTAAAAGACATTTTGGAATGGAAAATAAATTGGGGGAAACTGCTGTAAGAATGCTAGCTCTGGGGGAGCTGGTGGGAGGGTTTGCTCACACCTGCTTTACAACATGAACAGTATAATGGTGCTTTTCTAACTATAGCCGGCAGTTTACTTCAGAATAAAGAACCGAGCCCAGGATAAATACTTGACAGTCACTGGAAACCTATCAGATGCAAGAGCTACTTCAGTGTGTGTTTCTCCATACAACGGCAAGAATACCCAGATCTGGCACTACTGTCATGGACTCTTCAAATCCAAGGTGAGTTACTGAATGTTGGAAGTGCAATGTATAAACCCACTCTCCTTTTGTCTTGACTGTGAGCCATTTTCCATGGTCCCCTCCTGCATCCCTATAATAGCCTTCCTCTCTTCATGTGCCTTTCTTCCATCAGAGCTCTTCTTAAACCCCACTTCCTTCTATCGATTCCCTTCACTGTCTCCTCCCTGGGGTCCTGGAACAATTTATATAGTGGGGGTGCTGAGAGCCATTGAACCAAACTGTAAACCCCGTATATGTAAACCACTTCAAGCCAGCACCCCTAGATCAAGCATCTCTGCTGCTCCCATGCCTGAGTCTTATATCTTACTTCTTTGTATTATCTGTGTCTAAATTAGACAACAATTCCTCCTGGCAGGAACCAAGTCATCTTTATAAAGCACAATGCAAGCACTTTGGTTGCTACGTAAATGAAAAACATTGTTTAAAAAAATAACCAAAAGCCTTTTAACCCTGTACAGCTTTTTAAAAAAACTTCTTTAACTTTCCAGCATGTTTTCAGGTAACGGTGCACTTGCTCTGAACATGTGATATAGTCACTTCTTGTGTAAACATCTGTGCAGTGAGATGAAAATGTACTCCTGGACATGTTACGGCACTGTCTGTTTTCCCCATTGTGTTTTGCTTTCTATCTGTTAGGTACTTTTCAATGGCCCCCCACTTCCATAATATCTGAGCACTTCCTAATCTTTAATGTGTTACTCCTCACAACACCCCCATTAGGTAGGGAAGTGCTATTATCCCCATTTCACAGATGGGGAACGGAAGCACAACAAGACAAAGTAACTTGCCCAAGGTCACACAGGAAGTCTGTGGTGGAGCAGGGAATGGAACTTGAACCCGGATTTCCAAAGTCCCAGGCTAGCGCTATAATCACTGGGCACCATCCTTCCTCATTTTGCTTTGCTTATGTACTAGTAATACGCTGGCAGTATTGTCTCGGTAAAAATTGTATAAATTTGTATTAATCCATACAATGATAATTATATTAATTGAGTTGAAGGAGGGAAAACTGCAGTTTTGGTGCATAGTTGTACTGTTTAGACGCAACCTTAAGTGGGGCCCAGTGCAGAGTCGCAGATCCCCAGGTGGTGCTTTTGGATGAATTCTGCCTTGGGGAGACCAAATTCCTCCTGGAGCAACACATGTGCAAGAGGAGTGCTCCTCCTCCTGATCCCGGAGCGGATAAAAATCAATGATTTTTAAAAATTTAAATAAGGTTTTTTGGTTTAAATTAAATACAGGTCTGTTTTTTAAAATGGTCAACCTATGTTAAGGTCTCAACTTATTGTAATCTATTAAAATAATTTAAATAAAATACACAATAATATTAAGCAATACATATTTGCTGACAAGTTTAAGGAAGTCAAACCACTGAATTGGTGGAAGTCACTGGCTCAGCACCTGGACTAGAGTTTGTCGAAGTGCTAAACCAGCTTTTGACAGCAGTAGCCTCTTCTGCAGGTGCAGAGAGTATTTCTTCATATTGGTCTATTCAGGTAGTTCAGTTTAGTGACTAGTTCATTCAAAGTTAAACCAACTGGAAACTGAAAAAGCAGAAAAGTTTGTTTTCCTCTTCCAATCTATGAATAAAAACAAGGTGTGAGAAGATGAGATCTTCTAGTTCTAAAATCTTGAAGGGCATGGTGACCCAAAACAATCTGTTCAGTTCACTCACTACAGATAATACTTCCTCTGTTTAATAAATTATTTTGTTTTAAATGCAAATCATGTTTTGATAAACTCTTTTTCCATGTGTCCAGCACATTTAAGATATTTTTTTAAACTAAAAACTCAAATGCTGTCTTTTATGCACTTTTGATTTAATTTGAATTTCCATCCAAATAGTGCTTGACACAAATCACTTAAAAAAAACAACTGCTCCTCAAATATATCATTCACCATTTCCTAACACAAAGAAAAAAAACATAAAAATTAAGAAACTAGTAAATGCAAGTTAAGCTATATAAATACATGTATAGATAGAATGCAGTGGTCTCCAACCTTTTTATGCCCAAGAGCACTTTTTGAACTTAAGGGCAACCCAGGATCTGCCCCGATCACTCCATTTCCTCCCCCCCCCCCCTTTCACCAGGCTGGGGTAAGGCTTGGGGTTTGGGAGGGGGTGCAGGCTCTGAGGGGTTTGTGGTCTGAGAGGGGGCTCTGGGCTGGGGCAGAGTGTTGGAGTGCAGGAGGGGGTGCGGGCTCTGGGAAGGTATTTGGGTGCAGGAGGGGGGTCTGGGCTGGGGCAGAATGTTGGCGTGCAGGAGGGCCCTTTCTGCAAGCACTGCCCCCGCAGCCCCCATTGGCTACAACTCCCCACTCCTGGCCAATGGGAGCTGCAGGGGCGGTGCTTGCAGACAGGAGCTGCGCACAAAGGGAGAGGCCCCCGGGGCTGTGCTGTCCGCTTCTGGGAGCGGCATGGGGCCGGGGCAGGCAGGGAGCCTGCCTCAGCGGCAGCCCCGCTACACCACCAGAGATCGCAATCGACCGGTTGGTGACCACTGGTATAGTGCATACTCCTGATTAGCAAAAAGAAGCACCAAATTTAGAGTAAAGGTTATATTTAACTTCATATCCATGTTTTATCAACCCAATGAGAATGAATCTTTGTTTAGGAAAATAACTAAAATACAAATTGAAACAAGATTAAAATAGATTGTTTAAATCAGGGTTTCCTGCTTGCTAATTTAAATCATGATTAAAATTAATCCACCCTGGCTGCTCCCCTTTGGGAGATGCAGTACTCCCTAGTGGGTTAGGCTCGCTATGTTGGTCATGATAGGTTGGTTGATGGCCTCACCTTGTCTCTGCTCTTAGATGATGTGCACTTTTGAGAGGAATGCCTGCACTCTCTTGAACACAGGAACTTCTTGTGTTAGGCCCTTGTGCAGCATGCACATTGTGAAGGCCTTGCACTGTCTCTCCAGTCTGCATAAGAGACGGTCACAATGGGTATGTTTACATAGGCCATGGCAGTGAGCCTCACAGCCCAGATTGACAGACTCAAGGTAGCAGGGCTCACACTAGCACTCTAAAAATAGCTGTGTAGACAGTGTATTGAAGCTGTGAATCGGGCTGTGAAGCCCACTCCCTTCCTAGGCTTCAGAGCCTGAGCTCTAGCCCAAGCCGCAACTTCTCAGCGCTGTCTGCACAGCTATTTTTAGACAGTTAGCACAAGCCCCTCTAGCCCAAGTCTTTCAACCTGGATTGGAAGGTTTGCTTCTGCTGACTATGTAGGTGTACCCAATAAAGCCTTCAAAGTGACCTGCAAAGGAAGGAATAAAGAATTGCTTGTGGTTTTCTTCTTCTTGCATAAAGCCTGCCTGAAAGTTCTACTTAATTAAAATAAAATGGTGCTTATTTACCTTTAGAAATGTCAGGAATAATGTATGCTAATCTACCCAGTGAACAAGCTATTAGTTGTAAGTGTAATGAATGTAATCTACTCCCAGCTTAGTGGTGGGATCTGTTGCTAATCACAGCATTTTTATTTTGAGGTGTCATGGTCGCAATGACCAGGTTCTATTATTTATTTATTTTCTTCAACTCTTGTAGGCTATTGCTGCATGTCTTGATATTGTCAGTGGCAGAGACCTACCTGGAGCTAAAGTAGCACTGTGGACAGAACATGGAAAGGCTAGGCAGAAGTGGAGGCTCAATAAGGATGGAACCATCAGTTCGTACCTTAGTGATCAACTGGTTCTCGATATCAAAGGTACTAAAAAGCTCATCTACTATTATAATTGCATGTTTTTGCTGTAGGCAGTTGTGGCTGACTGGGATGTTCCAGTTGTCTGTACCCTCAACCAGCTTGCATAATATTCAACACAACAGTCCGTTTACTCTGTTGGGTGAGGTGACAGATGTTCCAATCCACAACTATATTTTTGCCAATCCTTTTTAGTGTATGAGACTGAGAAAAGCACAGTCATATTATTCCATAACTCCCTAAATCTTGGTAACTTTCACCAGTTTTCACTTCACAACTAACATTTACTAAGGGGAACATTTTGAAAACTACATTGCAGATGAATTTAGAAAAAAAAAAATACTGTAGAAAAACAGATTTTTTTTTTTTCACGTTGCTCCTTGTAGCTGATCTCAGCTGTTTGACCAGCCACTTATCAATTTTACTTTAGGGAGAGCAGAAAGACAATGTCTGGAAGCAGCATTTGTACAAGATGAAAATGCAATTCTGTGTCCTAACAAAACTCCCACCCCCCTTTACCATAACCCTATTTTGGTACAATGAAAAACAGCCAAAAAATGTAAAATACCAACCTATATAAGTTGCCCTGTGTAAAGCCAGTTTAGTATCTAGTGGCTTCTTCATACTGAATCTTTCTAGTATGCTGTGGTAGAGCCTCACTTTCAACTATCATTGTAATAAAGAGCCAGATCTTACTGCCATGTACTTTAATGACAGCAGGAGTAGAGTGTAAATCAGCTACATGGCCGCTCAGGAGGGCAGATTATTTGCTCTTAAAATTTTCAGGATAGGATGGCACATAGGACTAGGAGTTAGGCAACCTGGGCTCTACATCTAATTCTTGCTGGGCAGAACTGTGTTGCAGGAAGTGCAGCTCAAAGGGAGCATTGCTGTTTAGGAAGCAGAATTTCTCAAGTCCTGGCAATAGTGTGGTAGCCTTGGGAGCATGTAATGGTACAGTGATTCTCTAACCGTGGTGGCAGAGAGCAAGCTGATCGGATAGTACTGGCTCCTCTTCATTTCCAGCTGTTGAGATGCTTTAAAAGGGCTAAAAATACATTACTTTATTAATCCTTTTCCATGTAACCAATTGCTGTAGCTACCTGAGGGGTGTTATACAGTCACAAATGCAGGAAGTGGTTTGCACAACGATAAATGGGAGAGAAAATGTCCAAGATCACCTTTGTTTTTAAAATATAGTTCACTTTATTTAAAAGTTTACTGATGCTGTTGTTCACTTTATTTAAAAGTTTACTGACGCTGCTGTTAATGATGAAACCTTCTTGATTCTTGCAACTAGAACTTACGGACACAATGAAAAATATATATCAGCACCAATAAAGAGTTCCTAGCCCACAGGGGTTAAATTAAGAGTAATTCGGGCTCCTGAGTTTTAATTTTAATTAATCATTAATTTTGTTGTGCGTAGCTTGACCCAAAATCATTAAGTACAAAATTGTCCTTATTAGCAATATAGAGGACAAGTTTTAGAATATGAAAACAGACATTTTAAAAAACGTTGTCTATTCGACAAGATACATGTTGAAATTTTTTAAACCTGGGCTGCTTTATTTAATGCATGATCTAATATTGAAGTGACCAAGTTGATACAGGAATAATATAGTTGTTGAATACTATGTTCTTTGGGTGTCTGAAAAGAAATTTAAAATGCTGTTATAAATAGCAGGTCCCAGGAGCATTTAACTCTTTTTGCTATTTGAGGTTTGTGACCTGTTAATGCAAAATGCACGATAGCTCTAACACAGGAATCGTCTGTGCTAGCTGGAGTCAAGCGGGAAACAGAAATTGGTATTTAAAGTAAAAGGCATCTGGCTGGAGGGAACAAATCCTGGCTCAGGAGTGTGGCATTCTACACCTGTAAAATGTGCTGATAGTTGTAGCAGTAGCTCTGGATTTGCCAGTTACAAGAAGTTGAAATGCATTTAAGGGAATGGCTGAGAGCCAGTTTTCAGTTCTACAGTCCCTTACTTCTTTTTCCTGGCAAAAAGGCTTTTCCTGAGCACAGAGGTACACTTGAAACTAAAAATCCTTCTAAGGGAAATAATAAAACTGAGAGCGCGCTTTCTAGCTCTGTGGCAATTATGTAACTCTTATTTGGCCAATATGCATGAAACTGGCAGCTGAAATCTTCACGTTCGTTTCTGAGTGCTATAATGCAAGAAATCTATTGACAAAATGGAGAGAGTTCAGAGAAGACAATATAAGGAAACAGAGTTAGGAGCAATGGGATGAAGGGAGTGAGATTTAGGATGAATATGAGGGGGGGAAATATTAGGCTCTCTAGTGATTTCCAAAGGGAAGCGGTTGCAAACCCTTTGCTTGAGACTGTTTTTCTGGTTCTTAAAACTAGACCAGATAATGTACTGTGAAGTACAGTGCTGTATAGAATAAGCCAGCTGATGTTGTTATAGGTCTGTCCCACCTCTCATTTCTGTGATCAGTAATTTAGTGACCCGTGTCTCCAGGAAAGGACATAAGGTACAACCATTGCAAGCTGAGGAGAAAAAGGGTACAATCACAGAAGACCCAGGACAAAGATCTTAAGGAGGAGTCAGGAGTACAAAGGCAGCAGAGACATGGAGGAGAATGAGTAGGGAGAAGAGACCCGTTTTTATGAAGAGGTTGTGTGTAACCTTTGAACACTACCCTCCCCATTCAAAGGCTCTGAGTGGAGAGGACTGAGGTGAAAAATTCAAGGCACTTGAGTTTGACTGTGGAGGAGGGAGATGGAAAGAAGTGTGGGGAAGAGGGGTCAAGTGAAGATTGATGGTACAGGCTTGGAGGGCAGAGAGGAAGAAATGATGGGAGGGAGTAGAGGAGACACAGGGCAGAGTTCACAAGTAGTGGTGTTTAAATGGACAGAAGCCGAGAGCCCTCAAGAGCAGATACATCCAAAGGAGGGAGAGGAAGGTAGAGAGCTCCGGCTCTTTATGAACATTTCATTAAGACACTGCACCACTATGCCATCGGACAGAGTGACAGGTACTGTAGCCATTTTACAGCTGAATAAATTAACACACAAAGACGTGAAGAGTCAATGCTGTACTCCCAGTGACAGTAAACCACTCTCCACCTCTAAAATCCCTGCCCTCCAAAATCTTTTATAGCTTTTGATTTGCTCTAGGAAAAAGTCCATTTTTAATATGAGATTCACTTTAAAGCTTAGAAGTCTGAGTAACTTTGAAATGAGTTTCCTATATTTTATACACACTTAGTTTTCAATGTACAACAATTGAACAACCGACAGTCTATTTGTTTTGTTTATAAGTATGCTGCATTAACAATTAACCTTGCCTTAATGAATTTCTATTTTTAGGAGGAAATTATTATGACAGGAACTATGTAATTGTAAATCAGCCGCTAGAGAGTGAATTCTCACAGAAATGGGACATTGAAATATTGTGAGTACAAAGATCCTGGGACTATGGACCTAAGTGGGTTATGAACACTGTTTCAGAGAAGGAACTACTGAAGTCACATGCCACTGGAATGTTACTCAGCAAGTCCACTCTACTTACTCCCAAACAACTGAATTTTGCACATTGGAGAGGTGAGGTTAGTGTAATGTTTTTTTTCCTAATATTCACATGACTCCATATTGAGGTCTTCCTCTTCTTAAGGCACCATTTAAGCCTACATTTCTGTAACGTTTACTAGTCCTGTTAATCTTTAAGTGAAGGCAAAGATATGATACAGTAGCAAAAACTTGGCAGTTTATTTCTAAATAGCCTTTCCTGTGTCATCCGTTAGGAAAGACTAGTTCATATTATACCCTTTCTCCTCAAAAGCTAAAGGAGAAGCTGGTGCTTTAGGATCCAGTTTTAATCACAAAAATCCTCTCTTGGTACAAAGTCTGTTCTAAAAAAAGGACTAGCCTGGAAGTCCAGTGCTTGGTTGTATCAGATACAATGACAGGTCATTGTCCACCTGGGTAAAATTAGGCCCTTGTCTTAAGTAGTATTGCATTAAACCATAATAGTTTTTGGATTCAGGGGCCTATCAGTTACCAGCCCCTGAGCCAGGGTAGAAAGTAGACTTTCATACACAAGTAGAGAGTCATATGTGCAAATATATACTGGATCAGGCTAGCTTTCTAAAAGGACTTGCTGAGGATAGAGGTTAAATACATTTTGATCTTAAAACCACAGTATATTCAATAGCACACATACAAGCCGGATTTGTTTTGTAAAGGTGCTAACTAATACCTTATGCTGTGGTAAGGTTAAAGAAGCAACCTGATGCATGCTAACTTTCTTGAGGCTCATCAGCATTGTGTACCTCCGCTAAAGACCTGAAGATACTGGTGACTTCCAGAAGCACAATTTTCAGTGAAATCACAATGCTATGCAACCTTTCTTCCAGTTAATAAAGTGTTGACTATTTATGTCAGGCAGATTGTATTAAGAGGGCTCCCTGGTTTTCAGTTTATTCTTTTACCCATTGGAGAAAAGTGTTTAAAATTCCCATTATGAAGTTCTCCCAGAATTAGTGTCTTCCTAAATGCAGTTCAATATGTAATGTTTTCTAAGTGAGGTATGTTCTCTGGCTCCTGTGTTTGTCTTGATTATTAAACTATGAAAGGAGGAGTACAGATTAGCTAAACCAAAATGTGAAAGATTGTATTGTTTCCTATAGGTATTTTGGAATAGCTATAGGAAATGTTAATGTCTCAACCTAAAACCAAATTTTTGCTACAGAAAAGTGAAACAGGTGTAAGACTATTTTTGTATGAGAGGGAGTGATATATTTTGAATACCTGTACCTACTTGCACTTACTTACTTTTACATTCTAAAAAGCTAAAATCAAATACAGCTCTGTAAGTGACTAGGTTTGTGAGTGTATATATTTTCTCACTAAAGCACTTGTGTAGATTTTTCTATGAAAGTTTGTCAACATACCACAAGTTTTAAATATGATTTGTGCTTTCTAGTTGTAATATAATCCCTTTTCCCTCAAAACAATGAGTAGATCACAGCTGGTGTATCAGTATTATATAATAAAGTAAAGCATGTATATTTTAATTGTAAAAACTTCTGGGAGATTCTTTAGCTTGTAGTATTTTGTACTGCGTAAATGCAATAATTTTATTTTTAGCAAAGACAATAAGGAACAAAAATCGCTGAAGTGACTTCCTTCCCAAGAACACCAGTTCAAATGGCATGTATACACTGACACCTCTTCTCCCCCCTGTGGATTAAAAATCTTCATATTTAAATGAAATATAATGCAAGCATTATTTCATTCTTACTGCACAGGAACAATTATTACAACAATCTGCATTTTACCTTTGCCCCTCAAGTTTGTGAAGCCATTTCAGAGTACCTGCATATGGGAGATATGCAGGGAATACTCAAGTGCTACTGGTTATTCAGTGTTAGGGGGATAACATGCTGGAAGATGTGCATACGTTTAGAAATGCCTTTATGGTTACTAAAATTAATGGCACTTCTCGCAATAACAGGAGTGTCTAGCTAAATTCCATCAGAGATGCTACCTTTAAAATTTTCTAGCACTGTTTCACTCATCCCTGAAATTGTCACCTTTTCAGTGGAAGGTATTTTTTTGTTCGCATGTGATGATATGTCTCAAGTAACTGTAATATTTCCTACAAAGTCATACCTTTTTTTAAAAAGGTGGAGATGCGATAGTATTGAGGTAACCAGCTATCTCCCAAGGCTGTGGAGAAAAGGCACAATTTTTTTAACCTGTTTGTTTTCCCAGGGACTGACAACACAGCTATAGCCAGAGTTGTCTTTGTGGCTCAGGTTTGGGACACGAAGCAGAATGAATGTTTTTGTACTTATCTCTGCCTCTTTACAGGCAGGCTCACTTCCTCGTTGAGGATGTGCAGAGCTGTGAAAACAGGTTAGCCTACCTTACCACAAGTCATTTACTTGGACTAGGCCTGTTGCCCCACCTTAGTAGTTTGCTTGAGTTTTCCCTGATAAACAGGGCCTCTGCTTCAAGAGTTACATGAGATGAGAGCAAAGACAACTGTAGGCTTGAAATGGGAGTTAGTCACATTTATTTGCCACTGGGTAGTTCAGCTTCTAGGTAACTAATGGCCATACTTTAAATTCTTCTACTTCCACTATGCTGTGCAACAAAAGACAGGTAGATATTTCGTCATGGTTAAGCATATTTTATAAATGTGTCAGAGGCCCCAGCGTTTGCTCCATGTTGGATATTAAAATTAGCAAAAAAAAACAACCACGCAGCAGCTGAGATTTCAGCTAACAAGTAGCTTTTGGTCCAGTTCTACACCTATGACCCCTTTTAACACTAGTAAGGGGGAAACCAAGCAGGATCAGCAAAAATAAGATGGGTATTTGAGAACCAATACTGTTAGTCTCACTGGGCTTAATTTTTAGCATGGCTTTGTGCTGCAGTCAAATTCTATGACCTAGTGAGACATTTACCCAAGAAAAGCCACCATAGTTGAGTCATACTTTTTATTGTTAGTTTTACTTAGTAAATGAGGCAACCCTGTGAGAAGAGCAACACAATTTTACTAGATGCTCAGTGCAGTGGACCGGTTTCTTATTGAGTGGATCCAGCCCTCACTGCTACATTAGGCATTTAGATCCTGACAACTCTTGCCTCCCCCATGCTGTGGACATCTAAATTTCCACCACTGTATATGTGCAAAGCCACTTTAATCCCTTAAGAGGAAGAACCTCAATGGGAGAGACTGGTTTGGGGATTTGAAGCCAGGTCTCCCACATCTTAAGTGTTTTAACCACTGAGCTATTGTGTAGGGGACAGCACCACCACCTAGGTTGCTTTGAGAGGTGGAGATTAAACCACACACCCTTCCTCGGCAGCCTTGCTGGCTTGTATAAATCCAGCTCCATGGAAGAGGAGGAATCAGATTGTCCTTTGTCAGTACGTACTCCAAGGATGAAATGTTAGGCTCCAGGACCATGGCTGATTTTTGAAAGACTCAGATTACCTCAATGAGACATTCAGTCCAGAGTGATAACACAAGGTTCTGTTTCTCTGCATCGGACTTGAGGCTCAGTTCCTTAACAGCGACAGTAGCACTTCTCCAGATTTGTTTCAGTGCATCCATGTACGATAAAGGGAAACGTAATCCATGAGTCTAAAAAGGAAATTACCCAAAAAAATTAGAACTGAGGCCTAATTGAAACATTTTACAAAGTCTCTCCCACAACACCATATGTGTTTGTTTTAACACACAGCTCACCTCTGCTGTACCTGCACAGTATCCACAGTAGGTATCCTGTTCTGGGAACATGAAGCACGTGCTAACAAACACCATCTGGATTATGCTCCCTGCTGAAAGGAGTATAGTGCTTCTGGGGGGTGTCACATACATTTACCTCATTCATATTTTTAGGTTGCACCACTGCCTACTTCAAAAACCACATGTACATAGGTTGTGATGGCCACAACCTGTGCTCGCATAGATGTCATGGGCCTGAGGGTTTTTCCATTGACCACATTCTCCCTTCGGCCACGTGCACAGGGAGAGCTGCACTTTCATTCTTGTCATTTGTTTTTTCCTCTTTAATCCAGCAGTTGCCCCTGCAGTGGAGTTCTCAAGGGATGTATCAGCAGGCATGGGCTGGGGACGCCATACCATGGCTCTACTGGATATATGCTGTGACCCTGTTCTACTCTGAGTCCCCACTGCAGCAATGTCAGGTGCATTGTGGGATTTGGGCCAGGCCTTGCCTTGGACCCCACACAATGGTTAGACTTGCCTAGATGAAGTCTAATTCCAAAGCCAGTGCAGGATACCCGTGTGCCAGGGAAGAAATTGTGAGCATAGACTCACTATTTGCTACAAATAGACAGGGGATAGCAGTCAAGCACACCAAATTTCTCTAGTATAAACAGGACTTGTGTTATTACATTAAAATGCCAATCAAAGTGAGACTATTTGAGGTGGCACAGCAAAATTTAAGTTCTACAACCCACATACAAGAGTTATGAGGGCATATGTAAAGCCTGGTTCCAATTACCAAAGCAAAAACAAGTGCTAGACAAATAGCCTAAAGTATCTTTTGCCTCTAAATATTTTGTACAACATAGCTGTTTTTGAGGAATCCTGCGTTCTCAATTCTTTCAGGTCAAAGCTTTAGCTGGTTCAGATTTATGTTAATCAGACATTCTGACACATTCCAGAGGCATTGCCACTCTGCTCAGTAAAATATACATGATGCAGACGAAGCGAAGGCTAGTCACACTGTTAAAGTCATCAGCATTGTCCTGAAAGGAAAGATCCTTTCAGGCGTAGCGATAAAAGCACCAGTCACAGGCTCTCTAAAGGAAGACGTCTTCATGAAGTTTACATTAAAAAAGAAAAAACCCCACACACTCTCTGTTGGTACATACATAACTTAATTATTGCATGAGTTTTAAAAATCACATCAAAACCCAAGTGCAGGGGTCAGACTGAGCCAACACATGGTCTGGTCTCTACAGAATGTAAGAGATTATTTGAACAAAAAACAAAACTGACTAGCTCTGTTGCCCAGAGTAATCCCTTTTGAACAGCGCTGCCAGAGTCTGCAAACAAACAGACAGAGAAATGAAGGCCTATGGGTGGAACACTGCTATTTAACTCAGTAAGGTGTTGATTATGGAACCTAATGGTGAACATTTGAAATGTCACCAGTGTTAAAACAAACAGCTATTCTGGCTGGTTTTTAGAATTAGGTGCAGTGCCCCCACACTTGGCTCCTGCCTCTTCCCCTCACATCCGACTAGTCTTGACAGGGAGGGCAGCAGAGCACATAGAAGGGGGAGTGAGAAAAGCAGTGAGTTTCTGCTAATCCTCCAGCACATCTTGACTCAAGAGAAAGTGAATTAAGCCTTGCAGAACAAATCTACATGAAGCCTAACTTGGGTAATTAGCCATTTAAACATGAGAAGCTGTAGAGATTCCTTTCCCTTCGTTGCAGGGGTAGAGTCAGCCCCGTTACACATTTAGAGCTGGTTATAGAGCACGCTAAACATCTTACTAAACAAAATAAACAACAAACCTCAGATATCCCTTCTTCATTAGTGTCATCATCCTCATTTCCCATCATGTGCCTCTCTCTCCTGTTCTTTAAAGAGTGATAGACATAAGCCATCTCTTTGCGACGCTCATCCTAAAAGACACCAGGAGAAAAACCATTTATTACACAAGACAGTGTAAGTTAATTACTTTGATCACATCTATTTACCTGCTTACTTAAGCAGCTCATTTTAAGACTAACCCACGAACTCTTACCACCCACCCTAGTCCAGCTGTCACCTGCTTTAGTGGAGACGAGGCTACAGAATGCTAGTCTTGAAAAAATGACGTTCAGAGACTTCTGTTTTTCAGCCTACAATGCTGACTAGATGTGCATGGGGGCAGGCATCTCGTCTCCCCTTGACCACGTGTGGCTGAAAGGACCATAGGTAGATACATAACTAAAGCCATCAATAGGTTAAGACTGCAGAATGGAACTTACGTTATTTACAACATGGACTTTCCTTCAGGTGCACATCCTGCAGGGCCTTCATAAAGGACTAGATGGCTTGTTAGGATATGTATCTTGTCTACATCACAGGCCCAAAGTGATCTGAATTCGTTACTATCTCACAAATTTCAGCCTTTGGTCAGATTCTGTGGGCAACTGTGTGCCAATTGCAAGTAGTAGTTTCTGCGACAGAGTCAGCTACCCTCTGATTCCTAAAGGTAAACCCTCCAATCCGAGCACGGCTTGCCAAGGCAAGGAAGTTTGTTGTACCTGTGCTGTAGACAGAACATTAGTTTCTAAGACTATCAATCTAGATCCTTTCTCCACTAACCCCCTTCCCCTCCGAAAAAGGCTCTGCCAGCAGGCCTTGGTTTACATTGTGTCAAGAGTACTCATCAGAGACCATGATGTTACCATCTCCTCCATGGAACAACTCAATACCCATAGCCAGCATGGCAAGGCAAAGAATAACGGAGAGACAGAGGGTTACTTACAATCATAATGCAGGCCGTGGCTGCCCCACTGAAGTTAACAGAGCTGCACCCTCTTGCACAAGGTCTTTAACAAATAATATGACCTAGCTGTTCTGTAGTGCTTTTCATAAGTAGATCTCAAAGCTCTTTACAAAGGAGGTAAGGATCACTCTCTCCAAAGAGGTGAAGTGACTTATTTAATGTCCTATCTTGAAAAGAACATGTTTCAAAAGCAAATCTTCTTTGCCAAAGAGCAGCAAGAGGTATCTGAGTACCATATGGTATATGGTACCAGGCTTTTTCTGGATCTAAGGCCATTAGCCAATTCCTGGTGAAAGCCCTGTGTATGGTACACAATATCCCTGATTAATTCTACTGTGTAGAACTCCAAAATGAAAACACTCTACATTGTAGAACAGAATTGCATTACATCACTGAAATCTCATGACAAATCCTAATCAGATGCTGGGCAACTAAACAAACACCCCTACAAATAGTCCAGGACAGCACAACAAAGCAGCAAACATCACGGCAACAATCATTTGGAGTCTATGCAGGCAGTTTCATTAGACTTACAGAATTTTCTTGATCGGGTTCCACTGTAATTATGGCATGATCTTTAAACCGCAATCTGATTTTGCTGTCTAATTTTGGTAATTTTCCACCTAAGAGAAAAACATACGGTCCTTCAGAAAGGAAGGAAACTAAACCATGCTTTGCTGAGAATTTTGTTAAGCTTTTTTCTTCCTGTAGCTTAACAAAGTCTAGGAATGAATAGCTCTACTTTTGACTTCTGCTCATTCTCAAATACAGGGCGGCAAAAGCATTCTTCCAGATTCTGAGCCATTTACACTCACACTCAGATTTATCAGACACAAATAGCTACAACAGCAAGTTGGTACATTAGCAACAACCTCCACCAGTTAAAGCAATATGCACTCAGAATAAATATGTAATTCTAACAATCAAGCACAACATTAAACATTTGCTTCACTCATTTTAAATAGAATAGTAATCAGTTCAAAATTCAAATCATATGTAACAAATTTACTATTATCACTTTGCCCCAATCAGCACCTTTAACCCATGGATCTCAAAGCAGTTCAACTACAGACATTAGTTAAGCCTCACAGCATCCCTCCTTTCGGGAAGGTTAGGTATTAGCCCCATTTTACAGAACGCTAAACTGAAACTGGAGCACAGATAAAATGACCTGCCAGGATTCACACACACAGTCAGTGGCAGAGCAAGGGGTAGGAAGGATTGGCAGGAACCCTGGCATTCCTTGTGATCTAATCACTTGACAGCACTTGCTGCAAAACTTCTGAAATTTCCTCCAGTGCCAAGTCAGGTGACATGGCTAGGCAGCTGATATGAGGTCATCACAGCTCATTACACTAATTATAACCATCTCATTGCTACCTTGTGCTCCCATCTGTCTGCTGCATCTAACTGTTGTCTCTTGCCTTACACCCAAGGACTGCATTTGGTGTGCATGCAAAGTGTCTACCGGAACGGGGAGTTGCTCCCATACTGAGGCCTCTGATGCTACCACAGTGCAGACAGTAATCATAATCCCCCACTAAGGGAAACAATACTAAACTTAAATGCAACCTGGAGCCAAGGGATCAGGGCTGTTCCCCAAGAAAGGCGGTAATCGGTTCATAATGAAATCCTTCTTCATGTCAGAAGATCTCAGTTCTTTGGTGTTTTCCAGCTGGTCTGCAAGACTTCTCAGAAAGCTGCTTAATCTCCTTGTTGAGTCAGCTATATCCACCTGCTGAATACACAGAGACCCTCACACATGAGCCCACATTAATTATCAGAGACAATCCTAATTCACTAGAGAAGGGATAGGTCAAAATCCTCAAAGCATTACAGATGCTGGGAACCATGCTACTGTGTGGAGTCTGAAGTTGTATGAGGAGAGTGCTCACATTTGGGGCTGTCAGTATCCCTTTGAACTGTTTTTTCTCCATGAAAAAGTGAAGTTTCTAGTGAAGATCCGCTAAATCGATGGCAGAGCGCTCTCCGGTCTACCCCAGTACTCCATCTCCCCAAGAAGAGTAAGGGAAGTCGACCAGAAAGCGTATCTTGTTGACTCAGCGCAGTTAGGACACCGGGGTAAATCACGTTATTCATGTAGCTAGAGTAGCGTGACTTAGGTCAACTTACCCCGATAGTAAAAACAAGCCTTAGCATCACTAAGAACTCCGCCAGAAGGAGGTGGCATCTGAGAGGGACCCCCAAAGCAACACTACGACTGAGAGGAAAGTGTCAGAGTTTGGGAGCATGTTGGATATGTAGAGAGGGCAGTTCAACAACCTAGACACAGCTTCTGGGCAGCCTATTCCTTGGGGTTGAAAATGGAGGTGAACTGCAAACCTCAAAAGGAGGTGGTTTTGGTACTACACAATGGGGCCAACACGTCAATAGGGCTATGAGCTGCACTCTCCTGAACATTTCTTTAACATACAGAAGTTCATGCTACATTTCCCCTCACAATTTCATCTCTTTACCATCAGTAGTTGCCTTGGTATACTTGTCCGTAGAGCCACATCTTCCTTCGCTGTATCAAACACAAGCCCAGGAATCGCATCTAACAAGAAATCTCCCCAAGAACTGCAGGGTGGAGGGAAACAAAAACAACTGAAATGGTGACACTGAAATAAGGCTCAAAGACACTATCTAAGCTGCTTCTCATCTACATAGAGTGGAAGCTATGTATAGGTAACTTGGATAAAGCAAGTGTCTCTTTATTAGCATATTAGCTTGTTAATGTTGAGTTTAGATTTGCACTTAAAGCAAGGATTCTTAGTTATGTCTGAACAATACAGGGTATCCTTCCCAACTTTACCGCACTTACTCTTTGTGTATGGAGTGAATTTTCGGAGACTTTACGAATAAATCCATTACTGTATGAGTTAAAATTAATTGAAAAATTTAAGAAATTTAGCACAGCATCAGACCTTTGACTCCAGTGGTCATAACAAAATAACACAGACTAGCTTTCCAAAAAATTACTGAACCATTATGCAGTGGCTACATTTGAAAATTTTCTTTTAGGATTAATGGTAATTTTTTGCTGTTATTTCCCACAGCTGAAAGTTTTTGCTTCAGAGGCTGACGAAAATTCCACAATTCGTTCACAATGGCTGTCATCTCCCATTGCACTCTATGAGAGCCAGGCACAGGGTGCCTTAGCAAAGATGGCCACTGCCTCCATTCACCTGCTCCTCACAGTGCTCTTCTTTGCCTCCTGAAAGTATAGTGGGCCACCATCTTCCCTCAGGGCAGCTTGGCTTCACTCCCAAACAGCCTTAATTCTTCCCTGTAGTGACACCATGATGAAAAAAGTTAACGTCTTTAAAAACTCAGCTTAAACCAATCTGAGACTACAAACACTAAAATGCTTTCATAATATGGCTATTGCATGGTGTCACTGAAAGGCAGAGTTAAGGGTGTCTGGATACCTTAACTGTTGTAGTTCAGTACTTAAACTTAAAAGAATTACAAACATGTTGAACTCTGATGTTGCTGGGTTTATGCACCTATAATGTATTTTCCCTAAATCACAGATCTGTACTCTTAACCATGTCCATCTTGACACAGATTATATCTGGGAATAATTAAGTCCTGAAAGGTTTCAGTTGGAGAAGAGGACTTTAGTCAAGGAGGAGTCCACACTACTCAAAAATCCCATGAAGCACCTGTCTGCATCCTAGGGTGACTACATGCCTTTGAAAAATCTGGCCCTTACTCCCTCTGCCTCAGTTCCCCATCTGTAGAAGGGAGATGATAATACTTCCTCTCTTGTCCTGTTTTGTCTAGTTAGATTTAAGCTCTTCGGGGCAGAGATGGTCTCTTGCTATGTATATTGAACAGTGCTAGCGCAATGGGGCCGCCATCTCGGCTGAAGCTCTAGACCAGTGGTCCCCACTCTCCTCCCTCCCCCCGGCTGGGCCAGGAGCAGAGACAAGGCTGGGAGTGGGGGCCAGGAGCAGGGGCCGGCAGCTGAGGCATGGCTGGGAGCAGGGACGTGGCTGCGGGCTGAATCCAGGCTGGAGCGGAGCTGGGACTGGGTGGCGCTCCCTTCCCATCCCCTTGTAGGGGCTGGCCGGGCCCCCGCCACTGCCCCCCAGATGTTCCTCTGTGCCTATCTGGGGGGCGTGCCCCACAGTTTGGGGACCACTGCTCTAGGCAGTGCTGTCATACAAGTGATACGTGAATACTAATGCCACCACCTCTGATTCAGAAAAGTTTACCATCTTTTTCTCCCTACGTGTCCCAATTGCTGCTGTTCATTGGGTGTATGTGGGGAAGGAATCTTTGGCTGATGTTAGTAATTAAACACTGGGGCGGCTTCCATCTTAGACCTTCCCCTTCCCTCCTGCCTCTGCTACATTCTAAACAGAGGCAGCTCTGACCGTAGTTTTTAAAAACAATCCATTCCCGCTACCATGAGCTGCATCGTTATCGCATGGCTGCATTGCAGAGCCAGTTAGAGACCAGAGATGTACCAGGAAATTGAAGCGCCAGCAGCCTAAATAGGACAGTGAAATACTGGGAGTTCCAAGCTGAAGAAAACCCCACAACCAAAATATTAGGACTAGCCAAAGATTCCCTTCACGTGGCAGGGAGTGACATCATCAGCCACTGAAACACTCGGAGAAAGAGCGCGCACTGGTAAAGTAGACAGTTAACTTTAAAATGGTGATTTTCAGGTAATTTTATAAACACATTAACGTGTAATGCAAACACACACATTTTCAAAAGGACCACATTAATTTAATTTGTGTTTATATATACACACAAATAGGCAGGGCTGATGGCTGCTTGTTACTATGGTTGCCCAAAATTTCCTGTTACATGACCCTGTTCTCTAATTAAAGTTATCAAACTTTAGCCAAACATTTGGGCTGAAATTTTCCACGTTGGTGTCCGCCTCAGACTGAATTGTTTTGAACAATTTTAACCAAAACAGTTCAGCTGTTTCCAAGATGAAGGATAGGGAAAAATATTTTTTGCCTATGTTAAAAAATTCTGCAAATCGCTTCTCTGAAATGCTCTAGAGACCACATGCTTTGGAGCAGGGATTTGAAATTCAGCAGGGAGTGGTCTTTGTGTCGGGGATGTGCCTTTTGCCATCCCCATGAAAAATCCACCTAAATTTGGCTACGTTATAAGCCTATGAAAAAGTGTACTTTGCACATGCTCAGTAGAAACTTCTCGGACTTCAGCAGCTAAAATCTCCTAAGATTCCATCTTCAAAGAGCACGCTCCCTCCCCTCACAGCTACAAGTGTGACCTGGCTACACATGCACCATCCCAACAGAGAAACTGAGCATGCTTCAGCCCAAATCTAAAGGGGAAAAGGCAGACTCTCCCTGTAATTGCTGCTCTGGGATAGAGCTTGGCACCAGAACTGAGAGCAAGGAGACTGTCTCTCCTGTGCTTTCAGTGGGCCCCCACTTCCAGGCAGTGGGAAGGAAGAAGCAGTGTGATTCAAATGCAGAGGAGACAAGAGGTGGGTCTGGGAACTGAGAAGAGGAGGAAGAAAAGCTGACTGGGAGTTTAGTGTGTAGGGGTGGAAAGGCAGAGACTGGCACTGACTGGGCACAGAGAGAAGCGTAGGCACAAGGGGGCAAGTTAAGGTTGCACATGAATCTCAATTCTGGCATTTCCTTTTGAGTGCTTAACTTTGCAACCTTAAGTATTCTTATAATAGTTGTTTGTGTGTCATACATGTTTAGAGTGCAACACCACACAGCTTGCGGTGTATTAAGAATTCTGTATATCCACTTCTTGGGTATACATGTTGCTTGATGAATGCAGACATCCAGCCATATTAAACTGCCTACATAATCAAACCCCCATCCCGCTGTTTCTCTGTGAAGTCAGTGGAACACAAGCTAAGACTGCAAGTAAACATCACATTCATTCCATTGCCCTCAGTCACTCAGCCAAGGAAAACAACGCTTACAGGAGACACTGCTCATGATGCCAAGGAAGAGCACAAAATACGACTTTGACGACTGTTGCATTTTAAGAGCTCTTGGAAATTTTCCCCAAAACAAACAGCACGTACCACACGTTCCTAATATTTACAGTCAGTCTCATCACTGCACTTTACCCACAGGCATGAGAAATACAGAGTAGCAGCTTTTCCTAAGATTGCTGCCCATGCTGCCGGGAATTCTTGAGAGAATGTGAAGGAAGCTTCTATCTTGTTACCAATAGCCTGACGAGCATGGATAAATATTAGGTCATACTTTTCCTCTTAAAGGAACAGCACTCTTCTAGCCTCTTGCTCATTCTCAGAACACTCTGGGGAACATGGTCCTTGATGGTAGTGCTTCTCAAGTAACTCAGTGAACTGTCATCGTGTTACGCCATAGCTGATGGATTATGTTCACTCAACACCAGCCTCTCAAGCCTTCAGCAGTTATGTGACAGGGATCTGATGCAATCCAGTGTAAATCCTCCTCTTTCAATATTATTTGACAGATATTATAATAGTTGTAAGGACTGACTTGAGCAATTCCTCTTCTGATCATAAAAAGTGATCACTGCAAGTGGATCCATAAAGCAGTGAGCTTCCTCAGCAAAATCTGCACCATGACAAGACAGCATGAGTTCTGCTAGGCCAAAGCAGGTCAGGAAGTATGGTTCTAATGCTGCCTCTCGATAATACGAGCAACACACACACTGTAAAGTAACTTTTGATTACCAGAACTAAATCCCACTGTAAATCAGTAAAGACTCACCCACTGTATGGGAGAGACATGTTCTCTGCTCAAAGCCATTTCATCTTAACCTTCAGAACATGAACCAATTTCCCGGTGGAGAAAATCTGAAAGCTGGTCATTTTACGTGGTCACCAGTGAATCAAGTAGGAAGTGCTATTCCAGGGTTCAGTTTTCCAGCAGCTATGAAAGGTGGTGTATTAGGTTTGTGTTGCTTTGGAGTATGGGCAGGATGAGACACCCCTACTGCTAGAAATCCTTCCCACATCTGATTCCTCACCCAGACCATTGAATCAGAGCCCAGCAGTGGAGAGACAGGTTAAGTGAGAGCAGCGATCCCCCGTGGGAAAAGGCATCAGCAGGGAGAGGATGTAGGAAACAAAGGAGGAAGTTAATCTCTGGGGAAAGGCTGAAAGGGGTAGATGAAAAACATGAGGATATTTTTATAAAGGGACGGTTTACAGCTAAGACAAGTTTGGGTGCCTGGTGGAGGTGGCATAGGAGAGAAAAACTAACAACTCATCCTTGATGTGCTTAATATTCTCTGAGTTAAGAGATGTGCAATAACCTCTCCAGTTGGTGAGAGACTGTATAAAATGCAACACTGAATTTGTACCTGTCACCTTATCTTCCACCTAAAGTCCCCAGGTGATAAGTAATAAGTAAGTAATTAAAAATGATTTTGTTAAAAGCCCCCTACTTGCTATGTTTTTATGCAGCAATTAACTGATGATTTGCTTTCCCAGATCTTTATTATTCCTACGTGAATACTGGCTTAGATTTCATTACAGTGTTGCACTTCTATGGTATCATTCATCAGAAGATTTTATAGCACCTTTTCAACAACTTTCACAAAAGCCCTGCCAGGAAGGCAGGTAAAGTATTATCCCTATATTACTGATGGGAAAACTGAGGCACAAAAGCTAGGGTATTTGCCCATGCTCACACAGCAAGTTCAGTGGCTGAACCAGGAACAGAACCCAAGAGCCCCAACTACAAGGCCTTTGCTCTAGCCAACAGACAGTACCACTTCTCTGAAACACACATATTTTACGTCACCTTTAGCATTTATCCAAACCATGTCCAAGGAAGCCACGTTATGAAAGTGGTAAAGAATAATTACTTGTTTTGGTAGGTGCTGATGGTCACATGAGTAGAATATGATCCCCCCAGAGGAGTGTCAGCTTGGTGGATAGTTCCTCTTGGAAAGTATAACAAATCTCCTGGCTAAAAGAAAACAGAAGGAAAAAGCAATTAAGTATTTGAGTCTCTTGGTAACTACCTTACTGCAATGTTATCAAAATAAAGAAATTACTCCATAGATATCAATGTTGACAGTTGAATATAAAATCATGCAATACAATAGACCCACCTTTCCATGCCACATAGCTGAGCGATGAAAGAGGACCTCTTAAGGCTGGAGAGCCTGAGAGCTGAACTAAATTCTTCCTTATTATTTGTGAAGTCAAAGCAAATTAAAATTTACAATATGCACATTAAACTAGATACACACAAAATGAAGAAGTGACTGAGATCAGCCCATTGACAAAGTGAGCCAGTGGAAGAGTGACAAACAAGTGAAATGCTATCTGGATCCAACCTAACACCCTTGAAAGGGAAAAAAACTAGAGTTGCCTAGGAAAGCTAATAAAACCCATCTATGCTAGGTACTAATGTATTTTTAAACACAGGTCTTTAAAAAAATGACCACCCATCCTTCCTCCCACCACCCTCCTGTCTTAACAAGCCTTGTGAGCAAGGGCTCTTTAAAAGTGATGGCAATTTAGCAGAATGGAGATAACAGAAAATAAAGACGAGAGAGCAGAGAACAGACTGTCAAAGGAACATGAAGAAAAAATTTGCACCACTAACAGGAACGCATCACAGAAAAATATTTCAGGCCCTGCGCAGCTCTGCAAGAAGATACCACCACCAACCACATGCTTCAGTTCCCAAGATCAAATTTTACACAACCACTGCCAAGGATTTGGTTAACTTTATTCCTGAAATTGATTTTAATTAGATATGTGACTGCTATTGCAAATAAGGCTAAATTTACAGCTTCTCCCATTAAATTCTGAATACCTGAACAATGTATTCCAAGAGAGAGTCATAAAATAACTATGGTAAAACACTGAATAAATTTTAGTCTTAAATTTCATTTATTTGCCAGGCTCAAACCACTCTTTAGGCAGATTAGTGGTCTTAAAAAAAAGATTTTAAGTGAATACTCTTCAAATGGCTTCTTCAAGTAGGTGAATTAAAGGTCTCCTCCAATTACAGAATTTCACAGGTTTTAGCAAGATCACTTATGTTTGCCCATTTATAAAGAGCTGTGGTTTGTCATAGGTAAACCACATGTGATTCACTTACCTTTTAACAAGCTTCCCTCTGCCGTTAATAAATTGTCTTGATTATCTATCACAACTAGAAAGGATCCACTTGTTGACTTGTGGAGTAATTAACTTATGTTCCAGCTCACCTAGAGAGGAGCACCTCCTACAACGAGTGCACCTAACTCTCTGGTATGTGTTAGCCCCGTTGGGAGCTCCCCACAGGAGAGTTACAACAGAAAAGATTGTAATCAAATGCTAACATTGGTTTATTACTTCTTTACAGAATGATTCGTTAATAACAACTTTGAACTATCTTGCTTTTCTAAATTATGGGTTTCCTGAGGCATGGTAAGAAACCTTATCAGTCAAATTGCGGGGGGTTATATCCCTGACCTTACATTATGAGGAACAATGGCTAATCATTTGTCCTACCTGATCTGCCTTTCTCTAGATTATCATTTTGGTGATTAGGGAATAAAGTTACTAGGTGCTCAACAATACACAAAAGGGGAACTGATGTACTGGGTAGAAAGAAGTCAGTTTACAGTGTCACTCGTCAGAGCTGACCAACACTTTAAGGGCCAAATCCTGCTTGCCTTATTCACTTGATAGACCCACTGACTTCAACAGACTACTCATATGAGTAAGGCAAAGCAGGATTTGGGCCCAAGTCTTTAAGGGAAAACTCGTTCATACATAAGTGCATTATCAACATTAAGATGCTATAAATTAAGGACTGCGAAATAATTAGGAGGACCATGGGTTCTCAACCTAGGGGGTCACAACCCTCAGGGGGGTTGCAAACACGTGACAAAGGGTTATGGTCACAGCTGCCTTTCCCTTCTTGCTAAAGGGAGGCGGGATCCCAGCTAGATAGATGGGGAAGTGTTCCCCAGTATGAAAAGGTGGATAATTTAACTGAATTAGCTACTGGTTAACTCTCATGGAGCTGAGCTCTGTGTGGGATACAGGTAGCAAACCAGTCCTTACAGTTCCCTGATGAAGAGAACCAAGTTCCACAGATACAGGCTGCAGGAAGCGGCACGGGCTGAGGGATGTGCTGGCCACCGCTTCCCACAGCCCCCACTGGCCAGTGGGAGCCACGATCGGCCAAACCTGTGGACTGGCAGGTAAACAAACCGGCCCGGCCTGCCAGGGGCTTTCCCTGAACAAGCAGCGGACCGGCTTTGAGAACCACTGGAGTAATGTACTCTTTAATGAGATGAAGGGTACTAGAGTATGGCCCACCATATGCAACAAATGAAAGTGAAAAGGAACTATATTCATTAGACTCTGGATCAAATCTTACAACCCCTCAGACTTCTATTAAAGTCAATGAATTTCTCATCTATAATACTCACAATCTACTTCCGTCCAAAGCCAGGTTTTGACTTGAATCTGTAATGCCATACACTTGGAAAGAGTCCATTAACATGAGTTTCTCATGCAGAGACCTTGCAGGATTTGGCCTTATGACTGACACAAAAGGTAGAGAAGCTCATCATAGAACCATGGAAATGTAGGAGTGCAAGGGACCTTGGGAGGCCACCTAGTCCAGCCCCCTCGGCTGAGGCAGGACCAAATAAACCTAGGCCGTCCCTAATAGGTGTTTGTCCAACCTGTTCTTAAAAATCTCGTGATGGGGATTCCACAACCTGTCTTGGAAGCCTATTTCAGTGCTTAAGTATCCTTAGAGTTAGAAAGTTTCTCTGAATATCTAACCTAAAATTTCCCTTGCTGCAGATTAAGCCCATTACTTCTTGTTCTGCCTTCAGCAGAGATGGAGAACAGTTGTTTGCAGTGTTGGTCCCAGTATAGTAGAGAGACAAGGTGGGTGAGGTAATATCTTTTACTGGACCAACTTCTGTTGGTGAAAGAGACAAGCTCTCTGAAGAAGAGCTCCATGTAAGCTCAAAAGCTTGTCTCTTTTATTGGACCAACCTCTGTTAGCGAAAGACAAGTTTTCGAGCTTGTAGAGAGCTCTTCTTCAGGCTGAGAGCTTCTCTCTTTCACCAACCCAAGTTGGTTCCAATAAAAGATATTATCTCACCCACCTGGTCCCTCTCTGGAGAATAAGTGATCACTGTCCTCTTTATAACACCCCTTAGTGTATTTGAAGACTGTTACCAGATCCTCCTTCGGTCTGCTTTTCTCAAGGTTAAACATACGGGTTTTTTTAACCTTTCCTCATAAGTGATGTTTTCTAAACCTCTTATTTTTGTTACTCTCCTCTGGACTCACTTCAGTTTGTCCACATCTTTCTTAAAGTATCCAGTTTGGGGCACCACAAAATACTCCAGCTGCAGTCTCACCAGTGCCAACTAGAGTGGAACAATTATCTCCCATGTCTTACATATGACACTCCTGTTAATACACCCCAGAATTATATCACCCTTTTTTGCAACTGCATCACATTGTTGACTCATATTCAATTTGTGATCCACTGGAACCCCCAGATCCTTTTCTGCAATACTACCACCTTGCAGGTCTTTCCCCATTTTGTAATTGTACATTTGATTTTTCCTTCTTAAGTGTAGTACTTTGTACTTGTCTTTACTGAATTTCATCTTGTTGATTTCAGACCAGTTCTACAATTTGCCTATAGGATACCCGACTGCCCTTTTCGCCAGACTGTTTCCAGTGCTCTGAATATCATTTTTATAAACACATTCAGGGCATTCTTCTTAAACAATGCATCAGAAAATAAAGTTATTACACTGTTGTGTTTCACAGCCAAAGCCAAGAAAGCCATGTGCAGCAAATACTAGTACCTTTAATATGAATTCATGTGTTGGATTCCCAATCCGATCCTCTGATTCAACATTGTACTCTCGAGCTAAATGTACAGTAGGTTTGTAGAGACGCCAGTGTTTCTCTCCTTCCAGCTGAAGGATAAACACCTGCAAAGGGCCACAAGACAATATGTAGCAAAAAGCCATGCTGTGCCTCAAACCTCCAGCTGCTCAAATTTTGAACTCTGAAAAAACCCAAGGGACTAAGTGAGAGAGATAGGTAGCAAAGACAAAAAAAGTCGAAGTGATGGCCTTACTGGTGACACCCAGAGTTCTATGAAGTTCAAAAATAGTTCTCTGCCAGTCACATAAGAACACAGAGCATGTGAAATAGCTAGTTGCATAACAGTTCCAAATGGAACACTGAATTCTATCAGAAGGCTTTGCAGACAGCTGAGAGGTACATTCTGCATGTGTTAGGTAACTAAAAAGTATGTTTGTGTGCAGCTAAAATTCCTTTAACAAACAAAACTGCTAGATGCATTTATCTGAAGTGAAATTAAAAATAAAATAAAAACAACCTCTGATTCATGAAGAAACATTTATGCCTTTTATTTGTAATATTTCTAAAACCAACTAGAAAATATTTGTTTTATTTTTAAAACATGACAGCTAAAAGAAGAGAGTCAGGCAGCATAAGTCCCCAACTTCAGGTTTTGTTTTTTTAGTAAGTTTTATAAAATGTAATGTTTTTACATTGTAATGTAAATAACATTTTTGTTATTTTTAAAAGTTAAATGAAGACATGTCTCGATTTAAGGCTTCCCTGGCAGCATTTACAAACTAGTCACTCTAGTGTTGTGCTACTAAACAAAGTACCAGAGTGTGACCAGTCTATTTCTATTGTACAAGCTGAAGAAATTGCAAAGAAAAGAAGATTTCCAAGTTTTTACAGTTTTAATAATTGGAAGGTCTGACCCCAAGAAGTGCTAGGCACCTACAAGTCCCAATGAAATCAGCAGGCTCTCTCAGGATCAGGCCCTTGATGCGTTCTAGGTAACAAAGGTAGGTCTGGAAGTTTTTAATTGATTTTTTTGACCTGACCGTCACTTTTTAAAATCATCACCACTGCTGTAACACTTCTACACTGAAAGACAAAGGCTACTGGGAAGCTTCTATAGCTTGTCGGCATCAACTTAACATCCCACACAACAGTTCTGGAAAGCACATTTCACAGGACATTACCATCAAATTACTCAATACCTTTTCTTTAAAATGAAAGAACCCTTGTCTGTTACTTTGACCAAATCTATACCTAGACAGAACATAAACCTGTCCACATATAAACGCACCCAAAGCTATCCAATAAGTGGATCCATTTAATAACTTCCATAAAGTGAACATACTTCTACCCTTGGAAACGCTGCTTGTAAATTTACAGATAGCAAGCTTGTTCTCTCACCTCAACATCATCGTAGTGGGGAGGCAGACCCTGGGATCCTGGAGGAGTAATGTAAACATTGGAGCCAACCAAAGAGCCAAAGTAGCATTCCAGCTTCTCCTGGATCCTCCACAACTCATCCTTTAAAGAAAGCAAGTGAAATTACCACAAATAAACGTTACTTCTAAAAGCAAGTGTGGCATTTGTTTTTATTAAAGTAATGTTTGATGTATTACTCTATGGTATCGGTCCACACAGAGGAACTTAAGTGATGGGAGAAACTGTAAAGGTAGTTTGCCAAATGTTTTGTGCTAGGCCGCAGGCCTATTAGGAGTGCTCCGAAAGAACGAGGCCTACACGCAGCAAAGCAGCGAGTTATTGGCTTTAATGAAGGTAAGTGACACACCCGCAACGGGGACGCCAAGTGTTGCTGTCACAGAGGCGGGGAACCCAGGGCACCGGAGCTTTGCCTGGGACGGAGTCCGACAAAGGGGCAAACAGCGAGCCATAATAAGCAGTACACAGGAACAGCTCATGAATATATAATTAGGTACTTTTTAAAAAGGGGTTTTTTGCCACCTGGCAAAGGGCCATGCAGGGCAGACAAAACTGGCCCAAAGCTGGTTATAGTTTTTTTTTTTTATGTTTTACAGTGACCTGTCGGCTCCGAGAAAGCGGAAGTTCCCTAGCTAGGCCATAACAAAGTCTTCCGCAGTCCCTTACCCCAAACAACGGAAGTTTGGAGTCCTACTAGAGAGTGATGCCAGTTGCCTCACTAGAACATGTCCATGGCTGAATGCTGTGTGGAACAGCAGAAAAAAATTAGCTGTGAAGGTAACCAGCAAGCCAGGTGCCAATCTGGAGGTGATATGCTGCCCTGACTGCTATGGAGAATAGGTAGAAGGTGTAGAAATAATAAAGAAGGGAAGGTAGAGGTACCTTCCCTTCTTTATTATTTCTACAGATTTCTACATTTCTCTATTATTTCTACAGATTCTAAAAACAATGGGGCTAAGGGGAGGGAAAAAGAAACCAGAGTCAGTCAATCAATCTGTGAATAATATCTTAATGCAATCAGTATATATAGTGTCTCTATTATACAGCATAGAATCATAAAGAGAGAGTAAAAGGTCCCAGCCCTGTTACTAAAGATACCAAATACAACACAATCAAATCACATTTAGAAAACAACGTAAGTTCTTCCATTATTCACTCAGTTCTAATGACACTAAGCTAGAATCTCTGACGGTTGTTTTTTTTCCCGCCCTCAGCCCACTCCAACCTTTCCTAGCATCAACATCTGGATATTTTTAGTGGTATGCCTCCAAATATAATTTAAAGATATTTGGTGTTAGAACTTCTAGTGTCTAGGCTTCAGTGTTACGGAATTACCCTCTTATTTAGGCCCAAAAAATGTATTTTAGCTTTTAAATCAGACTTGCAGAGACACATGTTGGAAGATACTTTTAAATATGTCCAAAATGTAAAAGAATTGAGTTACTCTGTGAAAGATGTTGAATACTAATTATTACACTGCCACTGCCAAAACCTCTTGGTTTACAGTTAAAGAGTCTTTCATGTCAAACCATTGTGTGCGCAACACAAACACACACACTTTCCTCCAAATCCTTTATAAACAAGGAAAGACTCAAGCCAGCCTTATCTCCCTGAACACATACACACACGCTTATCCAGTTATCCTAAATATAACCCACACTAGGAGAATGTGGGTCCCTGTGATTGGTTCATAGGACAAGTCTGAGTCTTTTACAATTTCCAGCTAGAGCTCGTCAAACTTTTCTGCATTTTGATTGTTCAACAACAAAAAGGAATGTTTTGTGAAAACTTTCACAAAACAATAAATTAATCCCATTTTTCAACCAGCTTTAGAGCAGGTCAAGATGTTTCAAAATACCAACAAAAATATTTTTCATTAAAAAAAAATTCATTTTTCCCTAATCAGCTCTTCTTGCAGTTAGGGGATTTTTAACCTATGATTACAGTCAATAGGACTTGGGCCCCTAAATGCCTTAGGTGTTTGTGAAAATTTTACCCCAAGCCTTTTAGTTCAACCAGTAAAGTCTCATGCTTTTAGCACTGATGGTCTAAGTTTCAAACCCTAATGACAGCTCCCCACCAGAGTCAGTTACTCTACACTATACCTCCACCAAAACACCCCTTCCATTTGGGGGTGAAAAAAGACATACAATGCACACATGAAATTTCTCTAACTCATATCGTAAAGCCAAATCTTAATGCCAGCTGCACAACATGCCAATAAACAGTCCAAACATGGAATGTCTCAACATTGCTGAGCTTAGTTATGGTTTGGCATTGCAGCTATCCAAACTGCTTTTATTATTGCCTTGTATGTTCTCAAAGAAGGTTGCTCCCATTATTCCTCTAGTTCCTTTTAATCCCTTTTTATTAATTGCATAAACGAGTTCTAAAATATGCTGCCGTCACCCACATCTGACAGACATGACATGCTTAAGGAATTACACCCATATCAGGGTCCAAAATCAATGAATAGCCTGAAACAGAGGATGCCTTCCTGCTACCCTTCTACAAGGAGGCAAAGGAGTGCTATCAATTTATGTGCATTCAACGAACACTCTAGACTGCAGTATCCAGTCCATCTTCAAATGCCAAATATGACATTGAGCCCCAGGACTACAGTGAAATCAAAAACACCCTAAGCAAGATATTACATTTGGGGCACAATTTTAACAGGTATACCTCCCAAGAGACTAATAAAAAATTAAACTGTAAGTTGGCATAATTGTGCCTAATACCCAGCTCAGGGTATTGACATTTCATCCCTTTGTAGACTGTACGTGGAACCATCCTCTCCTTCCCAGGGTTACTGATTAAATCAGTGCACAGTGAACACTAAAAAGTAAGAAAAAGACAAGCAAAAGAGAAAGCAGAGTGAGCGGTTACTAAAATGGACCATGCTACTAACTATGCTGTAATTCAATACTAGTGTGTTTTGTTTATAAGAAGGTAGAGTGTTTCGGAAATATTTCACACCTTGCTGCCTTGCCTCAAAAGAACCGGTATTGAAACCTGCACTTGCACACAGAAACAAAAACAAGAAGGGGTGGATGCGTGAACTTTAAGACGAAAATAAAGATGGGTAATAATTAAGTTTGTTTATCCTTCCCTAAATTACGATGGTAACAAAACAAGCTTTTAAGGAGGAGTTCTAATCTTCTTACACCATGGATCAGTCTGTAGATATGCCCCTTGCTAAAGCATGGAAGGATGGTGCATAGAGCAAAGTATGAAATAGTGTTTTAATTCAGATAGTTCATTTATGAAGTAGTAGGTGTTGACAGCCTGCTGGCCAGCAGCTTAAACCAATTTCCCCCTGATTTCATTAAGATACATTGTGATACACTAATATACACTGTGCATCCAACCTGACTGAGGCAAATAAGACAGCAGCTAGGTAATATGCAGCATTTGTATTTTACAAAAACACATAATAAGCAGGACATGAGCCACAATCTGTGGGCAACAGTAGATCTAACCTTAAATCTCTGAGGCTGGTGAAACTGTATCGTTGCTTTTTTCTGATCAAAGTCTCTCTTCAGCTGCATATAGTTCACTTTGCCATCTTTATTTAAAACCTTCTTTTTTCCATTCACACATCTGCAGATATTAAGATCTCTTCCATAGTAAAAACCCTGGCTGGACAGCTCCTTCAAATCCATTAATTGGAAGAGAGACTGGTAGTAAGCAGCCACTGAAGGGTCATCTCTCTGAATAAGTAATGGCTTTTGTTCCCAGTACTCCTTGAAGAACTTCTCTTGTTCGATGGGAAAGATCAAACTTTCAAAGACACTGTCTGGGCTTTCATAGTTCATAGGTGAAGATGGGCAAGATGCTTCCACCTTTGCTCGTTTACATGGTACATGTACTTTCCTTCCTGTTTCGGCTTGTTTCCCTCCTTTCTTCGACATGTTCCTGTTAAAGTTAATAAAGAAAGTAAGGCCACTAGAAACAATACAGTAAATCAGCTAAGGGGTTACAGGCCCAGATCAGCCCCTCTCAGTTTAATACATGAGAACCTGGGGCAGGGAAACTGCATGAAGAGCTCCTTTCAGATTCTCCCATTCTCCTCCAAATTATTCCATAAGGACAAGGGAGAACATTCACATGTACCATGCACCTCAGTTCCTTGATTTATGATTGTTGGCTGTCTCAGGTTGGCAATACTAGCTCCTCATTTATTTCTGACGACTGCCTTCAATCTCACAGTTTTACCCTTACGAAGAATGGTCGCCACTTCTAATTTTTGTCAGCAGCACTGATGTCACAGGCTTAGCTGGCAAGATGGCTAACACCTCCCATGGCTTCCAGTGGGGGTGGGGGAAATTAAGCCAGCCTGACCTCAGGAAAGATGGTGGCCTCTTAATCACCATTGGAAGGCCAGAACATGGAGGTGCTGGAATGACCCTGTAGGAGCAGCAAGGAAGATGAATGTGTTAGAAAAATGACAGGAAACTATGAAGAATCAGGGGGTTCAGGAAAAGGCAGGGAGGATAAGTCACACGCTGAGGAGGGCGCAGTACAATGTGATGGATAGGGGACTGTCAAGGAAAAGGGAAGGAAACAAGGGGGACAAGTGAGCGTAGGGAGTAGAAGACTGTGAGGGAACATGGAAGAAAATGTGAATGGGATAGCTGGCTGTCCTGTTTAGTTAGGGTGGGGGATAGAACAGGAGCACCCCAGGAGATAGAGTGTAAGCAGAGTAGCAAACTGGAAGGCATTTGTGTTTAAGGTTGAATTTTGAACCTGAGATCATCACATAAGAATTTAGGATGAGCAGCTTCCCTCTAAAGGTAAAAAATTATGACTTAAAGGGAAGCAACACACAATTATATTTTAAAAATCTTAGGATTTGTGAATGCTAGGCATTGGCAACACTCAGTTTATAGGAAAGAGAAAAAAATTACATTGGAAAGAATCAAACCGGTGTCAGCCTTAACAAAGCATTAAAACTATCAAAACACTGAGGCCTTTCTGTTGCTCTACAGAATTATACACTCTAATGGGATATATTGTAAGGCTGCACTTTGATCTTGTGCAAAACGGTCAAGCTTTGTGCTTTATACCAGGGTGGATTTAATTTAAATCAAATTGATTTAAAAATCAATAGTCAGGAAGACTCAATTTAATCATGGATTTCTACATAAAAGTGCATTCTTGTTGGTTGTTATAACCTTAATACATATTCTTCACAACTCAGAGATAGATGTAGGTTTCATTTTTAGAAGGTACACACTATACATTTTTAAACAGTGATTTATTTTGAAAACTTTTCAGATTAGTTTTACAGCTATATCAGAAAATAATTGGTTATTTCATTTACCAAAGGTAACTGAAGCCGTTATTTATGAAGTCATTGGGAGGTGAACTATCTCCAATTCAACAGGTTAATCATTAGTATTTGGAGGATTTTCTTGCCATGCTGTATTAGGAGAACATCACCAGACAGACATTTAAATTGTTTTATTTAACTAAAACAACAATGCTAAGTATTATGGATTTTTTTCTTCAACAGCAAACATATAATATTTTAACAAAACAAGCATATGTCCCTCGCTTCTCACATTTATCTCCAGACTTCTTCTCCTTCTCCAGATCTAGTCCGCAGCCAACAATCTTCTATTCATTGAACTTTTTGAAACTTTGCACTTTTAGAGAGAGATAAGGGATTAGGGTGACCAGATGTCCTGATTTAATAGGGACAGTCCCAATTTTTGGGTCTTTTTCTTATATAGGCTCCTATTACCCCCCCCCCCCCCCCCCCATCCAGATTTTTCATACTTGCTGTCTGGTCACCCTATAAGGGATTGACTCTGTGTTCACAAATTTGCAGAGGGACAACAGAGTTGAGGTCTCTAATTTCTCACCTCTATATATTATTTATTTATTTAAAAACATTTTTGCTGTTAACAAGCATGTTACCTCTGGAGACACAAATCCACAGTTTGAGAACTGCAAAACTAAGCATCTCTGATGGTATATTCTAGACTCAGCACTGAGTCCCATTGGGTAGATAAAAAGACTAACCTAAATAATCTATACAGAAGCCTGTGGAACCCCATAAAATTGGGTCCCTAATCCATGAACTATTGGAACTCATTTACAAAACTTTTCTTAAATATTACATGAATATATTGTCTCATACTATAGAATTAGAATTTATAATCCCTATTCCATGATGAGATATCTTTGAGCTATAACGTATCTTAATTAAAACTATCTTTAGATAGGTTTTTTCCTCAAAAAGTATTTTATCAAAAAAATCCGATTTAAATAAAAAAATCTGATTTTTTTTTAAAAATCATTGATTTTTATCCACCCTGGTTTATACTGTCCTAGTCCTTTCATTACAGACTAGCAATTGTATAGTTTAAAGTCATTTATTTTGCTCTTCTAGGCAAACAAAATGCTTGCGTGTCATTATGTAAAAACAAAGTCAATTCATCACATTGCTTCAACGATGCAGCGACACTTTAAAAAGGCAGAAAGGTAGCACACAGTGTACTGGGGAGAAGTAAAAATGCTGAAAATGTTAGAATCTACTACTATAGATACATCAATAACACAAATGTAAACAAGGTTAAGTATCTGTACTTTTAAGACCTATACCAATCACACCAGCCTCTTGGCACATTAAATGGAAACTTTAAATGTAATCTAGGGCTGTCGATTTATAGTAGTTAACTCACGCGATTAACTCAAAAAAATTAACTGCAATTAAAAAAAGTAATCGTGATTAATCGCACTGTTAAACAATAGAATGCCAGCTGAAATTTATTAAATATTTTTGGATGTTTTTCTACATTTTCAAATATATCAATTTCAATTACAACACTGAATAGAAAGTATACAGTGCTCACGTTATATTATTTTTATTACAAATATTTGCACTGTAAAAATGATAAAGAAATAGTATTTTTCAATTCACCCCATAAAAGTACTCTAGTGCAATCTCTTTATTGTGAAAGTGTAACTTACAAATGTAGATTTTTTTGTTACATAACTGCACTCAAAAACAAAACAATGTAAAACTTTAGAGCCTACAAGTCCACTCTGTCCTACTTCTTGTTCAGCCAATTGCTAAGACAAACAAGTTTGTTTACATTTACGGGAGATACTGCTTCTTATTTACAATGTCACCTGAAAGTGAAAACAAGCGTTCGCATGGCACTTTTGTAGCCAACGTTGCAAAGTATTTACATGCCAGATATGGTAAATATTCATATGCCCCTTCATGCTTTGGCCACCATTCCAGAGGACATGCTTCCATGCTGTTGATGCATGTTAAAAAAATAATGCATTAATTAAATTTGTGACTGAACTCCTTGGGGTAGAATCGTATGTCTCCTGTTCTGTTTTACCCACATTCTGCCATATATTTCATGTTATAACAGTCTCGAATGATAACCCAGCACATGTTCATTTTAAGAACACTTTCACAGCAGATTTGACAAAACGCAAAGAAGGTACCAATGTGAAATTTCTAAAGATAGCTACAGCACTTGATCCAAGGTTTAAGAATCTGAAGTGCCTTCCAAAATCTGCGAGGGATGAGGTGTGGAGCTTTCAGATGTCTTTAAAAAGCAACACTCTGATGCGGAAACTACAGAACGTGAACCATCAAGGTCCACTCTGCTTTGGATCATTATTGAGCAGAACCCGTCATCAGCATGGACGCATATCTTCTGGAATGGTGGTTGAAGTATGAAGGGACATATGAATCTTTAGCGCATCTGGCATGTAAATACCTTGCGATGCCGGCTATAACAGTGCCATGTGAACACCTGTTCTCACTTTCAGGTGACACTGTAAATAAGACGTGGACAGCATTATCTCCTGCAAATTGTAAGCAAACTTGTTTGTCTGAGTGATTGGCGGAAGTAGGACGCAGTGGACTTGTAGGTTCTAAAGATTTACATCGTTTATTTTTGAATGCAGTTATTTTTTGTACATAATTCTACATTTGTAAGTTCAACTTCATGATAGAGATTGCACTACGGTACTTGTATTAGGTGAATTGAAATATACTATTTCTTTTGTTTTTTACAGTGCAAATATTTGTAATAAAAATAAATATAAAGTGAGCACTGTACACTTTGTATTCTATGTTGTAACTGAAATCAATATATTTGAAAATGTAGAAAACATCCAAAAATATTTAAATAAACGGTATTCTATTATTGTTAATTCATTTTTTTAATCATTTGACAGTAATAAGGTAAACAATCTGTAGACAGAGATTTCATTTAACAGAAGATTGGAGAACAACAGACTATATAACTTTATTGTTAAAGTGAGCAAGAAACACAAGTCCAAACAGTGATATTCAATTTCTTTAAAGTGTTCCTGCTTAGAATTAAATCGCTGAAGCCAAACAATGATTAAGGCCAAAATTTTCAAACCAGAGTGCAGAAACGTAGGCTTATAAACAAACATTTGAGCAACTAAATAGAAGTGACCTGAATATTACTCCTGGTGGCATTCTGTGTCAAAAAATTAAAAATTCTGCGCACAATATTTTAAAATTCTGCGTATTTTGTCAAAATAACACTATATAATCGTTATAATAATAGTTTCAATTATTTTGGTAATGTATTCAAAATACCTGTCAGCAAGTATGTCTGTAACAATAGATACACAAAAAATTGCCCCATGTATAGAGAGTTAAAGAAACCTGTACAACAATGCAGTTCCTGTTTCTCTCCTCTCCCCCACAGAGCCCAGCTAGGGGGACAAACACACACACCCCTTTCCCCACCAGAATCCAGTCATGGGGTCTCTCCCCAGCCCAGACACTTTCACCCCCTCAACCCGAGGCCAGCTGCAGAGCCCCTCCAGCCCAGAAACTCATAGCCCTTCCCACCAGAGCCCAGCCACAACTACTCCCAGCCCAGACACTCTCTACCCCAGACTCACACCTCCAACTCCTCAGAGGCCAACTGTCCAGTGACCTGTCCTGTTCATTATATGTCAATCCCCCAACTTTGTGTCATTTGCAAAGTTTATCAGTGATGATTTTATATTTTCTGCCAGGTCATTGATAAAAAGGTTAAACTGCATAGGGCCAAGAACCGATAGTTACAGGAACCCACTAGAAACATACCTGCTCGGTAACGATTTCCCATTTACAACTGCATTTTAAGACCTATCAGTTAGCCAGTTTTTAATCCATCTAATGTGTATCATATTAATTTCATATTCTAGTTTTTTAATCAAATTGTCATGTGGAACCCACTCTCAGGATTTGAAACACCCTGGCTTCCCGAAAATACTGGATCAAATCCCAGCAAGGTCACCTCAGGCCTTCAGTCTTGCCAGGTAGATAAACAGCATTCCATGCACGAATGTGAATGTGGGGTTTCAGGTGAAACTTAACAAATAAAGGTTTTGAAACGTCCCCACACTGTTGTACTGTGTGCCAGTTAGCTGCTGCCTTCTGCCAGAGCGGGGCTTGCATTTTAATAGTGCTGTATGTATGAAGTATATTAGTATTCCGGGACCCTTAAGGGATGAAAGGTGCTATAAGATATTATGCAGTCTACATATAGCTTGGTCATTTAACTGTGCATGAAGCCTCTACCCCACCCCAACCACTTTAATAGGGAGGATTCTTCATCCTTTACTCCCCTCTTCTCTAGCTCCTGCACATTTAAACTGAACATTTTAATAATTACTGCCTAGGCTTGGAAAGATCAGATTTTTAATCAGTTAATGTAGCTAAAATCGATTTCCCTGCGCACACACACACAAACCAGCAACAAATTTCCATCCATTAGGGAAATTTACAGAAAAATGCTGCTTGAAAAGGTATCAGAGTTTGATTGAAGGATATTTACTTCATTTCCACACAGGAAGTTGATAGTGTGCGCCTCAGCACTTATAAAGGTTTAACTTCTTGAATCCCAACGTCTTTGGTCATTAAAACATTACTGCCAGCCCCCCCCCCCCCCCCATTTTCCAACAACTGTGAAAATTTAAAACTTGATACAGAGGATTTTAAAAGGCGGAAGGCTCATAATCCTTTGCGTAACTGTGAAACACGAAAACCAGGGGAAGAGGCTTTAAACCAAACATCGGTATTATGCAACATGAAAAGCCGCAGCCTGCCCAGCCCACTCGTGCCCCAGGCGCCCCTGCACCCACTGCAACCGGGCGAGAAGGAAGGGGGCGGCAGCCGGGGGGTGGGGGGGCACACAAAGGAACAGGGGCTCTGACACCCCCGCTGAAGCCGAGCTGTCCCCGCCCGGACCCCCGCCCAGGGCGGCCTGACAGGGAATGGGGGGGTGCAGGGCTGGGGCGTGGGGAGAAGCAGAGGCCCAAGGGCTGCAGCCTGGGCGGGTCTGCAGGAGCGCGGCGGGCGCTGGGCGGGCAGCCAGAGGCCGCAGTTCTCTCCCGCCGCCCGGGCCCCTCCGGCCTCCTGCCCCCGGCCGGCTGCTGCAGCTCTTGCCCAGGCTGCTCGCCACGTGGCTGCCCGCGGCGTGGGGGGGGGCCGCCGGCCGCACTTACCTGCAGGGCGCGCGGCGGGAGCGTGACGGGGCCGCGCGCGCGGGCGCGGGGCGGGCGGAAGGAAAGGGTTGGGCAGGGCCGGGCCCGGAGGTGGTTGGTCCGCGCGGCTCTTCCCGCCGCCGCCGCTGCTGGGTCTCCCCTGAGGTGGCGGCGGCGGCAGCCGGGTGGTTATTCCCGCTCTCCCTGGCTTGAGTTAAAATGCAGCCACAGGCCTTGCTAATCGCCCCCGGCGAAGGGGAGAGGGCCGCGGCCGGAGGAGCCGTGCATGTCGTTTTACCAGCCCTCTCCTGCGTGTCCGTGCGGAGGCTAGGAGCGGGTTGAGCGGAGATAAAAGTTTTGTTAGTATGAATTTACTGTCGAGCACCTTAGGGCAGCCCCACCTGTTCAAAAATCATGTCAGGTGTCCCCCCCCCATCATGCCGTTTTTAAAAACAAGTGTGATCTCTTTATTTGCCTCTCTGGCGTCGAGGCGTTTTACAGTTCACATGATTAATCTTTTCTGCAGACACGAGGGCTATAAACAGCCTCTCTGTTTTTAAGCTAAGGTTGTCACATGATCACATCCTTCCCGGAACTGGAGTTTTGAGAAAAACACCACCACACATCACAAACATCTCAGTAAAATCCGGATCACTGCCAACACAGCAAGCAGTGAAGCCAACAGTGAGGTATGCAAATCAGCCCAAGGATAATTGTAGTCTCAAGCCTGCAAACACTTGTGTGCTTAACTTCAAGGCATGCAAGTATTACACTTTCTCTCCAAGGGGACAACTCTTGAGCTTCAAGCAAAGCATGTGCATAAATATTTGCAGGATTGGAGCCAAAAACTTTACAGCACAGCTTTATTTATTCTGTATATGGTACAGACAAACTATTCCAGAACTGGTTTAGAGAGTTTTTAAAATGTTTCAGAACCGAGCTTTGTATCCCTCCTTCTGTTAAGACTTAGGCCCTACGCTGAAAGCTGTTTTGTACAGGCATGTACTCAAGTGCTTTGCTAAATATAGATGGATTTAAGCACAGGCTTAAAATTAAGAATGTGCTTAAATACTTGCTGATTTGAGGCCTTAGTTACTGAGTCCATTTGAACAAGGTGTGTGTGTGTGAGAGAGAGAAATAAAACATTTTCTGAGTGTCTACAAATAAACAGGTTTCAGAGTAACAGCGGTGTTAGTCTGTATTCGCAAAAAGAAAAGGAGTACTTGTGGCACCTTAGAGACTAACCACTTTATTTGAGCATAAGCATTCGTGAGCTACAGCTCACTTCATCGGATGCATACTGTGGAAAGTGTAGAAGATCTTTTTATACACACAAAGCATGAAGAAATACCTCCCCCCACCCCACCAGCAGGAGAGTGGGGTGGGGGGAGGTATTTTTTCATGCTTTGTGTGTATAAAAAGATCTTCTACACTTTCCACAATATGCATCCGATGAAGTGAGCTGTAGCTCACTAAAGCTTATGCTCAGATAAACTGGTTAGTCTCTAAGGTGCCACAAGTACTCCTTTTCTTTTTACAAATAAACAGAAAACAGCTTTTCTATCTAAAATGTCAGGATTTTATAGACTAATTTCTCATGCCAGTCCCTGGCTAGAAGGGAGTCTAGGTCGCACCAGAAAGGGGAGGAAATTTCCCATTCTGAATGTAACAAAACTCCCATCCCTGAGCCCTGAAGGCTCAGGAGATATCAGGCTGTAAAACCAAGGCATTCTAAAATGTATCCCATGGTTCTGCATTTTATCACCTGGATAGCACCTCCACATATATTTACCCCATATAATACTAAGTGGAGGCGACATTCATAGGGCAAATACATTTTACCACGCATCTTCGACCACCTCTGTCCACTAAAGCCTTGATTTGATAAAAGATTGCTAAAAGAGTTAACATGATATCAACCAAACCTAACGATGTTAGGTAATAAAATAACTACATCTTAGCCCCCTACTGTAGACACAGGTTAACGCCTTTTTGCACATGTTCACTGGTTGTGATCTAGCCTCATGGGAAAATAACACAATTTCAACCATGCTTTGTTTTCCCAATCTATACATGGCCTAATACATCTCACCATGATTTATTCCAACCCCCTGAGAAGATTCTTACAGCCACCATTATAGAAAAAAAAATCTGTCAGTGAAATGGTTCCTCATTCTTTGACCAAACCGATCTGGAAACTACATTATAATAATTCACAACAGATAATAAACCACACTGGAACTAGTTATTAATTGGTCTAATACATTAAACAAGATAGAAAGCTCAATTTTGATTCATTTTGTGGGGTTTCCTGTACAGAATCAATATAAATTTTAAAATTTAGCTACATTCCTCTATATTTCCAAAGCTGAGATTTGAACCATTCTAATAATAATCTATCATCTTGGATAAACATTGAGAATCATTTTAAATATAATAATCATCCTAGAAATAATTATGTACATTTAGTAATATAGCTAGTAATATAGTTTTATTTACATTAAGGGGAATGCCAGAAAATATTAACTGGATCTTGCTAAACTTCTGTCGCCGTCCATTTATAGCTCATAGTAATGAAATACCTACCACATACAAAATAGTATAATCAGCAAAAAAAAAATGAACTAAGGGACTTCATCATAAGACAGATATATACAAGAAAGAAATAACAAAGATGAATAAGAGATGTTAACTAGGTGGTTTGGGGAATTGGTAATGGGGAATAATAGAGCCTTTCGACCTTTAAATTAACAGTTTAAATACAACTACAAGTAGTCTGAGTCATTTTTCGAATCTATAGGTGTCCATATTACAAAAACTTATAACTCCATAAACTACAACTAATTTTGGCCCTTTTAAAAAAATTCTATTAGCAAACTCCTGGATGCTGACTAAATAAAATAGTAAACTATAATACATTAAATAATAAATAATAATAATAATAATTGGGGTGAAAGGACAAATTTGCATTTTGTGCCATTTGGTCCTATTGTGCCAGTTTGTCACCAGGTGACCAATTTAAAAAAAAATAAACCCAGTTTTGAAAACTACAGATGATCATGGGCTGCTGATTAGTGCAGAGCACATCCAGGCTGGTTAGGTAGGGGGAAAACTTTTCAATGGACAAATCTAAACAGATAAGAAATTTATTTCATAAGGATTAAAGAGTGAAAATTAAATCTCTCCATTAAGCCTCCTTCCCCCTCTCATTTGGCTGTGAATTTAAAAAAAAACCCTCAAATTCCTTAATTTGACTTGCTCTTGGGTTCACATATTAATATAACCCATGACCTCACCCAGCATTCAGCATAATTAGCAAAATTTATTTAAATGTATAAATTCCATGTTATCACTCCAAAGATATCTGGGTACCTGCAATTGTGTTTATTTTAAGCTCTTTGAAAAACAGATCACTTGAGATGAGCTACTGCATACTTCTCCATGCAAATTATATGCATATATAAATGTACCACTGTCTCTTGTTATCAGTCTTTAAAGATCAGAGTCACTCTCCAGACTTTGAGGTTTGTGGTATTGAAGCTTACATCAACAATTCATAGATTCACAGATACTAAGGTCAGAAGGGACCATTATGATCATCTAGTCCAACCTCCTGCACAATGCAGGCCACAGAATCTCACCCACCCACTCCTGAGATAAAGGATGTCTGATTTCTTCATACTGATTGATGTATCAACAGATGCTAAAAATATGGGGCCCAGATCCTACAGTGTGACTGGTCACTGTGACCTAAGTCATCACATGGTGTTATTTCTGCTCCTTGATTGATTAATTCCCAAACCCACAAAGAGTTTTCAGAATCACTGTGTGAATGCTTCTGGAGTGAAAACTCAAGCTAGTCTACACAAGAAGCGCTGTGCTGCTGTAGACGCTATGCCGATGAGAGAGCTCCCACCTCCATGAGAGGCTCTCCTGCTGACATAGCACTGTCCACACCAGCACTTAAGTCGGTGTAACTTACATCATTCAAGGGGGTAGCTTATTCACACCCCTGAGCGACATAAGTTATACCGACATAAATGGTGGTGTACAAGCCCCCATACAGCTGCATATTTGCATAAGTATTTGTGACATTTTAACTTTCATTGAATGAACTTGTGGATAAAACCTCATTTACCTGAATGTTTGCAAATAACCATAAGAGTTCCCTCAAATAGTGTGTCAACACTAAAGAAACTGACTGTACTAAGAAATGTCTGTCACTTTCTCGATCTGGAAGATACTTACTTCAAAAGTGTTCTATAAAGATTAGTAACTTGATGTTTGGAGAGCTCTGTGAAGATGAAATATGGTATATAAGTGCTGATTGTAATTATTTATTAATCATACATGTAATGAGTTTGTGAACACAGTCTTTCTGCAGCCCTTTGAAAATTTACTACAATATGTTCAGCATCATCTCCCATTGCATTGTCAAAAAATTATAAGCTTCCCAGCCAATGTATGCAACCTGTGTAGACTGTCTGAGCAAATGGCAGATCTTTGTTTGGGCATTTTAACTTAGCATTTACATTGTGCTTTTCCTGTTGAAAGCACTTTACCAATGGCTACTTTTGTATTTGCTTTCTGTATCAATGTAAATACCTGTTTCTTCCACCAAGCAAAACAATTGCTTTCTAATTGGAATGGGCAGCTTTCAGAACAAATTAAACTAGCCTAGTGCATCAGAAGACTAAAGAAATTGTGCTATGAAAGGAAATACAGAGAACTTTTTTCCTCTCCCTTTGTAAACATCTACACTTTCTCTCCCATTTGCCGGGCTGTTTTAGGAGTTGCGCATTCAGTATTATGGAACTTTTGCTATCAGCTATTCAGTAAGAATTTTAGAATAGGAATTACCTAATTACAACCAAGAAATTCCAGTGGTATTATTTAAACTGGCAGCTGTGTATCCTTCAGATACTGGGAAAATATTTGTTCCAATACAGCAGACAACAATTTGTATTGTGATGTTTTTACAGTAATTCATAGAGTTAAAAATTTGAGAGAGCCCAACTGGAACAACTGGATGGGACCTTCTCAGACAAACTGGAGCATATGTGTAGGGTAGAGTGGGTAATCTGTGGGTGGAAATGGTGGCACAATAAGGATGCTGTACTAACTTTTTTTATACAACATAAATCTGCTCATCCTGAGGCCTCATGTGCTAATACCAAGGCTTTGTTGTAGGATCTCTGTGTCCTTTGGATTTACTTTCCCAACACTCCCATTCCAAATGCACAGTTCTGCTTTCTGTGACAGGATTTCCTGGACCAGTATCAAACAATATTAGCACTGATAATCTGCTTGACAGTAAAGTGGTTGCCAAAAATCTCACTCACTCCATGGATTTTGGTCACCCTGTGTGCAGTGATTCGCCAACTTTTCCAAATCCCTATTTGGGATCTTGACAAATGCTTTTTGCAGAGTAGCAAACATCATCATTCTATGAACAAATAGTATCACAGCAGTGAAATCATACATGCCAGAAAATGATTCATGCTTTCAACTTTATTTCCATTTCCTTTATTTTAACCCAGCAGTGGCAGGCATTTAGCTTTTGACATTTTCTACCAACACACATCTCCACGTGGAATTCATTTTATTAATGAGAGACAAATAATTCCTATGGAGAGTGCTACTAATTTGGACAAGTCACACAAGTAATTTCACAATTACTTGATTCTTTTTTGCTGTTGCTGAGCTTCTTTTTGCCTTGGTTCCCTACGTTTGACTCCCCATTGCCTGAACTAAAGAGAAATCAATGCAGGATTCCTTCTGGGGATTGACAGGTTGAGAGAATGTGGCTCTGCTTCTGCATAACTTTTTCCTTTAATTTCCTCTACGTTGTAGTTTCTCACTCTCCGTGATCTTCAGTACCTTGACTAAGATCAGAATCATAGTACTAAGCGGCCTTCAAAGCTTCTCCTCACCAGAACTTTCAACCTCCAAGACCAAGATGTGAGATAAAAACCCAAACTGATGTGTACAATAAAAAATAGAAGAGCCAGAATCTTGTAACAAGTGGGGATTTTTTTTCCCTTTTCCCTTTATAAAGTTTTCTAAAATCCCAGCCTTAAGAGTTCCGATCTGAATAATTTATGGAAGCAGGAAGGTAACAGCAAGTTTGTATGAGGCTGAATTAGATGGGGTTCAAAATGAGTGACATATCTTGTAATGAAGTATAGTTGACAGGTCTGCTCCTTGTACCAGCCCATTCATCCAGCCAAGACTGCCCCTAGCTATTAAAATACTGTCAACATTTCAAGGAATGATGATCTAAGGTCACTTCAAAACACTAGAGGCTGCATGGAAGTCAGAGACAGCCTCAGGTTGTGTGAGGCCTTAATGATGTACAATGCGCAGAACTCCATCCAGCTCACCTCCTGCCTGTGGCTGGTCCCCAGTTCACTGCTCATCCATCATCCCCTTCCACCAAACTGCCATCCAAGCACAAAGGCTACTGAGGTATATAGCAAACTGGCCAGCACAACAGGAATGCAGGAAGCGAAGACAGAGAGGAGACATTTGGAGAAGAATTCTCATGCTGACTGCATCATACTTGCCTGGGTCACAAATAGGGAATGAACAGAGAGGCTGAATAGAGAGGAATGGTTACAGCATGCTAGACTGGATAATACGTTTAAGTCCCTTTTACTGGAGCTGACAACTATTTAGCAGTGTGGTGCAAGGTCCCTTGATATGCAAATTCCTATGCAACTGTGGAAGTAGCCCAAGGAAGGCTACCACAGTGAAGCACTGAGTGGGCCAATTAAAAATCTTCTTAACATTCAGAAGTAAAGCTTACAAAGCATGAAGAAGCCAGAAATATTTGGGTTTTTAATTCATAATTTTTCTGTCACCAAACCAACATCCCCTTGACCGATGTCTGACTCAATTTCAGAAACTTTTAAACATTTCTTCTATTGCTGTTGGTTTTTTAAAAAACACAGATTCTGCGATCCTTACATGCAAAATAGTGCATAGATTATAGTGTTTTCCTTTCATACATACAAACCCCAGTAAAAAAAGTTGAATAAAATATACACAGTGGGAAATATAATCCTGGAATACGTGTCAATGATGTGATTGTTCTGCAAAATAATCCTGCCCACATTTCCTTTCAAGGATCTCTTCCTTTTTATGCGGGTTGCATCCAGGTTGGGGATGCTGGCTGCCCGTCCCCGGGCTGAGCTCTCTTCAGAGTGGACCGCAAAGGTGGTCATATCAATGTCAGCCTCATTGTCATGATAACAGCCATCAAAGGCCATTGCTTGTACTGCATCAATGTTATACATTCCTGAAACCTGGCAACAGAGAATTATTGTGTGAGTAAGCAACAGCCATTAGAGTGCTAAATAATGAAGCCCTATCCACTGAATAATCATCCACATGGAGGCTCTGTCTGCTAATGGATGTGCTGGATGGAAAAAAATGTGGATACCTCATAACATGAGCAAGTGAATACCTACCTGTGGGAATTGCCTAGTATCAGCAGGGCCATGTTAACTAGAGTTAGGAGAACACCTCATTACATTTTCTACGAATATTCTCTTGAATAAAACAGTGACTTCACTGGAGCTATATGAGCCCCCTTTATGTGTTCTCCTCCCTCAGATTATCTACTGAATGAGTTTACAGGTGGGAATGTTTATGGGAAAAGGAATTTTAAGTGAATATTAGAAAGATTAATGGAAAGCAAATTTTTTAACTTGTAAATGGGATTATTCGCATTAGAAATCTGATTCTAAGAACAACACAGTCACTCACCCCATCAGGAAACAGAACCATGCCATGTGACTTCTCTCTCCAATCAAAGATAACTAAAAGAAATTGGGGGAAGGGAGAAAGGAGAAATGGCCCTTCCTCTTCAGGAAGCAGGAGTGTGGAGACCCTGTTGGTCATCAGGATGTGGGGAGATCCCATCCCACTCAGGATCCCAGAATGAAGAACGATAGGGGCCCTCAACTACCAGGAATTTACCAGGGGAGAAAGAGTTGATGGAGACCTTCCCTCTCAACGACCAGAAGAGGCAGACAAAGTATGGACAGAGTAACAGACTCTCACTCCCACCTCCCCAGGAGAGAAATAAAGGTATGGAGTCCCCTTATCTTCTCCCACCAGAAGAACAGGGGAGACTAGACCTACTCAGGATCCAAGAGAAGGGAGGTACCTTCCCTCCCATCAGCCAAGAGGAGGAAAGAATGGATAATAAATTAGTCACCGAACAGAGACAAACACAGTCACAGCACACCCGTCACAGAATGCAATGGCATGTTGCTGTATTCAGATTACTCTGTGGCTTCCATGAGGCTGTCTGACAACAAAACACACAAGTTTGTACCTTCCCTCTTTTTTTGAGTTGTTTTCTCTCTTCTGCTGTGGTGAGATAATTCACAGCTGCGTATTCGATGACAGACAGGAAGACAAAAAGAAAACTGATCCATAAGTATACATCCACAGCTTTTATGTAAGACACCTGAGGCATTGAGGCACTTACTCCTGTGATTATGGTTGACATGGTCAGCACAGTAGTTATGCCTGCCAAAGAAAGACGCGATTAACACAAAACAAGATCCAATTGTTTTTATTTAACTGGCCACCAACTGCTTGATCAGCAAAGCTTTGTGGGTGCAACCAGTCGATCCCTCTTTCAACTCTTTGTACAAGCTATGAAATGTGGAGTGTACCATGAAGGGCCATTTTACAGGACCTACCAAATACACCACCAGACTCATTAGGTCACCTCTGTGTTCATTCTATGGGAAATCTGATGATCACATAAAGGGCTACAATGTACCTAGTCCTAGCTCTTCATGAGCATGAACACAGAGGATGCTCCTTGTGATTCCATGATGTGAGGTCCAGGAGAACGAAATACCAATAGCAGCACTAGAAAATGAGTAAGAACTGGAGTGAAGACAGGGCTGTGGTCAGCACACGTAGGCTGGTGCCAGGGACAAAGTGTCCAATGCATCCTGTTAAAAGTTGCAGAAGATGCCACCGCTGTGTGTGCTGGGCCTAATTCATTTCTCATTGACACCAGCGTACATCCAGACTAAATCAACTGAAATCAGCGGAACTACATCAGTGTAAAACTAGCATAAGTGAGGGGAAAATCAGGCCTGTTGTGTCGACCTCAGGAATTATGCCTCTAGGAGCTACTACTGGAGCAGTATGCTTTCCTGTTCTCTTTCAGCCAGTGCCTGAAAAACCACAATCAAGCCCAAACAATTTCCCCAAGAATTTGCTTTATAAATTAGGAAGGTATTTTTTAGATTACTATGGCAGCTCTTTGACAAGCAGGTGGGAAAAGGGATCCCCCCACTCAATTCTAGCAACGGAGAAGAGAACCAAGAGATTCATTGTGTTGTACAATGACATTATGTCATGTAGCAGCAATACACTATGAAGTGTTGTGATGGCACATCATTGTCACACATGGACTCAAAGGAAAAAATAACACAACAGGACCTTGTGATCTAAGCTACATCTCTGCAACCCTATCTGGTGAAGTGATTCTCTAGATGTTAAATACTGAGTTCCACCTCTCTTTATTTTGGGTACTGCAATGGCCACAATGGAAATGACATAAAAGAGATGGGGGCTGACTACATAGGAATTGCCATATCAGAATGACCAACTGACCTTCACAGATTGATATCTTCTTTCCAATACTGCTCAACACCAGGTGCTTCAGAGGGAAGTCTAACAGATGCCACTATGCGATATCCCACAATGGGTTGGGAGGGGGGAGATTTCTTCCTGACCTCTGTTGCTGATGAGGATATGGTTTGAAGGGCAAGGACTTTTTTTTTAATCCTAGCTAGGTAAATCAAGACTGGATATATTTGTAAAAGATATGTTTTAACTCAAAACAGAGGTTATATGTTTGATGCTATTGTTGGGTGAAATTCTATGGCCTGTGTTATGCAGGAAATCAGACTAAATGATCATTAAATGGTCCCTTCTGGTCTTAAATTCTATGAATCTATGAAGTGTAGATGCTTTAAAAACAAAACAACTGAACCTTATTTTTTTAATTATTGCCATAACAGTGGGACAAAATCAGCTGGTTTACACAGGTATAACTCAGGGCACAAGGCCATTGGTGTCAGAAAGTCAACCTTCACCAGTTCAAGCCACTTGCAATCCCTTCTCAACTAGGGGATTAGAAGCCAATTATTGCAGCCCCAAAGGTGGGAGAGTCTGGCTGGGGATGGGATGTAGCCAAGGTACCTGTGGATTACTATCCATCCTTGGTAGATGAACAGATGCTCTGGCCCCTTATTCATGTAACTATCTCATTTTGTGCTGAATTTGCTTAGCTATTTTGCCTCAATAATGTTCTGTAGCAGTGGGCTCCAGATGGTGATTATGTGTGTGTAAAAAAGTATTTCTTTTTATCCACTGTAAGGCCCTAATACTGGTGGGTGCTAAGTGCCTACAACTCCCAATTCAATCAATAATACTTGTGAGTGCTCAGCTGATTACAAATACTGAATACAGTATTCAAGTGAAGATCTGTCTTTGATTTCTATGAATCAAAACACTGACCAATATCATGGAAGTTCAGAGTGTGGAACAACACATTAGCAAAAATTAGCTATTTTTCATCAAAAGTTAATTAAAAACAATTCTGATCAGATTCATGACAGATGAGAATGTGGAACACATTTTATGGGAGTTTTGCCAAATGTTCCCATCTAAATTTCATTTTGACAGAAATGTTCCTAGCAGCTCTACTCAATGCAGGAGGCCTAATTCATGGTCTTACTCCAGTTTTATGCTGGTTTTACTCTACTGAAATCTACAATGACTTTATCTTCCCCTCTCTCATCTACAATTACTCAGTTGAACACTGGAGTTCCAAATGTACCATGTAAGAGGAAACCTATGTATTAAAAATATATACACATTAGGGAAACCAATATGCATTGCATATATAGGACTACAGCTTTTTAAAACAATCAGGTTTCTAAACCTGTTAAACCTGACTGGAAATTATCTAAGCTATGCTGTTGGAGTGCACACAAATTCTTCTCAGAATCTATAGGAATTCACATATAATTTAAGGAAATAAAACTGGTAACTTGCTAACTTCAGTAGAGCACAATCTTATCAACATTTTTAGATGATCTTTTGAGATTCAAGAATTTTTAATTTATTCAGAATAATGCATGATAGTTTCCCCATAGATAAAGAGAAACAGGAGTGTTTAATTTATACCAGTAGACAGGATATCTCCTAACAACTTTTCTTAGACCAACAAATAATTTATATCTTATCTTCTAATGTATTATAAATTATTGATTGTTCCAATAAAAAGGAATCGCATTCTTTACAGGTCTCCTTTTTCCTCACAGATCAATATGGCTATAGAAAAACATTTTCTTTAGCAGATCTCAAACTCCAGTTGATGATGTTATTTTACACTAGAGCTCTCAAGGTTTTCCCTTGTCTGAGAAGTATGACAAAACAATCAGCTTCTGAGATCAAAGATGCTCTGATGGTAAGACTGAATAATGGGAACTCCACCATTAATTCTTAAACCTATAGCAATGGGACTCAGAAGCATTACAAGTACATTTGATAGAGCAATATGTCTCCACCAGATTCTCAAAGAGATGTTAATCTTGGAAAAAACTGTATTAATTCCAAGGCCAAGCCATCAAAGAGAGAGTTCTGAAATGATCTCAAGTGATCAATCACTGGAGAAAATTATCAAGTTATAAAAAGTGACTAGTTAGTTTCTTATACACCCAATCCTGTGAGTGTTGAATCCAGAAGGATGCATAAGTCAGGCCTTTACTGAGCAAAGTGTTAAGGCACCAAACGCAAAATTTTCAAAAGCACTTAAGTGACACAAGAGCCTAAGTCCTATATTCAAAAGTGACTTAGGCACCAAGGCGCCGATGTGACTACCTGCATTGTTAGGCACCTAAATACCTTTCAGCCCTAACTCCTATTGATTTCTAGTAGGGAGTTAGGCACCTAGTGGGATTTTCAAAACCACCAAAACAGGTTAGGTACATATCTGAATCTTTAGATGCCTAAATACCTTTGAAAATCAAGACTTAAGTGCCTACGTCAACTTTTGACAATGAGACTTAGGTTCATAAGTAACTTGGGCACTTTTTAAAATTTTACCCCGTGCATTTTAATACAACATAACATTTAGAAATGCAACATACCCCAACTCTAAATGACAGAATCCATCAAAATATTAAACTGCCTCACAGCATCATTCTATAGCACTAACAACATGGCTGAGAAACTGCTCACTTTGTGTGTGGAGGGAAATCATCCCTTCTCTAGAGTCCACACACAGGGACTCCTCTTTGTGCACAGAACTCCATCTCCTGTAGGGGGAGTATGATGTCAGCAGCCTCTTGGGCACTGCCAGCTGCCCAGGAACCCACTGAGAATTCTGCAGGGGTTTGAGGATCCATACAAGTGTTGGAGGTGGGTTAAGGCTGGCATGCATATTTTCCTCTCCTCCACTCCAAGCAAGCGGAAGTAATTCCACTCAAAAGTTAATGTAGCCCAAGTCCACATTAGCTTTTCCTCAGCACTCCCTGCTCCTCCTGCATTATAGAACATCGCCATGCGGGGTGAGGAGGCGAATGGCTTTCCATGGGCATCTGTCAGAGGGATAAGTCCTGGAAGGACAGCTGCATTTCAGGCACACTGCTAGGGAGCCAGAAGGTGCGGGGAAAGGTCAATGGGCCCCTGAGCTAGTGCAGAGGTACAAGGCCACCACATGATAGCCCTGTGCCTCCTGAATACTCCCCCCCCACATTCACAGGACTTGGGGGGCCAGACTGCCTGCTTCTTCCACAGGGGGGGCAAATCTATTCTTTGTGACAGCCGAGTTTAAATGAAATTCCACGAGGGGAACCACACACAATGCCTCTCCCTCTAGTGTCCCCTTGTGCATTCTGTAGTACAATAAAACTGATTTGCAGAGTGCAAAATGCCCCCTTTCCAAAGGCAGAGGATGTATAACGGGAATGGATATGTGAGGATGACAATGATGCTGTCACTCAGGCACCCATCTAATACGTGGCCACATATACACTGCAATCAGAACCCAGTTAAACTACCAAAAGCCCTCTTCCCTTTCCTGCCTATCCCTCTCCAAGACTAGATCGCAAAAAGGTTTACCCAGTGATACCCTGGCAGGAACAGCTCTTCTGTCAATCCAAAATGAAACCCAGGACAGCATCACCATCAGCATAGCTGGGAAATAGGATTGTAACACAAAAAAGAAAATATGCCTTCTTAGGGCGAAGTTTATAAAAAGGCGGTTGTACCAACCTGTTGAAAGAAAGAAAGCAGAGAAAAAAAGAGATCAATGTTTTCATAAATATAAGCACTCTTCTGACCAACCTCTGCTTTCCACTATGCTTGCCCTTACATTATATTTGTATTCTAAGGAATAATAATTAAATAAATAGTAATCATGCCTTCATTTTATATAATGACTTTTATCTCAAAGTGCTTTACAAACTGTTATCTACCCACCAATGAAATGGAGCTATGTCTGGAGTGAAACAGCACAGCTGTTTAAAGGTGCAGAAAAATACTACTTTACAGTTGAGGACAGAAAATGAAAAAAAAATTAAACAAACTTCTGGGAGAATACAGGGGCGGCAGCATATAAGTATCCAAAATGGAATTTGGCCAGGACAGTGAGACTGACATCCCTGATCCCATGAAAAGTGTCATGAGGTCATGCAAATGCTCAGAGTCGTTTTATATTACAACAGTATGGTTCCTTTTCTAGCACCAGGCGTGGATGCTAGTTTAGAACTGATTTCAGAGAGAAGAGTGCCACCAACTGAATTACCAGGGTGACGTTCTGAAGCACTGGATGGTCTGGAGTTTAGAAAGACATGGTGGGTGAGGTAATATCTTTTATTGGACCATCTTCTGTTTAGTCATAGACAAAGGAGGGTTAATGGGGATTGTTGTAATAAGCCATAAATCCAGTGTCTTTATTAAGTCTGTGATATTTAATGTCTAACAAAGTTCTGAATGTTAGCCCCCAGGTTCATCTTTTACAGGTGTTGTGCAGATTTCCTTTGAGGATGAGAACTGATAGGTCGGACAAGGTGTGATTGTTTTGTGAAAAGTATTTGCCCACAGGTGACATGGCGTTTTTGTCTTCTATCATTTTTCTGTGTGAGCTCATTCAAGAGCATACCAATTGTCTCATTTCACCCCATTCCTGTTATGGGGGCATTTAGTGCACTGGTTGAGGTACACCACATGTTGTGATAGGCCTGGGTAGGACCATGGATCTTGAACGGTGTGTCGTGGGGGGTGCGGGTCATCTTAGCAGAGGCGATATGTCTGCAGGTTTTGCATCTTTTGTTATTGGAGGGTCTGGTGCTGCTTTGAGTTGGTGGGTCCTGGTCTGTGGGGAGCTTGGTTCTGATGATGAGCTTAGGGAGGTTGGGGGGATGTTTGAAGGCCAGAAGTGGGGGTTCAGGAAAGATTTTTTTCAGGATGGGATCCCCATACATAATTGTTTAAACCCATATGGGTTCCATTGCAGAGTGATAGGTGACAACTAGTAGTGTGGGTTTTTTTTTCCATATTGAAGCAGGTTCTCCTTTGTTCTATGACTGCAGAGGTGTTAATTTCCCACTTCACCTGGAATGGTCTCTTACAACACATTAACTCCTTATGCTAAACAGTCTGTCCCACCTTGTATTTAGCTGTGATACTCAAAGTATCTTTCCTAGACTCGAAGAAGAGCTCTGTGTAAACTCGAGAGCCTGTCTCTTTGACCAACGCAAGTTGGTCCAATAAAAGATGTTATTTCACCCACTTTGTCTCTCTAGTATCCTGGGACCAACACAGTTACAACAACACTAGGAACAACAGTGAATTTAGAGTACAAAGTGAGGTTAAAAGAAGACAGAAATGGCTGGAAAGCCAGAACCTGCCTTTGCAGTGAGAATATTGGCATGAATTAGATTGTAGTAGAACACTCGTGCCAGTTTAAAGAGCTTTTTTAGGAATTTATTGCCTGATAATAACAATCCAATCTAAAATTAGACATAGCCTACATGGTTTCAGCCTGGGATAGAATTTTTATTTAAAAAAAAATAATTTCTTCAGAACTGTGGTCCAGACTGGTTCCTCCTTTGTGGAATCCCTGGGGAGGGGAAAGAGAGGCAGGAGAATTCTGAGAGCTTTATTTCATGGAGTTCCTTGCAAAATGTTCCCGAAATGGGGAGAATTTAGAGGATGGTGAAGTGAGGAAGGGATGAGGACTTCCAAACCTGTGGATGACAGGTATCTATCTACAGGAAAGGGCAACCCAGACCTGTGTAGGGAGGAGATGTCCAGGGGTATGTCTACACTGGAGGTGGGATCCAGGATCCAGCCTCCAAGCCCAGGTAGATAGACTCACACTAGCAGGGCAGAAGCTAGTGCACTAAAAATAGTGTGGACGCTGCAGTTCGAATTCTCAATCCCATCTGACCTGCTAGGCTTGAGAGCCTGAGTGGCAGCCTGAGCCGCGACTTCCACACAGCTATTTTTAGCGTGCTAGCTTGAGCCCTGCTAATGCAAATCTGTCTACCCAGGCTGAGAGGCTCGCACCCCACTGCAGTGTATATGTATCCTATAGGAACAGCTTCTGTCTCTGTTCTGCAGTCCCCTGGCCCCTCCTGCCACGAGGGCTCCTATCAGAGTCACACCAGCATTTGTGTCCCCCTGCACTTACTCAGTAATGTTATTAGCTTAAGAGGAGCTGTTCTGCATTTAATAACCTTCTTCCATGAGAAAGGAAAGGAAGAAAGAAAATACAGCATCCTATAATAAATTCCAGGCAAATCAAAGCAAACGTGCAGTTATATTCTGACAAGTGACTACATGAAAACGGCACCATTTTACTCAACAGATTTGCTCCTTGTGTGTATTCAGTCATATCTCATTGATTTCAGTGACAAAAATACACCTTTCCTGCTTTTAATCATTTTGCCCTGCAGAGCCAGCACATCATAAATACTAAGTTAATATTAAGTTCCAATCAGTTACACCTTTGCAAACTCACTGCAGACCAGGGGTTTGCACAGGTATCACTGATGGCCTGATCTAAAGGCAATAAAGTTGCACAGGTGCCACTGAGGGCCTCATTTGTCCTGCAGAACTTTTATTAAATGATGAAGATGAATAAGGTGGAATGACCCAGCCTGGCTTTCAGAGCCCAGCCTCACTGTGTGGTGCCAGCAGTTAGGGAAGAAACACTCAATCTTTCTCCTAGTAAAATGAGCACAATGGATATCAGTGAGGATATCAGTGAGGCTCAACAAACAAGGAGCTCCACACTGACATGCAGATGGACACTTTTCAGGTTAGAGATGCTCTTTAAGTCTGGAATTCTACCTTTAGCTTATACGGTTTTATGTCACTTTTTCATAAGAGCCAGAGCTAAGGATGAAGAGTCAGTGCAAACTGAATTTTTCCAAGTTTAGCTGGATGGCATCACAACCTCAATACTAGTTAAAAATATTGCTGAATTTAATAGCAGATATTAAAGTGCAAACATTGCAGTTTTAAATGAATTTCATCGAAAGGTTGAAAAAAAACTTTCCTGTAAATAAATCTATTTGCAGCTTTCCTGCATGTCTTAAAGCCTTTTATTAAGCTTTATGCACATCACCATACTACATGAAATCACCTCTACTCCATTAATAAGCTTTGATAATTGAGGAACAACATACTCACTGAAATGAACTGATTCACAGTAGATACTATAGCATACACACCATGCATATTATTTTAACCAGTTTTTTAAAGTACTGTGATTGTATTTAGGTACAGAAGTGTTTCAGTATTTAGGATCACATGCACAATATACAGAAGATAAAAAACAGCTGTGCATGAATTCATGACCATAATACTCTCAAAGGGTCCTGGACTCTTTTCAGGTTAAGAATAGAGCCAGAACCACAAGAGGAAATTAAGACCCATATTTTTGGGGCAGATATTTATATTGAAACAAGGTTGCACTGGGGTCTCCATAAATATTTTTATGACAGAGCGATTTTCTTCTGAAACTTTTTGTATAAACATGGAAAATTTAGTGAGCAATTAATGCTGAGTTAGAATAGTTGTTAGTGCTCTGAACATCTGTTCCTTGAGGTCAGCTGTGCTGTGGAGGCATCATGATTACTGGATTGTTTTCGCAACATTTCATAGCTAGCATTCAAAATTCATTACCCAGGCGCATAGAGCCATAAGATTTTGGAAAAAGAATAGATTTGGGGTTCTTTTTATGCGCCTGCTAGGTTTTGAGTCTTCAGGGTTCGTATTTTCAAGCTTTTTCTCTGCAACCAAGAAGGCTAGAAACTTACTTTAAAAAAAAAAGAAGAAGAAAGAAAGCTGAGATCCTCCTGTGATCACCTTGCTCCAGGAGCCTTAAGAAAAGTACCAAATAGTGCAAGAGCTGGCAATACGGCTACTGCTCTACATGCCCCCTTTCTACAGGCTCTATTTTAGATACTATGTGGCCCCTCAGTGTTATATAGACAGTGTGTTACATAGGTAATGTAATCCAAAAAAACTGGGAGCCAGAGTGCAGACAGATCCATTGTAAGCAAATAGATGAGTCTGTTTATAATTCTAGGCTTTCTTAGTGGAAATGATAATGCTCATCATTATCTATTAATAGTAAAATAAAATGTAAAGTATATGCTGTATGGTTAAGCTAGGTGTTTATTTTCTAATGCCAACAAGCATAATATACCAGTACTGCTGTAGAAAGCTAGTCCACTAGAAGCACTGAACTCTTCAATGAAGAACTGGGAAAGGGAGATGTGCTCATCCGTGCTCAGTGACTCATTCCCATGTTTCCAGTACAGCATTAGATCATCTTCATTATAAGCATCTAAGAAAAAATAAAAGCTAAATTACCAACTCTAGTAGGCTGAGGCTTTCACTTGATTCATCGGAGACAGCACCTTAACTCACTCTGGTCGGAAAAATTTCAATGAAACATTCTTGTGTCGGAATTTGCCGATTCATCGGTACCTACATGTTTCAAAGGGATTATTCAATTTTGACAAAGTTCTGATGGAACCCAGCCAGAGTTATGATGGAATCCTGCCTTTCCTTCCAGCTCACCTACCTGGCTCCTCAGCAGCACTGGGACCCTACAGCTTCCAGGATCTGCAGCTCTGGGGCAGCCAGGCCAGCAAACTGCCCCAGAGCTGGGACTTCCCTTTCACAGAGAATTTTGAAATTTTTGCTTTTCAATCCAAATCAGAATGAAACCCTATTTTTCAATATTGAAATTCTCTGCAAAATGGAATTCCCTTTCTCCCCCCAGCTCTACAGCTTCCTACAGACCACAGGGTCCTTGGTTAGCGGTGGGCAAACAAGGCTAGGTGAGATAAAAATTGTCCCTGTAAAATATAAACTATTTGACAGTGGCAAAACAAACAATTTTTTGAGGCTTGAAAAAGTTCAGTCAATTGATTCCTACATTCTCTCATTTGTGTGTGCCTTTGCTCTCTCTTTTTTCAGACTAGTCCGTAAAGCAGAAGTTTCACAATGTCACAAGAAGCCAAATTCTGAAGTCATTACTCAATTTTAACTTGATTCTTACTCAGGTAAAATTCTCATCAAAGTCAACAAGTTTTTTGACTGAGCAAGGACTTCAGGATTTGGCCCAGGGTATTTCCAACCTAGCTGGAACCAGGAGCAAGCAAAAGTCTCACGAGAGTGGCTCTCTTGTGATAACCAAAGGAGTTCTGATACATTTTGGTAATTACTTGAACTTTTGAGGCTTATCTGTAGTAAAATCTTTGCAGCAATTCTCCCAGCAGTGCTTTGGATTTGAATCTTGGCTATGGAAATGTACAAGATGCACAAAGTGAGCCCACACTTGGGATGGGGGAAACCTCTGCTAATTGCTGCTTAAGGGATTGAGCCCATAACCACTCCGTGTACAGAACTCCCATTGAAGTTAAGGTAATTCAACATGTTTAGCAGCTGCTGGATTGAACTCTAAGGGCCTGCTCCTACACCCACTGAAATCAATGGGAGGTTTGCCATTGATTTCAGCATGAGTAGATGCAATGCTGGTAGACTAGGTGCCAGCTCCTTCCAAGACCCCTGGGCCTTGCTGAACTCTGACAAATTCATAGCCGGGAACCGGTTAGTATTGTTAAAACAGATATTAGAGTTAAAAGAATGTGTTTTGACTTTATGAAATGCTGGTAGGAGGCTGTATGTATTACTCTTACTTATAATATCTGTATCCCATGTTACAGGGTAATATTTATGTGTTTGTTCTGTAACTATAAAAATGTCTGCAAAGGCCAGGTCTACACTTAAAATGATGTGCCGCTGTAGAGCTTTAATGAAGAGACGCGCTCTCATCGGCGTAGTTAATCCACTCCCCCACGATATAGCGCTGTCTACATAGGGGGTTAGGTTGGTATAACTGCGTCACTCAGGAGTGTGGATTTTTCACACCCCGAAGCGACATAGTTATACCGATATAGGTTTGTAATGTAGACCAGACCTAAGCCTGTAAACCCCCATAGTCAGGAGAGAAGCATTACCAAGTGGGAAATACTAGTTTACCACAAGAGGTGTCATCTCCTCCCCAACAAAAGAAGGCCTATAGACACCAGACACACCATTGTGGAACATCAGGGGTGATTGCTTCTCTGACACCCATGAAGAGGGTACGTGCACAAGCCCTTGTCCCATCACAGCTTGAATGCTGGGGGAAGGGAATAAAAATCCCTGTTAAGAAGAAATTATCATCATTATGCTGCTTAGAATTCGGAGACAGCAATACTCCTAAGCATAAGCAAAAGATTCCCAAGAGGTTTAGTTTGGGTTAGCCCTAAAGGACATACTGAGCTTGTACATATAGCAGCTACTATTAGCTTTTGGAACCTAAGACTGTAACTCATTTGTGTGTGTGTTTGCCTTCTTTAACCTTGTAAATAACTCTCTGATTTCTTGTTCCTAGTTAATACACCTTTAGTTAGTTTATTACAGGATTAGCTACAAGAGTTGTCTTTGTGAGAGATCTAAGGTACAACTGACCTGGGGTAAGTGACTGCTCCTTTGGAACTGGGAATAACCTGAATATTGTTGTGATTTTTAGTGTAAGGGACCATCTATCACAAAGGCAGGCTTGCCTGGCTGGCAAGACCAAAATGTCCCAGGGGACTGTCTATGACTCCATGTTAAGGTTGTTACAGAGCTTAAGGAGTTCACACTTGATACTTAGTTGGTGAACTCTAATTACAGAACACCAATTTGGGGTTTGTACTCTGCTTCTTCACAGTCTGCCCTGAGGTTGGTGCCCATGTTCGTGAGCCACTTCAGGCAGCCTGACAGTAGGTTCAGGCCTTAATCAGCTCTAATGTCTGGCTACCATTATCAGGCATAACATTGGGTGCTTGTACCATAGAGACTGCAGTTTGTATGGTTTTTACTAATCACCAGGAGAACAAGATCTAGAAGCCTTTGTATTCTGTTGTTATTCACAGATACTTGCAGATCACCTTTAAAAATGAATTATGCTGAAGGAAAAATGACTCCATCTTTCAATGTACTATTCTCCATGCCTAAGAAGTAGGAAGGAACATCTTTACCTTTCTTGTTTTCCAAAAATGTTCAGTATTCTGTGGGGGGGTTATTCCCAAAAGTCCCCAGAAAGGCCAGTCTTCTGTATGTGTAGACTGAAAGGCTGAGGTCACATGTCTTCCGAAGTAAGTGTAGAAAGGCATTTAGCAAGGGGGAACTACTATGACAAAAATGAAGTGTGGGTAAGGACACACATATAATGAATATATATGGTACCATGATTGAGTCAAACTTACAACTTTCCAGTTCTAAAGAGCAGTTCTGAGTGTCCAGAGGGAATCGGCTGAAATCCATAAAACACATGGAAGAAACTGTAATCCTACAATAAGGACCAGAAAACAATTGTTGAAGGTAATTTTCACTATTCCTAAGAGGAATTTGTGACTTTGTAGACAACTTATTGTGGACCCTGGGGTCACTGAGGGGTTTCAAAAGTTTTCTGATCTTTGCCATGTTGAATTATGTATTCTAAAATATCTTTTTTGATTAAAAGGTAAATCCAAACCAGTGGGAGACCTTTTTTTTTTTTTTTAAATAGACAGAATTTTCTTATTACTGTTTCACCCCCAATTTTTAATCTCTCCACTGGCTGGCTCCCCATTTTCGACCATAGAAAGTTAATGTTGCTTGCTGTCACTTTTGAATTCTTCATAGCTGGTTATACTTCAAAATTTACACCTTAACAGGATCGACAGGGGGAAGTTCAGAATTCTGGGTGCTATTATTTCCAGTCTTTCTGACTCCAGAGCCAAGGAGCCATCAGTGCAGAGGATATTCTTCTGAAGGGTAATTTCACAACTAGAAAGGCTATAAAATATAATTGCATAAAAAGATAAACCCTGATTTTCAAGCTCCACCCACTCACGCTGGGGACTGCACATAGAAAAAAGTGCTTAACACTTTTTATGCATGAATGGTTGAAAATCATTCTAAAAATGTAGGAAAATCCAAGCAAAGATGTTAATTCTGTCATTCCATCTGCTTTTCCATGAATGTGTGGAGGATCAGTGTCCCTGACATTCTAGCCAATAAACCTAAATAAAAGGTTAGAGAAAGCAGTTCATATATAAATACTGTTTATAGTTCTAGTTATTGCTAAATTTCCCTGTGCTGTCACAGCCTGCTTGACATTTTGCTTTGATCTTCCAGAGACAAACCCAAATTGAATTTTACTGTGCTTATAATTGAATTTCAATGACTCATGGCTGGTGACTGCATTGTGGATGGATGTTTACAAATGTAGGAATTTATGTGATTGAAATAAGGCTTTGAAGTTGACACTTCTTTAAAATAATGTATAAAATTTGTACCTCTGTGGGTGCAGTTGTTTCAGTCTATGTAGCTGCAGAAGATTCAATAAACCAGCAGCTGTATATTGATTGATTGATAGAATGAAGATAAGATTATCAAGAATTTTTTTTAAAAACATGAAATCCTAGATTCTGGACGTTTTAGATAAATCTGTGGACTATGCACATTTTCCACAAATAAGGATTTGGATTACATCCTAACCTAGGATGTGATATCAAAAGATGCTTTTTATGAACATATGATTCTTTAAGAAGACAGGCATTAATATAGCAAAGACTATAGACACACTGTATGACCTTAATCATTCTAAAGCTTTTCGAAACCAAAGAATGTTTCCTTTGATCGATTTCACACAAGGAAATATATTGCACTAAATTGAAAGTAGACAGTCTCCTAATGGACTTTGTGATTGGCAGACATAAAAATCTTGCAATCTGTTTAAACATTATGTGTGTGTGTCTCTGTGTGCGCGCATGCATATACATATATTTGACTACTACTCTCCAGACAAATAACTGAAATGCTTGGGGAGATCTCAGAACTATTGGTGTCAGGTAGCGGGGGAAGTTATAATTGCTGTGCCTCTAAATTTATTCTGTGGCCTATATTTACTCTGTGGCCTATGTTATAGAGGAGGTTAGATAGACAGTTGCAATGGTCCTTTCTGGTGTAGGAATCTATGAAATTTCATCTCTATGCAGAGGGCCAATACAAGGCCTATGCACTATTTAAGTCCAGGTTAAATGGGATTTATGTAGTTCACAGACCCCTGCGCTGGGGAAAATGTCATCCATTAAGATCATCTCTGCATCATACAATGTACATAAGACTCCTCAATAAAAAATAAACGATACATTGCAGATAATAAGGGGAAGTTTAATGATGCAGCTATTGTCTAAAACATTAGCCAATTTCTTGTAGGGAAATTAGGGCTTCTTTAACAATTCTAAGCGCTGCACAGTTGATATCAACTCCAATAATCTGCTCTGACTGTTTGTGTGGAACTCCTATTGATATTGTGGCAATGCTGTGCATGTACCATAGAGAGAAAATTTCAGGGCTGACATCATTAATGCAGAGCCAAGGGGAGAATTTTGTTCTCTGTTAGCAATTTCTGACTTTATTACATTCACTGGACAGAAATGCACAAGAAGTACTGCAATATTAATATAGCCATTGACATTCATGGTAGTATACAGTGTTGCTCTCAGGATATGGGACACACGAGGTGGGTGAAGTAATATCTTTTATTGGACCAACTTCTGTTGGTAAAAAGGACAAGCTTTCAAAGGTCTGAAGAGCTCTGTGGAGCTCGAAAGCTGGTCTCTTTCACCAACAGAAGTTGGTCCAGTAAAAGATATTACCTCACCCACCTTGTCTCTCTCATTAACAGTAGTAGTTTTTTAATAGTAGCAATCTCTTATATCTGATGTCTTTTCGTATAAATTTTAAAAAAATGAACAAGATGTAAACATTCCCACCATCCCACCACACAAACTACAGAAAATGTTTAACAGGGGAATGAAAGGAAATTTTATAAGCTGTGATGTCAATTCTGGATTTATTTTCATAGTGGTAAACTAGGAATTTCAAATACTTGGAAAATCACGTTAGCTGACACAGAGCTTGTCTTTGGTACTGACAAACAGGTAGTCACCAGTTCCCAGGGTCTCCTTAGTGAAAACAGGGATTAATGCTGATCCACATCTCTGAATCTTGAGGAGGTGTTTAAGGTCCCTTATTTCCTTATTTGGAAAGGACCAATGTGACTTTTGGTCAGTCCTCAGCTGCCACCTTATACACAACGGAACCTGTGACAACCCCAACATATTGGGCAAATAAAAAAATAAACCACTTTGAAAACTCCATATTTAACCACAAGGATCTCAGATAATTTCTCAGTTCGACAACTTCTGAGCTTGCTCTGCTCAGGCATGAGGCAGTCCTGTAGCATTTTGCTGCTGATAGTTATAGGGGGGATAACTGTCCTTACCTTAGGCTGAAGAGTACATTGCCATCAGGGTACACTCGGAGCATTATATTCTCCATAGTTGTATCATGGATGAAAGATCTTTTGGAATGGACAAAAAATACATCAGGTACCCAAATCTTTTTGATCAGTCTTCCATCAAAGGTCATGCTTCTGTTTTTGGTACTAGGAAATGAAAGCCTCTCATCCTTCCAGTAATGTCTGAGGTATAAGGTCATCGTGAAGTCCTTTGCATAAAGAAAATTAAGAGGAAGAGATGTGTGTGTTTTTTTCCTGGTTCTGAATACAGCAATAATAACCAGTACACCTAATCAAACTTGATGACTTTGAACTACTTCTGCTCTGGGTTTCAGGAGCAGAATTCTCAAACCAGAGAGAGCCAAACCAAAGCCACGCAGTGAGAGCACAACACAGATGGAAAATATTTTGAGATGTCTGCTGTTTGCCCCGGTTAGGTGGTACTTATAGTTCAGCCAACAAAGGGCCTGATTTTGAAGCCCATACTTCTTTCTTACACAAACAAAAATACCACTGATTTCAATGGGCTGTTGGATTGGGCCCAAAGTATAAAACAGTCCCCAAAAGAAAATAGCATTTTAGTAAGTAGGATAAAAGCAACTGAAATTGCTCTACAGCCCTTCCACTGAACTTTTTGCTGTTTTCTCTTGATGTCACATTAACGCCTCATTTTTATCATCTGCAGCCAATAAATGAGTTCCTATTATCTAAAATATACGAGAACAAATTCTGATTTCAAGTTAACCCAGTAGATTTACATGAATGTTACACCAGATTTGCACCACGGTAACTAAAATCAAAATTTGACTCAAAAATGTAAAATGTAACATATTGGCACCTGGACCCTGAATAACATATTAGAACTCACAATGAATGAATGGATTTGTGTGCACACACTATTACGGGTGAGGCTGGCAGCACCACCTGTTATTAATGTGGCCCAACATTTCCCTTATAAGAACCTGTGTGTGTCCTATAACTTAGCCAAACTTCAGCTGAAATTGAGTCTCTGCCTCAAAATGAATTTTTTTTTTTTTTTTTTTTTTTTTTTGGAGAACTTCAGCCAAAATCATTTCCAAGGCTAAGGAAAAATATGTTATTTTGCAATGTTAATTTTTTTTCTTTGAAAAGCTTCAGTGCCCCCTTTCTTTGGGGAATTTGAAATATGGCAAGGGGTGGCCTTTGTGTCAGGGATGTGTCTTTGGCCGTTCCTTTAAAAATCTACCCAAATTTGGCCAAATTATAAGACTTTGAAAAATGTCAGTTTGCACATGCTAAACAGAGACATCTTAGATTTTGAGCAGCTAAATTTCTGGAAGATTCCATGTGCCCTGAGCACCCCCCATCCCTTCACAGTTCTTACGTGTGAGGAGATGACATGTGCACCATCCCCACAGAGTAACTGAGCATCATTCAGACAGGGTGACATGGACTTACCCTGTAAAGGCAGCTCCAGGCCAGAGTGGGGCTGAGCACCTGAACTGAGAGCAGGGGGCCTGTTCTACTGTGCTCTCAATGACCCCACATGCTGACACCCAAACAGTATGGAGGAAGCGGCCACCTGAGTCAAATGGAGAGGGGAAAAAAGCCAAACCTGGAGAGCTGGAGGAGAAGTCGGGGGAATAGATTAGGACCAGAGGCTGGCAAGTGTGGGGAGGGAAACTAGGACTAGGAGCTGTGGAGGAAACAGGGGGAGGGGCTGGAAGCCAGTGGGAGTGGAGAGGCTGCGATTGTATGAGGAGCTGTGGAAACTGAGACTGGCAGGGCAAAGAGACTGAAACTGGGAATCAGTGGGTGAGGAAAAGGAGGTGGAGCGTGTGTGGAGACAGATCTGACAAGGAGCCAGGGTCCAAGGGAGAAGAACTGAGACTAGTTAGGAAAAGAGACTCAGACAAGGAGTCAGGGGAGGCAGGGACACTGAGACTGGATGATAACTCTGGGAAGAGAGATTTGGGGGAAAGGGGCATTTGGAAGCAGGGAGTAGAGAGACAGATCAGGGTGTGTGGGGGACTGAGATTGGCTGGGAAAGGAGCCTGTGGCCAAGGAGCCAGGGGACTGGGCAGGATTGGGAATGGCTGGCAAGAAGACTGGGAGTGGGAGCTAGGAGGAGATTGGTATGAGGAGTCCAAAGGAGTGAGACTAGGATTTGCTGGGCAAGGAGACTAGAATGAGAAGCCTGAGGAACAGAATCTGGGATTGGCTAGGTGAGGAGAATGGGACTAGGACAAGGAGCCGGGGGTGGGGAAGAGATGGGACTGGGACAGGTTGGAAGGGATGGGGCAGAAGTGGCCACACTTGGAGGAAATGAGCAGAAGAGTCTGTCCCCCACTGGAACACACTCCTCCTCCACAGCCTAGAATGGAAACCAAGATACCCGAGTCTCACCATTTTTCTGTTGCAGAAAATATCTGTGAAACCCACTGGCAAAGCCGGGGTCTCATTCTCTTCTACTGCTGATCCACACAGAGGATAGCAACACACTACTGCTATCAGTTATTCTATTAGCTCAAGTGGCAAAGGTCTGTGCAGTGGATCTAGAGCAGTGGTTCTCAAACTTTTGTACTGGTGACCCCTTTCACACAGCAAGCCTCTGAGTGTGACCCCCCCCTTATAAATTAAAAACACTTTTTTCTATATTTAACACCATTATTAATGTTGGATGCAAAGCAGGGCTTGGGGTGGCGGCTGACAGCTCGTGACCCCCCGTGTAAAAACCTCACGACCCCCTGAGGGATCCCAACCCCCAGTTTGAGAACCCCTGATCTAAAGGTTCCAACCCTGCTGATGAACCATGTGGGTGTCAATAGGATACCACATGATGGAATTTCTGTTTTTTTTTTCAGTTTGCTTTTTTTAAAAGCCTAGGAAATTATACACACAAAGACTATGCTTAAAGAACATTATTAAGACTGCAAATGGTCAAATTATAGGTCCTATTGACTTCAGCTGCAGATGTGAGTGCTCAGCACTTGTTCAGATTAGACCCTGTGAAAATGAAGGGGGCGGGGGTAGCTCCCTTTTATGGACACCCACCCAACCAGCAGTTATAAAATCCCTCTTAGTAGCTATTCTCTAATTGCTCTACCTATAAAGGGTTAAAAAGTCTCACTGCTATCCATAGGTAAAAGGAAGTGAGTGGGCACCTGGCCAAAAAAGCCAATGGGAAGGCTAGAACTTTTTAAAATTGAAAAAAGACCCCCCTTTTGTCTGTCTGTCTGTCTGTTCTCGGGGAGAGGCAGACAGGGAGCAGTTACACTGTGAGAAGCTTGGGCCAGGTATGAAAAATCATCAGTATCATACCTAGAAACTACTAATCTAAACCCCCAGATATGTAAGTAGATCAGGAAATGTCTAGGAAGACGCTACGACATTTATCCCTTTTATTTCTTTCCGATTTGTGGATTCCTCTGTGCTAACCCCAGGTGCTTTTGTTTTGCTTGTAACCTTTAAGCTGGACCTCAAGAGAGCTATTCTTGATGCTTAATCCTTGTAGTTTTTTTCTAATATAGCAAAAACCTAAGTTCCCAGATGTATTTTCTTTTTTTATTAATAAAATTTACCTTTTTTAAGAACAAAATTGGATTTTTGTGTCGTAAGAGGCTTGTGCACATGTTGTTTAATTAGCTGGTGGCAACAGCTGATTTCTTTTTTTTTTCCCCCCTCAGCTCTTCTCCGGAGTGGGGATGAAAGGGCTTGAGGGAACCCCACAGGAAGGAATTTCCAAGTGCACCCTCCTGGATTCTCAAAGGGGTTTTGCACTTGGGTGGTGGCAGCATCTACCAACCCAAGGTCAGAGAAAAGCTGTAACCTTGGGAGTTTAATATAAGCCTGGAGTGGCCAGTATTAATTGTTAAACTCCTTGAGGGCCCCCACCTTCTGTACTCGAAGTGCCAGAGTGGGGAATTAGCCTTAACAGACCCCAGGGTCTCAAGCAAGGCACTGAGAAAATGAGGAATACACAATTAGTGACCATCTGTGAAAAGTCTGGTTTAAGTGTATTGCCCAATATTACATATGCAGAGATAAAATCCATTTCTCCAGGGAACATTCAAACTGCCATAACCATCAGAACATCCTTTCTCTTCCTACAGTTCCCTGCCTCATTCAACACACATCTTTCAGCTTCTGCAACAAGTAAGACAAGGGTACTACAGACAACAGTCTCCTTCATTACACAACCCTGAGCCATCTCCAGAGCAGGTCCATCTTGTGCACTGAATGAGGCATGGGTCCTGTGGGGAAAAAAATAGCATGTGATCATGTAATTAAACATAGTATCTATCATCATGCATATGCACAAGGGGCCCAAAGTACGGTTCCATTTTTAAAAATATCTCTCTCACACCAGTGTTGGTGTACAGAGTACAGACCGGTGTCTTCCATTCCTCTCTCTCATTTACTGCTGCTTCCATTTGCTCTATGGAGTTGACATCAACTCTTTTGCCCTCCTTGCTAAGAGTTCTTAAGATTTCTCTTGGGCATCCTCACTTCCTCATACCAATCGGTTTCCATGTGACAGCTACACATGGGAGTCTGTGTACTGGCACCCAGAATACATACACTGAATATGTCCAGTGTTTCCTTCTGATGCTGGTAAAAACAACCTGCTGATTTCTCAGATCTCTTGGTTGGTTATGAATAAGGCTACATTTTAGTCATGGGTATTTTTAGTAAAAGTCATGGACAGGTCACAGGCAGTAAACAAAAATTCACGGCCTATGACCTGTCCATGACTTGTACTATATACCCCGACTAAATGTTGGGGGTGGGTGGAGGTGACCTAGGGGTGCCATGGGTGATTGTGGGGGGCACTGCGGGCGCTCGGGGGAGAGGGGGTGTCAAGCCAGGGATGCTGCGGGTGGGCAGTCCAGGGGATGCCACATGTGCTCGGGGGGGAGCAGCCCAGGACCCCCGCTGGTGCTGGGGGGCGGGGCTGGCAGGCTCCCTACCCAGCTCCTCGTGGCTCCCCCCAGTCTTCCCACCCGCAGCATCCCCGACCTGACCCACCCCGAGCACCCACAGATCCCCCCCGTGGCTTCAGGGATATCATTCAGTAGCACAATATCATCTGCAAAATCAAGATCTTCTAGCCATTTACCATCTATCCTGCCATTTGTGTTGCTAACAGACTTCTTCATTATCCGGTCTATGGCAATGCCAAACAACAGTGAAGATGAAATGCAGCCGTTTCACACCAGTGTCCACACTGAACCACACTGTTGTCTGGTTGTTCACTCTTACAGAGCACTTTGCATCTCTGTACCAGGCCTTGATTATGTTGACAACTTTAGCTGGGCTTTTGTCAGATTAAAGAGAATTCCACAATGTACGTCAGTGCACGCTGTCAAATACTGTTTGAAAATCAATTAAATTAATGAAGATGGGAGCTTGCCATTCTATCCATTCTTCTATGATGACCCTTTAGTGCGAATATCTGATCTACACGATATCTCTTGGACCTGAATCCAGCCTGTTCTTCTCTAAGCTTTGCATCCACTGCCTCTTTCATCCTTCGTGGTATCATGCTGCAGAATGCTTTCCCTGCAACGGAGAGTAATATAACTCCTCTCCAGTTGTTACAGTCAATAAGATCACTCTTTCTGGGTATTCCGACAATGATTTCATGGTCAGGAGGTGGTCTTTTTTCCTCAAACTTCATTGAACAGCTCTGTCAATTTCCTTAGGATGGTGGTATCAAGTACTTTTAGCATTTTTGCTATTTGTTACAGCCACTTTGGGGGTTCTTTTCAGGTTTTTGATTGTAGCCTGTACTTCTGATATCTCTGTTGGACATATATTAATGTCAAGTTGATCAGATTCCCATGTTCCATCAAAGTCTGTTGCTGAGGTGGAACGGGGTCTGCTGAGGACTTCTAAGAAATGCTCTGCCCATCGGTTTTTTGTTCTATCTCAGTTGTAAGCATTTTTCTATTTTTGCTTTTTACTGATCCATGTCCTATTTTGAAATCTCTATACAGGGCTTTAATCATCTGGTAAACAGCTCTGTGGTTTTCTATCATGGCAGCAGTTTTGATTTCAACTGCTAGGTCTTCAGCCTATCTCCGTTTATCTTTCCTTACATTTCTTTGTCTGTTCTCTTATACTCCTCCTTCGCCTTTTCCAATATTTTATTGATCATAGCATTCAGTTTTCCTTTCAGTACTTTTCATTCCTCAATAAGACAGCATGTCTTTTGGTTTATCCAATTCTTGCTCTATGGTTTTTGTTTTTTGGGGGGTTTTTTTTGTGAAAAACTGATCTTTATTTTCCAGAAATATACAAACTTATTCTCTCATTTCTCCATCTTCTTCTTCTACTCCGCTGATGTACAGGACATTGTTACATCTTATCAAAACTTCACCAAGGTGTCCTGACAATGCACCCAACTGTGACTACTGCAGTTTGAATCACACTGTCTCTGAGCATTGCCTATCCAGGTCCATTCTGTCTTTCACCTTCCTCTGCCTCTGGCAGTGCCTCAAATCTGTTCCTTATTTGAAGCTGGAATTTCTTGCAGTACTCTTTTGTTTTCAGTTGTATACTGTTGATTTTCTTTACTGCTTTCTGTGTAAGGTTGCTCTTTCTCAATATTAATTTGAGGTTAGCAATGCAAAAATTGTGGGTGCTGCTGACAACTGCTGCTCGATATGCCCTTATGTCTTGGACAGATGACCTGAATTTCCAGCTAATGCAGATGTGGTCAATCTGATTTTTTATTCTGCCATTTGGTGAAGTCTATGTTTCTTTGTTTTTAACCTCATCTTGCTGTGGCTGCTCGTCCCAAGCACTGATAAAGTGGGGAGGGCTGAGTGCAACGCAAACCACCTAGTCATGTAAAAACACCTCACTGGTTTTAGAAACAGAATCAGGCTACTGTCCCAGTAAAAATGAACACTGCCAGCTCCTCGTGCTGTATGAAGGGCTTCTGGTAAAAGCAAATCTCTGGAAACCAGGATCCTGGTTTGATGCTGGCAGCAAGAAAACACTTCAGAGTTGGTTACTGGAACTTGAGAATGTAACCAGGGCCTGAATGAACTCTCCCCTAACAGCAAGCAAACTGTATTTACATGAACACATGTAACTCTGCTTAGATATCCAGCAGATAGAGCAGTGTTGCTCAAAGTGATCAACTTTGGCTGGTGCTGGGTTACAAATCACTTTAGTACTGAATGCAAGGATAGTGAAATGCTGTTCTCAGTGTTGTATGAATAAAGGGGAGCAAAACTGTGCTTAACCTGTCCCAAATGAGCAGGTCACCCGCAGCTGAAAGGACCTCATTAAGCCAAAGGCTTGAATGCCAGAGCCCTATGAAAGTAAAAGGGGAGGGGACAGGTGTCCCAGGAGGTGTAGATTCTCCCTAAGGGTCCCCAGTCTGGTTTAACCTATTCCTCCCCACTCTTCAAAGATAGAGCTAAATAGGCTCCATTAGAAGCCTCTGTTATTTTAAGTGCTTAAATGAGAGCTGAAATCACTTGTGATGGGACAGCATTTCTGCCCAGCCTGCTAAAAGCTGAAAATCACTAAAAGCTGATCATCACTAAGAGACTGACCTGCAGAGGTCACAGCAGAGAGGCAAGAGTGGCGAGCAGTCGACCTGCGGGAGCGGAATGAGCGGCTGGCAGGGCGGCCAGCCAGAGCAAGCGCTCAGATGGTGGAGCAAGCAGGTGCCTTCTTCCCTGGGTGGGAGGTGAACTCACACAGATGCACCTCTGAACCCTGGGTCCTCACTGACTAAGGACAATCACTGTGAGTGGGGTATGGTGAGGGAGCAGAGAGGGGCACAGAAAAGGAACTTTTGCTTGTAGAACTCAGGACTGTGAGGTAGAAGGTACTGCCCCATGCACTCTGGGGTGGGTGTCCTGCTCACTGTTTTATGATTATGAATCCTCCTTGTGGCATTTTCCCTAATTAACGTCAGGTGACTTCTCTCCTTTCATTAAAAGTTTCTTTTCAACACTCAGACTTTGTGCTTCCGAGTGGGGAAGTATTGCCTCTCAGAGGCGACCAGGGGTGGGGTGTAATTTTCCCAGGTTACTGGGTGGAGGCTCAAGCAGGTTCTGTGTTGCTTGTTGAAAAGGAACCCCTAGATATTGAACCCAGCCCTGACGGCTCCTCCTGGCAGAAGGGTTGCAAGAACAATGTTTCAAACATGAAAGATCTCACAGCTCATGAGGGAGATGGACAATTATAGATTTGAAATCCTGGGTATCACTGAGAGCAGATTGATAAGTGTATATGAGAAGCACTTCAAGAAAGAGAAGAAATATTTCATTTACTCAGGTTGTAGTGAAAGCAAACACTCAGAGGAGTAGCACTCATTATGACCGATTCTGTGGAAAAATCACTCATCAATGTAGGAACCTATTAACCAACACATCCTATATGCCAGAATCCAAACCAGATTCCTAAAGCTGTCAATCATATAGTGCTATAGTCCAACAAAGGAACTTAGCAATGAGGATAAAGATGACAGAATACCTAAACATGACTTACTCCTTGTGATAGGTGACTTTAATGCTCAAGTAGGATGAGTGGTGAAGTATGTGTTGGGAACTAACAACCAAAATGGCAAGAGACCCACTGAATTGCACATGGTGTACAACCTAGTTCTTGTGAGTACTCTGTTCCCTAACAAAGCCATGATTGCACAGGCAAACTTAATTCTGGCATTTCCTAACTTTTCAGTGCTTGACTTTGCAACCTTAATGTTCTTTTAACGTACTTTCTTTTTTTGGTAATACATACATAGTCACACACAGGTACCGGCTCATAATGAGCTTGGATATATTGACATTCCATTTACAGTGAAGTAGAATGAAATTCTCAAATTATTCTGTTGTAATGCCATGTGCAAATGGCAATTCCACCTCACTTTCTGACTGGGCTGCTCGTAAATGGCCCGACTGAGCCTGTCCATATTATTAACTGAGTTTGTACCTAATTAATTGCATGGTTGATGCTAAATTCTACACTGGATTTGTGTGCATGAACAACATGGCTAATATGCAGTTAGTAAGCTGTGACAACTAGCCATATGTCCCTATGCCAGGGGCCTAAGCTAGCAACATAGTTTCCTTCCAGTAAGCAGATCATAACACTTATTTTGTTGTGTAGACAAGACCCACTAATCACATTTGTTTACCTGACTGGTTGGTTCTCCTCTCTCCTAGCTCTCTGGGCGCTACGACATTCTGGAGCACAGTACCCCACACGCTGCTTGTACAGCAGCATGTGCTTGTCCTCTGGGCACTCCAGCTCCTGCTGGGGCACTACAATATAGCTGATCAGATTTCCCAGACTGAATTGATAAAAACTCAGTTAGGCAGTGGGATAGGTGTGAACATGCACACATGGTTGGTCTGTGGAAAGACACTGCTGTGTGGACACAACTGAATTGTGTTTATTGTACTCAGGTAACATGAAGGTGTTATGAACTTATAAGAGAGTTTTTCTGAGCAATGTAGACAGGGTCAGTGTTTACCAATATCCATGCTATGCTACAAGGCCTACTTATTATGGAGAGGTGGCAGCCCCTGTCGTTATATTTGCAGTCAGCTTCCATTATAACTTTTTGTCCTTAGTATCTTTGGCTTGGAAAATTTATTTACCTTGAAAATTCCCATTCTGACTCTAAAGGCAAAGAAGAACAAAAGATCTTTTGGGGTTTGGAATACATACAGGCTTTTGCCAGGATGAAGTGAGATTCCTTTCCCCTTTGGGCATTAACAAGAGAATAATGAGAGTTCTTTATGAACACTGAGTCAATCCGTAAAGTTTGTTAATTAATACATTTTGTAAAAATCTCATCTGCATTTAGTTTTTAGATCAGTGCATTTTATAAAGTAAATGAATAAATAAAATACACGCAATATCATGAATTTCATATATAAGTAAACTAGTAGGACAAAAATGTGTACCAAAGATTGTAAAAATATATTTTACTGTGTTATATTACTTGAGACATAGGATGTGCACGAATGCAGAGTATATTGGAATGCACAGTGTATTGTTATGCACGTGCAGAAAGAGAAAGAGGTAAAGTTGCAAATATGGTTACAGCTTTTCCATAATCTGACTGCTATGTGCTTTACTGTGCAAGCCTAGCCTGATTGCACAGTTTATTTTGTTGGAATAATTACAGTGAAAAAGGAACTGAAAAGATATTTAGGCTCTGATCCTGTAATGTGATCTACTAGTACGGACCTCTGAGCTCTTGTGGCATCACACTTACTTCAGTGGGATTCCACATGAGAGTAGGGGGCCCCATAGCAAGATCAGGGCCTATGGCCTAAAACTGCCTTTGAGGTGAGAATTTAATATTGTAAATGTGCTCTTTATTCAGCGTTAACCTATGTGGTCATTCTAGGATTGAACAACGCAGCAATAATGTAAGTGAAGCTGTGAATATGGTATGAACAGGATGCATTCACAACGTCATGTTCTTGACTAGCAGTAAGAGGTTTTCCCTCTCCAAGACTGTGTGCATAGTAAGCTTTTTGGCAGATTCTTCCACCACTGTTGTGTTACTATTGCAGCTGAACTAGCAATGATGCACTAGTGCATACCAGATACTGGCATCTGCCCACCAACGAACAGTAGGTCTGTATGGCATAGTGGTAAAAATGTGGGTGGCCAGTATACACTACCACTTAGACCACTGCTAGCCCCAGTGATACTACACCAGTGCTATAGCAATGGAGGGACACAAGGCTCAGTGTAGGCATTATGTCTTTGAGCGAGAAAACCTCTTAGTGCAAGTCAAGGACATAAAGCTGTGATGCAGAATGAATGAAAGTTGCCTGTGGGCACAGGACCTGCACAAGCTAAGGGCTTGCAGAGTGATTTTCAAAGATGTGTGACACCCAGGAACTCCCCCTAAACTTAACAGGAACTATGGAGTGCTCAATACTTTTGAAAAATCAGGCCATTAAGCGCTTTGTCTCTTGGCACATAGGAGACATTTAACACATATTCACATGTAACACCTATTAATTTCAATGGAAATAACTTTAATGTATCAAGATGACAATATAATCTCGTAGGATTCTACTTATTTAACTATATTGGTTCTACATCAGAATCTTGGAGGGTTATTTCTGAAGCCTATGTGATCCCAGAGTTTTGGTTACAATTCTGTCTTAAATCCTGTTACTAAAACTGATCGAAGTGATAAAACTTACCATGTCAACTTCTGAAATGCTGTCAATACTTTCCACGTGCACATCAATGCCCACTGGTATCGGTGATCCTTCAAAATAGCAGAACAAAAAATGTGATCTGAAGTGACAAATGTTTTTAATATAAACCTATATGTTAATATAAACCTAAACAACCTGCATTGTTCACCACCTCCCCACACACATGCTGCCTTGAATTAATTTTAAAACTGTTGTGTGCACTGAATCCAACCTTAGTAACCAAATGAGAAAGTCAATGACAATGAAAGAAAACCTGATATTAAAAATCTGATCAAATAAGCACATGTCCTTCAGAGATCTCTCTGCAACCTAGCACAGGGTATGACTGGGATTTACAGCAGGGCCCTGAAGTTTGGTGAGCATAAGAAAATTTTCTTATGATTCTGAAACTAATGAAGCTTACACAACTCATTAGAATGGCCCTGTGGAAAACTTACATAAATACCTGTATCAAATATACCAATGCTTGTAAAGACTACTTAATAGTGAAAACATTCCCTCCTCCTTCTAAAGAAAATTATTTATTATACTTCTAAAGTAACTTTACCAGGTAACTAATAAAAGTTTATCCTATAACAACTTGAAATGGATATATAGGTCCAATAAATGGGAAACCTGCTCATTGACTGCTAAGTAAAACGATATTCTAATCTGTTTCTCAGTGCTGGTGCAACTACATAGCTCCCATGTTTTTACCACCACATCATGAAAACCTGCTCACCGAAATATTAATTATTATATGACTACGGAATGGCAGTAAGGACACTGGCTGTGATGACCAGGGAGAGTATGGAAGAATATAGATAGATACTAATTTAACTGCTGTAAGATTTTATAAATAAATTAAAATCCTGATCAAGTATTTTGCAAGTCAAAGCTCCCATTCTGCCCCCTATTCTGAATTTCAGAGCTCTGGACAGCAAATATAAGTTAAAAATCCATCTACAAAACACAGGCAGAACAGCTAGGTGACTGCCACTGACACATACAGGGGCTTTTTTGGTATTAAAAATATAAAAAAAATGCAACATTAAAGTTAAAATTAAAACAAGGTCAGGAAATGCAGAAATTAAGGTTCCCAGACCAATGCTAACAGTTATGCTTTACATACACATGAGTTATCCAGTATATTTTACAGTGAAGATCCCAAGCCTGAAAAAACTTAAGCATGTGCTTTACTTCAAGCACATGAGTAGAGACAGTGACATTAATGGGATTGCAGAAGTTTGACAGAGCAGAATTTGGGAGCACCGTAAGTGCAACCTACATCTAAAATAAAAATAATATTACGTTTGTAGGATTGTGGCTTTGAAGCCAATTGAACTACTCACATGCATAGAGTTATAAACATGCCAAGGCATTTGCAGAATCATTACCTCAGTCAATAACATGGAACAAGAGAAACAGGAACAGAGTATGCACCTACAATACGGCTGAGACATGGTTGCTCTCAGAACATTTGGACTGTAGGGGAAAGAAACAGCTGAGGATGTGGGAGAAAGTCCAAGAGAGCTCAACATGAGAGGAGAGGAGAAGAGAGGAAATAAATTTGCATTTAACAATTATTGACCATAGATGATATTATTTTCACATCTCTGATGCTTAATAAATTATTTTAAAAATGTAAATGAAGGCACCTCAGTACAGTATGCATTATTTTCATTGCTCTGAACTAATTTATGTATACAAAAAGAGGGAGGGAGATTTTTCTTACATTAAGAAACTTTACATAAAATTAAAAGTAATACTTTGTATCTGACCCCTTTAAATCTCTCTCTGCTTCTCCTGCTTCTTTTTGGCAGCTCTCGAGGCTGCAGTAGCTTCTGCAGCTGCTGTGTCTCCAGCCTCAAATGGGCGTTTAGGTCGGTAAATCTATGTAGCTATGGATTCACTGGCCACTACCTCACCTCTGCACTCGCCTAACCCCACCCCTCACTCTGAGCTAGGGCAGATCAAGCACTCACAGAGCTCTAATCCACCAAGTGCAGCAGGTACAGACTCCTCCACTCCTTTTGATCCTAATTTGGCAAAGTTCTTAAGCACATGCTTAACTTTAAATACGTGTTGTCCCTTTAATTTCAGTGGAACTGCTCACATGCTTAATGGTTCAGCATGTACTTAAGTACCTTGCTGAATTGGGGTCTTTCTATACCCAGTCCCTCCCCTACCATGCAACAAACGCATACTGGTTCTTCTCTGTTCTGGGCTTTTTGGTTCTATTAGTTGGGTTGGAGCATTTGGCCCTGTGAGTCAGAGCCAGTTTCCACTGAAATCAATGGTAATTAACCATGGGAACAGATGACCAGATAAATAAACAGATAAATTCTCCATCACTTGGACTCTACATTGAGATTGGATGTTTTTCTAAAAGAAAGGGCTTTAGTTCAACCACAAGTTGTTGAGTCACTGGATGAAATTCTATGGCCGGTGTTATACAGAAGGTCAGACTAAATGAACATCATAATCCCTTCCGGCTTTATTAATCAATGAAGGAATGGAGAGGCATCTATTGATATAAAGAGCACCGGGCTGAGTCCTAAAAGAGAAAGAAGAATAAACAACTCACTCTCTCCCAGAGGTGGAGTTGATCAGAGTTGTGGAACAGAGATGGGACAGAGTAGGGAAAGCTTGCGCTGCTGGTGCCTATGCCACAATGCTGCTGTTAATAAATTGGGAACTTCAGTGTCTGAGGCTGACAATGAAAATAGTATCAAGAGAAAATCTGGGTTTTTATTTTCCCAGTTTGACAAAACGGGGGGATGGGCAAGAGGAGTTTGTCATTAAACTGAGCAGCTTCAGTTAGCGTTATTTCCACAAATCATTATTTTAGAGGGATTAGTGATTTTCACAATGGAAGTTCCGCAGATTTCCAAGGTAATTTCTCCTCAGCAGCGAAACCAAATTATTTTCAGATGGATTTATATTCATGCAAACTTAAGTCCTGCCTTGTGGAATCAGTTTTCCTTCATTTTATTTATTTTAGAAGGTTTAAACCAAGCAAATGTTTCTCTCATGAGTGTGGAGTTTATTTTCATCGGCAGCCTGAGTGAAAGATAACAGATGCATATGCAAGTTACGTAACTTTTTCTAAAACTGAAGGTCCTCACAAATTCTGCAGCATGTTAGGGTCAATTTGTATGGTAGGAATGACAAAATCCTATGACAGACTCTAGAGAATTCTAAGGCATTTTTGTGCAGTTATACCTTTTACCATGTAGTTGCTGCACTGCACCTGCATTTCCATAGGATACATGTAGAATTTAGGGGAGTCAGCTAGTGAATTCCAGAAGCTTTGATCCTTCCACAGTGCCATGATAATCAGATCATTCATTACCCGTGAAATAACTTAACCCTTTCTTTTTTGTTCCAGTTTGGAAAAATTACAATCTTCCAACATTAAGAAAGAGGGTCAATTACTAGTGAATGGATTGCTATTTTTCCAAGCTCCCACTACTAGATGGAGTATCAGACCTCTTCCAGTTGCATGCAGTTGTAACAGGGTGTGTTGGCTTTTTAAAGAGGCTACAGACCCAGCATAGCCCCCCCACCCCTTGAGTTCTGAGACATAATGGGAGTTGTAGGCTCTGCAACAATGCATATTGGGAAAGGGGGAGGCATATAAAAAAGCTCCTGTTCCCTCTGGCAAGGCAGGGAACAAGGAATAGGTAAGACCTAATGATGCTCCCTCCTGAAAAGGGCCTGGGAGGGAGGTCAGGTGGACAGAAGGGTCAGGGAACCACAGGGAGAAGAAATTACTGTGGAATTTGTTACAGTTCCCTGGGGGGACAGAGCTCGGGGGGGAGGGGGGGAGTAATAAAGGGTATTTTATCTTTGTCCATCTGTTTGAAGTATTTGAGATGGGATGGTACCAGAAGTAGCCAAGGCCTAGGATGGAAATTAGAGGACTATCAGAGTGAAGGAAGAGGCCTTGGGCAAGAAGAGCAGACAGGACTTGAAACGTTTTTTGAGTGCTATTTTCCTGTAAAGACTGTATCTTCCAAAAGAGGGTGGGAGGAAGCCCCCTTCACTCCCTGCATCACTAGGGGAAAATTTCTGAGACCTTCAAGGGAGGGCTGTGACACAGAGAGGAAAAGATCTAGGTGCTGAATGGCATCTCGGAGCCCTTTTTTGTAGTGGACTTCCATTGAACTCTTGCTTGCCTTGGAAGAGGCGGAGTCGTTCTAATTTAGCTGAAAGGGTAAAGTAAACTACCCAACCACTAAGATGACCTGTGAGGAAACTGAGACAGAGGCCACACTTGATAACAGAAAGAGGAAAGATAAGCCACCTGCGTACAGAAACTTTTACCTTCTACTGGCTAAATATTACCACACATTACAGTTCAGGTATTTCTTAAGTGTGAGAGTGTTATCATGCTCTCTTGTGGCTGACCTCACAAAGCCATGGTAAGCCTTAACATGACTAACTACACACTCATGCCTTGATCCTGCAGGTGCTAGTGCTAGTTTCCTGTAAAGACTGTATCTTCCAAAAGAGGGTGGGAGGAAGCCCCCTTCACTCCCTGCATCACTAGGGGAAAATTTGTGCAGTGTGCAACAGGGAACATACGGTTTCACTCCAGTGTAAATGTGAACAGAGACTACACATGTGCTTAAGTCTACGCTTAGATAGTTCTTTTCATCTGCAGATCTCAAAACACTTCACTAAGGTGGACAAGCAGAATTTTGCTGTACATGTAGGGAAACAGAGGCACAGAAAAATCAAATAATTACCCAATATATAGTCATTGCAAATGTAAACAAATGAAAAGGTGAGAGAAATTAAAAAGTTGAGGCTAGAATTGAAACGAGATGGAGAGTCAATGAGGACAGAAGACCTAGGAGGGCTCATCCAAGTAGCAGAAGCTTCAGAGGAGATGGCTCTTGCACAAAGAGAAGAAGAGAGGTGGATGCTAGATGAGTGAAAGGAGGGGTGTGTGGCAGACTCTAGCAAGTCCTCAGCAGATGATGGTAGAGCAAGACAGTGATTTTTAAAAAAGACTTTCAAATAATGTAGTTAAGAAACACTAAACAGGAAGATTATTTAAAAGGAATTCAAAGAGCAGCTCTCTCTAATCACCTCTCTCAAATGGGAGAGTTCTGCCTGTCAATCCAGTCTGACTGGTGACACAACAGATCATAGCTGGGCAGGAAACATCATTTTGATATCTGGAAGTGATCACTTGCCCAGAGTTTAAAGTAAGGGCGTGGAAGTTCTGCGTGGTGTTAGCAATGCAATTTATTTTCTCCCTCCTCCTGTAGTCCAAGTTGGATTATTTTCTAAGAGTTCCACAATACCTAACAGACAGCTAGGAGACTTAAGGCCATGATATTTTTAAAAGGGCATTATAAGATATTAAAAGATTTGCATGTGGATCCACTGACTTTCCTTTCCTTTCCTTGGGTAACATGACACTGTACTTTTAGGCAATTACCATTTCTGAGGATGAGGTTTGCACTACTGTACAGCTGCTAAATACATAATCCCTCCCTGCTCCCCCATTGCGGGTACAGGTAATGCTAACAGGAGCTAATGGTATGTGGAATCATAATTTAGGCTGCCTCCATACTACAGATTAAATTGTTTTAGCACGTTGGGAGCAATTTAAGCAGATTAATGGCTAGGGGAAGTTGTGTAGATCATGGCAACAGGGAAGTGGGCAGCATTCATGCAGTGGGGGTGTAACAATGCTGGTTCTGGCGGGACCCAACTGAGAGTGCCAATTCAGGACAAACTGCTGAAACCAGGGCAGTTATAGCCCAAGGGTGGGGGTTTTCCACCTCTAAGGCAAACCAAACCAGCCAGACAGAGAGGACTTTGGTTTTACTCCAATGGCTAACCACAAGTCACAGAAGCAATTCCCTTAGATACTCCAGTTTCCCAGTATCACCACCAGTGCCACTCATTATGGAGACAAATGGTTATGAAAACCAATACCCCAGTAAAAGAAAAAAGGTTCTCCCGATCCCAAAGGACCAAGCCCCAGACCCAGGTCAATATACAAATCAGATCTTACCCACAAATCATGCTGTTGCCAATCCTTTAGAATCTAAAATCTAAAGGTTTATTCATAAAAAGGAAAAAGATATAGATGAGAGCTAGAATTGGTTAAATGGAATCAATTATATACAGTAATGGCAAAGTTCTTAGAATAAACTGCAGGTTCAAATCAAGTCTCTGGAGTACATCCATAGCTGGGATGGGTCTTTCAGTCCTTGGTTCAAAGCTTCAGTGTAGCAAAGTCCCTCCAGAGGTAAGAAGTGGGAATGAAGACAAGATGGAGATGAGGCATCAGCCCTTTACAGTCTTTTCCAGGTGTAAGAACACCTTTTTGTTCTTACTGTGGAAAATTACAGCAAAATGGAGTTTGGAGTCACATGGGCAAGTCCCTGCATACTTTGCTGAGTCACAAGGCGTATCTGCCTTCTCTCAATGGGTCAGTCGTATAGCTGATGGTCTTTAATGGGCCATCAAGCAGGCTAGGCAGAGCTGACACCAACTTGTCTGGGGTGTCACCCAGAAGCATAGCATAAGTTTGAAATACAGACAGTATAGAACCAATATTCATAACTTTAATTACAAAAATGATACACACATATAGACAGCATAATCATAACCAGCAAACCATAACCTTGTCTTAGACACCTTATTTGACCCCCTTTATACAAGATTTGGTGCCACTACAGGACCTTGGTTGCCAAAATGATCTATACGGTCCCAGATTATATCAATAACGTCACAGGGGTATATTTGTATGGACAGACGCGTGCGCTCTATGACTATGATGACACAAATTGGACGGTTTCTGTTGACGCGAGCCTTTACTTGGGAAGCAAACAGTTTTAGGGCTTGTTTAAACACAAGGGGTTTACTTTGCACTAACTTTTGAAATGGCCTGCATACACATGACACAAACCCTTAAGAGAGTAACTCTGCAGTCTATACTACACTTACAAAATGTAATAAATTCCTTGTATATTGAGTTAGTGAAGACTAATGTTCATGGGCATACCTCACTCTTACGCTGTACCATTCTGGGACTTCTGACGGACAATCCAGCAGGTTCAGCATTGCTGCAGAGATTTGGAGTAATTCCCAAATTTGAAACAAGACAATGCACTGTGGGATGGAGTTGGGAAGACTGGCTGAAGTGCAGCTGCAATGCTTGTGGCTTCTTGAGCTCATACAGGGGGAAAACTTATTCTAAACTGCTCTAGCCCAGCCACACCCAAGATAAAGATTGTTCCTTGCTGCTGCAACTAGCCATTACAATTAAAGCTTGTAAAATGTCTCCGGCAGCTTTTGTTTTGACTCAAGATGTTGTATAAGGATTGTAAACTCAAGGTGCCCCAAGCAATGGTTTCCTTTAATTTTTACATTTTTTTTGGAGCAGACAGGGCCTGTGTGTGAAAGATGGTGTTTGTAGCTGCCTACCTGTGACACTCAAACTATAGAGCTGTGAAATGAAAAAGAAGCAAAGAGAAAATCCAGCCAAGGAAACAATGTGACAGCCAAGCTTTGGGAATAAATTATTATAACACTGAGTCTTTTTCTTTTTTTTTTTTTTAAATGTTTGAGTAGAGCCAGAGCTATGTTCTGAATTATAGGTTTGGTTCACTTAACCTCATTTTATAATGAGCTGCAGGCAAAGCAGCATTTCTTTGGCAAGAAGTAGAAACAGCACATTAATAGCCTGCTGGTTTTGATTCATCTTGACATATCCTATTTGTGGGGTTTACATATACAAATTAATCTATTAATAAATTAGTAATGTCAGAACTGAATTTTAAAAACATCATTTGTTAAGAGTCAGAAGGACAAATTATGCTTGCACTTACACCAGCATACATCTGGAATAACATCACTGATTACAATGGAGTTATACCACATTTACACCTACGTAAGTGAAGCAGGATTTGGCTCAATCATCCTAAAATAGGTGTTCTCACCTCCACAGGGCCACAAATATAGGCGGTGCAAAGAGAACTTAAACTGGACAGATTTGGACTGAAGAATTCCCCCGGCAGAGAAATTCACAGAGGGAATTTCTGTGAGCTTTAGGCTGATGGAGGGTGGGTAGTCAGATGCCCTTACCCCTGGAGTAAGGGGAAGATTATTTGTTGTGGGAGGAGACTCAGTTGGGCTACGTTACCAAAATCTTTGGGCCCAGCTCCATGATGTAACACCTGGGAAACCCAATGGGGTGTAACTGAGGACAGAATTTGACCTATTTAAAAAAATTCTTTTGCTTTTAAAATACATGCTCTTTACCCAACTGTTCTGACCTGATTTTCCTCCCCTTCAGTATTGTTAGCTAATGCAACTAACTGGGCTGAATAAATCATGCTATGGGGCACAAGTGCGTGTGGCAGATACAAGTCCACCAGGAATCACAACGATGAGAAGCTCTGTCTGTTAAGCTTGGAAAAAGCATCAGCTTCCTGAATGCACAAAACCAGAGTGCTGTAAATCTCCCCGCCCACCCCACCCCCATCATAAAGCCAGATTATGGCTGATGCTGGGCAGATGCAGTACGGGGGAAAAAGCACAGCAGGCCCTCTTCCCCACTCCAGGGTATCTCTGCAGGTGGCAGCTGTAGTTAGGCAGGCTGTACTGATAGAGCCAGTCGGCCCCAGAGAGCGGTGCTTACAATGGCCAGGGCTCCACACTCTCCATGCACGCCAGGAGAGCTTCTCTGGAGGATAGCTCAGTGGTTTGAGCATTGGCCTGCTAAACCTAGGGTTGTGAGTTGAATCCTTGACAGGGCCATTTACGGATCTGGGGAAAAAATTGGGGATTGGTCCTGCTTTGAGCAAGGGGGTTGGACTAGATGACCCTTCCAACCCTGATATTCTATGATAAAGAGATTGCGCTTCTATGAAGTAAGAGCTATAACTTTTTCAGGTGGTCGCACATGACACTAACCAACATGCTCCTGGGGTGTCTTTGGAGGCACTGAGCCCAATTCACCTTGGCCCTGCACCTCGTGTAGTCATTGCATAGCTGCTAAAATACGCTACCCCAGCAGAGGGGGGGCATTTGCACCCATTTTGCCCTGGGGTAAGTGATGCACAAGGGCAATAGTGAATGGAGCCCAGAACGCCTCCAACGCTACTTCAGTGTAGCGCCTCCTCTTTTTCACCAGCATATCTCAGGCTCTAAAGAGACTCAATTAAACCTCTATGGTGTGGAAAGAACTGCATCCTGAACAGATTGTTTCCCCACTAATTAGTATTTCATGGCTTCCCCCACCTCCACACCACACCACCAATTCCCCTCAGTTACCTGTACGGTCAGAGTGAGAAACCATAGCCAGGCAACACGCTCCCTCAAAAGAAAAAAAGTCTTTAAAATAAAACAGGCCAAACCATTCAGCTAGTAAGCGAATAATCCATAGAACAGTTTCAAAGGGTAATTTTAGTGCTATCATACCACTGTGATGTTTAAAGGAGGGTTTTTTGGTTGGCTGGTTTTTTTGTGTGTCCAGAGCTGCAGAGACCCATGGTGACGACATCCAGATTAAAGAGAACAAAATCTATTATCTGTCTCCAGATTTATTCAATAATACTAGTCCAATTTCCAGCTTCCAGGAACAATTATAGTATTGCACATGGTTCACATCCTCCAAGTAATACCTAACCTATATTTTAAACTAGGCTGTATTGTTCGTATTGACTCTTTTCCTTTGGTGTCTTTAACAGTACACATTCCCCATCACCAATTGCATCTCATCCTGTATTTAAGCTTCCCTTTGCGAAACACTTCAGCATTAGATGAAAGTCAATCTCCTTGAAGGAAATGCATATCCTGTATCTTTCCTGTCCCGGGATTAATTAAGGTACCCTATCCAAAGTCATGTTCTGATTGGTTAGTTGAGGCTTGGACCTTTTGATGATGTCACAACTGTGTATTAACTACCAACAGAAGCCTTGATTCACCATTGTGGTACTCATGGAGTACTTCATAGAGAGCTGTTTGCTGTCATGGAAATGGTTTTTCCTTCCACAGATGGTATTTCCATAAATTACAATTCCTTGAGTGGAAAAGCAGGAGGGAGGGACACCGAGGTAACTTGCAAAGCCATTGACTGATATATTTCAGATTACTAGCTTCACCTGTCTTTCAGAAATAGCTTTCAGCGAACATCGTGGTGGGGTTTCATTGTGATAAGGAGACTTGCCTGTTGGAAAACAGACCAAGACCACTAGCCGGCCACCAGACAGTAATGATATTCAGTTACTAATGTCTGGATTTAAGTCGGCAGTCTTTAACAATCCCCTGAGCTATCCAGTCCACCACGACCAGGAGATTTTCATTGTCCCACGTCCAGTTTGCCTGTCATGGGCCAAATCCTGCAGAGCTTCAGACAAAACTCTAATTGACTTGGCCTTATCATAGAATCATAGAATATCAGGGTTGGAAGGGACCTCAGGAGGTCATCTAGTCCAACCCCCTGCTCAAAGCAGGACCAATCCCCAATTTTTGCCCCAGACTTATTTGGTGACTTATTAAAGCAAGACTTGCTTAGCCTTCCCTTTCAGGATATGGCTGTGCCTCAGGTTCCCTGTTGACTGGCTGTCTCCCTTCTCCATGTCAGGGATAGTTTTAGCCCTCCAGCTGGAATAAAATACTCCTCCTTTCCCAAGGTAAGCAAGAGTCCAATGGAAAATGTCCAAACAAAAAGGCTTCACTCGGTTTGCTCTCTGAGCCACAACCCTCCTTCCAGGGACCATGGGAACTTTTCCCCTTTTGAGACAACCAACTGGTTACAGAGGTATCAGCACATTGCTTCTTGAAGGCAGAGCTGAGGCATAGGTGGGCCCATGTTCTCCTTCTGCCAAAGCCTTCAGTCCTGAGCAGAGGCATCATTTGCTATGAGGCAGGGCAGACTCAGTTGCCCCTGCCCAGATTTTTGTTTGGCCTCCAACAGACTTTTCATAGGTCTATATGCTCCACTATTCCTCCCCCGGCCTTTGCAAGATATAATAAATCACAAAGAACGTTCTATATGCTGACCCAACTTTGGCCCCCCCTAGAATTTTTCTGAAATGACACCCATGGCCCTGAGGCCCTAAACAATAAAGTAGCTATCTGCTCCAGCCTTAGACATTCCCACTTCACTCTTCCTTCCCATCCCATAGCCCCTGAGTTATTGCTTGCTTGTCTGTCTGCCTCTTAGGCCTTCTCTCTTGCTCTTTTCCAGGCTTCTTCATTACAGCCCATCCCATACTCCTTCTCAGTTGGTAGCCCCACTCTAGGTCTTGCCCAGACCCAGTTGCTGAAGAGTAACGGTGGTGGGTGGTGCTGCTACTCTCTTTCTCTGGGTCTCTTTCGTGGAATGAAGGGGAGCATATTTATAGCCCTTTCCTCTTTCCCAGCATTTCTTGCTGTAGCCTGCAGTTCCTATTAATCCATCCAGGAATTACAACCCCACAGAGTGCTTTAATCCTGGGCCAAGACAGTAACAGGAATGTTGGGCCTGGGGGCTGCCTTTACCCAGCGTGCGCTTTTACAAAAGCCAACTTAAACAACACTGCATTCTGTGCAGCACTTCTTCTAAAAAACTACTCCCGCTATAGCCAGCTATATACACTGCAAGTACATAGCTCTGCTCTGATTAGCTACTGGCAGTTTCCATGATTTGCATACTGTGGGCTACATTATCAGCTAGTGTAAACAGGCCTACAGCCATTGACTTCTCTGAAGTCTATGACTATTTACAGCTGCTGAGAATCTGTCCTTGTATATTTTATTTTGTATTCACAGTTTGGAGCAGGCCAGCCCGTTTCCATGAATCATGAACACAGAACTGCTGACCTTGGTTCAGAAAAGCCTTTTAGCAAGGCACCTTTCTCGATTTTAGTGTAATAACTTAGGGCCAAAATCTGTAATTCATAGGTATGTCGTGCCTCAACCTCAAAGGGACATGTCAATGTGTATCCAATGGCAGAAACTGGCCCTCTAATGGGATATCCAAATTATGAGCATCCCATATGATACCTTTTTTATTCACTTACAATGTAATTAAACAGGGAAATAACGATCATGCAAACCAATAACACAGGAGTCCAAGGGCCAATAAACCAAAAATATAAGGTTGTGGTTTTTTTAATTCAGTGCTTCATGCCAACTCAATATACTCAGGAATTGGTAACTTGCTTAAAAACTTCAAAACAAATTTGATGAGTTTCAGGAATTTGCTAATTGCTACTAGACTGCACAGTTTTAGGGGGATATGTTAATGCAACGTTTTGATAAGAGAATTCTATCTGTAACAGTAAAGATAAAAAATTACTTAGCTGTGAGTAGATAATTTGGCAACTCTTATTACAGTTGTGCAAAGAACAAAAATTGTCTTTTGTTCTAAACTATTTCTTGGTTTAAACCAAGGAGAGGAAAAATCTCAGTTAAACCTGACATTCCATTTTCACATGACCTTGCTGGGCACGGGTTTAGCAGCTTATAGTGCAAGATGAAACTATTAAATAGTATAGAAATGTTAATGCAGCTGGCTGCTTACCTCCAAATCCAGGTCTCATTGCAAAGTCATGGTTGTCTATGTGGAGAAGCTGCTCGGCCTTTAGTGGGCGTGCTTTGGTGCTGTCTAATTTCCTCGTTTTAATCTCTCTTTTGCTGTGTTTTAAAAAACAATCAAGTCAGGAGCTTCATTGCTGACATTCACAATAATGATTAAATTAGATGACATGACTAGATTACTGGATTGTGGGCAGTGACACAACCACATGAAAAAAAATTAGTGAAAATGGGGAGAGAAGAGACCCAGAGTGAAAATGCACAGGACAATTGTATTGAAGGAGAACATCAACAAGATATAAAAAGTTGGGGGTGGGACACACATGTCCCCTTCTATCCCCACAGAGGTTGCATCTCTGGGTGTGGGAGGGCATGTAACAGAGAGATAAACACTTGATGAAGAAACTGATACATTAGTTTTCACCTAGCTACCTTCTAATCCTGTTTGGAAATAACATAATATGTTTGTAGCTTTAATGTGAGCCACACTAAGTCATATGTATTACTGGGGGAGTGGCAATGACTTCATATAGCGGTTGCTCAACACTCTTCATGAGAGCATTTCTATTGTTTTTAAGGAGCTCTAATGTCTCAATGGTTTGCAGCAGGACTCTAAAATTTGACAGTGAGATAATCCTGGGGTCAGGGAGGTGCCTTTTGGTGTCCCCCTTAAACAAATCATTCAGATTTGGCCAAGTTAGAAGCTGAAAAGGAATCACCAGTTCCAATTTGTATTTTGATTACTACAGCTCATTGCTAGATTTACTGCCAAAACCAGCCAACACTCCATTAGCACTGTGCCTGGCACCATCTCAGTATGCCCTACACCACTGAACCTCCAAAGGAACACAGACAACACAGATGATCCTTTTCCTGCTGTTGCTGGAACCAGAACACCATACATGCGAGACTGGTGTTAAAATTATATTCCCTTCACAACACTTTTTATTAAGCAAAGGCTCAGACCACATAAAAAAATTACACAAGCTGGGAACAGAACCTAGGTCTTTAATGTGGCAGACTCATGTCTCACCCACACTGTCTCTCAGAAAGAATGTATTGAATTTTAGCTTGGCTATGCGGTGTGTGAAGCGTGACTACCCCTGCATATGTTTCCACTGTTTCAGTGTGTTGCGTGTCCTCCACCAGTGGCTGGCTTACAGAAACTGTTCCCAGCTATTGTAATTACTCTTTTAGTTGGTGTGGTAGAGGTCTCTGCTGAAAGTTCAGGGTTCAACCCCCTTTTTTTTTGATGGAGAGGCAGGGAAACAATGTTAATGGCACATAATAGAATTGGTTTTCCTCTTTTCCCTTTTTAAAAGAAAACCCAGGAAATTACAGGATAAAAATATCAATGTTAAAAGAATGTTAAAAAGCTTGTTCAGTTATTATTTATTATATTTATCACCATACCCATGAGGAGCCCTCATCATAGACCAGGACTCCCTTGTGGCAGGCACTGTCCAAAGACAGAACAATAAGAAGCCACATGCAGTTACTGTGAATTACGTGCTTCAAATGTACCTTTCTGCCACTCAAAGTGGATTTTCCAATGTGTTTAGTAAAATCTGCATTCACTAATGTAAAAAGCCTAACATTTCGCCAGTCAAAATGTTTTGTTCTTTATTGTAGGGAAAGGACCAGGAGAATCATCTCTTTCTCATGTACTTTTGGTTAATGCTTTAAAATCTTCTTTGCGAGAGAACGCAGATAAATAGCTTTGGAGGGGGAATTTGGGTTACGCTATTAAACCAGTGAAAGTTGTAGGTTAAGTAACATTTTCACATGGGATTCTTTATAAAAGGCCACTCATTTAACCAAGGCCATCTCTCGGCAGTGTCCCTAATAATCCTAGTGCTGGCTGACAGGGATTTCCCCAGGAGGAAAAAGAGGTTACTGGAAAGTTAGAGCCTGTTGAAATGGACTGGAGATCATGCCCCCTTTAGAAATGATGCCAAAGAGAATCAAACAAAGAAAAATTAAATGTATTTGGCTCCTTTCTGCAGCTGCTAAACTCTGGGATCCTCTGTGGCTTGGAACCTGCAGTCTAGTCCCAATTCCAAACTTAACGTTGCAAGTGGTCTATAGAATACAAGCATTTGAGGCCAGATCCTCAGCTGGCATATATCTGCTAACTCCATGGATTTCAAGGGAGCTATGCCAATTTGCACCTGGTCCTGGAATTCCTCTCCAACTCCCTTCTCTTTGTATGGAGGTCAACGTTGTGACATGCTTCTCCCTTTTATCTTGCCTACCTCACAGGAGTGTCATGTGGATTAATTAGTTAAGCTCTTTGAAACCAAAGAAGTTACATTAGCACCAAATATTATTGCAATCATACGGCAATAGGTCTGTACAGTATGTCAAGCAGGATTCTACTGTGGATGCACATTCCCACTGTCAGACCCCTCTCCCATTTTGTGAATTGTTATGCCAGTGGTGGATACTGGATCAACAGCCAGAAATTCAAGTCTGCTATTCACAGAACAGGACAAGGAGAGGGAACCGTAGCATACACATCTCTCTCACCTCCCTACCAACATTCCTCAACTCAAGACGAGCAGGGACCACCTTGAGGTGTTAGACAGTAGGTCAGTCTCCATTCCCATGCAGTTCCTCACCCATTTGCACAACTAACAAAGTGCCAGTTATTTCCCATTTTGATAGAGGGATATTTTTTTTTAATGGACAATGAGTCCAGTAGTGATGACTCCTAGATATTCAGTTCATTTCAGACGGACTGCTGAACAGTCATAACTTTCAGGTCTGCTTGGCTTGGACTGGATTTGAACCTGTGACTTAAAGATGAGTCATTACTAGTTCCCTGAGCCGTGCAGCTTTTCCATGCACCTCAGTTATTAAGTTATGATTGCTTCCACTACCATGTATCTCTTATACACAAATTCAGCAGGATATTCCATGATTCAGAAGTGGTGCAGCTGCCAGAGGAGTCCAACTATGCTGTATTTTATCAACATATGGCATGACATGAATAGGCTACGAGTCCCATGCTGTCCATTATTACACAATGCTACGCATACAGAATATGGGGAAATAATCGCCTTCCCTTTCGTCCTCCCATAAATTTAACTATTTATCAAAATTTTTCCTACTTTCATGATAAGGCAGTATTTTGATGGATTGGGTTATTATCGGCAGTAGATTGAGACCTGGGATTTTTATTGACGTATTATAATGTAAACATGGGAACACATTCAAAGGCCTCACATGTATGATATGAAATTGATCTATACAAACTGTTGCTGGGAGGGAAAAGCCATTTCACCCAGAAACTTAAACGCAAAAGGCTTTATGTCACTTTTTTTTTCCTTTTAAAGCAGTCACCTCATATTTTTTAAGCCTGCCTTTTGCTGTAATAGTTAGATGCAATAATCCCAACTAAAAACTAAATAAAATATATTAAACAGCTTAAGCTTTGGGATTTGCAGTTAGACGTGGAATAATTCCATAAATAAAGCGTCGTGGATAACTATATTCCAGAAGAGTAACATACTGTAATATGATTAAAATGAAAACCTACTTAAACTAGCCTTATTCTGTTGTTGAAAAAAGCATCTGCATACAATAGTTATTACACTGGTATTTAGTGCAATAAAGATAATGTAATAATGATTGCATAAACCCAACTTTAGACATGAATTTGTTTCTGATGGTAGAAAAAACCTGAAACTCTTGAACGACTATATGTTGACAGCGATACAATGATCGCAATACTTAACTCTTATGTGGTGCTTTACATTTTCAAAGAGCTGTACAAACATTATCTAACTGATCACATATACACACCCACCCACATTATATAAGTATTTAGAATTATGATACAGAATGATCAGTGATGGAAACGTTACTGTAAAGTATTATTGCTATTTGTCTCATGGGGGCACCCAAAGGTCCCAGTCAAAACTGGGACCCCACTGTGCTAAGGGCTGTACAAACACAAAGATCAGTCAAGTAGGACTCTGAACAAAGAGAATACCTTCTTAGGTTTGGTGACAGACACAACATTTATTAGCAGAAGGGCAGCAGCGAGCCAGGGTATATAGCTTACCTGTTATACTTCTTCATGGATGAGCATTTCTGATGATGATGATGATGAAAACGATGATGATCACTCTGAGAACTGACACTGGTTAGCACAGCTGTTGACCAGAGGCAGGTGAGGAGTAGCAGCTTTATTACCAGAACCATGTCTACCAAAACAGAAATGCAATGGATTCAACCAATCCACCTCAGTGACCTTTCACTTTTAGTGGTCCTGTTATTTAGAGACAGCATACCATAAAGAGGATGCAAGTTTAATGAGGCATCACTAAAAACAGAAGACAAAGGCATCCCAGTTTTGATTTCCTCTCTGAGCTCTCCTTTTATTCTAGCAAATTGCAAAAATTCCTTAAAATCCACACACGAGGGTACCTGCTGTCAAGCAGCTGCAATTTGCCTTTAGAAATGTAATAAATATAACCACTTATTTTGTTGATTCTCCGTTTGCGCCATTGCTTCCACTCTTTCAGGGTAGGTTCTTAGTCGAATGAGAGCTTACTGAGTGGGTGATAAAGCAAATGTAGCCCTGTGCAGACAAAAGGGTGATGTCAAACATTTAATCCCCCTTAATCCCACACAACATCATATAAAAATCTTTCATTGTCCTATAAAAATATGTGCTTAATGAGACAAGGTCACTAAACTAATCTTAGTTACTGTGTATATCATCAAAATAATTTTCTACACAGATCAAAATATGTCATTAATTGAGTAAGCAGCGTTTGTCCCACATATTACTGACATTATTTGCTTTTGTGATTTGGGGTAGCAAGCACAGAGTGACCAGGTGTCCAGTTTTCAACCGGAACACCTGGTCGAAAAGGGATCCTGGTGGCTCCACTCAGCACTGCTGACCAGGCAGTTAAAAGTCTGGTCGGCGGTCCTGCAAAGCTAAGGAAAACTAGTCCCTATGTGTCCTGGCTCCACGCTGTGCCCCAGAAGCAGCCAGCAGGTCCGGCTCCTAGGCTGGGGGGGCCACATCCCCCCTGCACCCCACCCCCTGCCTCAACCTGCAGCCCCCTCCCACACCCTGAACCCCTCATTTCTGGCCAAACCCACAGTTAGAGCCCTCACCCCCTCCCGCACCCAGCCCCCTGCCCCAGCCCAGTCAATGTAAGTGAGGGTGGGGAAGAGTGAGCCACCAAGGGAGGGGAAATGTAGTGAGCGGGGGGCAGGGCCTCGGGGAAGGGCAAGGGTGGGGCCTTGGGGAAGGGGCGGGACTAGGGTGTTTGGGTTTGTGCAATTAGAAAGCTGACAACCCTAATCTTGACTGGAGAAATATAATTAATTCTGGGCAGTGTAACCCGTTGAGAAGAGCCCAATCCACAACAACTCTTTGTGTCAATGTTTTTGGCATTGAATCTGAAATTTGGAAATTCCCCCCCACACACACACTTTTTTTTTTTTTTTTGAAGCCGCTATCCCTTCACTTTATAATAAGTATATAGGACACAACCATGGGTGAGATCCAAGAAACTTCTGTTACCCATAATTTGATGATAAATATACCACCATATTATCATCCATAAAAATATTGGAAAAATTCTACCCTCTGTTAGCGTAGCAAGATTTTGTACATAATTTCTAAGTATTTTTCAACCAAAGCACAATTTTAAAAAAGATTTAACTTTCATTTCTTTCAATCATTTCTTTCTGCCCTAGTTGTATAGCAGCAGATCACATGCATGGCCTCACAGGATATTTTGTTAAGCAATAAAATGGGCTCGTCCCTGCTACCATTGAAGCTGATGAGTCTTCCCACTGGTTTAACAGAGGGCAATATTCCACCCATGTAACTGATACACATTAACTTCATCCCTTTCAAGCCATCAGCAAACTCAGAGCCAACAGAATCAACATAACATCTATTTAATTTATTTTTCCTTATAAAACAAAGTGAAACATTCAAGAAAGGTGCTAGAGTGAAGGTGAGGGAAACTGAAAGTCTCTATCTATAGAACAACACAGCAGGAGCAGCAGTAATTCAAGTTTCCCAGCACTGCTCCCCACCCATGTGTCTTAACCTTGACCCATATGAACAACTGTAGGTGTGAGAACACAGTACAATCTTCATGGCTTCTCTGCTGAAATTGCTAACAAGTAGGCCCATTGTGATGGTGGTATTTGTGATACGGGCATCCATCCACAAGGAAGTCCACTGGAGTTACCAATTCATTTCAGATTAGGCCTGTAAATGACCCACTAGACAGACATGATTTCTAGAGGGAGATTTTCAAAGGTACAAAGGACAGTTAGCTCCCATTGGCGTTCAGTTGGGCAGCTAAGTGCCTACCTTCCATCTGTATCTTTGAAAATATCCTCCCGCCCACTCCATCACTATTGATTTGAACCAGGTTCAAACTGATGGTCTAGATCAAAGTTTCCATCCTATTGTTAACCCTCCCTGCAAGATAAACTGGGATCAGACTCTGGCTGCCATCACAGGGACTAAAAGTGGGATACCTCTACGTGGGATTTCTGGATGGGGTATGGCTATATTGGGAGGAAAACTGGCTACCCCAACTGTACAGGCGTAGCACGGGACGTCCTTCTCCATGCTCCTTCTAGAACATCTGACAATATCTGCCCTCCAAAGAGATCATACTGCCATATCCCATCACTCAAGTAATGTACCTCCTCTCTCGTAAGATCTATAATTAAGCCAAAAATAAGGAAAATACCAACTTAACGTCAATATATAGAAACCTAAGTAGGTGTCATAGAGCTATCCTGTTACTTTGATTACACAAAGGAAAATAAATAATATTTAACAAATTTATGTAGGAGTTACTCAGAGTAGAGACCATAGCCATGTCTGACCCACTCTCATTAATCTGTCTAGTCTAATCTATCCCACACCCAGTTTACCTGAGCACCTGATAAAATTACAGTAACTCCTCACTTAAAGTCGTCCTGGTTAACGTTGTTTCGTTGCTGATCAATTAGGGAACATGCTCGTTTAAAGTTGTGCAATGCTCTCTTATAAGTGTCGTTTGGCAGCCGCCTGCTTTGTCCACTGCTTGCAGGAAGAGCATCCCGTTGCAGCTAGCTGGTGGGGGCTTGGAACCAGGGTGGACCGGCAGCCCCCATCAGCTCCCCGCTCCCCTAAGTTCCCTGTGCAGCAGCAGCCCAGCAGGCTATCAATTGCAGGCAGTTCAGCTGTCTCTCCCCCCACTGCCATGTGCTGTTCCTGCCCTCTGCCTTGGAGCTGCTCTCCAGAACCTCCTGCTTGCTGGGGTGGAAAGAGGGGCTAATATCAGGGTGTCCCCCTCCCCCCTGCTCCTGCACCCTGCTTACCCCATCTCCATAGAGCAGGCGACACACACGACAGGGCTCAGGACGGAGGGACCTTTTGGGGTCTCAGCTTGCTGATTAACTTAACAAGGTAGTGTACTTAAGAGTGGTGTCAGCTACTGAAAGGGGAAATACACATCTCTCTCTCTCACACAAGGTGTGTGTCTGTCTCTCTCTGTCATGCTGTCTCCCCTCCCTCCATTCGTGCTGCCTTGTAGACTGTGAGGCTACATTAACGAGTTAATCCTTAAAGGCTCAGCAAACTGCTAGTTCATCATTTAGCAGTAAGGCATTCCCTGGGAAATATCCTATCCTCTTCCACCCTCTTACTTCACCACCTCAACAAAGCTTCACAATCATCATCGCTGTGTACAGTATTAAATTGTTTGTTTAAAACTTATACTGTGTGTGTGTGTGTGTGTGTGTGTGTGTGTGTGTGTGTGTGTATAATATATATATATTATGACAAAGTTCCTCATCTGCCTTGGTGGGTCTTGCGCTTATTGGCGGATTTTCTCGCCTCGGAGATTCACGGCAGCCCTTAGTTTGGCCGTTTTCGTGAACCCACAGTCCAGGTCAACTCCTCCTTTGTCTGATCAGGACTTGGGAGGTTAGGGGGCAACCTAGGACCACCCTCTACTCCGGGTTCCAGCCCAGGGCCACGTGGAATGCAGCTGTCTGGAGTGCCTCCTGGAACAGCTGTGCGACAGCTACAACTCCCTGGGCTACTTCCCCATGGCCTCCTCCCAACACCTTCTTTATCCTCACCATAGGACCTTCCTCCTGGTGTCTGATATTGCTTATACTCCTCAGTCCTCCAGCAGTACGCCTTCTCACTCTCAGCTCCTAGTGCCTCTTGCTCCCAGCTCCTCACACACGCACCACAAACTGAAGCGAGCTCCTTTTTATACCCAGGTGCCCTGATTAGCCTGCCTTAATTGATTCTAGCAGCTTCTTGATTGGCTGCAGGTGTTCTAATCAGCCTGTCTGCCTTAATTGTTTCCAGAAAGTTCCTGATTGTTCTGGAACCTTCCCTGTTACCTTACCCAGGGAAAAGGGACCTACTTAACCTGGGGCTAATAGATCTGCTTTCTATCACTCTCCTGTAGCCATCTGGCCCGACCCTGTCACAATATATATATATATATTCTTTTGTCTGGCCAAAAAAAAAATATCCCTTGAACCTAACCCCCGCATTTACATTAATTCTTATGGGGAAATTGGATTCACTTAACATCGTTTCGCTTAAAGTTGCATTTTTCAGGAACATAACTCTAACGTTAAGTGAGGAGTTACTGTACAGAGAAAACCAAACTGAAGTGTCTTTGGTTTCGATTCCTCCCCCTCAAAGCAAATATTAAGTGTTATTTAAACCCTTCTTCCATTTACTTTTATATTGATCTTTCATATTTATTATTTGCAAGGGCTGGTGTTATTGTGAGAAAGATATTGTGGTGGATGAGGTGAGCCTTACACTTAGGCCTGAAGGTGGTAAAATTTATAGTAGTTCTCCCTTCTGTGGGGAGGGAGTTCCATACCTATGGGAGAACAGCAAGAAAGCTCTGCTTCCCAAATCCCAGCAATCTGATTGTGTTCACAGATAATTCTGTGGTTCCCATCGAGCAGGAGAGAGAGAGGTCCTCTGGTCATGTGGGCCTGTCCCATGGAGAACCTTGAATTTGATCTGATATTGGATAGGGAGACTGTGTAGCTAATGGAGGACTGGGGATGATGTGTGTGTGTTGACCAGATGTGGTTTAAAATATAATATTGCTATGTGTCTTTTTTCTTTTGTTTTTGTTTCCCTGGCAGACTTGCTGGAAAAGGATGTGCTCAGAGTTCCTTGCCCCGGAACATGGCGAAGCAATACCAGTTGACTTTGAAAAATGACTGGCCTGCTAGAAGAGTCTGCACTCTGAGTTCCTGTTTTCCAAAATGCAGTTCATCCAGCCTCCTGTCGAAGAATGGACTCGATTCCCTCAACTGGGAAGTGGTAACAAGATGCCATTTGGCTTTGCAGACCAACCTTTGGCTTTACTGATCCACAGGGCTTCTGAAAAGAGCCCTTGGGGGAATTTCATAAGTGTTCAGTGCTGGCCTAACTCAGTACCCATTGAAGTCAGTGGGAGTTCTACCGTTGGCTCCAGTGGGAACAGAGTTTGGCGGAGGTAAGCATTTTTTAAAATCCCTTCCACCATGTCTCAACTGTGGTATTTTCAAGAATTAATCATGACCAGTATACAGCTTCAACCGTCACTTAAATGCAGACTTCAGAAGGGAGTCGAGCAATGTGAAGTTGTCAACAGAGGAGCTCCCACTTTCAACCCGTGTACGTTAACAAGGGAATCAGACATCACCACCAGCAAAAGGATTTTTCATACTAGAGTTATTCTCATTTTCTCTGTGTAGGACAATATTATACAGAGCAGATTATAATATCAATATAAATTACCATTAAGAAAACAGGTAATCTCCTGTGCATTTGGCAGTAATGAATCCTAAGAGGAGTCTTCTTTGAAGAGAAATAAATGCAAGATAATGGACTGTGCTTGTAATGGGCTAGCCATTAGTGTGTCTGTGTTTATACACAAACAATTAAAATAGACCATCTGGCTCTCTGCTACCATTAAAATGTTTTCTTAACTTTATCCCTTCACTTTTCCCCATGCTTAGCTTTCGAGGGCAAGACAGTGTAAAATAGCAACTCTGGAACAAAAGAGCAGACTGAAACAGCTCCTCCAAAAAGAAACAAAGATAAGTAAACCAACTAATACCAAGGAACAAAGTCCCTTCCAGTGATATACAAACACTGAAAGTGTTGCAGGTAGTTACAGACTGGACGCTGGAGGCTCCCATCAATAGCAAACCATGAAGTGGAGCAGGTTCTGACAGTGATTATAGAAATGGGATGAAAAAATTCCAGTGTTGGACAAAACAGACACTAGAGTGCCTGAATTTTCAGATGTGCTGAACACTTGTAGCACCTACTGAAGTCAGCTGAAGTTGTGGGTGCTCGACACTCTGTAAATCGGGCACATACTGCCCAAGTCATTGTAAACCCTGAAATTTGCATAACAACTGCAAATTATCCATACAAAACCGCATGAGGCACCATCAGGGGAAAAGAGGGAGGAGTTATCTGCAATGACACTTCATCTCTCTGATACCTCTAAATCATAGTGTAACGTACATGGGGAAAACATTGCAAATTAAGCCTTCTAAGTGGCATTAATATTCAAAACAAGGCCTCAAGAACAGGGCAAAACATGATTATCAATCTATGGTAGTGCCAGCACAGAAAGAGAATTAACCAAGGTGACAATTCCATGCATGATAGTGTGATGGAGAGATACAGGGATAGGTAACTTTGGCCTTTCTATGGTAACAGATTTAGCACATAGTATTTACCATTTCTATTATGATTACATCCAAAGGCCCCAGTCAGGACTGGGGTCACATTGTGGTAGTTATAGAAACACAGATGCAGAGCCAATCCTTCCATGGGACACCTTACCAAAAAATCATTAATCTGCATACCCTAGCAGGCTCAAATATGCTTTGCGTGAAGGAGGGGAAGGTCAGGTATATGATTCCAATTTACAGTAGGAATCCCACAGTATATGAAGTACTTCATCAAACTCTGTCACCCTTGAGAAATATGATCTTAGTTGATATCCTTGTTGTAATCACTGGTAAATATATACCATTAAAAGATGCCCCTTATGTTCCCCTCTAACCCCATGGTTCTATGATTCTATGGGTATGCACAATACACTCTCAGTAAGAGGATGGTGCCATGTGCCTGCCTCTCCCATAATAGACTCTAGGGAACAGGAATATCCACTGTGAACACTCGTTTTATAGTGCTGATCACTGATTTAATTTTCAATCTCTACACAAGAAAGACTCCATCAGTTACTGTACTTTGTGGGCCTGCTTTGCTTGATTCTTATGGCCTGTACCTTGTATAGTCCTTTACACTTGTGTAATGCAGGTGTACATGACTAAACAAGGGACAAGGCAGTGGTGAATCTGCCCTATGTCGTAAAGTGTTTGAGGTAACAAATCAGATAACATAGTGATGGGTACAGTATGAAAACCTGAATGGAACAGAACAGAATTACAGAGCTAGAGAAAAAAGTACCTCAGTTTGATTATGAAAATGGTGAGCTCTTTGGAGCAGGGACTGTGTTTGTATAGTACATAGTATAATGGGAGTATTAACTTCTTAGGCACTGGTACAACAGAAATAATAATAATAATAATATCAAAACAAATGCTGTATAGTTTCTGATAAATAATCAACCTCACATCACAATTAAAATCTTAACTGTTTTTCCCTTGAGAGGTAACATCAAGTTGTTGGCAGGCTGATAGGTGACCTGGTTAAAAATCTCCTGAGAGACGATGGTTCTGAATAGTATCTTGATATTGCAGATTGGGTTTTGTTAGCAGCTTACTGGTCTTTGTGTCCAAATCAAATTTCCACATCATATGTATGTTGCATTGTCCACTGAAAGCAAAATCTAGCCCAAAGCTAAACATCTGGTAAACTACTCGAGCCAGCAGAAGTAGCTGATGTTAGGGCTGTGTGATTTCCTTGTGCATGGAAAAGCATATGAGGTGGAAAGTTATGCAGAAACATATGAGAGAACGTCAAAAAAAAAAACCCCACAGAAAAACAGTTTGTACTGCAGTTTTCTATTTGGATCCAAAGCTGAGTTGTAGGGGTTTAGTCTGGATCTGAACTTCCCCAAAGTTTGGATTATCTAGTTCACAGGAACAGGGTTATTACATAACATATATAAGCTAGTCCAGCACTTTGAGCATGTTTTCATAATGACTTCCCTGTTCTGACAACACATTTAGTGATTGACCTAAACCAAAATCCACTAACCCAAGCCTCTGAAACTTTTCCATTAGCACGAGGGGATTAGATCCCAAAATTGTTCGACCATTGCAAAATCAGGACATAGCCCTTACACAGAGAATGATTTTCTAAAATACAAGCACCTGTTCCTCCAACTGACTTCAGTGGGACCTGTGGGAGTTCAGCACCTCTGAAAATCAGGCCTAGAATGTCTTTGAACCCTTCAGCCAAATTAGCTACAATTCACAGCACTGATCAATACCCTAGAAAATTAAATGTCAAATTCTGGGCTCTTCTTTTTCTTCACATTGGTGAACATTCAGTTTCTAGCTCTCGTAAAATACATTACAATCGAAACTACAATCTGTCCGATTTCTTATTTTATTTGCCCACTGCACTTCTCAGTATATGCTATGAACATACAAGGAGGGCTGCCTCAAATTTTCATAGTCCAATATCCAGCTGTACTCTCATCACTCCCATTTTCCCACACAAGGAGGCCCATTTATATCCAGTTGGTGATTCAGCTGAGCCTTTGTGGCATAAGGCCGCTCTTCTGCTTTCCTCTGAAGCTTATCTGGACTTCTGCTTATTCCAGAGTTATAGCAGCTGCACATTTTCATATAACCTGATATTAGGATCATAAAAAAAAATCTTTCATCCCTTGCATTTTGCAGCACTACGTTCACAGCTCCTAAACCAGGGACTCCCCACTTCATCATTCCACCTTTGCAAGATCAATCACTGAATTAATGTTATCCCTAAATCTGCTCATTTAGTTTGGACACCAGTAATTCTAGAAGTAAAACATATCAGTTTTACTGCCCACAGTTAAGGAACAATCCATTTTGGGTGATCTCTGGAGAAACACTGGGCCAAATTCTTCCTTGACTTACACTTCTAACAACCCCATTGACTTCAGTTGTGTAAATCAAGGCAGAATCTGACCCATTACTTTGATTATCCCCTTGCTGATAACACTGCTGCACCCTCCACCACACTTGTCCAGCTTCTCTTTGGGAGTTTCCAGAGTTGTTTTTTGTCTCCAGGGCTCATTTCTTCAAGAATCTCTCAATGATTTTTGGAGAGGGCACAATTAATTTGGAGAAAACACCAACAAAAACAAACTGTGAAAGCAGATGGGCAAGTTTGGCTTAGTTCTGATGTTGGATCTATGGAGAAAAACCCTCTCAGCCATTTGGCCCTGTGCATTTCCCTGACCGTGATTTTGGGGATAAAATGAGCGGACTGAGTAACTCATAAAAGGGTGAGTGGGATGGAAGGAAATTGCAAGCTCTTTCTACGGCGGGGTCTCGATTGACAGTTTATACCCCTCTCTTTATTTCCAAAATATTAAGGCCCCAGTAAATGGCTTTAACGGGAGAGCTTTAGAAACAAGATGCATTGTGGGAATAAATTCTAAAGAGGAGAGAGATGCTTCAGGTGGTCAAGGGTGCACAAAGGCAACCATAATTCTGTGCTAACATTGCACCATCTGGATAGGCTTTCTACTGTTCCTTGTAACACATTGTACTTTTAAACCTTCTTCCAACAATCCCCTATTTGCAGATTTATTTCATTACACCTGACAAATTAAATTTAACACAAATTAAATGCTCAGGAGACAAGGCACAGTTTCTAATCTTGGCTCCTCACATTGACGGTGCCATTTAGGGACGTCTATGCAGCAAACGGCAGCGAGTCTCAGAGCCCGGGTCTACAGACTCAGGCTTGCCAGGCTCGCATTACGGCACGAGAAATAGCTGTGTAGACATTTGGGCTCAGGCTCAAGATGGGAAGGGGAGCGTCACAGCCTGATTTCCAGCCCCAGCTGTTGTTCCAGCCCCTGTTGTGTAGACATACCCAAAACAGCCCACACCAGGGCCGGCCCACAACATTTTGGCACCTGAGGCAGGGAGCTCAAATGATGCCCCCATGTCCCCTCGCTTGGGCCAAAACTTTGAAAGGTCTCAATTCTGCCTTCTTCCTGTTCTACTCCTCTTATGGTACTGCTCTGCTACCTACCCCAATAAAGGAGAACTAACAACTTAAAATGCCTTCTTCAAAAATTTTAAGTAACACTTAATTTTCAAATGCCTGAACAGCAAATGTAACTTTTCTTGTCTGCATAATAACACTAGCATTTTTATCTGTTTGAATAATCAAAGTGGTGCTTTCCGTGCCTTCTTGGTTGCAAAGAACTGCTTCCTGCTGAAGGTCCACAGTCTAGGCCAGCTCATGCTCTATTGAGATGGTTGCAAGGCCGACCAGCCTCTCCAGTGTCATGGTAGAGCGTAGATGTGTTTTTATTAACTTCAGCTTGAAGAAGCTGCGTTCGCCACTGGCAACTGTTACGAGAAGTGTTAGAAGTATGTGCAGAGCAACAAAAGCATTTGGAAAGAGGGTGGTCATCTTATTTGTGCACATATATTCCAGAACAGCCTTTGGAGTTGATCCTGCTGAAATGTATCTTGAAAGAGCTTTCAGTTCATCCCCTAAATCACTCGCATCAATATCGCACATGTCTCATGTGTCAACACTGTCTCTAGTGCTGGTGTAGGTCTTCTTCAGGTATAGTGAGGAGTTTTGGAATATCATACAACATCCCAAATATACTGCTGTGCTCCTTGAGCTGCATGAAACGTTCAACTGACGGTATTGCACAATCTAGCACCTGGTTAAAGAATTCAACTTTGAATTGTTGTTTGGGGTCTCTTATGGGATTATCCCGTGTCTTGTAATCAAAATGCCTTCTTCTTCGGTGACTCTTGTATTCTTGAATGGGTGGGAAAATAGCTTCAGTGTGAAGTTCCGCTGCCAACTTCTGTGCACTCTTCAAAACGCTTTGAAATCCCTCATCTGACCGGTCAGACTGCAGGTATGACTTTGCTTTGTCCAGTTGTTCCATTGCTCCAGATATATCAAGGTCAACACCTTGGAGTCTCTTGCTTACAACATTTATTTCAAACAATATGTCATGCCACAACACTAAGCCACCCAGAAATTTGAAGTTATGTATGTTTCTGGTGATTCCTTGCCCTCTGCCACTGTTCTCCCATGAACAGTTCCTGTTATAAGATTATCCTCCATAATGGCAACTATGGCATCATCTATCTTCCCAATTTGGTGTTTGAGAGGCTTTATCGCCTCCACTCGACTTTCCCATCGTGTGGCACTCAGTGGTTTCAGTGTCAGAGAGGATGTTCCCAGATGTTGCTTCAGAATTTGCCATCGATGAGTTGAGGCAGAGAAAAATACATAAATGCTTTGAATTACATTTAAAAATTCAGCAGCCTCACTAGAAGCTGATGCTGCATCACTAACCACCAAGTTCAATGAATGAGAACGGCATGGGACAAAAAAAGCTCGACGGTTTAACTCTCGGATCCGTGTCTGCACTCCTCTGTTCTTTCCTCTCATGTTGGCACCATTATCGTAGCCCTGACCTCTCATGTCAGCTATCGCAATTCTCATACCTTCCAGCTTTTTAAGAAGCATATTTGTCATACCAGCTCCTGTAGTATCATCAATGTCAATAAATTCTAGAAAATGCTCTCTGACAGTCACCATTGAAGGGAAATTTTCACTAGGTTCTGTTGTGGTTACAAAAGGCACCATTAAAGTCATTTTTTCTGTATGGCTGAAGTCAGGTGTGCAGTCCAGAATTACAGAGTAATATCTTGCTGACTTCAGATCTGCCACAATCTTCTGTTTTGTTGCCAGTAACTGTATGATCTCATTTTGAATTCTTTTTCCAAGGTAGTGGTATGTGTACATTTCTTGGGTGGTGACTCTTCTTAGATGCTCCTGGAGTACAGCATCAAACTCAGCCATCAGCTCCACAATTTTAAGGAAGTTTCCATTGTTTGGCACATACAGCTGATCTGAAGTGCCACGCAGTGCTAGGTTTTGGGTAGCAAACATTCTTACAATGGCAATGAGCCTTTTCAGAACATTTTGCCAGTAAAGCAACTCTGATGCAATCTTCTCTTGATGCGGATCATCTAGGGTGGCCTTTAACCTTACTCGCATCTCAAGCTCTTTCCACCTATAGAATGCTCTCTGGTGATTTGCTGCCTTCTCATGGCATGCCAGATTTCTAGTCAGATTTTTCCAGCCCTTTGTTCCTGTAGAACCCAATGTGGCTTGAATATTAGACTGGAAGAGTTTGCAACAAAAACAGTATGCAGCGTTCTGGGTTTTTGAGTACATAAGCCATGGCCTCTCCACTTTGTCACCATTGGGGATTTCACGCCAGTAATGTTTTGGATGGAAACTTCTATTTTCATTGTCTTTGGGGAACATGAAGTTTTTCACTTGCTGTGGCCCATGCAGTACAAGGAAGTCCCTCGGACTACTGCTCAAGTGGGTCCACAGTACTGGATCCTCTAGACTTCAGAAACTAAACTCAGCAGCAGCCGTTTCTTGCGCCTCCACCACACTCTTCTGTGATCTACACTTTTCTTCAGGAATGTGCATGGTTACATCCATTTGAGATGGAGATATGGATACTGCAGCAGCTGCCAGGTCACCTGCACTCTGACTGGAAGATCAGGCATCTCCTCACCCCTCACATCCTCACTGGGGCTGGAAGGCTCACCATGAACATTTGTGTCTATGTATCTCAGGAGAGCTCCTTCCTGCGTAGATAGAAAAGCTTCCTTTGCTTGCTTTCTTTTTCCGAATGCTGCCCCAGAGGGGTGTTTTTTTCTTTCACTCATGACTGCTGTTCTGTGCCAGCTATAGTGGCTCTCAACACTCAATTGAAGGGGACAAATAAGCAGGCTGGTAGCAGGGCCTGAGTGAGGGAAGATACCAGCGTCTTAAGGGCCTAACTGGCTCCTATTACTTCAGTTGACTGCCTGTTCTCCTCAAGTGGGTTCAGGGAAGCAGCAGGAAACAGGAAGCTCCCTCAGAAGCTGGTATTAATCAGTCCAGGCTCTTGGGGCTGCTAGAGAGGTACATAAGAGGCTCCTCCTCCTCTCTCTCCCTGCAGCTCCTGCTGCTTTCGGTTATTCCCTCTCACCTTTTCGCCTGCCTGCCTGTTATGTCTCTTGTGCCCTCCTTCCTCCAGCACAGCACTCCACCATCTCTCTGCATCTAGAGCAGAGAGAATACATATGCACCAATAGCAGAACCTAGTGAAAATGTTGTAAGTGCCTATCTGCAATGGCAATAGGTGTTCCACAAACCAATTAAACTGATAAATATAAAATAAATATTCTACTCAACAGCAGCCCCCCTTATGGCACATTTTCTTTCTATTAAGTAAACCCAAATGGGTTGACATGAGCGGTGACTGGAGAGTGATATAGTCGAGTGCAGTGGAAGCTGATAAAACCACCTTGCATCATCACCAAGGACATAGAAATATGCATTCTCAGTGCATTTCTTCTTCTTAGCGGGGCCAGCTGACCCAAAGTCATTTGAGCTTTGGACACAGGGATGTGTTGTCTGAGTTGAGAACTGAACACTTGAGACCATGATTTGCCCCTGATTTAGACCTGTTTATACAGGTGTAACCCCATGGATTTTAACATTGTTACTCCTGACTGATGCTGGTGCAAGAAACTCAGCCCCTGGGCTGCACAGAAGTGAGTCCCCACCAGGTTTAGAACTGTATGTACAAAACAAATATAAAGTGGGCACTTAATTTGCTGCGGTAGTGTAAAGCTGGGCTGGCATGGAAAGCATTAGGAAGAGGTGGTTGTCTGAAACGGAAATAAATCCTCCCCGGTAAATCCTCCCTGCTGTTTTCCAAAGGAGGGAAGTTACTGTTCCCCTTTGACCACAATAGGCATCCAGGTGATGTGAGAGGCACTGAGAGTCTGTTGTGAATACTTCACAGTGAAAGGTGTAGAAAATGACTTGTTGACTTACAAGAGTAAGAAAAATCCTGGCCCCACTGAAGTCAATGGCAAAGCTCCTATTGACTTAACTGGGGCCACGATGTCATGCTAAGTTTGGTTTTGAATGGTTTATTGTGTGTATAAGCAGGTATCTTTTCCCCCATCGCAGTATGTGTGTATAGCTCCACTCTAGTTTTATCATCCACTGTTGTTCATCCTTAGGCTGTAATGTTAGAGTGCAAGAAATAAGAATATATTTGTCTTTTAACTCCCTGCACTTTGTGGCCATTTGATTTTGTCAGGAATGTATATTATGGGGGGAATGAGCCTCACATGACTGCCTACAGATAACACACTACAGAAACCCCTCTTTACAGAGGGATCAAGGAGACAACACATAACCCTGAGTAATTTACACAAAAAAAGGGTTCGATATTAACAAAATATATAGCAATATATTAGTCAGTTTGGGAACTGCAGGACTTGGCCATAATCCTTCACTATCAGAAGCAATGCACATTGCATCAAAATTTCTCTTTTTTAAATACATTATCTACCAGTCTGGGGGGGAAAAAAAACCAAAAACTTCTCTTCGCTACTTTCTAGTCTGACAACAGGTATATATCAGCAGTTCTCTCAGCTTATTCTCTTCCACTGATTTCAGTGAAATAACTACGCAATCGTATTCACCCCTTTGTTGCTGTTCCTCTATTCTGCCTACCAAGTTCATTAAGCATTTTCTGCCAATAGTACATAAAGTATATGCCTGGAACCCGCAGTTTTAACAGCTGGGAATTCATTCATAAACGTGCAGTGTATCCTTACCAAACTCTGTTCCGCCACGTACAAACACAAGTAGAACAAGGATGTTTAATGTACTAAAATACATATCTTTCAGTTTTGGAACTGCAGCCTTTTTGTCCTATTCCAGTCAAAACTGAGAGAGAAGTTTATTGATTAAAGTCCGGTCTCTAGTGGTCATAAGACACCGTTACCAGTCACCATACACAACTCACTGAGGCCATTTGCCAGTCTTTCCCCTCCCACTGATTACTTCCAGAGAACGTTAAACAAGCATAATAAAGCTGGGACCAAGTTTCAATCTTGGCAGCCTAACCTAGCTGAAAAAGGTATCTCAAATGGATATTTGGATGTGCTGATTTCAGTACCTAGTTTTAGGTACCCATTTTTGAAAACATTGCTCCCCTTCTTTAACTTGCTAGGTTTATAAAGCTCAGCAACTTCCATTTTACCAGTGTCTAGCAGAAGGAAGGAGCTCTAGATCCAAAAATCTTGTGGGCAATACACATTTCTGGTCAGTTAATGAAAAATGTGGTTATCCTACATATATTTAACCCTTGGAACTCACTGCCACAACATATTATTGAGGTCAAAAGCTTAGAAGGTTTTAAAAAGTGGCTTAATCATGTATACAGATAATAACATGCACTATTTCACTCGATAGGTCATCAATTTATATGGCATAGAAATCTTTCATGTTTTAGGACAAGTAAACCACTGTCTAGGGTTAAGAAGAAACTTCCTCTGAGGGGACTGTGGAGGTTGTTTCATTGTCCCCTATGGAGGTTTCACACCTGCCTCCGAAGTATCTAGTTCTTACCCGATCATACCCAGTGATCTGTGCTAAGTCCTCTGCTTCTTTACTGACATTTTATATTCTGAAAATAAAATAAAAAACCTTAACTACAATGACGTGATAAAGTGAAAAGGTTTTTCAGATCACAGGCAGTCTGATAAGACCAATGTACAAAAGGATTTACTGATCCTCATGTACACCTATGTGCTGGTGACGGGTTGCCCCCCGTCCTCCGGGGTGCCACTGGATGTACTGGGGTACCACTGAGCCCGCCTGTTCCACCAGCCTGGGCTCCCTTACACTGTCCTGCTGAGCCAGGCCCTCAAGCCTCCTCCAGCACACACACAGGAAGGGATACACCCAGCTGCAGAAAGACACAGACACTGAAATCAGCACTACATGGGAAGGCTTCAGCTAGAGAATTGCCCAGCACTCAATGCACGCCCCCTCTGGAGTGTAAACCCCAAATTGTATCATCTTGCACTGCACAGAGAACTATACAGCATAAGCTCATGAAATCCATCCCCTCCCACAATGTGGAGGAAGATATAAACAGTTATGAATTCCACAAACTGGTTTTAGAGAAAACAAAAACAAGTTTATTAACTACAAAAGATAGATTTTAAGTTCCTATAAGTGATAGCAAGCAGATCAAAGCAGATTACCTTAGTACAGGGGTTGGCACCCTTTGGCACGCAGCCCCTCAGGGTAATCCACTGGCAGGCCGCGAGACATTTTGTTTACGCTGACCGTTCACAGGCATGGCCCCCCGCAGCTCCCAGTGACTGTGATTCGCCGTTCCCGGCCAATGGGAGCTGCAGGAAGTTATGCATCTATGCAAACCACCGAATGATGTAACTACATTGATTCCAGTAGAGTAACAGCATAAATAAATTTGACCCCTAATAAATAGCTGAACTGAAATTATCATTATAAGGGCACTGTCTTCAGCCAGGGTGGATTGATTAAAATCAAAGCAATGTAATCATTGATTTAAATCAGCAAGCAGGAACCTTTGATTTAACACAATCTGTTTTAATCTTGTTTTTCATTTGTACTTTTTAGTTATTTTCCTAAAGAAAGGTTGAGTCATTGGTTGGTAACCATTAAAACATGTTGATTTGCAACTATCTATAGCCTTTACACTAAATTTGGTGCTTCTTTTTGCTAATCAGGAAGATACAATATATGTATACACATTTTAAAGCAATTATATAACTTAACATACATTTATTCAGATTCTCGATTTTTACGTATTTTTATTATCTTAGAAAATGGCGAATGATGCATTTCTTATTTGCTAGATGATTACTTTTTTACTAGTGATTTGTAGCAAGCTCTACTTGTATGGAAATTCAAATTGAATTAAAGGTGCACAAAAACAGCATATTACTTTTTTTATTAAATAAAACTACCTTAAATGGCTTGAAACATAAGAAAAACATTCTATCAGTAACTTTTATCACCACATGTTTTACATGTAAAACTATGTGATTTATTAAACAAAGGAAGCATCATCTGTAGTTTGTGAAATGAACTGATTATTTCTGGTCACTATGGGCTGGTCTTCACTACAGGGAGATCAACACTGCTGCAATCAATGCAGCAGGGATCAATTTAGCAGATCTAGTGAAGACCCACTAAATCGACGGCAGAGCACGCTCCGGTCACCTCCCCGAGAAGAGTGAAGTAAATCGACCTTAACGCATCTCCCATCGACACAGTGCGGTGAAGACACCAGGGTAAGTCAACCTAAGCTATGTTGACTCCAGCTACATTATTCAGACAATTGGAATAGCGTAATTTAGGTTGATTTACCCCTGTAGTGAAGACAAGCCCTATGCCTTTCAGGATTTTAGGGCTAGTAGATCTCATCCTCTCACACCTGATTTTTATTCATAGATTGGAAGAGGAAAACAAGTTTTACTGCTTTTTCAACTCCCAATTGGTTTACTAACTTTGAACAAACCAGTCATTGAACTGAACTAGCTGAATAAACTGAAATGAAGAAAATATTGCATCCACAGAAAAGGCTACTGCTTGCAAAAGCTGATTTAGCACTTGAAAAACTCTGGTTCCATGTGCTTAACCCATGATTTCCACCAGTTCAGTGGTTTTAATTTCTTTAAAACTTGTCAGTAAACATATACTGCTTAATATTATTTTGTATTTAATTTAATGATTTTAATAGATTATAATAAGTTTAGGCCTTAACATAAGTTATCAATTTCAAATTTAATGTTAAATAGGTTTATTTAAACCTGTATTTAATTTAAATAAAAATCCAAGTTAAATTTTTAAAACATTTTTTTTAAATTAAAAAAAAATTGATTTTTAATCTGCCTTCTCTGCAATGCTGCATTTATGTGTCAAGAGCCCATTTTTATGGATCTATACTTTGGCCACAAAAAGCCACTTTGGACTGAATCACGGCATAAGGTCTTAACAATGATGCAAGCAAGACGAGGACCAAAACACCAGCTCTGGGCTCTTCATTCCTAGAGTATGGTGAAGAGATGCCAGTTAACTTTGCAGACCAACAGTTTTACTGCCCTAGAGTCCAGCGAACTACCCAATTGCTGCAAATCGATTCAATATAGGTAACATTTCTCCTGATTTATTAAATAAGAAAATGTGACTGGTTTCTGGACAAAAGAAGAATAAATCAACCAGCACACATTAGTCAGTAAAGAAAGTATCTCCACTGAAGAACTTGGATTTCTCTCCCCCTGCCTAGTGTGACATGGTAACTGCCCTTGTGATGTCATAACAGTCTGATGCGAGACACTATCCGAGGCTTTTCCTATTGTCTGCCTCTCTCACTTCTTTCAGAGTGCAGCTGTTCTCTCCTCCGTGCCCACAGAAACCATGGAAAATGAGCTGCAGCTACATGCCATGTGGAAACAGTCCCTGATTATCCCAGGAGTCATCCTGCAAGGGTGGAAATTTCTAAGACGCATGACGAAAAGGCTAGAATTATCACAGCGGAACGCTAAGAGGTAGGAGGTGCCTTTTTCTTTTTTTCCTCTTTATTTCCTCATCATTTCCTTTTTTTTTTCTTTCTTTAATCTATCGTTTCTTTTCAGAGCACGTGTTCATTCTCCTGGAAGAGAAGCCAGGGAGCCCGCTAGATAGTAACCACTGCCCTTGGGTTCAATCCCTGCAGTGAGTCCCTTGGGCAGCCCCAGCATGAAGGGAAGGAAGTAGTGTAGCATCTAGAAACCCCCAGTTCCTCTTTTATTGAGCATATATTGTAGACAGCACAAGTAGTGCTGCCTGTAGTTAAGGTTGCCTGACATTTTCATCGTAAGACAGTGTGTTCAGCTGCTTAGAACTTGGACAAACTTTAACCACTCATGCTTAAATTCTACACGGCAGATGCCTGTGGTGATGGGGTCGGGGATGCAGTGAGGGTCCTGGGGCTGGAATGAGGACGCGATAACTGGCCAGGGGCAGAAGGGGTCAGGGCTTGGAGAGAACAGGGCAACTACAGCACATTCCTCTCAGAACCTGGAACAGAACCCAGGTTTTCTGAGTCTCAACATTCTTTTACTGACAGAAAAGAGCTGTGAAATCCCATGGCAAAATGTGTGCCTCATCTCCCTCTAGCAGCTGGCCCATACAGAGCATGACAACCTACTGTTGCTATCAGTTACTCTGTTAGTTCAAGTGACAGAGGTCTGTGCAGTGGATCTAAACATTTTAATCCTGCTGATAACCCATATGGGTGTCAATATAGTTCTACTTCATGGCACTTGTTTTTTTCAGTTTGCTTTTTTAAAAACCTAAGACATTACATACAAAAAACCTATATTAAAAAAAGTTAAAGTTGCAAAATCAAGCATGCAAATGTGTTAGGAAATGCCAGAATTAAGGTTGCCTGTGCATTCAGAGAATGATTCTGGCTTGTGTACTGAATGAGGATGTTTTCTCTAAGATGCCTGCCTCATTTGTTGCAGAAGATGGAAGATGTGTAGTGAATGAGACAGGGTGTTACAGGAAGAGAGTGGTCTCGTGGTTAAGGCAGCTGAACCACCCTGAAGAACTGGATTCTACCCCTGCTTCTGCTACATAATTCCTATGTCATGCTGGGCAAGTCAGTTAAGCCAAACTTTTCACTGTGTAGTCTTCATTTTGTTGGATGACCAATTTGAGGCGCTGGGGTCTGACGTGCAGAAATGCTGAGCACTTACAGCTGCAACTGAAGTTAATGGGTGCTGTGCTGTGCTCTAAACAAAAAAAAAGTGTTATAAATGCTAAGTTCTCTGAAAAATCAGAGTATCTCAACCTGGGCACCCAAAATCAGCTCACACTTTTGATATATTTTGATATTTGATGTTCCTTGGTTCCCTGTCTGTAAAATGGGGATAACACCACCTCTTCATCTCACAGGGATGTTGTGAAAATAAATTCAGGAATGTGTGTGAAACACTCAGATATGACAGTGATGAACAACATCAAAGGCACAAGGGGAAAACAGCAATAAGTCTGTTTTCAGGTCACAGTTTTAATAGCTGGCAGTAAATAAGGCCTGGAGTCATACACAGAAGAAGGATAAAGATAAAATGAATTACTGAATAGCCGCTATGCAGTGAGCATCATCCACCCTGTGTACTGAATCAGGCAGGGGTTCAATGAAAAAAAATAGTGTGTGATTGTGAAATTTAAGGGTACGTCTACATCGTAATCAGTAGGTGCGACTGCAGCCGAGGTAGACATAACTGAGCGAGCTTTGATCTAGTCAAAGCTAGTTCAAGTAACAGAAGTGAAGCCTCTTGAGTATGTACCCTGGGTCCTGGAAAGGCAGGGCTAGCCCATGCCATTGCCTCTGTTGCCATGGCTTCACTCCTATTACTACTCATGCTAGCTTTCATCCAGATCAAAGCTAGATCAGGTATGTCTACATGCACCGACTGCAGTGTAGACATACCTAAAGGCTGAACCAGCATGCAAAGGGCTGTCCCCTAGTGGGGTGGGGGGCCCGGGACAAATCAGCCAGTATGGGCCCCTCTTAACATTTTTTATACAGGTGAAGAATACATTTTCTACTGGACAAAGGCTAGTTAGATTTTTGATAAACACTGAGCAAATGATGCTCCTCGCTGAGTCTGACAGCGATGCAGAGGGAAAGAAAAGGAGAACATAGAGGGAAAGTACTCATTTCCTGGAGCATTTTCTTTGTAACAAAGTAAGCTTGCTGCTCAGTAGCACTATCAGAATGCCGTGTTTTTCTTTCTTTTATGTCCCACTTACTTTCATTTATTTTAATTGGATCTGGGACTGAGGACAATCGTCACACCTTAATCCTCCAAACAACAAAGCAAGGGCACAAAGCCATCAAGAATAAAATACAAGGCACACAATGATACATCTCTTTAGCGACTTGAGGGTTTGGGTTTTTTGCCCCTGTAAATAATCCGGGAGGGTTCAAGATGTTGCAAAAGAGGTTAAACTGTCTCTAAATGATAGAAGTTAGAGGTGGGAAAACCATATTTACCAGTCCCCAAACCAGGGCAGGTTTGATCTCTCCATGCCTAGATTTACCAGCAAGCAGCAACTGGAAACACGGTCATTTTATATTTGTTTTAGCCTTTTAGTTCCTTTATGTTGGCAAATGGAAATTCAGTCCCATTTGCAAACCAATGCACCAGGGCTGGAAACAGTCCAAGACCCCAGCAACCCGCCTGCGGCTGCCCTATAAAGACTGAACTAATCATTAATTGCAGAGGCAAAGCGAGGTCTGTTCCTTCCTCCTGAGACCCCAGGCAGCAGCCAAGGGAGAGGTGAGTGGCTATTGCAATGCTCAATCCCGCACCTTCAGCCTTCATGCAAAAAAACAAACTTGTTTCAAACATGCTGAAATCGATCGGCCCCCAGGGCATGATGGGGAGCAATGGGGAAAGCAGTCTCCCCTCCTCCCACCACTACCCACTGCAAGCACTTTCCCTGTGCTACCCCCACCGAGCAGAGTCCGCACTGCCAGCCCCCAAGCAGGGAGCCGCTGAGCGATTCTCTCCTGTTCTCCAGAAGCCTGGGCAGCAGCCCCATCGCCACCTCCCGGGGAAACCCCCCTCTGCGCCCAAGCAAACCGCGGCACAGTAACTGCCCTTTCCCCTGCACCTCCAGCGAGCAAGTCACGCCGGGAGGAGACGGGATTGGGAAAAGCGAATCCCCCTTGAAAACGGGAGCGCCGCAATCGGCTTGTCTAGTAACAAACACAGCTGAATAGCATAAGCAGAAGACTCCCCTCCAACCCACCCCCACACACACATATCCACAGCTCCAGCCTCCAAATGTAGCTTGTAGCACGGCGCCCCCCAAAGCACGGGCCCAGAGTGGTCGCCCTGATTTCCCATACCCACAGGATGCCTCTGGTCATGCATATGCATGAGATAGCACAGGCAGCCTTATTTTTGGCATCATCTAACTTATGAGGGCTTGACTTTATGTAAACTTTACAGTCTTCTAATGTATTTTTCATATGTCATGTATATATTTGATATGAGGAGAGGAAGGACTTACTAGACAACATGCTACCCTCTCTGGCCTGTGCAGCACTGGACGCCAGGCTTCTTGGCACTGCAGGAAATCCTCACCAAAGTAAAAGATTCCATTTCACTTCTCACAAGGGTCCTAACAACTCTATCACCTTCTGCTCATATTCACATCTCCTCCATTAGCTCTCGAGCCGTGCCCAGGAGTGACCACTCTCTCCTGGGGTGAAATGAGAGCTCAGTCCTATGTCTATTCCTTCTGATATGTCGCCACCCAGACTGCTGTAGGCACAGACAGATGTTGCCTATCAATACCATGTGCATGAATCTGTCTTTTTTTAATTCAGTGGAACCATACTGTTTTTCAGGCCAATACGAGTGCCTGAGTGATCTGGCACAGCGGATTGTTGGAACTGATGTGCTGAACATGGCTCAGGCCTGACGGAGCACATTCAAAAGACCTGTTTCTCCACTGCCCCTTGTGCAGTCACTTACACCTGTGCAAACTGAGGGCAGCAAGGGTGTATAATGCCACCATTCTGATCTGGTAGCATTTGGCACTGATGTAACTGACTTCACTAGGGGCAAGACAGTGGAGAATCAGGTCCAGATTGTTTAGTTGATGTTCCCAGGAGCACCCAATTTATATTAACTTGGGCATCTAAATGAATGGTTTTTAAAGTGTCAACATTTTTATGAATGATGACAAAGAAACTAATTCCCACCTGCAGGGCGTGTTTGCTCAGAGCACACTGGGGAATCAGCTCACAGACACAGAGATGCTTTGCTATTATGAAGGGCCGTTTTCAGTTTTCTTCTCCAGACTGACATTAACCATTGCACTACAGCAAAACACCCTTGCACATAGCAGCCGCATCTGGGAACGTGGACATAGTGAAATTTCTCCTGCCTCAGAATGCTGACACGGATATCCAGGATCACTTTCACTACACCTCACTCCAGGAGGCTACTAAGTTCAAGTAGGTTTCTTCAGCGTACTACAACTACTCAGTCCCTCCATCACTAGGGGGCGGGGCTCGAGGGCTGTCATTTTTTAAAATACCATTTTCTCCTACTGCCTTTCTCCCTTCTTTCTTTGCTTGCGCTAACTGTCCACCAGAATGACAGATGAATATAGACAAGCAGAGAGAGGCTAAGCAAAGAATAGAGACTGCATTTTTAATCGCTTTGCTTAGTGCTAACAATGCACTTGTGCAATACAAGAAACAGTGCAAAGAGAGCTCCTTCTTGAAGAGCTTGCAAGGTAAGGAAGAAAGGAAAGGAGGACAAAGAGCTGAGAGAGACCTCAGAGAAAGAGAGAGAATGAGAGAGCTGTACTGAAAAAAGCAACAGACAGAGAAAAAAATTCCGAAGGGTGTTACAGAAACAGTAAGGTCAGAGGGAGGTATCCAGCCAGATGTAGCCAAACATACAGCAACAAGGGTATTTTCGTGGAGGGTGAAATTGGGGAGGCTTCTGATTAGTTTTATTTCTCTTTCTTCTACACTTCAGAAACATTGATGTTATCAAAGCTGTCATGGGATAGAGGGAAGGTCCTCTTATGGACTGGTAACTGGCTAAAAGATATTCCTACTGTTTGTTTCCTAAATGGTCAGTTTTCAGAATGGAGAGAGGTAAATAGTGGTGCTCCCCCAGGGGATCTGGTAAAAGGGGTAAACAGTGAGGTGGCAAAATTTGCAGATGATACAAAACTCCTCCAGATAGTTAAGTCCCAAGCAAACTGTGAAGAGCTACAAAAGGATCTCACAAAACTGGGTGACTGGGCAAATTTGTTAGTCTCTAAGGTGCCACAAGTACTCCTTTTCTAAAATGGCAGATGAAGTTCAATGTTGATAAATGCAAAATAATGCACATTGAAAAACATAATCCCAACTACACATATAAAATGATGGGGTCTAAATTAGCTGTTACCACTCAAGAAAGAGATTCTGGAGTCATTGTGGATAGTTCTTTGAAAACATCCACTCAATGTGCAGCAGCAGTCAAAAAAGCAAACAGAATGTTGGGAATTATTAAGAAAGGGATAGATAATAAGACAGAAAATATCATATTGCCTCTATATGAATCCATGATATGCCCACATCTTGAATACCGTGTGAAGAAGTGGTCGCCCCATCTCAACAAAGATATATTGGAATTGGAAAAGGTTCAGAAGAGGGCAATAAAAATCATTTTGGGTATGGAATGGCTTCCATATGAGGAGCGATTAATAATACTGGGATTTTTCAGCTTGGAAAAGAGACAACTAAGGGGGGATATGAAAGAGGTCTATAAAATCATGACTGGTGTGGAGAAAGTAAATAAGCAAGTGTTATTTACTTCTTCTCATAAACACAAGAATTAGGGGTCACTAAATTAAATTAATAGGCAGCAAGTTTAAAACAAACAAAAGGAAGTATTTTTTTCAAACACACAGTCAACCTGTGGAGCTCTTTGCCAAAGGTTGTTGTGAAGGCCCAGACGATAACGGGTTCAAAAAAGAACTAGATAAGTTCATGGAGGATAGGTCCATCAATGGCTATTAGGCAGGATGGACAGGGATGGTGTCCCTCGCCTCTGTTTGCCAGAAGCTGGGAGTGGGCGACAGGAGATGGATTACTTGTTGTTTACCTGTTCTGTTTATTCCCTTTGGGGTACCTGGCATTGGCCACTGTCGGAAGACAGGATGCTGGGCTAGATGGACCTTTGGTCTGACCCAGTATGGCCATTCTTATGTTATGACTCCCTGTATATTGGCTTGTTAACCTGTTGTAGGCAGCATTTCTGCTTCATCTCCTTGCTGGATGGTGGCTTCTGTGCACCATATTTCCAAATCAAAAGCAAAGTAGATCTCATTTTCTCCCACTCTCTTTCTCATTACCTGCACTTCTTGTAATCCTCTGTTTGTCACCTACTCACTCTCCACCATATGTCTCTTTCCTTGCAGTCCCGTATGCCTGCAGTAGCTTGCCTTTCCTTGGATGCCAAGTGCTTTTAAGTGATTGAAACTGTGAAATATGAAATTGGAACCATGCGCATGCAGTTTCATTCAGTGGATAAAGTGTTAGGGACAGACCCGAGACAGAGCCATATAGAAAAAGTGAGACAGAAATAGACAGAATGACATGTAAGCTAGGCAAGAACTGTTACTGTATGTTTTACAGTGCTTAGCACAATGGGGCCTCTGAGCTGGCTGAGGCCTCTATATTGCTGCCACAATAACAATAATAAACAGTAATTAGTAATACTTATATTACACATATATACATATTTGCATATACAAGGAAAGGCAGACACAGAGGAATTCACACAATGAGGCGAAGATGGTAAAATAGAGACAAACAAAAAAAAGGGGGGGGGGGGGATAACAGACCCACAGAGGAAGACAGAGTGAAAGAGGCACAAAGAAATTTAAATCTTTCCAAGCCTATTGAACAGTACATGTCAACAAACATCAATTTCATTGTACACACACAGCCCAAAAAATATTTACATTGATAACTGAAATGTACAGATAGGCAAAGAAAGAAAAATGCTACTTGAGGATTAAATGTTTGATTGAAGGCTAATTACTTTGTATATTTTTACATATGATGTTGATGATTTGTGTGTTAATGGTTATAAAGCTTTAACATTTTTAATCTCAACATCTACTGTCATTAAATAATTATTGTCTGACTCCCACACCCAAAATTTCCTGCAAATGTAAACATTTAAATAGCTAAAAATAAAAACAAAATGCTTAAAAATAAACATATCTGTTGAAATTATATATAAAAAAATAAAAATAGAATTCTACCAAGACTACACACTGGGAAACCTCTGTAGCAACAACAGAGCCCCATTCCTCTGTTAGAAGCCGTCTAAGCTTTGCTTCCCCCAGACAAAGAATTCTGACCATGATAAAAAACGGAGTTGCTGTGGAACCCAAGATGAATGAATCCCACCCCACCCCTCCTTTTTTAATAGGCTTGTTGCTATTTAATTCATCCTTTCTCCACTGCATAAATACCTCTGCAAAAGTCCTGAGCTCATTTAAAAACTTCCTTGGTCACTGCATTCTTTTCCTAGAAAAGCAATTTAAATGTTCAAAGACCAACAAATTCCTGTTGTCCAAAGGACAGAAACGGCGTGTAATAAACTAAAAAAAAAAAGAGAAGTGATGATGCAGATGAGAGCGATTAACTACACATGACCACATGATGGCAGTACAATACACAAAATGGGCCATGAAATGGATTCCCATTGTCAGTAATAGGGGTTGTATATAACCACAGCTATGCCTATAAAGGTTTGGGGGAGAAAGGGAAAGAGGCCTCTGATTCAGCCAAAGCTTCGCTCTCCTCATAGCCAGTGGGAGGCTGATAATAACACCCTTAGTAGAGCCTGCTGAGACCAGCCCTGAGTTTAGCTATACAACTTATTTTTATACTGAGTACACAGTACAGTGTTGAAAGAACGAAAAAGAAAGAGAAAGAACGAAAGAAAACGAAAGACAGAAAAAAAGAGAATGAAAGAAAATGAAAGAGAAAGAAAAAGAGAAAGAAAAAGAAATTAGAGAAAAGAGAGAAAAACACTTTATAGAGGGGAACTGTGTGCATAGAGGGGGTTGGCTAGGCAGAGTGATTCTGCAACAGACAGGAAGAAGAGAACCTCATTCCAAAAGGGCAGTAAAATGAAAGGAGAACCACAAAAGCAGTATAAATGCTAGTAAGAATTTCTGCGAACTAGTTTCAGTGAGGGGAAATGGAAGGATAAGCTCATAAGGGAGAGGAAAGGGCACAATAGTGGGTGAGCAGGTAAAGGGCAGCCCTTGCTTTCAGTCACACCTCAGCCTGTGTGACATCTGATGAGAGCAGGTATAAGAAGAGACATAAGTAAGTTCCTCTTTGAGTGTCCTCTGCATATGACCACACATAGGATGCGCCAGCCGGGTGCAGCTTAGATGGTGGAACTAACTAGCAATGCCTGGTGGAGCAATCACACACGCCTCCCGCCTCTCCCCTTGCCATGCATGAACATTCTAAGGGTGAGGCTATAAGAGGGTCTCTAATTCTATGGCATATCCGCTGTGTAATATCTGCAAGATCCACCTGCCTGAGGTTATTGATTTCCAATTGTTGCAGAAATGGCACAGGTGGTCTCCAAAGAGGTCTTCAGGTCTGTGTGATAGACCCAGGACAGTTGCGTTCAGCAGAGAGGTAGAAGGCAGATATACTGGCCACTGGATAAGCAGTTTTCTGTTCCCTGACTGACCAGAGCAGGGACTGCTCCAGGCTAATGAGAACACCTGACTCCAATTAACCTGCAAAGAGTCAGGTGAGGCCACTAAGCTAATGTGAACACCTGACTCTAATTAAGGCCCCTCTGATACTATAAATGGGCTTACTCTGGTCAGGCTGAGGGGAGCCAGAGGAGAGAAAGTGTGGCTGAAGGGCTGGGTAATGAAGACAACCTCAAGCCACTGGACAGGGAGCCCTAAGGTAAGGATGAAGAAGGCGTTACAAGAGAGAAGAGGGGATTGCTGTGGGGAAGTGGCCCAGGGAAACGTAGCAACTCTGGCAGTGAAAGGTCGGCTGCCAACAGCTGCTGCCGTTAGGGTCCCTGGGCCGGAACCCAGAGCAGAGGGCGGCCCTGGGTTCCCCCCAACCCACCACTACAGAAACATCTCCTGGGAGGGAAAGATAGGCCCCTATCAGGACAGGAGGCTAAACTGTTTGGGAATAAGCCCATAGGGACAACAGAGACTGTGGGAATTCTCTCACCAACCTCCTTGCTTGCTTATGATGAAAAGGGCTCAGTAGACTGTAACCCTGGCCCTAGAGAGAGAAGGGCTACATGAAGGGTCACAGTGAGCCTCTGAGGCTAGCATAAACCACCTGGAAGCGCGGGACCCACGGGGACAAGTTCAGAGCTCTGCCACATCTGCAAAAGAGGGCATGGCACTACAGCCACTTCATTTCTTTCCTACCACATCCAGCTGATGGTTCAGGAACTGCTTCAAGCTTTGGCTCAAATCCTTCTCTTCAGTGCCTTGTAAGGCTATATCTACAGTTAATGGCAGTGTGTTGAGTACATTCATGCCCCCTAGCACATGTATAAATTGCAATGTAGACTTTGAGGCAGCGCTTAAGTAAGTAAAGACACACCAGAACCTCAGGGTATATACCCTATATGCAAGGTGTCAATTTCAAGCCTTGAGAAGGATGCAGATCCATATGATGGATCTCAGCAATTACTGTTACAGATTGTTGATGGGTCAAATTGGAACCATCACATCTGAAGGTATGATATCCTCCTCCATGGAGTGAAAGCCCTCCTTATCCTTGGTCTTAGTTCTGATGGTTTGGAATCTGACAAGTCCACAGAATGCCTTTCTGCTCTCATATCAGAGTTCTTTCTGCTCACCAGTTCCTTAACCAGTCTCGGACCACCAGGATCTGATGAACATCTCTCTTGTGAGTTGGCTCTGGGCACAGAGACCCATGCTATCAGGGAGTCTCTATTTGTAGGCTGACGGTTTTGGATCCTTCTTTGGAACCATAGCTTTCTTCAAACTCAGAACTGCAGCAGATAAGTTCTGCAGAGACTTCTGTTGCTTCTTATCCCCTGGTGTATTAGGGGCTGAAGAAGGTCTGTGAAGTGTCTCAGATTCAAGTGAAGGACTGGATCTGGATGGCTTAGCTACTAATGCCTCTTGGAGCAGTATAGCCTGTAATCTGTTCTGCTGCTCCTTATGTGCTCTCCAAGTAAAAGTGGAGCATATGGAGCATTTGATGGAGCGTGTCCCTCTCCTAGGCATGCCAGGCATCTTGTATGCACATCCAATGTCGGGAAGACTGAAGGGCAGGAGACGTCTTTTAAATCCTGTCATCTGAATCTTCAGATGCAAGATCCCAGAATCGAAGATCAGCACTATCTAAAAACTATGTACACTAAATTACGTTTAAAAACTCATCTAAAAACTAATCTTCTGGTCAGGTCACAATTGAAAACTGCTACCGCTATGACCGTAAGCAGTACAACCTGTACTGGTCAATGCAGGGTGCTGGGCAGTGGTTAATTAACCCAGAAACCTCAGGAAGCGCCAACGGCTTTGGGCTGCTGAGCGCCTGAGGAAGGTAGTGGAACCCTTGATGGAGGAAATGCCATCAAAAGGTGGATGAGCAAATTCACTCAGTGTTTTTGCCAATGACATCCACACAGGACAGACTGGGTCCTTCAGCTGTGGCTGATAATAAATCTAGGAGCCCCGAAAGGCAGACAGGAGCCCCGAAAGGCAGGCAAATGGAAGAGCTCCCCTGCTCTGGCAACTCCTGCAGCATAGCTGGTTCCAAATGTATCAACTCCCATCCTTCCTTTGGTCCAAACCAGTGAAGTCAAGAGGGGGACGCTGACACATGGGCAAAGCAGTGCCTCCATATCAACTGCCCAGGCTAAACACAGAAGGTGGCAGTTACGGGTTATAAGCTTTCACTCAATTGGCATAGAGGAGGGCGCCATGGGTCACCTTAGATGGTGGGAGGAATCACTGCGTTCCATTGGTCAGCCACTGCCTGCCACAAAGCCAGGCAACCTGAAGACAATTAAGTGCTGACCTGCCCCAGACTGCCCGCCTCATGGGGTGCTTGGGGCTAGACCAAAAGTTGAATGGCAAACGGAAACTTTGCACCTGGCAAAAATAAGAAACCAAGAACTTTACAGCTTGGCAGCTGGAATGTCAGGACCATGTGTCTGGGACTGACAGACAATGACAACCTACAATACACAAGCAGCATACAGAAGTCAGCTTTGATAGACTGTGAGCTCTACAAACTCAATGTTGACATTGCAGCTCTTCAGGAAACAAGACTTGCAGATGCTGGTTCTGTCCAAGAGGCCAATTATATCTTCTTTTGGCCAGGTAAAAGCAGCGAAGAAAATGGTCTGCACGGTGTCAGTTTTGCTGTGAGAAACAAGTGGGTAAGGCTCCTAGAAACACCCATTGGGAAGTCAGAGCGTATCATCTCACTTAAACTTCAGACGACCATCGGCTCTGTGAACATCATTAGTGCCTATGCACCAACATTCAAATCTAGCCCTGAAGAGAAGGATACATTTTATAGCTCTTTGCATGAAGTCATCAAAAGAATACCATCAACTGACCAACTTTTTCTCCTTGGTGACTTTAATGCAAGAGTCGGTGCAGACAACAACTCATAGCTAGATTGCCTAGGACATTTTGGCATTGGCAAGATGAATGAGAACGGCCAACAACTTCTTGAATTCTGCTCCCAAAACCATTACCAATTGATATTTTACAGGAAATTATCGTCATGGCGACATCCACGATCAGGCCACTGGCACCAATTAAACCTTAACAAAAACAGTGAGGAGTACTAGTGGCACCTTAGAAACTAGCAAATTTATTTGGGCATAAGCTTTCGTGGGCTAAAACCCATTTCATCAGATGCATGGAGTGGAAAATACAGAAGGAAGATAGATAGATAGATAGATAGATATAACACTACATGAGAAGATGGGAGTTGCCTTACCACGTGGGGGAGTCGAGACAGTTTAATTAAAGTGGGCTATTATCAACAGGACGAAAAATCACTTTTGTAGTAGTAATCAAGGTGACTCATTTTAAACAGTTGCCAAGAAGGTGTGAGTAACAGGAGGAGGAATTTAGTTGTTAGTTCTTGTAGTGACTCATCTACTCCCAGTCTTTATTCAGGTCTTGTTAGACCTAATTAGATCTTGTTATCATCGGGAGGAAAGACCTACCTTTAGTGCAGAACACTTGCACGTTCCACAGTGCTGACTGTGACACTGACCACTCCTTGATTAATAGCAAAGTGAAGATTACAGCCAAGAAACTACATAGAGCAAAACCTAGGGGAAAGCCCAAAATCAATGCTATTAACACCAAAAACCAGAGGAAATGCCAGGAGTTTGGATAGGCTTTTGAACTTAGCATGCAAGGAAAGTCATTATCGGAGAAGACAAGGGAATTTTGGGAAGATTTAAGAACAACAATACATGAAACAGCTTTAGCTACATTTGGGGGAAAGACCATCAAAAAAGGACTGGTTTGAAGGAAATGAAGCGGAACTATTACCTCTCAATCAATATTAAGAACACAGCTGATCTGGAACACAACAAGAAGCCAACAGAGAGCACCAAAGTGAGACTTTGACATGCAAAAACCGAGATACAGCGAGCAAGCAGATGCTGTGAAAATCATTACTGGATCAAGCTCTGTGAAGAGATAAAGACAGCCTCAGACACAGGAAACCTCAAAGTCATGTATGATGGCCTGAAGAAAGCTCTAGGTCCCTCTGTCAACAAGGTTGCCCCTCTCAAATCGCACAGTGGTGAAATCATTACAGACAAAAGCAAGCAGTTGTCTCCTTGGGTTGAACACTATTCAGAGCTATACACACAACAAAGAAACATCACCAGCGAATCACTGTACCAGATACCAACTCGACAGGTCATTTCAGAGCTAGATGTGGAGCCCACTGTAGAAGAGCTAAGCAAGGCCATTGATTTGCTATCAATGATTTTCAAGGCTCCTGGAAAAGATGGCATCCCAGCGGAAATCCTCAACTGTGGGAAAGACTGCATAATACCATATCTTCATCAGCTGCTACTTAACTGCTGGAAGGAGGGTAAGGTACCACAAGAGATGTGCAATGCAAACATCACTTTGTATAAAAATAAAGGCGATAAGGGTGACTGCAACAGGTACAGGGGTATCTCGCTACTACGCATAGCGGGAAAAGCTTTCCCAAAAGTTATCTTAATGTGCCTACAACAGCTGGCAAATCGTGTCTACCCTGAATCACAGTGTTGGAAGATCAACTATAGACATGATATTTTCTCTGCGTCAACTCCAAGTTAAAAGTGCATGGCCTTTGTGGACCTAACCAAAGCCTTTGACACAGTCAGCAGAGCAGGTCTATTTGCAATACTAGAAATACTAGTGTCATAAATATAAAGGAAAGGGTAAACACCTTTAAAATCCCTCCTGGCCAGAGGAAAAATCCTCTCACCTGTAAAGGGTTAAGAAGCTAAAGGTAACCTCACTGGCACCTGACCAAAATGACCAATGAGGAGACAAGATACTTTCAAAAGCTGGGAGGAGGGAGAAAAACAAAGGGTCTGTGTCTCGGTATGCTGCTTTTGCCAGAAATAGAACAGGAATGGAGTCTTAGAACTTTTAGTAAGTAATCTAGCTAGGTATGTGTTAGATTATGATTTCTTTAAATGGCTGAGAAAAGAACTGTGCTGAATAGAATGACTATTCCTGTCTGTGTGTCTTTTTTGTAACTTAAGGTTTTGCCTAGAGGGATTCTCTATGTTTTTAATCTAATTACCCTGTAAGGTATCTACCATCCTGATTTTACAGAGGTGATTCCTTTACTTCTATTTACTTCTATTTCTATTAAAAGTCTTCTTGTAAGAAAACTGAATGCTTTTTCATTGTTCTCAGATCCAAGGGTTTGGGTCTGTGGTCACCTATGCAAATTGGTGAGGATTTTTACCAAACCTTTCCCAGGAAGTGGGGTGCAAGGGTTGGGAGGATTTTGGGGGGAAAGACGTGTCCAAACTACGTTTCCCAGTAAACCCAGTTAGAGTTTGGTGGTGGCAGTGGATATTCCAAGGGCAAAGGATAAAATTAATTTGTACCTTGGGGAAGTTTTAACCTAAGCTGGTAAAAGTAAGCTTAGGAGGTTTTCATGCAGGTCCCCACATCTGTACCCTAGAGTTCAGAGTGGGGGAGGAACCTTGACAACTAGGATGTCCACCAACCCTGTTAAGTCTTATAGGTTCATTCCACAACAACGTGAGAGCAACTGTCCAGTTTGACGGGTCCATTTGAGACACCTATGAGATGAAAGCGGAGGAAGCAAGGATGTGTTCTTGCTCCAGTACTCTTGAACTGTGCATTTAAGGACATGAAAGATGGAGTATATCTCCACACAAGATCAGATGGGAAACTCTTCAACCTGTCCCGACTTAAGTCAAAGACCAAAGTCAAATAGGTTCTAATCAGGGAACTTCTATTTGCTGCTGATGCTGCCCTCATAGCCCACAATAAAAATCTACTACAAGAACTCATAGACTGCCTTTCAAGTACCTGTCAGGCATTTGCTCTCACCATCAGCATCAAGAAAACGGTTGTATTAGGACAGGGGTTTCCACAAGATCCTTCAATTACCTTAAATGCAAACCAGCTACAAGTAGTCCAAAAGTTCAGATATTTAGGTTCTACAGTGACGATCAACCTCTCACTGGATGAAGAACTAAATATTTGCATTGGAAAGGCTGCCACCACCTTTAGCAGACTAACTAAAAGAGCATGAAACAACTCAAAGCTTACCATCAAGACCAAAATTCTAGTGTACCAAGCTTGCATCCTCAGCACTCTCACATATGGTGGGGAAACATGAACAAACATGCCCATAAACAGCAAGCAGCTCTCAACCAAGATACATAGATTTGCAATAACTCCCAAAGATCACGCAAATCTCGGATTGGCCTATTCAGTCACATGAGACATTGCAAACCATCTACATCATAGGTTGCAATTCCCACCATCTCTCGCAGACGAAAGGATGCCAGTAACCAATAAAAACTAATCTAAGGCCTTGTCTATGCTGGCAGTGGAATGTATGGTATGTGTAGCTACACACCACAGTGAAAAGCAGGCTGCGTCCACACTACACCATGCAGCTACACATGTCAGTGAAAGGATCTGGCAGCAGGGAGGCAGCTGGGAGCGGTTGGAGCCTTTCCCCACTGCTGAAGTCTTTCACTGTGGCAGGGAAAGGCTCTGGCAGTTCTGCATTGCTGGAACTTTTCCCTGCAACAACTACTGGAGCTTTTTCCTGCTGCCAGAGCCTTTTACTGCATTGGGGAAAGGCTCTGGTAGCAGTGAGGCAGCAGGACACTACATTGCTAAAAATAGTAGTGTAAATATGAGACACTCTGCTTGGGCATGTAGAGAACCATGTAGACATTGATACCACCCAGGCTTATCAGGACTGAAACGGAGATCAGATCTGCAATCTGACTCTGAACATGAACAAATTACACAGCAAAAAGAAAACCACACTGCCAGACAACCATATGAGGAGGACTCTTATCATATGACATTTTATCATTCGGATCCTAATATGGAATTGTGGCCAGAGTGTCAGATTCTGCCGTGGGTAAGATGGCCATACTGGCCCTCCCTCTGGACATTTTCCAGAGCCTCACCCCCTTTTTATGTAAGGAAACCTTCTCCACCTACTAAGCCGGAAATTTTCAAGTGTCAGATCCTGAGGTCCCAGATCCGTCTGCAAGACACAAGAGTAGAGATTGGTCCCCTCCAATCATCCTGGATATGCTTTTAGTGCAAGAGGAACCAATGTTAGCTGAACATACTCATGAAATGGAACCTGAGTCAGAGGGTCAAATCTCTCCATATTACAGTATGGCTGCCTTTCAGAAGCTATCCCACAATGCCCCATATTGACAGTTAAATCGGTGCAAGCACTCCTGGTGAGGACGCGCACTGCTGACACAAGGAGCATAGTGTGGACGTTTAAAACAGATTCAATAATCTGCGGTGACTGTACGTTGACCTAACTTAGGTCAATCTAATTTTGTAGTATAAACTTGCCCTGAAACAGAGTTAGTGAGGCAGAGAAATGGAAACAGCTGAAACTGCAGCAAACCCAAGCAAGCATTTAAGAGCCCTAGACATACATCATTACTGGGTTTGTGTTCACTGAAAAAAGGTTCATTTTGTACATTAAAATAGCTCTCTCAATGTAAAATCCTAGCAGAGACGAGGCATAGCTAATTTTTACCTTTAAGTAGCTCAAGTCGAGGTCAACCTCAGGTGGTGAGTATAGGATTAATCTTGACTACCTACAGCAAGGTAAAAAACTACCCATATGCTGCGTCTCCACTATAGCTATCTCAGTGTAAAAGCACAACTTTTTGCAGTGAAGACAAAGCCACGGTTACTAATTCAAAAATTACAGTGAAATAAACATGACAGTGAGTAATGAAAAGCCCGCTTTATCCTCACTGACAAGGAAGAGGGGGGACTTTATAACCCACTCAAAGCCCCACCTCTTGCATTTGCCACCTCTTTTCACTTAGCAGTACTAGCAGCAATGGTATTCCGCTTTTTCCATTGCGCATCGTATAGTACACATTACCGTGTTGTGATAATGCAAATACATATACACCAGCAATCACATACACAGATTCACAACACATACCTAGCCAGCAAACTGCAAGATAGCTATTTAAAAACCTGTTCTTATTACTCTCCTGAAGAGTGACTTCAGTAAAATATAATACTGGCTCCCCATATTTACTGTATTACACATATAGGGTGCCAAGTGATTTTGAATTTTGGTTGTGACCAAAAAAACCCCCTTGAATGTCACTGTAATTCATAACTAGAATAATTATGCATTTGTACTGCAGTAGTTCCTAAAGGTTTCAGTCAGGGATCAAGACCCCATTCTGCTAGGTACTGTATACATGTACAACAAAAAGACAGTTTCTGCCCCAATAGTCTATATACAGTATTACCTACTCCTGGAAACAACTCCAGGTAAAAATAACTTTCCCGGTTCCTTCTATACCCTGCTTCCACCATGATCACAAAAAGGAACCTTCCAGAGGACAGCCTAAACAATTTCCTCTAGTACATTTCTAGGAAAGATGGCTGTAGTTAGCAGAGACTGATCAGAGAGAGAATTCAATTTACCTTCACTCAATATTGGATACAGTACAAAGAAGCAATTCCATTGCAGCCATAGAACAGGACCTCACTGCACTTCCCAGCCCAATGTATATCAACTTCCCAGTCCTACTGGAGTTCACTTTCAAACAGCAATATTCTGATCTCTAAAACTTGCCTGACATTAAAAGCTGATCAATTGAAAATGAGAATATTCACCTGGCTCTGATTTTGTTTGGGGATATAAGATATTTACAGAAATATGGACAGAAATTGCAAAGGAGAGAGACTTACAGAGGGACTCATTTACACTTATAGATGGGAGAAATTTTCCCCAAAATTGACCCTTCACATTGATGAATAATACAAACTATTTCCTGCATGCTGATTTCAGGTTTCCTTGTGAGATTTCCTCATTGATAAAAGGTACAAATGATTGGGCCACAGGCAGATTTGGGGTGTTCATCCTCCCGTTCTATTCCAAGGATAGTTTATACCAACCTAATTTGGAAGTAATTTTCTGGCTGACCGACATTTGTTCCTTGCCACAGTTAATTTCATTTGATTTTCTTTAGGCAAAAGGATTTGGAACAAAACTCAAAAGTAAACATTTGACATGAAAGGTTTTTAACATGTAATTTAGGATGCTACAACAAACAATCAAAATATCAGGTATTCCCCTGATTTTACCTTGCTGCAGAATTCATTAAAGATTTGATGGAAATTAGTTGCATTTTCAGGGTCATGTATTCAGCAATGCAGGATGGCCAGGAACACAGATGTCTGACAGCAGCTAAACTCCAGCAGATTATTCTGTAACCTGAGGGATCAAGTTAAGAAAGCAACTTACTTAGTTCAAGTTCTCTCCAAGCCTAGAATTCTCTGAATCCAAGACACCATTTCTGCACTGAATCCTAGAGACTTTCAGCTGAAAGTGGAGTACTGCTGATGAGTATCCTCAATCTCGGACACAATTCCCTGAAGTTTCTCAGATGCCAGGACTGCACACAGGTCCAGAAGTCATAATTAAAGTTTTGCTTCATGTTTTCTGGGCCCAGTGCTTATCTGTATGTTTGGGCACAATTTTGGGGGGTGATGGGATCTTCTGTATCTTCCCTATGGGAATTGTGGTGATTAGAAGTAAAATGAGAGAGACATTCTATTTCTGAACTTTAAACCATAATTATTTCTGTGTTGGGACTTGTTTTTTTTTTCCATTTATGTAGCTACTAGCTTTTAGTTAATTGCATTTCATACTTTCCTGTAACTTCAAGGTCCACCAAGCCTGGCCCATCTCATCTTATTTAGGCACCGCTTAGGGAATGAATTACCCCCTTTCACCAAACTCTTAAGGGTTGTGGGGTAGCATCCTTAAACATTAAAAGGGGTCCCTGTGGAAAGAACAATGAGCGTGGCTTCACTATATAAGGGCCAACTTCCTGTAGCCACAGCTAGACAAGTAAAGCTCAGATGTAGTTCTTTAGTTTTCTCTGTTTCTACTCTTTCTTTAATAAGCAGCCATTTGTATAAATGCATCTGTAATCTGTGTCTTGATTGTTGACATGAGGGACAGCAGCTGATGTCTTGCAAGACCCTGAAAAGGAAAAACTCCACCCACTACCTACAGGAGGAGAAGAGAAAACACGGTTTCAAGGAAAGCCATCCCATCTCACAATCCTTCGGCCTGTTCCCCTCTCCACTGCTCTCTTTCCTCTGGCTCCTCTCTCTCCTACAAGCAAACTATTTGCCCTACCTTGATCAAAACTTCCCTTACATCCTAATCTGCTTCTCTGATTTTGGGGGGAAATATCTGATGCCTGCATGACCCTGAAAATGACCATCTTCTCTCTCCTCTCCTGTGTCTCCAAAAGCCTTGAGCATGCTGTCTGCTCATATTGCCTTGGCTTCTCAACCAACTCTCTCTCTGATTCCCTCTAACCTGGTTTTCACCTATATATTTCACCAACTTGCCCTTCCCGGCTAAGTCAAAGGGCACTTTTGTCTTGTTATTTTACTTGATTTTCCTGCTGCTTTCAACACTGATAATCTCTCTCCCCCTTACATTTCTCTCTCCTCTCTGGGCATCTATGACTGTGCCCTCTTCTGGTTTTCCCTCCTACCTCCCTCATTGCTCTCATTTGACAGATCCCGATCCTCCCCGACTTTCTCTGTCTTTCACAGAGTTTGTTTTTCTTCCTTTCCTTTGTTCTATACACACTCAGGAGCCCATTTCCCCCCCCACACACACAAGTTTTTACTATCAACTCTAAGCCAATGACACCCAGGTCCACTGGAGTAGAATGCAGAGCCCAACGCCTGTTATTTCTACCTTGGATATTCCAGTTTAAGGGTTTAATTGAAAAAAAAATTCTGATCTTTCCCCCATCCAATTAGCTAGAAGCAATCTTCCCTGTCCTTGCTATTCAAGCATTCAAGCGGCATCCCAGTCCATTTTGCGACTTGTAGCAGCATATCAATGTGCGCTACTGGCCCCGACTTGAACTACTTAAAAAGGTCCTTGCAAAATAATTTAAAATGTTTATAATCCACTCAGTCCAATTATGACATCTAAAATACAGGATGGAACCATCCTATATTTTAAATATTTCATTACTACTCAGACCCATCCTTCAGCATCAATCAAACTGTAAAAGCCAAGTTTGCATAATAGAAATCCTCCCTTTTTGTGTTTCAGCTTATGTCCCCCAACTACTCATTGTTCTATACCCTTAGCTGTCTGTGGGACACTCTTATTTTGGCATTTTAAATGACCGATAGATTCTGGCATCTCACTACCAGGACTGCAAAGGCAACCCACGTCCCCCTTCATCAGGAGAGGAAGTGAATGGTGATAATTAAAATCAACAACAGAAAAACCGGGGGCGGGGAAGCGCTGCATGGTAGTTCTGCTGTAGCAGGTGCTATTCTATAGAATCTCACAGTGGCATTCTTTCTCCCTGAATCCACTCAACTGTCTATCTGCACATGCAAACGCCTGATTGGTACACTGAATCCTGGTAAATGTTAGAGCCAATTAGGTGCTCAGGAATTTATGTATTTTTGCATATAGTCCTGGCTTCTGATATTTTGGAAAATCAGGCCCTAAACTGTTAACAATTATTACATTTTTACTAAACTAGTGCAATGTTTGAGCTGTATGGATGAAAACTGCTGCTTAAATGTGTAAGTACCAATGTCTCCCTTGCTGACTCACTCTCCTGTGGGGTTAGAAAGCTGTTTGCCCTTCAAGGGCATACTGATGTAACCCTACCCCAAAGCATTCTAGGACTCAGATAGTCTAATGCAAACCAAGATTTACTGACAGAGGGGAAAACAGATTGAAATTGTGTGGTCCCTTTCCCTTTGAGTCATCTGACATAGTTGTTTTCAAACTTTTTTTAGCCTGTGACTCATAAAACAAAAAAATCATCTTGTGATCTGTCACATGCCATAATTCTTTAGAAATTCAAAAGATTGTGGGATTTGGATCATCGGACTAAGATCACTTTCATACCCATTACAGTCTTCACAAATAGAATATAGTTACCAACCGCCAGTAGCTGTCAATTAATTTTTTTGAAAATTAACTGATGAACGAAAAGTATGTTTTGTCAGTGGACAGCAAAACAGGAAGTCCTCATGTATAGATCATTTCTGGTCATACAACTCAAATGCTGAAAGTTGGGCAGAAGATATCTGTAGTTTCATCCCTTTGTACTGACAGGCACTGACTTCTGAACCCCTCTAAATAGCTGTTTCTGAACAGTCATGCCATGAATTTGTCACCTGACTGCATCATTTGAGAGGGGAATGAGTTTGCTTTGATTTGACTGGCAGCAGCAGATCCCAGCGTAACACTAATGACATCCAAGACACAGGGCACAATCAGTTCCCCTAACTATATGCGGCTTGGCAGCTTTTGCTGTTTGCTGCGACACCAAGTATGATGCTCAGAGGGCTTTCATATTTATAGTATTGTTATTTAATAAAACAGTCTTCTGATTTTGTAAACCCAGAAGCTTTCGTTTGGAAGAATGCAATGGGTTTCTTTTGTAAAAATGGGTCATTGGTCTCCAAAAGGCCCAGTGCTCGCTCCTTTTAATAGTGTATGTCTGTATAGATCTACCTTGAACTACAAACCCCATTTTTGTTTTGTGAATACCATTCTTCACTGTACCTTCACTGTGGCCTTTTAACCTCCATCTTGTATTGGAACTGTTAGAAGAGGGCTAACAAAAGAGAGCAATCAAGAGTCCATCTGGAGGGCCTTCCATTCAAATGGAAACAAGTAGGACAATGAGCTGGCTGCCGCCCAGAGGAACCAACTCTCCCAGGTGAGACTGTAACCAAGCAATGGATCACCTGATGAGGGATTTAAGACCACACTCAGGAGGTCACCAGACAGAAAGAACTGGAACTTTCTAAAAGGAAGGCTCTCTCACCAGCCATTTTAGAAGAGACCAGAATAAGAAGGTAAAGATGTGCCAGGGGAGAAGAGGGTCCTGGGACCATAAAAGGACTGACCAAAACGCAAAGGGCTTGCAGAGTGATGAGGTACTGGAGGGAGGGTTTTACATACAGGTTTTTGCTATTTTTCTGTAGATCTGTATATCTCTTGTGCTTTGTCTGTGAGAAAGATGTGATTGGTTTAAAATTTTCCTTGCAAAATCAGTGTGTCCCTGGCTTTCACTGTCACATAGTCCCTGAAGGGGGAAACAATAATTCAGAGGGGACACGGAGTCAATGGAATTCTGGGAGCATGCAAGAGCTACTGGGGAGGCTTGGGAAAGCTGACACTAATGACAGGTTCTAGGCAGGGAAACCTGTAGAGCAAGAGATAGCTGTAGGCACGGGGACAGAAAGCAAGATGTTGGGCTCCTGACTCTAGCAAAATGGCAAATTCCAGGATAAAAAGGAAGAATTCCATGGCATATTAGAAACGTGACCGATATCATGACCATGGAATGGCAGAGTCCTCAGGGGCTTGATTGAGATGAATCACAATTCTTAAGAGATAGTGTTTCAGACTCCCTGCAGATTCACGAAGGCACCACTGAATCAGTTTATGCTTGCTTCACTTTTTCAAGTTTCTACCTACAACCTAAGTTCCTCTAAGCTGTGCGGCTGGGTGGCTGCCCAGCAAGTTATCAAGGGCCGCGCACTTCAGGTGTCCCTCCGTCCACTGCCATGCTGCTCCTGCCCTCTGCCTTGGAGCTTCTCCCAGGGGCCTCCTGATGTCAGGGTGTCCCCCCGCCCCTGTACCCCATCTCTGCAGAGCTGGGGGGACGGGGATGTGACAGGGCTCAGGAGTGGGAGGGAGGGAGCTTGCTCTTGGCTGCTGCTGCCGTTTCTGCTTTGAGTGCTGATCTACCTAAAAGGGCTGAAAAGAAACAGCGCTCAGGATTTTAGTGAGGCTTCACCATTCAGGCTGCATTTTGCCATCATCTGAAATTTTGTGCTTTAATTACAACAACCCGAGTTTCTATCTTTTTCCATTGTGAATACAGAGTCATAACACTGTAAATTGATGTGTAAACACTAGAATGACAGTAACCTCCACAGAGCTGCCTCTCATGGAGAGAGAGGGCTGGGCCCTCTGTAGAAGAAGAAGAAAAAGGGCCCTTTCAGTGAGGAATGCAGTCTGGGAGATGTGTTCTCCCATCCTGGATCCATGTTGCCCAGGACTGGGGCAATGGCCTGACTTCTCTATAGGCTCCCAGCTCTATGTCAGAGCTATCAGCCAGGTCTCCAGGTTCTTGGGCATGGGCATAAGGATACTTTAAGTTTTAGTCCCCTGACTATAACTCAGAATGGGAGGAAGCTGTTCCACTTCTCCCAAAACTCAATGGGATACTCTATATACACACTTCTTCCTCAATATCATCCTCCTGTGCCCACATATACACACTGGGGCTTTAAGGAAAAGCACCATATAGTGTGAGAGTTAGCAATATTGATTACCGGAAGGATGCCCCAGGACAGCTGCAGTCCACTGGGGAGTCCTGCCAGGCTGTGAACATACTTAAAGGGGCAACACACGTCTCTCTCTCACACACAGTGTGTGTGTGTGTTTCTCTCTCTCTCACACACACACACACACACACACACACACACAGAGTCTTTCACTCACCTCCCAACAAGTACTTGTATTGTTCTTAATTCTTGATACTTCCTGCAATGCATATATAGTCTCTGTAATTTTATTATTTCAAAATGCTGTTATTTGAGTTTTTTGACTGGTCTATGCATTTCATAATTTTTATTTCTCTCTTACACTTAAATTTAATTCTCTGAGAAGTGAGTTCTAAAATGCCTAACCTGTCCTGGCTGAAGTAATTATTCCTATGGTAACTTTTAAAAAATATATATTATATCTAGGTTTTTTGTTTCTACTGGTGGCACACATCTGCTCAATACCTCGATAATTTGGTGCACATAACAAAATTCATTCTGCACATGGATAGAAAAAAATAGAAGGAACATTGCTTACAACTATACAAGCTAGAAACATTTTTTTTTAAATGGAAGGAATCAAAAAGGAAGGGTGGTCATGACCCCCAATGAAACTTCTTCATAACACACAGATCCAAGTTGAGAACCCTAGGACAGATAATTTTTTTAATTAAAAATGTACTTTTGATTTTCAATGTTTGGATTTGTAAGTGTAAATTTAATTCAGAATTACGGTATTAAATGTTGTTTGTTGAAAAAAACTACAATTTTCTCTCAAAGTTCTTCTGCCCTTTAAAGAAATCACTTATAAAAATTTATCTTAATACCATCTAGAAACAATTTTTGGCCTAGGAAACATCTTCTCCTATCATATACCCAGCATATACTCCATGAAAGATTAATCCAACTCCCCTCTTGCATGTCTTCACAAAGCGCACACAAGACAAAGTGTTTTTTTGTGCCAATAACTCTTGAAGAAAATAGTCTGTATTATTATTTCTCCGTTCTCACTATCCTCTGGTTTATTAGCTTTACTCATCTGGAGAAAAAATATTGAGGCACCTAGGAGACCAGTAACCCCTAATAATTAGGGATTATAATAGGCTGCACAAGGGATATCATTAAAAGTTCAGTGTTGAGACCAACAATTATAAACATTTTACAGTAATGGTTTCTGTAAATTGTAATTAAGTCCACTGGGCTTTATTAGGAAATCAGAATGTTTTTAGCACACAACAGTATTAATGGTATTGTAAGAGCTCTGTAATGATATTAGAAACCATTCTGATCAAAACAGTGAGGGGCTGCTGACTAGCTCGTTCAGCGAATTTATAATGAAATTACTCTAGATTCCTGATTTTAAGTAGGCGTGGGTAGTTCAGGGAATGGCAGTGAGATATGAAACCTTTTAACTCTGGCCAGTAGTGACCTAAAGTTATTTCCATTTTTACAAGTCTTTGGCAACCTCTGTAAAACAGGTTAATACAATTCTAAGTAAAAGTCTTTTAATTACATCAAAAGGCTCTTATTTCATGTGACTCTCAATACTATTGATACAAGGGCTGTCAAGCGATTAAAAAATTAATTTCAATTAATTGCAATTAATAACACTGTTAAACAATAATAGAATACCATTTGTTTAAATATTTTTGGATGTTTTCTATATTTTCAAATATATTGATTTCAGTTACAACACAGAATACAAAGTCCACAGTGCTCATTTTATATTTATTTTTGATTACAAGTATTTGCACTGTAAAAAAACCAAAAAAATAGCGACAAGTTTCAGAGTAGCAGCCGTGTTAGTCTGTATTCGCAAAAAGAAGAGTACTACTTGTGGCACCTTATGGTATGTCTACACTACGAAATTAGGTCGAATTTATAGAAGTTGGTTTTTTAGAAATCGTTTTTATATATTCGAGTGTGTGCGTCCCCACAGAAAATGCTCTAAGTGCATTAAGTGCATTAACTCGGCGGAGTGCTTCCACAGTACCGAGGCTAGCGTTGACTTCCGGAGCGTTGCACTATGCGTAGTTATCCCACAGTTCCCGCAGTCTCCGCTGCCCATTGGAATTCTGGGTTGAGATCCCAATGCCTGATGGGGCTAAAACATTGTCGCGGGTGGTTCTGGGTACATATCGTCAGGTCCCCGTTCCCTCCCTCCCTCCCTCCGTGAAAGCAGCAGCAGACAATCGTTTTGTGCCTTTTTTCTTGAGTTACCTGTGCAGACGCCATACCACGGCAAGCATGGAGCCCGCTCAACTCATTGTCACCGTATGTCTCCTGGGTGCTGGCAGACGTGGTACTGCATTGCTACACAGCAGCAGCAACCCCTTGCCTTGTGGCAGCAGACGGTACAATAGGACTGGTAGCCATCATCGTCATGTCCAAGGTGCTCCTGGCCACGTCGGCCAGGAGCGCCTGGGCAGACATGGGTGCAGGGACTACATTAGAGTGACTTGACCAGGTCATTCTCTTTAGTCCTGCAGTCAGTCCTATTGAACCATCTTATGGTGAGCAGGCAGGCGATACGGATTGCTAGCAGTCCTATTGTACCATCTTCTGCCGGGCAGGCAAGAGAGGAGGATGGCTAGCAGTCCTATTGTACCATCTTCTGCCAAGCAGCCATGAGATGTGGATGGCTTGCAGTCCTTCTGCACCATCTGCTGCCAGCCAAAGATGTAAAAGATAGATGGAGTGGATCAAAACAAGAAATAGACCAGATCTGTTTTGTACTCATTTGCTTCCCCGCTCCCCCGTCTAGGGGACTCATTCCTCTAGGTCACACTGCAGTCACTCACAGAGAAGGTGCAGCGAGGTAAATCTACCCATGTATCAATCAGAGGCCAGACCAACCTACTTGTTCCAATAAGAACAGTTACTTAGGTGCACCATTTCTTATTGGAACCCTCCGTGAAGTCCTGCCTGAAATACTCCTTGATGTAAAGCCACCCCCTTTGTTGATTTTAATTCCCTGTAAGCCATGTCGTCAGTCGCCCCTCCCTCCGTCAGAGCAACGGCAGACAATCGTTCTGCGCCTTTTTTCTGCGCGGACGCCATACTAAGGCAAGCATGGAAGCCGCTCAGCTCACTTTGGCAATTAGGAGCACATTAAACACCACACGCATTATCCAGCAGTGTATGCAGAACCAGAACGCGGCAGAACGATACCGGGCAAGGAGGCGATCTCAGCGCGGTCACATGAGTGATCAGGACATGGACACAGATTTCTCTGAAAGCATGGGCCCTGCCATGCATCATGGTGCTTATGGGGCAGGTTCATGCGGTGGAACGCCGATTCTGGGCTCGGGAAACAAGCACAGACTGGTGGGACCGCATAGTGTTGCGGGTCTGGGACGATTCCCAGTGGCTGCGAAACTTTCACATGCGTAAGGGCACTTTCATGGAACTCTGTGACTTGCTTTCCCCTGCCCTGAAGCGCATGAATACCAAGATGAGAGCAGCCCTCACAGTTGAGAAGCGAGTGGCGATAGCCCTGTGGAAGCTTGCAACGCCAGACAGCTACCGGTCGATTGGGAAACAATTTGGAGTGGGCAAATCTACTGTGGGGGCTGCTGTGATGCAAGTAGCCCACGCAATCAAAGATCTGCTGATATCAAGTGACCCTGGGAAATGTGCAGGTCATAGTGGATGGCTTTGCTGCAATGGGATTCCCTAACTGTGGTGGGGCCATAGACGGAACCCATATCCCTATCTTGGCACCGGAGCACCAAGCCGGCGAGTACATAAACCACAAGGGGTACTTTTCAATAGTGCTGCAAGCTCTGGTGGATCACAAGGGACATTTCACTAACATCAACGTGGGATGGCCGGGAAAAGTACATGACGCTCGCATCTTCAGGCACTCTGGTCTGTTTCAAAAGCTGCAGGAAGGGACTTTATTCCCAGACCAGAAAATAACTGTTGGGGATGTTGAAATGCCTATAGTTATCCTTGGGGACCCAGCCTACCCCTTAATGCCATGGCTCATGAAGCCGTACACAGGCAGCCTGGACAGTAGTCAGGAGCTGTTCAACTACAGGCTGAGCAAGTGCAGAACGATGGTAGAATGTGCATTTGGACGTTTAAAGGCGCGCTGGCGCAGTTTACTGACTTGCTTAGACCTCAGCGAAACCAATATTCCCACTGTTATTACTGCTTGCTGTGCACTCCACAATATCTGTGAGAGTAAGGGGGAGACGTTTATGGCGGGGTGGGAGGTTGAGGCAAATCGCCTGGCTGCTGGTTACGCGCAGCCAGACACCAGGGCGGTTAGAAGAGCACAGGAGGGCGCGGTGCGCATCAGAAAAGCTTTGAAAACCAGTTTCATGACTGGACAGGCTACAGTGTGAAAGTACTGTTTGTTTCTCCTTGATGAAACCCCCTGCCCCTTGGTTCACTCTACTTCCCTGTAAGCTAACCACCCTCCCCTCCTCCCTTCGATCACTGCTTGCAGAGTCAATGAAGTCATTGTTGCTTCACATTCATGCATTCTTTATTCATTCATCACACAAATAGGGGGATGACTACCAAGGCAACCCAGGAGGGGTGGTGGAGGAGGGAAGGAAAATGCCACACAGCACTTTAAAAGTTTACAACTTTAAAATTTATTGAATGCCAGCCTTCTGTTTTTTGGGCAATCCTCTGTGGTGGAGTGGCTGGTTGGCCGGAGGCCCCCCCACCGCATTCTTGGGCATCTGGGTGAGGAGGCTATAGAACTTGGGGAGGAGGGTGGTTGGTTACACAGGGGCTGTAGCGGCAGTCTGTGCTCCAGCTGCCTTTGCTGCAGCTCAAGCATACACTGGAGCATACTGGTTTGATCCTCCAGCAGCCTCAGCATTGAATCCTGCCTCCTCTCATCACGCTGCTGCCACATTTGAGCTTCAGCCCTGTCTTCAGCCTGCCACTTACTCTCTTCAGCCCGCCACCTCTCCTCCCGGTCATTTTGTGCTTTCCTTCACTCTGACATTATTTGCCTCCACGCATTCGTCTGTGCTCTGTCAGCATGGGAGGACAGCATGAGCTCAGAGAACATTTCATCACAAGTGCGTTTTTTTTTCTTTCTAATCTTCCCTAGCCTCTGGGAAGGAGAAGATCCTGTGATCATTGAAACACATGCAGCTGGTGGAGAAAAAAAAAGGGACAGCGGTATTTAAAAAGACACATTTTATAAAACAATGACTACACTCTTTCAGGGTAAACCTTGCTGTTAACATTACATACACAGCACATGTGCTTTCGTTACAAGGTTGCATTTTGCCTCCCCCCACCAAGTGGCTACCCCCTCAACCCTCCTCCCTCCCCGTGGCTAACAGCGGGGAACATTTCTGTTCAGCCACAGGCAAACAGCCCAGCAGGAATGGGCACCTCTGAGTGTCCCCTGAAGAAAAGCACCCTATTTCAACCAGCTGACCATGAATGATGTCTCACTCTCCTGAGGATAACACAGAGAGATAAAGAACGGATGTTGTTTGAACGGCAGCAAACATACACTGCAATGCTTTGTTGTACAATGATTCCCGAGTACGTGCTACTGGCCTCGAGTGGTAAAGTATCCTACCATGGAGGACGCAATAAGGCTGCCCTCCCCAGAAACCTTTTGCAAAGGCTTTGGAAGTACATCCAGGAGAGCCGCAAATGCTAGGGCAAATTAATCTTTTCACATGCTTGCTTTTAAACCATGTATAGTATTTTAAAAGGTACACTCACCGGAGGTCCCTTCTCCGCCTGCCGGGTCCAGGAGGCAGCCTTGGGTGGGTTCGGGGAGTACTGGCTCCAGGTCCAGGGTGAGAAACTGTTCCTGGCTGTCGGGAAAACCGGTTTCTCCGCTTGCTTGCTGTGAGCTACCTACAACCTCCTCCTCCTCCTCATCTTCTTCGTTCCCAAAACCTGCTTCCGTATTGCCTCCATCTCCATTGAAGGAGTCAAACAACACGGCTGGGGTAGTGGTGGCTGAACCCCCTAAAATGGCCTGCAGCTCATCATAGAAGCGGCATGTTTGGGGCTCTGACCCGTTTGCCTCTCTGGTAGGCTTGCCTCAGCTCCTTAAGTTTCACGCGGCACTGCTTCGGGTCCCTGTTATGGACTCTGTCCTTCATGCCCTGGGAGATTTTGACAAAGGTTTTGGCATTTCGAAAACTGGAACAGAGTTCTGATAGCATGGATTCCTCTCCCCATACAGCGATCAGATCCCATACCTCCCGTTCAGTCCACGCTGGAGCTCTTTTGCGATTCTGGGACTCCATCATGGTCACCTCTGCTGATGAGCTCTGCATGGTCACCTGCAGCTTGCCACGCTGGCCAAACAGGAAATGAGATTCAAAAGTTCGCGGTTCTTTTCCTGTCTACCTGGCCAGTGCATCTGAGTTGAGAGTGCTGTCCAGAGCAGTCACAATGGAGCACTCTGGGATAGCTCCCGGAGGCCAATACCGTCGAATTGTGTCCACAGTACCCCAAATTCAAACCGGCAAGGCCGATTTAAGCGCTAATCCACTTGTCAGGGGTGGAGTAAGGAAATTGATTTTAAGAGCCCTTTAAGTCGAAAAAAGGGCTTCATCGTGTGGACTGGTGCAGGTTTACATCGATTTAACGCTGCTAAATTCGACCTAAAGTCCTAGTGTAGACCAGGGCTCAGAGACTAACAAATTTATTTGAGCATAAGCTTTCGTGAAGTGAGCTGTAGCTCACGAAAGCTTACGCTCAAATAAATCTGTTAGTTTCTAAGGTGCCGCAAGTACTCCTTTTCTTTTTTTAAAAAAAATAGTATTTTTCAATTCACCTAATACAAGTACTGTAGTGCAATCTCCATCATGAAAGTTGAACTTACAAATGTAGAATTATGTACAAAAAAACCTGCATTCAGAAATAAAACCATGTACAATTTTAGAGGCTGTAAGTCCATTCCGTCCTACTTCCTGTTCAGCCAATCGCTCAGACAAACAAGTTTGTTTACATTTGCAGGACATAATGCTGCCTGATTCTTGTTTACAATGTCACCTGAAAGCGGGAACTGCTCGATAACAATCCAAAGCAGAGCAGACTGACAAATGTTCATTTTCATTATCTGAGTCAGATGCCACCAGCAGAAGGCTGATTTTCTTTTTTTGGTGGTTCAGGTACTGTAGTTTCCACATCAGAGTGTTACTCTTTTAAGACTTCTGAAAGCATGCTCCAGACCTCATCCCTTTCAGATTTTGGAAGGCACTTCAGATTCTTAAACCTTGGGTCGAGTACTGTAGCTATCTTTAGAAATCTCACACTGGTACATTCTTTGCGTTTTGTCAAATCTGAAATGAAAGTGTTCTTAAAATGAACAATATGTGCTGGGTCATCATCTGAGACTGCTATAACGTGAAATATATGGCAGAATGTGGGTAAAACAGAGCAGGGGACATTCAATTCTCCCCCAAGGTGTTCATTCACAAATTTAATGAACACATTTTTTTAACGAGCGTCATCACCATGGAAGCATGTCCTCTGGAATGGCGGCCAAAGCATGAAGGGGCATACGAATGTTTAGCGTATCTAGCACCTTGCAATGCCGGCTACAAAAGTGCCATGCGAATATCTGTTCTTACTTCAGGTGACATTGTAAACAATAAGCGTCACTTCAGGTGACATTGTAAACAATAAGCGGGCAGCATTATCTCCCAAAAATGTAAACAAACTTGTTTCTTTTAGCATTTGGCTGAACAAGAAGTAGGACTGAGTGGACTTGTAGGCTCTAAAGTTTTACATTGTTTTGTTTTTTAGTGCAGTTATGTGACAAAAAAATCTACATTTGTAAGTTGCACTTTCATGACAAAGAGATTGCACTACAGTACTTGTATGGGATGAATTGAAAAATACTATTTCTTTTGTTTATAATTTTTACAGTGCAAATATGTGTAATAAAAAATAATATACACTTTGATTTCAATTACATCACAGAATACAATATATATGAAATGTAGAAAAACATCCAAAATATTTAATAAATTTCAATTGGTATTCTATTGTTTAATGGTGCAATTAAAACTGCGATTAAATTATTTTTTTGAGTTAACTGCGATTAATCAACAGCCCTAATTGGTACATAAATAACCCACTTTTCAGATCAGTGGTCCAACCAAAAAATTGAACAAAAATACGCAAAACAAACATCTTTCAAAATTTTCAGGGAACCAAAAATGTCAGAAAAAAATCATTTTGGGTTGAACAAAATGTTTGTTTCTTTCCTTACATTTTTATTTGTAAATGAAAGACAGTTTGAAAGAAAGTTGTTTTGAATCGAAAAGTTGAATCAAAAATGTTTTGTCCAGAATTTTTTGTTTTTTGTTTCACTGAAACAATTTAGTGAATTTGACCATCCAGGAGAAATGACTAGATGATCTCTTCAGGCTTTAAAATATATGACTCTAATACATCAGTTAGTTAAAAAGGAGACAAAAATTCCCAAAGCATGGAGGAAAATAAAATGGAAGAAGAGGACAGACTACAACAAATTTGATTACATATAAGTAATTGTTCCTGGTTGCATGTCCTATCTTCTCCCATCCCAGGACAGCTATTCTATTCCAAGACCGCAGTGGAAATGGCAAGAAATTCTGATGATAAATAAGGGAAACTGACTTGCCTGAGACATACTCTGAAATACTATCTGGACAAAATCTATTGCTGCGAAAGAGGATATATCTACTCTAGATGGTAGTGACAGATGACAGTGTTAGGAAAGGAACAAATAGCAGTACTATAAATTTCATCTTTGCCCCAGCTCTTTCTGCCAGGAGACACTAATTTTTCAAATGAATTGGGATTCAGACACACATACACCAACCACCACCACCACCACAATGGCCCCAAGTCAATGGTATGGTAGAAAGATTTATGCAAGATATATATAAATTATTACATTGGTGCCATCCAAAGAATTCCAGTAAGAATAGCATTAAATACACTTAAGACATAGATCAGTAATAAATCCATGCAGAGGTGAGACTTCCATGAAACTAATGCTTAACAGACCACTGAAAATATCCATGTGTATGAAACATAATAGAAATAGCCAATTATGCTCACATTTTGAACAGAGACAAAAACACTGAAGTCAAGTAGCACGCACCTCAGAACAGAAACTGTATAACCATTCACCTTTAGAAATGAAGGATATGGGTTGGATGAAACGACCAGTTCAAACCAAGAATAATTCCATTAAACTCTGTAGTACTGTGGGTAACACAAAGGAAAGGTTCCATAATTGTAGGAGGATCTAGGAGAATATTGCTTAGAAATGCATCTTATTTCAGGAGGTAAATTCACCACATAAAATAAAAATGATTGAAAGATGGTTTCCCAAAAAGGAGTCGGACGTATCTGAGAATTCCCTGATTGAGTGAAATTATATGGCTTGTGTTATGCAGAAAGTCAGACTAGATTATTATAATGGCTCCTATAGGCCTTAAAATCTATGAAATTCCTTTCGCTCAGGAAGAAAAGGAGTACTTGTGGCACCTTAGAGACTAACAAATTTATTTGAGCATAAGCTTTTGTGAGCTACAGCTCACTTCATCGGATGCATTCAGTGGAAAATACAGTGGGGAGATCTATATACATAGAGAACATGAAACAATGGGTGTTACCATACACACTGTAACGAGAGTGATCACTTAAGGTGAGCTATTACCAGCAGGACAGCGGGGGAGAAAAATCTTCTGTAGTGATAATCAAGGTGGGCCATTTCCAGCAGTTGACAAGAACGTCTGAGGAACAGTGGGGGGCGAGGGGGGTGGGAAATAAACATGGGGAAATAGTTTCACTTTTTGTAATAACCCATCCACTCCCAGTCTTTATTCAAGCCTAAGTTAACTGTATCCAGTTTGCAAATTAATTCCAATTCAGCAGTCTATCATTGGAGTCTGTTTCTGAAGTTTTTTTGTTGAAGAATTGCAACTTTTAGGTGTCTAATCGAGTGACCAGAGAGATTGAAGTGTTCTCCGACTGGTTTTTGAATGTTATAATTCTTGACATCTGATTTGTGTCCATTTATTCTTTTACGTAGAGACTGTCCAGTTTGACCAATGTACATGGCAGAGGGGCATTGCTGGCACATGATGGCATATATCACATTGGTAGATGTGCAGGTGAACGAGCCTCTGATAGTGTGGCTGATGTGATTAGGCCCTATGATGGTGTCCCCTGAATAGACATGTGGACACAGTTGGCAACGGGGTTTGTTGCAAGGATAGGTTCCTGGGTTAGTGGTTCTGTTGTGTGGTGTGTGGTTGCGGTGAGTATTTGCTGCTGCTGGTAATAGCTCACCTTAAGTGATCACTCTCGTTACAGTGTGTATGGTAACACCCATTGTTTCATGTTCTCTATGTATATAGATCTCCCCACTGTATTTTCCACTGAATGCGTCCGATGAAGTGAGCTGTAGCTCACGAAAGCTTATGCTCAAATAAATTGGTTAGTCTCTAAGGTGCCACAAGTACTCCTTTTCTTTTTGCAAATACAGACTAACACGGCTGCTACTCTGAAACCTGTCCTTTTGCTCAGAGGCTCCTAAGAAAGAAATTGACAAATGATTTAGAGAGTCACGCAGTAAAGCATCCAAGAAAGTCAGAGACAAATAAAACCACCTTGAAGGCTCATTGAAGAAAAGTGGAACTGTTAAAATGATGTATAGAATTTTAAAATAGTTGTTTTATATATATTGTACATTTCTATTGAAGCAAAGTTAGCTAATTGAGAGGTTTTTTTTATATGCACTGGAATACTACAAGGGTATAGACAAACGATTGTTGTTTTAAGACAAAGTACTGACAAATGTCTTAATATTAAGTATTCCGAAAAGTCAGATATATCTCAATTATTAAAATGATGATTCTGGTGTTCTAGGGCACCATAAGATTTGAGGTCTGTGCCTTTAAGAATTGTCTGCTTAGTAAAATATCAATTGAGAGCCTAACTTCCTGTTGACTAAAAAGTTCTGTAGGTTATCTAATATCTAAACAGAGCAGACATCCTTACCCCATTCTAACAGTACATATTTAATATTTTTTTCTACTGTACAATAATAAATTGGGTGAGTTCTCTGATCCTTTTCATAATATGCTAAAGAACAACTTTACATTGGGCAATCCTGATCTGTTATTGATAGATTTTTTTTTAAAATACACCCAACACAATAGGCTTGGGTGATTGTACATTAATCTGTAAAACGATGTATAAAATACAATAGTCAAACTCAATACCAATAAATTAACCTAGGAGTTCTGCTATGCAAGAATCCTGAAATCATCCCACGCTCAGGGAAAAGCATGAACAAACGGATGAGCCAGACACCATATCCTGAATTTCAACAGGCTGCACAAGACCAACCGTGGAAATGAATCTCAGAGTGAAGAGGCCTCCACTGAGAATGCCCTACATTGGGAAGCTCAAATCCAGAGACTGTTATAGCACCAGAACTCTCCGCTGATCTTAGCTGTCACTGGGGAGGAACGAAGGAGAGGTTCTCTCTGAGCAATGTCCCACTGGAAATGTCTTGAATTCTGTCCAGAATTAGAAGCCCAACTGTAGTCACTGGAGAGCTATTCACATTGTGGTTAAAACCATGGAGCAGATGGAAAACTGCATTCTGCATCATGCATCTTCTGAGTGGTCTTCTAGCATGACTCTATGTAGGGTTCGTTGAAACAATCTAATCTTGAGGTCACAAAGGCATGAATGACGCTGGTGGGGGAGGAGATGAAGAGAAATGGTTACCGTTGTCTTACCAAACTGTTGACAACTGCTATGTCTGACCACTGAAGCCACATCAGAATCCATGGAGCAGGAAACCATAAGCCCCCTCAGTCCACACACCATTCTGGCAAAGGACGTTCAAATGTATTAAACAAACACACACCCCTCCTCTCACACTTCCTGGGAGCTTGCCACACTTTCTAGCCTCACCTCCATCTTTGTCTTGCCTCACCAACTTGCTGTTATAAAAGTCCATATATCCACCCAAAAGTGGGGAAATAAATATATCCTCACCTACTGGATAAAGGAACAGCAATTTCCACTGTGACGGATGTCATGCACACAGACTTATCTATAAAATCGAGGAGCCCTTTCTCAGCACTGAGGTGCTGCTGCTGTGACGGGCTCATTGAATTTCAGTTACCTAAAAGTACAGATTTTTAAAATGTTTTCTCCAAAATTCTCTCTTCTCTTTCCTGCTTTATTCTATTTTGTTTCTTCCTTAGTCAGAAAATGGAAGCTGTTGGTCCTTGAATGCTGAGCTTGTCCTCCCAATGAACACAATGCCAGGCCAGGGTGTAATTGAGAGAGAAGTTCAGGACTCACTTGATAAATCCAGGACCCTGAAAGGGCTGCTGGCACAATACAAGAAGAAAGGAAATGGGGTACTGATGTGATAGGCTGCTATCAAATGACTCAATCACTGCTCCTTCACACACTGTATATGGAAATAAGGGAAGAGAGTCAATTGAAAGGTGTGGCTTTCCAGTGAGCACTCACTCTCTCTCACACATACCACACCCACATTTCCAAATTGCCATGGCTGTTTCAATTGGGATGATCAATGGATGTTCAAATAAGGGCAATAAAAAACAATTATGTGGCAGAATTTGGGGATTCCTGCGGCATCCACCACACTTTTAAAATAAAAGCACTTTATAGATGGCTCTTCCCCTTGATACTGATTTTGATGCATTCTCTGACATTTTGCATTCTTAGTAGTAACTTGGTGTAGTTTGTTGGGTTTTACATATATTCACCCACAATACTGAGTCCATGAGGTCTAACTCAGCTGAAACTGAGAAGAGAGAAAACCATATCCAGGCAAACACTGAACCTAGAAGACAAGAAATACAATTTTAATTGCTTCTGGTGCTGTGTTTGACCCTAGGATCTAAGACATTTCTAAGATTAGGTCCTAAAGTCAGATAACCCAACAGATATAACTGAATTCACCCAAAAGGTGATGAAATGCTGGGGAGTGCTTCAGAAGCAGGGGAGAGGATCACTGAGAATTATAAATAAATATTGGTTTTGGATTTACACCCCAGATTTTCCAGAGCAAGCAAGAGAAGGTGCTTTTCTTCCAAAGAACAGGTGAATTCCTGCATTGTCTGCATTTCTGAGTGAGCAATGCTGAGAAAGAATCTAACAGCTACTAACTCCTTTCAGCCCTTCCTGCAGGAGCTAGGTGCAGGGGTGGATTAGGATTTTGTGATGCCCCGGGCCAGAGCAAGTGGGGGCCCCTCCCCACCCCTTCTGCCTGCAGTCCGTCCTGCCTCCCTTCCCGGCACTCCTGCCAGGGAGTGCGGTCAGAGCCCGGGGGCTTGCCCCGCTCAGTCCACCCACCCCCCCCTGCTGGGCGGGTGGAGTGGGGCAAGTCCCCACGACAACTGGAGCGGGTCACGGGGGCACCCATTTTTCCAGGGCCCCCTTGGCACGGGCCACGTTGGCCCAGTGACTAATCTGCCACTAGCTAGGTGAACGCATGGAAATTACTGATTTTTTCATAATATCTTTCAAATACTTTCATTTAAAATACTGACTTTCTGAGGGTCTTGTTTCAATAAATATTTTATCAAATTTATATTAAAGAAAGCAAATAAATGAATTAAACTAAAGTTACAAGTAGTAATATTCACTCAGCCAAAAAATGGCTTCCTTCACACTTTCCTGGTCAGAGATGGATTTTAAAACTCACACCACAATCAGCCTCCTGGGACTCTGGAATCTTTCATTTAAGAAATATTCCAAAAAGGAGATGCACCTCTGACACGTGAGAATATACTACAGGGAGATGAGTACCGTGCACGCATACAATAAGCAAATCAGAAGATTAAATTTTAAATAAATTTTTTCAGCCACTTCCACATGCTTTTTGTGTTTGCTTCCCATAAGATTCATACAACTGAATTATGCTTGTGAAAAGCAAACGTTAGGTTGCATGCTCAAATACTTTAACACCGAATTATGAATTAATTTATGCTAGAAATTTGATTTGGGACTGAACCTACAAAGTGCTGCTTGACTATTGAAGTTAGTCATATCTTTTAAACATGCCTCGTTTTAGTCCCGACATTACCTAGCATTTCACGCAAATATAGTATCCCTTCACTCTTATTGCTGCAAGTTAGAAAAAAAGAATGACAAAACTGACGTTATAGAAAGTTCACACAGTGCTTTGAAGATGTAAAGTCTATAGATATCTTAGGTATTCATATGATCCCCCATTACTGTAACAGCTATGCCCCTCACAATACCCTCAAAATACCCCTATGAGGTAGGGAAGTGCAGTCATCCCCATTGTTCTGATGCTCAGAGACTACACTGCAATCAGAGGGGTTGTAGACATTCCTGAGCTAGCTTTAATATAACTAGCTTGGGTACCACAGCAGTGAAGACACGGAGGCATGGGCTAGTTGACTGTGTATGTACCCAGGCTCCCTGTTGGGCTTATACTCAGGGGGCTAAACCTGCTGCAGGTCATGCCGCCATGGCTTCCCTGCTAGCTCAGTAATGTCTGCACATGCTGCAATCCTACCTGTGTGTGTGTTGCAGACATACCCTCAATGACTTGCCTAAAGTCACACAGGATGTCTGTGATTAAGTTCAGTTCTCTGCACTCACTCCCACAGCCGTGGCTGCTGCCCTAACCATTAGGCCATACTTCTGCTCTAACGTATCATACAAGTGCCAGGCGTCATTCATGTATTTGTTGTGTATAAACACGTGAGGGGTAAACGTGCACATAAGGGGATGCGTGTCTGCACGTCTGTTAAGGATATATCTTGTAAGTGCTGAATCTTTCAGGTGACAAGGTGTGTCTCTGAGCCACAACCCTGGTCGTGGACAGTGTGGATGGCTCCTTATGCACATGCAGCTCTGGGCACAGCTCTGCCCTGTTTGCTTAAAGCCTTTCAGAGCTGAGTTGAGCTTCCTGATTTCTCTTATGCCTGTACCTAATGTAACAGGTTTTGAGGGTGGACAAATTTGTACTGCTTATTCTCCTCTACACCTCTTAATCAATATGCAGTACTACAAAGGCATAACAAATCAAAAGACTGTGTGTACACAATAGTAATGAAAACAAAAGAACAGCCATAATACGCACAAACATAAAGCTATGGGTCTCAGCAAAACCAGAATTTTTCTCACCAATATTTCCCAGTTTAGACCTGGGAGCATCTCAGATAAATCTGTTTTTACTAACTGACCCCACCATGCTCAGACCTTCTACATTTATGACAGCATTGTGTGTCATTGCAGCATTGCAGGATTTATGAATTTCTGTATCTACCCTTCTTTTAAAGAGCTCACCCACTGAGTTGAAATCCCTAATAAAACCTACACACTCTATGGTATATTTCTCTCAGACAGTTTAATTTCATCTGTATGACAGCATCCATTCCAGAATTTAGCCCAAAAGATTTTAAAAACCCCTACATCCTAGTGAGTTACCATGACAACTCCTGTATGTGACCTTCAGAATGTCAGATGCAGGTCCTAATTTCATCTAACAAATGCAACTGCATCACAAAGAGAAATAGTTAAAGTCTCATTATAAAATATGTTTATATCTGAGAAAGAAAATTTCAAAAAAAGGTTATTTAGTCACTGAATTCAATAGTTTATAGGATTCATTATAAATCATCAGATACAAAAAGCTCAAGACTGTTGTACCAGTAAAATAGTCCCATTCAGAGCTGTAATTCACATAATGAAGTTGTTCTTAAATCCGTGCATTAATCTTTTTACACATTTACTTTAGAAAGGATATGAACAATAAAAACTGCCCCTTTAAGAGCAATTTACTTACAACCAGATCCCTGCACCTGCAGGTGGTGTCCACGAGCAATATTATACGGTTATGCAGTCATTTATATAGTAGGTGGGTGTCCCCTATCTATCCCTTACCCCAAGATACACAGCCATTCCTTGTTACAATTTAAATTTGATTTAAAACCTTTTGAACTGCCTCATATTTATCTACTCATTTCATCAGATAAATACTGGAGCAATGACAGAAGGGTGACAGAGTTTGTTCCTTTATGATTTACAGATAATCCCAAACTGCGGTGATGTATCTCAAAACCCTGGTGGGGAATCTTGGCATGGTGGTATTAATGCAGATGAATTCTTGCCTTCATTCCCTGGTGTACTTTTTCCTCAGTAACTCATCCCTTCCGGACACCTGTTGTTCCTCAACTATTACTCCCAAGATGTTGGTGAACTTCTTAGTGGAGAAAAAAGCCATTTTCTTCTCTGGCTGTATTACATAGTTTGTTTTCCTGTGTAGCTGTGCAAACTTCAGAGTGCCTCCTTTTTGTGGCAACGTCATACAACGCTTATGCAGCGCTAAATAACCCACTGCTTTATAGAATGGCCATATCCAGCTGACTGTATCAAGCTGGTAATCAGTTTGTGTATCATTGGATGCCTCCATGCCACGCTGCATATGAGTGGTATTTTTAATTGAGATTATCTTTCTGTGGCTCCTCACACTCAATGGTCTCTTCAGGGATATCTGTCACTTCCATCAACAAACTAATTATTTTTATCTTTGGTGGCCCGATTCAGGTCTTCACTATTTCTACCATCCTTGTCTCTTACATTTACATCCTCCCCACCACCCTGGGAATGAAATCAGCAGAGGGGAGATGGAAAGCTTTTTCCACCCATGGATCAGACCTGCTCTCTGTTTCACTCTTTGTGTACATACAACTGAGATCCAGCTACTCACTGGATTGTGACCTGGTGGGCTTTTATACGATCCTAATCCCTGTTGAACCCTTTCATTTACTGCCTGAGAAACAGGTGAAAGAGGCCATGAGCAAAGTCAGAGAGAAATATTTTTCCAATGAAAGAAGTCAGGTTTTTAAAAAAAATTATTAACTTCCTCATAAAATTATCCATAAAGTAATGAAATAGTCTCTAGTTAAAATATTCAGCACTTATTTATCAAAGATTCGCAAGAGGACCCAGGCTTTCAGAACATTCCTGATACTGGAAACATTTAATCTGTCCATCGAAAACTCTGTTTTAAAGGAGCATAATGAGGGATTACTTGGAAACGATGCTTTCATGGCACTTGTGTGAAAATGGTGCTAAAACCCCCAAATAGGTAAAAAAGCCTAGTTTCCCTTCACAATGCCAAGAACTTGAATTATTTTAGGCCACATTTTGTTCTTCCAAATGCTCAGAAAAGGAGACAGAGTGACAATCCTGGGACTGAAAGCCCTTTTTTTTAATGCACAGAAATGTTCCAGAGCAGTAGTGACTGTGCAGACATCCATGTGTATGAATCATTTTCAGGGTGAACAATTTGTGGGGGAGGAGGGTTAGTAGGAGGGTAGTACAGTCTTCACATTGATTCAGTCCTTGACATCTGTGCTCACAGAACCAATTAAGATAGCAACAATGGAGACATGTCCACTGGGAACTGGGCTGAAAGGCCAACCCATGTAACATATACTGTTAAAAGGGCATTAGACTTTGGTTACTATAAGCCTGGGCTGGTGAGGCTAGTTTCTTCTAGGTAAGCTTGAGGAATTTGTAGGAAAATTAAGCCTAGATGGGAGAGAGACTTGGAGGAAATAGTATACAAGAGATGAATGAGGAACATCCTGAATAGATATTTGAGCAAATAAAAACACTCTACAGAACAAAAGGCCCACTTTAAAAAACGTTAATAGAAAATACTACGTGGCACATGAGCAGCTGCATTAAACTAGAAATAAACATCAAAAGATTTACAAAATGTGGGGCTCCAAAAGCTGCTTTCTGATGTGGGGATAGCGAGTAATGTGGGGTACTTGAAGTGAGGATAGTGAGTAATCCAGAACTTCCTTGATCAGGTGACAGGACTTTTGGAACCCATGCTGCAGATCTGGTATTTGCATTTGTCACAAATGTATCGGATCGGTTCAGCAGATATATTAAAGGTTAAGGTGTTGCCCTAACTAGATGGTGACTATGAAGAGAGCATGATGCCACACAAGGTAAAAGCATGATACCATGAGCAAGAGACTAACTGAAAGAACTTGATGCATGCATGTTCATCCCCCAGGAAGTACAATATCAGAGGCTCTCCAAAATTATTAATAAATATTTACATTACAGTGCCATGAGGTCCTAATGAGGATTCGTAAAAAGAAAAGGAGTACTTGTGGCACCTTAGAGACTACTACGTAAAAGAATAAATGGACACAAATCAGATGTTAAGAATTATAACATTCATAAACCAGTCAGAGAACACTTCAATCTCTCTGGTCACGCAATCACAGACATGAGGGTCGCTATCTTAAAGCAAAAAAACTTCAAATCCAGACTCCAGCGAGAAACTGCTGAATTGGAATTCATTTGCAAATTGGATACTATTAATTTGGGCTTGAATAGAGACTGGGAGTGGCTAAGTCATTATGCAAGGTAGCCTATCTCCCCTTGTTTTTTTCCTACAAACCCCCCCCAAGACGTTCTGGTTAAACTTGGATTTATGCTGGAAATGGCCCACCTTGATTGCTGTGCACATTGTAAGATGAGCTATTGCCAGCAGGAGAGTGAGTTTGTGTGTGTGGTTTTTGGAGGGGGGTGTGTGGGGGGGTGAGAAAACCTGGATTAGTGCTGGAAATGACCCACCTTGATTATCATGCGCATTATAAAGAGAGGTTTCAAAGAGGGATGGACTATTACCAGCAGGAGAGTGAGTTTGTATGTGTGTGTGGGAGGGGGGGGGGAAGGGTGAGAAAACCTGGATTTGTGCTGGAAATGGCCCTACTTGATGATCACTTTAGATAAGCTGTTACCAGCAGGAGAGTGGGGTGGGAAGAAGTTTTGTTTCATGGTCTCTGTGTGTATATAATGTCCTCTGCAGTTTCCACGATATGCTATGCATCCGATGAAGTGAGCTGTAGCTCACGAAAGCTCATGCTCAAATAAACTGGTTAGTCTCTAAGGTGCCACAAATACTCCTTTTCTTTTTACGAATACAGACTAACACGGCTGTTACTCTGAAACCTAATGAGGATTGGATCTCCATTATGCTAGACACTGTACAAACACATCAGAAGATATGGTCTGAAATTGGCAACATTTTGAAAAGGAGAAGTCACTTTTGACCTTCTTTGTGACTCTCTAAAATACCTTTCATGAAGGTGAGCTCACTGAAATCTAAACCTTTGCTTTTCACTGTTGCTGACTGTTTTAACCTGCTGCCTTCCATGTACAGATGCCTGATAGCACAGCTGCAGCATCAGCGGGGCTGGACTATTATGTTGCTGGGAGAATCAGAAGAAGTGGCCAAGTATCTAGAACCATCAACTGAGACAGTTGATGCAAGTCAGAGAAAATGAGGTGCTCATTTTATCCAGCCTTAATTCCACAAAAACACTTAAAAATCATTGCATCCCTCTGGGTTTATTAATATCTTAAACTATCCTGATCTTTTTCAGAGAATGTTAGTTCTCCAAATTTACAAGTTTTGCTTTCACTGTTTAGGCATGTATATTGCTCATTGTATGTATAATAGTTTTATGCTCTGATAAATATTGATTTGTCTCTGACCTTGCTGCTGAACACAAGTGAAGGACTGAAGTCTCTCATGGGTTCCATCCTTGGGGTACAGTATTAATTAAGTGTAAACACACAACCAGATATTTTCATCCTCATTCAAAATGAATGTTTTCTAAACCTCCAACGCTCCTTTTCTCTCACCACAGGTGGGAACAATAAAGTCTTACACTTTTCTGACTTTGCAGCCATTACATTTGTTTTTAAGTTGTACAAGTAAAGTAACGCTTTTAACATGGTAGGGAGAGTTTGCAGTATTGCCAACCTCGAGCATTGAAATAACACTAGTCAGACCCCAAAACATCATGAGATTGGTTTAAAAACTAGATGTAGAAAACCAAACGAACAGGTAGGTTAGGATTAAAATTCAAAATGATCTTGATAAACTGGAGAAATGGTCTGAAGGAAATAGGAAGAAATTCAATAAGGACAAATGCAAAAGTACTCCACTTCACATAAGAATGGCCATACTGGGTCAGACCAAAGGTCCATCCACCCCAGTATCCTGTCTACCGACAGTGGCCAGTGCCAGGTGCCCCAGAGGGTGTGAACTTAACAGGTACTGATCAAGTGATCTCTCTCCTGCCATCCATCTCTACCCTCTGACAAACAGAGGCTAGGGACACCATTCCTTACCCATCCTGGCTAATAGCCATTAATGGACTTAACCTCCATGAATTTATCCAGTTCTCTTTTAAACCCTGTTATAGTCCTAGCCTTCACAACCTCCTCAGGCTAGGAGTTCCACAGGTTGACTATGCGCTGAGTGAAGAAGAACTTCCTTTTATTTGTTTTAAACCTGCTACCCATTAATTTCATTTGGTGGCCTCTAGTTCTTATATTATGGGAACAAGTAAATGACTTTTCCTTATTCACTTTCTCGACACCACTCATGATTTTATATACCTCTATCATATCCCCCCTTAGTCTCCTCTTTTCCAAGCTGAAAAGTCCTAGTCTCTTTAATCTCTCCTCATATGGGACCCATTCCAAACCCCTAATCATTTTAGTTGCCCTCTTCTGAACCTTTTCTTATGCCAGTATATCTTTTGAGATGAGGGGACCACATATGTATGCAGTATTCAAGATGTGGGCGTACCATGGATTTATATAAGGGCAATAAGATATTCTCTTATTCTCTATCCCTTTTTTTAATGATTCCTAATATCCCGTTTGCTTTTTTGACTGCCACTGCACACTGCGTGGACGTCTTCAGAGAACTATCAACAATGACTCCAAGATCTTACAAAGGAACTTACAAAGGAACAATCAGTTGCACACATACAAAACAGGAAATGAGTGTCTAGGAAGGAGTACTGCAGAAAGGGATCTGGTGATCATAGTGGATCACAAGCTAAATAGGAGTCAATGGTGTAACACTTGCAAAAAACCCAAACATTCTGGGTTGAATTAGCAGGAGTGTTGTAAGCAAGACAGGAGAAGGAATTCTTCTGCTCCACTCTGTGCTGATTAGGCATGAAATGGAGTATTGTGTCCAGTTCTGGATGCCACATTTCAGGAAAGATGTAGACAAATTGGAGAAAGTCCAGAGAAGAGCAACAAAAATGATAAAGAAAACATGACTTCTGAGGGAAGATTGAAAAAATTGGGTTTGTTTAATCTGGAAGAGAATACTGAGAGGAGACATGATCAAAGTTTTCAAGTACATAGAAAGTTTTTACAAGGAGAAGGAAGAAAAAATGTTCTTCTTAACCTCTGAGGATAGGACAAGAAGCAATGGGCTTAAATTGCAGCAAGGGGGGTTTAGGTTAGACATTAGGAAAAACTTCCTGTCCGGTCTGTTAAGCACTGGAATAAATTGTCTAGGGAGTTTGTGGAATCTCCATCATTGGAGATTTTTAAGAGCAGGTTAGACAAACACCTGTCAGGGATGGTCTAGATAATACTTAGTCCTGCCATGAGTGCAGGGGACTGGACTAGATGACCTCTTGAGGTCCATTCTAGTCCTACACTTCTATGATTATTTTTCTTTTCCTTCTGGTTTTTGAGCCTTTAAAGAATACGTAGGTCATGTTTTCATGTTTGTCTACAACCGCGAGGCTAGAAATTTACCTTTTCTTAAAAAATGAAAGCTGAGATTTTTCGTATAATCAAGTGCCTCCAGAAACTGGGGCTTTGAAAAACAGTAACATCGCAAGACTCGTGATAAAATGACATGTGCTGGCACCACTGCACTTGTACTGTCAAGGTTCCTTTCCCACTCTGAACTCTAGGGTACAGATGTGGGGACCTGCATGAAAAAACCCCTAAGCTTATTTTTACCAGCTTAGGTTAAAACTTCCCCAAGGTACAAACTATTTTACCGTTTGTCCCTGGACTTTATTGCTGCCACCACCAAGCATCTAACAAATATAAAAGGGAAAGAGCCCACTTGGAAACGTCTTTCCCCCCAAAATCCCCCCAAGCCCTACACCCCCTTTCCTGGGGAAGGCTTGATAAAAATCCTCACCAATTTGCATAGGTGAACACAGACCCAAACCCTTGGATCTTAAGAACAATGAAAAAGCAATCAGGTTCTTAAAAGAAGAATTTTAATTAAAGAAAAAGTAAAAGAATCACCTCTGTAAAATCAGGACGGTAAATACCTTACAGGGTAATCAGATTCAAAACAGAGAATCCCTCTAGGCAAAACCTTAAGTCACAAAAAGACACAAAAACAGGAATATACTTTCCATTCAGAACAACTTATTTTATCAGCCATTTAAACAAAACAGAATCTAATGCATATCTAACTAGATTGCTTACTGACTTTTTACAGGAGTTCTGACCTGCATTCCTGCTCTGGTCCCGGCAAAAACAACCCAGACAGAGAGAACCCTTTGTTTCCCCCCCATCCAGCTTTGAAAGTATCTTGTCTCCTCATTGGTCATTTTGGGTCAGGTGCCAGCGAGGTTATCTTAGCTTCTTAACCCTTTACAGGTGAAAGATTTTTTCCTCTGGCCAGGAGGGATTTAAAGGTGTTTACCCTTCCCTTTATATTTATGACAGAAGGTTTGAATAATCTTCATGTAAACATCCAAACTCTCGACTGCTTATTCAACCCAAACTTCTCCCCCTCTTGAAGTTCACCCACTTCCACATTTAAAATTAACAATAACTTAAATCCCTGGATGTCAAACTGAATATTGAACCTTCAGATATGTAAGAAGCCCTTTAGAAAACAACTACTGTTTAATAGGAAGTTCTGAAAAATGATATTTAGAAACATTGCTGCATTTATCTTTCACAGTATATTATTTTCTAGGGATTCTTGGGGCTAAGTGAAGCTGCAATGGCAAAAGCAACTTAAAACACACCTATTTTCTATTTTTCCTAAGAATTAGGAGACCTACAGTAGTGACTTACGAAGTTCTCCCATGGAGGACAAGGCATATTAATCTATATACAATATATTCAAGTTAAGAGGAAACAAGAGTATCATACTGGTATATATATTTCAAAGAGATATATTTGTACATTTTGTACCCAATTAATCGGTTGTATGCCCTATACTAAGCTTTTTAACGTACCCCCCATGAGATGGTGGACCAGGAAGAGTCAGAAAGTTTCACACTAATGCGCCACTTGAAGAAAAGCCTTGGATTTTTTTTTTTTTTAAATAAGCATTTAAAACTGGCTTGGGTGGAGGGGGAGTGTGAAGTAGAATTTTATCTTAAAGCATTTTTGAAAAAAGACTCACAAATATGTATATCAAACATTATCTTATAATATGAAATGGCACAAGTTATTCATCTCCAGAAACACGGGCTTATAATAGAAACACCATGTGCTCTAGCTAGCGCCCCTGGTGTGAGCAGTCACAGCACATCACCTCAGTGCTCTAAAATCTTTGCTTCCATCATCAGGGGTTCACGTATAAATAGGTTAACAATGGCATCAAAATAATGGAAGAGAAGGCTTTATTTTATTAAGCCTTTATTAAGAGCAGAATTTATTTTAAATATGCTGTACGGGTTCTTTAGTTCAAAACTAAACAAACACTTTGTTCTGTTAAATCTCTTATTACAAAAATACGCTATTCTAAGGTAATAGCATAAAACAGCAGTATTTCTACTGTAAGCTGTTGGACTTAGAAAAATTGTTCTAGAATACCTTGTTTTATATTTTTTAAATAAGGCAAAATATGGACTCCATTCCCTAGTCTTTATATGAGCAAAGCTGTCATGGGATTCAAGAGGCTTTTCCATGGTCCCCAATCACCACAATATCTCAGCATTTCAGTAAACCTAATGAATTTATTCCCTGCAAGGTAGACAATTACTATTTGGATTTCACAGCTGAGGAATCAGTGAACACAAATTCACAGGGAAAGCATCAAAGAGGTTACTCTTTGCCAGCTCTTCAGAGTTTTGGGCATTCAAAAGAAGGGGGTATTTTCAAAATAGATTGCGGGAAGCTCATGTTTTTTGGAAATATGCTCTCATTTCTGGCTGCCCAAGGTGTCTGGGTGCCCAGGTGGAGCTGAGTGCCCCACAGTGGAATACGTTTACTTAAAAAATTGGGCAATGGGGAAAATGCATTTTCTTATCCTCCCCCACTCTCAGACACTCATTCTTTCCTGCCACCAGCTAAAAGGTTCCCACACCACAGGTTACTTTCTCCTCACTTCCCTTAAAAAAAAACAAACAAAAAAAACCCCATCACTTACTTTGGCTTCCTCTCTCTCTTCTCATATGCTGTCATCTTGGATCAGCTCCCATAATGTGTTGCAACAGCTTTCAGAAAGCATACCAATTTTCCATCCTCTCCTCTTCCCCTTACAGACTTCATGACTCTCCCCATATTACTCTGCCTTCCAAAAAACCCTAGTGTCTTCTCCAAGACCTCTCTGTAGACTACTCCCCACAAATCCCAGTCTGTTCTCTACCACACCCCTCTCACTTTCTCCTTTCCCAACCTCACCTCATTCTCTGTTTCCCCTAAATCTCCATTGTCTCTAAAGATCCCCAGTCCCTCCTCTCCCAGTCCACCCCACTGACATCTCTTTTCCCTTTCCAAACTCCCTCCACCTTCTCTTCTCCCTCTCCCCAAATTCCCCAGCCTCTCTTCCCTCTCCTCCAAGGTCCCTCCCTCTCCATTTTTACCTCTATTCTCTTCACTTTCTTCTATTGCACTTATTCCCACAGTACTCCTCCTTCCTCCCAAATCCCTCCACTCCCTCCTCCCTAAACCTCTCTCATTCCTCTTCACCCCCAATTTCTTCTACTTCTCTCAATAACTCCTCTTCAAATCCTCTAGTCTCTGCTCCCTCATCCCAAATCTCCCTCCAGTCCCTGCCCCCCATTTCCCCTCCACCCCTGGCACCTATTTACTACTCCTTGATTCACTCCCTTTCTCCCTTGTCCCTTATTGCTGATGTCCCCCATCTCCTCCAGTGCTACCCTTTCCCTCTGTCATGCCCCTTCAAGGTCAACAATCTGCCCAGCCCAGTGTCCCCATTACTCCTGTCCTCCAAATATTCCCAGCAAGTATCCTGGGCATCAGTGCTAACTCCCTGTCACCCTACCCTGCAAGTCTATTCGCTTTCCCAGCCCCCGCCCTCCTCTACCACCCTCAGAATTCCCCCTATCACTCTCCTCTGGAGCCCTTACTTCCCTCCCACTCTCCCCAAGTCCCCCTGGCATTCCCCCTACTTCCCTCAAGCCCACCTGCATCTCCCTCTCTCTTGCAGCCAACTTCCCCTTTGCTGGTCTCTCTCTGCCACTCCTCACTCTGCAGATGTTATTTTCCATGATCTGTCAGCCCCTGATGTCTGCCTTTAAAGAGCAAATGGGGGAAGAGGAAGGAGTTGCTGCTCTTCCATGGTCAGCCAGGAGTTGCTCACCCACCGGCCTTCTGCAGAGCAGGAAGAGGAGGAGCCCAGGCAAGGAAAGAGTCACAGCTGTGGCCTCTGCCTGTCCAGCAGAGGGACAGAGTAGCCCCTACTGGCAGGGGGACTAGCTGCAGCTATATCCTGCCTATTGAGCCTAACGAAACAGGAGAGAGTGATGGTGGCAAGAAAAGGAAAAGGGTGTGTGCTGAGCATGGTTACACAAAGCAGCCTCATTCTTTTGTCCTCAGCTTTGCCTTCTCTCTTTCCTCCCCTCCACAGACAGACAAAAATGGGGAGAGGAAAGAAGACAAAGTCATACACACCCCCTCCTCCCACCTGAAAGTCAGAGGAGTTGCCCCTTATGACAATACCCAAGGAGATCAGCCTTGGAATTTTCAAAACTACGGTCCCCCAATCAGCCGGTGTTGGTCTCCCTAATTCTTAGCATCACAGTTTCCACATCCAAAGGGAATTGAGTTACTTCAATAATCCCTGCATATGATGGATACCTGTGGCCTACTAGCAGAGCAGAAATACCTTATCAGCACCTGAACCAGTAGAAAAGCTTCAAAAGTACATGGAGAATAGCAATGATGTTATTTGCTATGCAACAAAAGGGCCAGTTGCTCCCCCACTGCGAAAGGTCTATATGCTCCATTATTCCTTCCACTGTATGTGCCCCCCCCCGACTTTGCAGGATATAATATAATCACATATAGTGTTCTATATGCTGACTCAACTTTGCCCTTCACACCCCTTCCCCCAAATTTTTCTGAAATGACACTTGTGGAGGAAGTGTCCTTACATAACCAATGGGTACAGAGTGGGTGTGTCCATGTGAGACTCTGGTTTGTCTGTGGAGCTATGAGGGCTGGACAGCACAGTGGCTCAATACCACAGAGGAGTCCAAGTCTTGCTGTCTTTGTAAACAACATGTCTTTCATGGTATTCAAAGGACAACAGGTTATGATGACAAACCAGACCGCATACATACCTTGCAACAGAGCAAGGAAAGGATTTTGCTCACTTGCTAGGAGCCTAACTGCAAAGGAGCAAAATCAGGAAAAATGAATGTCAGTGATTTAAAAATAATAATCAGTGTTTTCACAATAATTATCTAATAACTCCTCTGTGACTTACCTCGTTGTGATTAGGAGTTGCTAATCACAGTGCTGGCCAATGAATGCCTTGAGTATAGGTGTAAGCAAAAGGTGGGGGTAGGATGGGATGGAAGGATATGAGTGCCCAGCAATGGGCAGGATTTTTTAAAATATTAATTCAAATTTCCTGGTTGCTCAGGGCTGGACAGAAATACCTACTAGAGCTATACTAGCACATGTAAACAGACAATTTACATATGCTAATGAGGCATGGACATCCTCGTGGTGAACAGTGTAAAAGTAGGCTATTTTCAGACAATAATAGTGTGTGTCCAAACATGCAAGATGGTGGTAGCAGTAGCTTCTGGTGCAGGCACAGGTGAGAAGGGAAATGGCAAAGAAAATAAGGGGGTTCAAGGAAAGCCCCACTACAGAACCCAGAAATGGACATCTTATTACAGAAATGACCATACTCAAGATGGAGCTGCTATGTAAGCTCTCCAGAATCCCTTCTGCCAAGAATAAAAAGACTGTGGCTCAGATTGTAAACTGCATAAATATTGGGTGGCAAAATGAGGAACAGTGGCATACTTGTGAGAGTGTTTAGCCACCACAGTGATGGAAACCGAAGCATCTCTGCATAATGTGTAGTTATTCCTGGGATAGGTATGTTTCCTATTTTTTCAGGCTGTATATCTCCCCTTGGTCCATTCAGAGGTAGGTGCGCTATCTACTGTGCTCAGTACAGATAGGAAGTCTGCCCTGGCATAGAATTCCCGCATAATTTGGTTGCTCCCAAGTTATCAGGGCGCATAGTGGCTTGAGCACTCCAAGGGGGAGGGGTAGAGGCACAGTGGAGAAGATGGACACTCAAAGAGTAGCAGTTTCAGAAACTGTTCCAGATAGTCAAAAGTTAATCCTTTGAATGCCCAAATCCCACTAAACCCCATGAGCACTAAAACTGCTGTCGTGCCTAGCCAAGCTTTTCAAAATATGTTAGCCTAAATAACTTACCAAGATCACACAGTAAGTCTGTAGCAGAGTCAACTTCCAGACCTCAGATCTGTCCGAATCCTGTCCAACGTTATAACTACAATGCCATCATTCAGCGTTATGGGAGTTTTATCTTCATAAATACTGCAGGATTCATTTATTCTATTTAAAAATATATGTCTGTTACTAAAAATCTATGGGCACATATAAAAAATTGAACATAATATAGGACTTCTGTAACTAATTGGGCCTTTTTCATCTTAACTAGCTTTTAAGAGCAGAAGGTGCAATCCTTCTAGAATGCCAAGAACCCTCAACTCTCACAGATTTCAATAGGAATTGAGGGTGTCCAGGATCATGCTCAGAGAGAAAGGACAACTGAGATTAGAATCTGGACAATACTGTATAGTGACGAATCAATTATTGTACAAAAAGAACATGAGACCATTTAAAACAACCAAATCTTTTAATTAGAAAGCAACAAACATGCAAATAGCAGGTATAGAAATTTATCTGAACCAATGTTTTTGCTCTAATGAAAGTTATTTTTAAACATTGATCCAAGCTCCCACGTTTGCAGGTTAAGGAAAATATTGCACTTTGCATCTTCTAGCACCCCTCAGACATGGCAAAACGTTTTAAAAACATTTTTGCTTATTTTACTTGCACACTCTCCCAAAGTCATGCACACAGTCGTTCAGAAACAAAATGTTGGGTTATCCAAAAGCAAAACCTTAAAATTGCACTAAAGCTCTGTAAGGAAAAATATAATTAATGTCTTATATAAATTCCGTAACGTCTAGGTGCTCGCACAGAAGAGCCAATTACTCTTCATCTTCATTTTCATTTTCTTGACCAGACCCTTCTGACCTGTCACCCTCCAACCGGTCTGCAAGACACAAGGAAGATTTAATAAGGACACATCTTTAAAAGTAAATTTTCAGCTAACATTTATGATACAATGCATCAACTGGCTACTACCCAAAGCATAGTGCCTATGTATTATGCTGACGGAACCATCTGAAATGCATAAGGTAGACTGAGAGCACATACTAAATGGAAAAGTTGCAACAACAACACAAGAGACAAGGGACAGTAAAAGCAAAGGACTAGAAATTGTGAGCACCAATGTGATGAACTAGCCAGCAGCTCACTCATGGTCAGCACAGAAGAGATGGGTTTGAGCAGAGTTTTAAAAAACAGATGGGGAGTCAATGAAGTGCGCAGCCTGTTTGAGAGAGTTGGAACTGAGAGGGTATTTTAAAGAACAGTTGTAACCAGAAATATGCATTGGTCAGAAAACTGGGGAAATTGCTGTCAGTCACTGTATGCATCAGAAAAGACATCTGTTGAGTAGCAGTTTAAAGAAAGAGGAAAATTAAATGGAGAAGCATGAGGGAGGGAGCATGACTGGCAACTCATACAGTGCGACTAGCCAATCACTTCTACAATAAAACAATATTAGTGTCAGAAATATCATTACTGAAGTGTGGAGCAGTTCTTTCCTTGGAATAGAATACACCAAGGAGCAAATCAAAAATGGATAAATAAATTTTAGCATCTAAAACACACATCTAGAGACTCTTAAAAAGGAGAGAAACAAACAGCATTTGAGGGTGGTATGTAAATCTCCCTATAAAACACTCAGCTTAAGTGACAATGCTAGACAAGATTTATGAATGGCATAAATAGTCTGTACAGAAGCTGCTCTGAAATCCTCCTACCTGCTCTTATATGATTCAACGATGCCAGCATTCGTAACATGAAAGAAGCTGGAACAGTAATTGTGTTTCTGGTCTCTTCCAGCATTAATTCATTACGAGTTATAACCTGTAGTGATTTAAAAACAAAATCACTAATCAAAGCATCACTAACTACAAACTACTCCTGATGCAATACAGTTTGTACTTTATACAGTATTTAATACACTGTGTCCAAAAATGCTATACCAAGTTAAAAATGACAAAAGAGCAGACCCTAGCATGTATTATAAATTGTGCTGTAAGTGTACTGTATCATGAGAAAAGTCAGTCATAAGAGCAATTTTTTAATCCAGATAGTATGGTAGTACTTATAATAAAATAATCATTGTGCTGTCTGAATTCCTGACAGATATTTAGTAGTACGGGAAATGAAGAAAAATAGCTTTCAAGATAAGATGTGAAGACAGAGAACTGATAATGTTGCAGATGTCAATAACTGCAGAGAACAAAGCTCTCCCACCAACAATAGCTAAGAAGATGGGAAGGAACAGAAATGATGTTCCCACTCCTACTCCCATGCTCCTGAAAACCTTTGGAGAAAATTTTAGGGACATGTAGAGTTACTGCACTACAAGTTCATTCACTGTAAATAGCTCTCTCCCCCTTCTCCAACTGACTCCTGTGTCTATAAAACCCAGCCGCCGCCTCTCTGCTCATAATTTAGTTAATTCCTCCAAAGAAAAAAAATGCTATATAGCAAGTATGTTGAGCTCCTCTTTCACTCTCCCTCCCCACAACCATTTCTTGTCCACCTTTTCACCTTGCTCTGAATCTGACCTCCACCCTCATCCAGCTCCTGACCTTAGGGTACTCTCTCTGGTATTAATAAACCTTAACCCCATTTGTCTCTCCAGCTATTGCCCTATCTTTTTTATCCCCTTTGCCTCCTTAAATGCAGTATTTCCACTGGCTTCTCTCTCTCTCTCTCTCTCCCCCCCAACCCCCCAAGACCTCCTGGCAACCTATTTTCTCTTCTTTACACTGAAACTGCTTTTACTAAAGACACCAATGACCTACTTCTAGACAAGTCTAAGATTCCCTTCTCTATTCTCATTTTCTATTCACCAACCACTTTGATGGTCAGTCACTCCCATCTCCTCTTCAACTCACTCATTCTTGGGCTTTCCTGACTCTGTCCTGTCCTGGTTTTACTGCTACCTCTCCAACTGCACCTTCATCCCTCCTCCTCCTCCCTCTGACACTGTCTCAGGATTCTGCCCCCTTATCTTTTTCTGCTGGGTGATCTCATCTGCTTTCATGGTTTCAGCTATTGTATCCATGTTGAAGTTTCCCAAGTGTCCTCCCTGACCTTTCCCCTTCCATCCAGTCTTGGATTTCAGACATCTCATCTTGGATGCCCTCAACCAAATAAATTTACATGGTGAAAACTGAACTCCTCAGCTTTCCTCCTAAGCCCCCACCTGTCCCTCAGGGATATTAATTCAAAAATTGATATATTTGGCACAATAAACTTGTAAAAATCTACAACTGGCAGAAAATGTTTTCTGGTTGGACACAATATGCTTAAAATTATTTCTCCTTCACAAACAGACTTAATGCTAATCAAAACGCTGCAATTTTGGTGTTTAGCATGCTGCTTAAACATTGTTAAGTGATTATTAGGTCAGAAACAGAATACTTTTTACACGATTTATCTTTATGTATGCTGTCAAGGTTCCTTCCCCACTCTGAACTCTAGGGTACAGATGTGGGGACCTGCATGAAAACCTCCTAAGCTTATTTTTACCAGCTTAGGTTAAAACTTCCCCAAGGTACAAACTATTTTACCTTTTGCCCTTGGACTTTATCGCTGCCACCACCAAACGTCTAACAGGTATATAATTGGGAAAGAGCCCATTTGGAAATGTCTTTCTCCCCCAAATCCTCCCAAACCTTACACCCCCTTTCCTGGGGAAGGTTTGATAAAAATCCTCACCAATTTGCATAGGTGAACACAGACCCAAACGCTTGGATCTTAAGAACAATGAAAAACATTCGGATTCTTAAAAGAGAAGAAAAAGTAAAAAGAATCACCTCTGTAAAATCAGGATGGTAATTACCTTACAGGGTAATTAGATTCAAAACACAGAGAATCCCTCTAGGCAAAACCTTAAGTTACAAAAAGACACAAAAACAGGAATCTACATTCCATTCAGCAGAGCTTATTTTCTCAGCCATTTAAAGAAATCAGAATCTAACGCATATCTAGCTAGATTACTTACTAAGTTCTAAGACTCCATTCCTGTTCTGTCCCTGGCAAAAGCATCACAAAGACAGAGAGAGAGGCTTTGTTTCTCCCTCCCCCCAGCTTTTGAAAGTATCTTGTCTCCTCACTGGTCATTTTGGTCAGGTGCCAGCGAGGTTGTGCCAGCGAGGTTATCCTAGCTTCTTAACCCTTTACAGGTGAAAGGGTTTTTCCTCTGGCCAGGAGGGATTTTAAAGGTGTTTACCCTTCCCTTTATATTTATGACATATGCTTATTATAATAATTTTTCTTTGCTCCCTCACTCTCTAAAGTAGGGGAGGGCAAACTACGGGCCATGTCCGGTCTGTCAGACCTTTTAATTTGGTCCTCAAGCTCCGCCAGGGAGTGGGGATGGGGGCTTGCCCCACTCTGCGCGTGCCGTGGCTCTGCGTGGCTCCCAGAAACAGCAGCATCCCCCCATGCAGCTCCTACATGTAGGAGCAGCCAGGGGGTTCCGCATGCTGCCCCCATGCCAAGCGCCAGCTCCGAGCTCCCATACGCTGGGAACTGTGGCCAATGGGAGCCACTGGCGCCTGTGGACGGGGCAGGGCGCAGAGCCACCTGGCCATGCCTCCATATAGGAGCTAGAGGGGGGACATGCCGCTGCTTCCGGCAGCTGCTTGAGGTAAGCACTGCCCAGAGCCTGCACCCCGGACCTCCTCATGCGTGCCAACCCCCTGCCCCAGCCCTTATTCCCCTCCTGCCCTCCGAACCCCTCGGTCCCAGCCTGGAGCGCACACCAAACCCCTCATCTCCAGCCCCACCCCATAGCCTACATCCCCATCCAAAGCCCTCACCCCCCACCCGTACCCCAAAACCCCTCTGCCCCAGCCCAGAGCCCCCTCCCTCACACCCCAACCCTCTCCCCCATCCTGGAGCCCTCTCCTGCACCCTGAAACCCGCACCCCCAGCCCAGAGCCTGTACCCCCTCTCACACCCCAACCCCCTACCTCAGCCCAGAGTCCCCTTCCATACTCCACACCCCTCTGCTCCACCCTAGCCCACAGCCCCCTCCTGCACCCCAAACGCCTCATCCCTGGCCCCACCCCAGAGCCTGCACCTCCAGCCAGAGCCCTCACCCCCTCCCACATCCCAACCCCCTGCCCCAGCCCAGAGCCCTCTCCCCCTTCCCCACACCCTTAACTCCTCATTTCTGGCCCCACACCAGAGCCAGCACACACACCCCAGCTGGAGCCCTCATCCCCTCCCGCACCCCAACCCCCAATTTCATGAGCATTCATGGCCTGCCATACAATTTCCATACCCAGATGTGCCCTCAGGCCAAAAAGTTTGTCCACCCCTGCTCTAAAGGGTACTTGGAATCAAATACTGCCCTCAAATGCACCTAGTTCCTATTGCAATCAATGAGAGCTAATTAGAGCATACACTTTGGCCTTTGGTGAAGTACACAAGAATGGCTCAGAGCTCAGGAGTGGCAGTATTTACTTTTGTGATGAGACATTACATTTATACAGAGAAGAAATTGACTATTTGACTCCTGCACAAAAAGCAGTTATTTAAAAAGAGCATAAGAGACAAATATTTAACTCTGCCCTGTAGTGACACTATGAGGGGGAAAACATTGAAAAAAAACCCTCATGTCTTTAAAATCCAAGTCATTAATCTGCAACCATAAGCACTAACATCCAGTAGTCATATCTATGGTCACAGCAGGGAATCACTACAAGGGAGAGTTAAGACTATTTGGGTGTCCTAAATAAAGCTGGTATACCTTAACATGTTTGAATTTTTTTAACTGGGTTTATAATTCTCATTTTATAGCCTTAACTCTGTAACACACAGTTTTGTGCTTGGGAATATTTAATAATGTTTTTAATTTCACTTGCCTCCAATATGTATATCTCTCTTACTTTTTTAAACAGTCTCAGCCTCCTCCATTTCTGATTCCTACTATCTACCCTTGTAACTTTGATGGCTCCCCCTATCTCTCACTTGTCTTGTGTTCAAAATTTCATACTTCCGCTATATCTGTACATTCCATTATTTCCTAATCTCTCAGGTTACGTGGGGTGTTTATGTACTGAAAGAAATGAAAGTTAATTGTTTTTAAGAACACCTTATTTTTAAAAACAGGATCTATTGCTGACTTGTTTTAAGTTAAAAAAATTCAGTTATTCAAGCTGTTTGCAGAGAAGACTTTGCTAGAAATGACAGCTGCGACGTAAAAAGAAGGAAAGGCTCTTACTTCATCAGCAAGTTTTCGGTTAAAAATCCTGGACTCTTCTAGCGGTGACCAGATTTTTATATCGTAATCAATACCTGACGAGGCAAGAACTAGAAAATCAAATTTAAAAGAGTATTAGAAGAGAGTTCTGAATTAAATGCCTTTTCTGAACATCTTAGCTGGAGTTTGTTGAAAGTGTTGCTGACATGCTTCATTACATACATGCACACACACTTCACTTCATTAGAAGTGCTCTCATTTTTCACCATCATAACATATGTAAGATCCCATCCTGCAAACATGTACCCAGGAGTAGTCTCATTGAGTTATAATCCCTTTTTGCTGGATTTGAGCTATCGACTAAATATATGTCATGAAGAAAATAAATGCAAACCTTATATTCTCTCTTTTACACAGAATGTGCATAATTTAAAACTATAAAGTAAACAAGCACCTGCTACTATTATTATACTCTCCTCTGTTGATCTGAAAAGATTTAACAGGAAAGGCTTTAAGACAAGTAGATCCATGTGCAACGATAGATGTGAACAAGCCTCAAATTAATTTGCACTGTGTATTTTATGTAGAAATTTGAAATCTTTGACGCACCTGTTCCAAAAACACTGGGCACATTTACAAATATTTTTAAAAGAACACCAAAATGCATTGGACTGTTCTGTCATCTGGGAGGGAGAATTAGGGCACTTTACACTGGAGGAGCAGTGTATCTTTAGGAGGCTTTCAGTAGGTGTGGATGGAGGCTTGGCTCAGAGCATTTGTCACTGCTGGGAGGGCTGACCCCTAATGTTCATTTTTCAAGGTGTAAGTGGAAGGAGGTCACGCTGGATTAAAAAGTCAGGGAAGCTGTAGGCGTATTTTGGGAGAGCTTCTGATAGTGAGCCCTTACAGCGCACCACTAGTCACTAATTTTTGACTATTCCCAGAGGCCATTGGAAAATGAAAAATAATTAAAACTGTTCTGTCAATGTTTCATAAACTGAAAAATGGTTCAATTAGAATTATCAACAAAGTTTTAGGTCATATCTAATTTTCCCCATGCTAGTCTGTCCATCCCCAGCACGAATATTTTCCAAAAAAAAAAAAAAAAAAAGCCTAATTATACCTATTTAACTCACTCAGCAGAACTCCTATTAATCTAAATTCACCTCCCTCCCACAGAATCTGAGAGTCTGATACATGCTCTGCTTAAGACTCAAGTAGAACAAGCTGAGGCCAGATGCTAATACTGCTTCTCCTGTTACTGTATTAGATAGCTCGCACTATCTCACCAATGGCACGGGAACCACTCTTTCAAACTCATTATGTATGATGAAAGGAGGGGGGAAAGGAGGACTTTTCTTTATGGATCCTGACCCCCTTTGGATGCTATATAATACCATTTTCTTTCTGAGGAGTTGATGGGTATAATGGCCTCTGAGCCAAACCTCACTATTACAGACAAGGATAGCAGCAGCATGCTGAATTTTATACAACTGAGACGCAGCCCTCAGAATTCCTGGCAATTTACTAATGTGACCCTTGGTTAAGCAAGGTGTTGAAGACTCATCTATAAAGGTTCTTACTACAGGCTATAGGACCATGCATATTGCAGGTGTAGATGGTCTTACTTGGGTCAAATGGATGTGGCTGTAGACAATTCACCACGTGATTATCAGCTTCCAGCAGCATCAGATGCTCAGCAGTATGCCGATCCCAGATGAAAATATGGCCACAATCTGAACCGCTCATTACAAAGTTAGAACCCCAGAAATTGGCTTCCTTTATCTATAGTAAAAATAAAATGAATTACAAATATTTGTTATGATTTACATGGTTAGTCTAGAAATAACAGATGTGAAGTGTTAATTTTGTAAGCCATTTCCAGAAAGTATTTCCCACTTTCACAATAGTGCGGCCCTAATTTAAGGATTTTCCAAATGCAAAGTCAATTTTTGAATTGACAACTCTATAAAGCCAGTGAATTAAATCCATGCCTCCTCTCTTTAGCAATTCTGATTAATCATCATCAAGATCAAGTGCTTTATCATTTCGTAACTGTTTGACCACAAGCATCAGATCCTCTAATGTCACCGGTCTGTTTTCTGCTTGATACATTTTTGGATTAAGTTGTAGTTTACATCTTGGTGGGGATCTGTTCACTAATTCACAAAAATGCTCACGCTAAAACTTAAACTGTACATCAAAAAGCCTGGCAGTATTCTCCATTTTTGTCCTTATCTGGTGGAAGCTGCAAGTTAAGGACTTGCTCTGGAACAGGGTTTGAAATTACGCAAGGAGTGGCCCTTGTATTGGGGATATGCTTTTTGCTGTCCCCATGAAATACCCCCAAATTTGGCCTTGAAAAACTAAAGTTCACACATGCTTAGTAAAGACTGCTTAGATTTTAGCAGCTAAAATCTCAGAAGATTCTGTTTTTACTGAGCATGTGCCATTCCCTCTCAACTCCTAGTGTTCACTAGATTGTGCATGCACCATCCCCTTCCCTCAAAGCAACTAAGAATGATCAAGTCCAGGATGACAGGGGCTTAGAAGGACTCTCACTGTAATAGCTGAGTAGCCTTGCTAAATTTCAGGTGTAAGTATAATTGTAGTACTGTGTAAGTGGTAACTGTATGCCTGTTTGCTTAACTAATTACTTTTTTCTTTTGAATAAACTTTGGTTATATCATTCAAAAGTGTTGCCTACTGGTCGTCTACTAAATACATTTTCTGTAACTGACCTATAGGCTTAAACCTGAAAACTAAATTGGGTTTTATTGCACCCTTATCTATAACAACATTAATATTATTGGGAACATTTCAAGTAAAGTTACACAAGGTTACACAGGTTTTAGAGTAGCAGCCGTGTTAGTCTGTATTCGCAAAAAGAAAAGGAGTACTTGTGGCACCTTAGAGACTAACACATTTATTTGAACATAAGCTTTCGTGAGCTACAGCTCACTTCATCGGATGCATTCAGTGGAAAATACAGTGGGGAGATTTATATACATAGAGAACATGAAACAATGGGTGTTACCATACACACTGTAACGAGAGTGATCACTTAAGGTGAGCTATTACCAGCAGGACAGCGGGGGAGAAAAATCTTCTGTAGTGATAATCAAGGTGGGCCATTTCCAGCAGTTGACAAGAACGTCTGAGGAACAGTGGGGGGCGAGGAGGGGGGGGGAAATAAACATGGGGAAATAGTTTTACTTTGTGTAATGATCCATCCACTCCCAGTCTCTATTTAAGCCTAAGTTAATTGTATCCAGTTTGCAAATTAATTCCAATTCAGCAGTCTCTCGGAGTCTGTTTTTGAAGTTTTTTTGTTGAAGAATTGCAACTTTTAAGTCTCTAATCGAGTGACCAAAGAGACTGAAGTGTTCTCCGACTGGTTTTTGAATGTTCTAATTCTTGATGTCTGATTTGTGTCCATTTATTCTTTTACGTAGAGACTGTCCAGAGTTTGACCAATGTCCATGGCAGAGGGGCATTCCTGGCACATGATGGCATATATCACATTGGTAGATGTGCAGGTGAACGAGCCTCTGATAGCGTGGCTGATGTGATTAGGCCCTGTGATGATGTCCCCTGAATAGATATGTGGACACAGTTGGCAACGGGCTTTGTTGCAAGGATAGGTTCCTGCATTAGTGGTTTTGTTGTGTGGTATGTGGTTGCTGGTGAGTATTTGCTTCAGGTTGGGGGGCTGTCTGTAAGCGAGGACTGGCCTGTCTCCCAGGATCTGTGAGAGTGATGGGTCGTCCTTCAGGATACGTTGTAGATCCTTGATGATGCGTTGGAGAGGTTTTAGTTGGGGGCTGAAGGTGATGGCGTGTGGTGTTCTGTTATTTTCTTTGTTGGGCCTGTCCTGTAGTAGGTGACATTCAGACCCGATGGGGGAACAGAATCTTGTACCTGTGGGAATAATCCGTCCAAGCCCTTTAGAAACCTGATGGTGAAGGGGTTGGAAAAAAGAAATCCATTATCTACCGAGGGGTGAAAAGCAGAGACAGCTGCCAGATGTGCTGTGGGAGGGAAGGAAAAGGGGGACTGCTAGAGTTCCTTAACTGGCTCCATAATGACTTACTTAATCAGCAGAGCCACTCTGGAAGGTGCCACTGAAGCCAGAATATTCAACAGTGTTTGAGATTTTTCATGGACCTTTTCTGCTTGAAGATCCAGAACAGAAGCCACCCTTCTCAGTAGATCCTGGTGAGCCCTGTAATACTCTGGTGGTGGTGAGTCACTTACTGGCTCTGGTGATGAGGAAGAGGATGCACAAGGATGCTGAGGTAACACCTGCTCCGTGTCTTGCAGTTGGGGAGCTGCCCGAGTGACTTCTAGCTGCTCAATCACAGTACCAGGCTCTGAGAACGTTGCCTGTTGATGCTCTTGGTGTACCTTCATGGAAACTGACTGATATGGGTGAGAGAAAGTCCTAGCAGGAGGACGACACCCCATGGTGTCCAAAAAGACCACTGACATGGCTCTGGGATGCAACTTTGACCAGGCCATTGCCCCCTTAGAGGAGGCCACTGCTGAGACTGATGCAAGATCCATGGCCCTCAAGTCTCTGACAGAGGATATACACCATACCTAGATTGGGACACAAAAAACTGCACCTCCAAATCAGAGGAATATGACCCTGAGTCCTCTGATAATAGGGGAGCAGAGCCGTTTGGAACCAGAGATAAGTAGCCAGAGGCTAGGGATGACAGTACCAGGTATATTATCGCTGGCTTACCTCTCGATTGCACCAGCTTCTGAGGCTGTAGAAAGTAATGGTACTACATGCTCCTAAAGAGGCAAAGTAGGAAACACAGGCACTTGTACCGGTTGGAAGCCTTTCCGTACCACCACCACCACCAGGGACTCTGGTACTGAGAGATTAAGCAGTTCTCTTGTGGCCGCATATGCCTCTGGTGTCATTGGTACCGATTCCTTTCCTTGGTGTCTTTCGATGGATACTTCAGGGGTTGGCCTCTACAGACTTGGCACAGGTTCCAGAGTCGATGATCCACTCTTCTTAGATGAGTACTTCTCTAGAGATCCTCAGACCCGCTCCCAGAGCCATGGCCTCCAGCTGACTTCAGTACCAACGATCTAGCCGAACAAGGTACCGAGCCTTTGGTGAGCTTCTCTCCCCACTTTGGTACTGATGATAGAGAGCAAGATGCCATAGACATCTCTGGTGGGGCACACCATACCAAAGCTGCAGTACTCCGAGCCCGTTCCGAACATGGCAGCTCTGATGGTGGATGAAGTGCTGCCTCCATATGGAGATGTTTGAGCCTGGATACTCTATCCTCAGACTGGGGCTTAAATCCCTTACAGATGTGATACCTGTCACTAATGTGGGACTTGCCCAAGTATTATAAGCAGCTGGGGTGCAGGTCGCTGACCAGCATTGCCTTGCTACATGGCTAACAGGACTTAAGCCCCAGAGAGCAAGGCATGGCTCCTATACCGGAATTTGGTCAAAAAAGACCTAAAAACTGAAAATTAATACTAACATTTATCTATACTACACTTAACTTACTGCTAACTTTTAAGGAAAAAACAGGCTATATACAAGGAGTGAAGGAAGATCTTGCTACAAGCAAGACTCAAAGTGCTTCAACAACAGTCACTGGTGGGGAGAAGGAACTGAACGGGGTCAGAGGTGGCTCCGCCTTCTTAAACCTGAATGCAATGACATGCAACAGCAGAGATTGCTTGAGCCACCACACCAGGTACTGCTGAGTGAAAAGAACATGTCTGACAATTGTGTACAGGGCATGTACACACCTACAGCGGAACGGACATGAGCAATCACTCGAAGAAGAACCTAGGAAACCTGACTCATTGTCATGCAGGCTTAGACTACAAGCACATTATGGAGTGTCTCATGAGAAATGTACATAACTTCTCTAAAATGCCAAATTTTGTGGTTACAGATCTAATGTACAATTAAAAATATCTTAAATGTATTACACAATCCCTTTTTAGCAAGCATATCAATGTAACAACTAAATTATTTCAGCCTAAAATATCAACTCTGCACTTCTTAAAGCAGTATTTCTGTACCATTGTCCTGGAGTTCCGATGTCCCTTATACACCATCTTTATTAAAGGTCGTCTAATATTCAGGGTTTCCAATTCTTCCATCTCTTTCCTTTCTTTTCTTCTTCTGAAGAGTTCCTGAATGCGAGCAACAGCAGATCGTCTAGGAATTACAAAGAGAACACCACTGAAAGACCATCATACAGAGACATAGTCTGCATAGACAGATCTTTTCGAAATAGTGTACTAGGGCAACTACAAAGCACTACCAAACAGCTTAATCAGCCTACTTAAACTCAACCTTTCTCCCCAAATTTGGCACAGATACCAACACTATTACAATTATTTGAAGTTACAGATTGTGAGCTTTTCCATATTGGTTTAGAACAGGAAGAACATGCAACACAGTGAAATGTCAAGGGTCATGTTATTTTCTTCATTCTCTTTAAAACATACAAACTCTAGAGGCAGGCAAAATTCACATGTAACTTTACTTTGCAATAGAATATTTTCAAAATCCTGTAGAATTTCTCCCATCCCCTGTGCTACCAAACGTGTTAAAGGGTGAACATATATATAAAAAAATGGTTAATATAAAGGTTAGCTATTATTAAAGACCTAGTTTAACCTTTAATTGTTTTCTTTCACCTTTATTACATTTTAATAGACCTTCATTTCTCATTTTTCCTACTTTATGGTGAAGATCCTTTGTTTGACAGTTTCTTGTCAATGTTTTTGCTATGATGAGAATGAGCAATAAGAAATGTTTAATAGTACTGATTGGGAAACGGAGAAGAGCTAGTTCTGAAGGCTAGAAAAAAAAATAATTGTGGTGGGAAGCTGCCCCTAATGCAGCAGCAGACCCACACAAAAAGGCTTCCTGAAGTGACAGGAGAAAGCAGCTAGGTTAAACACCCTAGTTTGTGGCTGCTGGACTCCAGGAAGCTACAGCTTTGGTGATGCTATAGAAATTCTGGTTGTTTGAGTTCTTCCATCTGGTTCATCTTCCTGTCCCCTGGCTGCACCTTTGCAGCTTCCCCTCAGCTCCAGCTATGGTCACACTTTTACCTCCGAGATTTGCTCACAGCACTCACTTTCTCCTCCATATGGCTGCTGCCATCCTGCTCAATGCCCTGAGTGGAACTAGAGTATGCTGTTCCACTTCGACCATCAGTTACAGTAGGAAGTGGGTGGAGGTGCTGATTGCTGGTGGAATGTAATGGATGAAATTGGCCAGGGCAGGAATTCTTGATAGGCAACAGAACCATAGGGAAGGAAACCGCCACCACCAGACTAGTAACTTCCAGTAGGCCAGAAATGATGAAGTGTCATATTTTAGTCACTACCTCTTCAGACTGTTCTATAACATGCGTCTGTTGCAGAAGGAAGTAGCTCTCTCTCCCACCTCTAGAGCTACTTCCATACTTCATAACCAGAGTCAGCTCCTCCTGCCCTTCCCAATTAGTCATCTCCGCTCCCAGTTCAGTCTATAGATTTCCTTCTCAATCTTGCCATAGAAGAAAGATGGAGAGAAAATGTTGCTGAAGGAAGCACTGGATCCTAAAGCTGAAAGTAACGCTAAGTGGGCATAAGAGAAAATTTATTCTACTATAAAAAGTGTCGTCTTCATCGTCGTCTCCCTCCCCCCAAAGAAAAAAAGCTCACCAGTTAGATTGGTCTTTTATTGTTAAAAAAAAAAAATGAAGAAAAATTTTAACCACATTTGATAGAAGTTAGAGAGGAAAGAATTGATGGGGTCACCCAGTCCATCTAACAATGGACTATTCCTGATGATACATTTCCTAGTGATTTGTTTACTGTACTTTTAAAAGTCCCAGGAGATGGGGGCTTCCACCAATTTTTTTGGGGAGACTTTTCTGGAGTACAATAAATTTTGCTATTGGGTGATTTTCCCTGGAAGCCAAGCTAAGTCTTCCCATTTATAGTTGTATCCCATTACTTATTATGTGCCCCCGTCTTGCCGTGTACCACACTAAATAATTCTATCCGCTCGTTAGTGTTTACACCCTTCAAGTATTTGTAGATATATAACACTACTCTTACATTTACTGAATTTTTGGATTACTCCCAAGAGATTAACAACATTCTGCTCATTTGTCATCTTCTATACAGAAAGGGAAACTATGGAGAATTATGCATTCCACACTTATATTTCTGGAACCGTAACTAGAGCTATGTGCTCCAGCTATATGTCAATACAAATATACACACGTGATTTGTGTACAGCATGACAAAGCTCTGTCCTTGCCTCCATGAGTCCCACGTTTCCTGGCGGATTTCACTAGCCTCAGAGGCTCACTGTGACCCTGCACGTAACCCTTCTTTCTCTAGAGACAAGGGTCACAGTCTACTGAGCCATTTTCATCATAAGCCAGCAAGGGAGGTGAGGAGAAGTTATCCTTCCTTGCATAGTCTCTGTTATGTCCCAGTCTCAGTGATTAATCAGGGGGCAAAGGTCGGGGGGGGGAGCTCGGGTGCACCCTCTACTCCGGGCTCCAACCCAGGGACCCTAATAGTATCAGCTATGGTAGCTGACCTTTTAGAAACATTACATGTACAATTCCCTGGGCTATTCCCCCACAGCAGCCCTCACTTCCTCAAGCTCCACTTCACCCTTACCTCAGAGCCTCCTTCCTTGTGCCTGATATGGTGTGTACTACTCTGCCTCTCCAACAGCGCAACTTCCTCCCACAGCTCCTGACATGCACACCCACCTGACTGACTGGGAGGCTTTAGCTAGTTTCAGCCAGCCCCTGATTGGCTTCAGGTGTCTCAATCAACCTAGCTGTCTTCCCTGCTTTCTGGAAGGATCTTAATTGGCCCCAGGTGTCTTAATTGACCTGGAGCAGCTGCCATTTCACTTATCCTGGTACCAGGGATTTGTTTAGCCTGGAGCTAATATATTTATCTCCCACTACTTTTCTATAGCCATCTGGCCTTGCCCAGTCACAATAGATACACATTTGAAAAGATCAGCTTTGCGAACACAGAGAAATGAACAAAAAGCATCCTGTGACACTGAAACCCATAGTCATCATAGTAATATTATTATAATATGATTATGGCATAATTATGATGCATTTTGTACAAGACGAGTCATGTGAGATATCATTGGAAAAGTTATGATTTGCTGAACATGATTATCCTATTTGTATACATGTATCATTTTTGTATCTGAAATTATAAATACTATTTATCTGTACTTCAAATGCAGTTACACCTGGGTGACGCCCACTAGACAAGATGCTTTCAGTCTAGATAGCTGGTTGGGAAGGGCCTATTCAGGGCAATGAGCCATTAGTGAAAACAATGGGCCTTAATAAAAGCTTATCTCCCACCTAGTAAGCCTTCCTGAGAATACTCCAGACATCCTGTAAGTAATATCTGCTATGACTCTACAAGGACATGTGACCAGGCTACATGATTCTGGACTCCATCTTGGGATGTCTATTTTTCCACAAACCCGTCTGGGAACCAAGTTTTGAAACAAAGGGTTCCTGCCATATGCTAAAGCTATATAAGGTAGGGAGTGACATCATCTGTGGTTCTTCACTCCCCACACAAGAAGACTCCTGCAAACACCTTAGGAACAAAGACTGAACTGGGGGAAGTGCTAGACCAAGGCTAAAGGGATTTCTAGCCTGTGTATGAAGATCTGAAGAACCCAAGCTGTAAAGCTAATGCAGCTTCTGCCTGAAGAATCTACAAGTCTGCCAGTACCATCAGTTAGATTGGATATGAATAGCAGATTCTCACTCTATCTAGTACATTAAGCTTAGTTTGTATATTGTTTATATGCTAGGTAATCTGCTTTAATCTGTTTGTATCCCTTATAATCACTTAAAATTAGTGCTGTCAAGCGATTAAAAAAACTAATCATGATTAATCACACTGTTAAACAATAATAGAATACTATTTATATAGATAGTTTTGGATGTTTTCCACATTTTCAAATATATTGATTTCACTTACAACACAGAATACAAAGTGTACAGTGCTCACTTTATATTTATTTTTATTATAAATATTTGCACTGTAAAAATACAAGAAATAGTATTTCTCAATTCACTTAATACAAGTACTGTAATGTAATCTCTTTATCATGAAAGTTGAACTTACAAATGTAGAATTATGTACAAAAAATAACTGCATTCAAAAATAAAAGACTGCAAAACTTTATGTACTAATCCACTCAGTCCTACTTCTTGTTCAGGCAATCATTCAGACAAAAGTTTTTTTTTACATTTGCAGGAGACAATGCTGCCTGCTTCTTGTTTACAATATCACCTGAAAGGGAGAACAGATGTTCGTGTGGCACTGTTGTAGCCGGCGTTGCAAGACATTTATGTGCTAGCTGCGCTAAATATTCATATGTCCCTTCATGCTTCGTCCACCATTCCAGAGGACATGCTTCCATACTGATGATGGGTGCAGTTATGTAACAAAAAAACTCTACATTTGTAAGTTATGCTTTCACAATAAAGAGATTGCACTATGGTACTTGTATAAGGTGAATTGAAAAATACTATTTCTTTTATCATTTTTACAGTGCAAATATTTGTAATAAAAATAATATAAAGTGAGTACTGTACACTTTGTATTCTGTATTGTAATTGAAATAAATATATTTGAAAATGTAGAAAACATCCAAAATATTTAATAAATTTCAGTTGGTATTCTATTAACAGTGCGATAAAAACTGTGATTAATCACAATAAATTGTTAATTGCGATTAATTTTGTTGAGTTAATTGCGTGAGTTAACTGTGATTAATCGACAGCCCTACTTAAAATCTATCTTTTGTAGTTAATAAATGTATTTTATGTTTTAATCCAAACCAGTGAGCTTTGACTGGAGTGGATGGGGAAAATCTCTGCTTGATTACCACAAATGTGCAATGTTCTCTTCACATTGAGGGAGAGGCGGACCAGGTATTAAACCTATATACTGACCCAGATTTGACCAGGGCAGGATGGTACTGCCCTGGGGTTGTAAGCTGGGAAGCTGTGGATACAGAGCCTGCATGTAACTGCACCTGGGTGTGTCCCTACCTGTGTGAATGCTAGCGAAAGTGCAGGCTGGAGGGCTTTGCAGCTTGTCACAGCAGCACAGTGTGACAGGGAGCCCAGGCTGGTGGATCAGAGGGCTCAGTGGTACCCCAGTTCCAGGTGGCACACACAGAACACCAGGTTGCCTCCCATTCTAGTACCAACCAGGCAAAAAAGCAGTTTAGCTTTGGAAAGAAAAGAGATCTATTCAACACATTAGGGCCCTTTGTTTTCAAGTGTGTACTGCTATCCTTTCAACTGCCACTTACTGGGACTTCTATCAGTTCCAGGAGGTGCTTGTACATCTCTGGTCTTATACCATTAGCTTAATTTTTTTTTAAACCACTGAGTGGGGGATCAGCTGATTAGTTAAAAGGTTATCATTGCAGATAAAGTGCTAAATCTGGGTTACCCCAAGTAAGATAGTCTAGTCCTTCAAAGGAATAAAAACTTGCTGAGTACAACTAAAAAAGTCTTGGGGATCTTGCTAGTCTTACTACTACTCTTGGTCACACAGATTGCCACAGATACAAGAATCACCTTTGCACCTTGGCACACCCAGGATGCTTCCACTCACGCCTCTCAGGTGAGGACCTAGCCACTGTGATACACATATTATCAATCACACTTATGCTTTCCAAACACCAATTTAGATTCACCTCTGAAGTTAAGTCCTGGTTCTAAGTGAAAAGGCACTAATCGACTGTAATTTAGCTGTCTCTGAAATGGGGCCATCTGGAGAGTAAGGCTAATACAACTACACTTCACAGGGAGGTTCTGGCTATCAGGCTTTGGGAACAAAGTATTCTTGATGGTGAGACCCTGGCTACAGAACTCCTTGCCAGACAAGACCAGACTGGGCCCTAGCCTAATGATGCTTCAGATGCATGGGGAGAACACACCTTTTTGATAAAGCCTCCCCCAGAATTGCTGCTCTGTGCACAGATTGTTTTGTTTTAATTTAAAAGTTACACATCTCTGTCCTGGAAGTACAAAAAGAGCAGCATATTTTTGTTCTGGGCTTTTGTTCATTTTTAATTTCAGATACAATGGTAACAGTTATGATATAAAAATATAAATGTTAGATAGCAATCTGAAATTTTGATGTAGGCTCACACATACACAAAGCCAGCAGAGAAAGTAAGATGCTGTGCAATTTTTTTAATGTTCCAAATTTTGATCTTTGCTGAGCTTGAACAATTGTTTTTTAAAAAATTGCACACGCTTCACCGAACATGAGAAGTAGGGTTGCTGCCAACCCTCCAGAACTGTCCTGGAGTCTCCAGGAACTAAAGATTCATTTTTAAAGATTATGTGAAGAAATCTCCAGCAAGACGTCCAATCAAAACTGGCAACCCTACTGAGAAGTCAGGAAGTAATCTGTGATACATACTCTGTTACAGCGCTTTTCTGGTGACCTCATCAGTTGCTGCCAAATATAAATTATTTATTTGTATTTTAGAAGTAAATTTCTAGCCATTATGATTGTGAAGAAATCTGAAAGTAACCTTAAGTAATGCTGTCTTACTGAAACTGCAGGTAACAACAATACCTTTAAAAGGTTTTGTTCACAATACAGAAAGTTATGCTGCAGAATGCAGTTACACAATGATTTGGTCCTATACACAGAGAGAGACTGAACTATGTTTTGACTATGTCCCCATACCATGCTAAAGCCATTATTTTAGGATAATACAGGGATGCTCTTTGGTCTCAACTACATAACAAAATCAAAACCAATGTTCTATTCATGTTGAGTGCTACCTTGATATATCATCCCATAATAAAGTAGGTTTGTGTTGCGTATATGGGACAGGACCCAAGAAGGCGTGTAGTGCCTCAGTCATCTCAATGGCGTGTTAAATTTTCATCAGATTTCGAAGGTAAGTATCATTGTCAGACATTTCAATTCTGATTATTTTAGCAGAAGTATCCAAGTAGTCTTGGATAGGGACAGCACTTTTTTCCTAGACTGACTCCAGCAGAGCCAAATTTGAATCTTGAAAACAAATGGTCATAAAAGGAATTTTTTTCCAAGTTATGTTATTCAAAAACAGCTTAGACTTTCTACAAAGTTCCCATACAATTCACTTTTAGGCTAAGATTTGGAAGCAGAAATTTAAGCCCAAAAAGTAGTTTTTCGAGATTGAACTGCTACTGAAAAGAATGGTTGAATGGAGTGGCCATCACACCTTTCCCGGAAGTAGTGCCAGTCACAAACGGAATCTGTATGTCTAGAAAGCAAGTGAATAATATTATAGGTAAAATGCTATCAAGGTGAAACAAAAATGTCCATTATGTAACTGAAAATATCAACAAATAAGACACAGCCACGAACTGGTTATCTCCCAGTGTAATAATGGATTAAGACAACAGAAGATGCAGCCTGATTTTAAGGCTTTAGCAAATCATGCACTTTTAATTACATCACACACCAGCCAAAATCATCAAAAGGAATTGACTGCACATCAACCAACTCATGGAGTATGGTTATGTGAAAGACTCAAAGCTTGGAGTACTTGCACATAAAAAAGGTGCAATTTCAAAATTGAATGTTTATGACGATATGGAAGAAAGGTTTTAGTGGTTCAAAAAAGCGTGGACAGTCAGGAAACCTGATTCCTATTATCTCTGCCACTGTTTTGCTGTGACTAAGTTGCTGCATCTGAAGGGTAGTGATACTAATCTATTTCACAGGGACATTGTGTGGTTTCTTTTATTAGGTGTTTTAAGATCCTTGAATGGAAGATGCTAGTCAAGTTCCAAGTATTATTACCCTGGACTTTATACTGAAGCACAATAATTGAACACAGCTTTTTTTTTGTATCCCCAACCAATATACATAAAAACATTGTATTAATCGCAAAAGAACTTGTGTGCCCAAACCTCATCACGTGTATGCACTTGAAAGCACTCATTCTGCACCACCCTCCAGTTGAAAATATTATCAAAAGCGATTGTATTATGCTGTCCTTTCAAACCCCAAAATATGGGTTTAACTATTCTAATTAGGCCCAAGAATGAATGACCTATCAAGGTATTTATCACTGTAGTATAAAAGCATTAGGATTTTTCCATTAAATGTAAATCTGAAGAAAAAACTGAACAAGAGGATGATACAGTTTATCTATAGCCAAGTCTAACAGCTGCCTCAGAAGAAATTCTACAGCCACTAAAAAAAAACCCCCAAAAAACTGTGGAGGAAGAAAAAGTGAAACCTAAATCCATAGAACATTCTTCACTTTTTTTTTTTTTTTTTTTTTTTAAACACACACTTACGGGGGGGGGGGGGGGGGGGGGGGCGAATGAGTCTTCATCTAAAATCTACTAAGATTTCCATCCAGAAAATTCTGTGTTTATGTTCCTACAATGAATTTTGCATAATTGGGTACCCAGTACATTTGGTCCAGTGTAATATTTTACATAGTGCTCCTTAGAAGTTTTTTTGGTCACAGATCTGAGTTCAGCTGTCACTTCGGATTCATATTATTGAGGACTTTTGGTTACCTAGAAAGGCATAAATCTCAAAACAGCTAAATTTATTATTAAAGGATGCAGAAATGATTACTGGACATGCTTTAAAAGAAGGAAAACAGATTATAACTGGTCCCCTCAAAAACATACTCAATTTAAAAGCCTCTTGAATCTACAGATTATGCACAGAAAAGCTGCTGCTGTATCTGACATACATTGATTCCACTGACATAGTTACTTCATTAATATTGTAAAAGGAAGTACACTTTACAGAGCTCTTTCCTACAATGCCAATGAAATTCTCAACTCTTACCCTGGTGAGCTTTATTTATCCTGAGAGAATCTAAACTGAGCACCAAAATATTCTGTTCTCTTTTTCCTTGCTAAGAAGTGTACCTGCCTCCTCTTCCTCTCCTCTTTTGAATTAAACCCTTCTCTCCCTTCCCATAACACTCTCCTACCTCCCCAAGCTGCAGCATAATTGCACTGCCGTCCCAGTCCTTGGACAAGTAAAGCCCTGTTTTCATGGGTGCAAGCAGCCTCCATGAATTTCATTATTTTGCGGCTGTGGAATTTGCTTCAGAATTTTGCCCTGAAATCTAAGTTTTGATTTAAAAAAAATGTTTTCTAGGTTTCAAATAGTTTCTAAAAGAGCCTCTATGTGAAGAATACCTTCCAATTATGAACTTTCCAATGCAATGACACATTCCTATTTGTTAAGACAGCTCTGATGTGTGAACTGCCCCAATCATGTTAACTTTGAATCCTAACAACACATTAAGGGCTGGTCTATGCTACAGAGTTAGGTCAATCTAAGGCAGCTTACATCGACCTAACTCTGTAAGCGTCCACACTAAAATGTCAGTCCCGCTAATGTAAGGCACCAACAACACTGACTTAATAACTCCACCTCCAGAAGAGGCATAACACTTAAGTTGATGTAGTTAGGTCAACGCAGCGTCCGTGAAGACACTGTGTTGCTTACATCAGACTGTTCCTGCTGTTAGCCCCGGGCGGCAGGGCTCCAGCTGTCAGTGCCCCACACTGACAGTTAAATTGGTGCAAGTGCTCCTGGTGAGGACACATATGGCGCACCACCAATAGGAGCATAGTGTGGACATGCAAAACTGACTTCATTACTGCAGTGACTATACATCAGGACTGGGCAAACTTTTTGGCCCAAGGGCCACATCTGGATATGGAAATTGTATGGCGGGCCATGAATGCTCATGAAATTGGGGGTTGGGGCGAGGGCTCTGGCTGGGGGGTGTGGGCTCTGGGGTGGGGTTGGGGGTGCAGGAGGGTGCTCCGAGATGGGACCGAGGGTTCGGAGGGGGATTAGGGCTGGGGCAGGGGATCAGGGCACAGGAGGTGGTCAGGGATGCAGGCTCCAGGCAGTGCTTACCTCAAGCAGCTCCCAGAAGCAGCAGCAGCATGTCCCCACTCCAGCTCCTTTGTGGAGCGCAGCCATGCAGCTCTAAGCACTGCCCTGTCCGCAGGCCCTGCCCCTGTAGCTCCCATTGGCTGTGGCTCCCGGCCAATGGGAGCTGAGGGGGTGGAGCTTGGGGCAGGGACAGCATGTGGATCCCCCTGGCTGCCCGTACGCTTAGGAGCTGGAGTGGGGACATGCTGCTGCTTCCAGGAGCCGCACGGAGCGGGGCAAGCCCCAGACTCTGCTCCCTGCCTGGAGCGGGGCAAGCCCCAGACCCTGCTCCCCAGAGCGAGCTCGAGGGCCAGATTAAAATGTCTGGAGGGCTGGATGTGGCTCCCGGGCCGTAGTTGGCCCACCCCTGCTGTACATCGACGTAACTTAAGTCAACTTAATTTTACAGTGCAGACTTGCCTCAAGTCCCAACATTGACTATTTCACTGTTGATCATTTCAGCAGAAACATGATGTGGTTATCTCTCAATCCCAAGATACTCATTTCCCTTGCCTCCCCAGGTGCCCAATTTCTCAACTACCTCCTACTCAGTTGCAAAAAACTCGACAGTTGTGGCAATATTAAAATCTACAGGACAATTAAGATGAAATTTTAGGAAGACAATATATCAATCAACTAATTAGATACTATAAAAATTCCACACTGATTGCATTATTCATTTTCATATTTAATTCTATACATTTACCTCAAGCTGACACAGAACTTGCAGTCTGTAACACTGGGGTGCTATAGAACTCCAAGAACAGTGGCTTTTACCATGGAATGTGGACCCATCTTTCCACAGATTACAAAAGCCCTTGAATACAGACCTTTAGCCAACTGCACGAGAGTAGTAACTAAAACTGAAATATAAAGGCAATGGAAAGACAGGGACACACTATTTTCCTTTAGATATTCATATTTTTGGACCCTCTTACACATTGTGTGTGACTGTATGCAGGGACCTTAATATAAGAAAGGCAGATACCCTTTCTAGGGTAGTCATATAAATTAACCCCTTCAGATGTGTATCCTGCAACTGGTCATTCATGAAACTATAAAAATATTGTGTCATTTTAAATTAATTCCTTCCATTTGTTAACTTAATCTCCATCTATTATATTTGGCACTAACTCACACAATTGCTTCTCTCCCTGAAGGCCTACTGCCAAACTTAGTTGTCAGAAACCTTAAGTCTTCCTACAATTAACACACTGGGGTATTGCACTGAGAGAGACAAGAGTATTCCATCTCAAGTGCTTTTACATTTTTTAACTTTATGAGGTGGAGAAACATCCCCCAAAACCAGTGTCTCTCTTCCTAAATGTGCACTATCAACCCTGGCTATAAAAATTATGCTCAGTTCCATAAATTGATCCATCCAAAAATTAAAACAGGCCTTTGAATAATGTATTCCTAAATAGTGCTAATTAATCTTACTCCAGAACCAAGTGTTCTCCAATACAAAACAAGCCAAATCAATGGTGGCACATGCAAAATACAAGTGCCAAAGCTAATGAAGTTTAAAAAAAAAAGAAGTGTTTGTTCTACATGAGTAAACACTTTTTACATTATGATCATTTTTATGGCACACACTAAAGAGATTAATGTGATGTTAAATTTGTACACAGCAATTTCTTCTCACTCTGTTTCCATGCAATGCATGCAGTTAAATATAACTCATCAAGCAATCTGCTCTACAATTTCCAGCATCCAAAGTCTGGCAAATTTAAAAGTGGTAACAGCTAACAGAAAAACTGGTTAGATGTGGAAAACGAGGACCTGGTAAATCCATCATACAGAAGGAAGAAAAAGGGGGAGAGGGAGGAAGATACTGAATTACCTCATTATTCTATCACCTATTGCTGTTCCTCTGATATTAAATCTAGTGAAGGGAACAATAGTTAAAGTCATTCACAAATCCCGTGTACTGAGTTTTTAAAGATTAGAGTCTATTACAGAATGTGTTCCGATTATTTCAAAGATTCTACTTCTTCCATATGGGTTAATACATGAAAAACATTTTAATTTCAATCAATCCTCCCCCCAGTTTTTGCATATTTTTATTAGTACACAATACGTTTTTGTAAATACAGGTTTTATAAAATACAGTAATTACTCATCAATTGAATTGTAGCAGGTGTGGCAGCAAGTTGCATAAACATTTCCATTGCAAATTCTCTATTTTGAGTCCCTTATGACTTCAAATTTTCCACTAATTGGACTGATTTTCCAGGCTTAGTCTCTGCTCAGAGGTGACCTTTTATCAGAAACTTTGAATCGAACCAATTCGGCCGTTTGAATATGGAAATAGCCCTCACTGGGAAGCACCTTGGACTATTCAGGTGAAAACTGATTTTGATCTGACACGATTTTTGACTGGTCATAATTCAATTGTGTGCACTTGCAGAACACTTTGCACAGTATTTTCTCACTAAGCCCACAGAGTTCCCAGCTAAGGAAGGCCATGCTTTCTGCACATACATGACTAACTTTGCTGCGTTTTGAGAAGTTTGTGAACATCTAACTTAGAAGATATTTAGCTGCTTTGGCATGCAACAAAAGGGACTCTTCTCCCCATGGACTCCCCAAGGAGCACAGGAGAGAACTCCCTTCTGCAGACCTTGTAGGGTAAGTGACAATGTTCCAGCAGCATCTAGTCAAATAGTTTCACAATATGAAATTTATTTTCATCCTTATTCTTTAAATATACCCTAGGAAATTCCATCAGATAATTGTTCACGGGTGTGTTAAAAATGTCATATTAGATTAGTTAACTAGACCAACCACTATAAAATAGATTTCAAGAGCCAAGCATTTCACTTCTTTTAGTCAATATAGTCTTTACCATTTCCTAAGGTAATGTTATACTATAGCAGCAGAGATGCTAAAGGAAAAGAATGAGATGGCCATTCCATCCTAAGTCTCCCATTTTCAGTTCTGGGAGATAAAGGCTCATGGCTGGTCTCAGCCCAAAACGTTAACAACTCTGGAGAGTTTGGGCAGTTTTCACAATTATGTAAACCTGTAAAAATACTTGTTTTGGACTTTAAAACCACTGCTGTGGACTTTTTCTATGTTCAAACAACAAACAGCTTTTTAAAAGATATATTTCTACTGCATTCAAGATAAACAGAGGAATAGTTACATGGGAATCACTGTAAGGAATGCTATGTCAGATAAGTAAAATGAAAATATTAAATTATAGGTCTACTATTTTTTTTTAGTTTTACCTTTTTGACAAATTGACATAGGATTTTTTCCCCAGAATTTAATTGCTTTCTATTTAACATCTATTTAATCTTCATTGTAAGTCTAAATACTAAATCATACTAATATTGGGCAACAGATTGACTGCTACTTTAGACTCCAAACATATCTAAATTATGTGCATTAGATGATAAATCCTGGTTAATTGACTTGAAGACCAGGATGTTTTTACATACTTTATAGAAGCTCTCTTTGGTGCTGTTGTTTTAGGAATAACAAAGTAGGTTCAGATTTCATGTTTCCATATCTATAGCATAGGTTTACTGGTACAGTTAAATTTAGGATAAGCTTTTTGCTTGCAGACACTATGTTCTGTATTCCTTAAGTCAAGCGCTAGAGAGAGTTGGTCCTGTGGATAGATTCCCAGAACACATAACAGAGGGTTAAATAGAGCCAGTTCCCAGTTTGGAACACATTAAAAGTTGGATTAGGCATCTAAATGAGTGCACACATTGGGAGATCCCTAAAAAACATATGAATGATGCATAATGAATCACATTTAGAACATCTGAAGTGTAGATTTATATTCATTTTGTTCAAAATTGAAGGAAATAGTAAAAAGTTCATGAAGCATGAAGTACTATATTTGCTTTTTAAGGATTACAAACAGGTTGCAAAGGGATATTCAAGTGCTTCTGCCACTGATTATCCTTAGGAGGAACTGTAAGATCTTGACTCCAGAGTACAGAATTTGGGGTATACACTTTCCAGCATTCCCCAACAGAAAAATTGTACATTATAGACAAGAGCTAATTTGGGTTATGTCGCTATCTGAATTTTTCTTCTACATCATTCTTCGCCAACTCTGGTATTTCTCCAATGTCTAGGAAGTGTTTAACTTGTAGATACATATAGAAATCCAGAGATTAAACTTTATTCTAAGCAGTTCAAAGTTCAGTAATGTTATACTCTGGAAAAGGTCTCCAATAGTCAACAGGATTTTAGCATCCCCTCTTTGAAAGTTAGTGTATTCTTTTCCTAGAGGAAACACACCAGATATTCCCAGGAAGTCAATGAGAATTTTGGCTCTTTGTCAAGGTACCCGATTATATTTTTCTATATTTACAGAGGTACCCCCTACTATAGCATGTAATCCAATCACCTGAGGGAGCCAAATGTCTTTACCATAAATCAGATTGAAAAGAATAAAGGGTGAGCAATGTACTGCACCAGTACTTTGTCACAAGGGGCTGTTTCTCTGCAGCCCAAATATATTGAATTACGGCTGTCCAGCAATAGAATTTCCAACTGGGAAAGTAAACACATCCTTTTCTTTTCTGTCTCTGGACTCTCAACAAGCTGATTTGTGGTCGTTTTCCATACTCCATCAAGGTCTGTTACTTTAAATATCAAATAGGTAACAACAATGGAATGAATTTTAGGGAGTACAACACTCAGTGAAGCATGCTAATTTATCAAGCTGACTTGGCCAAACAGATAATGGTAAAAACAATGAGGAGTCCGGTGGCACCTTAAAGACTTAGTATTTAATATTTAAAAATATTTAACCGTATCAACTTCAGTGCAGTTAACATATACTAGATTTACACTGGTGTAACTAAAAGTAGAATTTGGGCTTACATTCGTCACTGATGCAGTCAGATACAGACAAGGGAGAAGTCTGTAAAATTAAGTGTAATATCCGCTCACAGCACTACTGCAATCTTCATCAAATAAAGAACAGAACACCCGATAGGGATAAAAAAATTATGAGAGGGGAACTTAAGGAAGATGCTAGGTTCCTGGCCCAAGGTCACAAAGGAAGTCCATATCAGAGATGGGATTGGAATTTGGGAGATTTTTGATTCATAGCCTTGTGTTCAAACCAGCAGACCACACCATATGCTGTCCTTCCTGAGGAAATTGACTTAAAATCTTTGTCTCTAACTACTAAGATTCTAATGCTACACATAATACGCCACTGAATGAGGCAGTGGTCCTGTGGAAAAATAGTATGTAGTCATATAACAAAAGACTAACATTATGCATACACATAAGGTGGACAAATTAAAGTTGCACAGGCAACCTTAAATCTGGCATTTCCTAACTTTTCAGTGTAACCTTAGTAATGTTCTTTTAACAGTTTGTGTAATTTTTAGTTTTTGTGTTTTTTTTTTTAAAGGAACTGAAACAATAGTTATTCCATCATGTGGCATCATATTGACACCCACATAGGTTATCAGCAGGGTGGAAACCTTTATATCCATCACAGTGGCAGAGGTTTGTTCAACTGGTAGCAGGAGTAGGTTGTCATCCTCTATGTGAGCCAGCAGAGGAATGGTGAGACTCGGGAATTTTGGGTTCCACTCTAGGCTCAGGAAGGAAGCATGCTGTAGTGGATACAGACTCGTCTACACATTCCCATCCAGCTTGATTCCTTTTGCCTCCTCCTACCCAACATGTCCTTGGTCTCAAGTTACATCTCTTCCCCACCCTGGCTCCTCATCCCAGTCTCCTCACCTAGCCAGTCTCAGACTCCATTCCTCAAAGCTTCTCATCCCAGTCCTAGCCCCAAAGCTCCTTCTCGCCAGTCTCCTTGCTCTGCTAGTTCCAGTTCCTTCCTCCTGGCTTTTCATCCAATCTATTTCCCCACCACCCCACCGTGGTCTTCAGTTGCCCCCGCATACCCAGTCCCCGTCTCCATCCCTGGGCTCCTTGCTGAATCTCAGTGTCTCCCCCGTCTCAGCTCCTTGTCACAGTCTTTGTCCAGTCAGTCCCAATTGACCCCCTGAACCTTGTTAGATCTGTCTCCCTTTTCCCTTTATTTCCTTCCCCCACTCCACTGGTTCTCAATCCCAGTCTTCCTCTCCCCTCCCTTCAGTCTCCAGTCCCAGGATCGTCCTACAGGGTCTTTGCCCCAGCTTACTCCTCCCTTAAGACTCCACAGGTCTAGCTTTTTTTTCCCCTTTTGTATTTGTATCAGGCTGGTTTGTCACCAGAGGGAGTCACTGAGCACAGGACAGACAGGCTTCCTGCTCTCAGTTCAGGAACCCGGATGTAGCACAGTTTATAGCAACCCAGAGCTGCAATTTCAGGCAAAGTCCTGCTCAGCCCCAGGCTGGCATATACCCAGTGCATATGGAATCTCTGGGGTATTTAGCTGCTAAAATTTAAGAAGTCTCTCCTGAGCATGTGAGAACTATGATTTTTCAAAGGCTTATAACTTGACCAAATTTGGGCAGATTTTCATGGGTTCAGCAAAATGCACAATCCTGACACACAGGCCACCACCTACCAAATTTCAAGTCCCTGATCCAAAACTTTTCAAACAAAATGTCAGATTGTTTTGTCTTTTAAAATGGGCAAAATGTATTTTTCCCTGGCCTCATTCTCAAATGAATGAACCATTTTCGCAGAAATTAAAAAAAAAAATCAACCTGAAACAGATATAGCATAGAAAATTTCAGCTCAAATTGCTAAAGTTTGACAAAGTTATAAGCAACTAAAAAAGTGCTGAGACTGTAATATCAAAATTGTGACATGAGACAAGAACTTGGTTGGAGTTATACCCTGCTAAAAACTGAAGTTTAAGCACATGCTCAAGTCTCACTGAGGAGACTTAATGCTTTGCTGAATTAAAGCCTATGAATCCTAACTGGTGTTGCACATTAGCTAGGACACTTGAAATTGCTGAAAAAAATAATGACGATTGCTGGAAACTGGCTATACTGGTGGTACATGACAAAGCACCATCCTTGATTATTTACCCTTAACCTATTATAAGACTTTTAGCTTTCCTCACTAGAAGGCTGTAAAGCCAACAAAAACATGTAAAAAACACTGACAAATCCTGCTGAGATTTTCATAGAATGTCTACAGTTGTTGGGGCATTACACAGGTATCTAGTGAGCCTACCAAGGAATAAGAAAAGAAGTACTTTTGGCACCTTAGAGACTAACAAATTTATTTGAGCATAAGCTTTTGTGAGCTACAGCTCACTTCATCGGATGCATTCAGTGGAAAATACAGTGGGGAGATTTATATACATAGAGAACATGAAACAATGGGTGTTACCATACACACCGTAAGGAGAGTGATCACTTAAGGTGAGCTATTACCAGCAGGAGAGTGGGGGGGGGGCGGGGGGGCGGGAGGAGAAAACCTTTTGTAGTGATAATCAAGGTGGGCCATTTCTAGCAGTTGACAAGAAGGTCTGAGGAACAGTGCGGGGGGGGGGAAACATTGGGAAATAGTTTTACTTTGTGTAATGATGCATCCACTCCCAGTCTCTATTCAAGCCTAAGTTAATTGTATCCAGTTTGCAAATTAATTCCAATTCAGCAGTCTCGCGTTGGAGTCTGTTTTTGAAGTTTTTTTGTCGAAGAATTGTCACTTTTAGGTCTCTAATCGAGCGACCAGAGAAATTGAAGTGTTCTCCGACTGGTTTTTGAAAGTTATAATTCTTGACGTCTGATTTGTGTCCATTTATTCTTTTACGTAGAGACTGTCCAGTTTGACCAATGTTCATGGCAGAGGGGCATTGCTGGCACATGATGGCATATATCACATTGGGGATGTGCAGGTGAACGAGCCTCTGATAGTGTGGCTGATGTGATTAGGCCCTATGATGGTGTCCCCTGAACAGATATGTGGGCACAGTTGGCAACGGGCTTTGTTGCAAGGATAGGGTCCTGGGTTAGTGGTTCTGATGTGTGCGGTTGCTCGTGAGTATTCGCTTCAGGTTGGGGGGCTGTCTGTGAGAAAGGACTGGCCTGTCTCCCAAGATCTGTGAGAGTGATGGCTCGTCCTTCAGGATAGGTTGTAGATCCTTGATGATGCGTTGGAGAGGTTTTAGTTGGGGGCTGAAGGTGACAGCTAGTGGCGTTCTGTTATTTTCTTTGTTGGGCCTGTCCTGTAGTAGGTGACTTCTGGGTACTCTTCTGGCTCTGTCAGTCTGTTTCTTCACTTCAACAGGTGGGTATTGTAATTGTAAGAAAAAATAGTAAAACTATTTCCCCATGTTTACTCCCCCCCCCGCCCCACTGTTCCTCAGACGTTCTTGTCAACTGTTGGAAATGGCCCACCTTGATTATCACTACAAAAGGTTTTCTCCCCCCACACCCCTCCCCCCGTCCTGCTGGTATTAGCTCATCTTAAGTGATCACTCTCCTTACAGTGTGTATGGTAACACCCATTGTTTCATGTTCTCTGTGTATATAAATCTCTCCACTGTATTTTCCACTGAATGCATCCGATGAAGTGAGCTGTAGCTCACGAAAGCTTATGCTCAAATAAATTTGTTAGTCTCTAAGGTGCCACAAGTACTCCTTTTCTTTTTGCGAATACAGACTAACACGGCTGCTACTCTGATACCAAGGAATAGTGCAGACTCCACAACATCCTCTGGAGGAAAAGCAGCATTTAATGAAGTTATTGCTCACCCATCATTCTGACATGGAGGTAAGACAATACACTGCAACTGCTACAGTAAAAGAGAAGATGAGGAAAAGATTAAAAAAGAGCAATGTGCCAGATATAAAGATAAAGAAAGGAGCAAGAAAACTCCCAGAGCTTTTTTCCAGCCTCAGAAATGTGACTTGTTTTGTTGTCTAAAGCTTTACAAATATTAAGTGAATTCATGCCTGGTGAAAGGTGCCCAACTTACAACCCCGGATACTGAAATCACAGAGATTTATGTATCTATGATATTTATAAAACATTAGTCACCTGGGACTGCATGAACACCTGGGTTTTGAAATAACAAAGAAAAAAGTTTTAGGTGTTTTTTTTAAAAACCATGTGTTAATCAACTGTGGTAAAACACCAGGGTGGGCAGGGCATTTGTAGTTCTCACACATGTTAACGGGTCAAGGTAAAAAATGGAGTAATGTAGTGAAATCACATTTTTTCCCTAGTGTGGACATACTCCAGAAGGGTAAACTTTTCCACAATGCCTCATCAATGTACCTCAACCCAAATCATGAGGGGCAAAAGGGTAGTTCAGGGTCCATGGTCCATTCAATCCTGTTCCTCTCTAACATTCCAGTAAGAGTCCCAAAAAATGTCAATTACAGTGGTGGGCTTTGATACACTGCTCAGTGTTCTGGGCTATGTCGTCATCTAGGGACACAGACATGAAGTCAAGCCTCAAAGGGGCAGCCGTGTTAGTCTGGATCTGTAAAAGCAGCAAAGAGTCCTGTGGCACCTTATAGACTAACCGACGTATTGGAGCATGAGCTTTCGTGGGTGAATACCCACTTCGTCGGATGCATGTCATGAAGAAGTCCTATATTTTAAAAATCTCCTCAGCCATGCAGTCCCTTGGAAAATTCCTACTTTGCAGAACTTATGAATCCCAGGGAAAACAGTCATTCATTGCATCCACCCTCTGAGACCTAAATATACATCAAAGAGCCAATATGAAACAGAAAACAATTAAGGAGGACATTAAAGTTGATGCCAAGTTAATTTCTTTAGCAACAGTACAGCTAAGTTTCAACTATTTGCATTTCCAGTGTACATAATTAACAGAAACATAACCTCTATCCCATACAAATACAGTGTTAAGTATGTCCCAAAAGAGAGATGTACCATATCCTAAGGTGCAACTGAAAGTGAGAATAAAAATTTTAAAAATATATTGCCTTGAGTCCAATAGCTGAAAGTTTGCTTAATAAATTATGATAGTATTTGAACAGTCCAGGCATTGATGTTAACAGCATATTTTGGTGAATGGGAGGGTTATTATGTCAATGATGGATTATGGATTATCCAAGTATATGATATATAGGAAACTTTCTTAGCAACAATGGTCAAAAAAGGCTTGGGTTTTTTTTTGCGACCATAATTTTCTAGTAACTCTCATAATCATCATTAGTCTTGTCCATACTGGTATTCAGAAGTTAACAAGAGAAAAAGGGTATGAAAGTTCTCTTCTCATGAGAGAGAAAAAGGAAAATTCAAAATTATTTGAACAACCACCAATGGAGAAAAGGCACAGTATATTAAACATACGCTACAGCAAAATGCAGCACTGCCTACCAGTACTAGTTAGTACTTTTGCAAACCAAGGATGCCTACAGTGCAGATAGACAAACTGTAGACCATTGTATCTGTGACAGATGGGCAACTTCCTACAATAACCTTGAAAGACCTTACTGTATTAAGTTTATGTATCATTGTGAGCCAGGATTGTAAGTAACCTTTCTAGGTGTGAGATATGACTGATACAAGACCTGGGAGCTCAAAAGACTGTACTGAAAATGTGCCAGACAATTATGAAGTTTTGAGACAAAAAGTGGTAAGTGGATTTCTGGGGATCCCTAGGGAGAAGTTAATGCAAACGCCCCACCTCCGGTTATGCAAAAACCCAGCCTTTTGAAGCTACTCCCTGAGGACAGGGTCTTTGTCTGCAGATTTCTATGTTTCTATGACTACCTGTTACAGAAGGCCAACATCAAAGGCCAAGGCAATATAAAGAAAAGGCTAATCTGCCCCGCCTTCATTCTGGTTTGGGACCTAAGGTGGATGAACTTGTAACCATGATGAAAACCCAGCTGTGGATGTTGAAGGACTAAAACCGACCAGAGCCCTAGGTTGGAGTTGAGGGTGACCTCCAATAAGCTTTTTAGCATGCATGTATGTTTTCATTGTTTTAAGTTAAAGCATTACAGAGAAAACATATTAAGAATGAATGTGCTTGCTTAGAAGCATCTGCGTGGTAATTATAATCTGGGGCAATACACAGGTCATAACCCTGGGAGAGAAGGCAAAACAAAAACACTGGTCTTTTAGGAAGTCTGGCTGGCTGGGAGATCAGTGTAAATCAGGAAGCTGTAGAACCTTAAAAACCCCAGTCAGAAGGGAGTGAGATGTGGGTCTCTGGCGAGGAAAGGTGATATCTGGGAGCCAGAAGCCCAAAGTGGATGCCACTGGTGGACCATGGAAGGGGAATACAGGTGCTGTTGCCCTGAAATTGTGACAGTATCCTAACATGCGTTGAGAACAACACTGATTAACTGCAAATATTTATCAATGGGGAACTCAGATAAAAAGCTGTTTTTATTCCTTTAGCAAGAAATATACAAACACAACAAGTATTAGGTTTGTATGAGTTTCTTTTTTAAAAAAAATATGTATCCTAACTAGATGCAGCCTTCAAGGTTCCTGGTAAGTTGATGAGGCGCTCTGGGCCACAAGCTTTAAGATCCTTCTGTAGGGGGCTGGGGCATCAGTTCCTAGTTTTCCCTCAGAAAATACTGATGCCAAATAATAGAAAAGGAAAGAATTCTACTAACCTATGTCCTGGTCCTCCTCGATACCTTGCACCAGGTATCAGGACAGGGTCATCATCACTATCATCAGTTTCTTGGAAAGCAGTGCTTCTGGTGGATGATTCTTCATGACTTGCAAGCCCTGAGGAGTCTGGCTGCGGTTGACGTTCATGGTTTGTATTAACTGGGTTGGCAGTGGACTCTGTACTTTGTTGACTTGAACTCTCTTGCTCTTTGCTTTTTTCACCTGAAGGTCCTTCCTCTGGGTTCCTACAGATGCTGTCAAGATTGGGATCACTTTCTCCTTCTGTGCTGGTTCCAGGATGCTCAGATATACCCTTATCTGACACAGCTAACAGAAAAAGGCGGTCAAAATTAGCCACTGACAGCACTGATAGTTATAGTCTACTTAGGAAGACGTTATAAATGTTATAAATAAATTTTGTGTTTGGCTTGGCTTTACCCTTTTTCAGCCAGACAATCATATGAAGAAACAGCAGACAAACCTGTTTTTGTTCTCTCTACAGCTTCATCTATAGCTTTCAACTCTTCAGCACTTGTGACTTCCTCATGCAATTCTTTACAGACTCCTGAAATTAAACACCAGATCATATAATCATTTCAGTAACATGAGTATACACTATAAGTCTTGTAGAACATTGGAATTGCTACACTGGGTCAAGCCACTGGTTCATGTAGACTGGTATGCTACGTCCCGTAGGTGCCCATATCTAATGCTTCAGGGGAAGACAAAAGGACCCCATAAATCCACTTACCAATTGTTCAGTTTGGTATATGAGAGAATAAAAGTGGGGTGGGAAGATTCTTTCTTGGTCCATGCTACAATTCAATACTTGATCATACAAGTATTTTAGTAGCTAATTTACTTTTAATGTTGTGAAACAGAAGATGTGATAACTCATAGTTATGATTATCTAGAGTTACAAAGGTTAATTAACTTATTTAAAGGTAATCTTCATATCTCTAGGCATTTCTTTGGAAATCCTCACTATATACTCACTGATACAGCCATTGCTCCAATTGTCTCCTGTAGCAATGAATCCAGCAGGTTGACTGAATTCAGCACAATACATTTTTCTCCAGATTTACACCTTAACATTGTATGCCCCCTTTATAGGCTGCCAACTTCAACTGTCCATTTACTAAACGGATTAACAAGTGAAAACAGGAGGATTTTTAATGTAAATTTTAATGTTGTTTAAAAGTTAACAGCCCTGAAGACCAGAGTCCCCTAATTATCCAGAGTACAGATACAGCATAGACATGGTGGTACAAGCCTTCTCTACCCCACCAAAGTTCTTTAATTCTGGCCTTGAAAAAACTCCTCCTCAAGGTGACAGTAAAAACTATTCACTGTTCTCCCATAATACAAAGAAATAAAGGACAAGAAGTTCAGAATTAAGAAAAACATTAGTTTCTCTTATACATAGCTACATGCCTCTTCAGTTGACAACTGGAATTAGTTTTGTAAAGTAAATAATTTTTTGCCTCCCTGAGCTCTGTTATCCGTTTTGCCTTCTTGGAAATAAATGAGAAAAATAATGTTGTATTAAGGTTACATTCTGCCCTCATTTTGGTATGTGAGAGACTCCCATTGAGTTCAATCGTAGCCATGAGTAGAATTGGGACCTTACCATTACAGGAAAAACTACGTATCTTACTTGTTTCTTCATTTTCTGGTGTTGTCTGTTCTGAGCTGTGTGTTCTTAAAGCTTCTTCCTGGCCTTCAGGTTTGCAGTGACTTCCACTCCCTCTCGAACTCGAAGTTGTGCTGCTCCTAACAACAAAGCACGTGTAAAATGGTTCAGTAATGAGGCAAAGACACAAGAAGATTCCATTTTAAATCAAAGGGACAACCACAAAGCACAACATCCCTACAACTTATTACTATAAGTAATTACAAAACAAATACAGATAAAGTCAGATGTTTGGAGCCAAATTTTCAGAAGTAGCTTCTAAAATGTGGCCCTCATTTTATAAAGGTGGAATCCTTAAGGGCTTGATTAAGCAAAATATATGACTACGTCTAATCTTATTTTTTGGTTGTTGTGTCCATTGCCTTGAATTACCTTTTACAAGTCTTTTTAATCACTGGAACATCATGTAATAAATTACAACAAAGTTATTAAAGTAGTAAAACCCTAAATCTGTACTAAATGAGATTTTGAGAACCAGGGCATTCCATGCAGATGTGTGTCATAACTTCACAAGAATTTATTGGTCTGCAAAACCATGCACTATGGATTTGATGAAGTAAGCATATAGCATATCAAGACAGAAACAGAAGCCTTAACTTGCAGCTGTAGTAAGAAAAGGAAGAGACATGAACTAAGGTGTGTACATGAATAATCTGTTATAACATACTGTCTATGTTACCTTAAACCACTCTTTTTATGTTGTAATAACCCATACATGTTTTAACCTAGACTGTAAACTTTCCACAGCAAGGACCAGACTTCTGCTATGTTCTGTAAAATGAATAAATAACTTCTGGCCATGCCACAAATAATAAACTATTACAGGGACTAAAGTGGCCACCTTTAAAATATCAGAATTTAACATATGTTACTATTAAGTGGTATTTGAGGTCTGTTTTCCCCCTACGCTTAGAGTAGGTGGGACATCTGCTGGCAAATGTTTTTTCTTTTTAAATGGGGAAAATGGCTCCTTCTCAATTAACATACAGAACTGCCTCCATGTCTTGAAAGACCTTTAGAATAGTTTCATCCTTATGAAACAAAGTTCTTTTCCTCCTGGGGTCTCATGTTTTAACTCACTCTGCTCCTCTTCTTGTTCTCAACTTACAACAACCACAACCATAAAACAATGAAAACCTTTCTGAGCACCATCTCAATGAAAGTGGAGGTGAATATTCAATCTTGCACCTTTTCTTTGTTGCTGGACTGAGAAAACTCACTCTTGTGGACAAGGAAGGAAACGACGATGGGTAGAATGATCATAACTGGGGCTTTCAGGTCTATGAAAGGTGAGGTGAGGTAGCTAGTCTCTTACACCATTTGTTGTGCTTTCAACCAGTGCTGGGCACATGCAAATCCTTGCTAGCCCTGAGAACATTCTCCTGGCTTGGGAATTTTGGGGATCAGTTCACATGGCATTAGGAATGAGTCATAGCTACCATGGAGGTGCTTGGATTCTGCTCATCTTATCTGGATGGTAATTGTGGAACTCCTGTTGCTGTGTCTATTGACTTAAGATCCTAATATACAACCTCTGGAACATGAATTACTTGTCCCAAGAAAGGGCTAGAGATGCAAGCACTTTAACACTTACCATCCTGGACAATTTACACGTGGTTGAGTGAGTTTGAGGTAAAGACTACCTTTAGAGAACACCCTTGAACTACTGCAGCTTTTCTGCTGGTCTCCCATTGAGCTGACCTGAGGTGATGGGGAAATGATGTGGAGTGCCAAATCTTGGTTTTCTTGGTGCCTCCATTTTCTGCTCTTTGTTGTCCTCCATAGTAGGTATTAGCAAAGTAAGGCACACTATGCAGTAAATTAGATTGTAGAGAGGCCTTATAAACTGAAAGAAGCATCTAGCACACAACCATGGCTAAACTAAAGGGCCACTTATATAACCTTGCCCTGGTGGTGGAAACAGCAGCCAGCCAATAAAGGAAACAAGACAGAATAGGCGAATCTCTAAGAAACTGGTCAGAAACATGATAAAGTTCAGGCTCATTGCTGGAAAAGAGTTAAGACAACAAACAAGAAAAGAGGATAGAAAATAAGGAAAAAAGTTCCATCGGAGACCAGGAGGTTTCTGCTACTTCTTCCAGCAGTCTCTCAGAGACATAAGCTTTCTGACAACCTCTCCCTATTGGCATGTCTTAGACATTCCCTGACTGGCAGCTCTGATTCTGGGTCCACATGTGGTAGGAAAACCCTAGTAAAAGAAAAGGAGGACTTGTGGTACCTTAGAGACTAAGAAATTTATTTGAGCATAAGCTGTAGCTCACGAAAGCTTATGCTCAAATAAATTTGTTAGTCTCTAAGGTGCCCAAGTCCTCCTTTTCTTTTTGCGGATACAGACTAACACGGCTGCTACTCTGAAACCTATAAAAGAGTGGTGAATAGGCTTTTTCCCTGACAAACCAAGAGTTTTACTGCTGTACAACCAAAACAGCTATATGAACGCAAGATTGAGTCCACTCTGACTCATCCATCAACAAGTGTCGGCAAAATCAAACCACTACAGGTGATTATGTAAGAGAAAGAAAGAACATGTGGATTTGCACATGCCAAATGGAGTCTGTGATGCTAATTGCAAGAAAAAAGAATGTAACCTGTAAACTGAGCGCAATTGATATGGAACCACTGAGGAAAAAACAAATACAAATTCCTTTAGTAACTTTCAGAATCACTTTTCTGTCTAATTGAAGTTTGAAGCTGGTTTTTGTGCTTTTGCCAGTTTAAAATCAGACTTTTAATGTTTTTGACCAGTATAGCACACAAAACTATGGTCGCTGAGTACTTTAGTAATGTAATTTTAGCACATTAAATACTACCAGTCGATAAAAGTAACTAAAAAATTTATTAAAAAAACAACAATAAGGAGTCCGGTGGCACCTTAAAGACTAACAGATTTATTTGGGCATTAGTCTTTAAGGTGCCACCGGACTCCTCGTTTTTTTGTGGATACAGACTAACATGGCTACCCCTCTGATACATAAAAATTTATTAATGTTCTGCACCTCCCACAGAACATGCCTGTCCTAAAACATTCAACAATAACCACTGCAAAAACTATAAGTGTATGGTTAGTTAAAGCCAGCAGAAGACAGTCTTGCAACAATCTGAAGCGTGCCAGATTTGGATTCTGACAGTCTATTTAAGATCTTCTATCATACCCATGACAAGAGTGTCTAGGGCCCAGATCTGTGTGGGTAGATTCAGAGAAGTCAATGGGACTCCATGTAGATATAAGGATCAGGGCTTAAGGCCTGGATTTTTAAAGGTTATTTAGGCATTGCTGCACTCAGTACTGTAACACCTAACTAATTTAGCAGCCTAAATCTCATTTTCAAATGGGATTTAAGCACTTAGGAGTCAAAATCCGATTGAAACTGCTTAAGGAAGCAAGTTTCAAACTGTTACAGGGTACAATGTGTTTTATTTTTAGAACTGTAGTGTTTATTAAAAGTTAAAAATATTTTTCTCATTTTAAGTGTATGATAGCAGAGAGCCCTTTTTCTTGGTATTATTACTTTACATATTAAACAATTTTAGAAAATTAAACCTGCCTCTTGGTAGCAGGGACAGAAGAGAATGAGTTATTACTGTTTGTCTCCCGAGAGTAAAAACTTCAGCTTCTACAGTGATGGACATCAGTATAAAACAGGGCTGACCCAGGCCACTTAGATAGATTATCCGGTAGGATCAGTTTCTATTTTAAATGAATACACATACAAATTACATTAGTTTTCAAACATTAGCATCTTAACTATTTCAAAAAAAGTGTTAAGAACTAATACACCTAGGACATATAATAAAATAATTGCCTTATACATTTAACCTAAAAATATGAAGGCTTTTTTAAGTTTTAGGAGCGCAGAATCCAGTCATTTAATATTACATATGTTTAGTAGATTAAAAAAATATAATGGAAAAGAATTTGTCTGCGTCCAGAATTAATGCTGGATTGCAACATGGCCATCTACATAGTAGTGAAATATAGTATTCAGTTTGTGAAACCAACTAAGAAACAGGAGACATACTAGCTGTGGGTTTGTTTGTTTGTTCTGGTGGGAAGGGGTGGTTAATGTGGGGTTTTTGGTCTAAGGAAACTTGCATCAAGATGTTGCAAATTTAAAAAAAAAAGAAGACAAACAAAAACTATTCCTGGGTTACATACCAGTAACTGGAACTCTCCCATTGTGTAATCTCCTCCATTATCATCCCTGGTATTGTGGTGGCCCCTACCTATGGGCCCCTGTCAGAGACCAGGGCCCTCAGTGGAATTTTAAAGAGCTAAACTCTATGAATTTTCCTCAAGAACCACCTTGCTAGACTTCAGCACTGTAAGTTTCACATTGACTTTGAACATGCACCATCAAATTGCCAGTCATCAACTAGCACTGCACCTCACCACATAAGCCCTCTGTCTTTCCTGTACAATGTAATACATAAGTGGAAGTGAATCCATGGAAAATAGTGATTGAAACTGTGCGCTAACCAATCAAGTTTTCTTCAACTTATCACAGTTTCCCACTCTTACCAGACTGACCACGTCTACACCACAAACTTTGGTCAATACAAGTTACATCGGCATAAAGCTGCCACAGTTACTATGTTGCTTGTGTGCATGCATACTTGGCTCCTTGTGTTGGTGCTATACATGCTCACCAGGAGCGATTGTGTCGATGCACAGTGCAGCGCACCATAGGTAGGTATTCCAGTGCGCTACCTGCCATTGTCCACCACTCTGTTTTTTGAGAAGTTTTCACAATGCATAAGGGGGGGGGGGGGGGGGGCAGAACTGAATTGCACAGGGGTGCCTGGGAACAAGAGGTCAACTTCCCAGCGTGCATCTGCCTTCATCCCATAATGTCACCTATATCACATAATTTTCATGCCTTTTTAAAAATCCCATGAACTTGCATGACCCTCCTCGCTGTCCGCCATCTCTGACAGAAGCATGGAGCCTGCACAGCTCTGCACCATTGTCATAAGCATTGCAGGCACAGGAAGCACTATCCTCTGTTATCTGCAGAGCCATAAGAAAAACTGAACAAGCAGGGAACATGACTATTTCTTGGAGGACAGATTTTGTGGGACGTAGTGGGAACCAATTCCAGGCTGTTGGTGGCATTCATGGTAGTGGAATGCTGCTCCTGGGCCCAAGAAACAAGCACTTACTGGTGGCATAAAGCGGGCTTTGGATGATGAACAGCGGCTGCAGAACTTTCCGATGCACAAATCCTACATTCCTGGATCTGTGCACCAAGCTTGCCCCAGCCCTCCAGCACAGGGACACCAAAATGAGAGCTGCACTCACCGTGGAGAGGCGAGTGGCAATAGCACTGTGGAAACTTGCAGTGCCAAATTGCTACCAGTCAGTGGGAAATAATTTTGGAGTTGGAAAATCCATTCTGAGGGCCACTGTCATGCAAATGTGCAGGGCTATTAATCATCTCCTGCTACACAGTACTATGACTCTCAGCAATGTGCAGGATATAGTGTATGTATTTTCAGCAAAAGGGTGTCCAAACTGCAGTGGAGCAATGGACAGCATAGATATTCCTATTTTGGCACTAGACCACCTAGCCACAGAGTACGTCAACAGAAAGGGCTACTTTTCTACAGTGATGCAAGATTGGTGGATCAGCATATACACTTCACGGACATAAATGGTAGCTGGTCAGGGATGGTGTGGGTGCTCACATCTTTAAGAATGCAGGACTGTTCAGAAAGCTACAAGCAGGGACTCTCTTTCCTGACTGATGGATTACTATTGATGATGTTGAAATGCCAGTAGTGATCCTGGGGGACCCAGCCTACCCCTTGCTCTCTGGCACATGAAGCCATACCCCAGCCGCATCAACAGCACCAAGGAAAGATTCAACTACTGGCTCAGCAGATGCAGAAGACAGTTAAATGAGCTTTTAGTAGGACACTGACATTGTTTACTCACAAGACTGGATCATGGTGAAAAAAGCACCCCAATGATTATATCTGCCTCTTGTGTCCTGCATAGTATCCTCTTGTGTCCTGAAGCAAAGGTGGAAAAGTTGCCTGGCTGGAGAACAGAGGTGAAGAGACTGTCTGCTGAGTTTGAACCACCAGACACAAAAGAGCTCAACACGTAGCTATACGGCGCAGGGAGGCTTTGAAAGAGCACTTTAACAGTAAGCCCTTGTAATGTCTTGTGCCATACCATACTCTACCTGTCTCTGCTGTATTGGGGCCTGTTAGGAATTGTGTGGTGCTTCATGTATGTCTATGAATATAGCTCTTTCAATGCAACTATTAAATTTTGCGGTGCTTACTGCAGATCTATGATTATTACACCGTGTTTGTCACTGATCCTATGAGTTGTGTCACACTGTACAGTAGCAAGCAGGTGGGTGCTTTCAGAACTACTAGGCACTCCAACATATGTTGTGAACTAACGAACAGGAATGATTTTCCAAATAATACAATTTTATTCAGTACCAAAATCAGTGGCCAAAAAAAAAAAAAAAAAAGACTCTGCAATTTAAAAGCAAATACATAAAAAACTTAATATATTAATGAAACAGAACTTAACAAGGAGAAAAAACATTCATGTCCATTTTGCCTACACATACAGCAACAGTAGCTTTCATAAGTCAGCATATGTGAAGCTTGCTGTGTCCTTAATGTCATCTAGCATGAAGTGGTAGGGGTAGGAATGCAGGTCCTGACGCAGGGGGTTGGACTAGATGACCTCCTAAGGTCCCTTCCAACCCTGATATTTTATGATTCATGTAGTAGGAGGTGTAAGAAGCTGCTGAAATGGAGTTCTCCATGTACTGCAAAGGGAGGCAAACCCATAGTTGTTGAACGTGCAGGCAGTGGTATTGGGATGATTTTTATAGTGGGGATGCTGAAAGCCATTGAACAAACTCTAAACCCTTTATATGATGGAAACCACTTCAAGCCAGGGGGTGCTACCACATCCTCCGCACCACTAGTTACAGCACCCCTGCCTGCAGCTCCACAAGAGTCTGCAGCATCTGTGTTTGCCAACGGAGAAGCCCCATTATGTCCTGATGCATCTCCCTCTCCTTTTTCCTGCTGGGACTCTCTCTTCTCTACTCTTCCCTTCTCCACGATGCCTGTTGTATTCACCCTCAGGCCCTTTGCTCACGGTCTGATCAGCACAGGTTACAGGATCTCATTGAACATGTAATTCCAAGTCCTCTTCTTTCACCTTATCTGGCTCAGGCATTCCACGGATCTGCAGAAGGAACCCCTCAATGCCGCAACTGCAGTAGCTGCAGATAAAACACACAGTGGCACCGTTATCAATACGGTCACAAGAGAAAGCAAAAGTTAAGATTCAAAACGCCCTTCCCTTGCTCCTCTAAAGTTTTACACAAGACGTGCTTATTGACACTTCAATAAGGGGTGGTTATTTTATCAGATATCTTATTCCTGAAGGTAACAAAGGCAGAGAAAGCACAGCTACTGCTGGGGGCCCATATATTGTTAGCCTATGTACTGCAATGGTGCCTGTCGAAGGTATTGCTGACTGGTGTGGGAAAGCGTCCTACCATCGAAGAAGAAAGAAGGCAGCCACCCTAGAAACCTTCAGGAGAAGACTGCAGAATACCCCCATGGAAGTCTCATTGAGATCTCTCAGGATTAAAGGGACGTTCCTGTGTACATAAATAAACAGCTCCGCATGGGCCCCCTTGCCTAACTCTATAGGGGAATTAAAAGCAGATAACAACACTACCTCTCTTCGTAGTATCACTACCTATTCTAATACTAGTAAATTAATGAAAAGTCGGTAGCTGTGTCCTGTTAAGTTGGGGGCGCCATCAATGTAATGGGAAATAAATTTACACACTTACCCAAAGATCCTTCCCCTGCATCAGGCTCTCCCATGCTCGACTGCCAGGACTGACTGGTTTGCAGTAGAGTATCAAACAGGTACTGACTCGCAGCATAGCTAGACCTCCCAGTCACGTGTCCCCCATCCTCCTCCTTCGCACTGTTCACACTAGGGGCCTGTGACTTGGCTCCTCGGAGGTATCCACACTGGTATGCGGGGTGGATAAGGGGGTCTCCGCCAAGTATGACATGCAGCTCTTGTAAAAGCGGCAGGTTTGTGGCTCAGCATCAGATTGACTGTTGGCCTCCCTGGGTTTCTGATATGCCAGTTGAAGTTCCTTTGCTTTCACGCAACACTGCTGTTGATCCCTTTCATTCCCATTCTCCTGAATCCCCCATGCAATATACTCAGATGTCAACATTTCTACAGCTGGTCCATGGCTGTGCTTGCACAGTCTCTTCTCCCCACAGGCCAAGGAGATTCAATATTTCCTGTCTACTCCAGGCATGAGCACTTCTGGACTGCGTAGCCAGCATGGTCCGTGGCACACAACAGAGAGCTGGAAAAGGCATTTCAAAAATATGCAGGGCTTTAAAGGAGCATGGGGCCTTCCAGTCTTCTGTGAGCCCGAGCAATGGAGTTCACAATTGTGACCAGAGCACTCTGTGTTGGGCATTGTGGGACAGCTACTGGACTGCTGTTAGGGTCGACATAAGTAACTGTCTACACTCGTGCTGCATTGACTTCAGTACATCGAACATGGCTCAACACCACTCAGGGAGGTGGTGTTACTGTGTCGCTGTAATGGGGCACTTACATCAGTGGCAGACAAATTTAAGCGTAGACACATGCACCACTAGGTCAATGCAAGGTGGCTTACATCAACCTAACTTTGTAGTGTAGACTGGGCCTGAGAAGCAGTGTCCCCTTCAAGGACAGGACATAAGGAATGAATATCTAAAAAGTATCAACATAAAGAAAACATCTAAACAACTATTGCTTGCCCAAACTGCATGTCCAGACAGACATGCACCTTATAGCTGTCTGAGAACTCCAATTTGTAGTTAAGATTTCAAGACTCTGTAGCTGTGCAGCATGATATTTAGATTTTAAAAAAAGTAAACAAAAAGTTTGAAAGACTGTTAAAGAGAAGATGAATTTCCTTTTATACCCTTTTATAGACCCATGTGCTATGGAAATGTTTCTGGGTCCATGGGGCCTAAGAAGTGATCACATGGAGCCTCTCTCTCATGGTTACCCCCATTTCATACTACCCTTCAATTTCCTTCAATTGCCCTTCAATTTAGTTGAGATTCAGACATTTTCAAGCAATGTTTGGATTTCTCTGTGCCAACAAGGGAACACAGATCCTGGTGCAGTTCTCGCTCCACAAATTTGAAATAGCTCTTTTAAAATCCATGTAGACTCAACAGATGTGTCTTTCAAGAGTATTTTTTTTCTGAATTATTTTAAGATTTGGTCAAAATTACTGAAGATGATCTATACAGTGAACTATTACTACTTTTCATTTTTTTAATTATGAAATTCACAACATATTTCTGTAATTGTGCCTGCTCCAAAACCTTCTTTAGCTAGAAGAATTAAATCCATAGCATTCTAAGATAGATGTACTGTTACAAAGTGAAGTTTGCTGAGCTGTGTTTATTAAAAAAAAATTCTCCACAACTTAAAAAGTTAATGATGAAAGCTACTTTTAACAGCTAACAAAAAAAAACAAAAAAACTTACCACTCATCCGTGAAGTCCAATTTTATCGTGCTTGTAGTAGTTCCTTCTGTACTGTAGTGCAAACTTAAAACTGGTTCACCTGTTCCTGCTCGTGGACTCTGCTTTTCACTGTCTGTAAACAAGGGTTGATAATATTTGAATGTGTCTCAGTAATTTATGTAAAACTGTTAAATAATGGAATCACCTTCAGATGTGAATTAAGATAACAAAAAAATTCTCTCCAATACAGTCTGTTTTAAAGCCAGACACAGAACAAACCAAAAGTTAAATGCTTTGGAGTGATCGCACTGAATTTGTACTTTGCAAAGCTTAGGGACTAGCCTAAAGATATACCAATTTGTATTTATAACAATGAAAAGGGCATGGGTGGTCCTTAGATTTGTGCATAAGATTCCTTCTGATTTACATGGGAGTCATACATAGAATCATAGGAATATAGGGCTGGACCCCAAGAAATCATCAAGTCCAGCCTCCTGTGCTGAGACAGGACACCAAGTAAACCTAGACTATCCCTAACAGGTGTTTGTCCAACCTGTTCCTAAAAACTTTCAGTGATGAGGATTCCACAACCTCCCCTGGAGGCCTATTTCAGAGTTCAACTACCCTTAGGGTTAGAAAATTTTCCCTAATATTTAACCTACATCACTCTTGCTCCAAATTAAGCCCATTACTTCTTGTCCTAACCTCAGAGTATATGGAGAACACTTGATCGGCATCTTCATTATAAAAGCCCTTAACATATTTAAAGACTTATCAGGTCCCCCCTCAGTTTTCTTTTCTCAAGACTAAACATGCCCAGTTTTTTTCCCTCGACAAACCTAGGTCAGGTTTTCTAAAGCTTTTATAATTTTTGTTGCTCTCTTCTGCTCTCTCAGTTTGTCCACATCTTTCCTAAAGTGTGATCTTCAGAACTGGACACAGTACTTCAGCTGAGGCATCACCAATACCGAGTAGAGCGGTATAATTAGCACCCATGTCTTACATATGACACTCCTGTTAATACACCCAGAATGATATCAGCCTTTTTGGCAACTGCATCACATTATTGACTCATTCAATCTGTGATCCATTATGACCACCCAGATCCTTTTCAGCAGTCCTACCACCTACCCAGTTATTCCCCATTTTGTAGTTGTGCATTTGATTTTTCCTTCCTAATTGATGTACTTTGCACTTGGGTTTATTGAATATAATTTTATTGATTTCAGACCAATTCTTCAATTTGTCAAGGTCATTTTGAATTCCAATCCTGTTCTCCAAACTACTTGCAAGTGCTCCATTATCCAAATCATTAATGAAAATATTGAATAGTACGGGACCCAGGATTGAACCTATGGCTCCCAACTAGATATGTCCTCCCAGTTTGAGGGTGAAACACTGATAACTCTGAGTACCATCTTTCAACCAACTGTGCACCCACTGCATAGTAATTCCATCTAGATCACATTTCTCTGGTTTGCTTATGAGAACGTCATGTGGGATTGTGTCAAAAGCCTTATTAAAATAAAAACATATTACATTTACTGCTTCCCCCCATTCACTAGATCAGTAACTCTGTTGAAGGAAATTAGGTTGGTTTGGCATGGTTTGTTTTTGACAAATGCATGCTCGCTATTCCTTATAACCCTATCATCCTCTAAGCATTTACAAAACAATTTTTTAATCAATTTGTTCCAGTATCTTTCCAGGTATTAAAATTAGGCTGACTGATCAATAGTTCCCCAGGTCTTCTTTGTTCCCCTTTTTAAAGATAAGTACACATTTCTGCCCTCTCTAGTTCCATGAGTTCCCAAAGATAACCGCTAACAGTTCCAAAATTGCTTCAGCTAGTTCCTTAAACAACCTAGGATGAATTCCATGAGGCTCCGCCGACTTGAACACATCTAACTTATCTAAATATTCTTAAACCTCTTCTGTCCCCATTTTGGCTTGCGTTCCTTCCTCTGTGATTTGGTCCTTTGTGAGCAGGAGGTTTGGAGTTTGTTGTATGGGAACGTGGACTATTATTTCATCCAGTGCTACATTTTGAAAGTGCTCCTTTCCCCCACCCCTCCTCATCGCCTAAAGTTATCCTAGTGTAAATGTTCTTTATGCTGAAACTCTGAGAACGTGAACTGACAATAACATTTACCTCAGCAATACCACTGAATACCTGGTATACAGAGTTAAGAGATCACGGAGAGTCTGTGCAATGGGCTCTATGGTAACAGCACTGCTCCATGGCATCCCTCCCTGAAGGAAGGTTCATAGCCAGTAGGCTCATCTACATCATGGACCTCCTGTCTATAAACACCACTTAAGAGGTGTGCAGTAGCCAATTCCTGCTAATAAAGGTGATGGGCAGTAACATCAAATACAAACTTACTACACAAGTGCTCCTTGTTCTGAACCCAGATTAGTGGGAGAATTCTTGACTTCCATGCCCCACGTATGCCACTTATGTGAAGCCCACTTACTCCAGCCTCATATGAATTATGAGACTATCAGTAACCCATTGCTATTAATGTATTATTAATTTATTAGTTGTTAAATATCAATGCACAGTCTTCCCCTAGCTGTCATTTGAGTTTCCAAAAAAAACAAAAACAAAAAAACAAATTCCTCACAAACCAGCTTCTTATACTTGATCCTGCTCTGAAGCCATCACCCTACATCTGTAACACTGAGTTTTTTCCCCACAATGTCAAATAACCATCAAGTTCTGCCCACTGAAGTCATTGACTTTTCTCTACATAACAGGGTCAAATTTTACTCATGCATTGTCTCTGCAGGATCAAATAGAACAATAGTGAGGTTGCTCACCATGTGCAGTAAGTGTAGTTCTTTGAGCTGTATGTCCCTCTGGGTGCTCCACTTCAGGTGCACGTGTTCCCCACGCACCTTTGACTGGAGATTTTCATTAGCAGTGTCAGTTCAGCCCATGCATACTGTTTGCTCACTCTGACCGTCTCTGCTAGACAATACTGGAACCTTCCCAGAACCATGTTTACTTTGAGAACTGTGGGATTTTCCTGCCTCACCGGTACCAGAGCCCTTTGCCTCTATTGTACCAAGCCTCAAGGCTGCTGACCTGGTCGGAGAGCGAGATCTTTTTGAGGAGGGTACCTTAAAAAGGGTATTAGAGCTCCTCCTCTTAGAATCTTTAGAGGAGGTCTCTGAAGCCTTCCCCTATGTAGAAGGGTGTTGTGCTGAGGTCAAAGGGCCACTAGAGACTGTGGTGACTGATGTATAGTGGTATGTATGTAGTTCTCCTGACCTGGCTGTGAAGCGGGGGGAAGGGAGCACTCCAAAATTAACAGTCACAGCTTGATTTTGCAGTTCTTCTGTGCCCTGGATTTGAGGGCTCAACAGAAATTACACTTCTGTGAGACATGCAATTCATCCAGGCAGTGAACACACTTACAGTGTCTGTCACTGACCGAGACAGCCTCTCCGCATATGAGCCAATACTTAAATCCTAGTGAACCAGACATGCCCCTCACAAGGAGGATTTCCCAGGAAGAAATTAAACAATCTTTCAATAACCAGTAATTAACTGCTAATGTTGGTAGTCCATCGCGAACTATGACGATATTGTCACATTTTTCATCTATGGCTATGCATTTCACTCTGAAGTTCGAACTCTGATGCCTAGTCAGCCAAAATGAGGGCATGGGAAGTCCATATCTATGATGTTTGATGATGCAGCTCTGTGACACATTTCACATGCAGCCTGAAGACTATTTTGTCTATCCTGCTCAAACCTGTTACATGCTAATCTTGTCAGAGACCCCCAGTGAGTCCAGTTCTGAGCCATTTGCTTGAGTTCTTTGAGATGGACGCCAGCCTACTGGAGACTGCTCATCAGGTTATCTCTGAAGCCCTTATGCGGACAACGCTTCTTTCTCTTGCCCTGCCTGAGCTCCCCATACAAGATCTGTTTTGGGAGACTGTGGTCTTCCAGTCTGATGACATGTCCGGTCCACCTAAGTTGTGCTCTCAGTAGCATTTCCTCAATGCTGGTTTGTTTGCTCTCTCAAGGACCTTAATATTGGTCACTCTGATCTGCCAGCAAATGCTCATTATTGAGCAGAGGGAGTGCATGTGAAATTGCTCAAGCTGTTTAATGTGCCATCTATAGAGAGTCCATGTCTCACATCCTTACAGGAGAGATGTTAGGATCACTGCACTGTAGATCTTCAATTTGGTGGAGACACAAAATTTGTGTTGGTTAAGGATTTTTGTTCAGAGTTGGCCAAGGGCCTGGCAGGCTTTACTAATTCTGTAGGCAATTTCCTGATCAAGGGAACAGTCACTCCTGATGGCGCTACCCAAATACTTGAACTGATCTACATTTTTCTGCTGTGTGCCTTGTATGAAGATGGCTGGTGCTGGGGCACTAGAATGAGGTGCTGGTTGAAACAAAACCGCTGAGACTGATGGTGAGGCCAAAGAGCTGGGATGCTTCAGGGAATCTATCAACAATGACCTGAAGGTCACTATGTCTATGGTAAATCAAGATGCAGCATCTGCAAAAAGTGCCTTGATGAGAAGTCTCTCCAGAGTCTTGGTCTTAGCATCGAGTCTTCGACGATCAAAGAGGGAGCCATCCAGTCAGTAGCAGATATAAATTCCCTGATCCAAGTCCCTCGTGGCATAGGTGAGGACACAGACAAAGAACCAGTTGAACAGCACTGGAGCAGGTATGCAGCCTTGCTTCACTCCCTTTGAGATTTCATATAAGTCAGAAAAGTTACCAGTGGAGAGCACTTGTACTGTCGTGTGGTGATGGAACAGCCAGATGATTTGTATGAATCTTCTTGGGCAGCCCAGTTTATGTAGAATAGCACACAGACCCTCTCTGTTGACCATATCAAAGGCTTTGGTCAAGTCAATGAATACTGCATATTGGTCCATGTTCTGCTCTAAACATTTTTCCTGGACCCGCCTTATGACAAAAATCATAGTACTATGAGCTGGTCTGAAATCACACTGTGCTTCTGGCAGATTCTCCTCAGACATGTTTGGAATGAGTCTGTTCAGTAAAATGCGAGCTAGTATTTTCCCTGCTATACAGAGTAGGGAAATGCCTCTGTACTTTCTGCAGTCAGCTTTGCTGCCTTTGTTTTTGAACAGTGATGCAATAATAGCGTCTTTGAAGTCTTGTGGCATTTCTTCTTCCTCCCAAATGTTACTCAAAAAGCCATGAAAACACCCCAATAGCCTTTGGGCCTGCTGCTTTGTACAGTTCTGATGCAACACCATCCTTTCCAGATGCCTTTCCAGACCAGAGTTCCATTGTTTGATGGCTTTCAACTGATGGAGGGAGGTTGAGATCCTCTTTGATGGGTTTCTCAGTAATTGATCAAAGACACGCCAATTGACTGTGGATGCTCTATTGAGTAGACTATTGAAGTGTTCAACCCATCTCTGCATGATACTAACAAACTAAATAAACTAAGCAGAATGAGCTCAGCAAGCAGCCGAGGCACGCACAATGCTGACATGCTAAACTCTGTTTCGGGCCGAGGCGGTTGAGAAAGAACTGAGGGCAGTTTGCTTGTACAGCTTGATACAGCCTCGGTGTGGGGCACAAGGATATTAGCAGCACATTCAGAGGTCAAATGAACACTGCTGATTAAAGCCTCCAATCAAAGGTACATGGGGCACATGAGCACCTGAAGTGGAGCACCCATAGGGACAGTACTCAAAGAACAGACAAGTCTGTGTGGGAGAAAAATACTAGTTTTAAACACAAATATCTTTCCTAATAAAAACAGCAAGAACAATGAAAAACAAATAGAAGGAAAATTGATTGACATGATTAAATATGATATTTTAAAAGCATCTTCCAGGACAAAAGTCCTCTTCTGAGATAAAGAGCCAACTGATAGCTTCAATGTTAACCTTTAACAACAAATGTAATGTTAAAGCATAAGATGCTTGTTTTAATGGACAAACTATCTACATGCACAGCTCTCTGCTGCATTTTGTTTGATAATAATTGTACACTAGTGTCTTTCATCTGAGGAGCTCAAAGAACTTTGATATACAAACTTTAATTGAGCATCACAGCACCTTTCAGAGGTAGAAGTCCTAATATCCCTGTTTTATAAGTGGGCATGATGAAACAGGGAGGCCCAGTGACTTACTCAAGGTCATACAATGAGTCAGTGACAAAGCTGGAAATAGAATTCATAGGTCCTGACTGCTTGTTAGTATCAAATGCAGTCTAATCTTTTTACTTCACAGCCATCTGGACAGCAGTGTTAGTCAGGTGTTGTTTGGTTTATGGAGTATAGGAACTTGATCATGACTACAACAGCTTTGCCAGTGACAAAACCTTACATGTGCTGCATGGAAAAATGTTTAAGGTGTCATTCACAATTTTAAATAAGACATTAAAGTAGCACATCTCCTATTGCTTTTCCAGTCTGGATTTCTGTTTTAAATTTCTAGTTCAAAGCTGCAATGGACAAAATAATAATGCAAGATTAACAGGAAGTTTTAAAACTACAACGTAACTCACTGTACAATGGCAATATTTCTTGCATAACCATTCTAAAATAGAGTTCAGAATCACTCTACATGCATATAATTTACTATAAAGTAAATATTCAAACATACAAAACTCCCCAAGTAAAGACTGCTTACAGAAACAATAAGGGTCATAATTCTGCTACTGAATACATATATAAAACTTCCTTTAAAGTTAACAGAAGCCATAAACTAATGTGTCTGCAAGCATAATTTGACCCTGAACATTCGTGTGTGTGTACGCTGTTGACAGATGGAAACCACTCAGGATACCAGGACTATAGTAATTTGGTCTGAAAAATTTAAATAATGTTAAATACGTACTTTATACACGTTCTGAATACAAAAAGTTTTTTAAAATGTGGAAAATATAAAGTACGAAAACACAGAGCTAAAATTAAGATAATTTTCTGTGAAAGACTGTTCTGTATAATGCATTGTGACAATTATACATGAGCCTCACCATGGTAACCTCTGCACAATGGGTACTACTCTCAGTGTAGCTCATGGCTGCTCTAAAATACAGCCTGCAACTGCCTTATTCTGTCAGTGTGGGGTGAGGAGAAAGCTTATCAAATGCAGGGTTTTTTTTGCGGGTGAAATCAATTTATTCAAAGAAAATATGAGCACAAGAAAAGCCTGTGGTTGTGTGCATTTACATTTTGATTGAAAAATATGTACACTTATAAGTAAATAGGTGCTATCCTTGAGTTCATGGAAAGCTGTCAGCACTCACCATTTGGTATCACAAAATGTCAGTATCCTTACAGTACAAGTAGATAGCACTGAGTAAGTCAAAACAGAGTCTGAAACACCTCATCATGAGAAGGGGACAGAAAAGGAGCTTGTGGAATCCTGCCCTGTTCCCCACACCCTCCCCACCACCAGCAGCCAGACAAGGGAGGAGATTTCCTCACTTCAGCAGCTGGATAGGAATGGAAAGAAGAGACACTTTCATGAATGGCATTTGAGACGGACACTAAATAATTACAGTGCAATATCCTGACATTGCTTTGGGATGTTTTTCTCAGTGCAAAAATAATGAGTATCACTGAGTCATGAAGCCACCACCAAATATATTGCTGCATACCACTGGGTGAAATTCTATGGCCTGTATTTTGAAGGTCAGACTAGATTATATTAGTGGTTCCTTCTGGCTTTAAACATCACAAACCATTCTGGGATACTGAAGACAAGTCCCTCGGACTCCGTTTGCTGTTGCAGTAGTTCAAGACTGAGTACACACGGGCACTCCTTTAAATAAATCTAGAGAGCAATAAGAACAGCTAGCAGAGTTTGAAAAAATGGAATTTGGTAAATGTTCAGAGGAAAAAGTGTGGAAAGACATAGCTGCAAAAATACATTAGAATCTCAGAGTAATGAACACCAGAGTTACGAACTGACAGTCAACCACACATCTCATTTGGAACCGGAAGTACACAATCATGCAGCAGCAGAGACCGGGGGGGCAGGGGGATACAGTACAGCACTGTGTTAAATGAAAACTACTTAAAAAAAGGGAAAGCAGCATTTTTCTTCATAGAAAAGTTTCAAAGCTGTATTATGTCAACATTCAGTTGTAAACTTTGGAAAGAACAACCATAACGTTTTGTTCAGAGTTACGAACATTTCAGTGTTACGAAGAGGTGTTTAACTTTGAGGTTCTACTGTAGTGGTAAACTTTCAATAGCTATTTCTTGGCTTTCTTCCTTTATAAAATTCTCATTATAGGGAAGTTGTACATGTTCTGCGATTAAACAGAGAACTTCCATCTCCAGTGCTATTTGCCTATTCACAAGCCCTAACAAACAAGGTAACAGGTAGTTATCAAGGTAGCAAGTAGAAAATCAATACTGCTAAATTGCTCCAAATTCCTTGCATTCCACTCTGAAGATATATGCCTACAAGACCAGCAGTCCTCTATTTTACAGCAGCACATTTGATGTAAATTGTGGAAAACGTTATGACTACCATTTCATATTGTGCTTTGCCATAAGCAAACGTTATAGGACAAAGTCCACCCTCCATTTCCTTTTAAGCAAAAAAAAAAGTGAACTTTTATCTCCCTTTGTAATTAGAAAGATCTGGAATTGAAATATTTTCTTCAATCACGTAAAAGGGAAAATTACACTAATAAATCCACTTATTTTCTCAGAAAACGATATCTGTGCAAGACAAGTTCACAAAAGTCCCAGCTTTTCTCTGTGCAATACTAATAGTATAGAGGCATGTTACCTGATCATATTTGGCCTGGTTGGAAGTTAGAGACTAAGGACTCTACTCTGCCATCCGTTAGGAGGCATCTCAGTTTTCATGTAAATTGAAGGTAATCAGCAAAAATTGTATTGAACATGTAAAACTGTTTATATACTCAGGAAAAAAAAAGAGTACAAAGCTTTAAAAATATAATTAGCAATATATTTTAATGAAGTCTGATAATCATTCAGACTCGCACATCCTGAGAATTTTGAAGTCCCTTCCTGATTCCAGCTGTCAAGCAGTCTGCATCATGATCTCTCCCCAGGCTCCACTCCATTCCTCACTATACCCAACTATAACCTCCCAATTCCAGGAAAAGCAGATCAATAGTGACAAAATATAAAGACAGTAGTGGTCATTCTAAGACATATTTTGGGGGGAAAACTTAAAGATGTTTCCTTCTAAGTGACAGGGTCAAAATGTAATCTATTTCAGGGGACAGGAACGAGTTCTATACTGAGGCTCACAACAACAAAGCCACAATCACCAGGTGGTTTTAGATGCAATGGTGAAAACCCTAAATAGTGAAAATACCAGTCTACAAAAAGCTCAAGGAGTCTGCCCAAGGAAGAGCTAAGTAAGAACCCAATAAGAATCCTCAGGATTAGGCCAATGACTTTTAGAGAACACCAGCAACCATTCCATAGGCCAAGTTACACAATTTCTTTGTCCCTTAGGATGTTTCGTGTTTAATAGACTATACTGAATTTTACAGAAGGAGCACAAAGTTTTCCCAATCCCCTGAGAAGGAGTCAGGCACAATATTTGCACTGACTTGCAAGGAACTGGGGAGCCAAGTGCTCAAAACTGCCTGACGATGGGGCAAGATTATGGCCCTGCCCGCTTCTACCCCCACCTGCTGAACTGGCCAGGAGCACTGGTCTGGCACTGACACAAGGGCTGCATGTGCACATACCCTAAAGATATATCAGAGGGTCTCCGCAGGTCCACATTCCCCAAAGCATCTTGCAATAAGCATAATATCTGGGAGACTGCCAGGTGTGAGTGGCCCTTCCTCAACTCTCCACACCTGCAAATGTAGGCAATGGCTTAAAGAAACAATACCACCCTTAAACAGTGACCACCCATTACTGAACTGCAGCCAGTGCTAAGGTGAAACACCAAGCGAAGAAAATCATGTTCCATTTGAAACTACAGGATTAAATACAAGTAGGCAGAAGTTAACCACCCCACACAGGAATGTGGCTTGAATAGTGGGATTATGAAATCATGATAAATGCGATGAGATATTTAGTGACCAGAAGTGGACATAAAAGATGGTAATACCAAGAGCACAGTCTGCTCTAACAGCAAGCTAACAAAATCAGAGGGAAAAGTACTATATACTGAAGCACCAACAACTTCCTGCACCAGCTAGCAGTTCTTTGGAGATTTCCCATCAAAATGCGGCTGCCACCTGATATTGTTTAATTTAAGAGATCTGAATGATGATATGGATCCAGAATACAGTCAGCTTTTTATTCTGCTGACCATCAGATAGGAGATAAATCCTCTAACAAACTATTTCCTCACCCAGATTCCCAATCCACCACAGTTCTAATGACATTAACTTTTTCTTCTAGTGGTCCTAAGATCACAGTAGGAAAGTCATTGTCTTAAATAAGTGATCATAAAGTAGGTTTACCTTTAAGTTTTAGATAAACAGATATATTTATTTCTATTGTATATAAAAAACAACTGATTTTGTAAGAGGAAATCTCCACACATCAGCACAACAGCATAAACACTATGGAAGAACGCAACTATTAGAAAGTTCTACTCCATTTATGTAATGACCTATTCTAAGATGCAAGGCAGTTCTAAGGGAAAGCAAACCAGCGTGGAAAGATAACAAGGAAACTTCCAAACCTTGCCTGATTTCTGGGACCAAAGCATCTTGAAGCTTCATGGTTTCATTTTTATCAACGCATCACTTCTGGGTTCCATCTGTGACTGGAACAGACAAGCCTCTTTCTGAGCTTTCTAGTCATGTTTTGAAGATTTAAGGGCTGAAATAAGCATCCAAATCTTCTGAAGCTCACCCTTCAGGGTGGGAGGGTCCCAGAACTCAGGCTCCCGCCCAAGCCCGGAAGTCTACACAGTAATGAAACAGCCCTGCATCCCGAGTCAGCGCGCATGGGCCAGCCATGGGCTTTTCTTCGCTGTGTAGACACTCCGAGGAGACAGGGGACCATTGATTACAGAAGTAAGGTGATCTTAAGGCACAGCAAAAATGGCACATTTGCACAAGTTGCAGCTTTCAACCAACAGGCTGAGGTAACAGGTGGGGGCTGCAGTGCAGCCCACTGCCCCAGCCCCAATTTGGATGGATTTTTTCTTCCTCAGCATCTGCACGTCCTCTACGTAAGGCAGGCTACTTTGGCTTCATCTGGTTAAACGCAAGTTTCACCCAAAAGGTAACTCCCCTTAATGGGCCAAGAGGAGTGCACCATCTGTAAACACCAGTTTAAAACCTGATTTGCAATTTTACTTTTGATTAAAAAACATTTTCTGAATTCACTTACAATGTGTCAGAGTGGAGTACGACTTTTATGTTAAAAACATCAAATTGGTGGTAAGGGCAGATTTTTAAAAATAAATTTACACTAGTTTTGCAGAGGATATAATTTTAACTGAGTATTATGGGATTTCCAATGCAGGTCTGCTTAAGGAATTTAATTTATGAAGATGAACAGCATGTTTATCATCATGAACTGACATTAAAAAGGAAGTCTGCATTGCAGTGAACTATGGCTGGGTATAGCATATTTCCTATCACACGCACCCTGTTGCTCATCAAGTGACACGGATCCAAGCTGTTTGTTAACCACAGAGGAAGGAGAATCTGAAACAAAAATGAGATTTAAAATATAAGCAGCAGAAAACTGCATAGCAATGTCATGATCATATGTTAGTTTAAAATAAATAAAGTAGCAATGTAAGAAAGCATTTGGGCTTGTTTCTTAAGTGGCCAGTAATTTATAATGCATTTTTCAGCTGTGCTACAGGAGCAAAGCTACATGCTTCAGACCATGACACATTCCTTTAGGCGAGCATTTAGTATTTTCCCTAAAAGTATGCTGACAAGATATCAAAGAAGCTGTGCTTTTCCCTTCCAGTTTCAGGCATGTTAACCTATACTATAATTGTACCCAAAGACTTATTGTTGCAAGGATCTCAATATATTTATCGGCTTTTTCAAGGCAATGCTAGTTGGGATCAGATAACTGAGCTTAAATCAAGATGATGAACTATAATATATACCTAGAACTTTTATTGTGCCAGGAACAACACCTGAAGAGTCATGACTCTTAAATTCCATGCTCCCATCACCAAACTCAACTGCATCTTAAATTAGAGAGAGAAGGTATGCCCCTGGCCCCGAGTCATAAGAATAAACGTGATCTAAAACTTCACAGAAGTTTCAGATAATATTTTGCACTTCAACAGGAGAATATGCAACATTAGACCAGTGTCTTCAAATATGGCTTTAAGAATTCAAGAATTTTTAAAGCACCTATCACCATAGAATTTAAGAGCTGAGAAGGGTTTCCAAATAGAGCAACAAATGTGTGGGGTTTTTTTAAATGTGGCCTTTAAATTCTAAAAGCACAAACTCATTTCAAGTTCATATACTGAAAAATTCAACAGCTCTAATTAATTAAAATTAAAAATTAAAAAGACTTAAATTCTCAGTTATCAAATAGCACCATGGCAAGACGACTTATATGAAGATTCAATTTATAATGGAATAGGATCACAAAAGATTTTTCTGTAAGACATTATCAGTTGATAGTTATCACTTTCTATGTATTTCATAGCGGACATAGACTACTGATGCAAAAATTAAGCATCTTCTGTGAAAGCTGTTTCCCTTGTCATCTCTAAAAAGAACATAGAGCTTACTTCTGTGACATTCCTAATTCCAGGTGATGCACATAAATTAGTTCAGTATTTGAAATAAAGTAATAACGACTACGCTATTTATTCCTAGAGCCCTGCGCAGATACAAAAATGTGTATCCGCATCCGATCTCCAAAAATTGTCTGCCGACATCCACATCTGCGGATGCGGATATCCTCAGATATCCATGATTTGCAGAGTTCTACTTATCATGACTGGGCTGAGGCTCCGAGGCACACCCCCCCCCCCCGCCGGAGCTGGTTCAGGGAGAGCCGCATGGGCAGCTGTGGGAGTCGTGGACCCTCCACCTGCCCTCGGCTGGGTGGGGAGCCTGGGACACGGCCAGGGGCTGCTTCAGCCCACCCACACCCCCCGCATCCTGGGTAGGTGGAGGATCCACTGCGGCTCCCCATGGCTCGGCTCCACGCTGGTCTGGCTGGGAGGTGGGGCCTCATAGGGGAAAGAAGAGGGGCAAAAGGAAGGGGGGAGGGTCCACCCCTGGGAAGAGTGGATGGGCAAGGCCCACCCCCCATTCCAGCTCTGTGGTAACCTGTGGAGCTGCCCAGGGGCTGCTTAGGCCCCCCACCCAGGGCAGGTGGAGGGTCCGCAGCAGCTCCCCACAGCTGCCTGCTCAGCAGTTATGATGGCCGGGCTTCGGCTCCGAGCTCCCGCTGCCACCCCCGGCTACAGCCGGATCGGGGAGAGTCATGCTGGCAGCTGTGGGGAGACGCAGTGGACTCTCCACCTGCTGTGGAAAATAAAAGTGGCTCAAAAGGCATCTTTGCCCACCAGCATCCCAGTTGTATACATAATTCTATCCTCTCCACAACACCTGTCAGGCTCTTGCCTCATGAAATTGAGCAAAATGTTATACTCCTGTGTCCTATCAATCTACACCTAAACCAGGTCCAGATTTCACCCAACCCAAACAGAACTCTCATTTGCGTGGTCTTCAGTAAAACTATATGGTCTGAAAGTTGCTCTCTCCAGTGAAGAAGCAGTTATCTGTGAAAACACGCCAGGCTCCTGAGGTAGCACTGTGGCTGTTCTGCAGTTTCCTAGTGTCAGACTGGCTAGGGAGAGTACAAGTGTGTTTCAAGTGCTAGTATTAATTCATTCTGACAGTTCATGACCTGCTATTAATTTGTTACTGTTTTAAAACCTAAATAATGAATAACTTGAAGGCAGGTGCTCAGTGTGGTGCAGGCAGCAAGGCAAACATAAGAACACAAGAATGGCCATACTGGGTCAGACCAAAGGTCCATCCAGCCCAGCATTGTGTCTACCAACAGTGGCCAATGCCAGGTGCCCCAGAGGGAGTGAACCTAACAGGTAATGATCAAGTTATCTCTCTCCTGCCATCCATCTGCACCCTCTGACAAACAGAGGCTAGGGACACCATTCTTTACCCATCCTGGCTAACAGCCATTAATGGACTTAACCTCCATGAATTTATCCAATTCTCTTTTAAACCCTATTATAGTTCTAGCTTTTACAACCTCCTCAGGCTAGGAGTTCCACAGGTTGACTGTGTGCTGAGTGGAGAACTTCCTTTTATTTGTTTTAAACCTGCTGCCCATTAATTTCATTTGGTGGCCCCTAATTCTTATATTATGGGAACAAGTAAATAACTTTTCCTTATTCACTTTCTCCACACCACTCATGATTTTATATATCTCTATCATATCCCCCCTTAGTCTCCTCTTTTCCAAGCTGAAAAGTCCTAGTCTCTTTAATCTCTCCTCATATGGGACCCGTTCCAAACCCCTAATCATTTTAGTTGCCCTTCTCTGAACCTTTTCTAAAGCCAGTATATCTTTTTTGAGATGAGACCACATCTGTACACAGTATTCAAGATGTGGGCGTCCCATGGATTTATATAAGGACAGTAAGATATTCTCCGTCTTATTCTCTATCCCTTTTTAATGATTCCTAACATCCTGTTTGCTTTGACTGCCACTGCACACTGCGTGGACGTCTTCAGAGAACTATCCATGATAAGATCTCTTTCCTGATTATTTGTAGCTAAATTAGCCCCCATCATATTGTATGCATAGTTGGGGTTATTTTTTCCAATGTGCATTACTTTACATTTATCCACAGTAAATTTCATTTGCCATTTTGTTGCCCAATCACTTAGTTTTGTGAGATCTTTTTGACGTTCTTCACAGTCTGCTTTGGTCTTAATTATCTTGAGCAGTTTAGTATAGACTGCAAACTTTGCCACCTCACTGTTTACCCCTTTCTCCAGATCATTTATGAATAAGTTGAATAGGATTGATCCTAGGACTGACCCTTGGGAAACACCACTAGTTACCCCTCTCCATTCTGAAAATTTACCATTTATTCCTACTCTTTGTTCCCTGTCTTTTCACCAGTTCTCAATCCATGAAAGGATCTTCCCTTTTATCCCATGAAAACTTAATTTACGTACGAGCCTTTGGAGAGGGACCTTGTCAAAGGCTTTCTGGAAATCTAAGTACACTGTGTCCACTGGATCCCCCTTGTCCACATGTTTGTTGACCCCTTCAAAGAACTCTAATAGATTAGTAAAACATGATTTCCCTTTACAGAAACCATGTTGACTTTTGCCCAACAATTTATGTTCTTCTATGTGTCTGACAATTTTATTCTTTACTATTGTTTCAATTAATTTGCCCGGTACTGACGTTAGACTTACCAGTCTGCAATTGCCAGGATCACCTCTAGAGCCCTTCTTAAATATTGGCGTTACATTAGCTATCTTCCAATCATTGGGTACAGAAGCTGATTTAAAGGACAGGTTACAAATCATAGTTAATAGTTCCGCAATTTCACATTTGAGTTCTTTCAGAACACTTGGGTGAATGCCATCTGGTCCCAGTCACTTGTTACTGTTAAGTTTCTCAATTAATTCCAAAACCTCCTCTAATGACACTTCAATCTGTGACAATTCCTCAGACTTGTCACCTAAAAAGGATGGCTCAGGTTTGGGAATCTCCCTAACATCCTCAGCCATGAAGACTGAAGCAAAGAATTCATTTAGTTTCTCCGCAATGACTTTGTCGTCTTTAAGTGCTCCTTTTGTATCTCGATCGTCCAGGGGCCCCACTGGTTGTTTAGCAGGCTTCCTGCTTCTGATGTACTTAAAAAAAAAACATTTTGTTATTATCTTTTGAGTTTTTGGCTAGCCGTTCTTCAAACTCCTTTTTGGCTTTTCTTATTACATTTTTACTCCTTTCTATTTACCTCACTTGGATTTGACTTCCACTTTTTAAAAGATGCCTTTTTATCTCTCACTGCTTCTTCAAAGGTGCTTACTGTGTGTAAGGTTTCAGAGTAGCAGCCGTATTAGTCTCTAAGGTGCCACAAGTACTGCTGTTCTTTTTGCGGATAGACTAACAAATTTATTTGAGCATAATCTTTCGTGAGCTACAGCCCACTTCATCGGATGCATAGAATGGAACATATACTAAGAAGATACACACACATATATACAGAGAACATGAAAAGGTGGAAGCAGCCATACCAACTGTAAGAGGCTAATTAATTAAGATGAGCTATTATCAGCAGGAGAAAAAAACTTTTGTAGTGATAATCAAGATGGCGCATTTAGACAGCTGACAAGCAGGTGTGAGGATACTTAACATAGAGAAATAGATTCAATATGTGTAATGACCCAGCCACTCCCAGTCTCTATTCAAACCCAAGTTAATGGTATCTAGAATGGTATCAAAAAATAAATGGACACAAATCTGACATCAGGAACCATAACATTCAAAAACTGGTAGGAGAACGCTTCAACCTCTCTGGCCACTCAGTAAAAGATTTAAGGGTGGCAATTTTGCAGCAGAAAAACTTCAAAAACAGACTCCAACAGGAGACTGCTGAGCTTGAATTAATATGCAAACTAGATACCCCACCCCACCCCCATTTTTGTGCACCACCAGGATCCTGAACTGCCAAGATCTCAAGAGAATACATGTCCACTCAGTATTGCATGTCCACTCACAAACAGGAAGTATTGAAAATATATAGCTCTTGCATTCAGGAGGGAAGAGATTTCCCACCTAAATCAAAACAATTTCAGGAGAAGAAACCAGGAGAAGAAACTGGGGAATGCAGGAATAGATGCAAGTTCAAGACATATCCTGGACTAATAATTTCCATTTCCAATGCCCAGCAGGCTAGAATGCTTCAAATCAAGGTGATTTAAATCACCAAGTAGAAAGCCTCAAGTTAAAGAATTGATTTTAATCTACTTTTCCATTTGTACTTCAGTTATTTTCTAAAGAAAGATGTATTCTCACTAAAGACATTAAATTGCGTTGATTTAAATCTAAATAGAGCCTTTAGCTAGATTCGGTACATCTTTTTGTTACCTAGCAGGGTGCACTATAACTTTATAAATTTATTTAAGCAATCATATAGCTTAATATTTTCAGATTCTTATTAATTGTACATTTTTAGTATGTTAGAAAATGGTGAATGATATATTGCTTATGTCATAGATAACTTACTCTTCGCTCATGATTTGTGTCAAGCTGCATTAGGATGGTAACTGGAATTTAATTAAACCCACAAAATTAAAGCATATAAAATTTATTGTTATTAAACAAAACAAGCCCTCAAACACAGTACATGACCTATTGTGCCATCTTTATAAAGCTCAACTCAAAAGACAGATGTTTCCCCCCCCAATTCTATCTTTACTTAGAAAAGCAGCCTTTAACTCAAAGTTTTCGATAGGAGTCAGCATATTTATTTTTTATTTTAAATGTTTTAAAAGATTATAGTAAATTTAGGTCTTAATATATTTTGTATTAAAATTCAGTTTTCATTTTAAACAGATTTATAAAAACACATATCACAGAATCATAGAATATCAGGGTTGGAAGGGACCTCAGGAGATCATCTAGTCCAACCCCCTGCTCAAAGCAGGACCAATCCCAAATTTTTGCCCCAGATCCCTAAATGGCCCCCTCAAGGATTGAACTCACAATCCTGGGTTTAGCAGGCCAATGCTCAAACCACTGAGCTATCCCTCCCCCCTTCAACAAGAAAAATGTATTAATATTTAAACAACAAACAAATTTAAATCAGGTGTTGAGAGCTGCTAAGCGCACCCATAAGGAGATAAGGGACAGACTTAACATCTTTAAAGAGAGAGGGTATTTTAGCATACTGGGATACCAGTCAGGTTGTTTGCTTGAATGTGTTGAGCTTGTATTAGTGGAAGGAATTATTTGCAAGCCTCTTGGACTGCTTTCAGTTCAAATAGGTTTATGTGCATCCTGGACTCCCAAGAAGTCCACATTGTTGGGATAATTTGCAGATGATACTAAACTGGGAGGAGTGGTAGATACGCTGGAGGGGAGGGATAGGATACAGAAGGACCTAGACAAATTGGAGGATTGGGCCAAAAGAAATCTGATGAGGTTCAATAAGGATAAGTGCAGGGTCCTGCACTTAGGATGGAAGAATCCAATGCACCGCTACAGACTAGGGACCGAATGGCTAGGCAGCAGTTCTGCGGAAAAGGACCTAGGGGTGACAGTGGACGAGAAGCTGGATATGAGTCAGCAGTGTGCCCTTGTTGCCAAGAAGGCCAATGGCATTTTGGGATGTATAAGTAGGGGCATAGCCAGCAGATCGAGGGACGTGATCGTTCCCCTCTATTCGACACTGGTGAGGCCTCATCTGGAGTACTGTGTCCAGTTTTGGGCCCCACACTACAAGAAGGATGTGGATAAATTGGAAAGAGTCCAGCGAAGGGCAACAAAAATGATTAGGGGTCTAGAGCACATGACTTATGAGGAGAGGCTGAGGGAGCTGGGATTGTTTAGTCTGCAGAAGAGAAGAATGAGGGGGGATTTGATAGCTGCTTTCAACTACCTGAAAGGGGGTTCCAAAGAGGATGGCTCTAGACTGTTCTCAATGGTAGCAGATGACAGAACGAGGAGTAATGGTCTCAAGTTGCAATGGGGGAGGTTTAGATTGGATATTAGGAAAAACTTTTTCACTAAGAGGGTGGTGAAACACTGGAATGCGTTACCTAGGGAGGTGGTAGAATCTCCTTCCTTAGAGGTTTTTAAGGTCAGGCTTGACAAAGCCCTGGCTGGGATGATTTAACTGGGACTTGGTCCTGCTTTGAGCAGGGGGTTGGACTAGATGACCTTCTGGGGTCCCTTCCAACCCTGATATTCTATGATTCTATGATCTATGATTCTATGATAGGGCACCCATCTTGACAGGCATACAGCACAACTAAAGAAGCATGTGTGATTGAAGTTTTCTCAGGTGGAGGGGGAATGAAAAGGGCTCCCACATACATATGGTCTCTGTTCTCCTACCAAGTTAGAGGATCTCTCACCCTGGGAAGGAGGGAGACTAACATTTACATGTTTTCCCTAGTTGGTCCCAAAGAGTCAGAAACGAGGCCTATAGGCAACAGAGGTACAGTCTTGCAAAGGGCATCACATAAGTGCAGGATGCCATGTGACATAAGAGGATGAGGCATTAACAAACCAATGTTTGTGGGCTCTGTTTGAGCTGAGTAGCAAGATTCTTTATGGACTGAAATGTGTCCTCAGGGAGTTATGCTTTGATGCTGAAAGAGTCCAAAGTTGCTCCAATAAACTACAATCTGTGTAAGAACTAAAACAGACTTTTCTGTGTTGACACAGAGTCCCAGTGATGCTAGTGAACAGGGATGAAGTTGTTCTTGATACCTCCTGATAAGATTTCTATGTCAATAGACCAGGGGTCCCCAACACAGTGCCCGCTGGGGCATTTTTGTGCGCCCACAGGACACCCAGCCACCGAAATGTGTTGCCGTTTCCCGGCGGCATTTTGGCGGCGGCGCTTCTTGCCACTGCCGCTTCTCGGCAGCAGCATTTCAGTGGCGGGGTGTCCGGCACCTGCCACAGTCTTCTGGGAATAGCAAGAAAGGTTGGGGACCGCTGCAATAGACAATTGCCTAGGCAGGGAAAGACTGATGATCCGTAGCATCAAAAGTGCGCTGCTACAACTGACACTACCTTTGGTGCTGTTGCTAAGTCAGAGGGGAGCACCCTATATGTATAATGGTCCAGACCTACAATGAACCTTAGGAAACTCCCGTGAGAGGGGTAAGAAAATATTTTGAGTAAATCCCTTCCACTGATGTTGAGCGGGTATTGGCTCCATGTCTCCCTGGTGGAGGAGAAAGTTTACCTCTTGAATAAGTATCTTCTTGTGAGAGTGGCCTCTGAAGAGGGATGGGGAAGGGGAATTCTATGACAAAACTGGAATGAATGAATGTCAAGAATCCATTTGTCCGTTACCATCCACCATGCATGGGAAAAGCAAATTAAGCAGCCACCAAAATGGGTATCACAGTTCTCAGATGAAGCAGGTGGCAACTGGGTTGGTTCTCAGCTCTCGAAGATTTCCATCAAAAGACTTTCTTAACAGGAGGCAGTGATTGGAAGGAGATGGAGCATTATGCTTGGTCTTCTGGGTCCTGTTTTTAAATGTGACTGTTCATATCCCATCTTCCTCTGATGGTAAAGGGGTTGTGGTGCTGGCCTGTGGTTGTATGCTTGTGGTCTATGAAATTCTCTCTCCAGTGCTGGAGTATATGTCTCCAGGGAGCAGAAGGTTGCCCTTCAGTCCTTCATACAGTGTGATGTCTTGTCATATTTTCACTGAATAGTTATCATCAAAGTTACCACCTGTCCTCCATTGTAGACTGAACTTCCCTGGGAAATCTCAAAGAATGAAGTCAGGATTCTTGACACAATGATAGCCATCGCCATTGATTGTGAGGCTGTGTCAGTTGAATTTACTGTGGCATGGAGAGAATGCAACCAACTTACCCTCCTCAATAAGAGCTTGAAAAAGTGCTCTACCCCCTGTGGGAGACTGTCGATTAATTGCTGCAATTCACCAAATTTACAAAGTCACATTTACAAATTAATGCCTAGTAATTAGCAATCCAGAACTGCAGGCTGGTTGAGATAAAGACCTGTCTCCCAAGGCATTCCAAATATCTAGCCTCCCTGGCAGAGGACGTAGAGTATGATTGATGTTACCTGCTCCTTTCAGTGGTAGCTTGTAACAACTAAAGAATTTGGGACAGGATGTAGAAATAAAAACTCCGTGCCCTTGTCTGATACAAAGTATCTTAATTAAACACACAAAATAGCATATAACATTTATTGTTATTAAACAAAACAAGCCCTTAAACACAGTACATGACCTCTTAGGAGTGGAGCACATTACTGGCATATGCCAGACAGCTTTGTTGGGCTCCAACATGGACTTCATTAATACCTTATTTGGCCCAACACTCTAAGATACCCAGGGGCTTGTGAGGTATCTCTTCCAGCGGGACCTAGAGTGTGTCGGCAACCTCCTTAAGTCCTGAAACTGCCTGTAGTCATCAGGTGGAGAAGGCGAGTCTGGAACAACTGCCTCAACAGGAGCTGAAGATATTTCTGTTGAGACCAACAGTAAAGCTGGATCCAGCTCTTCTCCCTCCTCTTTCACGGGCTCCTGAGGAAGTTCAAGCTCCTCTCGGAGAGAAAGATGTTGTAACTTTCGATGGGCCCATACTGATTCGGTGTAGCATTTGTACGAATCCCATGGCCCCCAATAAGACCGAGAGGGGAATCAAATATCGGTGCAATCTTGTGAGATTCTGAGAGTGCCAAAGAAATTCTGAATCTTCTGACTGGCTAACATTCTGTCTCTGAGGGTCCCTCAGTGACATCCAGCTCCCCTGAGGAGAAAAAGGTAGATGCTACTTCAAACAGCAGTGCCGTCAGAACCGTGGATGCTGACCTCCCACAGCTAGTGGACAGGATAGGAATGAGCTTCTCCTTTCATACCATCCCTGGACTGATGGAGTCAGGATCAACTTAGTAAAGATTGCATCCAATAAAATGGGAAACTCAGGATTTGGAAGAATGATAATGCCCTCTGGGGTCATATATCTGTCTCCACTTGCGGAGGGTTGAGGGACTGTTCTCCCTATGCATCGTCTGAGCTGGTGTAGATAGACCTGTCCATGCTGATGCCTCTTTGTTGGGACATAGCAGTGGATTTCTCTCTAGGTTTCTGAGAGTGTTTCCTACCTTCACGATGAGCCTGAGGAGGCCTTGGCTTTATTCCTGTCCACCTGTATCAGAGGTCATACTACTAGGAGGCAGGCTCCTAAGCATCTATTCCCATTGTACGGGGGTTCTGCTGGCCGAGGTCAGACTGAGGCCTCATTGCATGATCCACCAGATGTTTTCTAAGTCTATACTCCTGTACATGGAGGATCCAGCTGGAAAAGATCAACTAATACTGGACTTCAAAGCTGTGGGACATTCTCCAAGGCAGCAGAAGCACTTCAGATAGTCATTGCTGATCAGGAAAGCCCTGATGCAGGAACTACCATTCCTTAAGCCTGGAAATTTGGGCATAATAGTCACTCTATATGAGGGAAAGTTGGGGAGGAACCCCTGAATCTTAACTAGCTAGATACCATAAAAGCCACCACTAAAAATGATCTAATAAGAAATATCTTTACAATATTTACAGGAAAAACACTGAAGAGGAACTTCATGGACAGAGAAGGGTTTCATCTCAGGCCATGCAGTGGCAGAAAGGAACTGGGGAGGGCGCTGGTCGACATCACCCCTTATGACATTGGTTAAAGCATGAGGAAAAGGTACAGGTGAGAACTAACAGACTCTGCTAGTAAAAATCTTCTGCCTCAGGCATATGGTGTGCCTCTGTGATCACACTGGAATACACATAGGTACCACCATTCGAAGGAAGATAGTTGGGCCCTATTGTGAATCTGAGGTACATCCTGTGGCCCAGATAGATGTGATATGAAAGTACATATCCTGCAAGTCAAGAGACATGAATCAGTCTTGAATGTGGAGAGATGGGATGATGGAGACAAGCATTACCATCCTCAACCTGAGATGGCATATGTATTTGTTGAGACTCCTTAGATATAGGATAGGACAAAGACCTCCTTTCTTCTTTGGGATTGGGAAATACCAGGCGTAGAAGCCCTTCCCTTGTATTCCTTTGAACCTTCTCTACAGCTCCTAGATGAGGAAATGAGGCCACTTCTGATTTCAACAAGCTTTTGAGAGAAGGGTCCATGAAGAAGAATAGGGAAGATGGACAGTAGACCCTATACAACAGATCCCACTCTAGGTCTGTACAGCTGTGTCTAGACATCAATAATTGGTCAAGATGCATCAATATGATCACACTGGTCAAAGACAGATGTTATCAAAGGAGTTCTGAAGAATTCAGAAGATTTGTAGTAACATTTAGATGAAGCTAAGAACTAGGGGATCACTCACCAAGATTCCATCTTGCTGCTACATGCAGTAAGAGGGAACTGTGGGAGGATCAAAACCTCTCCACTCTTGATTTCCTCGCATGGGAGCATGAGACGACACAGGGCACATGCACAACCTCAATGGATACTTAAAAATCTCCAGTCTCATATGTACGCACACCTACAGTGGAATCCACACCAATGTTCTCTCTAAACTTTTTTTCTACTGAGTGGGCTACAAACTCCACTAAGCACTACATTTTTGTCCTTGGGCAAGCTTTCTCCACCACCACTTTTTTTTTTTTTTTTTTTTTTTAAAAACCACCGTGAGGCATGTGTACAGGTAGGGTTGGGGACGGAAAGCGTGTGCAGGAGATGCTGTCCTAAAGTGTCCTCCCCAGTCTCTCACACAGGTCCCTGTCCCCAGAATTTTCTCCACAGCAGTCGTCTTAGGAGCCTGGCCAGGAGTCTGTGGCATCAGACCACACCTCCTCCAGGCCAGGGTTTCAGACCTCCCCCGCCAGTTGTTCTCACAAAGGGGCTCTGGCCACAGTTCACCTCTCAGCAGCAGCAGTCACATTCCTTGTACTGAACTGCCAGGTGGGCAAGTGGTGGGGGGGAGGGGGGGTGTCCTCTGCTGACCTGATTAGCCATCGCAGAGCTCAGCCAGGTTGCTCACCTGGGGTCCTGCACAAGGGACACCCCAACCGTGTCCCCGATACTAGAAGCACTTCCATCATCTTTTCCTCCCTCCTCCCATCAGTGAAAAGGCACAGCTGCATGCACTGTCACAGTGGGAGGGGTAACGAGCAGAGCAGGTTCTTACAGGACCACACCACACCCCTGCTGGGGCCCCAGAGAAGAAACATAGCAGCATGTTTTCTGACCTGTGCTGTATATACAAGATTGTTGCATGGCTGTGTAGCTTACAAGAAATGTTGATCCACACTGACACATACTCAAAAAGTAATAGTAATACATACATCAACCTCCAGATGGGAATTTCAAAAGCAGAGTCCTTGCCTAACTTTTTGTACATTGAAGTCAATAGGAATTTTATCATTGACATTAATGTGAGTAAAGCTAGGCTAGCACTCGGTATTTCTGAAAATCCCACACTTCATCTCTGAATTAGTATCAATATTTATTCACCCAGAACATAAATGTTAGCTTTGGCTTTGTCTGTCAATGTTTGTCTTTTGGGTCAATAAATCTTGATGTTCAGTCCATCAGAGGAATAATGGAAAGCATTCTCTTTTCAAAAGCACAACAGCCAACAAGATTTTTGCCTTTGCCCTGGCTTTCCCTGTCAGGAGTAGCTATTGAGTTCTTGCCACAGGGCAGAGACCACTGCTCTTGTGGTTACCATTGTCTTCCCTGTTCTACTGGCCTTTTTCCACATGCAAGGAGGCAGCCACTGGTGTCAGCAGCAACACCAGAATGTGTACACAGTCCCCCAGGGTCTGGGGTCTCCAACTTCCAACCCATCTGAAAATTGTTTCTGGAAAAGAGTTTCCAATGCTAGCAACTATGCTCAATTCAATATCTACATATTCTAACTAGAGCACTAGCCACAGCCATAGTTAATATTGTCAGAGTGTTTCCATTCTATGATCTTGCTTTCAGTAGTGTATAGCTTTCTAAACATTTATCTTTCACAATGAACATTCTAGGCTCAGTCACTGCCCAAAGAGTGATCTTTTTTAAAAAGGAAAAACTGAAAAGAAATGCTATTCCACTTACAAAAGTGTCAAAACTGGGGGGAGAGAAGGTCAGGGGTAAAGAGGGATAGAAAGTTGAAATTTGGCAGGTAAATAGTTTCTTCAGGAAGAAAGGTGTCTGTGTTCTTGTAAAAATAGTTTTTGATTTGGCTGAATTAAGAGTTCCATAATTTACCTGAGTTAGGAGTTCGGGCTTGTGAACTAGTTAAATGCTGGAACTTGTTAAAAATATTTCAACACTCTAAATGATAGAGGGCTACACTGTGCTTGCATGCATAGCTAATTAAAGATCATAGTATGAAAGTAGTAAACCATGCCTCATTCAACACACAAGGAGAGAAGGGGTTCATAAAATTTTCCATGTGACCTGGCACTGTAAACAGTTTTGTGCATGAGATCTTTTTCAGCATCACAGAACGCAAACCTGATTTTGCTTCTGATATTTTGATGCCACCTACCCAAATACTCTAGGCAAACGCTAAAGATTAAAGACCAGATTGTGTAACCCCTACTCATAGTTTCAATGGAACTACTGATGGAGCAACGTGCTACTCAAGGTGAATATGGGTGACATAATTTGGCCCTAAAAAAAGAAAAAGGAGAGTCCATGCAAAAATACAATATATTAAGAGAAGTTAAGCATTCATGAGTCAGGAATGGCAAAGTTAAGGCTGCATATGCACAAATTTCACAATTACAGCATATTTCTAGTGAACAGACCCTATTAACTTCTAATTATTTCTGAGACTGAGAATTTTAGACAAAATCAGGTGAATAGGTATTTCTTGAGTTGACGACAGCAAGCCCTTAAGGTTTATTCCAAACTCCTAATATTCCCATAAATAAATGAATGGAGCCAATTGTACATGGATGCGCAATTCCTGTGAGACAGAATTGAGAAGAGAGATCTTTTCAATTTCTTATGTCTGTCAAAAATTAACATCAGATATAATGAACATTTTTATATCCAATATACTTATTGATCTGCCAGTCAACCATCTTACTCCAGTTCTGCATTGCTTTGTCTATTTTAAGATATGGAATAAGTTTAAAAGGAAGAGAGCTGGAAGCCAAGATACAGCAGCCATTAGAGACATTTTTACAATGAGCATAGCGCAAACGTTTATTCTGAAGGAAATTTTTAGTAAAGCAAAAATATCTACATATGCTGTCTGTTTACTTCATCATTACTGTGAAATTGTTTAGTGCCAGTAAGCCCAGAATGTAGCCAATAGAGTCTTAACATGACTCACCGACACAGCCTCCTTTAATATGAAGATGTAGCCCTGGGTGGTTATGTGTCAACATATACTGGATCCTCGCTAGAAAGCGGGATTTGGGATCCATGCGAGTACCGTGTTACAGTGGGGACCGCGTTAAAATGAACTGCAATTAAAGTAATTAAATTTGGGATCCATGGCCGCGACTGCATTATATGCAAATTCGTGCTATATAGACACGGGTTCTAACGAGGGTCCGGTGTACTCCACCTAGATGAGAGTAACTTTCACTATTCACTTTTCTAACAAGTGCTGCTCAAAACAACTCCATTTCTGGTTATTTGCAGCATGCTCAGCTTCCTTCTGGAAAGTTGTGACCCTATTTGGGCAAAATTTGCTGTAGCGTACTATTCATAACCTACCAGTACTTAAATGAAACTATGTATCACAACAATATTAGGAAAATATATATATAGTAATGCTGCCATTAGTGTGTATCTAATTGTGATACCACCACCACACGCAAGGTAAAAATAAGCAGCAAGTGCATTAACTGTTTTGTTCTGAAGAGGAAGCATCTCAGCAAACAATAGCAGCACAAACTATAACTACATCAGCTGCTTAAGAAACCTTGACAAATGACAACCTGAAGTCTGGGGGTCCTGTGAGGAGCCCTTAGGGGAAGACTGATCAGAGGTGGAGGACTTTGGTGCTGAACCCTCAGCTAGCTCTCGCTGTCTTTGTTGTTCAGCCTTCTTAAGCCTCAGTCGCTGCAGGCCCCTACGGAGTATAGCTAACTCAGGTGCCAAAAATTCTGACAGATAGGGAAAAAAAAGGTGTAAAAGAAAAAGGCATAGAACATATAAAAGATAAAAAGAACAAATGACTGAAGAGCAAGGCAACAGATACTACGAGGAATAAAAGCAAAGTATTTCTTTTATATGGCAGCTTATTAAAGTGCAATAATTAGAAGCATAAACAAAATATTTAAATTTGGGTTTTTCCCTTTCTAAAAGTATGAATCACAGGACATATGAAGTTCAGTTTTCATAGTACATGCCCACCTCCATACCCCCAACTATTCAAGCGATTAACTGAAGAAAATTTAAAAACGAAATATACCAAGATAGATTTAAAATAAAACAAAAAACTTAAATTCATCTTTTTACATGTTCTTGGTATGCCTAACCAAATCAGTACTCTCGGTAAGTGGGAAAAGTTATGCAACCTTAATCCATGAGCTAAAACTTCAAACACACTTACTTGAATGGTTTTATTTTAAAATGTCATTTAACCAAATAGTTATATAATCCCAACTGCCAAAAGGAAAAAAAAAAAAAAAACAACCACCTGAGAAGGGGATTATGGACAGAGGTGACAGATGTCCAAGCAGAAAGCAGCAATTTTTAACATTGTCAACTATTTTCTGGTAGCCTTCAATTTATACACTCCCAAATATGAACCTTTAAAAAAAAAAAAAAAAAAAATCTGGAAACACTGCTAACTAGGTCCATAAAGAGGTACCTCAAAAAAGATCACCAAGGTTTCCTGCTACTGGCCTCTTAGCAATAATCTCTCTTTAGATACCATTTTAAATACTTAACTGTTCTCACCTTGCCCTCTTCCTACTACTTGTCAGCTACACACTTTTCCTTCAGGTACCAGTCCCATCTCTGATTCACTGGTACTTGCTGAAATCAATCATTACTACCAAGGAGTCTAAATTGTTTCTCCTCCTTCCCTTGCTCTATTCAGGTTTCCTCTGGTCTTGGATTCCAGTGTCCCTTGTCTATCACCACTTCTGGATATTACAACCAACCAGTTGGTGGCTGATGATGAAATGTAACAGGAAGGAAAAAGGAAAATATATATCCTAAAGGACCCCAGCATGCAAAACAAATATGCCAGGAGGGGTTGTCAAATAACAGAAAACCTGGTATCTTGGGGAATCAAAGTTCCAAGTTTGTTTTAATTATTTTTTTAATTATTTCTCAATTGTGGCTAAAATTGCAGTTTCCAGTATTTGCTTAAAGGATTCAGTTCCACTTAGCCCAGAAATCATGGTTATTTAAAAGTTATTAAAAAGTTACCCCTCACATTTTAGAAGAACCAATTTTTCTTGCCTATGAATTTCTGCTTTACTAAATCTTTTAATACCAGTCAGAATCTTCAAGCAGAAGTCACCTTGCCAGCAAGTGGAGTCAGAAAACAAAATAAATGCCAATGACACATCCCCAGTTCAAAATAAGGTAGAACTTGCTTAAAATCGGGACAAACCTATGGATTCAATGTTTTCCCAATTAATTTGACCATCTAATATAAAGAAAATGTATCCAAAGACGCACTCAATGTGTGCATGTCTCTCTGCCACTCCGTTTATGGAAATAAAGTCTGATTAACATTTTATATATGGGTTGTTGCATAAAACTGAGTAGCTTACAATTTATCGCTAGTTTAAAATTAATATTAAAACCATAATAATGAACATTTCCTAGTTTCCATTGAGTGAGACAGACAGAGCAAAAACCAAAACTAATATGTTCATTTTATACCCATATTAACAAGTTTTTGTAAGTGACAGGGCAATAAAAATCTCTATCAGCTATGATTTCCCTCAGAGAAACAGAAGATTAATTTCAATCTTAAAGTTAAAGGTTTTCAGTGATTTGTCTCACTACAGGAACTTTAACAATGCTCCAACACCACATTTGAGAGGTTTCAACTGTACTTCTCTAACAGAATATAAACAATTTTCAGATGAAGTGGCTCATGTGACAAAGATCCCATGCTGTATTATTTTTGTGCCGGCTATTGTCTGTATAGACCGTTTCTCAAAATGTAAAAGGGCAAGAGTATTTCTGAAACAGGAAGTCAGGCATCCATTGCATGACATACTTTGAGGACAACATAGTATGCAAAGGATTTAAATATGTATCATGATTCAAATAAACAGTAATAAAATGTTTGGGTTTCAAAGGGGGGGTTATTTCAGGTGCCTGAAAGAAATGTAGCAAATTATAAAACAGAACAGTGAAAGTTATTTGCTTAGTAGTCCATTCTCCTGTTCCCTCATGAATCATGCTCTGTTTCTATGAAAGTCACCCTGGTCCAAAAGATGGTGACTGCCCTCAGTTTCTTAACACTCACTAAAGCTTTTCTGTCCTCTCCAAATGAACATTCACCATTGCCCTCTCCAAACTGATGGCTGGATCATCTTTGGCTTTTCCTCTCAAGGTTTCCAACCCTCCCCACCCAATCATCTCTTCCCTTTAGGTTTTGCAACATTCTTCTGTTTGCCTTTCCTCCTCTTCACCATTATATTCAAAATACTGCTATTACAGTCCTCTCTTTTTCCTCTCCTGTCACTCACACCACTGCATAGCCTACCACCCTGTCTCTTAAATTCTCCATCCCTTCAAGATCCAACAGTCCTTCTACTTTTCTTTCTCACTCTCCATATCCCCCTCTCATTCCTCCTGCCTTACTGCTACCACTTCCTCCTTCTCAGCTTTATGCCTTCTCTGTAGTTGCCTCTTGCTCCTGGAACACCCTTCTGAACTCAATCTGCCAAAAGCTCTCTTCTTCCTTCAAACGTCTCCTTAAAACCAAGTTCTCCTAGGAATCTTTCCTGTCCTCTCTTCACCAATAAGTTTCTCATTCACTTTCCTTCATTATTTTTCTGTGTCTGGCCTATCTGAAACTGTAAGTTCCTTCGAGCAAGGAATGTATCTTTTCTATGTTTGTGGAATAACTCTAAAGGCATGGTGTTCTACAAGTGATCTGTAATAGATTAAAAAAACATATACAAATAGAGTTTGGTTTTAAATTCTGATGATTATGGGACTATTCTGGGTTATTTTTTTAAAAGCAATCCTTCAGTATTTAATACCATACAGTCAAATGTTCTTTATTTCAACAAGTCACTTTCTGCGTGAGCAGATACAGCTGTAGATACTAGCCACAGAATCATAGGACTTGAAGGGACCTCAAGGGGTCATCTAGTCTAGTCCCCTGCACTCATGGCAGGACTAAATAATATGCAGACCATTCCTGACAGGTGTTTGTCTAACCTGCTATTAAAAATCTCCAATGATGGAGATTCCACAACCTCCCTAGGCAATTTATTCTAGTGCTTAACCACCCTGACAGTTAGGAAGTTTTTCCTAATGTCCAATCTAAACCCCCCTTGCTGCAATTTAAGCCCATTGCTTCTTGTCCTATCCTCAAAGGTTAAGGAGAACAATTTTTCTCCCTCCTCTTTGTAACAACATCTCTCTATGTGCAACTTTACCATCTCAGTGAATCATGTTATTCCTGACCAGTAAGTTACTACTGTAATCACTCCTGCAGGAGAGATTCTGGTTATTCAAAAAGTGGTATTTTTTCATACTCATAACTGAACTAACATCTGAACATATCATTCAGGAGCAGTGTAAGAGTAAAGTATCTGGATAAGACATAAAACTGAAATCCTAACCAGTTGTGGTCAAAGACCTCAAACATAATTACAGCAAGTTTAAAATCTCCATTGCCCTCAAGACATATGATCTTTCAAACCTGATGTGAAGCAAACTTCCATTAATTTTTTTGGTGAAGGTTGCTTAGTTCCCTGTTTGATAGGAATCTGACAATGGAAGTGGTGCAGAGAGAGAGAGCACACCATCAGAAGGGGGATGTATTGGGAAATAATGGTATCAGTTGGACTCCACATGCTGGCATGAGAAACTTTCACCCAAAGTTTCAGACTTATTCAGAGAAATACAGAAGGAAAACTTCGTTTGTGAGAGTGAATTCTGTAGGAGAGATGTCAGAAAAATGCTGGTATAGAACTACATAAGATTCTCTATAACAGTTGTCATTATGCAACTCACAGCGTTTAATAAAGTAGCCTGCAGCAGTTCTCTTTAACACAGTAGGTGCAGCCATGGGGACAACAGGCCCCAGTAAACAGTAACATATAATGGACAAAGCAAAATGACAGTCAGATCAATACTGGGATTGGCCATCTCTCTATCACACATGAGGGTGGCTGAAATCTGCAGCATTTTATGTATAGCGGAACCCTTGAGCTTTTGACAATTTGTGAATATAAACCTTGGTTGGTATAGTATCAGCATCAATATGCTGTGTGCAAAAGCTATAGGTAACTGAAAGCCCCTGATATTCAATAAAATGGGTTCCTGACTTTCTCATTTATTAGGAGAGATGAACCACACTTCAGTTGGAATGAGTAAAATTGTTGCTGTTTACTTTCTCTATTAGGGAAAATTAACTGGGATACCAGACGAATATTGGTATATTTGAAAGTTTTGGGGTTTTTTTAAATTACCTTTATTAAACATCCATTTATATCTTTAACTTCTCTTTCTTCCATGTTTTTAAGCAGCAGTACTGTCCTGCCCCTTTCTGATAATGTCCCAGAGGGTCTGACTGCAGCAGCCATAGCACAGTGAATGGCACTCTCTCTTTCCTCTTATGGCTGCTTCTCAAAGAAGATTGGGAGATGGGGAAAAATCTCATCTCTCCCTCATCCCAGCACATCCACTCAGGGCCTGGGAGAGTTGGAACCAGGCATCTCCTCCAAGGACAGCAACTCACAATGCCTGCAATAAGTATCAGAAGAGAGAGGGTGGACCTTACACAGTACTGCCTCCCCCATATTTTCAAAAATCACAAGTCAAGCCTCAAAAAACCCATGAGATTTTTAAAAAACAACAATTTGGGGGCAGGGATTATTTTCCTTCTAGTTCCTCAACCTTTTGGGTGCACTCAGGTCTCATCTTCAAGCTTCTCTCTATAGCCATAAGGACTCTAAACTTACTTTTTTTTAAAAAACTGAAAGCTGAGATTCTCATGTAAACACATGACTCTAGAAGCTGGGGCTGTGGGAAACACACCAGTTATTGTGATATTTGAGAGAAAATTGTGGTAGTTGGCAACACCTCTTGCATGTGGTATTCCTCGCCTTCTACTATGCACCCACAGGGATCCAGGACAAACAGTGCCTCTTCTGCGTATTGGTGCAGAGGGGTGTGACTCAGCCTTGTAGCTCTCTCCCACAAAGAGATCACTGATATTAACAACTAGGCTAAATTCTCCTTTCATTTACACTAATGTAAATGTAAATCTCCATTTAAGACAAGGAGCTACTTCAGTTACAATATTAGAAGTGAAAATAGAACTTAGATTATTAAATGGGACAGAATACACTACAAGGTGAGCCCTGTCCATCCAGATACTTTCAGCAGGCAAAACAACTCTGCCCTAGTTGATTCTGGCATAGCTTCTATAGGACCTGGGTGTATATACAGGCTGAAAGGGACACATCATTCCAGATTTCCATTGATGAGCAAAAGATGACAGATTTTGCTATTCATTGTGTTGGAGCTACTGCAGCCAAATCTCAGCAGGAGGGGTAGGGTATCTACTTATATGCCACGAAGAAGACAGTTAAACAATACAAAATATAGGTTTTTTTGGTTTTAAAAAAAAAGTATAATTAATTTTTAAAAACAAGATTAGTAATTCTACTTGAGATTCTCTTTGTGAAAGTATATTTCTTTATAGCCATACTTTAGAGTATCAGGTAACAGAAACATCTAATCCACATTCATGACATGCGTGACCTCAACAAGACTATAAATCAATTACCAAAAACGTGTCAAAAACAAAATTGTAGTTTGTTATTTAAGTAATTTGATAAACCATGGCATATTGGATCAATTTCTCCTCACCAGACTGATGGAGTGTAGGATGAGCAGATGCCTCCAAAGATGGTCTTTGTTCATTATCAGGAGAGGATAGTAAGGATGTGGAAGGGGGGGTTTCTACTGAGGAAGATGTTGAGGGAGCTTGTGCTGACATTGTAGAGGATGAAGAGGATGGAAGCTGTTCAGGACCATCCACTTCCATTGCAGTCTCTGATTCAGCACTTGGTGGTACGTTGCTAATAATGGAGGCATCTGGTCGACTGGTTCCACCTTTGGGGAAAAAAATAGCAAATGCACATTTACAGAAGGACTCTTTTGTATGATCATTTAATATTTTGCAAACATAAAATGTTCTGTACTGTACAATATACTAAAACTATAGTTTGTGCCCCAGAAAGCTTCCAATCAAAAAGATCTTGTACATCCAACCCCCTCTTTCATGTAAAAAAAAATCCTTGTAGTATCAATAATTCTGTTTATCCTTACTAAAATAAGTTATCACCTCTAGACCGAGATCTTCCTCGTCCTCGGTTGCTCTGCGCAACTTCACTAGCTTCTTCAAACCATCTTGATAGCATGTCTGACATCCTCTGCATCAGAGAGACGTTAGGACTTTGCTCCCCTGTAAAAATAAAGATATTGAAATTTTATCTGCAATTTTGTAAAGAAGCAAGAGACGCTTTTCTTTTTCCATATAAAAACACAGTACTGAAGTTATACAAATTGGTATCCTCGGAGTGAAATCACTTTTTCAGAGTAAGACTAAGTTATTCTAACTCGTATTGCAATTTGAACAGGGAAATAAACTAAAAAAACCTCAACTTTCATTCTGCTTCACAATTAAATTGGAATTTCCCTATATCTGACTTTCTGTAACTGAGTTCCACTGTATTCAGTTTGAACACTTGTTATAAAAGTTAATAGGTCAGCTGTTTCAGATTCCCACAATTATTATTATTTTATTTATTATTAAACAGGACATTTTTACTAGATAATACCTTAAAAGCAGGAAAAGTGATTTACTGATTATTCCACTATCTAATGTAAGTGACAGAAGGGAATTCAAATTTCCACAGATTTCACTTGTTGCCCAACTGACACATATCTAGTTAGAAGATGCTGTATTCAAGAACACAGTTAAACATATTATTTGTATTACAATATTGCCTAGAAGCCCTAGTCATGCACCAGAACCACATTGTACTAGATGCTATACACACAGAACAAAGACACAGATTGTTAACCCCTTGGGGTGGAGACTAAGAATAAGACAAAATACAACAGATGGATAGATAAGCAGGGGGATTACAGGGAAACAATGAGACAATATATTGGTCAGCATGATAGGCAGTGTTTTCAGCAAACTTGCAATTCAACCCTTGTAAAAAAAAATTGTACGGACCATGACAAAGGAGAGTTTTGATGAAGGATTTGAAAGTGAATAATGAGGTAGCTTTGCCAATGTTTACAGGAAGTGCCTTTCAACTGTGGCAAGCAGCATGGGAGAAAGCATGAGGGTGTTTGTTTGAAAATTTAACAAGTGGGCAGTGGAAGCTGGCATCATTAGCCAATCCGAGGTGAATATTGACAGCTTGATAGCAAAATAGACGATAGGTAGGATGGGGATCGACTGTGACGGCCCCTGAAAGTGAAGAAAAGTAGCTTATGTTTGATGTGATAGAGAAGGGGGAGCAGTGAAAGGATTCAAAGAGAGGGGTGACGTGGTCAAAGTAACAGACTAGGGAAATGGCCTTTGCAGCAGCATTCTGGATGGATATGAGTGGGGCAAAACTGCATTTGTCACAGCTAGAGCAAAGGATGTTGCAGTAACCAAGATGCGCGACGAGAGCTTGCATGAGAGTTTTAGCTGTGTTGATGGACAGGAAAGACTGTAATTTTAGATATGTTATACAGAAACAAACAGCAAAATTTAGATATAACCTGGATGTAAGGACCCAGAGAGAGGTCCGAGTTAAAAATAATACCCAAGTTATAGGCCTGAGTGACCAGCAGGGTAATGATGTTGTCCACAGTGTTTGAGAAAGGGGCTTGGGCAGAGGAGGGAGATTAGGAGTTCTTTTGCAGATTGAACTTGTTGCTAGACATCCACAAGAATAAGTCAGAAACACAGGCCAAGATTTTAGTTTGGACAGAAGGAGACAGGTCTGCAGGAGAGAGGTAGATCTTTGTTGTCAACATAGAGATGGTAGTTGAATTTGTGTTTGCAAATGAAATTACCCAGAGATAAGGGGTAGAGGGAGAAGAGAAGGGAACCAATGACAGAAAGCCCTGTGGAAGCCCTGAAGAAAGATCAAAGGCAGATAAGGAGAATTATTCAAAAGACACAATGAAGGAATGATTATAGAGGTAGGAGGAGAACCAGGAGAGGACAGTGTCACAGAACCTAAGACAGACATGATTCCAAGAAGAGCATGGTCAGCTGTACCAAAAGTGGCTGACAAGTTAAGGAGGGTAAGTATGGAGAACTAGTCCTGAACTGTAGCTATGAAGGAGTCTTTTTTTTGGCAAGAGTGGTTTCAGTGGAATGCAAGGGACAGAAGTTGGATTGAAGAGGAACTCCAGACAGCAATTGTAAACAGTGCATTCAATGAACTTAGAGATGAAAGGCGACTGGGTGACAGTTGGAGAGGCAAGTGGGCTCAAGGTTTGGTTTTGTAAAATAGGAAAGATTAAAGCATTTTTGCATTGTGAGAAGGAAAAGCCAGAAGAGAGCAAGAAGTTAAGGAGAAGAGTAAGGTAGGGCATGAGCGCAAGGAAGATCAGGAGATGGGATGGATTCCACCAGAACAACTGGAGGGATTAGAGGAGGAGGGTAGATAAGAAAGGCGATGGATATAAGGTGGAAGGATGAGGTAATAAATAGATAATTTAGCACAACAGAAGTCTCAGCTCACCCACTTGCCTAACTAATACAATGTAGCTGCTGTCCCCAGCACATCAGCCACTATTTAGCTGCATCAGATGAGAGTCAAGGTGCTGAAGCTGCAGTCTTAGTGAAAGAGTAGGATCTTGGAACTAGGCATAGCTCATAAAGGGGGCTGAGTGAAATGGAGAGAAGAAAGGAAACCTCTGGAGGAGCAATGGAAGAAATATTCAGACAACTTAGGTGACAGACAACCTCGGTGACAGGAAAAATGAGGTGGGTGGGGTTGTAGTCCTTGAATTTGATACACTTGCATGTATCCCAGAATTTGGCAGTACTGCAGTCAGCCATTTTGTATGTTCAACCATTGCCACTGGAAACCCAAACATCACATAGCAAGGAAAATCTTAGGCCCTGAGAGGCAAGGTCAGGGATTATTTCATGAAAATAAAAGGAATGTGTTGACAGATGACCTTGGTTTTAGGCCCCTCTGATGTAAGTTTTATTCTTGTTATGATTAGAAATGCTTTGCTAATAATGAGAATAATGAATTGTCATTGGCTATTGCTAGGAAAATTGTTAGCCTATCAGGGGCTATTATGAGTTACAGAAGAACCTCAGAGTTACAAACACTTTAGGAATGGAGATTATTCGTAACTCTGAAATATTCGTAACTCTGAACAAAACGTTATGGTTATTCTTTCAAGTTTGCAATTGAACATTGACTTAATACAGCTTTGAAACTTTACTATGCAGAAGAAAAATGCTGCTTTGAACCATCTTAATTTAAATGAAACAAGCACAGACACAGTTTCCTTACCTTGTCAAAGCTTTTTCTTTTTTAAACTTTTCCTTTATTTTTCAGTAGTTTACATTTAACACAGTACTATACTGTAAGGTATTTGCTTTCTTTTGGTCTCTGCTGCCTGACTGCGTACTTCTGGTTCTAAATGAGGTGTGTGATTGACCAGTCAGTTCGTAACTCTGTGGTTCTACTGTATGTGCTTTGTTTGGAGAAAATGTATAAAAAGTTTCGTTAGAAAGTGTGCCTGGGAGCAGTCCGAGGAAGTTTTCTTTAGGCAAGGATCTGACATCTAAAATTCCCCATCAGCTGGATAAAAACTGGAACCTGGACACCCAGTTGTTGATCCCTTGAAACCATCTTAACTTAGGTAAATATAAAGGTTTAAGATGCTCTAAAACCTACTGCGACAGCATGTGTGCGCGCGCACACATGCTTAAAATCTAATTAAAAATAGTTTGTATCAATTATATCTAGGGCTCTACCAAATTCACAGCCATGAAAAATGCATCACGGACCGTGAAATCTGGTCTCCCCTCCCCCCTGGTGAAAACTGGTCTTTTGTGTGCTTTTTACCCTATACTATACAGATTTCATGGGGAAGACCAATGTTTCTCAAATTGGGGGTCCTGCCCAAAAGGGAGTTGCGGGGTGGGTTACAAGGTTATTTTAGGGGAGGTCGTGGTATTGCCACGCTTACTTCTGCGCTGCCTTCAGAGCTAGGTGACTGGGGAGAGGCGGCAGCTGTTGGCCGGTTGCCCAGCCCTGAAGGCGGCACCCTACCAGCAGTAGTGCAGAAATAAGGGTGTCAATGCTATACCATGACACCCTTACATCTGCACTGCTGCCTTCAGAGATGGGCGGTCAGAGAGTGGCGACTGCTGACGGCCTAGCTCTGCAGGCAGGGAAGCAGATGTAAGGGTGGCAATACCATACCATGCCATCCTTTCTTCTGTGCTGCTGCTGCTGGTGATAGCGGCTCTGCCTTCACAGCTGGGCTCCTGGCCAGCACCCGCCGCTCTCCAGCTGCCAAAGTCTGAAGACAGCACTGTTGCCAGCAGCAGCGCAGAAGTAAGGGTAGCAGTACTGCAACCCTCCCTTGCAAATAACCTTGCAAACCACCCACCACCACCACAACTCTTTTTTGGGTCAGGACCCGTACAATTACAACACAGTGAAATTTCAGATTTAAATAGCTGAAATCATGAAATTTACTATTTTAAAAATCCTATGACTGTGAAATTGGCCCAAATGGACCGTGAATTTGGTAGGGCCCTAATCATATCAGATGGAGGAACTGCGTCCCCACTGATTTATTCCTGACACCGCCTGGAGAAAATCAGGAAAATTACCACTGCCTTGGGTTCTGAAAACCCTGGGTTATGGGGTGGGTGGGAGGGAGTGTGTAAAGATAGTGTGATAAAAAAAGGAATCGTTAAATTCACATTAAGCACACACAAAAAGAAGACCTAAGAAGGAAAAAAAAGTATTTTCAGTAAAAACATGAGTTTTCTTAATTTTCAAAGGTTTGTGTGTTGAGATACATACAAGTGTCCTCCTGTGACCCTGAATATTCTTTTGATGGGGCAAAAAGCAGCAAAGCTTGTGATGTATTTTAAGATACCTAAACTTTTGGACAATTTTAAAGCATATCTTTTTACCTCAAAGCGTTACATAATTTACTTCCATTATTTTCTTGTTTTCTTGATTTTTTCCCCCATTTCCTGATACTTTTTTCCTAAACTCCTTGTTGACAAAGTTGCTAGGCTCATGTGGCTAAAGACCTTTTAGCCATTGATTTCGAACACGTGCCTAGGTGTCTACAGCACACAAGAAATGAAAGGCTGTACCTTAAGCTATTACTCCTGTAATTCTTGTAAAATAAAACAACTCTGCAATTGTTTATAAACGTTTGAAAGATTTTTTTGCTGAAAAAAGAATGGACATCCGAGGCAGCAAAAAGATAAGTGGACTTGCCATTCCTCTGAATACCTGTGAGAGCTGCCTAGACAGATGGCCCAGAGGAAGAAGAGAGGAATGTCAGAATCACACCACAGGCCAAGCTGGAGTTTTTCATTTTTCTTTGTTGCTTCTCTTTTTCTAATGTTTGTCAGTTTTGCTTGGTTCCAAAAACACTTGCTGCAGAGGAGGGAAGCAGGATGAACGAGAGAGTTTTCAGTATCCCTCTCAAACTTCAGATCATCTGGCGATCAGAAGTGACTGTTTATGTGAGAAGCTAGAGGGACAGAGAGACTATAGGGTCATGGGAAAGGCTTGAGGCAAAAGGGATGGACACACAGAAGTTTTCTGAGGTAGGAAGAGGTGAGTGGAAGAGAAGACCTAGAGGAGAAGATGAGAAAAAAAGGACAGATTTTAGGAAGTAGGAGAACTAGCACAGCCACTTTTCAAAACCTTTTCATGACAGACCATTGCTAATATGAGTAAGCAGGTAACCAAAAAGAGAAGAACAGTGAAAAAAGTAAAAAGAAAAAACATAACTGCCAAGAGGAGAGGATGCAGACAGAAAGTGAGGAGCAAGAACCAAGTAAGAGCTGTAGCCAAGAGGTGATGTGAGAAGAAATAAACTTAAAAAATGAGTGGGGCCTATAGAAGTGTGGAGTATAAAAAAAAAAAATCACACAAACACACATGAAGATAAGCGAAGAGATCATTATGGATATGCAGATGAAAATGCACTAAAGGGCAAAGGGGAAGATGTCATTAAAGAAAGACAGCAACGTTCCACAAGCTTTCCAACTTAAAATGCAATAGGATCACTGTTTGCTGACCCCACTTTATTATTGGCAAAGCAATTTTTGGACCTATTAACTGCCTGTATTAACTGCGTCTGGTTCCAGCCACTGCGTAATACTACTTTACAGATGTGAAAGCATAGGCATCAAAATTAAACGACTTGGCGACTGTCACTAATGAATCAGTGGCAGAATCAGGATTGAAACACTATTGTTTTGATTCCTAGTCCAGATTTAATTATTACACAGTATTTCCTCTTGTAGCTTTAGCAAAAAGTAACGCCATATCTACATTAAGGAAATTCACACTGATGTAACTACATCAATGTAGTACATTAGTGCAGCTTAATTCAGTAAGTCTTATTTCACACAGGTACGGTGCACCTACACTATTAACTACACTGATTAGAATTTCCCTAATGCAGACAGGGCATAAAATTTACTATATTCAGTACAGCAACATTTTTCATCTTATGTTAAGCTATAAGTGAAATATTCTAAAATTTGGGTATGATCCTTAAAAACTGCAGATAATTTTGTTTTTAACACTTTATATTCTTCAGGAATACTAGAAACAACAATTAAAATAACCACACATTACCATCTCTTTCTCGTTCACTCTCAGGCCTTGCTCTTGGTCCCGTATCTGACCAATCCCCTCTTAGTCTCAAACGTTTAACAGGAGGTTGCCGTAACTAGAAAAATAAAGATAAGCAATAGTATTATATAAAACTAAAAAAAACCCAGCTTCCTACCTTTCATAACTGTTATTCTTCGAGATGTGTTGCTCATGTCTAATCCATTCTAGGTGTGTGCGCATTCATGTGTACAGTTGGAGATTTCTGTCTTAGCAGTATCTGTAAGGTCAGCTATGGCCACGCTCATGCGCTGCTATATTAGGTGCCGCTGGCGCTTCGCCCTCTCAGTTCCTTCTTGCCAGCAACTCTGACAGAGGGGCAGCAGGGTGGGTAATGGAATGGACATGAGCAACACATTTTCAAGAACCACAGGTACGAAAAGCTAGGGAACCATTTTTTCTTCGAGTGCTTGCTCATGTCAATTCCATTCTAAGTGACTCTCAAGCAGTATCCTCGGAGGTGGACTCAGAGTTCACGGTCTTGCGGCTTGCAGAACTGCTCTGGAGAAGCCAGCATCGTCCCAGGCCTGCTGGGTAAGTACGTAATGGGACATGAACATTGGACAGACGACCGGGTGGCCCTACAGATGTCCTAGATAGGCACTTGAGCCAGGAAAGCTGCCGAAGAGGCTTGTGGCCTGGTGGAATGGGCGGTTACGATCACTGGAGGGTGCACCTTTGCCTCATCCTAGCAGCAGCGAATGCAGGCAGTGATCCAAGAAGAAATTCTTTGCGCAGACACTAGACGACCTTTCATCCTGTCGGCCACCATGACAAACAATTGCATCGACTTACAAAATGGCTTGGTCCTTTCAAGGAGGTTAGGTTTTATAGGAGGTTAGCACAACCTAGGGAATGCAATCTACACTCCTCTGACTTGTGGTTTTGGGAAAAAACAGGTAAGTAAATGTCCTGGCCCGTATGAAACTGGGAGATTCCCGGCTCCTCCCCACCTTGGGCAGAAAAGCTGGGTGCGGCCGCAGCTGGACCTTGTCTTTGTAAAAGACAGTATAGGGCAGTTCGGAGGTAAGCACCCTGAGACCCTGCAGGCAGATGTTATTGCAACCAAGGCAACCTTCCAGGAAAGGAGAAGGAGAGAGCAGGAAGCCAGAGGCTTGAAGTGGGGGGTCCCGTGAGCCGTGACAGCACAAGATTCAGGTCCCACAGAGGGACGGGGTCCTTGACATGTGGGTAGAGGCACTCAAGGCCCTTAAGGAATCTGGCAGTCATACCCTGGGCGAAAACCAACCTGCCCTCGAGAGGCAGATAGAAGGTCGAGATAGTGGCCAAAGGGACCTTGATAGATAAAAGGGACAGGCCTTGGAACTTGAGATCCAGATGGTAGTCCAGGATTAACTGCAGCGAGGCCTGCTTGGGCCAAATGCCTTTATCCGAGGTCCAATAGGCAAACCACTTCCATTTAGCCAGGTAGGTAGCTCTGATGGAGGGTTTTCTGCTACCCAACAGTACCTGCTGGACACCAGACGAGCACTCCTGCTCCTCTGCATTTAACCATGCAGCAGCCAAGCCATCAGGTGCAGCACTGCCAGGTTTGGATGCAGAAGACTGCCGTGGTTTTGGCAGGTCCAGCCTGAGCAGTAGCTGTAACAGAGCAGCCACAAGAGGTCCAGCAGCGTGCCAAGCCAGCGCTGGCGTGTCCAAGCCAGCACTATGAGGATCACCTTCGCCTTGTCCTGCTTGATCTTCATGAGGATTCTGTGAATTAATGGCACTGGGGGGAAGGTGTACAACAGAGCTCCCGACCACAGGAGCAGAAAAGCATCTGACAGGGAGTCTCTTTCGATCACCTGAATACAGCAGAAAACGTGGTATTTCCTGCTCTGCCTGGACGTGAACAGGTCCACTGGGGAATCCCGCACCTCTGGAAGATGATGCTGACCACTTCCGGATGGAGGGACCACTCGTGACAAGACTAGAAGGTCCTGCTGAGGCGATCTGCCAAGGTGTTCAGCTACGAGATGGATGTCGTATTGTACGCAGAAGTCCCAAAGCTTGAGGGTTTCTTGGCAAAGGGCAGACGACCTTGCTTGTTGATATAGTAGATAGCCGTTGTATTGTCTGTCAGGACCTGGACCATCTTGCTTCTTATGTGAGGTAGGAAGGCTTGGCAGGCCAGGTGAACTGCTCTGAACTCCCTGACGTTTATGTGTAGGTAGTGATCGTGACTTGACTAATGACCTTGCATGCTGAGATCGCCCAGGTGGGCTCCCTTCCCCAGGTCAGAAGCATCAGAGACAAGGGTCATCGGCGGGGATGGAGCCGCGAAGGGAACCCCCTCCAAACACAAAGGCAGGATTCTGCCACCATGCGAGTGATGACAGGATGGGGTCTGGGACCTTGACTACCAGTCCACGCTATGTCTGTTGGGGATGTAGACCGATGCCAGACGTGCCTGCAGGGGGCCTGAGTGTGGAAGGTGTAACCTGAAGATACTTCGTTAAGCATCGAATGATCCGAGGTCAGCAATGACCAGGCCGACTGGAAGGTGCGCAGGCAGTTGAAGAAAGAGTAGGAGGGTGGATCCTGGGATGTGACTGGGACACCGTCCTCGAGCACACCATCAAAATACCTGCTTCTGGCCTCCTTGGTTCCTGGAAAGGACAGACTGACCAGACAAATGGGAAGACAACAGGTGTCACTGCTTAGACCCCTTGTCTCTATCCTTTCTCCTGTAGATGCTCAGCCAGGGAGTTCCCAGGACCTAGACTGGGGAGGCAGAGAACAGAATGGCTTTCTGGCCTGCTGAAGGGTATGAAGGTCAAAGGCGCGGAGGGTGGCACAGGAGTCTTTAAGGCCGGGGAGACTTGCATCCATGAGCTCAGAGAAGAGTCCTGCCACCTCAAACAGGAGGTCCTGAATGGTGGCCTGCATCTCCTGGGGCAACCAGGAGCTGCGCCTCATGACTACCATAGAGGCGACCACCTTGGCCGCCAAGTCCGTAGTGTCCCAGGCCACATGGAAGGCCCCTCTTGCCACCACTATGCCTTCTTCCACTAAAGTGGCAAACCCCTGGGCTTGGTCTTGTGGGAAGGTCTCCCTGAATTTGCTAAGGGAGTCCCACAGATTAAAATTGTACCTGTCTAACAGGGCCTGGTGGTTAGACACCTGAAATTGCAGGCTGGCCGTTGAATAAATTTTCCTGCCAAACAAGTCCAGTCTCTTGGTGTGTCTGTTTTTTGGCATGCCACTCACTTGGCCCTGCCTGTCCCTTTCATTAACAGCAGACATGACCAGTGATGCTGCTGGAGGGTGTGCATACAGATATTCTAACACTTTTGCAGGGATGTAGTACTTCTTTTCCGCCTTCTTAGAAGTAGGCGGAATGGAAGAGGGGGGTCTGCCACAGTGATTTGGCATTCTTAAGGACCCCTGGGTGGACGGGCAGCGTGACCCGGGTTGGGGTGGAGGAGGATATAACATTAAAGAGTTCGGACTCCTCCACAAACTCAATTTTCAAATTCAAATTGGAACCCACTCTTTTAAAGAGGGCCTGGTGCTCCTTGAAGTCGTCGGGGGTACTGCCCATTTGTGAGGAACTCACCATCACTTAGTCTGGAGACGACAACCACTGGGGGAGGGTGGATTCCCCTTCCCTCTCCGGGAACGGTTCCTTATGCATTGGAGCCTGCTGCGCTGCTCCCGCGTTGGATTCAGTACCATGTTCAGACTCCGGTGCCAACAGTGCCAGAGGCAGTTTGTCCGAGGTGGCAAGGGAGGAATGGTGGGAATAGGGGACCGGCATTACGGGCACACCCCATGGGTTCCAGTATGGCCATTTAGTGTGCCACTATCTCTGCTGCCATGCTGCTGCTGCTGCTACCATACCGTTCTCGCAGGTCGGTGGCAAATCACTCTTCCTCATTGAGGGGCTGAACTCCTGGTCCAACTTGGACCACTGCCATTCTGCTGATCAGGGCGGAGCCGTTGAGGCCTGAGTCTGCCAACTGACCCTGGTCAGCGATGAGAGAGACAAGGCGAGGATCAGTGCCTGCCCGATGAGCGGTACTGGGGAGTTGGAAACTGGTGCTGTGATAGGGAGCGATCCCGTCCCGAAAGGGACTGATGTCTGCGAGACCGCCGAGGCCAGCGGTTCTCAAATGGGGGTCCACGAGCCCTTTCGGGGGGCCACAGAGCCCCGCAGCTGAAACCCGGTGCCTGGAGCCCCAGCGCTGAAGCTGGGAGCAGCGCAGGGCTGAAGCCAGCGCCCACCCCTGCCCCTAAAGCCAGGAGGGCCCTCAAGCAGATATCCCGCCCCTTTTGGGTTCTAGAGCAAAAGGTGTTTTTTTTTGTTTTGTTTTTGTTTACAGATTCTACATTTGTCCTTTCTATGGGACTCCCCCAAGCACTTCAAATAGCTGTTGTGGGGGTCACTAATAGGCATCGGCCTGTTGCATGATGAGCATAGTTAGAAGCTGGGGGGAGGGGGGAGGAGAAGGGAGAACAGGGCGTGCCTACCAAACTAACTAACACTTAACTTAACGGCTAACTAAGTACCTACAAACTATAAACAAAGAAGATAGACAATGGGTTGTAAAGAACCGCTAACACTTTTGCAATGCAAGACAGGCACTTCGACCAACCGTCATGGGCAGTAAGAAGGAACTGAGAGGGCGTAGGGCCGGCAGCGCCTAATATATCAGCACATGAGCATGGCACTCAAGAGGGCACCACAGCCAACCCTACGGATACCGCTAAGGCAAAAATCTCCGACGACTGTGTACGTGGGCGCACACACACATCTAGAATGGAACCAGCATGAACAAGGACTCGAAGAACATTGAGTATATAGGTGAAATAAGACAATGTTAAGGCCAATTTTAGTCACACAAAAATATTAAAATTTCAAGCTATGACTCCCAAAACAGCCACAACCCTACCCGAGTTTATTCTACACAGTATTAACTTTAGTGCATTAACCAAGGCTCTGTTTATTCCAAAATAAGTGGGGCCTAGATTCTGCAGCAAAGTCCCTGGACTCAGCAATATCCCTAGCAATTCTACAGTAGCCAGAGTTGTAATTTAAATGGTGGGCTTGAATTAAATATAAAAATGAATACAGTCAGTACAGTAACTTGTGTTGATATTAAATCAAATGTATTTTACCATGCATTTTTATTTTCTGTATGATGCAGATTTTTGCACTGATGACACATAACTATACCTTAGATCAGTGGTTTTCAAACTGTGGGTCATGACCCAGTATTGGGTCATAGAATGTAAGACACTGGGTCATGGCAGCTCTGGTCAGCACCACTGACTGAGCCGTTAAAAGTCCCGTCAGCAGTGCTGCCCAGCTAAGGCAGGCTAGTCTCTACCTGTTCCAGCACAGAGCTGCACCCCAGAATCAGCCAGCAGCTGGTCCAGCTCCCAGGTGGAGGGCCATGGGGCTCTGTGCGCTGGCTCCGCACTCCCATTGGCTGGTTACCAAACAATGGAAGCTGGGGGGGGGGAGGGGGGAAGCAGTGCTTGCGGGCAAGGGCCACTTGCGCTCCTCCACCTAGGAGCTGGACCTGCTGCTGGCTGCTTCCATAGCGCAGTGCGGTATGCAGTGCCAAGACAGGCAGGAAGCCTGCCTTAGCACCCCTGCTGCGCTGCTGACCAGGAGCTGCCCACACCCCAATCCCCTGCTCCAGCCCCCCAAACCTTCCTGCACCCCAAACCCCTCATCCCTGGCCCCACCCCAGAGCTTGCACCCCCAGACCAGAGCCCTGATTCCCTCCCCCACCCCAGTTCCCTGCCCCCTCCCCCACCCAAACCCTTCATCCCCAGTTCCGTTGTGTTATGGGCATCAACAATTTTCTTCAACTGGGTCACCAGAAAAAAAAGTTTGAAAACCGCTGCCTTAAATACTGTCAGGGGCAGGACAAGGAAGTAAAGGTTTTGGTAGCTTAGGAAGGGGCAGCTAGGGCTCAGACGACCTAGAAAGGCAGTTCTGGACTATGCAATAAGCATATTTACTAGGTATTTCTGCCTAGACAATCAGCAGTGAAATAATACTGAAATTTAAATTATCTTTAGTTTTGAATGAAAAAGCCACTGAGGTAAAGGGGGAATTTGTAGCTCAAAACTATTGTTTCAGACAGTCTGCAGACTCAAGAAGATAACACTACACTGCTTTCATGTTTTCAAGGCTATTCTCACAACCATAACGTATTTCCTTTTACAGGAAAAATTAGATTCTGGAGCAAAATTCTGTAGTAACAGGGGGATTCCAGAGCCAATTCCACACGTTTGTAATCGCTTAATATACACATCCCTCTTAGTAGTACAGTTGTTCCGAACCTTTGTTGCAACCTCCCGCTCCCCAGTGTCTTGGTAGCGAGGTCACCCACCACCAACCTGAATCCCTTCACTCCCTGCAGTCTCTCCTTTCTTCTATCTGTCATGTAACTTTTCTGTTCTTTCTCCTTGTCATCTTTTCTTTCTTTCCTATTGTTTTCCGTTCTTTTACATGTTTTTGCTGATTTCTCCTCACCCACTTCGTTCCCCATTCTCTTTGGTAGCTCTAATCACTTTCCCCATTCCCCAGCAGGCTACACGTTTCTGGAGATACAGGACCATACAAGGCTGAGGAAAGTACCATGAGAGCAAAGAAGAGAAACTTGAGGTGAAAGGCTGCTGCCTGAGCCTGTAGCCCTAAATTGTGATCTGTTCCAGCAGTCAGATACATCATGGGCCACAGTGGGAGCAGGACAGGAAAGTGAGAGGGTTTTTGAGGAGTCACCTTCAGCAGCCTCTTTGGATAACTTCACCGAAGAGTTAACCTGGGCTCTTATTCAGGTGTTGCCATTAACCTGGCTCTCCATCCACACACACACAAACTTTTGACCCAAGTTCTATGGTACTCTCAACCAGGCCTACTTGGCCCATTCTGAGACACAGACTAACACCCAAGAGAGACTTTCATTTGGGCAGCTAACCCTTCACTATCCAGGAGGATGCAGGTTAAGCCACTCAAGTTCTGATAGTCCTCCAATGACCTTCCCACAATTCCTCTTATGCCCAGGACTGAAGTTTTCCCACAACCACAGAGTGGCTCAGCTTACTGCAGCACAAAGAACATGGGATATGCTCCAAGAAGGCCTAGCACCTCACATAGGTGAATTCAGTACGCATCCGATGAAGTGAGCTGTAGTTCACGAAAGCTTATGCTCTAATAAATTTGTTAGTCTCTAAGGTGCCGTAAGTACTCCTTTTCTTTTTACGGATACAGACTAACACGGCTGCTACTCTGAAATGAAGACACTAACTTGAGTTTGGTTTATAGTGTGGCTGCTCACCTGGCATTAGGCTAACCCAGGTCCTGATCACTCAAGTAACTTTGCAGTGAAGATACATACTTTGTAGCATGCATAGGGAATGGGGGAGTCACCGGGGATGTTAAGGGAGGAAACAGAATCCTGCCCAAACCTTGTTTACACTCTCTTCTGTCCTGCAACTCCCTTCCCTCTCAATCACCCTTGGTTAGGTAATACTCCCTTAATACACGTTCTACACAATGAAGAAATGCCTGAGGTGTATATGATCAGAGAAAATGGTGCTGCTGCTGACAAACAGAAAGATTCTTCTGATGCATTCATGTGGAAACAGATGAGAATGCTGCCATGGAACTCATAAGTAGTAATGAAAGGGAGAAGCAGGAGAAGGAACATTCTGATCAGTGGCAACCTAATGACCAGGAAAGGCTAGAGGTGGAGGGGAACTCCATCTCTTTTCATTTACATCACCAAGGCAAGTGCTCAACTGCACAGAAGGTAAAGCAACAGCTTTAGATAAACTGCTGTTATTTTCACCTATCTCAGTCCCACCTGTTCAAATCCAGCTAAGGTTAGCAATGACTGAAAAATGCCATATAACTGCTATTTGGCAGTCTATGTGAAATGAGTTGGTGGTCCCAGTCTAGTCCCACATCAAAAAAAAAGACATCACTATGGTTGGGACTGTTTGACACTCTAGTTGGCAGTCTCAAAGCCACCAAGAATTAAAAGGGCAAGGAAATGTCAACTCCCTTCTTCGCTCCTTGAGGTGGTCCTTTCGGGTAAAGGTACACTGGCAGGGAAGCATGGGGAATCTTACACTCACACTTGACTATGCTGTGAAAAAATTCAGAACATCAATCTCCAGGGCTTATGATCTGGCACCTTCCACTAGGTAAAAGTTTACACAAAAATTTAAGAAACACTAGATGAATCATTCTAATTCGGTTTTATAACTGTCTGACAAGCTCTTAAATAATGGCTTTCAAAAAAAATCTTAAATAACTTCATCAATATAAACTAATTTACTAACAGGCCCTGCATAAATTTAACAACAAACATTTTTCATAAATATCACTAAGTACTTAATGTAGATTTATGTGCAATAATTTATGAAAAATCTTTTGCACAGTACAGCACTTATGAGCAAGTAGTGTGTATACCCTTTAGTAACCTTTAAAATATGTTGACTAATAAGCTTTCGTAAACACTTGGACAAAAAAGAAGGCCATTGATAATTAACAAACCTCTGCAGTATAAAGGAGCTTGCACAAGTGAGTATTATACGGTTTTAGTGGAATTTTGTAGACAAAAATTCATCTTGAATTGAAATGTTGAAAGTTTTCATAACCTATAGAACATAACATTCAACTTATGAAAATTATATATTTAAAAATACTTCTAGATTAAAAGGTATTCAAAGATTATAAATTAGAAAAAAATGTAATTTTTCTCTTTTCTGTTTCACGTGTATGGCACACAGTTAAACAAAACAAACTCATTTCTGAGACATACTATTTTAAAATACGTATCAATGAGTTCCTGACATGTCTGTTGATCCTTCTTGTTGCTATTTCTGTCTTCAGGGAAATATGCTGTTATCACACATTGCTGCTTCTATATCTCGAACAGAATTTCATATAAGTAAACTGTTCCAGCGTATCCTGCAACTCCAGCAGAGTAGACTTTGCCAGTGCTGTATGTGTGGACAACTGGTCTTAAATGTAAAAATATCCAAAATTCCAGCATATGGCAACAAACTTCACTCCAAGCAGAGGGTCACTGTATCCAGAACTGCATTTTGCCATTAATTCATTTAAACAATTTAAATCTTTCATTCCACTTTATGGTAAATAGCATTCACTCTATGAGTCCAAACTAGAAAACCGCTGTGTGCTCAAAACCAGCAGGAAATAAGGAATTTCAATGTGCTAGTAGGCAGGCAATGAAGAATCCATTTAGGATAACTTTGCCCCATTTGCCATCAGCATGTTAGCCACAAAGGGTCAACTGCAGGGAAACAAGTTGGGGATGGAGGATGTTAGTACTGTCACACAAATGGAGCTGTGACTAGTGGACCTACACACAACAAATATCAGTGACCTAAGCTCAGTGCTGAAGGGGAAAGGCAAGCTGCTTTTTCCCCCGATATGAGCCAACTCACAAGCTTCAGTTTACCTGTGGCCAAGCAAAACCTTTTCAATTCAGGCTCTGCTCTATTTCACAGGATTAGACCCTATAAAAATAAGTTCTGCTGTATTTTACAGTTTTCGTAAAATCATTCTCTTCTATTACAGCATAGCTGAGTGTAAAAACAAGGCTACTAAGATACTTTAAGAGTCCCTGTTTTTGTAGACCTCTGATTTTTTTTTCCTAAAGTATCTTTGGGCAGAATTTTCTTATGCCCAAAAGGGAATTTCTTCAGGTTTTGTAAATTTCTTCTGGTTTATAAAGGTTAAAGTATTACAGGAAGAGCTCTGACAGTGATGGTTTTCTGTCTGCACAATCTGTGTGATGGCACAGTGCCTTGTACATTCAGGGTCATATCACACAACTATTCTTTCAGCAATCTTGTCAAATTCATCTTTACGGCAATACCATTGGTGTCAATAATTACACCAAGGAAAAATTGCCCAAATAGATGAAAACAGATCATATTAATCATTCACTCACCTCTTCTCTTCTCTCTTCTGCAGAAGGAACTTTAAGTTCTCGGGCTGTGTCATCCTTAGGGTCAAACAAGTATATGTAGTCTGAAGAATAGCTAACAAGGATCTCCTGCCCATCTTCACTGTAGCACAGAGATGTTACCCTGCAGGATTTGTTATTAAGATGTGGAGGAACAAAACGTGCAACCATTCCTGTAGTGCCCCGACCAGCATAATTACCTAAAACAATAAGAAAAACAAAAAAAACACATGCAAACTATAACACATTTTCAGTTAGCAAATATATGGTTAACAAAACAGCCAAAATAGTATGAATTATAGCTAGAGAAATACTAAATATGGCACAAAAGCGACAAGTCAGATCTTGTAAATATTTTATTTTGGTACTTTAACCTCTTTCAGTGTACACACAAGATTAATGTGTTATATAGCATATCACTTGCTACTGTATCTGTAACACTTATTGGAAACAGAATGTTATCAATACTAAAAATATTTACAATACAAAACACAATAATTCAAATTACCACAACCAATTAGAGAAGGGATCTAGAAGATATTCCCTTCAATGTTTAAGGTCATATTGCTATGTACACATACTTATCTAAAGACATGTGGCATATGTGGTGAGGATATTCCTTTGAAATTTCAAAACAAATTACATTTCTCCTTTGACCAACTCACCTGTGCTTTACCCACTAATGAATCTCCACTGGAAATATTTATAACCTTCCAAACCTCTGAACTGATTGAAAATAATCTCTTTTACAAATCATTTACAGATCTCTTTTTTCTGACATGTATGGATTTCTCTCCAAAACTAAAATGGCCTGCAACTGAGAATATTCAGTGCTAGAATAATGACAAGTTCAGTGTGTGCTATCTCAATGCATCAGGGATAATAATGGATTCTTTATACCATAGCAGATGAGCTAGGAGTCTGCTTTTAAATGAGACATAGCATTTGCTTCCAGTACTGGTGTGCCAGCTCTTAAAATCACTATATTCTGCACAGAACAATTATACAAGTGTCTAATGTTTTTTGTCATTTTCCCTCTCTCCCTTACAGGTCTATACAGCTAAATTCAACACAAAGGCAACAATGCTTTGAAGATAGAGAAATATGAAAAAAAGTAGCAATAAAAATGAAATTAAAGTATTTTTAAAATAAGCTTCTATGAAATGTAGTATTTAACAGTATGATGATATTGTGTAGTATAAAAGTTTTACTGACATGCATTTGGGATGACTGCACTGCCACCCATAAGTACTAGAAAAAAATAAACGAACTAATCATGTATATATTACTGTTACTTTGCATGGTGTTTGAGAGATTAAAAGATTAAAAGTCCCTGTCCTAAAGGCTATTTCCCTGTCAAAGTCTAAGTTTTCTACTTCCCACTGTTTTGACCATACAGCCATTCATGAAAAGGTTATAATTTTTATTTTTATTTTTACAGTGAGAAAAAAGTATTTTTCCTACTTCTACCAAAGCATCTGAACAAATTTTCCTCATTATTCTAATCTTTAAAACTAAAAAATTGCTTTGGGCAAAGACCAGAACTAGAAAGTTTCATCTCAATAACTCAAGCTTTCAGAAAGTTCTGAGCAACTGACAATAGGGTCTTAGAATGGAAACACTGTGCCGGATTTGACTATAGATATTGTAGGGTGACCAGATGTCCCGATTTTATAGGAACAGTCCCAATTCTGGGGTATTTTTCTTATATAGGCTCCTATTACCCCCCCCACCCCAGTCCCGATTTTTCACATTTGCTGTCTGGTCACCCTAAGATATTGCTACACAATCAAGCTATATTACACATATGTGCATGTACATTGGCACACCCCCTTCACTGTCTGTTAGAGGAAAGCAAAGACTACTTGATTTATCTGGGTAATAGGGTGACCAGACAGCAAGTTGGAAAAATTGGGACAGGGTTGGGGGTAATAAGAGCCTATATAAGAAAAACACCCAAATACCTGGACTGTCCCTATAAAATTGGGACATCTGGTCACCTTACTGGGTAAGGACTAGATTCAAGCTTTCACAATGAGACCCCCCCCACATGTCCCTCATTCAATTTTCACAGCAAAAGGAATACCCAGTCAGACTATCTGTGGAGGAGAGGATAGGAAGTGGTAGAGACTTCAATGCAAACATACAATGGCTTGTCATGCTGGTTCTTAGGCATTTGATACCTTTGGGCTTGCATGCAAACTCTGAAACAACCAGCCACAGAGCCATTAATAAGACAGTAGTTTGCTCCTTCTAAATTGAAGAAGTAAGACCCTGCATATCTTACTTCTCATAGAGCTCCACAAACCAAAGGCCAGCTTAATTCCCATAATAGTTACATTTGAAATCTCTGTTTCAAGTGTTGATCACATCCCTAAGGTAAAACAGTTTCATAATTAAACAGTGTATTAAATACTCCAGTCATTGTCCGGCTGTGCTGGAAGGACAGGAGACACTGGATGTGGTTTAACTAGACCACAACTTTATGCTTAAATGTCTGGGAGTACCCGGCAGATAGAAGCGTACAGTTCAGGTAATTCCATAATCATTTCAATACACACCCAGCTGGCTTCTGTCAGCCCTCCCCCTTATTGATCCTGGTCCCCAACCAACCCACTACTGAGTTCTCACCATCCCCCACACACTCAAATGAGGCTCTAGGGGTGACTGTCGGGGGGGGGGCTGGGGGGGAGATAGGCTCCCTGCCATACCAGTCATAGGAGCCCCAAACCCCATTTCCACTCCTTTAAAATACCACCTCTAAATCCTTTATCGATCCATTTTATCCAGTCACTGTATGCCTCTTCTGTGGAGTACCTGACATCTGCCACACATTTATATAATGGGTTGTGACATCACAGAGTAACTCCCAGTTCATATTTGTCCCAACTAAGCCCCTCAAACCTGCTGTGCAGAAGGCAAAAAAACAAAACAAAACAAAAACCCACTTCGTGTTCGCCAATCTGGCGGTGAAGGAAAATTTCCTTCCCAGCCCCTTGAGAAAGGAGTGACTAGTGCAATGCTCACAGTGGATCTTGACAAACCCCAGTGTTTCATCACTTCCATGGGTGAAAGAATAGGTGCTGCTCCACCTGGTCCAGATAAAAAAAGGGCTTTTCCTGCACCAGCATGGATCAATACAGTCCTCCCTCTCTTCAGTCATCTGCGGGGATGGGTCAGCATCCCCACGCTGACCTCCTCTGCAGCTACAGCAGAAAGTTACTCCCTGGCTCTCCAGCCCTGTAAAGGGGCATACACCTTTTCCAACAAGCCAGACAACAACCCCCACTGTTTAGAGTGAATGATCTCACCACACACTATCTAAATTTAGAAACTTGGTAATAACTTTAGGCAAATATTGAAGGCTACTAGTATGTCAGGTACAGTGACAACTACTGAGAAGTTAAATGTTTTCTATGAGAATCTGTAAAATTCACAAGATCCCTTTCTGCAAGAAACTATCTTCTAATGAAGCAAAAGCATACAAACATAGGGCTGACATGGATGCAGTAAATGTGCATGTCACTGAGACAGTTCCTGCCCTCATTTTTACTAGAGAAATGTGGCATGCACAACCTAGAGGTGCAATCATACAGTGCTCCAGTGTGGTTTATTTTTGTAAACAATTACTTGAATAAAGACAGAGCATTGCATACTGGAACCAGTAGTCTCTGTGTGCTGCATGTTCCAAGAGAGCCCTAAGAGACATTATAGAATTCCATGTGCTGCATTTGACCTGCAGGAAGTTTTGGCCACCTTAATAGCAGCATTCACTGTTTATTTACAAATAATCAAATCTTTCAAAATATTTCCCTGCAGGCTTTACTGTACTTTTTAGTAATATCCAATATACAATATTTTTTAAAAGCCTAGATCTTACATAAAACTAAGCTTAAGTCATAAACCAGACAAACTAGAACTGTCTGCTGCTAGAAAAATTTACTTAATGTTTATTTCTCACCTGTTGCTCTTGTGCCAAGCATTCGCCGGTCATATATTCTTACTGAGCTATCAGAACAGCCCACAGCAAGATAGTATGGTATTGGAGGACAGATAGCTACAGAGGTGGCAGCACGTCGGCAGTTTATTAAAATATCCTGGAATAAAACAAAGATACTGCACTTACAAAATAGCTCCTAAGCATCTGAAGTAAAATACTACTGGAAAAAAAAGATGCAGCCCCACTAGTCAAGGTACTGCAATCATGTTTGTACAAAAGAGCCAAATCTGGCCCTATACAGATAGGTGGTAAATGTATTACAGGGAAGAGTTACTGCAGTGGACAAAAGAAATCAGAGGATGAAAAACAGCATTATATCAACATAAAAAAAGCTAAGAGTTAAGGGTAGAGAGGGCTAACAACTGCTTGGATTTTCTTAAACAAAGAAACCAGGATGCGGACAGAAAGAATTGCAAATAGGCAGGAAGTATCTACACTAATTCAAAAGGATTAGAATAGGTTTGGTTTATGGGCAGATAATTGAATAGAGGAATGTCATGTATTAAGAGTAATGTAACAAGATTGGGGACCAAAAATAACCAAACCCTAAAATGGAACACAATGCAGAAAACAGAAGAGACGGGGACCAAGGGGCAATATGTATAACACATTTTGGGGGTCAGTTTTTATCTAGATCAGTACCAAACGTTTTCTGGAATCCAAACACTATGGATGAAATTAATACCATCCACGGAGATACATCAGTGATTAATCTGATCTAATATGTTTATTACACCACTATTTTACAGAGGCTGCTTGAGAGTTTAAATTCGCAGCTGAGCTTCCATTATAAGCTCAATTTACACCACCACTTCAAAAATGCACAAAAAAACCCATCACAGCCTCAGGACTGGAAGGTTAGGTCTGAGGCCAAGGTAGAATTTTTCTACCAAGTTTGAAGTAAACCAAACCAGAGGTTCATAAATGTACCTCAGATGTAGAGAGTCCAAACAGCACTCTTTTCTAGCTCCAGGATAATCTTTACAACATGCCTCAGTCAGCTCATCGGGGCCCTCAGAAACCTTATTAGGGTTCAGATTCTAATATTAATACTATAGCCCTATATTTCTGTCATCTTATTGGAAATTTTGGTTCTTACATCTTTACAATCTTCTTTTGTGCAACTTGTTTTGATTCGAGTATCAAACCACCTTACAGTTCCGTCCTCACCGCAAGAGAGGAAAGTATAGGGATCATTTGGTACTGTCATAATCTGAAATGAAAAAAAGTCAGTACCATTAATAGTTCAAGAAAGAATATAATTTTGGGAATAAAGCCTTTAATATTAGTGAGCAATAATCACAGGGTGATTTTTAATTGCGCTCAAGATTTCTATGAAAATAATCAAAAGTGAAAGATAGTTGAAAATTTAAAATAGTTTATATTAGTCTTTAAAACAACCTTACAGATAGTCCTCCAGCAGCTGAAATAAGCATTTAAATCCCACAAACACTTCCATTGCCTATTGCATAAATGACGCACAAACTTGGTATTTTTAGTTATTAAATAAATAATTAGCATCTAAAGTGAGAATAAAAGACAGGTTCATTTTATTTTCTATTATGCAACAAGAGAATATTTTAACAATCTAACTACACTGTAGTCTTAAAATCCATCCCCATACAAACCACAGGAAAATACTTACCAACACTGTTCCCCCAATCAAGTTGCTTCTTCCATGCAAGATACAGTAATGAACTGAAGTCTATTATTGCTCCCTATCCTTCAATGCATTAATCAGTATTTTCTTCACTTTCACTGAATTGTTTTATTACACCATATTCCTGATCTCCGGAAAGCTATCAATTCCTACAAAGATGTAGTGATATTCCAAATAAGGGTGTTCTCAGAAAACTAATCATTGGTCCAGATTCATTTAACAAATCATTCCATAAAATATAGAGAACAAGAAGTGCCAAATATTACAGAGCAGAACACCTCAGGTGGATGAAGGCATGTGAACTGTGATATGATCACACACTTTATTTCTTTATATACAAAAGAGAATTTTAAAGATATCTTATGGAAAATGTAAACATCTTTCATTTAAATATGTACATCTCAAGCCACTAATTTACACAGAATGAAGTAATGAAATTTGTTTAAAGTGTGGAAATCCTAGAATTACTATTCCAGTCATTAGGCTGTCCACATTTTTGGTTGTTCAACAGTACCCTTCCCTTTAGGAGCTCAGTGTCTGAAAAACAGCTACCAGACCATCACAAGTTAAGTGCAGCAGAACCTCACTCTTTCACACTACTGACAAGAGCAGACAGGGCGAATTACTGAATTAGTTAGTAAGTAAGTAAGTAACAGGCTGATCCTACTTTCATTAAAGTCAATGGGAGTTTTTCCATCGACTTCAGGCCGTAGATGAACACCAGGCAAAAGTAATAATGAAGCACAAATGTACCACATTCATTTATTTCAACTGCTGTAGTTTAGTTTTGATTATATTGGTAACAATACAGTATTTTATAATTCACTATTAAATATGCTGTAATTTGTAAGGAGCAAGGGGTTTCTTTTCTTTTTATTAAAAAAATGAAATAAATATCAGTAGCTGTAATCTGAGCTGACTTCATAAATATTGTCCCTTAACACGATATCGTATATAACTATCTTTAAATTATCGATCTAAAAAATTAAGCTGTACAAAAAAATCTTGACACACTGGAAATATGAAGGCAAGAATTATCCTTAGAAGTATACTCTTTCTGAAATAGAAATAATATGAATAGTGGCAAAGTCTGGTATTTGGTAGTGACTATTCATAGTTTTTGAACTGCCAGGTATAAACTGCAAATACTCCAGTCTCCAGAGGCCCATTTTGTGCGTGTGTCTGTCTGGCTCTCAAAAATATACTCCATTCCTCTTCTCCCACAACTTGTCTCTCATAAAACAATGGCACAGTGCTCATGAATTTCCACAAGCTTCCTTATTGTGAGGTGTGTCAGTCATGGTCTGTAATTGCCACAAGCTCCAAGTGATGAAGCCAGTCTAAAATCTATCCCATTGTTTAATTCAGAATTAGTACCTGAGGGACAGATAATATTAGCTTTTGTTATTTAGAGAATATAGTGAGATAAAGTTCTATTTTTAATATAATGAGGCAATTAAATACAGTTGAAAAATAAACTCAGACTTCTTAAACACATTTTCCCCCATGGTCAAAAAATACTTTTAAATGAGATGAAGCATCTAACAAACTGACAAATTAATTCCAAGTTGTATCTGCAAGTCAATTCTTTTCTCCCCAATACTACCTCTTACTTGCTCTGCTGAGCTTTGAAGTTTCAGGGATCTAAGATCAGTGCTCACTGTGCTACACAACTTTGTATCTGCTTCATTATTCAAGTACAAGATAGGTTTTAGGTAGAGTAATAATATTTAAATAAGTTGTACCTTTCTATCCTAAAGTATTTTACAAATATTCTATCAAAGAACTGTTTTGAAAATAGTAAAAGCTGCTGAAGTGCATATACCACCAACAGAACCACAGAAGTCAGAGAATCACTCATTAAATCCTCAACCTACCCTGAAAACCAATAACTATGATTTCACCTTCACCTTTTCTGTTACGTCATCTGTATCCACAAGTACAACACACAAGCTGCAATCTCCTTCATTTCTAGCAAAATAGGCTAACTTAACTCTGAACAAAATCAACTATTGAAAATACACTGTGTTTGAGATTTTCAACAAACTATAGGCGATTTTAGAAACATCTTCCCATAACTTTAATTAAAAACATTACAAATCAATAATTTCTCAAAATGATAAACGCTACACACTATTTCTATTTAAAAAACAAAAAGGATTTCCCTCCATTAGCATTCACTTAACACAAGTCAAACACAGCCATGTCCCTAATCATCTACTTCAATGCCACCACTTCAATATTCCTAACATTCACCAGATACCCATTTCTAACACCTGTACATGGTCAGAGTTCAAGGTTGCATCATTCCGTGTGTGGAGAATAACTCTGCCTGGTACAGATGAACAACTAATGAGTCATAGTGGAATTTACAAAACAGAAGTTTTGTATAGGATGTATACTTTAACCAAAACGTTGTGAGCACCATGCTCAGTAAAACTGAAGGAATGTCATGAATCTACTCTCTAAAGAAATATCTATGACTGGACAACAGACTGATGGAGTCTAGTCACAGGCTCAGGAAATCAAGACAGACTAAAAACAAAGAAGAATGGAAGAACGGAACTTGAGACATCAAGTTTTAAGCTCTATTGAGAAAGCTATTTCTTGAAGTTGACTGAAGGTATTATGCTAGTTGACGCAAGATGACTTGTTAGGCTAGAACAAGTTCCCAGGAGATGCAAAAATGGGGTTCCATTCCTCACCACATTCATTAACTTATCCTTCATTGTTTTCCTCTGGCAACCCCCTGTATCACACGGTTACTCTGATCTTCGGCTGAACTGGGTGCTGGAAACTGCATTTGCACTACAAATATGCATGTTTGTTAGTCTATATTCAAGATTCTGCTGCTCCAGTTTTCCTAGCCTAATGCTTGGCTGTTCACTTTCTTCTGGAATAATCTTCAACTACTTTGTTCTCTTTTATAAAAGGAAAATAACTCAACTTGTTCAATATATCAAATTCATATTTATCCAGCAAAGGCTTGGTAGTTAACACTATAGGTAAATACCACTGTCACCGCTGACTGAACTCTTACCTCTTTACCATGAGAACACAAACAGTCGGTATTAAAATCTAGATCGTGTTGAGTACCCTTGGCCCTTAGTAACTCATATCTCAATCCTCAGAGACTCTTCTGAAACCATGGGTGGAGTGACAGGCTACACCATTCTCTTCCATATTTTTGGGATGCAGTGAGGGTAAGATCAACTCATACAGTCTAGTTAAGGGCTGGATAAATAAGTGCAACATCAGATAGCGAATCATGTTCAGACATGAAGCTGTTTGAAAATATGAAGTGATCTTAGCTCCCATGATAAGAAGGAGAATGCCACTAAGGAAGCAATAGCTTCCTGATCAAAATAAACGAGAACACACAAATTAAACGCATCTCAAAAAAGAAATAACTGGTGTGAGGGAGGAACCTAAGATGATCTTTGGCAAAAGTGACAAGCAATCCTGAGTACAGTTTTACACTATAAAAAACTTACATTGGTATAACTACATCATTCAGGGATGTGAAAAATCCATCCCTGGTGTAGACAGCGCTATGTTGACCGGAGGGCTTCTGCCATCGATTTAATCTACTACCACTCACAGAGGTGGATTAACTATGCCGACAGGAGAAACCCTCCCATTGGCACAGTAGCATCTTCACTGAAGTGCTACAGCAGTGCAGCTGTGCCACTGCAGTGTTTTAAGTGTAGACCTGCCCTAAGACTATTGAACTCAAGCTGCATCCAGTCTACAAATACAAAATGAGCTCCATAGGGTTGCCTTGCACATCTCCTGAGAAGACGACATTGTTCAGTTAAACGTTTCTGACAAGTCCTTTAACTGCACACAGACATATACTGTTAAAGAAACTTCTACCACATAACGAGAAATTAATCCAGACAGCTCTTTAGACATGTTCCATTTTGACATGAATCACCATTCTTTTGCTTTGTTTGATACTAGTATATTTGATTCTTCTCATATCTTTTGTCCACTCTGTATAAAAACCAAAGGACCTATCAAGAACTAACTAATACTGGAAGGTCTGAGCTAGATAATTATGAAAGTAGCATTTGAAAAATACTGGAAAACTAAGATGGAATGTTGACAACTCCAAGAAAGTGGTGACAGTTTATCTTTATCTTTTGTAAAATTTAGTATGGGTAAGTCAGTAGGGCAAACAAGAGGCAAAATTGTCTAGTGAATTTAGCATGAAACTGGAGTCAGGAACTCCTGATTTTTACTACAGCTTTGCCAAGTCACTTAAACACACTTTGTGTTGCTTTGCCCATCTGTAAAATAAATGGGGATATTACTAACATAGGGGTTTTGAGGATTAATGATGATTGTAATGTATTATTTCCACCAAAAAAAGTCCTTAAGATTATAAAGATGTATCTGTAACTTAAAAGGTGAAAATGTGCTGAAAGCTAGGAAATTCTCTGTAAGATTTTATATTTACCTTAGTACAGTAAAGGCCTTGTTTTTCTCCCTTTAATAAAAAATGATATACAAACTACCTGTCCCCCTAACATGTAGATAAACAAGTGCTATTATGTATCTGTTGCTATCTGCTTATATATTTTGCAGGGAAAGTGGCCTTAACAATACTTGACTTTAGAGTCTCCTTTATTTGGACAATTTATTTCTCTACTAAAGGAAATTACACATGAAATGACCCCTAAAAGTTACAAATCAAAGGAAAACTAGTTTAAATGACTGTGAAGCATAGAAATGAAGTTGTCACTGTCAGACTGAAATCCTAGCTAATATCAACACCGACATCTATTTTTCCTGTCTTAAATAAATCTTGTGCTTTTATACAGAGATGATATACAATACCTCATAGGTAGTTCCATAGTGGCACGTAAATTGGCATTGTCTGTTGGTCTCAGCATCTTGCTCAACATTAGTATAAAAAATTACTCCATCTCCAGAACAGGACACAATCTGCTTGTCATTGGTGCATGGTAAGAATTTTGCACTAAAAATATTTGCCCTGTGTCCTGAGCGAATGGTTGTTAAAACCTACAAAGCAAACAAGAAAGGCTTGTGTTAGGTTAATAGTTTCAAAACAAATAGCAACACATGGAAAAATAAAATAAACTTTCAGCCAATAATCCCAAAGTTCCAGAGTATGGAATGCTAGAAATGTACACAGTCTGTTGTCCATAAAACAAAGAAAATGCTGTGAGAAAGGAATGGATTGCGAGATAAGGTGATATACAAGAGGCATATGCATGCTCTCTCTCGCTCTACGTCAAAATGGTCTGCAAAATGAAAGAGTTGGAGGGCCACTGCCCTAAAAGTATTTCTTGAAAAAGCCAGTACCTATATTTTAAAGATTTTGACTCTTGGACACTTATCCTGGAGCATGAAGAGGCAGCATTACATGAAGTGGTAATGAGCCACTAGACAGCTGGCAGTAGCAGCTGAGAAGACTTAAAGGGAGCAAGAAATCTAATATGAGCACACTATTTACTTTTTAAATGTACTGTCCTGAAGTTATCCCAAAGGTAAAATAGCACAAATTATAAAAGAGCAAAATCATATTAAAAAGTAGAACTGAAAAAGTTTTATGGTGGGTTTCACAGCATCCCTACTTCTAAATTGGAACTTAACCTCACTAATGTAGGGCACTAAAAATTCCAGGCTTGACTATTAGTTTATTACCAAACATTTTAACATGACGCATATTTAATTCAGCAATGATTTTTTTAAAATCATACATACACAGTACAATTTAGCAATGTAATGCTATTTATGTTACCATAATCTTTTATAGGGTCTCAATATTTTGTGGCAAAATATTCTGTATGCTTTCATTTCCTAACCCACCTTAAATTAGAATATTAAAACTGAACAAAATTAAAAAACTAAGTGTGCTTTTCTACTTTGATTTACTTTATTTCTCCCACCTCTGACAATGAGAGCAGACTGACAATTTCATTTTTTTTTTTCTAGCAACCGTCTCATTCTCATGTTAGTACAAGATGTTTACAATATGACAAGGACTTCTAAAGCTTTCCACCAATTAACTTAATCAAAGAAAGTTTTACAGAGATCAAGTTTCTCTGTAAATTCTTGCCTTGTATTTTAAAAGCATTACTTCAAACTTTTTAAAATGATTTATGCAAGTGCTAACAATATATTACTTAATATTCTGCATGTTCTAAGATATGGATACAACTATATATTACGTATCCAGAGAGCCAATCAATTCACTTTATTTTGCTGCATTCTCCTCTTTATTCAGGTAGGTTCAGAAAAATTATATAAACAGAAATGTAAAAAAACACCCTCAGAGCTCAATTTTGTTTAAAATGAGCGAAGAGTTCAGCACCAAATCCACAGAGCTCTGCTGCCAAAGTAAGAGATCTCAATGGATGACTTCCATTATATTAAGATGCTTTAGCTCAGTCACAGCTAATGCCCAAAATAAGAGGTGGTTCTGACAGATACCTCCCCTCACATTCCATGAAAGAAATATTTTTGACTTCACACCAAACTATATCTGAGCTCCCAAATAAAAATCAACAAACTAAATAATATGAGGCTTTTCTCCATTCCCTAATAACTTCTCTGTTTGTCATGATATATATGGTATATCATATCATATATTGTGATATATCTTGACTTTAGCAAAGCTTTTGATATGGTCTCCCACAGTATTCTTGCCAGCAAGTTAAAAAACTATGGATTGGATGAATGAACTGTAATGTGGCTAGAAAGTGGACTAGATCGTCAGGCTTAATGGGTAGTGATCAACAGCTTGATGTCTAGCTGGCAGCCGGTATCAAGCAAAGTGCCCCAGGGGTTGGTCCTGGGGCCGGTTTTGTTCAACATCTTCATTAATGATCTAGATGATGGGATGGATTGCACCCTCAGCAAGTTTGTGGATGACACTAAACTGGGGGGAGAGGTACATATGCTGGAAGGTATGGATAGGGTCCAGAGTGACCTATACAACTTGGAGGATTGGGCCAAAAAAAAAATCTGATGAAGTTCAACGAGGGCAAGTGCAGAGTCCTGCACTTAGGATGGGACAATCCCATGCACTGTGCCCTTGTTGCCAAGAAAGCTAACGGCATCTTGGGTTGCATTAGTAAGAGCATTGCCAGCAGATCAAGGGAAGTGATTATTCCCCTCTATTCACTGGTGAGGCCACATCTAGAGTATTGCATCCAGTTTTGGGTCCCCCACTACAGAAAGGATGTGGAAAAATTGGAGAGAGTCCAACAGAGGGCAATGAAAATGATTAGGGAGCTGGGTCACATGACTGAGAGGCTGAGGGAACTGAGCTTATTTCGTCTGCAGAAGAGAAAAATGAGGGGGGATTTGATAGTAGCCTTCAACTACCTGAAGGAGGTTCCAAAGAGGATAAAGCTAGGCTGTTCTCAGTGCTGGCAGATGCCCAAACAAGGAGCAATGGTCTCAAGTTGCAGTGGGGAGGTCTAGGTTGGATATTAGGAAAAACTATTTCACTAGGAGCGTGGTGAAGTACTGGAATGGGTTACCTAGGAAGGTGGTGGAATCTCCATCCTTAGAGGTTTTTAAGGCCCCGCTTGACAAAGTCCTGGCTGGGATGATTTAGTTGGAGTTGGTCCTGCTTTGAGCAGGGGGTTGGACTAGATGACCTCCTGAGGTCTCTTCCAACCCTAATCTAAGATAACTCCCACCATCTCTCCCTTACTCCTTCCCCAAAAAGGGAATGCAGCCTCCCTTTGTTCTGCTCCCACCTCCCCATCCCTTATTGAGTCATATACTATATCCTTCACCAGGTCACAACCAGCCCTGCTCCTCTTTCTTCCTTGGTCACAGGCCCTACCAACACCTTCTTTGCAATTAAAAGGTGCCTTCTTTGCAATTAAAAGCTGATCAGCCCCTCCCTCTCTCTCTCTCTACCTCAGATTTCTCCAGTTGAGACTCTGGTTCTGCTTCTGAAATTGAGGCGAACCTCTGCAATGGGCCTGTGCCTGCACTCAAATTCTTGGGAACTCCGGATTCTGCCCCAAGAGGGCTGAAAAAGCAAAATGGTTATGTGCAGCTCTCAGCACTGTTGTATACTTTCACTGAAGGAAGGAAGCTCTCAGCTTCATCATCAGCCCCATCTGTCTCAGTCCCTCTCATCCCCAGGTACACTTCATGTACAGCAGTACCATAAAGGACTGAATGATGCCATTCCTTCCCTGCCTCCAACTGCAGTCTATGGTAACACAGTCAACAGTTAGTATTTCCAGCCCCTCCCTCACCTTCCCCATATATCCCTTGCTGCTCTCTTTATTGTGCTGACAGAAAGGGAAAATTAGAGGCACCTGTCACAAAAGCTGTTTGTGCACAAGCAGAGAAAAAGGAGAAAAGATTTAATATGTGGGGTTTAGCTCTATTTCATTACCAGCCACCACAATGCCCTCCCCCCCTTTAAAAAAAAAAAAAAAAAAAAAAACAGCAGCAAAATGCTTGCTTCAGAACACCACTTGGCCTCCTAGGCAAAATTAAGGCCTCAGACCTTTTCCACAAAAGGTAAACAAAATATTTTACATTTCACATTCAAAAATTTGCAATTGCTTAGATATTACACAGAAAATCAACTGAAGTGGGAGTAATGGAAGTGCAAAACTTTAAATTTTGTCTTATTGCACAGTGAAACGTTGGGGCAGAGCAATCGGCTGGTTGGCTCATTTCTCTTGCTCCTAACCACAAATATCCTACTTCTAGCAGCAATATATAGGACAAATAAACTTTCTTTTGGAAATTCCATTTAAATTATAGCTCCTATTAAGTGAAACTAAAATCTTTATTCATTGTAACTAAATTCTTCACTATACTATAATTCAGGCATTTTACTTAAAAAAGTAAAAATTGAAGTCACCGGTTTTATTTACAAATCCCTAGGTCCAGAGATGGAGTGGAACGAACACATGAGGTATGACTAGGAAAAGTGGTTGAGTTTAGGTTGGGCTTAGCTAACACATGCTAGACAAACCCAATCTAAATTCCACCATTTTCCAAGTGTAGATCTACTGCCCTCGTAGCTCATAAAATTCTTTCCACAGCTAGATTTTAAGTAACCTGCATTTTCTTGCTGTGTATTGTCACTTGTCTAATACAAATAAATGTTTAGATACAGAAAATTAGGTCTTAGTTTTAAGTATCATTTGCCTTGAGCAGAATAAGAAAAAAAGATCCCACTCAGAAGAGTTCATCACAGGTGTCCATGAATAAGTAAAATCAGGACAGCCTTTTCCGTTAGGATTTATAGTTATATTAGAAAACTCAGTAACATTCTTTTTCACTCTGGGTCTTTCAAGCCACAGAAACATATGGCCCATTCAAGCTAAGTGAATATTATATTAGAACACCATCTGGACTGGCAGGGAATTCTATTATGTATGCACATTTTCATCCTCCCAAGATATATTGTGTAACTATTAAGAGGGCTTGCCCTTGATTACACATGTTTTATCAGTTGCATATGTTCTAAATTTAAAAACTTTGGTTTCACTTTTTATTTTGCTAAATTGTGGTTAACCCTTGTGAAATAGTGCAATATAAGAATTTTTTCAGGGTCTACCTGAACATTGATAAATTACCAGTATGTTGCTACAATTTTTCTCCAGAGAGCAAAAAAATTTAATGTTTCTCACTCACAAGTTGGCATGCATCATCAGCTGCATCATCAGTTTATGTTCCATCATATTACTTAGTAAGGGTCTATACTAGTTTTGAAATACTAGTTACATGCAGCTGTAGGAACTCAAGTGGTTCCTCGGTTGGGGTGGGAAAGAATACTCAATGCAAGCTGAATGTCTTCAATTTGCAAGCTGTCAGACAGACATGAATCAAAGTTTGAGCCATCAACCTTTCAGTTATTCCTGGGGGAATTCTGCACTAAAGAATTAAAAATTCTGCGCACAATATTTTAAAATTCTGTAAAATTCTGCATATTTTATTTGCCAAAACAACACAATACAATCATGCCAGTTTCAATTATTTTGGTAATTTATTTCAAAATATCTGTCAGCAAGTGTGTCTGTAGCAATACAGACCAAAAAAAAAAAGATTCTGGTAATTTTTTTTTTTTGACACAGATTCCTTGCTAGACATATTAATACAGAACTTTGAGTAATTCATTTAAATTAGAATACAGAATTGTATTTCCCGCACCCATCAGAAGCAGTGCAAATGCTTGGGGGTGTCAGGGGTAACAGAAGATCTGAGGGAGAGGGAAGGAGGCTGGAGTGAACCTGGAGGGTTGTTGGGTGTGGGTGGGAAAAATATGGAACAGGCTTTTTTGGGGAGGGGAGAGGCAAGATTGTTAGGGAGTTGAGGAGCCTCCCCCCTGCAGACCCTGGCTGACCCCAAGCATCTCCCATTCAGTTAGTCACATCTGCTCCTGTACCCGCACCCCCATCCCAACGGGTCTCTGTAGCCTCCTCCCCCATCCCCATGTGTCCCTGCAGCCCACCCTCCCCCATCCCCATGTGACCTTGCACCCACACTTCCATTCAGCTTCTGGCTCAACACTGTTACCCCATTAGCTCCTAAGCCCGCACTCCAGTCTGTCCCCCACACAAGCCATCCTGAACCCCAGTGTGTGACCCCCAGCAGCCCCATGTGCCCCACTCTCTGCTAACCTGGCTCTGCGGGCTGGGTGCTGTGATGAACTTCTACTCTCAGGGATATTCTGTGCCACTACGCGCGCGCACAACATTTTTTCCCCCACAGAAAATACATTCTGCCCTAAAAGCGCTGCAGTTCCACCTTTTTCCCATCACAAGCCGCTGTGGCACCAGAACAGCCTGCTTCATTCATGCTGTTGGTTGTTATGGCGCTACAGCGGCCTCTAATGGAGAAAAGGTGTAACTGCAACACTTCTTGGGCAGAATGTATTTTCTGCAGAAAAAAATAAAATTATGCGGGACAGATGAATTCTGCACGTGCACAGTGGTGCAAAATTCCCCCAGGAGTAAACCTGCATTGGTCTCGCAGCAAAATATAATTAACAAACAGCCGAGGTAAGAAGAGATCCATATATATGGACCTCATCTACACTCTTAAAACTCCCACCACTGCAGTTCCACAAGTTGTAGCAATAGTGCACATGCTAGTGTAACAGGCATTTTTTATCTGTCATCTAATACTGCTATAAGCTGTACTAGTCGTACTATAGTGGAAGATTTAAGAAAGATGCCTATACAAAGTGATGGAAAAGTTAACAAAATGGTTTAACCCCAATTCTGAAATCTGGGATTAAGGTGTGTGGGGAGACCAAGAATAGAAATCAGGATGACATTGTGGAGGAATAGGTGAGGGTTAGTGCTAGGAGCATTCATTAACAATAATAATGCTACTTAAAATGTGGCAAATCTTTTGGACATTATTCTCAGTAACGTGCACAATCTGCTATGTGCTTTCCAAACAGAGGCAAAGACCATCCTGAGGAGCTCACTGCATGATTTTTATCCCCCTAAATACAGAGATGGTACTCTAATCTTACATTCAAGAAGCAGAAAGTGTGGGACATCCAAAGATACTTTTGATTTTAATAGTCTTTCATTGATGATCCCAAAGAACTTTATCTGCATGTAATAGATGGGTCTACAGACACAGTGAGGTAAGTTCTTTATCCAAGACCGCACAGCAAGCCACAGAATGCAGGAGTCATGACTTGCCATCCTTGCTCTGACCTTCTAAAAGCCCTTTCATTAGGGGGCGCAGGCTGTTAAGACCCTCATTTCCATCAGAAGCAGCAGATGGGGAAGAGAGAAACATGATTACTGATTCCTCCTTTTGCTTTCCCCATCCAGCCACAGCCATTAACACAATGAGCCCCCAGTGTTCCCACTCCATCATCAGGCCACTCCAGCTTCTTCTCAGAGTGGCAACCTGTAAAGACTCCAACCCATGAGAGCCAGAGATACCTCCCAGGAACCCAACTTCACTGCCCACCAATACCAGGGTTAAACATGATCTTTCTCAGAGAGTTTGGCCAATGACATCACCCAGTCTTGGGACCAGACTGGACTTGGGACCAGACAGGTAAAACAAACATTTTCACTGAACAAAAATGGAAAGTAAAGATCACAAGGAAAAGACATAATAAAGCATTTACATTTATGCAACCCCTATTTCCTGCATTTCATTTCTCTGAAAACCCAGCCCAGGGCTCTGCTAATTTGGGAGGTGATGACACACTGTTATAAGACTTGAATCAAACTGCTACTTACTGTTGAGCATGAACTATTATGCTGTGAAGATAAGCATTCTCTCCACTCACCCAACCCTGAATTACAAACCCAGCAGATACCACCTTCAATATAAAAATGGTTTTAGGTTAAACCTTGATATAAAAAAAGCTTAGCTAGCGAGAGCTAGAAGCCTAGGCCTTATCTACAGGAGGCAAGTTTCTTAAACTAGTTTAACCTTTGTTTACATCAATTTAGATCAAGTGCTTCTACATTAGTGATCTGTAGTGGTTTCACGAGATCAATTTTTGAAATAGATTTAGTTAAACCACTGCACTTTACTATTATAGAGAAAAGCTTAGTCTTCTCCGATCTAAAGACAAAGCAGTGGCCTTGAATACGTTTACACACACCTTAGAACTAAAAACGTCACCATCAATTTGAAAATACAGTCAACTTCAAACATTAAGTTTTAAGAGTAGTTTCAGGTACAACACCCCTACCCTCAAATCCCACTGCTAGGTTTTGTGGTTTTATGATATTGTCTTATGGAGGAAAAAAAAAACAACCCTCTCTCTCTGTTGCTATGTAAAAGGCCCCACACAAATAGGGGAAACAGTAAAATTGGCTGAACACAACATAAATCAAAACCAGAAAAAATAATTCCTCTGATCTTTCAATCCTCTGATCTTTCAATCATAGGAAACTTAGGTGTTGACTGTAGCAATAATATGTAAGAAAATTACATCCAGAAGACCAGAAGTTTGATTTTTAAGTTGACGGATTATTAATACAATAATGACTGCAGATTAATCATCATTTAAGTATCTCTTGCTCTGACCCAGAACTGTTCATTCACCTCACCCCACACTAACATCCCTCTTGGCTTTGGGAAATTTCTTCCCTCCTCCCCACAGCAGTCTGACTAACCTACCTCCCTTCCTAATGAACTACGGGAGGTTTACCAGCCAGAGCAGGTGCCTTGGGGAACAGCTTCTATCAGACAGTCCAACTGTAATTTTCTCCTCTCTTCCACTACCTCCCAACATGACAAGAGGGAGGGGAAACAGGAGGCATGCAACTGAGTTTAAGTCAGCAGTAGAACTACCAACTCTGTTCCTGAGGCACCTTACTCCACAACAGAACCATCTGTACTTTGCCAGCAGGAATACTGGTCTGAAAGACTCAGAAGAGGTTTATCAGACTAGCACCAGCAGTAGAGAAAGATATTTCTCTAAGGCCAAGAGGCATTAATGGTAGGTGGCGGAAAAGACATGACTGGAGGCATGAATAGCCCCCAGGCCTCACCCTATAGCTATTCTCCCACTACAGCATCTTAGGTAGGCAAGCACTCCTGTCTCTCCACTTGCCCATCCAAGCCTCTATGGCCCTATAACTGTCTACTTCCCACTTAGCTCCCACACAGACGTTAACTTTCAAGCGTTATTATTGGTATTTGGTCCCATCCCCACTGAGAAAAGAGGGGGCTGAGCAGGAACACTGCTGTGCTGGGAAGGATTGGAAAAGGCCCTGGGGGGTTTTTGCCTTCCTCTGTAGCATGGGGCATGGTCACTTGTTGGAGGATTCTCTGCACCTTGAAGTCTTTAAACCATGATTTGAGGACTTCACTAGTTAAGACATAGGTGAGAGGTTTATTGCAGGAGTGGGTGGGTGAGATTCTGTGGCCTGCATTGTGCAGGAGGTCAGACTAGCTGATCATAATGGTCCCTTCTGACCTTAATATCTATGAGTCTATGAGTGCCACAAAGTATATCTGTTCTGAAAAACCCCAATAGTTCTTCACAGAGGAGATGCAGTCATAAGCTACAAGAATTTTGGTACAGGGGAAAAGTTGTTTCATGAACTTACTGAGGGTCATTGCACTACAGCTCCTTTGATGAGACACAGATGATTTGGCAGAGCAGAAATCTACATTGCACTTCCCACCTCCCACTTGGCTCTTCCTAGTTCAATACAAACCTCTTCCCCTTTCCCCCCACATATAATGTAACGTCATTTTGAATACTAATTACTACTTCTAATTTGCAGCATCTCAAAATTTAAGGTTTCAGAGTACCAGCCGTGTTAGTACGTATCCGCAAAAAGAAAAAGGAGTACTTGTGCTACCTTAGAGACTAACAAAGTACTCCTTTTCTTTTTTCAAAATTTAAGGGAACTAACCCATTTAATATCTTTCATCCAAAATACCAAAAAGGCATCAGCCACACACAAACATTTTAAAGTACCTTTACAGCTGCACTTAAATGTAATAAGTTTCCTGACTTAAGGAAAGTCATAACACAATCAATAAGTCAGAAGAAAAAAAATCAACATTGTACAAATACTAGGCTCTAACTCCTACAATTATTCTCAAAGCTATAAAAGGAGCCAACTTCCATCCTAATGAATTTTGCAATACAACACTTAGCTAACTTTCACTTTAATAAGTAAATCAGGCTCCTGGAGACTACAGGTTCCAGCCTGCAGTGCTCGATCTTCATTGGAACACCGCCACATTCTATGCTGAGACACAACTTTAAACTGTTTGTTACTGATAAAATCCAAAATAGTTTGGAAACTGCCTACTTAACAGCACTTCTTACTTAGGATACTGCCACAGTTGTGATCACAAAAGTCATTAATGCCAACAATCTCTTAGCATAAAAAAAAACACAAGGCTGGTTCAGGAAGTTGAACTCTATTCCCAGCTTGAACCAACGGAGTCCAGATTTCTCAAACTTTTAGAGTACAATGAAAAGCTTCTCCCTTGCCTCCAGTTTTAGAGAAGGGAGTGGATGAAAACAGAAGAGATGTTATAAGGAGATTAGCATTTGTACCATCTCATGTATAAGCAGTCCATGCTGCTTTGTGCATTAAGTATTATGCATTTTGTGTATTTATAATTTGTATGTGTTAATTATGTAACAAAAGTTAGTGCTAGAGATAGGCACAGTAAACCAAGCTGAAACAGGGCAGTCTCGATGGGCCATGCTTCCATGATTGCAACTGAAACCTACTCCATTTTACGTAAACTAATATAAGTGCAACTCTCTGGCTCTTAACAAGTTGTCAGTGTGGTACATAGCTATGCAATGCTTCCCTCCTGTAAATTGGAGTAGAGATGTTTAAAACAAGGGCAGATAGATTTTGGGGAAATACTGTAAAATATTGACTATCCAGAAAGTAAACTTACCTTTCTGCTGTAGGGATTGCTAATTATGAGGTTGGTGTCATCTGAACCTGACAATATATATTCTCCTGTATCATTCCAGCAAATTGTATTCACCTGTTTGAAATATTTAAACAAAAATATTTAATAGGAAAAATATTTAAAATAGAAAATAAAATAGCCAAGAAATACCTAGATATGAAAATGGAATCATAAAGTTACTTAAACAACTTCAAAATACACAGGAGTGCTTAAATCTGTTCAGAGACCTGATTTTCACTACTTGGCCACACCTTCCACACACATGCTTTCCCGTGGCTAGCCACCTGCACATGCAGGTGATGGGGTCTGCAAACAAAAATTCTATTAAATGTGCATGTAGGTGTTGAGAATCTGAATTGATATGCATTTGATAGTGAAAGAAAAGTGTAGTGTGTTCAGGTCCAAACTTGCACAGTGTGTGAAGGCTAGGCCAAACCATACCTCCACTGAAAAAAAAACAAAAATCAGGCCTTTAATGTATTATTGAGAAAAATTAGTTAACACACCAGGCTGAAGAAATTAATCTTTTACCTATATTCTTATTCATATCAAAACTTAAAATGACTGTAAAAAAGTTTACACACACACAATATCAAAAAGGTCAACATTTCTATAGACACTGAAAAGTATATTCTAACAGTTGATTCCAACAAGATCTCTTAAGTCATTAAATCTGAGTTGTTAGCATAAAAAAAGCTGTGATTTTTAACAAATTGTTTGATGAGAGTCCACCTGCTTGAAACATGTTGGCATCTCTCAGTACTCGGTCTAATGTATTCTGTACATTCTTCATATACACCATGCTCCTGCATCTCCCTATAAGCGCATACCTCAGGCAACAGAGTTTAATTTGCTGTTTATTATGTGAACTAACGTGTACTTTTAAAATAACATTTATACATATGTGCTCAGCTAACTAGGAAATTCATGCTTAAAATTCAGCAGTTGACTAAATTCAGTAGTCTTTTGTAAAAATAGTTATTTGGCTAATACAGAGCATTCCAGGTTTTGGACCCCTTCCCACACCCACCTTTCTAGACTCTGAATTGCCTTCTTTGGTCCCTGTGGCATCACAAGGGTCCCCTCAGATAAAGTAAGCCTTTCAATAGAGTTTCTAGTACCTATAATTTGATGTACTTGGGTGTTTTACTCCCTAGAATGTATTTCATTCTACAGAGTGCTCTGAATTTGGGGTCAAAGTTCTCACTATCGCATCTTCAAAGCACTAAGTATTCAGGATCTGGCTAACATGAACACACTCACAGAGGCCATACCTTCTCATAAACCTGGTGAAAAGCCCATATAGAACTGCAAAAACCTTCCCAGATCTCACCTATGAGAAGACTGCGATGATGTTCTTCCAGTAAGGAAACAAATGAGGGTGGGAGCACTTGGTATTTTATTTCCTTGTAAGTTTTTCCTTAGCCAGCCCCCCCCCCGCAACATTACAGTATTGCCAATGAAGATGTAAAACTCAAATACAGAAAAATAGAAAGTTTGGACTATCACAGTAATATGTCTTAAGAGTTCAGTTAAACAGAAACTTCACGCACTCCTCTGAGATAGTGAGGTCCATAATGAGCAGCTCAACATAGAAGAGCTGACAATAGCCATGAAAACCCTGAAATGTGGAAAGGCAATTGGACTCAGTGGCATATCTAGTGAACTATTACTATTATGATTGCTATCTATAAATATATCAGAGGGATAAATACCATAGAGGGAGAAGAATTATTTAAGCTCAGTACCAACGTGGACACAAGAACAAATGGATATAAACTGGCCATCAGGAAGTTTAGACTTGAAATTAGACAAAGGTTTCTAACCATCAGAGGAGTGAAGTTCTGGAACAGCAGTGGGGACAAAAGACAAATCTGGTTTCAAGACTAAGCTTGATAAGTTTATGGAAGGGATGATATGATGGGATAGCCTAATCTTGGCAATTAATTGTTCTTCAACTATTAGCAGTAGATATGCCCAATGGCCTGTGTTAGGATGTTAGATGGGGCGGGATCTGAGTTCCTACAGAGAATTCTTTCCTGGGGGTCTGGCTGGTGAGTCTTGCCCACATGCTCAGGGTTTAGCTGACTGCCATATTTGGGGTCGGGAAGGAATTTTCTTCCAGGGCAGATTGGCAGAGGACCTGGGGGCAGCTGACTGAAGGGGTATTTTTTATATAGGGGGTATTTTTTATATAGCGCTTTTATCTAAAGCGCTTTACAATAGTTAGCTAATGGTACAAACAACATTTGAAAAGATCATTTAGTGATCCACCAAGACCCTCAGCAATTTTCATATGGTCCGTGAAAAAAAAAGTTTGAGAACCACTGGTCTACACATATCAACCTGAATTCCAATGTACAAGTATTTAATTTATGCAGCTGATCTTTGCATCGTTACCCAATAAAAAAAGATATGAGGACACTGAGCACATTTTAACTGGTTCCCTCAGTATACTTGGAAAATACTGTCATATGTGGTTCCTGAATGCCAATACTAGCAAGACACAAGTGTGCACCTTTCCCTTGAAGTACCATCCGGCCAAGCAAAAACTCCAGATATTGTGTGATGGTACAATCCTTGAGCACTATAAACATATGGGTATACCTGGGGGTCACATTAAAACAAACACTAATATTCAAAGAGCATATCAAGATGCTAAATAAGAAATTAAACTCCAGGAATCGTGTTCTCCACAAACTGGCTAACATAGAACAGGGAGCTGATGCCAAAACATTCTGAGCAACCAGACGCCCTGTGTTATTAAACTGCAGAGTACTTTGCCCCAGTATGCTCACTTTCAAGCCATGCACAAAACTGATACTGAACTCAACTGTCCTGAGGGATCATCGCAGGGATTTTGAAACCGACTCCCACACTGTTGCTGTAGTGCCTTACTGAGATTGCACCACCACTAGATAGGCAGGATGCCTTCAGTAAGAAGGAGATACAAAAGCAGGTACATGATCCAAGACATCCACTGCATAGACACATTCTACTACCTAAGAGGCTGAAGTCCAGAAAGAGATCTGCCTCTGAAAATCCCTTACCCCAAAATACCACTGTTAGAATCTACATAGTAACTAAATGGCAGGAAGTGCCAATGATCTTGGAGAACCTGGTTCCTTCAAAACAATTCCCTCCAGGCACTGACCTCCAACAAAAAAATTGGTGTACTCTAATCAGTGAGAGCTGAGGTAGCAAAGTCTGGTGACAATATGACCAAGTGGAAATGGAGAAACAAACCCAAATGTGAATGAGGAGAGCCTAGGCAAATACTTGAACACTGCCTGATGCAGTGTCCCCGTCAACATCTTGTACTCCCAAGGAGCTATTCAAGGTCAGTGACAACACCAGGTCTTGACTGAGGTTTTAGAGTGCTCAGCTATGATGATTCTTTAGAGTACTGTATTAGTGGTGACACTAATCAAGGCCAAGAAAGCATTTTCATTCTAAACCCTTATTTTAATACGTACATAACTTGTTAAAAATATCTTCTTTTGGGCTAGATTGTCTCATTCCCAGTCTGAGCCCAAAAGGTAACATCTGTTTTAGTTAAAAGTTGGAAAAAAATGATTTCAGCTATTTGAATATTTTTCTAAGTTTCAAATTTGCCATTTGCAGCTCTCAATAGGGAAAACAACTTTTGCTAAATGTAATTAATTCATTTTAGAACATGAAAATACTATAATTTTCCTTAACAAAATAAGGATTCATTGATCCAGATGAGCTATGGGTACAAACATCCATAATGAGAGAGGCACTGATTCAGCCTACATATCTATTTAACATTACAGTAATCTGACTGATGAACAGCAGTAGCTCAGCAAAGTGGTCAAGCACAGCACAACTTCACAGAGCCAGCTGGCTGCAAAAAAAAAAGAAGACGACGACGACGACCAGCATGCTAGTTATTTTCCATCTACAGCCCCTTCCACGTGAAGGATGCTACTGCTGCTCCGAAGGAGCCCACTAATGGTGAATAAAAAGGCACTGAAGAGGAAAAAGATAATTTTCAAAAAAGAAGGAAGCAGCAAAATTATTATGAATCTATCTTCCTATCTATACACACACACACACACACACACGGGAGGAGAGCCAGCAAAAAGAATAATAGGAGGTGGTTGTTAAAAGACAGAACAGGGAAGAAGATACTTTGTTAAAGAACAGATGTGCAGACAGAATGAAAAAAGCAACAGTGATGATCCTAATAATAGCACCCCACATCAACACAGCAAGAAGACTTCAGTCATTCCTCTTGGATGATGATGTCACTGCACTGGTTCATCCATACATCAGCTCCAGGTTAGACAAATATAATACTTTCTGCCTAGCCCCAGATAAGTTCATGAAGAAGCCACTTTATTATGATTACCTGAAAGAACATATGCTGGTGATCCACAACTTGCACTGGTTTCTCATTCACTACTAAATCCACTTCTTGATTTTGCTACTGATGATTTGCAAGTTAAAGGCCCTTAACGCAACAGGCCCATATTATAATCAGAGACCACTGCTTCTTCCAGCAGTTGTGATTAACTACCACACTGTATTTATCAGTGCTCAGAGGGAAAACCCTCTCAACAGCTGGCCCAAATCTCTGTATTACCTTAACAAAGAGTCCTACTTTTTATCTTCACAGACCACTCTGTAGGACTAATTCCCAAAAGGAGTAGATCAGAAAAAAACTAATGTCCCACTCAAAGGTAGATACCCACTACTGCTTGCTCTTCTGGACAATTTACACACACACCCACACCCACCTTCATCTACGATAGGCTGTTTAGAATATTTAAGTATCCCAAGAGAAGAAATGGAAGGAAAAGGGAGAAAAAGGGAATATCACTCTTCCAAGAAGTAAAATTAAACCCTAGATCCTAACACTAGGTCACGCTACACTAATTAAAGTTCTCATTTATGGTGTAAATCAGGTGCAGTACCTGGAGAGGAAAAAATAAGTATAGTACACAACACATATCCCTCTATATCAGTATTTCCCAAACTTGGGATGCCGCTTGTTCAGGTAAAGCCCCTGGCAAGCCCGGCCGGTTTGTTTACCGGCCGCATCTGCAAGTTCGGCCAAGCGCGGCTCCCAGTGGCCGTGGTTTGCTGCTCCAGGCCAATGGGAGCTGCTGGAAGCAGCACGGGCCGAGGGACGTACTGACCGCCGCTTCCAGCAGCTCCCATTGGCCTGGAGCAGCAAACCACGGCCACTGGGAGCCGCGATTGGCCTAACCTGCGGACGCGGCAGGTAAACAAACCGGTCAGGCCCTCCAGGGGCTTTCCCTGCACAAGTGGTGAAACAAGTTTGGGAACCACTGCTCTTTTTTTTTTTTTTTTTTTTAATTACTGTCACAAGGGTTGCAAAGTCAGGAAACAGCCATGCAACTTTCACTCTTCCCCCATATGTACATGTAATCAAATGCATAAACACAAAACGGGGAATAACTGGCTAGGCAGTGGTACAGCAGAAAAGGATCTGGGGGTTATTGTGGATCACAAATTGAATATAAGCCAACAAAGCGATGCTGTTGCGAAAAACGCAGCCATCATTGTGGGATGTGTTAACAGTACGTAAGACACAGGAGGTAACTGTTCTGCTCTGCTTAGCACCGATGAGGCCTCAGATGGAGTAATGTGTCCAGTAGGGGCAGCACACTTTAAGAAGGATGTGGACGAATGGAAACAAAAATGTAAGATGTTTAGAAAACATGACCTAAGAGGAAAGGTTGAAACAATTGGGCATGTTTATTATATTGAAGACTGAGGAGGCGGGGATTTGATAACTGTTTTAAAATAAAAACTGGAGAGTGATTAATTGTTTTCTATGTCCACAAAAGGTAGGACAAGAAGTAATCAGCTTAGTTTGCAGCAAGGGAGATTTAATCTGCGGTTCTCAAACTGTGGGTTGGGACCCCATTTTAATGGGGTCCTTAGGGACGCTGTTAGACTCGCTGGGACTTGGGGTTGAAGCCGAAGCATGAGTGCTTTAGCCAGGGACAGCGGGATTCAGGTTCTGTCCCCACACCCTCCCTCACCAACCCATATTAATTGTTGTTGTCAGAAGGGAGTCACGGTGCAATGGAGTTTGAGAACTGCTGAGCTAGATATTAGGAAAAAATTCCAACTATAAGAATAGTCAAGCATGGAAACAGGTGAAATCCCATAATTGGAAGTTCTTAAGAACAGGTTAGACAAACATCTGTGAAACATCTGTGAGGGATGGTCTAGGTATATTTAATCCAGCCCTCTATTTCTAAGATTCTATGTATTATATCACAATTTTTAATTACATGCTCACATACTGTTTCTCCCACATGACTCATGCTTCATTCAACATGCAGGCTGCATGATGTGTAATGAGACAGTTCTTCAATATTTATCCTTATTCTCACTTTTCAACATGAAGTCCTGCCTCATCCACTAAACATCAGCCATACTGATTAATGAGTGCCCCCAGAGTACTGTGTGTGACACTGATGCAAGTTCAAATTATTTTTGACCAAAAATAAAAGATCCATTAGGACATCCACCACATTCTCTCCACACAGTTGAAATACACACTGAGTGAGGCAGGAGTCCTGTCAGGGAAAAAAAAGCATGCTCATGTAATCAAAGCCTTTGGCAATTTGATTCTGCAACTTCAATATTCTTTTGTTTAGATGGCATTTCTAAGTTTCTATAAAAGAAAAGTGACAATGCAAAGAAAATTTCATCATGTGGAGCAATAAAAAGCTGTGTGCTGCAAGAGATGTGTACTAATGAGGCAAGGGCTCTTATTGCTTCCTTCCTCCAAGAATCACATGAAGTAAGTCAGGATTCTGAAGGGCACCTTTAAAATAAGGAGAATCCACTCAAAATTACACACACACACACACACACACACAGTGCCAAAAGAACATTAGGAGATTGTCATTAAAAAACTTTGCTGTTCACTTAAAAAAAAAATGCATGAGCAAAGTACATTTTTAAAATCCTAACATTGCCAATTCAAAATGCATCTTCACCAGACCTCCATAAGGCCCATGTCTATCCCACAAACCATTTCGATGGCAAATTTCAAGTTTCTCTCACTCTCCACTGGGCAGCTGTATCTATTCTTAGATATTTTATTTTGTAATGGTTAAAGTATCCCCCCAACCCTGACCCCATTTTCTTGTACCTGAAAATTGCAGAACATTTTTATTCACATTTTAAAAAGAATTCACCTTCAAGAAGAGACCAGATTTGGAATATTTCAGCCCAAAAGATGAGTATTTGATACGGTTATAAACAACTAAAAAAGGACCTTTCTTAATGAAAAAACTAATGCAGTCTTCATGGTAAACATCACTACTCACTCCATATATAATGATTTCTAACACATTTTCATACTTTGAAGAGACCCAGTGAAATAAAATTATACTTTATTTTATATAAATCCACATGATGGATTAATTTCAGTACTAAACTGGAAAATTTCGACCAACATCATGTGTATCATTCATTACCTTACAACTGTAACAATAAATATCACAACATTACTTATTATCACAATCCTGAGACATTGCAATTCCATACCATACCTTTTTTTTTTTTTGGAAGTCTTTTATGACTCTCATAAAATGTATCTTCTAAGTTAAAATTCTTATTTCAGTCCCAGGCAAAAAGGTAACTATTCTGGTAAATCTGAAGAAAATGTGTTCAGTAATTTGAGTATGTAACTGAATAGATATTAAGTATATGTGAAGGTGCTCTTTGTTTAAGAGCTTTAAACTCAACCATGTGTAGCTCAGAATAAGACAGTGGTTCTCAAACTTTTTTTTTTTTTTTTTTTTTTTTTTTTTTTACTGGTGACCCCTTTCACATAGCAATCCTGATAAATAAATAAATAAATGTTTTTAATTATAATAAATTAAAACCACATTTTTATATATTTAACATCATTATAAATGCTGGAGGCAAAGCAGGGTTTGGGGTGGAGGCTGACAGCTCATGACCCCGCATGTAATAGCCTCATGACCCCATGAGGGGTCCCGAGCCACAGTTTGAGAACCCCTGGAATAAGAGTTTTAAGTCTGAAATATTTTTTGAAATTAAGTTACTAGCATTTGAAAATAATGGTCTGACCATGCATGTTGGTTTCCTTATTCATTAGCATGCAAGGGGCACACATCCATCAAACATTCATGCTGCAAACAGCAGCTGATCATTCTCATAGCAGCATAAGATTTCTGAGTTCACATTTAGGTGGCGACGAGGATACGGAGCTGGTAGTTTTTCCAGTCACATTGGCCATTCTTCATTAAGTTATACAACCTGTGAAGAGTTCAGATCTTTTACTCAGAGCAAGTCCTATTCAACATCCTCTCCTACAGCCAGCTAACCATCGATAACATGTCACCTGTTTAAGCTTATGAAATTAAGCTAACACTAATCAAGTAAGATTAGATAACCACATCCTAGAATATGAATAAATTAAAGGGTTATCAGCCGCATGCTTGAAAACTTTAGGACTTTAACAGGTACAAGAATTAAGCCCCTATCACAATGCTCAGGGGGGCTGAATTATAGCTCTGTGAGAACCTTAATTTTGAATCTTTTTTTTTAATTTGTGTAAAGGCCCAAGTTCAACATTTTCATTTACATAGTAGCTTGCATATTATGGACTTTACAAGCCATTCTTCCCTTGAACACCCCAGCACCTTTCAAAAATCCTCTCTGAGAAGAAAAACAAAACACATGCATTAACAAACATGAACTTCAGCTCTGCTGAGAGATGACAGGCCAGCAAAGAAGCCCTGCCCAAACAGCCAACCTCTACCACCTAGATCACAGAACTTAGTCAAACGTATCCACTACTCTTAGAGCTCAAACAGTCCTGTGGAGTTTGAGTAACACAGTCTATTTGCTGCCTACCGGTCTTCTGCCACTGCTGTCAGAAGCAGAATCTAATTATGAGTTAGCAGAAGTGTGGCTATGAGAGCACAGCATGGAAGAATTTTGCAACCAGCTAGATACAGAAAAGTAGAGATTTATTTAACAAGTTAAATATTTACTTTAAAAGAAAAATCCATAATTATTCTTTATACCATGTGACTGTGCCATTTCACATTGTGTTTTCAAGGTCAGCCACATTTTAGGTTACAGTATTGCGCCTTTTTTATAATCAATGTACAGCCCTTCCTCATTTCTAAGCTTAGAAGAGAACTAAAATGCCTCAAGCAAAGCAATACAATAAAATCCCAAAATATCAGAATGTGTGTTAAACTACAAATAATTACATTAGAAATTATTTAAGATTAGTTCTTCCTTCACTTTCCTGCTCCTACCCAAGTCCAGTTTTCCCTGCTATAGGTGACTGCCTCCCTCATAACTAAAGCAATGAAGCGAACACAGCTCATTGCTCAGTTTCAGGGACTGAGTTGTTGTCAGCTGCTTCAGAAGAAATAGAACCCAGAGGGCCTGGATGTAGGTCCTGGCAAGTAAATATTTTCAGTTCAGCTTTAAAATGTATTTAGTTTGCATTTTTAAGTATAGGTACACACACTCTGATATGGGACACCACATTTTTAAAGCTCTGAAAACTTAGATACAAGAAATCACTTACACAGCCATCATGCACATTCAGTGTTGCTTCAAGTTTTAATCTTTGGATAAATTCTCTTCTTCCTGTTGAAGAAAGAAGACTGAATTATAGTCTCATTTTAAAAAGCTGAGGTTAAAGAACTTTGGCAATCAGATATCATGGTGCTGCGCACAGCAAAAGAACCTAAATAGAACAGAACCTGCACGTAGTATAAATCTTAATACAATTTGTATGGTTCAAATATTCAAATGGAAAAAGCAATGCTTCGTGTTTATTTGCTGTTCTACCATCTTTAGCACCAGTTTAGAAATTGTGATGCTAACATTTGGCAAGCTTCACAACAAGCAGACACTTAGAAATTAGAAGCTGTAAAATAGAACTTATGAACAGTAACAAACAATAGCTAAAAACTTCTAACTGAAGATAAGAAGTTACTCCTGACGAAATTGTGCCAAAAATATTAAAAATTCTAGGCACAAAATTTTAAAATTCTACAAAAAATTCTGAAAATTTTATTTGTCAATAAATAAATGTGGAGGCTCCGGCATGGCAGTGAGGCGCACAGACCACTGGCTGTACAGAGGTGGAAGATCACCCTTCAGGCACCCCCCTACTCCTCTCCGAGGACAGGGACTCAGCGGTGAGGCTGCAACAGACCCTGACACAGCGCAAGTGCCGGACCTGTCCCAGAAACACCCTGGGGCCCTGTCCCTCTGTGCCAGGCACACCAGGTATGGGGCAAGCAGGCTCAGCCCAGCAGGATCCAAATGTGAAGAGGCTAGTGTGGTGGGATCCAGGTGTGGGTGAGAGGGTTCTGTGTAGGGGCAATCTGGGTGCAGGCAGCTCAGTGGGGAATCTGGATGCACAAGGCGCTCATTGAAGGGTTCCAGGTGCAGGAAATGGGACTCTTGCGGGAAGGTCCCGGTGAAGGTGGTTTGGGCTCAGCAGGGAGAGTCTGATGTGAGGGGATGGGGCTTCAGGAGATCTGCGTGTGGGGGGTTGAGCGGGGGATCCGAGTGCTGGGGGAGTGGGGCTCAGTGGGGTGGGGATCCAGGTGCAGCTGGTTGGGGCTCTGTGGGGTGGGGGTCCAGGTGCACGAGGCTCGGAATGGTTCAGGTGCACAGGGGGTGGGGCCTGTCTGGGTAGGGGTTTGAGTGCAGCGGGCTCAGCAGGGGATGGTCTGGGTGAAGGGATGGGGGTCTGGATGCAGTGGGTGGGGCTTGGCAGGGGGGTGGTCTGGTGCAGAAGTGGAGGTCCAGATGCAGGGGGAGGGGTTCGGCGGGGGTCCAGATGCACAGGGAGGGGAGCACGGTGGGGAGGGTTGGGTGCGGGGAGCTCAGTGGGGGGCTGGATGAGACTCTGGGGGGGGGGGGGAATGAGACTCAGCAGAGTGCTCTGGGTATGGTGGGGGTCCAGATGAATGGGAATTGGGCAGATAGGGAAACAGCTCCCCGTACAGTGACCCCCTCTCTCCTGTGGGTGAGGAGCGAGAGGCAGAAAGGTGCGGCGTTTCCTGATGCAGGGGGAGATTTCTGCAGGTAGTTCAGGCCCTGGCTGCCCTGTGCAGCGGAAATGCCCTCCTTCTCCACCATCAACCCAGCCAGGACTAGCAGCTGAGCCCAGTGCAGGGTAAGAACCACCAGCCGGGTGCGGGCAGGGGGGAGGGGGAGGAAATGAGGCTCAGTGGAAGGTTCTGGGCACAGGGGATTCGGTGGCAGGTTCTGAGTATGGGGGGGGGATGAAGTTTGGGGGGGGGGGGTCCGGATGCATCAGCCAGAGTGTCCTCAGGCCCTTCCCTGCCCCCTCACAGTGATTTACCTCTCCGGTGCCTGCTCTAGGCGCCCGAAACAATGCAACCGTGCTGCTGGGGAGGGGCACATGACCGCTCTTGCGGCTTCCCTTTGCTTCCCTGTCAGAAAGTCATTTTTCTGTGTGGAAGCAAAGAAATCTGAAGGGGACATGAATTCTGTGCCTGTGCAGTAGCGCTGAATTCGCCCCAGGAGTAATAAGTAGAATATGCTTTAAGAAGCACAATGTATTTTAAATAGGAACATGATGGTCAGTGTGTTTTGGTCTCAAATGGAAAGTGGAACAGGGTCTAGTGCAGGGGTCAGCAACCTTTCAGAAGTGGCGTGTTTCATTTATTCACTCTAATTTAAGGTTTCGCATGTCAGTAATACATTTTAACGGTTTTAAAAGGTCTCTCTAAGTCTTTATTATGTAACTAAACTATTGTTGTATGTAAAATAAACACGGTTTTGAAAATGTTTAAGAAGCTTCATTTAAAATTAAATTAAAATGCAGATCTTATCAGTTTAATGTAGTGGTTCTTAACCAGGATGCAGGCACCCCCGGGGGTGCGAGATGCCCTTTCTGGGGGTGTGAGACATGCGAGATTTTTTTAGAAGGTAAACCATCGAACACACAAATTAAACACAGGCACATAAGAACTACCACCTTTGTTTCATCAAACCTATGTATTTATCATCATACATTTTCTAACAATTACTGTAATATACAAAGTTTTTAAGTTTTCAAGTTTTTAAGCTAATTGTAGTGTAATTTTTGATAAGGGGTGAGAGAACATATTTTGAGAACTCCAGACTGTCAGCGGGCTGAGCGGAGCTGGGTGTAGTGTATTAAATTGCTCCCCATAGGAACGTGCTACTTACAGTGGACTACTTTCGGCTGCCAGTCCTGATGCTCTGAGCGGCATGGTAAGGGGACGGGGAACAGGGGTGGTTGGATAGGCTTGGGAGTCCCAGGGGCAGGGCCGGTGCAACCACTAGGCGAACAAGTGATTGGGGGTGGCGGTGGAGCAGAGGTAAGCTGGGGCAGGGGGGCGCAGGGATGGCCGCCTGCAGCAAGTAATGGGGGGGGGGCAGCGCACAGGGGAACCGCTCCCCACCCCAGCTCACCTGTGCTCTGCCTCCTCCCCTGAGCACCGCCCCACTCTGCTGCTCTCCCTCCCAGGCTTGCGCGCCAAACAGCTGATTGGCGCCGCAAGCCTGGGAGGCGGGAGAAGCGGCGGCGTGCTCGGGGAGGAGACAGAGCAGAGGTGAGCTGGGGCAGGGAGCTGCCGCAGGGGGGCTCCCCAGGCCGAGGGGAGGGGGCGGCAGGGAGCTGCCACAGGGGAGGCTCCCTGGGCTAGGGGGGAGCGGCGGCAGGGAGCTGCTGCCGGGGGGGCGGGGAGCTGCCACGGGGCAAGGTGAAAGTTTTACCTAGGGTGTGAAACCTCCTTGCACCGGCCCTGCCCAGGGGGCCTGTCAGGGGTGCGGATAGGGGTCAGGGCAGTCAGGGGATGGGGTCCCGGGGGGTTGTTAGAGGCAGGGGATCCCGGGAGGGGGTGGTCAGGAGACAAGGAGCGGGGGGGTTGGATGGGTGGAGAGTTCTGAAGGGGACAGTCAGGGGGCCCCGGGAGGGGGTGGTCAGGGGACGAGGAGCGGGGGTGAGGTTGGATGGGCCAGGGGTTATGTGGGGGGCAGTCAGGGGGTGGGAAGTGGGCCGGCTGTTTGGAAGACACAGCCTTCCCTATGCCGGTGTAGTGTGTTAAATTTCTCCCCGTAGGAATGTGCTATATATGGTATACTACTTACGGCTGCCAGTCCTGGTGCTCCTCAAGTAGCACATTCCTACAGGGAGAAATGTAATACACTACATCAGCGGACAGAACCCCAGACCAGCGGCAGGCTGGAGTTCCGTCCGCCGGCTTCTGCCAGGCGGAGTCCCGGCTGCCGGCCCCGCTCAGCCCGCTGCCGGCCTGGGGTTTCATTTACCCAGGTCGGCAGCGGGCTGAGCGGGGGCAGCAGCCGGGACCCCGGCTGGCAGCAGCGAGCCAGTAAAAATTGGCTCGCGTGCTGCCTTTGGCACATGCGCCGCAGGTTGCCGACCCCTGGTCTAGTGCTTAAGCAGAGGACCCGAAGCCAGACCTCCTGAGTTCCAGTCCCAGCTCTATCTCTGAGTCCCTCTCAGTTTGAGAAAGCCACTTAACCTCAGTTTCCTCATCATTACTGATTGTAATTCACTTTGAAGAGCAATATAAATGACCAATATCATTCCATTTCACAGTTTAAACAGTCAAACATGGATGGCAGGGGTGCTTTTGAAGTTTCTGAACTGAGCAGGAAATGTGCATGTGGAAGGGGAAACAGAGTAAAGCAAGACAAGGTGAAAGGCATTTAAGGCAAGGAGAATCTCCTACAAAGCACATATTGAATGAGGGAGGATTCCATCAATTGTATATCATTGTCTTGTATGCATAAAATACTATGTTACTACACAGATAAAGACTGTTCTAACAATGCATACCTATAGGGTGAAGAGTAAGATTGTACAGATACAACTTTTATCTGGGCATTTCCTGCCATGACTGTTTAACCATCTAGCTTTAATGTAGCTTTTTGTTATGGAATTGATGATGACAATTAATCCATTGGAAAAGGGGAAGAGTCAATGGAGACTACACCAAATATGAGCCCCAGGAGGATACAGGATGGGTTGAAGAGGATTACAAGGGAGAATAGGAATGGAAGGAACTTGCAGCTAGAGGGAACAGGGGATAGACTGGAGAATAGCACCATCACCAGGAAAAGACAGGTCTACGTGATCGGGGACTCCTTACTGAGAAGAATAGACAGGCCTGTAACCAGAGCTGATCCAGAGAACAGAAGGGTGTGCTGTCTTCCAGGTGCTAAGATACGGGATGTAGACCTGAGGTTGAAAAGGATCCTAAAGGGAGTGGGAAAGAATCCACTAATTATCCTTCATGTGGGAACAAATGATACCGGTAGATTCTCGCTGGAACGTATCAAGGGAGACTATGCCAGGCTGGGGAAGACGCTTAAGGAAATCGAGGCTCAGGTGATCTTCAGTGGGATTCTGCCTGTTCCTAGAGAAGGGCAACAAAGGTGTGACAAGATTATGACTATCAACAGATGGCTCAGACAGTGGTGCTATAAGGAGGGCTTTGGGATGTATGGCCACTGGGAGGCATTCATGGACAGAGGATAGTTCTCTCGGGATGGACTGCCTCTGAGTAGGGAAGGAAATAGACTTCTAGGATGGAGGCTGGCACAACTGGTTAAGAGAGCTTTAAACTAGGAATTTGGGGGAGATGGTTGGGAGATGTCCAGATAATCTCCACGCCGGATTTTAGCATGGAGAGGGAAGAAAAAGTAAGAAAGGATACAGTCGTGGGTAGGAGAATGGACATAAGGAGGAAGGGCAGTGTGGATGCCAGTCTAATAGGTCATACTGGCTGTAGAATGACCCTGCCTAATTGGGTACAGAATGTGAGTGAGGCCAAACAGCAAAAATTAAGATGTTTGTACACCAATGCGAGGAGCCTAGGTAACAAAATGGAGGAACTAGAGCTACTGGTGCAGGAAGTGAAACCAGATATTATAGGGATAACAGAAACATGGTGGAATAGTAGTCATGACTGGACTACAGCTATTGAGGGGTATGTGCTGTTTAGGAAAGACAGAAATAAAGGTAAAGGTGGTGGAGTAGCACTGTATATCAATGATGAGGTAGAATGTAAAGAAATAAGAAGCGATAGAATGGATAAGACAGAGTCTGTCTGGGCAAAAATCACGTTGGGGAAGAGAACTACTAGAGCCTCCCCTGTGATAGTGCTTGGGGTGTGCTATAGACCACCAGGATCTAATTTGGATATGGATAGAGACCTCTTTAATGTTTTTAATAAAGTAAATACTAATGGAAACTGCGTGATCATGGGAGACTAACTTCCCAGATATAGACTGCAGGACAAGTGCTAGTAATAACAGGGCTCAGATTTTCCTAGATGCGATAGCTGATGGATTCCTTCATCAAGTAGTTGCTGAACCAACTAGAGGGGATGCCATTTTAGATTTCGTTTTGGTGAGTAGTGAGGACCTCATAGAAGAAATGGTTGTAGGGGACAACCTTGGTTCAAGTGATCATGAGCTAATTCAGTTCAAACTGAACGGAAGGATAAACAAAAACAGATCTGCGACTAGGGTTTTTGATTTCAAAAGGGCCGACTTTCAAAAATTAAGGAAATTAGTTAGGGAAGTGGATTGGACTGAAGAACTTATGGATCTAAAGGCAGAGGAGGCCTGGGATTACTTCAAGTCAAAGCTGCAGAAGCTATCGGAAGCCTGCATCCCAAGAAAGGGGAAAAAATTCATAGGCAGGAGTTGTAGACCAAGCGTCTCAGAGAGGTGATTAAGAAAAAAGCAGAAAGCATACAGGGAGTGGAAGATGGGAGGGATCAGCAAGGAAAGCTACCTTATTGAGGTCAGAACATGTAGGGATAAAGTGAGAAAGGACAAAAGTCAAGTAGAGTTGGACCTTGCAAAGGGAATTAAAACCAATAGTAAAAGGTTCTATAGCCATATAAATAAGAAGAAAACAAAGAAAGAAGAAGTGGGACCGCTAAACACTGAGGATGGAGTGGAGGTTAAGGATAATCTAGGCATGGCCCAATATCTAAACAAATACTTTGCCTCAGTCTTTAATAAGGCTAAAGAGGATCTTAGGGATAATGGTAGCATGACAAATGGGAATGAGGATATGGAGGTAGATATTACCAATCTGAGGTAGAAGCGAAACTCAAACAGCTTAATGGGACTAAATCAGGGGGCCCAGATAATCTTCATCCAAGAATATTAAAGGAATTGGCACATGAAATTGCAAGCTCATTAGCAAGAACTTTTAATGAATCTGTAAACTCAGGGGTTGTATCGTATAACTGGAGAATTGCTAAGACAGTTCCTATTTTTAAGAAAGGGGAAAAAAGTGATCCGGGTAACTACAGGCCTGTTAGTTTGACATCTGTAGTATGCAAGGTCTTGGAAAAAATGTTTGAAGGAGAAAGTAGTTAAGGAAATTGAAGTCAATGGTAAATGGGACAAAATACAACATCGTTTTACAAAAGGTAGATCGTGCCAAACCAACCTGATCTCCTTCTTTGAGAACGTAACAGATTTTTTAGACAAAGGAAATGCAGTGGATCTAATTTACCTAGATTTCAGTAAGGTGTTTGATGCTCTGCCACATGTGGAATTATTAGTTAAATTGGAAAAGATGGGGATCAATATGAAAACTGAAAGGTGGATAAGGAATTGGTTAAAGGGGAGACTACAGCGGGTCATACTGAAAGGTGAACTGTCAGGCTGGAGGGAGGTTACTAGTGGAGTTCCTCAGGGATCGGTTTTGGGACCAATCTTATTTAATCTTTTTATTACTGACCTCGGCACAAAAAGTGGGAGTGTGCTAATAAAGTTTGCGGATGATACAAAGCTGGGAGGTATTGCCAGTTTAGAGAAGGACAGGGATATCATACAGGAGGATCTGGATGACCTTGTAAACTGGAGTAATAGTAATAGGATGGAATTTAATAGTGAGAAGTGTAAGGTCATGCATTTAGGGATTAATAAGAATTTTAGTTATAAGCTGGGGACGCATCAATTAGAAGTAACGGAGGAGGAGAAGGACCTTGGAGTATTGGTTGATCACAGGAGGACTATGAGCCGCCAATGCGATATGGCAGTGAAAAAAGCTAATGCGGTCTTGGGATGCATCAGGCGAGGTATTTCCAGTAGAGATAAGGAGGTGTTAGTACCATTATACAAGGCACTGGTGAGACCTCACCTGGAATACTGTGTGCAGTTCTGGTCTCCCATGTTTAAGAAGGATGAATTCAAACTGGAACAGGTACAGAGAAGGGCTAGTAGGATGATCCCAGGAATGGAAAACCTGTCTTATGAAAGGAGACTCAAGGAGCTTGGCTTGTTTAGCCTAACCAAAAGAAGGTTATGGGGAGATATGATTTCTCTCTATAAATATATCAGAGGGATAAATACCGGAGAGGGAGAGGAATTATTTAAGCTCAGTACCAACGTGGACATAAGAACAAATGGATATAAACTGGCCATTGGGAAGTTTGGACTTGAAATTAGATGAAGGTTTCTAACCATCAGAGGAGTGAAGTTTTGGAATAGCCTTCCAAGGGAAGCAGTGGGGGCAAAAGACCTATCTGGCTTCAAGATTAAACTCGATAAGTTTATGGACGAGATGGTACAATGGGATAACATGATTTTTGCAATTAATTGATCTTTAAATATTCATGCTAAATAGGCCCAATGGCCTGTGATGGGATGGGATCTGAGTTACTACAGAGAATTCTTTCCTGGGTATCTGGCTGGTGAATCTTGCCCATATGCTCAAGGTTCAGCTGATCGCCATATTTGGGGTCAGGAAGGAATTTTCCTCCAGGATAGATTGGAAGAGGCCCTGGAGGTTTTTTGCCTTCTTCTGTAGCATGGGGCACGGGTCACTTGCTGGAGGATTCTCTGCACCTTGAAGTCTTTAAACCATGATTTGAGGACTTCAATAGCTCAGACATTGGTGAGAGGTTTATCGCAGGAGTGGGTGGGTGAGATTCTGTGGCCTGCATTGTGCAGGAGGTCAGACTAGATGATAATAGTCCCTTCTGACCTTAATATCTATGAATCTATGTTTTGAGAAAAAAACTAAAGGTGAAAGGGACTGCCTTTTTGTTCTGTGTTCATACAGCACCTAGCACAATGGGATGCTGGTTCATGACTAGGGCTTTTAGGTGCTATGAGAATACAAATAATAATAATATTGGAATCGATGGCAAAACTCTCACTGGCTTCACTCAGACAAGGATTTCACTCTATGGATATGAATACATTACAGCTGGAAGGTGTAATTCCAAGTTTGGGTAGACATAGACACTCTAGCTCTGCTTGAGTTAGTACCCTAAAAATATGAGTGTGATTGAGGCAGCATGGATAGTGGCTCTGGCTAACTGCCCAAGAACCTACATATATAGCAGCAGTGTAGACATAGCTTAGGTGTTTTATTTTGACCTGAAAAAGGAATTAACCTGGTATCCTCTAAATTAAAAATACTCACTTAGTGGCCCATGTCCTTTTCAAAGAAGGAATATAACATCTTGTCTCAGTTGAATTCAGTGAAAATGCCCCTTTCTTAGGGGAAGCAGGAGAAAGAGAAATTGGATGTGGGACACAAATCTAGAGAAGAAATCTCTTCATATCTAACTCTCCTAGGTTCAAGGACCTGTACTGCACTGGGACCTAGGAGACCTCATGTCTATTTCCATTTTTGCTACTGACATGTTGGGTGAACTTGGACAAGCCACTTCACCTCTTGTTTCCTTTTGCACCTTTATTGATCTTGTTTATTCAGAGTATAAACTTTTAGGGGCAGGGACTTTGTCTGGCTATGTGTTTGTATAGTTCTCTCTCTGCGAGAGTGTATACATTATGGCTGCACTTTTGCTTGGAGCTTCTGGGCACACCGTAATACAAACCGTAAAAAGAAAAAAAGGATTGCTCCTTCCTAACTAGCAGAGAAGACCTCAATCCAACAACCTTTAATAAAGTATTAAATAATGGCAGGAGGCTAAGATTCAGGAACTGAAAGGAAAATCTTTAGAATGAGAGCAGCTGGTGATTAGGAGCAGCAGTAATGAAGAGTGCACTCTCTTAAAGTGAAGTATTCAACAACTAAGAAACCACTGTTTAAACCTCTAACAAATCAGGTTTCACCATAGTTCTTCCTAGGGATGCTAGCCTGGTTTCCCTGGTAACTGTACACAGGGTTATAATTTCAGGAGAATTCTGGGTCTGGGATTTCACACTGGAATACGGAAGAGATTCTGATTCCCCCTTTTATTGTTTGTTGGCTGTGATTTCCTACTGTGCGCAAAGGCAAAATCAACTGAAGCAGTTGGGATAGTGCAGAAGCAACAATAAATTGAGGAAGAGTGGGATTTAAGAAGAGGCAAAGGCATCTCAACTACATTAAAGCTGCATCATTACCAACTCTCATAATATTTGGTGTTTCACTTAAAGCTTTTGGAGTCCGACAATTGTGCAAATCTTAGCTTTGATTTACATTTTAAAGAAAATGTTTCTAGCCTTTATGGTTGCAGGGAAAAGTTTGAAAACATGAAACCTAATGTCTCAAAAAAGGTAAATAAAAGAAATCTCACATTTTTTCTCACTCAACACTGAAGAGCCTACTGTAGTCAGTTACTTGCAAGTGCTTTGGAGAAGAGTAGCTAACAGACAAGTCTATGCTGTACAGCACTCCAAAGTATATGCATCAACTGTATCATCAGAAGGTTCAAACTGTCCAGCAAGTATACTTGTCAAAATGGGAGAATGCAAAAGGAGATTCAACAGACAAATTTAAAGAAAGCAGAGATTCCTTTCATTGTAGAGGAGAATTTAAAAAAAAAATATCTATCCAAAAATATGTATATAACTGATAGGCTAGTGCTGAGTGCTCAGCATGAGTACTTAACAACAGGTGTGCCAGTACCATTAAGGATTCTGGTAAGGAGGGTGTCTGCCAGTGAGAAATCTTTGCCAGTACCAGGCTTTGCTGCCTCTCTAGCCTATCCAAGGTGATCAGGCCTCTAGACTTGTTATTTAGAAGAATTAGAAGGTCCATGACTCAATTTCCTTTATCTCTTCTGTTCCAAGGAAGAGGGTTACCACCATGAGTTGCCCTTAGAGTGCTGCTCATATCTCCCATGGTTCAACAGGGTGGAGACAATACCAGGCTTCAATGCCAAGCTTCCAGCCATTGGTGAGCTTGTTTTGGAGGTTGGAGGATGGCTGGCTGCAGGAGTTGGAGACCCTCTCTCAGGACTGATAACAGGAAGTTTTGGGATAGACTCCGTAAGTTAGAGTAGCACTGAAGGTGTGGAATCTCTGGGAGGAAAATCTCTTTCTGCAGCCAGAAGAACATTTCTCAATCCTACATTCCCTTGATAGACAGCTCCAGTAGGCAGAGCATTAGCAAAGTATCTCTGGAGATGAAAGTTCTAGGGAAGAAGGAATGGCATACAGAACAAGGGTCCAGAATGTTACCATCACCCAAACAGAAAAGACAATGACTATTCCATCAGTTAATATTATAAGTCTCTCACAAGATGGGCATGGCTGAAAGCCAGAGAGTTTAAGTTTGGTCAATAGATGGGAAGGCACCTCAGTGCCAAGGAGTAGTCAAAAGAAAAGAAGAAAATTTCAAGAAAACAAATAAGGGGCTACCAAAAGGGCAAAAAATCATTCTTACACTAACCTAATTGTAGTAATTGCTAATATTTATAAGTCTGAGACAATGAAAAGGTGCTTCAGGCTAGAAGGCAGAGACCAAGCTCTGTCTCACTGCCACAGATGGTAAGTGGAAAGTGAGAAGCGGTTTGGGCCGATCTGCCATATGTTCTCAAATGGGGGAGGGGGGAAAGGGCGGAGGGCATGAGGACATGCAGAGCAGAAGATCAGATTCAATGGACCTAACTGGTCAAAAATCATGCATGAGGATCATGCATACTATAAGTTGGATCTGCAAAAAGGCTTGAAGAAATGTTAGTTTCTTGAAATTTTCTCATTTGCAGTCATCGTAACACCATATCCTGTGATCTTGGTCAAGCTGGGAAAAGAGAAAATCCAGGTGCTACAAGTAGTAATGTTGGCATTTAAGTTGGTAGCACACTTCCCCTTAGGTCAGTAATGAACCAATATCCTAGTATGGTTCAGGGGTACTGTGCTGCGAGCGTTGGAATCTTTCAGCAGAGATAGAAAAAGTAAAGAACTGACTACTTGTGGTTTTATTTTGGGGGTTATTTTAAAATAAAAATGAAGTCGCCCATATCCTGTCCAAATTTCAGAATGGATAGCTACATTGTACTTACCCTCCCTAGAGACATTGTGGAGTGGAATATATATTTTTCTCATGCATTAACAAATATTGTTGATTAGCATACTGCTTTCAGAAAATAATGTTCCACCTTGTCAAATATTGCTCTGAGCTCCATAACTAATACTCACATAATTATTTTATTTAATCAGGCTACCATCCTTGAACCCTTTCAGTGAATGTTTTATTTCCCATTTTAATTAGAGAACTTTAGCTTATAGGCTTGCAAGGTCCAAAGCTATAGTAAAGTCTTCATATGTTAAAGAGCAGAATGCACACTTCAAAATTACCCTTCCAAATTTGTAACCTTGAGTATTTCCTTTCCTTGTAAATATACACAGAAAAGATGGTCCAGGTTATTACTGGAATATAAATGATCTGTGCACCATGTCATTAAGTCCCATACATTATGCACCCTGAAAAGGGTATTGATACAGTAATGCATTTGGCTGGACTGCAGCATAACAAACTGGCGTGGACAAATGCATTTTATAATTCTTGGAAGAGAAAGTAATTTAAGTCTGCAAGAGTTTTCCCATAATATGATGGATAATCCTTATACAATGTATGTTAATACACAAGTACCCTTCCTATACTGGAGTACATAAACAACTCCAATCTCAGTTTTTGGTTACCCGACTATATTTGTCCAGTGAAACCCCATCATTTCACAATCTTTTAATGTCTCAGTATTTCCACTACAAAACCCTAGTTTCAAATGAGTTTAATTTTGCAAATATTTGATTTAACTTTAAAGTATAAGATCTTTGGGGGCAGGGACTGTCCTCTACTAGCTGTTTGTACTCATTTAGCACAATGGGACCCTGACCGGGTTGGCCTCTAAGTGTTACTACACTGTAAACCTTAAACAACAACAAATGGACCACAGAAAAGTTTATTCCACTGTTGAAGTTAAATTCAGCATATGGATACAAGAATCCAGAGTTACTCAACCTTTCCCAGTTTCAGATGCAGAGCAAGAAAATTCTATAGCTGAGAATCATTCTTGTGTGATGTGCTACTTCTGCACATAGTACTTTCTGGCAGTACTAGCAGCAAAAACTAAACTGGTGAGGTATATGTCCAGGAATAGTATGTGGACCTCTGCTGGGAATGAGTGCATGGAGAGGCTGAAGGGGACTGGTTTAACAAAGAAAGCAAAAGCTAGGACAGAGGTAGGCAAACTATGGCCCATGGGCCACATCCAGCCTGCAGGACCGTCCTGCCTGGCCCCTGAGCTCCCAGCCCAAGAGGCTAGCCCCCAGCGCCTCCCCTGCTGTCCCCTCTCCCCACAGCCTCAGCTCACTGCACCGCCAACACTCTGGCCCACCACTCCTGCCGGGCAGCAGGGCTGCGAGCTCCTGCTGCTCTGAGCGGCATGGTAAGGGGGCGGAGAGCGGGAGGGTTGGATAAGGGGCAGGGGGTTCCGGGGGGCAGTCAGGGGACAGGGAGCAAGGGGTAGTTGGATTGGCGTGGAGGTTCGGGGGGTGGGAGGGTCAGGGGACGGGGAGTTTGGATAGGCGTGGGAGTCCCAGGGGGCCTGTCAGGGGTGGGGGTGTGGTCCTGGGTGGGGTCGGTCAGGGGACAAGGAGCAGGAGGAGTTGGATGGATCGAGGGTTCTGAGGGGGGCAGTCAGAGGGCAGGAAGTGGGAGGGGGCGGGGGCCAGGCTATTTGGGGAGTCACAGCCTTCCCTACCCTGCCCTCCATGCAGTTTTGCAACCCCGATGCGGCCCTTGGGCCGAAAAGTTTGTCCACCCCTGAGCTAGGACCTAAGTTCTCCCCCTTCAGAGACATCTTTCCTCCCCATCCATTAGCTCTATCCCAGAGCATTCAACTCATATTACTGGAATTTATTTCCAAATGCTAGACTGAAAGTTTGCCTACAGTTATTCCAAGAGAATCTTTCCCTAGAAATTGCCAACTTTGAGAAAATAAAGGCTATCAAGTTACAACGAAAGAGTTCCAATTATAAAATTAATTCCTTCAAATGCACTTCAGAATCAAAATTCTGTCTCCATACAGGTGCTTTTTGCTGCATATTTTGTAAAATCATAACATGCCAGCGGATGCCAGCAAGTAGCTTAGGCTGAAAATTTAGCTTACAAAAAAGGGATTAATATACAAGAATGGAAATGTATTCTACGTGAATAGAAATGTTTTCATTAACTTAAAATTAAGAGGGCTTTTTAAGAAGTTTTGGGGGTTTCTTTAAATATAAACTTTCTCCTGTGGCATTGGCATCTGGAAGATTAGAACAAGGATGTTAAATTGACTGGGTTAGCTTCATCTTTCAAGGAAATGCAAAATATAAACAAAACAGCATACATTCAGTTTCAAGATTTGAAAAAGTCTGTGACAGCTACTAGGCTAAAAGACAATATGAAAAACAAGAGATAAACTCCTCTCTCCCCATCAGCAAGATACAGATAATATACTGGTGAGAAGTCCATCCCCCACAACCTTTACTCTGGAAGGAGGGAGAGAGCACTGTCCCAGACAGCGCTTGAAGCCACCCCAAACTGCTTTCCCTGCTGGATGGAAATTTTTCACTCCATCTCATTCTCCTAACCATCGCAGAGATCCTATATTCTACTATGATGGAGAGAGGGAAAGAGTGAGTATTCTACCCTCTCACCAGCCTTTACTGTTTGGATCCTTCTCTCCAAGTGAATAGCTCCAATGCCTACCTCTACATGCGGCTAATAACTTTCCTAATTATCCTTGCCAATTTCATTTTCGTCCATGTGATTCTGATTAGTTGCAATGAAACCTCAACAGTCACGTCAATTTCATTCAGCTGCAGCTTGGGAAAATTGAGCCACAAAAGAGCAGTCTGTCTACAGACTCAAAGACAGCAATACTCCAGTTCACATTCAGAACATTATCTTGCCAACAATTAAGGCTAGAAAAATCTTAAATTCTGCAAAAAGTTAATGGCTTACTTTATATATTTATGTTACTCCTGTCACCAAACATATACCACTCACATCAAGAACTTTCTAACTCACTCCTAGCAACTGGATTTTTCAAGTCCTGTTCAGTTTTAATCCAGCATCCCAATAACACCAGTAAGGATATTTTAAAGATGTTTATCTCGATAGTTTTCAGAGTAGCAGCCGTGTTAGTCTGTATTCGCAAAAAGAAAAGGAGTACTTGTGGCACCTTAGAGACTAACCAATTTATTTGAGCATGAGCTTTCGTGAGCTACAGCTCACTTCATCGGATGCATACTGTGGAAGCTGCAGAAGACATTATATATACACAGAGACCATGAAACAATACCTCCTCCCACCCCACTCTCCTGCTGGTAATAGCTTATCTAAAGTGATCAAGTTGGGCCATTTCCAGCACAAATCCAGGTTCTCACCCTCCGCCCCCCCACAGACAAACTCACTCTCTTGCTGGTAATAGCCCATCCAAAGTGACTACTGTCTTCACAACGTGTATGATAATCCAGGTGGGCCATTTCCTGCACAAATCCAGGTTCTCTCACCCCCTCACCCCCCTCCAAAAACCACACACACAAACTCACTCTCCTGCTGGTAATAGCCTATCCAAAGTGACCACTCTCCTTACAACGTGCATGAAAATCAAGGTGGGACATTTCCAGCACAAATACAGGTTATGTCCCACCTTGATTTTCATGCACGTTGTAAGGAGAGTGGTCACTTTGGATAGGCTATTACCAGCAGGAGAGTGAGTTTGTGTGTGTGGTTTTTGGAGGGGGGTGAGAGAACCTGGATTTGTGCAGGAAATGGCCCACCTTGATTATCATACACATTGTGAAGAGAGTGGTCACTTTGGATGGGCTATTACCAGCAGGAGAGTGAGTTTGTGGGGGGGGGTGGGGGGGGCGGAGGGTGAGAAAACCTGGATTTGTGCTGGAAATGGCCCAACTTGATGATCACTTTAGATAAGCTATTACCAGCAGGAGAGTGGGGTGGGAGGAGGTATTGTTTCATGGTCTCTGTGTGTATATAATGTCTTCTGCAACTTCCACAGTATGCATCCGATGAAGTGAGCTGTAGCTCACGAAAGCTCATGCTCAAATAAATTGGTTAGTCTCTAAGGTGCCACAAGTACTCCTTATCTCGATAGTACAATTTTAAAAATAAATGTGAACTTTTATTTTCAGCTCTCCTTTCTTCAGTGCCAGATTTCCCCAGTTCACCTTTCACCATCACCCCAGTTGTCTCTTGATGTCTTCCCACTATGGAGGACTACCACACTTCAAATTGGGGCCCCTCCAAAACCAGAGCAACCGCAAAGGGCTATATAGTTTGCAACCTAAACAGAGGAACAAAAGGAGGGTTAAGGTTTAACCTAAAACTTCATGAAGATCTTGTTCTCCTCAACCATTTTGCCTCATCTTTTCCACACAAACACATTGCTTTGGGGTAGCACTGTGTAGGTCTCTCATAGGAGAGATGGATAGGTACATCTGCAAGGTAACAATGGTCAAGGAATGATAGCTTAATGACAGCTTAATACTCAAGCACTTTACACATTTGAAATCTTAGTCTAGCATTTTCCATTGGAAAGAACAGACCATTTCATGAACAAGGTCTAAACTAACAAACTTTTTATTTGAAGTCACATCATCCATGGTACCCAGAGCTGAAAAAAGAGAACCCCTTTTCTGAAAAATAGCAATAGATCCTATTTGTCAAACGAATACTCATTTATCTCAAGCTGGTTCTTACCAAAGCCAAGTTCCTCAGTGCTAGCTTGCTGTGACATTTTAAATGCCCTAGTTTAAAACTGAAACAGAGCCAGAATTTGATCCCAATGCAGAGCATCTGTTAACTTGTACCCTAAAAGCATTTTAAAATGACATTTGATTATCCAGAGTGGAGTTTATACAGTATGGAACCACATTTTTATCGAAGTAGTTGACTTCACTCTCACATTGGTCATTTGTTCTGAACTGAATATACCAAACTCTGAACCCTGATCCAGCATAATTTTCAATCCACAGTATAACACACTGCTTTTCCTTCTCCTGAAAGAAAACACACACCAATTTTAGTACAGTATGTTGATGTTTTGTATAGTAACTAGGACTCTACACTGATATAACAGACCACCTCTCATCTGAGGAGCTCAACACTCTCTAAAAACATGAAGTAAGCCCTCAAGAACACCTGTGAGCTAGGCCAGTAGGTTATTAGCATTTTACAGATGACGACATTGAGGCACAAGGAGTTTAAGTGATTTATCCATGGGCACACAGTGAGCTAGTGACAGAAACAGAACCCAAGAGTTTTGACCCCTACTCCCTTAATCAAAGTACTTGATCACATTCCCTTCCAAAACTATATATTTATGTTACAGCTCTTGTTTTTAAAATAGATGTAAATGGTATGGACATGCCGAAAAGGCAAAATATATTTTAAATCTACGAAAGGGTCTACTTCCCTTTTTGATAAACAAATGCTTTATTACAGATATCTAACTCCACTGACTTGGTGTTATGTAAACCTATGTTCAAATGCCAAGGCACAGTTCAAGAGTAGAGCTTCAAGTGTTAAGAAATAAGTGAACTTTGAAACATTGACAATATAGTACCAACTACAGAACAGGGGGGACATATTCTGCCCTGAATTCCATCCTGTGTACACCCACTGAAGTCTATGGGGTCTTCCCAGAATGTAAGCCAGTGCAGAATTTGATTCCAAAAGAAAAAAAAACATATAGGAGGCTTAGCAAACCAAGTGAGCCTGACTTTTTGTAATTCTTATATAGTTCTGTATGATTAATAGGCTGTTGAGTGTTTTTGAAAAAAGCTTTCATTTGGACTCACCTCTGTCCATCTTATCAAGGCCCAATTAACATCAGTTACAGTGTCCAAATTAGATTTTGTTTTCATCAGTAGTACTGTCCTTATTCCACTTTCAAACATATCTCAGACTCTAAAACAGTCCATGGCTAAATATAAACTCCCCTTGTGTTCTTGATCACTGATAAGGTTACAAGCACTTGAGTTTTAAGCTGAAGTAAACACAGTGTCACAGGGACAAATTTATTTGTTTAGCCAGTCACTGTTTGATATTTAGCGTGTTATATGCATGAAAAAGTACAACTCAATTTTACCTCATAACTGAAATAAAAGAACATACCGTGCATCTTTAGAGAAGCGAGGTGTTACAGTGGCAGACTTTGTCATCAACCACAACTACCTCACACAGACGTTCTTACTAGCTTACATTATTTGCAAAAATAGCTTGAGAATGCATTTTTATGCAAACATAGTAAGCATTCAGTGGTTGCACACACTACTCCTAATGGGAAGCAAGCATCTCACAATTTCTTATACCAATTAGGTAATAATCATTCCTAGATTCTGGCGGGAATGGTCATTGTGACTAAGCTGAAGGAGGAGAAAAAATTAACAGAAAGGCGCAACTCAATGTAAGGGGAATCTGAATGTCTTTCTATTCTTCCCATGCCTAAGAATACCCAAAACACCTTAAGTTTAACTAATTGAGCAAACCTACCTAGTACACAGTAATCAGTACGTATGATTTGTTTTATCGATAAGCCTTGAACATAGCTTTGCATTGGCCAAGTGAAAAACTTCAAATTCTGAAATAAATACCAAGTATTTGCTTCTACACTTATCTTGAATGAAGAAAAGTCTATTCAAAGCCACATTTTCTTCTAGCTTCACTGTGAACTTCCCAGTAGTGTCAAGGGGAAGTCCCCATACACAGAACGTAGACAACTGTGCACAATGCTGTGCAATGGCTAAAAATGTCTTGTGCAGCTGTTTGTTGTGGAATCACCTGTGCTTAAATGAGTCTTCGTAAACCTTCTTCCTCAACCACCACACATTTTTGACAGGCCTTTATGTTTATTTATACTGGTAGGTAAATTACTCCTACTATAGTCAGGGTGGATAAAAATCAAAATCTGATTTTTTTGATAAAATGCTTTTTGAGGATAAAACCTATCTAAAGAGAGTTTTAATTAAGATACATTATAGCTCAAAAATATCTCATCATGGAACAGGGATTATAAATCCCAATTCTATAATATGAGACAATATATTCATGTAATATTTAAGAAAAGTTCTGTAAATGAGTTCGAATAGCTCATGAATTAGGGACCCAATCTTATGATGTTCCAGGGATTTCTGTATAGATTATTTAGGTTAATCTTTCTATCTACCCAATGGGACTCAGTGCTCAGTCGAGAAGATATCATCAGAGATGCTTAGTTTTGCAGTTCTCAAACCGTGGATTTGTGTCTCCAGAGGTAACATGCTTGTTAACAGCAAAAATGTTTTTAAATAAATATAGAGAGGTGAGAAATAACAGACCTCAACCCTACTGTCCCTCTGCAAATTTGTGTATACAGAGTCAATCCCTTAGCTCTCTCTAAAAGTGAAAAGTTCCAAAAAGTTCAATGAAGTTCAAGATTGTGGGGGGTGAAATAGATTTGGACAAGGAGAAGAAGTCTGGAGATAAATGTGAGAAGGGAGGGACAGGCAGCAGAAACAAAAGTGAAACTATTTGAGCAGCATATTCCAGAAGTCTTGAGGTCTTTCTGAGTATAGACTTCATTGATTTGAGATCTACCATACCATTCTCTCACTAGAAGGGAAAACCTATAATGGCAGCAGGCCACAAGAGAGACCCAGTTTGGGAATATTTTAATGAAGTTCCTCTACCTGTGGGTAAGACAGTTATGCGTACAAAATGCAAACAGTGCAACAAAGAAATGCAAGGTCTTGTTACCCAAATGAAACAACATCATGAGAAGTGTTCCTTCTCAAGAGGAAGCTGTCTTGAAGATGATGAAAGGAACATGTCTAAACTTGCAGGATCTTCAGGTTGGTAAACTCTTATTTCATACTTCTTAAGAACTGCTTGTCTTCCTTCTGGACTATTCTTGAATTCTCACGTTTGAGCAAAAAAAATATAGTTGTTACTCTATGGTACTATCATTTTAGATGCAGTTTTGATAAATAAATAGCTGAAATAGCCAGATCTTTCTCTTACAATTTCACCTTTAAAGCAGTACTGAGTGTCAATGAATGCAATGAGTAATACTAAATGAGCAGTATGGTAATAATAATTAAATAACTGCACTGACTTATTTTGTTTAGGAGAATCCATCCTCAACATACAGGATTCTGAAGACTATCCACCTTCAAGATCACCATCATTTTCTATAGTTTCAGAGTTATCTGCCAATGATAGTGTTTCAGTCACATCATGTATGTCACATAGCCACAGTATATCACCCATAGCAAAAAAAAAAATCTCCATCATTCAGAAACAACCATAGATAAGTTTGTGATAAGAAACAGATTACAAAAAGAGATTATTGATGAAAAAATTGCCCAGGTTGTTTATACAACAAACTCTCCTTTCTGTAGGATTGAGAACCCATACTTCATTAACATGGTTCAGTCATTAAGACCAGGATTCTGTCCACCCTACAGAGCAGATGTTGCAGGCAAAGTTCTGGATAAAGTGTATGAAAGAGAAATTGAGCAGTGTGCAAAAGGTCTAGAGGGTGAAATTGTTAACCTGAGTCTTGACAGGTGGAGCAATGTCCACAATGGTCCTGTTGTATGTGCTTGTGTGACAACGAAGAAGGGAATGTCTTCCTTACAGAAACAATTGACACATCAGGAAATGCACACACAGCAGAATACTTACAAGAAGTAGCAGTAAAAGCTATAACAAACTGTGAAAAAAAATTCAAATGTCTAGTATGCAGCTTGGTCACAGACAATGCTGCAAATGTATCCAAGATGAGAAGAAATTTAGAAGAGAGTTCCAAGCTAATAACATACGGTTGCAGTGCTCATTTGATGCACATCCTAGCCAAAGTCTTCAGTGTTCCAGAAATAAAGGTGAATGTTGTTGAAATTGCAAAATACTTCTGTAACAACCACTTTGCAGCAGCTTCTCTGAAAAAAGTGGGAGGAACCAAGCTAACTCTCCCACAAGATGAGCGATGGAATTCAGTAGGGGACTGTTTTGAGCACTATATCAAGAACTGGCCTAATCTGATGAGAGTTTGTAAACAAAATCGTGAAAGAACAGATGGCACTGTCACACCCAAAGTTCTCAACATTGGGCTTAAGAGAAATGTTGAACACATGCTGAGTACCCTGAAGCCTATTTCTGTAGCCTTGAACAAAATGCAGGGAAATTGCTGTTTTATTACTGACGCTGTTGAAATTTAGAAGGAACTGAGTGAGATCTTAAAAAGAGAAATATGCAATGACAGAGTTAAATTACAAGCATTAAAAAAACAAATGGGACAAGCACTATCTCCAGCTCATTTTCTTGCAAATATTCTCAATACTCGGTACCAGGGTCAAACCTTAACTGCTGAAGAGGAGTTGGCTATGACAGACATCCAGCAATCATCCCTCCACAATACCAACTATAATAAACTTCAGAGCTAAGGGTGAACCACTCAAGAAATATATGTTTGCTGATGATGTTTTAAAGAAAGTCACACCAGTGAACTGGTGGAAGTCACTTAAGGACTTGGATTCAGAGACTGTTTAAGTGATCATTTCACTTTTAGCAGCTGTAGCTTCTTCTGCCGGTGTAGAAAGAATATTTTCTTCCTTTGGACTAATTCATTCCAAATTGAGAAATCATTTGGGACCTGAAAAAGCATGAAAGCTTGTTTTTCTTTTCCAGATTATGAACTAACAGGAAAATGAAGGTGAAGATGACTGAGTTAGCTGCAGAAGCCAATATTTTAAGATTCTCATGTTGACATGGCTATTTTTTTTTTAATATTTCATTTAACTATTTTACTTAAAAACAATTTTAACAAAAACAAACCTGATTTTAAAAACTTGAATGTTTAACTAAATTCAAAAATTCATATGCTTGTTTTGTTAAAACAGTGTATGTTTGCTGTTGAAGAAAAAAATCCAGAATACATAACGTTGTTTTAGTTAAATAAAACAATTTAAATGTCTGTCTGGTGATGTTCTCCTCCTATTCAGCATGGCAAGAAAATCCTCCAAATATTAATGATTAACCTGTTGAACTGGAGACAGTTCACCTCCCAATGACTTCATAAATACCTGCTTCAATTACCTTTAGTAAATGAAATAACCAAACAATCGTTCATTTTCTGTATGATTGCTGAATTATAGCTGTAAAACTAATCTGAAAAGTTTTCAAAATAAATCACTTTAAAAATGTATAGTGTGTTTGGTTATTTCATTTACTAAAGGAGAGGTGGCAGATAGAGATCCAAAGGTTGGGTCCAGTTACAACAATCTGGTGACATTCCCTTTAATTATAGTCCAGTTATTTTTACTTATTTTTAAAAGGAATTTATTGTATTAAATTGTGTACATTCATCCCACGAGTCTATGGGGGGGTTTATTTTTTTGTAACTTATAAAGTGCCCCTCATTAGAGATACAGACACTTCGTAAGACATTGCAGCACATTTTTCTCTAAGTCAAGCTGAACTGTGGGTTAGTTCCTAACAAAAATGGAGAATGTCAACACAATATACTAATAAGAATATGATACAGTTGCATGAAGTATTTTCATCATTTTCCTTACTGCTGCTGATACTTATCTTCAGTGGTTAATTTCACACAGAGCTGGCAGGGTCTGCATATGTGCACTGAGCATTGCCTCAAACAAATGCAGGCAAGGACAATCTTCTTGTGACCCAGATCACACCTGTTGACCAGTCAGCAGTAGTATTAGTGCTGCCCTGAAGAGAAATTCAGTTCAGCCGTCCTGAATACCATGGTTTAAAGGACTATATGCTTCACAAAAAGGAGAGAGAGAAAGATTCACAGAGAAAAATAAAGGCCTTCTTAACGGCCCAGTAAGGCCCATGCTCTAGATTTAGTGATCCAACCTGGTAGCTCCCTATTCACACTCAGCTCTTGCCTACACTTGGGAACACCCGAGATTCAGCAGGAGACAGTTTATATGTATACAGGACTCATTACAAGATGAAGGTGCAAATAAACTATGAAGCTGTCAAACATTCAATAGCAAGATGTAGAAAATTATGTATAAAGTAAATAGGCTTTCTGTACAAAAGACTCTCTTTAGAAGTATTCATTACAGACTCGGTGGAAGGCTGCAACTTCCAATGATGCAATGCATTTAAAGTTAGTAAAAACTTTGGGAAAAAAACTCTCCAGCCTCTTGTCTGAGACTATTCCGAATCTGAAGTATATGAAGAAAATATATTCACATCTCAGAACTGAATAGAATTTAGGCAATTCATTCTCAAGTCTGTGCCCAGATCTTTATCCATACAATAGCCATTAATGCTGGTCATGTAAAGTTTTATGAACAGAATTGAAAATATAATCCTTTTAAATCACAGATGGCAACATTACTATTCAATTAGGAAAAAAACACACTCCTCTTGAGTTTCTGAAGCATAGAAAACTGAACCAGCAATAGTTTCAGCAGCTTTTAGTCATTTCCTCCTAGTTTTACTTCAGATGGACATATTCACAGCCTAGAATAACACAGTGCCAAAATATTAGCAATACCCACTCCATGAATGCTTCTGATAGGGAAAGAAGCGTAGGTGCTTTTGCATAATTAGAGCCTAGGTCACCTAGAAGCATAGGTCCCTTTGACTTTCAATAGTTCCGTTGCCAAGTGACTTGAGTGCATTTGAAAATCCCATTGTTAGCTGAAGTGTTATCATACAATTCAGCATCTTTCATATACTGGCTAGATACTGCAACAAGTACATTATATATTGAGCTCTCCTTTCTCATTCAGTACATATCTCATATTTTACCCCTTAATTTAAACAGTGCCTTTAACCATAAGTGATTCTAAAGTGATTTATAAACTATACTAAATACCTCCAAAGCACAAAGAAGCAAAAGAGACTGACAGCGTGCATGTGAGGCAAAAGGTGGGATTTTGGTCAAGGACACCAGCATGCCATGGCATTTCTAAGAGCTATACAGCAAGATAAGACGTACTGACAGAGGCACATGAGGAAGCTTACTAAACATTTGCATGCACTAGCCCTTGCTCAATTTGGCATCATTAAACTCTCACTAATAAAACAAATACAACCAAAATAAAAATTGTTCTGTTTGCTGAAGTGTGCCAAGTTTGATTACACTGCAGGAGTTTGTCTGGTCTGAATTCCCAGAGTGCCGAACAAAACATCTAGGTCATAGTACAGAAAATGCAAAATTCAGCCAAGTCCACAGGATGCAACAAACCCGCATCAATCACAACACATACAGCTTTTTTTTCAAATTAATGTTTTGCTACATTAATGGTGGTGGTTGCATCACTATTATTCCATAAGACAACCTAAAACTTTTACTTTGAGATAAAACTTTATTATTTACATAAACCATAAAGAAAGGTAGCCTCACTTTCATTTTTGTAGCCTGATTAATGGTATCCTACAACACTTTTACTCATTTAAATACTATGTGTGCTCAACACCTTTTGAAGACTCCTTACATTTTGACCTATTGCTGCTCATGGTAAATATGTTGTGCTATAGCTTGCATAGCTTTCATTCAACAGCTTTTAATATACCATGAGCTGAACTTGCTTTACAGAAACCTTTCTCCTGTGGCACTATGATCTCTCCATTATAGGTTCCCTCTTAATTCCCTTTTCTTCCTCCACTCAAAAAAAAAAAAAAAAATCTGATTTGACATCAAATTTTGGGGTAAGGACAAGTGAACTCAGAAGTTCCAAGTGTCTGTTTAGTTCTACCAAGTTACAGATAAAGATCCAGACTAATGGAACCCCTTGGGTCTGCAAAATTGGTCTGAATATCTTGCAAGAACAGGTCTTTCACATAAAACCCCGTAACTTCTAAACAATTCAGAACCTCAAAAAAAGGTTTAAGCAGCTTGGTTCTAAAAAGAATGAAAGTATCAGTGGGAAGGGTCTTTATTTTATCAGAAATGGGTCATCCATTCTTGATTATGAGCTCAACTAACTCCATAAGATGATGCAAAATGTCCCAGCAGAAATGCAGTTGGAGCCCATCTTCATCTTCCAAAGTGGGAAGCAGGGTTGTTTCCTGTACACATATTAACCCAGAGGCTCAGATCCTACATCCACACTAGTGTTAGCAGTGGTGGATTCTTACCATTTTAAATCATAATTCTCAGGGTATTTGGTGTTATTCTTGAATACTCAACTCCTGAAGCATGTGACTGTGACAACTTCAGCTTTCTTTTAAAAGTAAAGTAAATTTCTAGCCCACATGGTTACTGAAAAAAGCTTGATAACACGAACCCTAAAGGCATAAAGGCCAGAAGGCAAAGAAACCAAAATTCATTATTTTTTAAATATCATGATTCTGGGGGCCTTCACTCATGATTTTTGAGTGCTTGGGGTTGGCAAGACTGGGTTACAAAGAACTATGGGATTGGGTGCTAAAGATGCAAGAAGGATTAAGAAGAAAGAACAAGGGAACATCCAACGAAATAGACAAAATTATTCATCTATTTTATTAATCAGTAATTAAACTTAACCACCCAGTGCATAAAAACCTATGAAATGTATGGTCACAAAATGGAATAACCTGGCCATGAGTAAAGTTTCTTCCATCATTCAGTGGTCACTTTGATCCTGAAGCATGGGGTTTATATCCCTTATACATTTTTTGTCCATTCAGATATAGCTGGAGATGTTTACAATAGCTATGTAAATGTCAAATCCTTTTCTGAATCGTCATTGATATTTGGTGGCAATATATTCCGTACATTAATTATGCACTGAGTAAAAATTTTAAATTATCCATCTATTTTTATCAGTTTTTAGTTTATCTATTTTGTTGGGTGTCCTTTTGTTTTATGACACAGGATAAATAGAGAACTCAATTGTCTCTCATTTTCATTCTCATTCATCATTTTATATATTTCTATTACAGTAAACAATGTTATATGATAAGCATATGAAGACTGCCAAGACAAACACAAAATTTAGGAAATACCATAACCAGGGTTGCTCATGCAACATTATATCCTCATGTGTATACACAAAGTGGCAGAATTAATCTCTCGGTAGGGACCTAAAATATATCAGCCAGTTTTCCTTAATGCCCTATTTTGTTGCCAAGCTAAAATAATTCTAATATATTAAAGGCACAATTTTCCTTTATAGAAGCTTTGTTAGTTTTGCCATGTTATACTATTTTAAAAACTTAAATTAATATATTTAGTAATTTCTGCTAAATTTCCTGGCATTAAAATAAGGTTTATTGTTCTGTAATTGCAAAGAGTACCCCTAACACATTTTAAAATATAGGTGTAACATTTGTTACTATTCTATTCTCTGATATAGTTACTGATTTTAGTGAGATTATATGGCAGGATTTATTAGTGACTCAGCCATGGTCTACACTACAGAGTTAGGTTGACATAAGCTGCCTTACTTCAACCTAACTCTGTAAACATCTACACTAAAATGGAGCTCCCACTGATGTAACTTGCCTATTACATTGACTTAATAACTCAACCTCCGCGAGAGGCGTAGTGCTTCAGCTGATGTAGTCGGGTCAAAGCAGTGTAACTGTAGACACTGCCCTGCTTACACTGACTGTTGCTGCCTTTCAGAAATCATCCCACAATGCCCCACGCTGGCAGTTAAGTCAGTGTGAGTGCTCCTAGTGAGGACACGCACAGCCAACACAAGGAACATAGTATGGACGTGTAAAACTGATTCGATTACTGTGGTGGCTATACATCCACGTAACTTAGGTCGACTTCATTTTGTAGCGTAGACTTTCCTTCAGCCTCTTCATTAAGTTCTTCAGAACTCTTGGCTGAATATCAACAGGTCCTGATGATTTACCACTCTTTATGGTGTAAAACAAGGAGGTGCAGAAGCAAACTGACAGACTAGTCACTGACTATATCTCATCTTTATTAACTGAAAAGAGTATGCCTGATGTTGGTACTGCCTCATCATTCTCTGTGGTGAAGAATGATACAAAGTAGTCATTTAGCTTCTCAGCAACGTCACTATGCTCCTTAAGAGCCCTACATAATCCCTGGAAGTCCACAGAATGCACCAATGCTATCACAAATTTCCTGTCTCTGATAAACAAAATAAATTTCCGTTCTTAAATATATGTTCATGTTTTAGGTTATATGTTCTTTCAGATTCCCTATTTGCCTTCTAATTACCATCTGGCATGCCCAAATATGGCTGCACTCATTGCTATTGTTCAGTGAACATTACTGATAAAAAAAACTTTAGGGGGAAGTTGAGTTATGTCCTTCTGAAATCCTCAATTACTTTTATTTGAAAAAATCTTTTGTATATGCCACAATATATCACTGCTGTGCTAGTATTCTGGGCACATGCCAAAGAGCAGTGGAGGATGCTGCACATCAGGACCAACACCATTCACATTAAAATAGCAGTCAATCATTTGAGTCCTTGTAATCAGACACTGAAGATCGTTCTTTTGCAAAGAGCAGTTAACTTGCCAGAAGTATATGAGGAAAAATAACAAAGCAACTCTCCCCCCACATGTTTCAGAGTAGCAGCCGTGTTAGTCTGTATCCACAAAAAGAAAAGAACAAGTCCTCCTTTTCTTTCTCCCCCCACACTGGTTTGTGTTCATTATGTATATTTTATTTTTTATTCAAATTAATGCCAGTGGGGTGTTAGGCTGCAATCAGGTTCTACCACAGTTCTTTATTGTATAGACAGGACCAGCTAACCACATATATAAACTGGCTGGCCAGTCCTATCTTCCAGGTCTATGTATAAGAGAAGACATCTGCTATTCTCTCCCTGGCACCAGCAACTGAAGTATTACCAGATAAATGCCCAGATCTGATCCCAGTGCACTGAACTGCACACATTCCAGTAGTTATTTCATAGATTTCAAACCATCTGCATATTCCAAGAGCCACAAAGAAATAGTTTAATATTAAAGTCTCCCTCTGGTAAACAAAAACAGATGCCTTCAAGTACAGAATTTAGCAAAGTACAGTTTTGTTTTTAAAAAAAACAAAACAAAAACCAGAGATTATGAGGTGTTGCATCATATCCAAAATATTTGGCAAGCTTAAAAATTCCAGATTAGCCGGAGGAAAGAAAGTAGGAAAGAAGAAGAAAAGGTAATAAATTCGAATATTTGAGGGGAGACTGTTATTTTGTTTATTGCTGTGCCAAACAGTGTGCCAGACGCTGTTGAGAATCATTCTGAATAACAAACTAGTAATGAATTTCTGTTTGTAAAATATTTTAGTATTTCAGAGTATGGATTTGCTGTGAATTATCACCAATGCCAAATAGTTTATAAAGAGAAGTCTTTCATTATAGAGTTCATAGTAATCTTCAGCAGCACTATCCCTCTCACAGAAAAGCAAGTAGACCCTAGTAATATGGAATACTTCCAACAAATTATTAATCTGTTTTCCTCTTTGCAAGGCAACACTGCTGCTACTTTTTCACTAAAGATTCTAAAATATACAAGATATCACATTTATATAGTTGCTTTGATTCTGAAGATGCCAAAATGCCTTAACATATATAAGGCTGATACTTTAAAATGCTATCTTAAGAGCACTGACTTCATTCATCACTAAAATCCTACCACCATGTCAGCTGTTTCACAGCGCACTACAATACCAGACACCAACAATGAACAGTTTAGGTCTAGTGGTGGCAAATAATATTGCATCTAATTAAAACTGCAGAGGGCCTTTCAACAGACAGAGTAATCATCCAAAAAGGAATCTGAGTAGAATACCATGATTTACTATTCTACATTTGCAAAAGCGCCAAGAAATATTTAATAACTGAAAGTTGAAAGGACCTCAGTTTCATATCTCATCAAAGAGATGGCACTCCCAGCAGCACAATTTCATCTACTAGGACACTGACTGACCAAGTTGACTCAGAGGGGAGAGTGCCACCTAATGAATCACCAATAGTTTCTTGCAGCACCTTTGTCTTCCTCGGAGATCTCAAATATGACCACTGATTGAGTCTAATTAACTTGCAATGCTGACAAAATCACAGCTGCAGGTATAACTGCAGTGATATGATGGGCTTGATTGTCTCCTCTATCACTGCAGATGGGATCCTTAGAGGTATTTCCTGCTCAAACACACATCCACAAACTCACCCTTGCAGAAGCCCCTCTTTCAGAATGCCATCAGGAGTTTTATAGGACTTCAGAGGGACACAATGGGGACAATTATTTAGAAACGTTTCAAGATCAACCTCCGTTTCCTGGCACACCTAAATTCCTCCTGTGGGAAATCTACATAGGACAGTACAATGTAACTTAGATATCTTTGTTAGACTAGCTACTGTAGCAATCCAACCTGTCAACCTAAGGTGCTGAAGATGAACCAATCACTATAAGGCAGTATGGGTCATTTGACTGCCAGCCCATTACTAGACTTTCAGAACAAGCCAAGTGGCATTTTAAGTAAAAATTAATAGGGAAAGGATTACAGACTGCACCACCCTCCAATCTTTCACTAGATTGAAGATTACAGGGAAATATTACCATATGCAGTAAAAGCTGTTTTATCAGGCTTTAGGAGAATGGGAGGGTGCCAGTAAGTGAAAAATGCCAGTTACCTAAGAGGGAGGGAGTTTGGGTGCGGGAGAGGATGTGGGGCTGGGGCGTGGGAGGGGGCTCTGGGAGGGAGTTTGAGTGTGGGAGGGGTCTCGGGGCAGGGGGTTGAGGCGTGGAAGGGGGCTGGGGATTCCAGATGTGTGGGGTGCTCACCTCAGGCAGCTCCCCACAAGCGGCGACCTGTCCCAGATGCTCCTAGGCAGAGGCAGGGCAGGTGGCTCTGTGTGCTGCCCCCACCCTGCCCTGAGTACTGGCTCCACAGCTCCCATTGGCTGGGAAGTGCGGCCAAAGGGACCCATTGGGGCAGCACCTAGGGGCAGAGTTAGCGTGCAGAGCCACCTAGCCACTCCTCTGCCTAGGAGCAGCAGGCACAGGTCGCCACTTGCAGCGAGCTGCCCGAGGTGAGTACCCCCTGGATCCTGAACCCTGGAATCCCTCCCACCCCCCAACCCTCTCCCACACTTTGAACCCCTCATGGTGTTCCTCCACCTAGGAAAAGCAAGGACATGTCAACGCTTCTGGGGAGCCACACGAAGCCAGGCAGGGAGCCTGCCGGCCCCACACCAACCAGACTATAAACCAGACTTTCTAGGAAGATTAGAAATGCCGGTATACAGAGTTTTCCAGTTGGTATAGGGATGGATAACACAGCTTTTACTGTAAATGAAAGACCCAACACACCATATACATATAATAGACACACACATCTTCCTCACACCACATTACCAACAATACATTTGGCAATATATTAACAATGGGGTTTGGGGGCAGAAGGGAATAGGATAATCCATTTTTGTTTTGATTGTTTACCCAAAACAGTTTCAATAGATTTACAGAAAAGTTCATTCAAGGCCTGAAGCATTAACATCAGTGGCAGGCAACCTGCGGTCTGCACGCGGCCCATCAGGGTAATCCGCTGGCGGGCCACGAGACAGTTTGTTTACATTGGCACAGCCGCCCGCAGCTCCCAGTGGCCGCAGTTCGCCGTTCCTGGCCAATGGGAGCTGCGGGAAGCAGCTGCCAGCACGTCCCTGTGGCCCGCTCCACTTCCCGCAACGCCATTGACCGGGAACAGGAAACCGCAGCCACTGAGATGTGGGCGGCCATGCCAATGTAAACAAACTGTCTTGCGGCCTGCCAGCGAATTACCCTAATGGGCTACGTGCAGCCTGCAGGCTGTCCACCACTGATTAACAATATATTACTATACAGACAACAAGTCAAAGTGTGTGTTTTTTTTGTTGGTTTTTTTTTAGAATAAGAATTCTGTCTGGTAGAATATCAGAGTGGTGGAATGGATGATCAGGTGGTCCTTAGAAGATTACTGAGACTTTCACCTCTAAGTCAGTCTATATCACTACGGACCAATAATCTTCGCCACCTACTGGCTGTCTGGCCATAACCTGTATGAAAGGAGTTTGTGGTCTCATTCCAGTTTCCTGCTGAACCACAGAAGAGACCTGTATGTGCATGATCAAATGCATGTTAATCGCAGATATGTCCTTTTGATTAAGATCAGTTTTACTAGAGACCAAAAGGTGACTACGGCATAAAAAAAAAGTAGCACCTTGATTAGCAATAATTTCTATTTTTGGTACAAAACCAAGCAGGTGTGTCAATGACTTAATGGAGTTGAATACCATTTATTTTTAAACAACATTTTGGGTACAATTCAAATATGTCCTGGTCCACTCTAGTACTGAACTGCAGTTAAGGTCAGCACTTCTTTGGAGAACCTTACAGTACGTTTGCAGTAAGGACTGAGCAACTAGAAACAGAAGCCAGCTAGCCAGATTACATAGGATTGGCATCTCACTGAAATACTAACCATTACTATAAAATTATCAAACTTTTTGATTTAATTAGAAACTGTTAAAAAAAACCCAAGGACTTGTACTTTCCGTTTTTTTAAAAAGACAGATACAAAAGTTATACTGGACAAACATCCATAAGGAACCTCCTAACATTTCACAAATAAAATTCACTCCTCTCTACCCACTTATATCCCCATTCAACCTCTACAGGAAAAGGTTGGGAAAAAAATAGTAGGTCTAGCAGTATCTCCTGAAGTTCAACAAATTAGTTTGTCTAATTTTGCCACCAAATTGCTCCCATTCCCTCTTCAAACTGGGGCACTGTTTTTTTATAGGCCTTTATAAGCACCAAGTCACCTGGGTATTCAAGTTCTATCACCATATCCATGCCCTAGGCTGATTACCGTTGTCAAGGTATGACACAAGGGGAGACAGTCACAAATATTGAGAATTTACTAGGTCAAACACCACCTTAAATTTCTCTGGAAAACCAACTGAAAACCAGAGCAGATCATATATGGAAGCCATAGAAATATAATGCTTCTTCACAAAAAAAGAGCATTATACTTTTTAAATTGGTTCTTTGATTTAAAAAGTCACTGGTGTTTAAGTAAAATTTCACTCCAGTGGCCAATTTAAAGGAATACTATATTCCTATTACTATTCCAGCATAACCTAGAGGCCCTAAAAGAGATTGTATAGTGCCTAGCACAACTGAGCTCCAAACAGAGAAGACCTGTCCCTTCTCCTAAGAACATTTTTTTTTTTTTTGGGGGGGGGGGGGGAGGGCAGCGACTAAAAAACTTAACACAATAGTTGTGGCTTTCCTCCCACCCTAAAATTTCAAGTTATATTTTAGTAAAACACTGGTGTTGGAAACTTAAAACAGCAGCAGTATTTGGGTAATATATGAGAGCTAGAAAGTAAAACTCACCAATCTAATGTTATTGTCTAACATGAATAAAATACAAAGAGCAAACACACAGCACCAATGGGTGAGAATTAAGTGGCATTTTTAAAAGCTACCCTTCTTAATGATCCTGAGATGTTTTTAACACAAGTAAAGGGATATTAAACAAACAACTGTTTTAAGATGATCGTTTCAAAAGTCATCTGAGCAGCACTGCCAGCTCAAGGAGTCAGAAAGAGAGACAATCTGCAAAAACAATCACAGTAGCATTGGTGTTCACATGCTTTTGTCAGTAACTCCTGAGCCACTTCACCGTAAGTTGCACTAGCTGCCACAGACAGGGCTCTGACTGTTCAGAGTAAGCATGCAAAGCATTTTGTCACTGGACTGAGACGCTTTATTACCCCCTGGGTCTGTTTTCTGGACGGGAAAGGAAAGACAGAGCCAGGCAGCCGAGGGCGGGCAGAGAGGCGTTACGTTTCCACCGGCTGAGGAGGGTTCGCACCATGGGTGCGAGGAGTCGGGGTGCGGGGAGGCTGCCGCACCCCCCGGCTGGAAGTGGTTCCCATCACAGAACAGCGTTGACCGTGGAGTTCAATGGCTCTCGGCAGCCTCACGACACAAACGGCTCCAGCGCCCCTGCTTCCTGTCCCCGCAAAATCCTTTAGACGCGGGGGACCCACCCAGGCGCCGGGGACGGGGACTGACTTCTCACGCGGTGACTGACATTTCGGGGCAGCGGTTTCTCAAGAGCCCGCAGAAAGGCCGGGGCGAGGCCGGGGCCCGCAGGGAAGGCACTGACCAAAGCACAGTGACCGGGGCCGCGGGGGGGGAGCCAGCCGAGCCACAACATGTGCGACACACACACACCGCCCCGCCCCAGAGCTGGAGGGGGAAGGGCTCAGCTGTCACTGTCGCCTCTGGCGCGCGTGCGGGGCGAAGCGTCCCCGTCCCCCCCCCCAGCGCCCGGCAGCTCCGAGCGCCCGGCAACGCCCGCCCCCCCCCACGGCTGCCCCTCCCCCCGCTCACCTAGGTAGTGTCTCCGCAGCAGACCGGGCTCCTCCAGCCCCAGGCTCCGCTTCCGCACGTCCCACAGCAGGTGAGGGCAGCACCCCCGGGACATGGCACCGCGGGGAGGGGAGGCTCAGACTCTCCGCCGGCGGCAGCCGCCCCCCACGCTCACCATGGAGACCCGGCCGCCCGCCCTCCCGCCCGCGCGGTGCTCGCTCGCTCGCGCACGCACCCGCCCGCCGCCGAGGAACGAGCAACAGCGGCAGCTCCTCCGCTCCCCGCCCCCATCGCACCCCGCCCCTGACTCCGCCCCTGCCCCTGCCCCGTTCACAGCGCTCGAGACTTACACCTATCGCGAGAACGCGACCATTCGGCTTTGTGGATGTGGGCGGTGAAGTCAGACAAGCGGCCGTCTTGTATTTGGGCACACAAAGCCGCCTGCTCTTCCAATGTCTTTCATCGGCGACTGCCATCTTGGCCGGGGCACCGAAGCGTGAAGGCAGCCATGTTTAGTTTGGGTAGCACGGTAGCCGGAATGGAAAAGGATGTTCCTGCCCTTATCAAAGATGGCCGGAAACCCCCCTCCCCCGCCATAGCGTCAGCTCTCTCCACGCAGGGAGGGGCGCCAAGGGAGAAGGAGGCCCTGTTAGCGAATAGCGCTCGGCGAGCTGTTCGACCCCGCCCCCTCGCCTCCCAGCGGACCAATCAGCGTGAAGTAGAGCTGGGGCCTCCTCTGGCGAAGCGGCGCCGGGACGCGAAGGGCGGCTCGCGGGGCGGGAGGGTCAGAGGGAAGCCGAAGGACTGCGGGTCGCGGAGGGACGTCGGAGCAGCCGCTGTTCCTGGGACCCCAGACCAGCCCGGGGGCCTCTCTCCTCTCCCCGCCGACATGGCCGCGGTCGCGGGGCTCCGCGCTTCCTACCACCGGCTGCTTGACCGCATCGAGCTCAAGCTGCCGCCGCGGCTGCGACCCCTGTACAACCACCCGGCAGGTACCGGCCGCGCCCCCCGGGGCGGATCGGGGAGGGCTGCGGCTGCGCCCCCCTTTCGGCTGGGCAGGGCGGGGCCCCGGTCATCCTGCCCGAGGGGATGACGAGCGCTCGGGGCTCCCGGCTGGGCGCGCCCCGGCCTGTGCCCGGCGCTGGCTGCGGGGCGGCGGTCCCGGGCCTGAGGCGCTGGGAGCCCCCATCCTCCCCCGCCCCCAGCGCGGCACGGAGAGGGTGCGGAGCCGGAGCCCGGCCGGGCCTCGCTGTGACCTTGGGCTGGTGACTCCATCTCTGCACCTCGGTTTCCTTGGCCTGTGGGAGGGCAGGGTGGTACCGCCCGGCACCTGCTTCCTTCCTGACAGACTGGCAGCCCTGCGAGACCTTGGGCCGGGAACAGTGGCAGGTCGAGGCCCCAGGTCTCCCCACCTACCGGGCCGGGTGTGCGGGGCGGGCAGACAGAAGTTGGGTTTCTAAATTATCGTTTTTTAATAGTAAATGGGGCAAACTTTTGAGGCTTTGCTCTCCTCTAGGACAAGGCAGCTCATAAAGGGCTTAAGATAAAGGGCCTTCTGTTAAGGACGGTTCAGCTGTGGGATGAGCTGTTGGGGGAGTTCAGTCCGATCCGGAGCCTAGCTGCCTTCCGGGAGTGTTACACGATCTCTTTGGAAAAGCTCTCTGATCTTCACCAGAAAGACTTTCTTTAAACGTGTCTCTATTCCAAGTAGAGCTTCCTGTAACCAGAAAAGGGAGAAAAGCAGAAGATCCTGTAGAGTCTAGTAGGCACTTGGACATACAGACCTGGGTACTGGGGAACTTGCTAAGAGTACAGGGATGGATGTAATGGATCACTATACAATACAATAACTAAGGGATCCTATAGTATCTTATTGCTTTTCTGATCTTGAAATGCACTTTGTAGTCTCAATGATCAGTAATATTAATTTTTGAAGGAACCCAGGTGGATTTAAAATCTTTTTTGAGGCCGGGAACCTATTAGACATTAGGATATCACCTACAAATATGCCACTACAGGATTGTTGCTGTGGTATTTAGCATCAAATTGACAGTCACTAGATTTTTTTTTTCTTTAAGAGTTTGTCTACACTTCTATAGAGTATATGAGAGGAGTATGGGGGGGGGGGAAGTATTGGGGAAACGATGAGTGGTATTGTTGCTCTAACACAAATTAGCAAGTTTACTTTACTTATGGGAACATCCTCCCCTTTTTTTAAAAAAAAAATCCAAAATCTTGTGACTCTTCATTAACTGCAGTGGGGTTTCTAGCTATTTACAACACGTGAACATATTAAGTGTGTTGTTACTGCCATTTTACAAATAGTGTAATAATACAATAGAGATGATGCTGACACAGATTTGAACTTGTTAACCATAATTGTCTTTGGATCAATCTGACCGAGAAAAGGGAAAAGAAACAGTAGGGATCTCCTATCTTGAAGTATAATCCCTTTTAAAACAAACTGCCGCTTGTCTTCTTTTTCTTATCTGAAATGAGCCACTTCGGCTCAACCTTTGGCTTCCCCTGTGTTGCAGGTTCAGAAGCTAATGCTCTGTAGTTGAAGTAGCTCTAAAATAAAAAGCCAATGACATTTCTATTTAAATAAAAAACTACCTTCACCTGCTTTTTTTTTTTTCCACCTCCCCTCAAGCAAATGTTGTGTTAATGGCTAGAGGAGAGTAGGGGGCAACAAATTTCAATTATTTTGTTGTAGAGTTTGCCATTTATACAGTACAAAGTAAAGCTTTTTTTCTAGCTGGCAAAACAAATAAGTGAATATGTCTTGTCTATTCATGAGTGATGTATACCACTGGAGCTATTTCATGAATTGTGTGGATCTCTGTACTATCTTGCATTTCCCCAGGAGTTTAGATTTGAGCCAGCAAGTGTCCACAATTAATTGGTAGCAGTTGTCCTGTTTAGTGCCCTTTTATGGGGGTAGGGAGAAAATGAGGAGAAAGGTCTTGAGACAGGAGAATCCAAGAAGATAAGTGGATTGATCATGTGTCTTGATGGCCTTAAGAAGAGACATGCTTATCTACTCTTTATGTGACAGATTCTATGCGTATACCCGGGAGCAGGAGTCTCAAGGAGTGCTATGTTTGAGGGAAGAAGTTGGCCAGACATTCAAAATGACTATAGTTAACAAATAGAAGATACTGAGGAAAATAGAAGTGCATGCTTTCGTGCTGGTTTAAAAAAACAGACAATTGTTGTCAAGGTAGATAACACAACTGAATAACTACAATACCATATAAAGAAAAGGAGTACTTGTGGCACCTTAGAGACTAACCAATTTATTTGAGCATAAGCTTTCGTGAGCTACAGCTCACTTCATCGGATGCATACTGTGGAAGGTACAGAAGATCTTTTTATACACACAAACCATGAAAAAATGGGTGTTTACCACTACAAAAGGTTTTCTCTCCCCACACCCCACTCTCCTGCTGGTAATAGCTTATCGAAAGTGATCACTCTCCTTACAATGTGTATGATAATCAAGGTGGGCCATTTCCAGCACAAATCCAGGTTTTCTCACCCCCCCCCTTTTTTTTTCTCCCCCCTTCTGTACCTGCTCTATAGATAGAGAGCTTCGTCTCCAGGGCTATTGGGCACATTTAACTAGAACAAAAGCCATCCAACATGAAAACATACTTTTTTGTCCTAAAAGGAAAGCGCTTAATGTACAGTCATCTGTCCTTGGTGAGGCCTAGTTTGATGGCCTCGTTTGATAAGTGACTTTTTACCTAGATTCTAAATTGTTTGTCTAAGAGAAATCCCTTTACTTTGACCTGGAGAACACTTTTTGGATGAAATACTAAAAAAAAAAAATCTTGCATTTGGGTAATGTTTTTCAAACTAATTAAGATGGCTAGAGGACAGTGAAAGCTTCTGACAAATGTGAGGTGCAAAGCCAACTCCTCCACTTCCAATTGGCTGCCACTTGATGGAAAACTAGTGTTAGCAGCAGAGAGATGTGACTTGGCTTGTGTTCTGTCATGTGTTCACTGTTTAAAGCTTCTTAATCAGGGATGGATAGTCAGATTTCAACAAGGGATTCATGAACAAAGCAGAGCCCATCTCTTGGTGTGAATTATATATTACTTCATCCGTGTACTGTGTGTTTCTTGTTAGGAGCAGGAAGCATATATTCAAACTAAGATCTTGTATTTTTATGACCCAAATTTATCCCTGATGTAATAATAGTTACACTAGGGACGAATTCAGTTCAGTAAGCATAGATATGTGTAATACATTCCAAGCTTCATAAAGTGTCTTTAGTCAATTTATTTTTATTATGATCAAAATGCATGTGGAGGCTATCAATTAATCAAAACAGAGCTTTTGTCACATTCTTGAGTTACTTCTCTTCTGAGGAAGACCTTGCAAACAGCGGTTCTCTCCCTCCTCTTGAGTTTCTGAACCAGCTCACTGTCATTTTAAAACTCCATTAATAATTTGAGGAGTATTTTCTTAAGGGTTTTGTCAAGATATTTTTTTCAAGTATTAGTTTAAAATTCCAATCAGATTCCTATGCAACTTTTTCCCTCAAATGCATGTGTACTGGCTTATCGGCTTTGTTACTGATAGACCATTGCCTTTGCTGCAGGGACACTGAAGTATTTTTAGGGAAAAATACGTAGAAAATAATCAGATGTTTGCATACATACATGCTTGGAAGCTTACAGACCCTATCACAAATACTAAACATAACTTGAACAGGCATCTTCCTGAATGTAGGAGTAAAACATCACCCACACCAGCATAAATGAACATGAAAATAATGTTTGTGAAAAACCCCACCGTAATCTGGAAGAAATAGGTACTAGACTTTACTGTATGGAAGGATGCCACCGATGCTCAGGCAAACATATGAGAAAGAAAGCATTTGAATTTGGGAGGCCCTTGATTAAGATTATGCTATGAACATTTAGCACTTGAGCCTACCAGTTGCTTTCACAGGTGAACGTAAATCCATGGCCCGGCCCTCAGACTGGTCTTCTCTTTCTTAAGGCTTTAAATACTATGAACTTGACATGCAGTCAGTGAATAAACAAGCAGTGCATTTCCTCAACCCTGTGTGCCACTCCAGGTTCCAAAATAAATACAGCCACATCCTCTGTAGCAAGAAACTATCCAGGCACCCTCCCTGGGAAGATCCTAAGACATAGCTGGAAGAAGTAGGTCAGACTTTAGACCTGTCTGCCATTAGTGTTGCAAATGTAAAAGGTCTAGAAAGTGGATGGGAGGGAAAAGCTTAAACAGGAGTAAGGCTATGGGTGAGTTTCCACACTGAGGGAGAAGTCCTAGCAGACATGTTTAAACCTGATTTAGTAGAGAAACTTCCCAGACCTTGTAGAAGGGGCCAGGTAAGGAAGCTTTCTATGCTATATAATCTATAGAATAAGATTCAAGAATTGTCACTCTGTAGTCCAGGGGTGGGCAAACGTTTTGGCCAGAGGGCCACATGTTGGTATGAAAATTGTATGGTGGGCCATGACTGCTCACGAAATTGGGGTTGGGGTGCAGGAGTGGGTGAGGGCTGGCTGGGGGTGTGGGCTCTGGGGTGGGGCCGGAAATGAGGAGTTCAGGGTGCAGGAGGGGGCTCTGGGCAGGGCATTGGGGTGCATGGGGGGGTGGGCTCCAGCTGGAGGTGAGGGCTCTGGAGTGAGGCTGGGGATGAGGGATTTGGGGTGTAAGAGGGTGCTCCAGGCTGGGGCCAAGGGGTTCAGAGGGCAGGCGAGGGATCAGGGCTGGGGCATGGGGGAGGGTGAGGGCGAGGGCTGGGCGTGCAGGCTCTGGGGTGGGGCCAGAAATGAGGAGTTCAGGCTGGGGCAGGTGGTTGGGGTTCAGGATAGGAATCAGGGCTGGGGTTGGGGCACGGGAGAGGTGCAGGCTCTGGGCGGTGCTTACCTGAAGCAGCTCCTGGAAGCAGCAGCATGTCCCTCCCCCTCTGCTCCTATGCAAAGGTGTGGCCAGGCAGTGCTGCGCTGTCTGCAGGCACTGCCCCTGCAGCTCCCATTAGCTGCAGTTCCCAGCCAATGTGACTGCGGGGGTGGTGCTTGGGGGGGCTGTGCGCGCAACCCCCTGGTTGCCCCTAAGCTTAGGAGCCGGAGGCCGGACATGCTGCTGCTTCCAGGAGCCTTGGCATATGCACGCGGAGCGACCTTGGACCCCGCTCCCCAGCTGGAGTCCAGGAGCAGGCCAAGCCCTAGACCCTCCTCCCCATCAGGAGCTCGAGGGCTGGTTTAAACCAGCTGGAGGGCCGGATGTGGCCCTTGGGCCATAGTTTGCCCCCCTCTTTTGTAGCCTGTGATGTCTGAGTCAGTATGATGTGATGGAAACAGCTACAGTCATGGTTGAAAGCTCTTTATTTAGAATATCACCAGGTTCAATCATCACTGGGCCCTGCGAAAACCAGATGGAATGTTGGAGTCTGAAGGTTCTGTGGCAGCTGGAATATGACCGTTAATCAGAGAAGGTGGAAGCAACAGCTATTTGGGGTAACAAAGATGACTGTGCCTCCAGCCAGGGGGCAGCACCATGCCCAAACTTTGGGGAACATGTACAACAGCATCACTGCTCACTACATCACGCTACATGGAACCAAGAGCCCTAATTTAGGGGCAGGGGTGGGGGGGTTTACGCATGTGACTTTGAATTGCACCTGTACAACAGCATGGACTTGCAGCTACTAGTACCTTCTAATGACCTGCTATATCTGCCTTCAGTCTATTTACTGTATTCGGGAGGCTCTCCCTTATGAAGAGAACTTAGTATAATATGCTGGTATTTCACACTTAGTATAGTCATGAATGCTTTTAGTCTTTGATTGTTGAGTAGAATGTCAGTGTCACAAACTTTATAATTTAGAAATTTAAAACCTATGTAGAAGTGCAAGCTACCAGTGCTTATTGTAAAACTAGATCTGTGAATCTAGTAGCATATTACAAAGGCAAAGTTACAGCTTGCATTGTTAGGCTGTTCTAGCAAACTTCAGGAGTTGCAAAGCCTTTATACAGTATAAGAATAACTCCATTTGAGTTTTCATGTTTACCAAGTAATTGTCTCCTAATGAGGCTTGATTTACTAGTGCCAGCATAATACACTGCTGCTACTCTGTATAAGGCATTTTTCCCACAATGTAGGCTGACTTAAAAATCTAATTTAGGGCACAAATCTTGAATGCAATGGAGTACAGAATATTGTTCTTTAAATCCTGCTGAGTATTCATTTACTTACAATACTTACTCTTGGTGTGAGTGTGGGTGCATGACACTCCAAGAACTACTGTTTAAGCCATCGATACCCACTGACACCCCTGCCCCTGTTGTATTATACCCTACTGACTCACATCTGTGCTTGCCTGCTAGTACATTTCTTAAACAGGCATTTTTATTAGAGTATGAGAATATGCAGTGTTCATCCTAACCGGTACCTAGGGACATTTGCAGCTGATGTTCCCTTGCTGACCCAAATGCTGGGTCAGGTCACATAATTGTTGTTTCTTTTTTATAAATGAGTGAGAACAGCAAGAGCCTTTTAGGAGAGGGGATAATGAGCCTGGCATCCCCTAGAGGAGTCTTGCCTATTGTTTAAAATGAATGGTACTAACGTGCATTAACCATAATTACACTCATAATGTAACATGGCAACTGTGAAAATAAAAAACTGCAGCACCATTGATGTAAGTCAACACAACCAGATTGTCTTAGATTGACAAGTACCTGCTTACTGCATGGAACAATGTGACATTGTGACAGTATTTTTATCAAATATTACATGCTAAATCTGTCTGAATTTGAGATCTCCATCTAAGCTTTCTGGAATCTTTCCCTTGCTCCTTTTTCAGCATACAGCTAGTCTCTAATTCTGCAAGTCCATTGAGAACTCTGCTGTATTCTAGGAAATTGATAAATAAAAGGAGTGTTTGATGGCACTATGTGTAAGTTGCAGCTGTGAGAAGTCTTAGATAAGCTCACTAATATTTTATTATGCTGCAAGAGATCAGTCTTGGTATCCTAAATGTACCCAGTACTATACAATGCATAAAATGTAACACATCCTTGTCCTGAAGAACTTCTTGTCCAAAAACACATGGGTGAATTCAGACAGAACAAACTGAATGGGCTGTGGGCTTTAATCTGTTAACAAAACTGCAGTACGGTCCTGGTTTAACTTGGTACTTCAGAATCAATTCATGTGTTTCACTTAGTTTGCATTACATTCTACACATTTGCTTAAGAGTCCTGAGAACTTTCTACTTTTAATATAAGGGTACAATCTTGTTAACCTGTCCCAAAAACTGAGACCATTGTAGATGGTTTTAATTTCACTGGTCAACAAATGAACAGTCTGAGTATTTAATGCCAGTTTTGTGGGACCTCAAAGGATTTAGACTGACTCAGAAGCAGTTAGTTCTGCTGAAAGTGATGCTGGTACACTAACCAAGATCTTTCCATGAGAAGATAACTGCTATTTAAAAAATATTGAATGTTATATACTCCATCTGCACCATAAATATGCCCAGCCAGGTAGAATTGTTTTCACTTCCAAACCAGAGCAGAAAAATACAGGTCTTTTTTGCACCCCAGTGTCTCCCACAGTTCTGGACATCTGGGCCGTTCCTCTCCACTCTGCAGCTTACAGAGGCAGATCAATGTTTTGACACCACATGATCTGGTTACGCATCCTCATGCACCATATTCTATTGCTCCCTGGCACGAGGCAGTTGGTGGTCAATTGCTCCAGCCCCTATTCTGTGTGGTTGGCGGGGTGGGGGTGGTTGTTGGTGTGTTGTGTTTTTTGTTTTCTTCCTCTCCTATTCAGTTTGGGCAATAGGGAGCAGTTTTTGTTTCATCTTATACCTCCCTGGATTGGTTAATGCTCTAATAGTTTAGCCTACCCTCCATCTCCATTGCAGTGCCTCCCTGCCAGCTCCTCTGCCCCTATACAGGCATGGCAGAGCAGCCAAGAAAGCACCATGTCAAAGTCAAGTAGTATCTGTGTGAAGCAACCTTCCAAGGTTCAGCAGATGGCAACTTGTGCCCAGACTGTGCCTGACCAACCAACGCTAACTCCATTAGGTCCTGGGGTTATAAGTTGGACAGGCAGATGGGGTCCCCTTCCCAGCAAAGTAGCTACAACTCCAGCATGAGACAAATGGAGCAGAACCCCATTCAAGATCAAGGTGAAGCTCCAAAAGTGAGGAGCTGGACCCCAGCCAGTCCACGTGGAGGGGTAAGTCCCAAGGGATGCCTGGAGAACAAAGAGAGGTTTGTGGGGTCACACATCCTCCCTGGTCTAAGAAGGGGGCCTGAGTGCTCTGGAGAAAGAAGCAGAGCTTCCAATCAGCCTTCCTCCCTCCCTCCCAGTTTGCTCAGGGGCGTTCTGACAAGTCCCTTCCCCTCCCCAAGGAAAATGAGACCCAGCAGGGTTTCAGATATGGCACATGCTTCCAAACTTAAGCACATCTAACAGATGCATACCTCCATATCCTCATCAGATCATGCCCCTGCAGACTTCTGAGGTTTGACTGCAGCACAAAACATCAGTACCAAACGTTCCCATTTAGATGATAGTAGTGATCCTAGCTAGACTTAGCTTGCAGGGAATCTATCTGAACCTTCCTGAATGACATCTTGAATAGTGCTCCATTGCAGTCAGTGGAGCACAAAGCCATGTCTCAGATGTTGAATCTCCTGCAGGTGCATGGCTTCATCAGTGTCCAAAAAAGTGTCTTGATTCCATCCACCAGACTAAGTCATCTGGGCACAGAAATAGATACCTCAGTAGCAAAGCTCTACTCCTCCTCATAAGAGAGGCTCCAGAAAATCCAGAATTCTGTCATCTTGCTCCAGAGCTGCGGAAAGCCTCCGATAGCACTATGTCTTAAACTGCTGGGCCTCTGATGTCATGGATAGGGATTGCTCCATGGCCACATATCAGATGCCTTCAAGCCTTTATCCTAAAGGGGTGGGACAACTCCCTGGAATGCATGAAAGATCAAATATGGGTTCCAACACAGGAGATCAACTCCCTACAGTGGTGATCAGCCCACAATACTGTCCACAAAGGTATGCCCATCTTGCTTCCAGATCCTCTAGTTGAGTTGCTCTCAACGTTTCCAGACTACTGTATCTCTTTCAGGAGTCCCCCAAGTTTCACCTCACTTAAAAATTACTTGCTTACAAAATCAGACATAAGTGTCACAACAACTATTAGTGAAAATTGTCTACTTTCTCACTTTTACCATGTAATTATAAAATAAATCAATTTGAATATAAAAATTTTACTTGCATTTCAGTGTACAGTATATAGATCAGTATAAACAAGTCACTGTCTGTATGAACTTTTAGTTTGTACTGATTTCACTGGGGCATTTTATGTAGCCTATTGTAAAACTAGGCAAATATCTAGATGAGTTGATATACCTCCTGGAAGACCTTTGCATACCCCAGGGGTACATGTAGTCCTGGTTGAGAACCACTACTCTAGTTCTCACACCTTGCGGCAACCTGGAGGACTGGGAAGTACACTTGAACCCAAACAGCTCACAGCATAAACCTTCTAGAGCTGAATGTGGGCAAGCTGACTCTGATTTCCAGTCTGTCCTAGAGGAGAAAAGAGTCCCAAGTTCAGTCAGACAACATAACTACGGGTGTATATTTAAGCAACCAAGGCAAAACAAAGTCAGGTGCTACATGTGGAAGCAGTGGAAATAATGAGGCGCAGGGAGCAATTTCTCTTAACTTCAGAGTGATCTCTCAAAAGGGGATCTGTACTGAAAGGTGGACTGGCTCAGCAGGGTCAACAGCTCCTAGTGGTGCCTGAATCAGGAGGTTTTTGATTTCCTCACTCAAACGTTCAGCCTCCTTTCAGTGGACCTGTTTACGAATCATATGAATGCAAAGATACTGAAATACTTCACCAGGGAGACAGACTCTGGAGCCATGGAGACCAATGTCTTATCACATAGTTGGCCAAAGAACCTAGTCCCGGGGTTCTCAAACTGGGGGTTGTGACCACTCAGGGGGTCGTGAGTACATGCTTACTCCTCTGTCTGGTCCAGATTCAACTACAGGTGTCAAGAGCACAAGACAAATCCAGGAATCCTAACCATTTTGGATTTTCTCTAAGAAGGCATAGATAGCCCAGAATCATTACATGCCAGATCTGTTTTTAGCAGCGTGCTATTCACAGGATCCTTGTGCTTCCTGGCAGATAGCCCCCAGGTAGCCAGATTCCTTCACGCAGTCCAGTTAGCCAGCCCAGCGGTCAGCCCATTCTTTCCAAAATGGGACCTACTACTGGTATTGAGGGCCTTGACCAGCCCATCCCTTTGACATCAGTGTCGGCATTTTACTTATCCGTTAAGATTTTGTTTCTTAACTCTGCCAGCTTTGAAACTTGTCTGACAGATGTGGCAGCTATTATCTCTTCAGGTGCCTTAAAGCTTGCTCCATGAGGCTAAGGTAGTACTCAGGTCTCCAGAAAATCCATTCTTCCTAAGGTGAATTCCTCCTTCCATACTTCCCAAGAGTTTTATGCTTCCTTTCTTCTATCCAAAACCTCAGTATCCAACTGAAAAGATGTAGCACACCTTAGATGTCAGTGTGTTGAAAATCTGTCTCTAGCTTACAGAATCCACAGAAAGATTGGGCTTTATTTGTGTCCTCCTTCCACCCAAAATGCCAGAGACTCAGAAGTTCCAAGTCCTCCGTTGCTGGGTGGAAGCCTATAAAGCATTTTAAATTCCTATCCTAGAAGGGATTAAGGTGCACCCCACAAGATCCCTAGCAACTTCAAGGGCAGAATGAGAAAGTGCGTCTGCTTCGGAAATTTGAAAAGGTCATAAGGTAATACCTTCTTGAATTGCTATGAGGTGGACTTTGTCTTCTGCAAAGGTCTCCTTTGGAAGGAAGGTGCTGCAGGTGGTAGCCCAGAAATAATGTAGCCTTTTGAGTGAGCTTTCAAACAGGAGGGTGGGTATTCCCTTCTTTCCTACCAAATTTTTTTCCATAACCCTCCCTACCACTGTTCACTGCTCATTACATCCCAGATGTCCAGAATTGTGGGAGATGCTGGACTGCATAATGTAAAACTTCTTACCATTAGTTTTCTTTTTGCTGGCAGCATCTCCCTCAATTCTGTCTTCCATAGATGGCTCATAGCCTAAGGTCAGATATTCAATCGTCTTTCTTGGTCTAAAGTATGTAGTTATTTTGTTAATTCTGAAAAATGTTATGCAAGTTCAAGTTTTACAGCTTTGCAATAAATCATTGGGCAGTAAGTGGGAGCAGAGGGGACATGGCCAGAGCCCATAGCACCAAAATGCTGATCCACCTCCTTGAGCTGCAGAGTTGAGGGGAGCCGCCCAAATGTCCAGAATTGTGGGAGGTGCTGCTGGAAGAAAGGAAATTATCAGCAAGTGATCTCTGTTCTACAAGCAGTATGGGTCTGGGAGCACAGTGCAAGAATGTAAAAACAGTTGTTGCTAAATATTTTATAGGGCTTGAATTGCTTCAAAGATGTGTGGCAACTGATTTTATAACCTTAAGTTACAGTGGTGATATGCTCCTGTACTCTTACTTTCACAGGGAATAGTTGCTGCCAGCAGTGACAATTAAAACATTTAGGACAATTTTTAATTGTGGGGAGCTAAAAATAAGGCACCTTGATTTTTTCCCTAGGGTCTATAGTCAATGGAAAGTCAGCAGACTTGGAAAGCAAGCTGCTGACTTAGATGCCTAACTTCTGCGACTTGAACTTGAAAGTTTTGACCCTTAGGTATGATGTGTATTTGGGAGACAAAAATACATAGGCATTTCTTGCCCTACATCTGCTCTCAGAATGTTGCACTCAAAGTCAATCAGAACTTAAGCTTCTACATAAATTAAACGCTCCTGAAAATTGTATCCACCATGTTCTGGATCAGTCAGACCTAAGATCCTGACTGTTCGTCGTCACTCAAGCGTTTTTGCATGCGGGTGAGGACAGTAGCCCTGCTGGGAAAATTCCAGTATGGATAATTACTTTTGCCTCCTGAATTCCACTTTTTAATCGTATATGGTGGTGGAGCAGATCTGTTGTCACACAAGAGATGGCTATACTACAGCTGTTGGTAGAGACACTGCTGATGAGAACATACCCAGGAAATCAGACTAAAGTACTTTGGAATTCATGGAGGAAAAAAACATTGTTATGTGGGACTAAAACTGTCATGAATTGCCATAAGAGCGGATCTACAAGTGATACAGCTTTTTGTATTGCCACTAGCTGGGACCTCACTTTTTTTTTTTTGTTCGCCACAGTTGCATTATTCACACTGCAGCTATTGGCTCACTTGCCAGTCTAATAACCTAGAAAACAAAATGGCCTTGGATACTACTGCTAAGACCGTAATGTTGAAGAGGGGTTGTGGGTCAGACTAGAAAGGCATTAGCAAAGCAGAGTAGAAAAGCTCTCCCTGTATGTACTGTGGTGTGCATGAGACAATACTGTTCCCTCAACTGTGGGATTCGTACCAATGCTTTAAAAAATACATTTTGGTACGATTACAGCTATATCTGAGTGTGTGGTTTATTATGCCTTAACTCAAATTGTTGCGGTTTTTTTTTTCCCTCCAGGTCCCAAAACAGTGTTTTTCTGGGCACCTGTTATGAAATGGGTAAGTATAAGAAGTCAGTTAACGTTTCTGTGGGTCAGGGAATGATTTTCAGCCACCCAGGAGGAAAGTGACTAGTTCTTGGTATGAATGGTCTTGGCCACGCCATCAAAGGATTTGCTATTAAGCTCCTAATTGTTTTTAAAATGTGGAATGAGTCCGAATGACTGTACCTTCACTGTAATGGTAGAGAGCACACGTGACAACAATTTGATTCTTGGAGGTCAGTGAGAGACACACTTTCACTGAAGAGCCCTCTGTGAAATAACTATTGCCAGGCCCAATGCAAAACTCCTTGTAAAGCAGTCCACCCCCAATGGAGTAGCATAACAATCCAGCCGTGTTTTTTTTCTTGGAAGTCAGTTGCTAAAACTGACTTCTTGAGATGACGGCCTAAAATGGGGAGGACTGCAAGGTCACTTTGAACAGACATGCTACAACTGGTGCCTCAGCACTACAACTGTAGTGAATCTAGGGCAAAGTTGAGTTTCTGAGACTCCGTTTATTCATACCAGGATGTACTTACATTTCTGCAATATCTTTGTTTAAACATATTCTAGCATATAACCTCTTTTTTAAAAAACACTGCCTAGGTAATAAGTGAAAGTAAATTACCATTCTGGTAAATGGGAACTCCTTGATTTTAGTGCAGTTCAACTTCCCTATAACAGTCCTCTGTTATGAAATTTAGTGGCTTGAGTCAACATGTCAGGTTTACATTCAGGGCTGTTCACTCTTGGTCCTCATCCATGTCAGCCTTTTAGTCTATTGTTGGCATTGGTTTTATGTCAAAAATGAGCTAACTAGTATTTGTAGAAAGGTATCTTTTGAAAATATTTACTATCTTTCAGGCCGTTTATGTCCAACAGTCAGATTACTCTTCCTCTCCTCATCCTTTGCTTTAGCTTTGGGTTTTTGTTTTTCCAGTAGATCTTTCTCTGTTTTATGCATAGCAGCAGTTTAGCTGATGCAGCATTACCAGTAGGCCTGTGCACTGTAATGCCATACCAGGCTTCCTGTGCCTCCACAACATTGCCCTCAAGCTGAAATTGGAATTATATGTAGCCTTCTGATAACATAACTGCCATAAAATGGCTTTTTCCCTGTATGTGAGGAGCTTGCTGTATTAATCTATATTAAGTAGATGTGTTGAAACTGTATCTTTTCCTAGATAAGTCCTGCATGGCTCTCCTAACGTATTAGGCAACATAAACCACATGATGCACTGAGAATACAACACAAGGCCTCTAGTTTCAAAAACACACAAGCCTCTGTCACTCAAGCCAAAGGAGTCCTTACTGACAGTAATACTAAGGTTTTGTCATCCTTAAGTGTTTTATGTTCTCTGTGTATATAAATCTCCCCACTGTATTTTCCACTGAATGCATTCGATGAAGTGAGCTGTAGCTCACGAAAGCTTATGCTCAAATAAATTGGTTAGTCTCTAAGGTGCCACAAGTCCTCCTTTTCTTTTTGCGGATACAAACTAACATGGCTGCTACTCTGAAACTTAAGTGACTAGAAGCTACAGTTGGATACTAAACAAGACTGATACTGTCCAGCAGAGGGCAGTGATACCACATGGTAAAATAGTAAGACGTTAGCCAGTATGTTAATCTTCCTTTTAGATAGTTTTAATAATCAGTGGCCCATCAATGTTTATTTCTCACTTTTCTTGAAGATGTGAGTTCTAGCTATTCTTGAAATAATTATTTTTCCAGCATTCCATTTACCTTTTTATAAAGCTTAAGGCACCTGGTGCCACACATGAAAGTGACAGTCCACTTTTTAAAAGTACATCTTCAAAAACTAGGTGTCTATTTAGACAAATTCCTATGTATGACCCATGGAAACCAATTTCTATCTTTGTATTTGAAAAATGGATGCCACTACTAGGCTGAAATAGTGTGTTGATTAACATATTGTTGAGTCTTGTGATAGTTGGTGTGTGTCTTAAACTCCGGGAGCTGGGGGGTTACGTGACTCTTTAGGAAGCTCAGCTTTCATCTTAAAATTTTAAGTTTCTAGCCCTCATAGTTCCAGAGAGAAGCTTAAACATGAACCCTAAAGGCTCAAAAACCAGAAGGTGAATAAAAACCCTAACCTATTAATTTTAAACAAATCTCATGATTTTGGGGGACCTGACTCAGGGAGCTGATTGTGGGGGGGCTACTGGTCCACCCTGGTTCCAAGCCCCCACCACTAGCTGCAACGGGCTGTTCTTCCTGCAAGCGGTGGACAAAGCAGGTGGCTGCCAAACCACGTTATAAGAGAGCATTGCACAACTTTAAACTAGCATGTTCCCTAATTGATCAGCAACGAAACAACGTTAACCGGGATGACTTTAAGTGAGGAGTTACTGTACTTAGCATCAGTGAACTGGTGCAGTAACTGCCAGTGTAAGTAGACTGTTGTGTAGGACTGGAAGCAAACTATAGGCCTAGCATTTCTGGGACACTAAGAACTCTGCCATATGCTCTACATTAAATATTTACACTTTGTGAGCGGAGGGCAAAAACACTGCCTACTGTACTATTGCAATGCTATAATAAAGATTGCAACTCCATTTTCTGAACTGGGAACACAGGACTTGCAATGCCAGATCAGACCAAGCATCCGTCTTGTCCAGTATCCTCAGAGTCCAGCACTGGACACAAGAAATCGCACAGTGGACAACTATGGAATACCCTGCTCAGAGGAGAGAAATATTATCCTATTCCTTGTCAGTTATTAGCTGGCTTATGCCCCAGAGTGTAAGTTTTGTACATGCTTGTGCATCACAAACTGCAATGGGCTCTCTGGATACTTCTGCACTTAGAGTGGTGTTGGTGACAAATAAGTGAAATAATTACTTTGCTGACTAAAGTTGGCTGTGTCTTTTCTTTACAGGGTTTGGTATGTGCTGGAATGGCTGATATGACCAGACCAGCAGAAAAACTCAGTACAGCACAGTCTGCAGTGTTAATGGCAACAGGTGAATGCATTCTGTTTCTACACCTCTGACCAGAATCCTCACCAGTTTGTAATCTTTTCTTCTTCATAAAGAATCTTCACCACAAGATTAATGCTCAATTATACATTAATCTGTTTCACAGATTCTATTATGTGCTAAAAAATTTAACTTCAGCCTTTTATCAAAAGATCCCTCTTTCTATGATAGGCCTAGATATTTTCTGATAACCTACTTATATTACAGAGAGGGCTGTAGGTACTCTGTGGCCATGAAATTCACCACAAAATCCACCCATTGCCAGGGCGTTGTTTCACAACTTCTGATAGTCACACATTGTCAAAAAGTCTCATACTTTAAAACTGAAAAGTAGGGACTATGTAAAACAACGCAGCATTAAAACAAATAATGCTGGGATATCTGCACTGACTGCCACCTGTGACTTCCTTTTTTTTTTTTAATTGAAGCTGCTGCACATTTTCTAGCCTGCTACCCCAGAGAGCCTCCAGTCTGGAACCTTGCTGCAGAATTAAGGTCCCGCTTGCTGAGGAGTGTACGGGGTTATCATGGCACTAATGATGTGATGTGTCCATATGTTTCTATTAGGACATGGTCGATGTGCTAGAACAGTTTGAATACCTTTTAGTGTCTGATCAACATTTCTCAAGTGATTTTTAATGTAATTAGATGCATATTTGAGTATTTAATGGTAATCTTTGCTTTGTATCCAACAGGCCTTATTTGGTCAAGATATTCTCTAGTTATTATTCCTAAAAACTGGGGTCTATTCACCGTGAATTTCTTTGTTGGCTGTGCCGGTGGTTCCCAGCTCTTTCGTATATGGAAGTATGTACATACTACTGGGAGGCTCTTCACTATAAATACTCTTTATTTGGGTGGCTTCTGAATTTCTAGTATTTGTTAGCACTCACTAAATAACAAACAGACCTAGGTAAAGGGAGTCAGGCTTAAACAATTGTATAAAAAAAATCTTGCAGAACTATTAACTTTGCACGCCCCAGGGAAAAATGTTGAGTGTTTTTATGCCAAGCAAATGGAGTTAAGGTTGTAAATATCTGGCATAACTAGAACAATTATAGATAAGCAAAACTTTTAAAGGGATGCTGTAACTTTAATCATAAACCTATTACCTAATATTTCAGAAGCAAATAGAATTTCTCTAGAGATATCTGTGCAGAATTCTCATTCCTGGGTCTTAGCTACCAAGCATAAGACAGGCTCTTCAAGCTACCTAGGGTGCACTTGCCCTTTAGGCAACCATATCGCCACAGGCCTGAACCTCAACTCCCCCAATCCTCCTTCCACCAGCCATGCATTTCTCTGGACTTCCCACTAGTATCCCTTGAACCTTCCCATCAGTTCCTTCATTTAGCATGGGCAGCAATGGCCCCTGGGAAGAGCACTCCAGCTCTGTTTCATTGGGAGGGCAAACCACAACTCTAAGTGGCTACTTGGAATAACGAGCTAGAATGAGTCCAGAAGTGGTCAGCCATTTCACTTAGGAATCTTGCAGTAATTGTCTTGCTCAGCTGCTTGGGAGCCTTCACTTGTAGTGTAATCAAAAGTTTGAATTAAACTTCCACTTGTAAATCAAATCAGGAGTGTTTCTGCCCACAGATAAGGCTTCTGTGCATTTTACCCTATTAAAAACTTCCTGCTACTTCTCAAATGTCTCCCAAAGAATAGTATGAAAAGGTTCTAGTGTAGCTATTAGGAATGTGTTTGCAAACTCGTACGTTTGGTTTGCTGTATGCTGACTTCACTTATCTTCTGTCTATAGGTATAATCAAGAGCTAAAAGCCAAGGAACAAGAGCAGCTGCAGCAAAAAGAACCTTAACCCTACTGGTCAAATCTAGCTGTGCACATAACTTCCAGTGGAACCTAGCTTGACCAGTTTTAATCTTCTCGCATTGAGAAGGATGTGCTAATTTTTCTAAATGTCTAGAGAACAAATGTATTTCTTCAGATGTAGGTAACATGCAGTGTCTCTGTGTGTTTAAATAAAATATAACCTTTTAAATTATAGCTGGTGTAATCAATTTACAATGTTAAGTCCATTTTGATCCACAAATATCAAAGCGTATTTGCCTTTCCAGAAAAAAATGAAGTTCTTCGATGGCTCAGTTGATACTGAGATGTGGAACCTCTTGATCAGCAGTCCGGATTTGGCCTGGAGCCTAGTCAGTAATAAATTACATATGGGTGATTCAATGGCTAATTAACCTTTGAGCATGGGGAAATGTCCACATCACAAATTATCACCGCTAACTACTTGTTAGCAGTCTCAGGAACAGATGGACCCTGGAGACTGAACTACCCTTGCTCTCTAAAAGGTGTTTCCTCAGATGAGGACTGACACACGAGGGAGGCAGCATATGGGGAAGTTTGCTTGCCCCTATGCTGTACCTGGTCTCTCATAAGACTGACTCCAGGCCTGTGAAATCTCTTGTACATGGATATTCAGCTTTCAGACTAACAAAGTAATTCCCTAAGGTTGTTGACTCAAATGCTAAGAATTTCCTTAATTTATCAGAATTACATTCTACTCTGTATTATGCAGCAAGCTGGGAAGCGTTCACTTCCCCAGTGAGTGAGAAGACCTTGGCATGCCAAGGCTGGAATCTCTTCACACAGTGAAACATGACACATCGTGGCTAAAATGTTGGGACCATTCTAAATGTTTGTAAGGAGGCATTCTCTACAGTGGTGGCTTTCAACCTTTTTTTCATTTGTGGACCCCTAAATTTCCAAGAAAGCTGCAGCCTCCTTTGGAAATCTTAGACGTAGTCTGCAGACCCCAGGTTGAAAACCATTGCTCTACAGCTCCTGGAATGTAGCAATTCCCTAGTAAGAGTGCTGTCCCAGGATGTTCTCTACCCCACCCCTTCAGTCAAATAGATCTCTTCTACTTGAGAGAGTTGTGTGGGAGGAATTGTCCTCTTGAACTGCAGTGAATAAAAAACCAGCATGAAATTTGAGAGACTTAGGTAACCATCTGGCTGAAGGAGTTCAAATGATGGAGGTGAAATGCTCTAGCCCCTCAAATAGAAGAGAAAATAAGCTAAGCTGAGAATTGCTGCCTTTTAGCAGGCCCAAGCAAAATCATGTGTTGCCTGGACTAGAGTGTATTATAACTAACTTATAAAATGGCTAGTCATTCATGGTTAGCAGTTGATCTTTCTTGCATGTGTCTACTTCCCATAAGAGTGTGTGTTCTTACTGACAGTGTTCCAAATCAATGACTTTATCTGTGGGGGCTCCTTCTAAGTGAATTTCCAAAGTAAAGGGATATACATTCAGGTAATACAGCTTACTCTGGGGATAGAACAGGGGTGGACAAACATTTTAGCCCGAGGGCCACATCAGGGTTGCAAAACTATGGAGGGCTGGATAGGGAAGGCTATGCCTCCCCAAACACCCTGGCCACTGCCCCCCTCAGAACCCCTGACTCATCCAACCCCCCCTGACTACCCCCTGCCCTGGGACCCCACCCCTATCCAACCTCCCCCTCTGTTCCCCATCCCCTGACTGCCGCCCCCCCCCCCCGGCCTTGCTCTCTGTCCCCTGACAGGCCCCCCAGGACCCTCTACCCCTTATCCAACCACTCCCCATCCCCTTACCATGCCGGAGCCAGCCACACCGCCATGCTGCCCAGCAGGAGCTCATAGCCCCACTGCCCAGAGCGCTTGTGGCAAGGCGAGCTGAAGCTGCGGTGGAGGGGGGGGACAGCAGGAAAGGGGCCGGGGGCAAGCCTCCCCAGCAGGGAGCTCAGGCTGGGCACAATGGTCCCATGGACCGTAGTTTGCCCACATCTAGGATAGAATATGATGACTACTTAGCAGCAACGCTCCACTTTAGGGCAATAGGCCTAATGCAATTACTCAAATTGGAAATTGTTAAGAGTGCTGTGACTAACAGTCACCAGTTTTGTGGTAGTTCAGGACTAGCCTTAAATCATCATCTAAAAAATACTGCAATGGAGAGAACCAATCAGCTATTCTACTGTAGTCTTCAGGAAAGTACTAATGACCTGATACTACTTAGGTTCTGTGGTCTAGCAGTATCCCCTCCTAAAGTCTTAGGACAACACATAACTACTTTCTCCCCTCCCCCCCCCATATTACCTATATTGGTTCTCAACTCCTATTTGTTTAAAAGCCACTACAGCTGTATGGACAGACTATAGAAAAACCCACAGCTGGCCTATGCCTGCTTCATTGCTGTGTAGACTTCTGAGCCTGGGCTCTCTACCCCACAAGGTCCTAGAGCCCAGAATCCAGCCTGAGCCCAGAAATGAAATAGCCCTGGAGCCTGAGCCACCTGTGGGTTTTTCTTAGTTGTGTAGACCTACCCTAAGTGGAGTTGGTCCGAGTGGGGTGGACAGTTACAGTAGATGGTGGTAATAGTTCAGAAAAGGCAGCTCCTACCCTCCTGCAAAGAGCAAACAAATGGAAGCTCCCACATAGCAAGGTCATAACAAGGGGCAGAGACCAGGCCCTCCCAACCCCTAAATGAGATTTTTGTTTTTGAAGGGGGGGCAGCAAAGAGGAGGAGGAGGAGGAGGAGGAGAAGTCCATGTTGCATAGGCAAAGCCTTCTGCTCTCAAAATCTAAGCAACATGTAACCATGTATTAGTAAGGGCAGGAATACCATGTTTTTGCCATACTCTTAGTATTTGTAAATATGACAAGCATCCCCTTCCTGTTTACTCTTCCAGAGAGGGATAGTCATTGTGCCAGTCAAGACTGAATTTAACAGTTTCTCTAAATGTCAGTTTTGCCTTTAAAGAAAATGTTACAAATATACCCCGTTAGTTCTCTCCTATTGGTTCCAGAATCAAAAGGTGCTTGCCTCCAGGAAGGATTTTTCTAAACTCCAGCAACTGCTCATGTAGTATATGAAAATCCATTTATGATACGCCTGCATACATCAGCACGGCTAACATTCTGCAGTCAGAACTGTATGAGGCGGCTGCTGCTGCACAGGGCAGAGTTGTAGGCAGCTAGATAAAGGGCAATATAATCAGCCACGTGAAGAAATCAACCTCCATCTAGTGAGCAGAGGCTAGCAGGACACCTCGCCTACTTCCTGTGTTATGTGCTGGTGCTGTTGCCGAGCTAGTTGCACCAAAGTCCCCTCTCAGTGCATCCCTACAGCTGATGAGCCAGAAGCTCTCATCTCAGAATCATGAGACTCTCCTAGTCACATGTAGACCAGTTGCAGACCCACTCTGTATCGACTATGATTATTTCAGTAGGCCTGACTTAGATTCAGTAACTGTGACCAGTAGCATATTCTGTGACTATACAGCCTTTTCCAAACAGGCTATTTATTTTTAATAGGAAGGCCAAGAATTTTAAAAAGTCCAGCTGTGGCCTACTTAGATCTTGGCGCCCCCCCGCCCCCCTCCACTCCCAATCCCTGTTAGGCAGGTAAGGCAACTTCTTTAGCCGCCCTCTGCAAAGCCTGCATCATCAAGCTGTTCAAAGGAATAGGTTCTGATCAACTCTCTCAATGATTTCTCAGTTGAGTGAGAAGGTAGAGGAGGTAATATTTTTCATTGGACCAACACTGCAATTAATAGTTTAGAGTCCTGTTGAGCCTAGGCTCCCACCCCTGGCCAAATAAATCTTATCTTTGCTGGGTTCTAGCCAAACGTAGTAGCTCATTGCTGTTCCTGGTTGTTTTTCCTGACAACTCTTTTTGATTTAACTCTAGTGTCAGACAAAACCTCCCTTACAGGTCAGCCAATCATAGCATATATAGTATTCATGAATACAGCAGCCTCACCTCCTTCACACATTGCACTGCAATTCAACTGTTGACTTAAAGCAGCTTCACCATCCATTCCAGCCCCTTCTGTGCTCCACTGCAGCTGGGGCAGGGATGGGTAGAAAGGAGAACTGAATCCAGTTTTATCACTCCTTATACAGCATGCTATACCTTGATTTTGGAAATGCATTAGTTCTAGTACACCAGAGCCTGCCCTTTCAAGGACCTCCCCCACCCTGAGGTTGCATGTATTAACAAAACACTGCTTTAGAACATATCTTAAGATGGCTTATACACAGTTACACAGGAGACAGTGGAGAGGGGGAAAGTTAAAACAGGCATAAGGTTTTGTGAGCTACAGCTCACTTCATCGGATGCATAAGTGAGCTGTAGCTCACGAAAGCTTATGCTCAAATAAATTGGTTAGTCTCTAAGGTGCCACAAGTACTCCTTTTCTTTTTGCGAATACAGACTAACACGGCTGCTACTCTGAAACAGGCATGGTTACTCTTGCAAAAAGAAGAATAAGATGGTGGGGGAAGCTAGTAAGTCTTCAAATGTGTTAACGGCTGTTACAAGGAGGACTAGTCAATTGTTCTCCATGTCCACCAAAAGCAGGACAAGTAGTCCTGCTGAATATGGAGCAAGGAGAGATTTAGGTTAGATAGTAGAAAGCTTTTCCTAACTCCAAAGGTAATTTTGAACTAAGGAATAGGCTTCAAAGGGAAGTTGTGGAATCTCCCTCATTGTCCAACCTGTTCTTAAACATCTGCCAGGGATGGTCTACATTTACAGCCTCAGCACAGGGGGTGGGACTTGATGGCTTCTTGGGGTCCCTATCAGCCCTACATTTCTGATTTTATGTTCAAACCATTTCAGAAACCTGGTTTAAAAACTCTGTTTCATCATGCTAGCTAGCAAATGTCACACACAAATGGGAAGTGACTCAGAAGGGGTGACAGTACAAACTATGAAGATTTCTTTCACTCCCCCTACTTATTTTGAAACCCCCCCAGAATATAAAACCAGATAGTCACAGAATCCTTCCTGCACACTTTCATTAACAAAAGTTACCATGGCGCCTGCATTTCATTCCCTTCTAGTTTCTCATCCTCCTGTATAATTTTCTTTAACTTCATTCTTCCCATCTCTTCTCATTCTGTATCTTTCTCCCACAATTCTGTTTTCCCTTCAGGTATGCACACATCCCCTCCCATAGCCTTTTCTCCACTTTCCCACTCCACCCTTTAGGTTTGCCTAGACGCTCTAAAACCAGTTGTCCAACAGTTTCAGCCTGAGGGCTAAATATTTTTAAAAAGGCAAAGGGCAACAATCAGTAGTTTATTTCTCTAGGGGCAAGTAGTGTGTGGTAGGCTCCTGTCCTGTGCGCCCTGGGGCTCCTACAACCCAGCAGAGAAGCAGGCAATGGAGCAACCACAGCTATTACTCTCTCCTCCCCCTCCTACACTGCAGATCTTGTACAACAGCAACTGCCATGCTGGAGCCCTGCAAAAGGGAAGAGACAGCAGCTGTTCAGCCTACTAGAACTGCAGAGGAAATGGGGGAGGTTGTGCTCTACACCTGATTCAAATACTTCTTTAAAAAAATAATCAAAGACACAGCTCAGGGAACACATTGTTCATTTGGAATCAAGTATTAAGTTTCTCAAGTCATGGGCCAAAGGTTGGACACTACAGATCTAAACAGATTTTCAGCTGATTATTAAGCTTTATCTACAGCAGTTGACAAATTATAGCCATATATAACTACTGGCACCAGGCTGTGTGTTGAAGCATTGTCCAAGGTACAGTACCAAATACAGCAGCATTCCTACTATAGCTGGGCTAGAAAAGAAGTTTCTAAAAAGGGTTCAAACACATTGATCCCAGCCCACGACAGAGGGGGAGCTTGTTAACCCATCTTAACGTGCACTTGAAAAATCAAAAGGGAATCCTACAAAAAAATGGAAACATGGACAAATTGCTAAGGAGAAGTACAAGAGGACAGCACAAGCACATAGGAACAAAATGAGAAAGGCTAAGGCACAAGATGAGTTACACTTCGCAAGGGACACAAAAGGCAATAAGAGGAGATTCTTTAAATACATTAGAAACAAGAGAAAGACAACAAAGTGAATATCCCCTACTTAGCGGGGAAGGACAGCTAATAACTGATGAACTCAAAAAGGCAGGAGTTTAAACACCTATTTTGCTTCAGTCTTGACTAAAAAGACCAGATACTCAACACAATATTAACAACAAGGTGAAAGGAATGCAAGCCAAAATAGGGAAAGAACATGTTAAAGAATATTTAAGTAAGTTAGATGTATTCAAGTCAGCAGGGCTTGATGAATTAATCCTAGGTACTTAAGGAGTTAGCTGAAGCAATCTTGGAACAGTTAGCTATTATTTTCAAGAACTCTTGGAGGACAGGACAGGTCCCAGAGGACTGGAGAAATGCAAACTTTAAAAAGTGGAAACAAAGAGCAGCCAGCAAATTACAGACAAATCAACCTAACTTTGATACCCAGAAAGATACTGGAACAAATTATTAAACAATCAATTTGTAAGCACCTAGAGCAGGGGTGACGAAACTGTGGCTCTTTTATCATTCAAGTACAGCTCATGGAGTCCTCCAGGCCCCCCCAATATCCACCTACCAGATTGAGGGGGAAGCTCAGGACCTCTGCCTTGCAGCAGGGTGGTGTGGTAGGGGCTTCTGCCCAGCGGAGAGGGGGTCTCAGGGCTTCAGCCCTGCAGGGTGCACCTGCCAGGGTTCAGGGCTTCAGCAGGAGCGGGTTGAAACCACAACCCCGGCTCCCAACAGATGTGCCCTGGCTCTCGAACTTCTGATGATTGTCGTATGTGGCTCAGAGGGTCAGTAAGTTTGGCCACCCCGACCTAGAGAATAATAGGGGTGTAAGAAATAGCCAGTGTGGATTTGTCAAGAACAAATCATGCCAAACCAACCTAATTTTCTTCTACAGGTTACTGATCTAGTGGATAGGGGGAAGCAGTAAACATGATGTACCTTGATTTTAGTAAACCATTTGACAGTCCCACATGACATTCTCAAAAGCAAACTAGGAAAACACCGTCTATATGAAAATCCTATAAGGTGGGTGCACAACTGGTTGAAAGACTATACTCGGAGTAGTTTGCTATCAAACTGGAGGGGCATATCTAGTGCAGTACTACAGATGTCAGTCCTGGGTCTGGTACTATTCAATATTTTCATTAATGACTTGGATAATGGAGTAGAGCGTATGCTTATAAAACTTTCAGATGACACCAAGCTGGGAGAGATTTCAAGCATTTTGGAGGACAAGATTAGAATTCAAAATGACCTTGACAAATTGATCTGAATTCAACAAGATAAAATTCAATAACGACAAGTGCAAAGTACTTCACTTAAAAAGGAAAAATCAAATGCACAACTACAAAATTATTATCCATCATACACTAGGGGGTAGTACTGCTGAAAAGGATATATTGGTTATAACAGATTACAAATTGAATACGGATCAACAATGTGATGCAGCTGCAAAAAAGCATTCTGAGGGGTATTAACAGTAGTGTTGTATGTGAGAGACAGAAGGTAGCTGTCTGCTCTACTCAGCACTGATGGGACCTCAGCTGGAATACTGTGTCCAATTCTGGATGCTGTACTTTAAGAAAGATGTAGAGACAAATTGGAGAGACCTGACCTATGAGGAAAGGTTAAAAAAAGCAGTCTTGAGGGGAAAAGGGGCTAAGGGGGGACCTGATAACCTTCAAATATGTTAAGGGCTGTTACAAAGAGGATGCTTATCATACAGCATTTTTAGCTTTAATAGATCAGTGAGATGCTGCAGTAGGTTCTTCCCATCCCCTTTGTCTTTTAGTTACAAAGAGGATGGTCATCAATTATTCTCCAGGTCTACTGAAGATAGGATAAATTCTAACAGGCTTAATCTGCAGTAAAGGAGATTTAGATTACATATTAGGAAAACTTCAGTACAGACATTAAGTATTCTCAAATATTCAAAAGATTCCTACAGTTTTCAGCCAATTTTAGGGAGGAAGGTGGGAGAAGTATTTGCCTTTACTTTTTGAGCCTTTAGAAGTTTATATCGCCAGGTTTTCCTCCACAACTACAGGGGCTACAAATATATTTTAAAGTGAGATACAGGACCCTGGGAGTTGGGGCTTTCAGGAAAAAAGTCAGTATCAAGTAATATGATCACATCCCTTGAGTTGGCAATACGGCATTTTTAGCTTTAGTAGATCAGCAAGATGCTGCGGGAGGTTCTTCCCACCCCTTGTGCTATAGTTCTGCTAAAATTAAGGAAGGGCAAACATATGATTAGCCCTAACACAACTGAAGAGCCCCAGTAGGTTGCAGGCTACCGTGTTTAAGCGGTGTTCGCTGACCATATTGTGACCTAGGTTAAAACATGGACACCGATAATAGCTTCAAATGTGTTAGACATGCCATTAGAGGCAGGCTACACTTGAGCTGGAGGTGTGATTTCCAGCTTGGGTAGATGTACCCATGCTAACCAATCAAGCTAGAGCACTAAAATGATGGAAGGATGAACTAGTCACCTCCAGTAGGTACCTAAGGTCTCTGAGAGGATCATATTTGGGGCAGTTAGCCCGGCCCACTGCTCAGACCACTGCAGCTACACTTCTATGTCTAGTACACTAGCTCAATCAGAGCTGGCCTGGATATGTCTACCCAAGTTGGAAATTACACCTCCAACATAACAATTTAAAGGACTTCAGGTGTTAAGCTAACAATTGAAACACTCCCTTTTTGCCCATCAAGACAAGGCTCTGATCACTTTCCACCTCTGATTATTGCTGAACCATCCTTCCCACAGACATTTCACTGACATTCAACTATATCTCTGGAGAGACACTTTTTACTTTCAAAATGAACTAGATTTGCTCCAGCTGTCTACTGTTTCCAGTTACAAGCTGAAGTGTGACCATCATTGCACTGTGTTTTCAGGAAAAGAATGGGAATGGTTCCAGCAAACTAAACCGTTTGCCAAATGTAGTGCCTCCCTCTTGGTTACGGTTGTGAGGTGTCCTTTAGGAGTGTGGGGGAATGAGAAGATCCTTCAGTCCCACCTCTGAATACTTCTAGTACAGAATTTAGAAACAGACTAAGGTAGGATGGGGGATGTTTGTTGGAGCCTCTTAAAAATATTAGCAGCACGTCACTAGAAAGTGATTATTCAACACTTTGCCCTTCTATAACACCTTCCATTTCAAGATCTCAAAGCTTTCAAGTAAGCCCCTAACATGTCTGAAGTACAGTGATCACCCTTAAGAAGCCAGCATTTGCAAGTTTCTGGTATCTGAGATGCCAGCCATTCCCTGACGATGGGATAGAAAACAGCAGCTGTTAAAAAACTTACAAAAAATTGACAAACGATCAAACTGTGATAATACAAAGTGCCCAAGACAAGATAATCTCAGCCACAAGAAATTTTGTCAGAAAAGACATGATTCACTAGGAAATCCAGAGGGGTTTTTAAAATATCCCTTTCCTCCCATATAGTGGCATGGCGAAGGCATCTACCATGGGTTAGTGGCTACATGCTTTGAGTAGATGAACTGAAGTACAGAGGCTATGTGGCCTTGAGCAAGTGACTTGATGACAGCCAAAACAGAACCCTGATCTCCTGACTCAGTCTCCTCCTTTAACCACATCCCTTCCTCAATATACACAGCGCCTTTCATCCCAAGTACTTTACAAACTATACGTACATGGCAATCCCCATCCCTGAAATATAGCCACCACAGGTAAGGTGGGAGGATACACAGCCTACTCTCAATGGCTAAGGAAAGTGGACAAACCCCTACTCTTAATGAGGGCCACAGAACTTTAAGCAGAAACCTAAAAAATTCTAGGTCCTGGTTATGCCCATCCACAGTGAATTAGATGGAAGGCTTTTGATCATGGCCTCATGTAACAGGTGATCAGCAGTCAATGGCTCACTCCTCAGGGCATAGTTTCAAAAGGTTTTGCATAACCAGAGGAAAGGAATTAGTATTCACCTAGATATTCCCTAGGAAAAAGCACTTAACACTTTGTTACCACCATGGCATAAATCATTCATTTAATACAATGGACCTCAAAAGACATTTCATTCAATAAGGTCTCCCAAGGATATGGCAGGAAGTTGCCATTTCTGTCACAAATATCTCTGGTCAGATCTTTAAACAGACCAATAGATCTGTTTTGCCAAGTGCAACAATTACTGTTTGTTCAGTGGCAGGTTAGGGAAAGCATTTTCTCTTCCAACAGGAGGCCTTTGTCTAACAGGATTGGTCTAGATACTTTTCAAGACTGATGAAAACAGCATTCTGGAAAGGCAGCTTCACAGTGCGGTGGGTTAGTGACACAGGGAACTGGAAGAGCACTCCCCTGGGTTCTTATTCTCAACTCTGCTACTGACTTGCTGAGTAGCCTTGGACAAGCCTCTTTACCCTTTCCTGCAGCTCCACAGGTCGATAAGGGAAATAACCTCACTTACCTGCCTCACAAGGGAATTGTGCAGCTTATGTGCCAAGATCCCCCGGTGAAAGGTTCTCCAGCCATGCAGTATTTGGATATTGGTGGCTTGTGTCAGATGAGTGGAAAATGTCATCTTTGTGTTGTCTCTAAGGTGCAAGGGAGGAGGCTTGTGTATTCCAGTCTCCCTCCCCTATCCCATCCCCAACCAGATATGACTTGTGCAACAGACCACAACAGACCAGTAATGGAAAAAAGTGTATTAAAATAGTCAAAAGATTACAATAGAAAACATTAAAATCAGTCAAGAAAAATTACAGTATGATTTTAGTATCCAAATCAAAAGAATCTGTCCAAGCAGAGCACAAAGCACAGTTGCTATCCCCGGCTCTCTATACCTTTAACTTTATAGAGTGAGGCCACGCAGTATACACCTGGCTCCCTCCCACAATAATTATACACCCATTTTATAGGTGTTTGTCCTGCTTCCTCCACCCCCAAAACCAGGCAGGATCCTGGTGCGCTATCCTCTTAGTGAGGAGTGGGCTTTACTCCCCCGTTTAGGAAGATACAGGAAGAAGATATGCAGGAATAAGAACCAAAAGCTCCTGTCTCCCTGTCAAAGTCTCTCTAATACTCCATGTTGTGGCTGCTTTGGGGAGGGGCGGGAGACCAGACTGCACAGCATATTCACCCCAGAAGGCAGGAAACTTTATTCAACTTAAATTCCAGTTTTAGAAAGTGCAGAAATACCTTAAAAATAAAAGGGATTGCTTGTGTTTGAGGAGAAGGAGGAGGGAGGCCTTTAAAAAACAGAAAAACAAACCAAAAACAAAAAAACAACCCACACAATGGAATAAAGTCTGAGCAAAGTAGTTTATGATTTAGGGATCTCCATCACTTAGTCCTGCCTCAGACCGGGGGCTGGACTTGATGACTACTTGAGGTCCCTTCCAGCCCAGCATTTCTATGATTCGATGCATTCTGGTGGCCTTTATCATACAATGTGCCAAGACCTAGATGCTGGTATGATGGGAAAATGACTGCAACCCCAGCCATGTCAGATACTTCCCCAGATCTTTGACCACAGATTCATTTTCAAGAGGGAAAAATACTCCTCGAACACCCCGCCCCCCAATACACATAAGAGAAAAATCCTGGTTTTAAAGGTCCTAGACAGATATGAGAATAATGTAAACGCCAAGCAAGGTTTAAAACAGGTTCCGGGGCATTTATGTTCGAGATCATATGGTTCTTCACCCCACCACTTCAACAGTCCGCTCTCTAGGGAAATGAAGCCTTTAAGTTTCATGTACACACACACACACATTTACACAAACAACTCTGGAATATTAAAAGACAAATAAAAAACCTAATTCCAGTTTCTCTAATCATAAACTGAAATGCCAATAGAACTCTGCAAAACACAGAGCACTCCAGGTATAGACTGGGCCTTACGCACCAACAGGGATCACTGTTACTGTGGGAAGGCTCTCAACGTAACAGCTCCTCCAAACACAACCTAAAATACCCTTGTCCTACCCCCTCAACCCTGGGTTATCTGCCCTGGAGAACTGCAGTCAAACACTGACCTACGCATGGAAAGGGGTGGTGGAGATAAGATGTGGAGAAGAATACAGCTGCCAATTCATTCACTAGACACTCGAGTTAGCAAGTAGCAACACCAGCCCTCCGGATGCTGCACCTATATGCTCATTTGGGGGCAGTCTACTAAGGGTTAAAAGGCCTGAGATGTTGAAATAGAATTTTGCTGCTTTGCCAGCTTTTCAGTTCCAGCGAGGAGCAGCAGCAGCATGTTTTCTCAGGGGAAAGACAAGCAAAACAGAAGTGATAGCATCCAAGCCTTGCTCTCAAAAAGGTGCCAGTTCCTGTAGCAGACAGAGCCCAGGCGGCAATCCCAAAGGGTATGTGTCTTTGTCTGCAGTGAGTACAAGGTCAGTTATAGTCGGGAGAAGGAGTTCTCCTGACAAGTAGAAAATTGTATGTGGTACCGACTCTAGTTTCTGTGCTGTGACGTATTATGCCCTGAGCGGTAAAGACAAAATTTATAAAGAATTGGCCATCCTGGATACAATGTAATTCCCATGGAACTCACCTCAGCTCGTTATTTAAGAGTTGCCTCCATTATAAGAGCCCTTGGGACAACACAGCTGTCTTAGGCTTGGTCTACATGTAGGGCATGTCTACAGTATGGGTGCTATAGCGGCACAGCTCCAGTGCCTTAGTGTAGATGCTTCCTACATCGACAGAAGACAAACTGCACCTACGGCGGGAGTTAGGTTGGCTTAACTACAGCATTCAGGGCGATTAATTTTTCACACCTCTGGTCAATGCAGTTAGGTCAATCTAAATCTGAAGTGCAGACCAGGACTTAAAAGTTGGGTCGACCCAGCTATGTCAGTCAGGGATGCGAAAAAACAACACACCCCATCCAACAAAGCTAAGCTGACCTAACCCCCACCGTAGAGACAGCTACATTGACAAATCAATGCTTTCATCGTTGGGGGAGGTGGTGTTTCTACTCCAGCAGAAAAACCCCTTCTATCATTGTAGGCTGTGCTTCCACTACAAGGTCATGCTGGCATAGCTCTGCGGTTGTAGCTCTGCTGGTACAGTCTCCATAGTGTAGACAAGCCCTGAGTAACTGACTGCCATACAGAAAGGGGCGGTGGGGAGAAGAATGCAGCCAATTCATTCAGTTTTACAGCTTTCAAAATGGGCTAATAGGATCAGACCATAACCTGGAATTTTACGATAGCTTCATTCAAAGTATGTCTACACTTTAATCACTACAGTGGCACAGCTGCATCTGCACTGCTGTAGCACTTCAGTATAAACACTAGGTTCGCCCCTCAGCATAGGTCATTCACCTCCCTAAGAAGTGGTAGCTAGGTCAATGGAAGAATTCTGTCTACACCGAGGAGGGTTAGGTCAGCATAGCTACATCTCACAGGGGGGTGGATTTTTCACACCCATGAGAGATGTAGCTATGCCAAGGTAAATTCCCAGTGTAGAGCAGCCCCCAGTTTATATTTCTTTACATGGGAAGGGAAGGGACAGGGAGGTTTTGAGCTGTAACACTTCTACACCAGCTTGGCAGAATTCTATTTTTTATTCTTTATCATTTTGATGGACAATATCCATGCTTATTTTTAAGCATCTTTTTCAATTTTTATCAATTTAAATTTTCAAAGTTGCGCACAATTATGGGTTTTAAGCATTTTTTCAGTTTAAACTTTCACAGTTGTGGGAAATTGAGGGATGAGACAATTATTTAATGACAGTAGATGTTGAGATTTAAAAGGTTAAAGCATTATAACCACAGCACACAAACTGTCAACATCATATGTCAAAATATACAAAGTATATAGCCTTAAATCAAACCAATAAGTTCTCAAGCAGCATTTTTCTTACTTTGCTTACCTCTAAATTTCAATTATCGATAGAAATATTTATGCGTCAGTTTGTGCATGTACAGTGAAATCAACGTTTTGACATTTACCAATAAAAATCTAATCCTTCCAAGCCTAGTCACAAAGTATTAACTGTAGCCTCATCCCCATTTCAGTTTTTACATTTGTTTTACCCTGAAAGGGATTCTGCTTATCCCTGAGCTGTGCTACAAGCCTGCCTTCTCCGACTTAGCACTAGGCATTCATCAGAAGTAGTCCTACACAGCACAAACCTCAGCAGGGCCAGAGATGGACAAGGGCAGCAAACCTGGAGGAATTTTAAAAGCCCTTTAAATTTTGCATTTCCTTTTAACTGACAAAGACCTGGGTTAGTGGCAGGGAATCAAGAGGAAACTGCATGCTCCATTGGCTAAAAGTATAGGGTTAAAACTGATCAGGTCTCTGGTCTGATCTCATTAGCCACAAGGCAATCATGAATTCCTCTGAACTGAGTGAAACTTGAAGACAGCTCACTCAGGACATGACTACACTTGCAGATGTAGAGCACTGGGAGTTAAACCAGCCTTCAGAGACCGCAGCAGGGAAAATGCTGCCATGTGTTCACACTGCCAGATTCAAGCGCAGTGGCGTGGCCACATTAGCAGCTCTTACAATGCCACAAAGAGCAGTGCATTGTGGTAGCTATCCCAACGTGCAAGTGGCTGCAACGTGCTTTTCAAATGGGAGGAGAGGGAATGGAGTATGACAGGAAGTGTGTTGTGTGTATGTGGGGGGAGAGTGGGTTTTGGGGGGGCTGAGAGCATGTCAGCATACTGTCTTGTAAGTTCAGATAGCGGCAGACCCCTTTTCCCCACAACTGCAGCATTCCACAGTAATGATTTGCTTTGTTCCGGACCAGATAAGCATGCCGGCTGTCAGAAACAGAGCTTTGAAAGGGGATATCCACATGCCAGCAGCCGATTCCAAAACAATGAGAAGAGTGGCCACTTGACTTCAGAGGATGATGGGACATTTCCGGAGGCCAATCACAGCACAGTAATGCAACAGCTCGTTCACACTGACACCCAGGCATTTCAGCCAGGACGCAGCAAGCTTTCCGCTTCTTGTGGAGGCGGATTACCAGAAGCGCTCCAGCTGCAGAGTCCAGGCGCTCTACATGCCTTGCCAGTGTGGACGCGTCAGGAGTTAGAGTGCCCAGGGCTGCTTTAATGTGCTCTAACTTGCAAGTGTAGCCAAGCCCTCAGTCAGAATCAATCCACTTCCATTAACACAGGTTACTGTTCCTGATAAACAAGCTTCAAAGTTAAGACAAGTCAAGGGAGAGTAGGTTCTTAATAGTTTCAGTCCCATATTGCATCAAGTCTTTCTGGCTACAGCTTTAAGACAGCCACATCATAGAAGCTGTCTATTCCAGCCATGGAATGTTGGTTATGTTCCCATAAATCCAAAAGCTCAACGTCCTTACTCAGGCTCAGACAAGATCTCAGGTCATGATGCCTGCAATTCACTACACACAAGAGGCAGCTTGTTTCCTTCCAGAAGGACTCAACGAACCTTTGGAAATATAAGCAAGGGAAGAACAAAGAGGATCTAAAACCTTGAAATGAATCTCTCCAGTGTGGGTCCAGCTCACATGCCTTCAACTAGACTAAACAGGTCACAGGGGAGATTCCCAAAGAAGCAAGCTAGCCACAATGTCAGTGATATAGGTGGGGCTGCATGCTTCCTGCGTTATTCAATTTTTCCTGTTTTAGCAGATCACAGGAGATGGGACTTTAGTAAGAGTCAGTGACAGTGGAACCAAGGATGGCCCTGTCCTCTTATAGCAGCAGGCTTGTGATGGTCCCATTCATCACGGTTCTCCCCCTTACTCTAAACTAGCTTCAGGGAAAGACAGTATAGGCAGATTATTGCAAGTAAAGTTTTATCACTTTTCCTTTTCCACAAAGTGCAATGTCATCTCTCTCCAGAAGAGCCCCTGCTTCCTGCTACAAGTGGACAAACGACCCAGCAGGTTTCACTGGAAGCAGGTTGTCTCAGGGAAGGGCACATCAGGATCTTAACTGAAGCAAGTTACCCAGATATGAAGCTTCCTAGATGTCCCCTTTGCTTACTTATGAAAAGTTGGGTTTTATTATCACTGCACAAACCCCACTGGGCCAACACAGTCCCTGTGTTCTAAGGGACTGGCTTTAAGCTCTAACAATACATGGGCTCAATACAGGAGTAACTATATGAAATTCTATGGCCTGTGATATACAGGAGGTCAGACTAGATGAGCTAATAATGGTCCCTTCTGGCCATAAAATCTATTAATCTATGAGCAACATCACCGTTATAGAAATGTAAAGTTCTCACATATTTAAAGGGGTGAAGGGTAGACATTTTAAATGGCTAAATTTACCAGACCCTTTATAGCTTAGCTCTTCCTTCTCCCATGCAGATGGGGAGGGTTTTTCTGAGCAAAGAGATCTAATTGTATAAGTAAGATGAGGTGGCAGTCAATTTGTATAGATTGGAGAAGAGGAAATATCCTACAGAAACTACCTTCCTCATATCCATCCCTTCAAAAAAGGAAAACCCTGTTGAAAAACAATCAGGTAAATCTAGAATCCCCTAGCACCTTCCAGTTTCTCCATTAATGATTGAGACAAAAAATACTTAAAAATTGCCATGTTATGCATTTTCACTTTTTCTCCCCTTATCCTAGATACAAAAAAAGAATATTGGCCATTTATAAGCAGAATTCTTACTGCATCTCAACATGCAACACTGGTCTCACTTCTGTACGATTAAATAGACTATTTACACACAACACATATATATCTCTCTGTATTCACATGCATTGGTCCTAGCCCAGGCATCAAAGGCCACATGTGAGTTCTCTGGGTCACACTTGATTCAAGCCATTCCAGTTTGAATTTTTGTTTTGCTTTGGATATGGTGGGATCTCCTCAGTTCTTCCGAATGTCAGCATAAACTACGGATTCTGACTTGTTAATCTTGTCGCTGTGTCGCCCGCCGGAGTGATCTAATTGCGCATAAATGACTGGGCCCTGAGGACAGAGAGACAAAACACAGAATCAGTGCTTTTAAGAAAGGGCTGCACTTCCCTCTCCCTACTGCAGGGTCTCCTGTGAGAATACAGAGACAGCAAATGCACAGTCTCTGATAGCTAGTGAAATCCCAAAGCAAGTGGACTGAGCCTTCACCTATACAAGAAATCTGGTGTGTCACCTTACTTGCAACCCCAGTGTACCATGCAGCATAGGGGCTCATTTTAACTGGATTGGCCGGCGTGTGAAGAATGCAAGGAAGGATCCACAGTTCTGAAATGTAACAGAGTTTCCTCAACAGACACAGAAAGCTATGATGATACGTAGCTCAGTCAGATGCAAGCTAGGGTTTAATTTTTTAAGCATCATACTGTGCTACAGATTGCCATTAAGTGATAGAGTTCACTTTATGCACTATAACTGCAGACCTTCAAATCCTCAGTACAACTTCCCTTTTGGAACACTGGAAGATCAGTTCCGCAAGTAGAGTGAATGAGTTCTAGCCTGCAGCCACAGTGTGATATGATGTAGTCACTATTCACCAGCTAAGTAAGCAACCGGATCAATCCTATGATAAAGTGACAAGGACCACTTAAATGCTGTAGCTAGTGATGACTCTGTAGTTGGTGCACCTCCCTCAGTACTGACTCAGTGCCTTAGCTTGGTTTTAAAACAGAAGATCTGACCATGGGGGTCATCAAGGCTCCCCTGGCCCTTGAGTAGCAATATCAGGCCTTGTGCAGGTCCTCAAATTGTGTTCCGGCCAAAACATCTCATCTCATTCTCTTGCAGTTTTAAATAGATTTAGTATTCTCCATGACCTAACATGTTCTGTTAAACTACTATCGTGTTCAGATAGCTGCACTTCAGTGATCAATGAGGGAATCCTCATATGTAGTTTGTGGTTCACGCCAAAGAACTCGACAGACACTGCCAAACAATTTTGTTTCAGTGCCCCAGAGAGCAGCAATGCACATGAAGCTTCAGAACAGAGGTACTGAATGCTCTGCTGAAACCCATAGGTTCACCACGAACATCTGTGCTTCCTGAAACACAACCTGCAGGAATGTGAAGTGCAGAGTGGGATGGGGTTGGGACTGGAGTGCTCCATATCCCAAAAGCAGGTATCTGAGAAGCAGGCGAAAGGGTGGGAAATTGATTTCAGCAAAACTACTTCGCTACAGTGCAAGGATATTGCACTTTCTGAGTGAGTTAGATACAAGCAGGGGCGTCATTTCAGAAAATTTAAAGGGGAAGGGAGGGAAGTTGAATCAGCATAAAAACTTTATATGTGATTATATTATAGCCTACAAAGTTGGGGGAGGGGGCAAAAAGTGGAGCAGACACACATTTGGAAAGCCTGGGGCAGCAAGCAAAGGTATGGGGATGAAACTGCCCCCCTTACCAGATAGCAAATGAGGCCCCTGGATACAAGGCTGAGGATGGTACAGTCACCTGAGAAGTGGTCTCAGCACAACAGAGTTTGCACTATCAGAGTGCACCTACGCTACGGAGGCTATACCAGCAGAGCTACGTCACCACAGCTACATAGGTATAACCCTGAAGCGTAGACAAAGCCTAAACCAACTGAAGAGGTTTCTCTGTGTAGGAACACCGCCTCCTGGAATAATGGTGACTTTGTCGACAGAAGCAACAATAGTTGCATCTATACCACAGGCAGGTCAACATAGCTATGTCGGTCAGGGGGTGGATTTTTCACACCTCGACTGACTTAGCTACGTCAACCTCACTTTTAAGCACAGACCAGGCCTCAGTCACACTTCCAGTCCTAATGAGAACTAAGAGGAAGTGACTGACTTTGCCCCACTGGGAAAAAAATTTATGTCACTAAGGCTATGTCTACACTTGCCATTTAAAGGGCAAAAAGTCTCTTTTTTGCGCTAAAACCAAGTGTCTACACTTGTTAATAACTTTTTGTGGTGAAACTCAGAAGTTTTACTGCAAAAAGAAAACCAACTTCATGAGAGGCATACAGCTCTTTCTGCTGTTCTTTTTGCACTGTTGTGAAAGTGAAGACACGTTCTACCTGTGTAAACACCTTTTGGCCTCTGGAGGATGTCCCACAGTTCCAAAAGCGACCACTCTGGCCAGCATCTCCACTGCTCTGACACCAGGTAAAGGGGCATTCGCCCCTCCCCCTGTAAGCCCCAGGAACTTTGAAACTCCCTTTCCCTTTGCTTGTAGATGTGGTGGGGAAAGCAGCCAGACAGCAGGGTTTTTTTTTTTTTTTAAAAAGCTACCAAAGAAACAAGGAAGTAATGGGGCTGCTGGGACATGAAGCAGTGCATCATGGGGCACTGAGCAGGGACCCAGAATGCCTTCCACTCACTCCCCTTTCCCACAAGACCTATCGAGAGAGCCGCACTGTGGGATAGCTGCCCTACAGCGCTGCTCTCATCCGCAATGGAAGCGCTGCTAGTGTAAACACTCTGACACCTGAGGAATTAAGTGAGTACACAAACCAGGGCTTTTCTTTCACCGGTTCCCTATCATTGGTGAAACTTACAGCGCAAAAACTCTGAAAGTGTAGACATACCCAAAAAGTGGTTCTAAAAATCGAGATATTTCCAAGTCTCTACACCAGCACTTATTTCCCTTTCGTCAGTCTGAGTTATTTTCGCAGCTTCCCTGATCTCTCTGGATGAAAGTGGCCTTCACATACCCACTATGGTTCCCTTTCTTTCCTGGAAGGACATGTTTCAAATTTGATTGTGTTGAATCAGACGCCCCTACAATCTACTCTCCAATAGAGTAACTAGAAGCCACGGGTGAGAAAAGTCTGGCCCTCTACTGAGAGAGATGTGCTATCTGAAAGCCAGCTCTTGCGTGCCGCTGCTCAGCAGCTCTTCAACAATACTCTACTTCTCTGTTAAAAGAGGAATTGGAGGTTATAAATTATACCTGGGGGAAATATTTATCAAACTAAGCTAAAAGCCTCCTAGGAAAAAGGGGAGGCACAAGAAAGGTAACAGCGAAAGTAAGGCTGATGCCCTCCAGAGACGCATGGGTACTGGAAAGATATACACATTATTAAACAGGAAACTGGGAGGTGAAGAATTCCAAGGGAAATGGTCTAATGAGGTTTTTAAAATAAAAAGTTGTCTATATACAGCAATTTCATGCATTGGACTGGACAGTAGGCACTGGTGGTCCGTTTATTAACTGTGATGCTACGTCAAGATTCTGTCACTACTTACAGTCAGAATGCAGGGGTGCCTCATGCAAATTAATGCGCCTGTACAGAAAGTGCCAAATGACCCAAGATTTTGTTCTTTAGGAGTGAGAAAAAGCTCCTTTACTCCTCAGACACAATGTGATTGTGAAGCACAAAGGGTTACACGCCAATATACTGTAAAGATATCCCACCTATTCAGATCACTGCCACCTGTCTGATCAGATCGTAAGCTACCAACAGACCTCTCCACCATATGAGAAAGTAGAATCTCTGCAAACACGCCCTGTTCTGAGGAATTTGTACTCTACATATCTGTCTGCTGGGTAACTGATCAAATGTCATGTAGTTATTCCTGAGAAGCAAATGCAATCACACTGGTGAATGCCACTAATGAGACACCTCAGTCTTTTCTTCCATAGCAAAACACTAACCCTGTGGGGGAAGGAGCAGAAAGACTTGCAGAGTTTTCAAAGATTTAAACTAGAGACAATGGTCCTAACCAGAATATAGTCTGGGGCTAAGGATGACCCAGCATGCCTTTTAAGACACCAGATGTAGTCGGGTTACATTGAGCTTCATTACACAAAGTACAGACATGTTTCCAGACACCCTTCTGCAGACCTCTTATAAAATGAGAGGGAATATCTGGCAATTTCCATCTCCTTAGTGGTGCCCTGGTACATATTTGGGAAAACATTTAAAACCATATCTGTGGTTTTAGTCATATCCATGACAAAAACCTATTCAGAAACCTGGTAGGGTGGGAAAGGTTACTTGAATCTATATAGAAAGCTGGTCAATTAACTTTTAACATACACAAATGCCAAAAGGAGTTTTAATGGATGGTTCAATAGTTTTACCTTAAGCCCAGTTGTGGTGGGACTGAAGTTCATTTTGGCTATTCAAGAACAAACATTGCCTCACGCTAACCTGTATATGCATAAATAGGGCATAATTCAAAGCGAACCAGTGAGGAAGTAGACAGGGCTATTATCTCACTAAAAATGTGTCAATGGAGAGCCAGGGAATTAAGGTTACTGGAGCAACAGGAACACTGAAATTAAACATACATAAGGCCTGTGACTCAGACAGCTACAACGACTGCAATGGGGATATGCTCCTAGATTCCTTAAAAAGATGCTAAATAAATGTTCTACAACTTTAAGCTCCAGCTCTAAATTAAGTACTGGACTGAATAACACATTACAGACAAAACAGTTTCTGTAAGTGTCTGATGCACCTGTGTACTGGCTGTTTGTGCATCTTCATGTAGTATTACGTATTAATCATTAGTGAAATACTATTTGGTTTTGATCTGTAGAGCCAAATTAAAAACGTGTCTCAGGGGAGAAGAACTGAGGCTATGTCTACACAAGAGAGCTTACAACAGTGCAGTTGTACAGATGCAGCTGTGCCACTGTAAGATCTCTCGTGTAGCCACTCTATGCTGACAGGAGAGAGCTCTCCCATTGACATAATTAATCCACCCACAACAAGCAATGGTAGTTATGTCAGCAGGACAAGCTCTCCTGCCAACATATCACTGTGCACACTAGCGCTTATGCCAGTGTAATTTATGTCGCTCGGGGGTGGGGTGGGGGGGGTGGAATAGTCACACTCCTGAGCAACATAAATTTTGCAGATATAAGTGGTAGTGTAGACTTAGCCTGAGTGTGTGTGTGAAGTTGCAAGCAAGTTTTAGAGCCAATGCTGCTTCTGCACGACCAGAAAAGAGTTTGCAAACCCAGGATACAGGAGCTCAGTATTCAAAGGTGCTGACTATTCACTGTATTTGGCATAGTTCTGTAACAGAAGGTATTTGCCTTCTAATTTGCCTGCCAAATATGTTGGAATCCAGAGCACCAGGTAGGCTGGAGGATTCCCCCCACATCTTCCCCCATTGATAGAGGTGGGAGGGGGGAGGGGAGAGAGAGCGCGCGTGCGCACGCGCGAGCACTCCATCTATTAGTCCTAGATGATCAGGGATATAATGCCATGCCCCGGGTGTCCCTAAACCTCCAATTACCAGAAGCTGGGACTGGACATCAGGAGATGGATCACTTGAAACTGCCCTGTTCTGTTCATTCCCTCTGAAGCATCTGGCCCTGGCCATTGTCAGAGACAGGATCCTGGGCTAGACTGACCATTGGTATGACCCAATATGGCTATTTCTTATGCTAATGTGGAAGTCATTCAGACAACAGAAAATTTTTGCACTCAAGAATGGATGCTTCTCTCTCTCATCCAAATAATGGTGATGGCAGAATAGCCATAACTAGGAGGATGGAGTGAAGTACTATGAAACAACTAGGAGGAGGAGGAGGGAGTGGGTACTTGAGACAATACATAGTTTGACATGATGGAACACAGATCTGCTGGGAAGGAAAGGACAGTACAGTGAAAGTGAACTTGAGCTATCCAACTGTCTGAACATTTAGAGAACCAGATGCAGAAAACATCTGGATTTCCTGGGTACTGACTGGTAAGGTAGACAGTGGGCTATCCTGAGAGAGCACTTCTACATCGTGAAGTTAGAGTAAGAATTAAACATCCAAAAAAACCAGACAAATGAGGTGCTGTGTACCCACAGCTACCATGTAGATCAATGTAACTGCAGGTGCTCAGCTCCTCTGGAAGTAGGGCCATTCAGATTTGGAAAGTTTTGTATAAGCCCCTAGCCTTTATGGCAACACAGATAATCTTAAAAATGAAGAGTTTAAGCCAATGCACTGAGATCTGCACAAGCCCACAGACAGCCTGACACAATAGCTCTAAGCGGTGTGAACTGTCCCATTCATTTAAAGGGCATCAACCCTTAAGTTTGATAACCACTTAAATGTCAACATTCACTTCAATGTAAATCATTTTAACGAACACATTCGAGCAAATGTGTGTCATTTCTGGAGACAGTGACAAATATTGGGGTAAGAGACGGGGGAACAGCTAGTTGCTGTTAGGTTTGCTGAAATAGATGAGGAAAAAGGGGAATTAAGTTCAAAATCCCCTCTGACCTTCTGAAAGAAACTCATCCCTACTGTAATAATTTTATTAAGATGATGTTAAAATAAAAAGAAAACGGTACAGAGTTTAAGCATAGAAGTTTCTGGTTATCAGGGAATAACGTACAGATTATCAAGGGGTGTGAAGTTCGGTTTAGGATTGGGTAGTGTAAGGAATACATAATCTGCAATATCCCCAATTGGGGGTAAAAAGTTAACGGGTCAAAGTATAGACATTGAGATATGAGGGTATGTTGTTCATATAATGGCTATGTTCAGGTGTGGAGTATAATGAGTGGATACAATGATGAGGATGTACTAAAAGCCTTACTTATCACCCTTAAACCAAACAAAGCCACTTCCCAGAACTTTCTCTACACCTAAAAAGTTCAAGTGTTCCCTACCCAGCTAGCAACACCTCTAGCTTTCCCTTTGGAATGTTAACAATTTCTGTGTCTACACTGCCACTTTCAGCTCTAAAACTTTAGTCATTCAGGGATGTGAAAAAACACCCCCGAACAACAAAAGTTTTAGCGCTGAAAAGCACCAGTATAGATAGCGCTCCCGGCAATAAAGTTACCACCCTCATTTGGGATGGTTATTTTTTAAATCGCCGGGAGAGGTCTCCCCTGGCGATAGTGTGACTACACTGCCCATGTCACAGCACAGCTGCAGCCGTGCTGTAACCTGGGCAGTGTAGACATACTCATAGTTACTGTTATTGTCAATGTGCTGCAAACTTTAAAATGTGGGGGCAGAATATTTTGTTAATTTAATTTATAACATGGAATAGTGTACTAACTGTACTAGAGGGGTGAGGAGGAAGAGGAGAGTCCCACAAGACTGAGGTCTCCAGTGCTTAAATTAGATCTAATATGCCACATGGGACATGGAGCTTTGTAAGACAAGGAATAAGAGCCAGACAAGAGACAGTGGGAAGATAGCAATTTTACAAACTAGAAAGTGACTCTCTGCAGTGATAAACACGTCTGAATATATATATATATATATATATATATATATATATATATATATATATATATATATATATATATATGTAATTAAGTCCAACACCAATACAGAAAGGCACTTCCTGCCGCGAGCTCTTAGACCACAGTAGACAGACTGAAGGAGAGTAAAACTGGTCCTCAGCTCCCTATTTTAGTCTAAGACAGCGGTTCTCAAACTGTGGGTCGTGAACCCCTTTGAATGGGGTCACCAGGGCTGGCTTAGACTTGCTGGGGCCCAGGGCTGAAGCCTGAGCCCCACTGCCCAGGGCCGAAGCCAAAGCTCGAGGGCTTCAGCCCTGGGTGGCAGGGCTCACATAGCAGGTCCCTTGCCTGGGGCTAAAGCCCTTGAGCTTCAGCTTTAGTCCCCCAGCCCAGAGCGGTTGTGCTCAGGCTTTGTCCTCCCCTGCACCCACTGGGGCTCAGGCAGGCTCATGATTCAGTCCCCCCTCCAGGAGTCATGAAGTAATTTTTGTTGTCAAAAGGGGGTCGCAGTACAATGAAGCTTGAGAACCCCTGGTCTAAAGGCTTGTCTATACAGGAAAATTGACTGGAATAGCTATTGCAGAATAGATTTCCCCATGGACACTCTGATTCCAGAATAAACTCATCCACATGGGGAGCTATTCCAGAACAGCTATTGTGCTTTAAATTCACACCTTATCTTATTCTGGAATAAATTTCTTGTGTACAAAAGCCCTGGGGGGGAAAAAACCAAAAAAATCAAGAACACCTTTTAATTAACATGTTGTGAAACACTTAGCACTAGCATAGACATCTTTAAAAAACACACTGGCATTTTTATAGAAGGGTTTGCCTAGATTAAGAGGTCTGAGTTAGCTGCTAACCTTTTCTCTAGTTGTACACACAGATTAGTATCTTTTACCTCCATTTAACTAGTCAAGGTTAAACCTAGAGGAAAGCCTAGACTCACCACAATTGGAAAACATGTTTTCAAATATGTTAAATCCTGTCTACACTAGGTGCTAACCCATTTTAAGCTCCACTTAATGGATTAACTATTGATTTTAAGAATACCTTTTCTCCTAGTCTAGAAAAGCTTTTCTTGCTTCATCTCTCTCAAACTATGCCCCTCCCACCACTTTGCTTACCCCAGCTCAAACCAATAGCCTCATGCTTCCCGCCTACCTCCTTGGTCAGGGCAGCCCAACATTACTATAAATCTGAAATATTTAATTTTGACTCTAGCTGAAAGGAAAGTTTTATCTTCATTCATCTGTTCTTGGAAGCAGTCAAAAAAAAAATCTATTAATCTATTAAACTCCATCCAAAGGGAATACAAAGTGATTTTACAAAATTAAGAAACAGTTCTGAAAACTACAAGTATGCTTCCTTTCCAATCACTTACAAGTCCTCCAGCTAACGCCATGGCTAAAATTCAAAGTCACCAGAAATACAGATCTATTAAACCACCTAATCTTCCTTTTCAGAATGTCACACAGTGGCTTTTCATACATGTAAAATGTAAACGCTATGGGCCAGGGACTTTGCCTTCATTCTGCTCTATGAAGTGCTTAGCATTATTAACATAAAAGATTTCATACAGTACGTTTAGAGTGTTCATACAGATCACTCATTTCAATTATTAGGTCTCATTTCTTCAATCAGCTCCAGTCAGACATCTAGTTATGCATTACGAGGACCTTGTCTACAAGGTACTTGTTTCAGGTTACTTCGGTATAGGTTATATCAGCCATGAGTGTGAATAATCCACACACCTGAGCAACATAAATTACACCAACCTAAGCACCGGTGCAGACAGCACTATCTTGCGGGAGGGCCTCTCCTGTTGATATAGCTACCACCTCTCTCCAATTGGCTTAGAGCATCTTCACCAGAAGTGCCTCAGCAGCGCAGCTGTGCTGCTGCAAGTGCTGTAATGTAGATGTAGCAAGGAGCTCTGAACATTCTTGCCAACTCACACCCATATTATATAGTGTCCCTGTTGGAGAGGTTTCTAGGCTTTCCACTAGAGTTTTCCCAAAGCTCATGAAGGCACTTTTCATTTGCTGTGGGATGATTGTTGAGGTCAGTATCAGATTCTGCCTTCAATTGTTGAGTGGAAAGAAAGAGGTTCAAAGCCCCAGGAGGGTGAAATGAACTGTTAGACGTCCACAAGGTTGAATGAACACACAGGAGCCAAAGGCATCATGCTCACAGGCAGACTGTTACTGTTTCGTGCTTCAATTGCATTGACTCATTCTTTCAAACACAGGCCTATTCACCACTTAGGCTACATCAACACTGCAGCTGGAAGGCGCAACTCTGGAAGACGTATGTGCTAGCCCTGCTTGAGCTGACACACTAAAAAGGCAGCGTGGCTGCAACAGTGCGGGCAGCAGCTCGGCTAGCTGCAAGAGTACAACCCTGGCCAAGATCCTAGGTACTTACTCAAACAGCTACCCCAAGCCGTTGCCCATGCCACCATGGGCTCGTTGCTATTTTTAGAGCACTATCTTAAGCAGAGTTAGCACATATACATCTACCTGAACTGGGAATTACACCTCCCAGCTACTGTGTAGACAGAGTCTTAGGGTGCATCTGCACTAGGAAAAAGAGGTGTGTTCTTACCTCATGTTAGTTAACATGGGCTAACTGACATGAGGTAAAATGCTAGTGAAGATAAGGTAGTTTTGTAGTTTTCACATGTAAGAAGATCTTTATTTCAATCTGGGGGGGCACAGATCAGCACTCACATCACACTCCCTATCAGTACCTGGTCCAAGCCAGGGAAGTTAACGATCCAACCAGCAGACCAAATTCAGGGATGAATCCTGGTCACGTGTCACCTTAGCACACACAGAGACTATGACCTCCTCAACCTGCTAACAGAAGCCAAGGCAGCAAACTGCCGGGTCTTCACTAGAGTTTTACCTCATGTCAGGTACCACGTTAACTAACACGAGGTAAGAACAAGTCTCTTTCCCATAGAGAGGACAAGGCCAAAGGGGATATATACCTCATTGTCAGTTCATTAACTGCTAGGTTGAATGCCTGCTTTTTGGAAATGCTAAAGCTACTAAGTATAGTTCACAAACCCCAACTACAGCTTTACATCCAATCCCATACAGAGCAGATCCCTTTTCCTTCCAGCTGCCTGAGTACATGGAACAACACAGCCAGCTAATTCACCTCTCCCACCCCACCTTCATCCACTCCACAGCATGGATCCACCTCTCCCACACCCTGGGAGGTCTGTGCATTGGAGAGTACTGAAATTTACCTGGTGCAATCTGGCGGGCACGTGGTTTACCAAACCCTCTGTGTCGGAGGGTGACTTCCGTGGAGCCTGCTTAACCGGCGACATCAAGCTCTCAGAGGTACTGCAGCTGACGAGGCGGCAGAGCAGAATTTGCAGGACAACATTCAAGAGATACAAACAAAAAACAGGAACAAAAACAAAAGCGAGTGATGGCAGGATGAAGTGGCAGGCTATGCCAAAGTAAAAGTGATCACAATGGGTATTGGAACCAGTTCACACATTCTCCCTGCCTACCCAGTCACTTGTATACTTGTCCTCATACATATCACAGCTATTCTCCTCTACCCAATAAAGCCAGATTAAGCCATAAGAACCTGGGAATGTACTTGCTTGTCCTACATATGAGGCATCAGAGAACATCCAGGTGTGAATACAAACTACTTTCTAACTGCGCATAGGCTAAATAACCCCCTCCCCAGCCCAGATAAGTGAGGACTTCACCATTACTACATCTAGTGACAAGAGTGGCAGGAGCCACCAGCTCTTCCATGCTACGTAGATGGCTGCCATATGTCTCCTGGCTAATTCTTTTGTATTTGACTTGTCTGGGGTTCCAGACTAATTCAATCTCTTGTTCTCTGGATGCCAGTTCCTGTAGTAGCTATCATAGTAGCCACAATTGACAGACTGGCTAGGTCGTAATTCCAGGCCCTTATACTTCTAACAGGACAGATCAAAGACATTTCACTTAGAAACTCTGGGAACAGTTTTGGGGAGGAGGCGGACAGCTCTAAAGTTAGTTCAGTTAGGTTTGCTTTTCCACCTGCTCCTTTCAATCTCCATAGAAGAGACTGGGGAGAGAAGGTAGAAGGAAACCTCCACATATCTGGGATGGACCTGAGATTAAGGAAACCAAAATGAGCAATGGTCCTCTAATATTTCATTAGGTAACCCCTGGTCCCAGGAGCAGCCTATTCCTCTGAACACTGGCCTCATCTTTCTCCTCTTACCCAAGGATACACTACAGAAACATGCCACTTCTTCCTATACACAAAACAAATATATGAACTCCCTTTAACACCACTCTTCTGCCCACTAATTAACTCCCCTCTCCCCCATAATGCCCAACCTCTTACACAAACAACACATGCAGCAAATACAAACACATGAATAATGACAATGACATTGAGCAGAATGCAACTCCTCATAGGCCAACCTTTTTGTTATCCAAAGGGTTAATCAAACCTTTAGAGAGCCAGCATCTCAGACATGTGACAGTAAAAAGGGGAATACTGGGAAAGGGGACCTGGAGACCCAGCAGTGAGGAGCTTCTACTCTGGCTGAAACTGACTGAGAGCAGCCCTTTAAGTGGCTAAAATGTGTTACAGTGAATTTCTGGGGTTGACTGAGTATTTCTACACGTCTGTATTGTACCTAAAGGTCACAATGCAATTTTAAGAAGTTTGTGCACCTAGAGATCATGCAAAAAGAACAGGAGTACTTGTGGCACCTTAGAGACTAACAAATTTATTTGAGCATAAGCTTTTGTGAGCTACAACCCACTTCACTGGATGCATAGAATGGAACCTATAGTAAGAATATATATATATACACACACACACACACATTACACACATACAGAGAACATGAAAAGGTGGAAGTAGCCATACCAACTGTAAGAGGCTAATTAATTAAGATGAGCTATTATCAGCAGGAGAAAAAAAAACTTTTGTAGTGATAATCAAGATGGCCCATTTAGACAGTTGACAAGAAGATGTGAGGATACTTAACATGGGGAAACAGATTCAATATGTATAACAAACCAGCCACTCCCAGTCTCTATTCAAACCCAAGTTAATGGTATCTAGTTTGCATATTAATTCAAGCTCAGCAGTTTCTCACTGGAGTCTGGTTTTGAAGCTTTTCTGTTGCAAAATTGCCACCTTTAAGTCTGTTACTGAGTGACCAGAGAGGTTGAAGTGTTCCCCTACCGGTTTTTGAACGTTATGATTCCTGAGGTCAGATTTGTGTCCATTTATTCTTTTGCATAGAGATTGTCCAGTTTGGCCAATGTACACGGCAGAGAGGCATTGCTGGCTCCAACGAAATACTGCTAAGCTTGAGTTAATATGCAAACTAAATACCATTAACTTGGGTTTGAATAGAGACTGGGAGTGGCTGGGTCATTACACATATTGAATCTATTTCCCCATGTTAAGTATCCTCACACCTTCTTGTCAACTGTCTAAATGGGCCATCTTGATTATCACTACAAAAGTTTTTTTCTCCTGCTGATACTAGCTCATCTTAATTAATTAGCCTCTTACAGTTGGTATGGCTACTTCCACCTTTTCATGTTCTCTGTATATATATCTTCTTACTATATGTTCCATTCTATACATCCGATGAAGTGGGCTGTAGACCACAAAAGCTTATTCGCAAATAAGTGTGTCAGTCTCTATGGTGCCACAAGTGCTCCTGTTCTTTTTGCGGATACAGACTAACACGGCTGCTACTCTGAAACTAGAGATCATGGTGATGGGTACTTTAGAAATCCATCATTATTGTCGCAAAGAGGAATAGGCACCAGTAATATAGAAGTTTTATTCTCACAGGGAATAACTCTGAATGGTCTAATGTTCTAGTCCACTGGTGAGTCCACGACTAGAAGAGACTGAGGTACACTGTTTGGGATAAGTAGCATCCCCACCCCAATTAGACAGAAGATAATGAAACCCAAGCACCCAATGAAATCCCCTTGCCAACAGTCTGTAACAGGACAATCCAGCACAAGTCACAATGGAGTTATGTTAGCACAGAGCTAGCTGGTTAGTCAGCGAGGGAAGAGGAAATGTGTACACATACACACAGCTATTAACAGCAACCACCAATGTGATTAGTTACCATGGTGTCTAGTGGGACTGGAAGAGGAGACCCAGCCCTGTTACATTCCCAATCTGGCGTCTATATCAGGATCTCTGTAAGGAGAGGAAGATAAGCAGGATCCGATCCCAGCACATCAAGGCACAAAGGAAAAAAAACCAAAGTCAGAAGAAGAATGGAGGTTTTGGCACTGCCATGCAGGGGTTCCCACCACCACCCAAATGCCCCCTCCCCACCTGAGCTCAAGACAGAACCATTATCCCAATCTGTGCATTACACTGCCACAAATTGGGGTAGTTTCATTTAAAAATTAGTCCATGAGCCTTTGGTAGTGATATTAATAGCAATCACAGCACATCTGGCCCTCCCCTTAACCAACACATGCAGGGCTGGTATGGTCAGTGAAAGCAGTATTAAGTTAAAAGATGACTTTGCTGGAAGGCAACCTATAATAGTTAAATCTATTCGAATTTACAATGCACAAATATTACTGACCCAACCCTGGCACCTGCACTGCCATCCTTCACCTGGAAAACACTAGAGTGGAACAACCTGAAGCAAGGCATTTGAATCCTGATATAAGCACCTTTGATGAGTATCAGTGCATGCTTCCTTTAGTTATGGGGAAAACACATACAGCAAGGAAGCCAGGCTTTCCACACTGAACTCTGAGCACACACAGCTGATTTCACTTCACTCAGTCTTACCATTAGACTCTAATGAACCCATTTTCTCCAAGGTCTCCAGCTGGGAATAGGGTGGGGTGGGGAAGAGTTCTTTAGACACTGTCACCGTTCAAATTAATTGCACCTCTGACCCCGATGGTCTCCTTGAGGGCACGCAACTTAGGTCTCAGGCCTGTAGCTGCTGCCTTTGTCAGAGCAGAATCCCATGAGTCTCTCACTACAGACTGGAGTCCTTGGCTGCAAACTCCTACAAGTCACTGTGATCACCTCAGTAGGTCTGACTTCAGTTCAGCACCTGATGTTCTGTTCTCTCAGGGGCAGTGTTAGGGTTATCCAGTGACCAGCCAGCTTTCAGAAAGCAACTTACTATCTATTTAGAACAAAAGTATTCGAGATAAAAAAAATCTTAAACAACTCACATACATACCTAACTCAGTAGGTGGTCACCCATCTTCCTCACGGGAGGCCAACCCTGGGAGGTCTAATACACTTCAGGTCCTCCTGCAGGGCCTGTTTGTTGGCCACAGTGTCATGCCAGTCAGTTCCCAGATAGGGTCTCTCACCACAGGCCAGAGCTGTTATTTTATATAGCTTCAAGTCCTTTGTCTGCTAAGGCCTACGTGCAGTTGTTTGGGGTGTAAACCCATCAGCATGAACACTGTATGCCCCAAACAAGTTAGCTGTGTGACTTCCTCCCTCTGGAGACTAAGCCACAGAGTTAACTCTAAGGTTAAGATACAGACAACCTTTCCAGGACTGCACTGGGCCTTTGCAGACAGACTAGGCAATTCCAGAAACATGATCCAGTTTGTACTGCTTTTCACCATTCACCCAGGGGTCCCTCTGAAGTGGCCTCCCTCCCAGTAGAGCTGGATCGCTATCTAGGCCTGATCCCCAGATTCTGAGCCCACTGCATCCCTGTTAGGCTAATGAATATGCAAACAGCCTCCATTTTCCAGCTGCGGTCCCCAGACCTGCTCTCCTAATTTGGGTTGCAACCTCAGCATAGTTCATAGCCTCTTTTCAACACCCTGGAACTTTTTCCTATACACTTCAAGTGTCCGTTTAAACTTCAGCAGTAACACATGCTTATATTGCTCATAGTTTCTATAGTCCTCTCTGGCCACATGGATGAAAGCTTTAAGGTCTTCCCTGTCAGTAGTGAAGCCAGACACTACCATATCCTCACACCCACCCTGTTCAATTCACAACTCATTTCAAAAGCATTTAAAAATACACCTATTCCTAAAGCAAGGGAACAATTTGGAGTCTATGCCTTCAGGGGAACCAAATATACAGGATCTGTCTCCACCTCCTGTGTCAGGGGGTGCTCAGCACTTTCTCTCCAATTCAAGCTTCAGCTGGCTCTCCTTTTCTCTTTCCTACTACTGCTTATCCCTCTCTCCTTGCTCACACTGGTGCTGTTTGTCTTTGTGCTGGTGCTGCTGTTCCTGGTCCCCGGTCCACAAGTCTCTGGGTTTCCAAGTGCAGCCTGCCTCTAGCAAGCTGCAGTTTTTTCGCTTCAAACTGCAAGCTGTTCCACATCGACCGCTGAAGTACTGAATTCAGTCTGGATGAAGCACAGTTGCTGCCTGTGATCCTCCTCTTCTCCACTTCCTGCTAGGAAGCAGTCTCCAAGGTCTCCCTCGACCTCTGCCATCTCTCCCTGAGACCTGGGTGCTCTTGTGGCCTTGAAATATCATTTCTGGGCCTCAGACTATGGCAGGTCAATATCAATGGCAGGTGCCTTTATCAGCTCTTGAGTTTAACTGCCTCTGCATAATTCCACCAGCTGATTTTTCCTAGTTGCTCATAACTCATCTTTCTTGGTTTTATCTCTTTCGCTGAATGACTGACTTTTCTCGGTGCTTCTTTCTACAATACTTGTTTTCACTGCTGTTGGTACTGTTGGAAATTTACCACTGTCATAGATCCCACACCTACCACCACCACATATGGCACAGTGCCAGAGGTAACTGCACCTCTGTCCCCATCATGGTCTCCTTGAGGTTCTCCTGCTTAGGTTTCAGCTTTGAGCCTTCTGCGCTCACCTTCCTTGGGGTGGAATCCTGTGATTCTCTCCCTCTAGACTGGGGTCTTCGGCTGCAGACCCCTGAAAGTCACTATGATCGCCTCAGCAGGTCTGACTTCAGCACCTGCAGTTCTCTTCTCTCAGGAACAGCAACAGGGTTATTGAGTGACCCAGTCAGCTTTCATAAAGCAAAGTACTATTTATTCAAAGCAAAAGCATTTCAGAGAAAACATAATAAAAAGCTTATACACAAGCCTAGCTTACCAGGCGGTCGCCCACCTTCCACATGGAGAACCTAGTTGGTCTAATACACTTCAGGTCCTCCCACAGGATCCGTTTCTGTGTTGGTCACAGACCCAGGTCAGGATCTGTTATTTTATAGTTTCCAGGCCATGACTTACAAAGGCCTTTGAACCAGTTCAAATCAGCCTGTGCGTTTTTCCCCAGGGCGTAAAATTTAGACTTGCAACCTGCATTGTTTCAGTATTGGGAATTTTCATTAATTGCTCTCCTGGTGTCCTTAGTTCCTGCAGGAATCATTCTCTATCTTACCCATGTATTGCTAGCAATACAACCACTAACAAAAAGAGCAGGTCAAAACTCAATTTCCATTACTCTGAAAAATTGGACATTTTGAAGTTTGTTTTCTTTCCAAATCGAATTAAAACAGTTTCAAAAAGTTTCCTGAGAAACAGAACTTCTAAAAAATGTTTTGGATACTGTGTTTCATTTAATGAGTTCCTCATTTTTATATTCTTACGTTTCATGTTAGTAGTACCATACAATGCGCACTACTGACATGTCATAATATAACAAATTTAAAATAGAATATTTCAACTATTTTATTTTTAAAAATCACTGAGGGCAGATGTTATTTAGTACGGATTGAAACATCAAAGTGTCTCCTGTTTGCACTGTAATGAAACCACTTGAGGGTCGATTTGTCCTTTAAAACAGCAGTTCTCAAATTTCATTGTACCACAACCCCCTTCTCACAACAAAAATTACTACATGACCCCAGAAGGGGGGACCAATGCCCGAGCATGCCCGAGCCCCACCCCTTGGGTGGGGGAGCCAAAGCCCAAGCCCCGGGCAGGGTGGACCAAAGCCGAAGTCCAAGGGTTTCAGTCCCAGGTAGGGGGCCTGTAACCTGAGCCCCGATGCCCAGGACTGAAGCCCTCAGGTTTCAGCCCTGGGTGGTGGGGCTTGGGCCCCAGCAAGTCTAAGCCAGCCCTGGCGACCCCATTAAAATGGGGTCGCGACCCACTTTGGGATCCCAACCCACAGTTTGAGAGCCACTGCTTTAAAGAGTATTACAAAGAAAGATACCAATAATAATGCATAAACCTAGAGAGCACTGGTAGGAATGACAGTTCCCCAGCTATCAGACTACTGCTCCTCTTTGTACTACATCCCTTTGGGGAGGTCACGATGGCCAGCTGAAGACAGGACTTGGCTGGAATGACTCCTGCCTCATCTCAACCACTTGTGGTCCTTTCACTCTTCCCTCACTTCCCCCCAACACTGGTAAAAAGAGTGTTATCTCTTACCCAGAGTAATGCTTTTTAGAGTTCTTCTTTCTGATGACACATACGATAACAGCGATGAGCACCAAGACAACTAGAGTCACACCAATGGCTATTGCTACCACCACGCCAGTGGAGAACGCAGGCAGATTGTCTGGGGGGAAAAAAGATTCAACACTTTGCTTCATTTTTTAGTTAGCAAAAATGTGAGCCACAAAAAGTCTCCTTCCTCCCTTAGATCCTTTCAGAGCAGGAGGAAGTCACAGAGTCAAGGGTGAACACATGCAGCACAAACGGAAAAGCTAGCCGAGGACAAGCAGAGTTCTGTCTGTTCTGAGCATGCATTCCAAGTACTTTACATAAGAACAAAAGTTTCCATAAACCAAGGATAGAGCCTCCATTTTAACCATTCAAAAGTCAAGGAATGCAGAAGTTAAACGTACAGCAAGAACCTTGACTCATGTTACACATTACTTTGTTCTCCGGTACATCTGTGCAAATCCCATTAAGGTCAGTTGCAAAGAGTAGGCACATTTGAGGGAAGAAATGGGCATAAGTAACATATATTGAGATCTACTGATAAATAATATATAGTTGTTGTAACACAGTTAAGTAGCATGCATACAGCACAACTATAATCCAAGAGTATATATGTGAGCAAAGGAAGGCTACTTCTAGAGTCCTTACAAGTGCTTCCTCAACCTTAATACATCACTGTACATATCTGTAATGTTTCCTTTTCAAGTTATCGAAGAGTGACAATATTAGTTTGCTCAAATAGTCTCCAACACATACCTTTTGAGTGAGGCCAAGTGAGAACAGCCAGAACAGTTAAAAAAACAAAATGAGCACAAAGACTGCTTATAATGGAAGTCTGAGCCCAGGTCTACACTATGAGGTTAGGTCGAATTTAGCAGTGTTAGGTCAATTTTATAAGCAATGCAGCAACACAGCCAACCCTATTCCGTTGACCTAAAGGGCTCTTAAAATGGACTTCTGTACTCCTCCCTGACAAGAGGAGTAGCGCTAAAGTCGACCTTCTTGGGTTGAATTTGGGGGTAGTGCAGATGCAGTGTTATGCAATTCAACAGGATTGGCCTCCGGGAGCTATCCCAGAGTGCTCCAATGTGACCGCTCTGGACAGCGCTTTCAACTCCGATGCACTAGCCAGGTACACAGGAAAAGCCCCAGGAACTTTTGAATTTCATTTCCTGTTTGGTCAGCGTGGCAAGCTCAGCAGCACAGGTGACCATGCAGTGCAAGAATTGCAAACAAGCTCCAGCATGGACTGAACAGGAGACACTGGATCTGATTGCTGTATGAGGAGAAGAATCTGTGCAGGCCGAACTCCAATCGAAAAGAAGAAATGCTAACATATATGCCTAAAATATCACACAGGGCATGGAGGAGGGAGGCTACACCAGGGACACACAGCAGTGCTGCATGAAAGTTAAGGCGCTCAGGCAAGCCTACTACAAGACAAAGGAGGCAAACAGTCACTCTGGGTCAGAGCCCCATACATGCCGCTTCTATGATTAGTTGCATGCCATTATGGGGGGGACCCTACCACTACTCCACCACTGTCCGTGGACACCTGCAAGGGGGGTTGTCTCACACAACACAGAGGAGGATTTTGTGGATGAGGAAGAAGAGGAGAAGGAGGAGAATGCGCAGCAGGCAAGCCGAGAATCTGTTCTCCCCAGCAGCCGGGACCTTTTCATCACCCTGAAGGCAATATCCTCACAAGGCGGGTTCCCAGACCCTGAAGGCAGAGAAGGTACCTCTGGTGAGAGCACATTTGTAACTACACTACAGGGGTTAAAAGCAACTGTGTTTAATGTTTTATTTGCCCTGAAGAACTAGGATGCATTCGTGGCCAGTACAGCTACTGGAAAAGTCTGTTAACATGTCTGGGGATGGAGCGGGAATCCTCCAGGGATATCTCCATGAAGCTCTCCTGGAGGTACTCTGAAAGCCTTTGCAGAAGGTTTCTGGGGAGGGCTGCCTTAGTTTGTCCTCCACGGTAGGACACTTTACCACGCCAAGCCAGTAGCAAGTAATCTGTAATCACTGCAGCACAAAGCATTGCAGCAAATGGTCCTCGGTTTTGCTCGCATTCATGCAACATTTGGTCTTTATCTTTCTGTGTCAGCCTCAGGAGAGTGATATCATTCATGGTCACCTGACTGAAAGGGGGAATTCTTGTAAGGGAACAGTAAAAGGACCCCGTTCCTGCTGGGCTGTTTGCGCTTGGCTAAAAGGGATCATCCCAGAGAATAGCCATGTGCTGGGGGGAGGGGTGTACTGCACATCCAACCCAAAACCGCAGCCCCTCCTTTTAAATGGCAAACCCAACCAGCATTGCTTGCTAAGAGAAAGAAGAACGCTGCAGTTTGAAACCATTCCCACATGTTATGAAGGCTTTAGAAGCCAACCCCGTGTATCCTTTGGCTTACCATGGCTGCCGGGAAACCGAATTCTGTTGCCCAGCCTTGTGTGATGTGTTACCATACCGGCAGGTGCTCAATATAAAAGGCAAAATGCGACCTTGTATCTAAAGCACATGTGCTGTCTGCTGTGAATTGCTTGATTCACTGTGAAAGTCTCCCTTTTGTTCACAGAAATGTATCTTAAATTTTACTCTCCCTTTTTATTCCCTCTGCAGGTGCAAATGTTTCTATGCTCCCCATATCAACTCCATCCCTGAAGTTATCGCAGACTAGAAGGCGGAAAAAAAAAAAGCACTCGCGATGAGGTGTTTTCCGAACTCATGCAGTCTTCCCGCACTGATATGACACAGCTGAATGCATGGAGGCATTCGGTGGCAGAGGCCAGGAAACCATTCAGTGAGTGTGATGAGAACATGCAGGAGATGCTGAGGCTAATGGGGGAGGAAACAGACATGCTCAGGCGTCTGGTGGAGCTGCAGGAAAGGCAGCAAGAACACAGCCCACCGCTGCATTCATTGTATAACCGCCTGCCCTCCTCGCCAAGTTCCATATCCTCCTCACCCAGATGACCAAGAATGCGGGGGGGCGCTCTGGGCACCCAGCCATTTCACTCCAGAGGATGGCCCAAGCAACAGAAGGCTGTCATTCAAACAGCTTTGATTTGTAGTGTGGCTACAATAAGCAATGTGGCCTTGTCCTCCTTTCCTTCCCCACCTCATCTGGGCTACCTTGTCAGTGATCTCACTTTTTTTCTTTAAATCAATAAAGAATGCATGACTTCAAAACGACAGGGACTATTTCCTTTGCCAGCTGGTGTCGAAGGGGGGAAGGGGGACTGGCTTACAGGGAAGTAAATTCAACAAAGGGGGCGGTTTTGCATCAAGGAGAAAACCCACACAACTGTCACACCGTACCCTGGCCAGTCATGAAACGGTTTTTCAAAGCCTCTCTGATGCGCAGCGCGCCTAGCTGTGCTCTTCTAATTGCCCTGGTCTCTGGCTGTTCAAAATTGGCCGTCAGGCAATTTGCCTCAACCTCCCACGCCGCCATAAACGTCTCCCCCTTACTCTCACAGATATTATGGAGCACACAGCAAGCAGCAATACCAATGGGAATGTTGGTTGCAATGAGGTCTAACTCAGTCAGCAAACAGCGCCAGTGAGCTTTTAAACGTCCAAAGGCACATTCTACCACCATTCTGCACTTGTTCAGCCTGTAGCTCCTTACTACTGTCCAGGCTGCCTGTGTACGGCTTCATGAGCCATGGGAGCAAGGGGTAGGCTGGGTCCCCAAGGATAACTATTGGCATTTCAACATCCCCAATGGTAATTTTCTGGTCTAGGAAGTAAGTCCCTTCTTGCAGCTGTTCAAACAACCCGGAGTTCCTAAAGATGCGAGTGTCATGCACCTTTCCCAGCCATCCCACGTTGATGTTGGTGAAATGTCCCTTGTGATCCACCAGTGCTTGCAGCACCATTTAGAAGTACCCGTTGTGGTTTATATAGTCATTGGCAAGGTGGTCCGGTGCCAAGATAGGGATATGCGTTCCGTCTATCGCTCCACCACAGTCAGGGAACCCCATTGCAGCAAAGCCATCCACTATGACCTCCACATTTCTCAGAGTCACTACCCATTAGCAGAAGGTCACAGATTGCCTTGGCTACTTGAATCACAGCAGCCCCCACGGTAGATTTGCCCACTCCAAATTGATTCCCGACTGACCAGTAGCAGTCAGGCATTGCAAGCTTCCACAGGGCTATCGCCACTCACTTCTTAACTGTCAGGGCAGGTCTCATCTTGGTATTCCTGCGCTTCAGGGCGGAGGAAGCAACTCAAAGTTCCATGAAAGTGGCCTTATGAATGCAAAAGTTTTGCGGCCATTGAGAATCATCCCATACCTCCAACACTATGCGGTCTCACCAGTCTGTGCTTGTTTGCAGGGCCCAGAGCCCAGAATCGGTGTTCCACTGTATCAACCTGCCCCACTGCCACCATGATGTCCCAATTGCCAGATTCTGTGCTTTCAGGAACGTCTGTGTCCACGTCCTCCTCACAATCGTCCTCATGCTGGCATCTCCTCGCCAGGTTCTGCACATACTGCAGGATAATGTGCGAGGTGTTTACAATGCTCACAACAGCAGTGCTGAGCCGAGCGGGCTCCATGCTTGCCGTGTTATGGCGTCTGCACAGGTAACCCAGGAAAACAGATGCAAAACGATTGTTTGCCGTTGCTTTCAAGGAGGGAGGGGAGACTGACGACATGTACCAAAAACCACCGGTGACAATGTTTTTGCCCCATCAGACATTGGGAGCTTAACCCAGAATTCCAATGGGCAGCGGGGACTGTGGGATAGCTACCCACAGTGCACCACTCCGTGAGTCAATGTTAGCCACGGTATTGAGGACGCACTCCACCGACCTACTGAGCTTAGTGGGGACATACACAATCGACTGTATAAAATAGCTTTCTAAAGATTGACTTCTATAAAATCAACCTAATTTCATAGTGTAGACATACCCTGAGTGCATTAACTATACCATTGCTGTTTGGAAAAGCTATCATACATAATTGCAAGGTTTTCCATACCCTTCACTTGTTTCAAGGTCTCCAATTAAAGCTATAAGAGTTTGAATGAGACAGTCCAGGGTTGCATTTACTTTAGATAACAGCACCACTGCAACCGGCCCCGGGTACAGTTGAACTACTCAGGTTTCAAGGGTGCAGAGCATTTGCATTAGGCATTTGTTTCAGCCTGCTCATGATGTACTATGTCCACATAAGGCATTCCCACAGCAAGCACTGTAGGTTATATAGATTGCTGTACCCTAGACTATTGCAAATGCCCAGTACAGCTCCCTGTGCAAATGCACGAAGTTTATGGAATATTTGCACATTTTGTCCTTTCCACATTTTGTTTTGCCCCCTACTTCCTGCGTGAGCTGCCGACTCATTGTCACGGCTCTGTCACCACTCTAGCGGATGTCATGATGAGGCACCTTTTCCTTCTGCACCTAGTGCCAGAGGCACTGGTAGTTATTACAGTGGGCACCCTGCTTTTTTGGGCGGCTGGGGTCTGTGCAGAAACTAGTGATAAGCAGCTTTTTATTCTCCCCATCTTTTAGTTTTAATTTTGTTTGTTTTTGTTTTGCAGCTGAACTACTTCCCCTCCGTTTCCCTTTAGGAACTAAAAATGAACAGGAGCCATCTGCCCCTGGTCTACAGGCAGGATATCCCCTCTAGGCCGTTCTATGTGATCCATTCCCCACTTAAGGAAGAGGAGCCCCAGCGGATGCATCACTTCTCACAGGCAGAAGGGGAGAGATGCTTGAGCACCATGCAGCGATAAGTGGAATTACTGTGGTGTACATGGGAGCCAATAGTCACTTTAAGAAAAGGAGTACTTAGGGCACTGTAGAGACTAACAAATTTATTTGAGCATAAGATGAAGTGAGCTGTAGCTCACGAAAGCTTATGCTCAAATAAATTTGTTAGTCTCTAAGGTGCTACAAGTACTCCTTTTCTTTTTGCGGATACAGACTAACACGGCTGCTACTCTGAAAATAGTCACTTTGTTTTTGTTTTCACATCTGAGAGTGGGAGATGCTGCTGAAATAGCACCCAGACAGCCCTAGCATCCCGCAGTAAAGCACAGAGATGCAGGAAGACGTGCCTCTGTATGTCTGCTAACCCACCACTGATTGTCTTGTGTAATTCAGGAAAATCCCAAAGGACCATGTTTTAAAATATTTAAAAAGTTATTTCTCATTATACTTGTGTGCTTTGTGAGAGTGGTATCAAAACACTTTTTTTTTTTTTTAATTAATCAGTATGGATATCAAGCTTGTCATGATGCTCTGGATTTTTATTCCTTAGGGTAAAGGCTGGAGCACTACTTCAAGATCTATAGGTTTTATTAGCCAGAACAGAATTTTTAAAAATTGGTTACAGAAAGCAAGATGCTAGTTTTTACAAAATCTAAACGAATTACTTTAACAGGAATGTTAAAATCTATCAAATGCATCTGAGACTTATGACAGTCTTCTACAGGTAAGCTACCTTAGTTCTACTATATTTGGGACATGTGGTTTGAGTACCAACACAGGACTATGAATCCTTATCAACTTGTCAATTAAACAACTGGCTGAACTGCAATATTGGTGCAATTGCCTATAACTCAAGCCTAAATTTAAAACACACTTTGCTTTACGAAGTTGTCAATTTAATTCAAATGTTACCCTTTCTAATGATACTCCTAGCTAAGGCCTGGTCTACGCTACACGGTTTGGTCGAATTTAGCTGCGTTAGGTCAATTTAAAAATGACTGCGTCCACACAACCAACCCCGTTCCGTCGACCTAAAAGGCTCTTAAAATTGACTTCTGTACTCCTCCCCGACGAGGGGAGTAGCGCTAAAATCGACCTTGCTGCATCGAATTTGGGATAGTGCAGACGCAAATCGACAATCGCAAATGGCCTCCAAGAGCTATCTCAGAGTGCTCCATTGTGACCGCTCTGGACAGTACTTTGAACTCCGATGCACTAGCCAGGTACACAGGACAAGCCCTGGGAACTTTTGAATTTCATTTCCTGTTTGGTCAGCACGGCGAACTCAGCAGCACAGGTGACCATGCAGTCCCCCCAGAATCGTACAGCGTAGAATGTTTCTACGCTCACCTATCATCTCCGTCCCTGATGTTATCGCAGATTAGAAGGCAAAAAAAAAAAAAAAAAAAAAAAAAAACACCACACTCGCGATCATGTTTTCCAAGCTCATACAGTCCTCTCACACTGACAGGGCACAGCCTAATGCATGGAGGCATTCAGTGGCAGAGGCCAGGAAAGAATTAAGTGAGTGCGAAGAGCGGAGGCAGGACACGATGCTGAGGCTAATCGGGGAGCAAACAGACATGATGAAGCATCTGTTGGAGCTCCAGAAAAGCCAACAAGAGCAGAGATCCCCGCTGCACCCACTGTATAAGCACCTACCCTCCTCCCTATGTTCCACAGCCTCCTCACCCAGACGCCCAAGAACGCGGGGGCGGGGGGGGAAGGCTCCGGGCACCCAGCCACTCCCCTCCAGAGGATGGCCGAAGCAACAGAAGGCTGTCATTCAAACAGTTTGATTTTTAGTGTGGCTACAATAAGCAACATGGCCTTGTCCTTCCATCCTCCCCCACCCCACCCAGGCTATCTTGTCCATTATCTTTTTTTTTTAAATTAAGAAAGCATGGTTTCAAACAATAGTTACTTTATTTCTGAAGGGGGAGGGTGGTTGGCTTACAGGGAATTAAAATCAACAAAGGGGGCAGGTTTGCATTAAGGAGAAATACACACAACTGTCACACTGAAGCCTAGCCAGTCATGAAACTGGTTTTCAAAGCCTCTCTGACATGCAGCGCGCCTTGCTGTGCTCCTCTAATCGCCCTGGTGTCTGGCTGCTCAAAATCGGCCAGGCGATTTGCCTCAACCTCCAACCCCGCCAAAAACGTCTCCCCCTTACTCTCTCAGATATTATGGAGCACACAGCAAACAGCAATAACAATGGGAACGTTGGTTGCGCTGAGGTTTGACCTAGTCAGCAAACAGCGCCAGCAAACTTTTAAATGTCCAAAGGCACATTCTACCACCATTCTGCACTTGCTCAGCCTATAGCTGAACTGCTCCTTACTACTGTCCAGTCTTCATGAGCCATGGGTAGGCTGGGGTAGGTACGACCGTGCAGTGCTGCCAGCTGGGAGAGCAGCCTGAGGCAGAAGCCTCCAGCTCGCATGATATTCCAGGTAGGACTGAATCTCCATGAGACGAAACTTAAATAAGAGAATGACCTGAAGTCTCTGGCTCCCATTTGGTGCTCTAAGAGGAGGATAGCCATGTCTGTCCAGGCGCCCCGATCAATCTCACCGAGGTCTGCCAGGAGCACCCAGGAGACGTACGACGGCTATCCGTCCTACTGCACCATCTGCTGCGAAGGTAAGGAGCTGCTGCTGTGTAGCAATGCAGTACCACATCTGCCAGGAGCACCCAGGAGACGCATGGTGACTGTGAGCTAAGCGGGCTCCATGCTTGCCGTGGTATAGCATCTGCATGGGTAACCCAGGAAAAAAGACGCGAAATGATAGTCTGCCGTTGCTTTCACAGAGGAAAGGAGGGGCCTGACGCCACGTACCCAAAACCACCCCCGACAATGTTTTTGCCCCATCAGGCATTGGGAGCTTAACCCAGAATTCCAATGGGCAGCGGAGACTGTGGGAACTGTGGGATAGCTACCCAAAGTGCACCGCTCTGTAAGTCGATGCTAGCCACAATAGTGAGGACGCACTCTGCCAACTTAATGCGCTTAGTGTGGACATACACAATCGACTGTATAAAATCGGTTTCTAAAAATTGACTTCTACAAAATCGACCTAATTTTGTAGTGTAGACATATCTTAAGATGCAATTTACTCTCAAATATGCCAGTAACAATTGAAAACTATTCCTAATTCATCTCAAATTTACCAGTATTGTAGACTTTTATGCCACAATAGCCAAGTTTTCAAACAATGGTAAAATTATTTTACTGACAAGTCAAAGAGTGTCTCCCTCCTAACGGAGAACTTGAGAGCTTGAAACCACAAGATGCATCACTTCCAGATTGATACTATTCAGGGACTTTCTGTCCCAAGAGCAAACCTTGTTGTGACCAGTTTCCTGTTAGAGTAAGGCTAAATATATGCAGCAAGTTCTTTAAACCTTAGCTCTCAGTTACTTATTTAGTATTATTTCTAAAGAACTATGGTTAAGCTTGTAACTAAAACAAAATGTATAATGCATACCTGTAAGTCACTTACAGAACTGACTCAGCTACATGCTGTATGCAGTGTTGCAGCTTTATTGGTTTCAAGATGTTAGAGAGACAAGGTAGGTGAGGTAATATATTTTACTGGACCAACTTCTTTGGGGGGGGGGGGGGGGGGGGGAGGGAGGGAGAGAGAGAGAGAGGGGTCCTGAAGAAGAGCTCTGAATAGCTCAAAAAGTTGTCTCTCACCAACAGAAGTTGATCCAAAAGCTTCTGAGCTACACAGAGCTCTTCTTCAGGACCTTTCTCTCACCAAAAGAAGTTGATCCAATAAAAAATATTACTTCATCCACTTTGTCTCTCAGATACATGCTTTGGGAAGTACTTAACTTGGTTATATTAAGTTATCACATGGCAAAATATGCATAAAAATCTATTTATCAGTTGAAATGGATACAAAGGTATCAACATTTGCAAACATCTCAACATTTGCAAGAACTAATTTCTTAAGATTGAACATTCAGGTAGTTAATTTCAACGAAGGTGTTCTGACAGCTATAGCTGGCTCTTTTCCCAGATTTCATTGTCTCCCAAGGACTTTAAAGAAACAGATAATATGGTATGTGTCTTAGGACAAGATAAGGTGTTGGGGGATAGGGAGACCCTTCAGTAGGCAGCTAGTGGACTGTCTCTTTTTGTCGAGATACCTCAGCCTCAAGGATCAAATAACTGAACATAAAAAAGGCCTCTCAGCCATTACCAATGGGCTGTCTAACCTGTTCTTGGCAAAGCCCATGTGAGCCAATCAGAAAGTTACCTCCTGCTTCTGACAAAGACTTGCAGTGTTCCATTTGGAATACAAGTGTCTTATGTCACCTTCTCACCATCCAGTGAGAAAAGTTGTCCCTTGAATTCCTGCAATAGTTTATTGCTGCTTTGTCCATGGAAAATTCCATGATCTTTGAAGTGGAAAAAAATGGCTTGCACAGTTTACAAACATCTTTTTGGAGTGATATTCTGTTGCAGACAAGGGAACTGCACACCTTTGTCTCAGCTCCTGATTATTCTTAATTTCAGGTGTAAACTTAAAATTGCTTTTGTACACTAAGCTGTTTGTGTAACTGTTTACCAGCCGATGACTACTCTGTGACCACATAGGCATTCGCTGTTCAGTGCTTCTTCAAAGGTTTTGCATTATAGTCAATGTATCACAAAAAAATTGTAATACTTCTGTTAGTGATCAGTTACATATATGTTCTTAGTGAAGACCTGCCTCTTTTTGTTTAAGGTTGCCATGGTAACAAAGCTCTTTCAGACTTGGAATCCAATTTAGGTAGCTTAAGAGCTTTTATTATATCTTTTAAAAAAAAAACCTATAAGCTATCAAACTGATCTATTTTATATAGACTTTGAATTACTGAGTACCTTAGAAGAGAGAAAGGCCTTGCCTGCATAAAAAGTTGCACTGATTTAAATAAATGTGTTTCTGTAAAAGTGATTTAGTTAAACTGGTATAAACCCCAGTTAATTTACTAAACTAAGCTAAATTGATATAAGCCTCTCAAATCAAGAGGGGTTTGCACTAATGTAGCTACACCCGAAAACTGACCATTAAACCTGTGAATCTTGTGTACAGACATGATCTATAGCATTGATATGCATATCCATGATTATCATTAATTAATTCCATATTGATCTGTCCTCACTTGTTGATCTGGGGATACGGACATCACGAGAGCTGGTGATATCTGTATTGTAGGGATGGGCAAGAAAACACCCAGGCACTGCCTAGGCTGCTATCCAGCTTGCCTAGTATTAGGTGAGGTGTTCAGTGGCCAGGCAGAACCAAGAGCATCACTAGTAGTAGTAGCTGAATGCCCGTGGACTTGCAGAGGTGTAATTCATAAAGTTGTGCATAAAATGCCAAAAATGTCTGATTTCCAGTGATGACTGAACCTGGTGATATTCTGAACAAAGGGTATGTCTACACTATGAAATTAGGTCAAATTTATAGAAGTCGTTTTTTTAGAAATCGTTTTTATATATTCGAGTGTGTGTCTCCCCACAGAAAATGCTCTAAGTGCATTAACTCTGCGGAGTGCTTCCACAGTACCGAGGCAAGCATCGACTTCCGGAGTGTTGCACTGTGGGTAGCTATCCCACAATTACTGCAGTCTCCGCTGCCCATTGGAATTCTGGGTTGAGATCCCAATGCCTGATGGGGCTAAAACATTGTCGCAGGTGGTTCTGGGTACATATCGTCAGGCCCCCGTTCCCTCCCTCCCTCCGTGAAAGCAGCAGCAGACAATCGTTTCGCACCTTTTTTCTTGAGTTACCTGTGCAGACGCCATACCATGGCAAGCATGGAGCCCGCTCAGGTAACCGTCACCGTATGTCTCCTGGGTGCTGGCAGGCGTGGTACTGCATTGCTACACAGCAGCAGCAACCCCTTGCTTTGTGGCAGCAGATGGCACAGTAGGACCAGTAGCCGTCATCGTCACGTCTGAGATGCTCCTGCCCACGTTGGCCAGGAGCACCTGGGCAGACCTGGGTGCAGGGACTACATTAGAAGTGACTTGACCAGGTCATTCTCTTTAATCCTGCAGTCAGTCCTATTGAATCATCTTATGGTGAGCAGGCAGGCGATACGGATTGTTAGCAGTCCTATTGTACCATCTTCTGCCGGGCAGGCAAGAGAGGAGGATGGCTAGCAGTCCTACTGCACCATCTTCTGCCGAGCAGCCATGAGATGTGGATGGCTTGCAGTCCTTCTGCACCGTCTGCTGCCAGCCAAAGATGTAAAAGATAGATGGAGTGGATCAAAACAAGAAATAGACCAGATTTGTTTTGTACTCATTTGCTTCCCCCCCACCCCAGTCTAGGGGACTCATTCCTCTATGGGGACACTGCAGTCACTCACAGAGAAGGTGCAGCGAGGTAAATCTAGCCATGTATCAATCAGAGGCCAGACCAACCTGCTTGTTCCAATAAGAACAATTACTTAGGTGCACCATTTCTTATTCTCCCTTCGATCACCGCTTGCAGAGGCAATAAAGTCATTGTTGCTTCACATTCATGCATTCTTTATTCATTCATCACACAAATAGGGGATGACTACCAAGGTAGCCCAGGAGGGGTGGTGTAGGAAGGAAGGAAAATGACACACAGCACTTTAAAAGTTTACAACTTTAAAATTTATTGAATGCCAGCCTTCTGTTTTTTGGGCAATCCTCTGTGGTGGAGTGGCTGGTTGGCCGGAGGCCCCCCTACCGCGTTCTTGGGCGTCTGGGTGTGGAGGCAATGGAACTTGGGGAAGAGGGCAGTTGGTTACACAGGGGCTGTAGCAGCACTCTGTGCTCCAGCTGCCTTTGCTGCAGCTCAACCATACACTGGAGCATATTGGTTTGATCCTGCAGCAGCCTCAGCATTGAATCCTGCCTCCTCTCATCACGCTGCCACCACATTTGAGCTTCAGCCCTGTCTTCAGCCTGCCACTTACTCTCTTCAGCCCGCCACCTCTCCTCCCGGTCATTTTGTGCTTTCCTGCACTCTGACATCATTTGCCTCCACGCATTTGTCTGTGCTCTGTCAGTGTGGGAGGACAGCATGAGCTCAGAGAACATTTCATCACGAGTGTGTCTGTTTTCTTTCTAATCTTCACTAGCCTCTGGGAAGGAGAAGATCTTGTGATCATTGAAATACATGCAGCTGGTGGAGAAAAAAAAAGGGACAGAGGTATTTTAAAGACACATTTTATAAAACAATGGCTACACCTCTTTCAGGGTAAACCTTGCTGTTAACATTACATACACAGCACATGTGCATTCGTTACAAGGTCGCATTTTGCCTCCCCCCACCACGTGGCTACCCCCTCAACCCTGGTAATTGGTTGAGTTATCTCTGAAATCACAATGGTCTAGGTCTCTTGGCATGGCTAACAGCAGGGAACATTTCTGTTCAGCCACAGGCAAACAGCCCAGCAGGAACGGGCACCTCTGAGTGTCCCCTGAAGAAAAGCACCCTATTTCAACCAGGTGACCATGAATGATATCACTCTCCTGAGGATAACACAGAGAGATAAAGAACGGATGTTGTTTGAACGCCAGCAAACATACACTGCAATGCTTTGTTGTACAATGATTCCCGAGTACGTGCTACTGGCTTGGAGTGGTAAAGTGTCCTACCATGGAGGACGCAATAAGGCTGCCCTCCCCAGAAACCTTTTGCAAAGGCTTTGGGAGTACATCCAGGAGAGCCGCGAACGCCAGGGCAAATTAATCCTTTCACATGCTTGCTTTTAAACCATGTATAGTATTTTAAAAGGTACACTCACCGGAGGTCCCTTCTCCGCCTGCCGGGTCCAGGAGGCAGCCTTGGGTGGGTTCGGGGGTACTGGCTCCAGATCCAGGGTGAGAAACAGTTCCTGGCTGTCGGGAAAACTGGTTTCTCTGCTTGCTTGCTGTGAGCTATCATCTTCTTCGTCCCCAAAACCTGCTTCCGTGTTGCCTCCATCTCCACTGAAGGAGTCAAACATCACGGCTAGGGTAGTGGTGGCTGACCCCCCTAAAATGGCATGCAGCTCATCATAGAAGCAGTATGTTTAGGGCTCTGACCCGGAGCGGCCGTTCGCCTCTAGTTTTCTGGTAGGCTTGCCTCAGCTCCTTAAGTTTCACACGGCATTGCTTCAGGTCCCTGTTATGGCCTGTCCTTCATGCCCTGGGAGATTTTGACAAAGGTTTTGGCATTTCGAAAACTGAAATGGAGTTCTGATAGCACGGATTCCTCTCCCCATACAGCGATCAGATCCCATACCTCCCGTTCAGTCCATGCTGGAGCTCTTTTGCGATTCTGGGACACCATCATGGTCACCTCTGCTGATGAGCTCTGCATGGTCACCTGCAGCTTGCCACACTGGCCAAACAGGAAATGAGATTCAAAAGTTCGCGGTTCTTTTCCTGTCTACCTGGCCAGTGCATCTGAGTTGAGAGTGCTGTCCAGAGCAGTCACAATGGAGCACTCTGGGATAGCTCCTGGAGGCCAATACCATCGAATTGTGTCCACAGTACCCCAAATTCGACCCGGCAAGGCCGATTTAAGCACTAATCCACTTGTCAGGGGTGGAGTAAGGAAATCGATTTTAAGTCGAAAAAAGGGCTTCAACATGTGGATGGGTGCAGGTTTACATTGATTTAACGCTGCTAAATTCGACCTAAAGTCCTAGTGTAGACCAGGGCAAAGAGTGTTCTCTTAAGTCATGCTTGTAGCTGTTTCCATCATTTCACACTGACTCAGACATTCTAGGTTTCAGAGTGATATCTGGGTTTATTGTGTGGTGGTCATATTGGGGGAGGGGAGGCTGCATTGCGTCATCGTACTGTGCTGGGAAAATTGTGTGGATTCGTGTTGGTGGAGAATGAGGGGGGTGTGCTGCAGTGAGGGGCTGTGTGTTTGCAGCTATTACACTGATGGTTGTGCTGGAAGATTTATGAGGGTGGCAGTTTGGCCAGGTAATACAACATTTGTGCAGTCTCCCTAATACAACCAATGAAATTGTTGCATGCAGATTAGCTGTAGACCAAGGGTGGTAATTGGTTGAGTTATCTCTGAAATCACAATGGTCTAGGTCTCTTGGCATGGCATAGACATGTGCCTCACTGTAGCTGTACACCACATGGGTGTAATTAAAGTCAAAATGGCTGAGAACTTAAATTGGACAGTAACATACCATAAAACCCAGTGGATTATTCAACCAGGTGAGATTCTGAACAAAGAGAGCTCTCACCCATATTTGTAGGTGTTTCCACGGCTTCACACTGACTCAAACATTTTAGGCTCCAGAGTGACACTCCAGGAATCTTTTTATAAACTGTATTTGTATTACTATAACACTTAGGTGGCCTAGCTACAGACCCAAACTCTATTTCTAGGCACAACACAAACACAAAACGAAAACAGTCCCTGCCCCAAAGCTCTTTATAATCTAAGTACAAGACCATGCAGCCAACTTGACATGACAGGTGCTCTCAGCTGTAAAAGTAGCCAGCAAAGGTTGGTCAGGAGCATTGAGGGATGCCGCTGGGAAGATCAAGTAAACCAAAACAGCTACATAATCCGCCCTTGCTGCCTATGCTAGCTCTGCACTGGTCATGGACATCAGCCTTGCTCAGAGCAAATGTAATTCCAGAAGTGGTGTGAACATTTGTGCACTGGAGCTAGCAAAGCTGAAGATTGATGTGTGGTGTTACAAGCCTGCCAGGAAATTACAATGGCAATTTTTTTTAGCGTAGGTCAGGGTCTATGCTCCAACAGGAGTGTACCCAACTCTCCTCCTTATTCCGCAATGATATATACTGCACTGACAAACTTTACTGAATTCAGTCTTTTATGAGTTCACTGTATCTATCTATTATGGGACTGTGATGTCTTAGGGGCGGGGGTAGACACGGGGGGAGAGAGAGAAAGGAAGGGAACATGATTAATGTAAACCCTGAGAAGTGTTATGCATTTCAGAGGACTATATGTAGGGCCATACCAAATTCACAGCCAGGAAAAATGCTTCACAGACCATGAAATCTGGTCTTTTGTGTGCTTTAACCCTATTCTATACAGATTTCAAGGGGGACACCAGCATTTCTCAAACTGAGAGTCCTGACCCAAAGGGGGTTGCAAGGTTATCTTGGGGGTGGGAAGTGTCACGGTATTGCCACCATTATTTCTGCACTGCCTTCAGAGCCGGGCAGCTGGAGAGTGGTAGCTGTTGGCTGGGCACCCAGCTCTGAAGGCAGCGCCCCGCTAGCAGCACCGCAAAAGTAAGGGTGGCAATACCATACCGCGCCATCCTTACTTCTGCACTGCTGCCTTCAGAGGAGGGTGGCCAGAGTGGCGGCTGCTGACCATGGCCCAGCTCTGAAGGCAGCAGGACAGAAGTAAGAGTGGGAATACCATGCCACGCCATCCTTACTACTGTGCTATTGCTGGCAGCGACCCTGCCTTCAGACCTGGGCTCCCAGGTGGCCAGCAGCCACCCAGCTCTGAAGGCATCACCACCACCAGCAGCAACGCAGAAGTAAGGTTAATAGTACTGTAATCCCTCTACAATAACCTTGAGATTCCCCCCCACCCCAACTCCTTTTTGTATCAAGACCCCACAGTTAAAATACCGTGAAGTTTCAGATTTAAAGATCTGAAATCATGAAATTTATCATTTTTAAAATCCTATGACCGTGAAATTGACCAAAATGGACCGTAAATTTGGTAGGGCCCTAACTATACAAAACAATGTGCCAGACAAGAATGAACTTTTAAAGTTCAGTGCATTTCTCGGCGGAGGTATATGTAAATGTACCCCTTCCAGTTATGCAAGAACGCAGCCTTTTGAAACTTCACCCTGAAGAGGGGACCTTAGTCTGCTCAACACCTGTTACATGAAGACAGGATGAGAGGCCTAACCTGTATAAAGGAGACACAAAAATTCATGTGTGTGCTAGTCCTGAGCTAAGTTATAATCTTAACCACAAAAACCCGTTGGAGTTTGAAAGACTGACTCCTACAGAGCCCTTGTCAGCACTGGGGTGATTTCTGGTAATCTTATTAGCATACATGTAGGTTTTTATATGTTCTCTCTGTAATGCTTTCACCCTATGAATAAAAGTGCTTGCTTACAAAAAGCTGTGTCACAGCTTATAACTGTGGGCACTTAAGCTGTTTACAGCCTCTGAGGAGAAAAGCAAAGCAGGCCTGCTGAGGCAGTCTGACTTCCTGGGGAATTCACAGTGTAGGCAGGGAACTGTGCACCATGGAAATACCCCAGTCAGGAAAAAAGTGAGATGCCTGTCTCCACCCAAGAGAGGTGACAGCTAGGGAGCCAGAAAAACAGAGAGTGGATGTTCTTGGTGGACCATAGAGGGGAAAATACAGGTGTAGTTGCCTTGAACTGTGACAAACGCTTGCATTACAAATTATTCTGAATCCCTGAAGTAGTGATGAGCTTTTGGAAAACAGACACCTACTTCACCATATGTTCCAATTACTCCCCACAACCAAAGTTTCTCTTATTCCTGTGACTCAGAGAGCAAAGCAAACTCTTGACTTCTTCCAGCCTTAATTTAATGAAATAAAGGATTTCACTCCATGATTTCATCAGGATCAATTCAATAGTTGCCTTCCACATCAATTTTACATGTCAAAAGTCACAAGCACACATTAAGATGTGGTTGAAACGAAAGAGGGAAGTGGGTTCTTGGCTGCATGGAAGTCTTAGAGTAGCTCAGAGAGATACATAAAACCCCTTTTTGTCACCTGTAATATAACACCCTGCTAAATTGAGAGATTTGATTATACTACTGCATAACGTTTCTCTAAACAGAGATTAGCTCAGTTTGTAATGATTAGTGTTTCATTTCGGGTGAAAATTATTTGTAAACCTGTTAAACTCTAGACAGTTTCTTCTAATAACTATTTAGGAAGTTTTAACATTTGGATGAGTTCTACTTTCCAGTGCTCTCAGGGAGGTAACAGCCTTAACATACAGACAGTCCACAGGTCTTCATTAGACCCCTTCCAAATCCCTGCATGGTTAGTTCCTGTTATGAGAGGAGTGACTTCCATCATCTGAAATTTAAACAGCATGGAACCAAGCATCTATTTCACCAACACAAAGGCAGACAAAATGTTAGTTTCCCTGCAAGATGTCACCCACACCCCACCTAAGCCCTTTCGCAGCCTGTTGACTATGACGGTCATGCAAGAGAGATGGGATTTGTTTGCAGACTTTAGGGTATGAGAAAAATTAGGATTTGGGAATACTGTGGATTGAGTAAGAAAAACTGGTTAAGACTGGTATCTTCAGTGTTTAAAAATTAACTTTGAAAACAAATCCTGAGAGTGGCTGTTGTGGCTTTGGAGACTAGAGATAAAATCAACAGTTTCTCCCATGCCCAGAATGGCACCTAAAGAAAAGAAGAGTTAGTGAGGGGAGGTACCTCTCTGCACGACTCTAAGTCTGATTTCTCCTGGCTTCATAACTATGTCAGGTGGGTTCTTGACATCGCAGAAGTAAGTGCCGTTGTCCCGGAACTGCACGTTTGCTATGCTGACAGATGCATCTTTCTTGTTAAGGTCTCCAGCCCAACTGATTCTGTTCTTAAATGGTGTGTCCTTCCCAGGGTACGCGTTCCCTTGAGAGTAATAGAAGAACTGCAGCCAGAGAGGAGAGCATGTAAGAACATCCACATCAGAACATTGCAAAGCTTACACCCCTCCTTCACTAAGATAGTTTCTCCAGATCTGCTGGGCCCTTTCCAAAACCACATTAGGAGGTAGGAGTAGAAATTCCTCCAGAGGCCAGCTACTTCTAGCTTTGCAGATTGTAGCAAGCATGCTGTCGCTCCACTAATCACACATTCAAGTAGCCACAGTATGACTTCGCCTTCAAGTCCAATGCAAATTTTTTTTTAGGCGAAGGAGTCTCAGTCTGGGTGTTGTGATGCGAGAGAAGGGTTCACACACAGGTGTCACAGGTCACAACCACTGTGCCCTTCTTGTATTGAGAGGGAAGTGAAGGCACCATCTCTGAAAAAAATCCTCAGGCCAAAGGGTGGTAGCAAGTCTGGCATAATGTGTGTAGAATCAGCAGGTCCTGTATGCTATGCCTGCTCTAAATTAGAGGTCTACAGTAGCAAAGAGAAGGTGTTAGACTTAGCCCTGCAGTGATCATGCGTTCTATAGCATCTGTTAGGCCCGGTACAGGGCTAGTCTGTGTGTATTCAGGCATCGCTCAAGGAGAGTAGAGTTAAGGCTCCATTGCAGGGACGGTATACACCTAAGTCTTCATTTCTTGGTTTTCAGAAGTTTAAATTTAGCGAGGTTCCACATTCTAGAAGGGCACAAGACACCACTGGGCAACTTTACTGTGTTACTGACGTTTAGTTATAAAAAAAATTCCCCAATTTTTCAACGTTCCCATTTAGCACAGCTCAGCATTCCACCTCCACTGCTTCTGGTCCTGGGCAAGATTATCACAAAATGCACTGGGTGCATGCATGTCATTTCACTGCCCCTGCATCATCTCCAGTCTGCTTCTCCAGCACAATCCACCGCAACATGCAGTGGCAGGTGTCAGCATAGCACCTGCATGTTGAGGAGCTGGAAATAAGAGGCAGGAACAGTGGAGGAACTAGCATGGAGCCTGTGGGGGAAGACAGGAGAGCATGTATGTATGGAAATTTGGGGAGGCAGATGAAGCTGACCAACATCCCTCACTGGACAGCTGTGACCCCTCCTTTCCCTGCACTGCTCCAACACCCCTCACATTGCCCTTCTCCCCCCATCACTGCTCTGACCCTGCTCCAACTCTTCCAACGTTCCCTCCATCACATCCCTTGCTGACCACCCCCACAAACCCTAGGCTCCAAGCCCCCTAGGCACCCTCGCATACACTGCTTCAAATGCAAACATACCCCCAAGCTGCTTCACCCGCACCCTTGCACTCCACACCCCTCATAAGCTCGCAGAGGCCATGAGGAGGAGGGGAGATGGTGAGGCTGTGAAGAGTGCATGTACCAGATGGAGGCAGGAAAGTGGTGATGCAGTCCCTGCCCCAGGCACTGCACATGCTCATTCCCTGTTCCCCAACCCAGACCACATCAATCCCTTATTTGTTGAGGAAGGATAGAAAGCCTCTTTAGGAAACCCAGTTCTTCAAAGCTCTAGTCAAACTGGGTTTTCTTGTTTTGTGCCTGAATTCTTTACATCAATAAGGTTTATCATCTGGGATGTGCTGGCCCTTCAGTGCACAGCTCCAAGGGGCAAAACATGATACAGGGGCAGGTCCCTCACTTCGTACCCTTCCAAACCCAGTGCACTCCTCCACACTGCTCCAATGCTTCCTCCCTGCTCTGACTTTCCCTATTCCCTAACTGTGCACCTTTTTGAGGCACTCGAAAAAGCTGAGTGTATGTATACACTACACATGCTACAGCAGCACACTACAGCGAGGCCACTGTAGCACAGGCACTTGCTACAATGACTGAAAGGGTTTTTCTGTCACTGTAGTAAATCCACCCTCTCAATAGGCAGTACAGTAACTCCTCACTTAAAGTCATCCCTGTTAACACTGTTTCATTGTTATGTTGCTGATCAATTAGGGAACATGCTCATTTGAAGTTGTGCAACGTTCCCTTATAACGTGGCTTGGTAGCCACCTGCTTTGTCCACTGCTTGCAGAAAGAGCAGCCAGTTGGAGCTAGTGGTGGGGGCTTGGAACCAGGATGGACCAGCAGTCCCCCTATCGGCTCCCCGCTCCCCTAAGTTCCCTGTGCAGCAGCCACCCAGCAGGCTATCAATTGCCGGGCAGTTCAGCTGTCCCTCCCCCTACTGCCATGTGTTGTTCCTGCCCTCTGCCTTGGAGCTGCTCCTGGGATCCTCCTGCTTGCTGTGCGGGGATGATGGGGAAGAGGGGTACTAATGTCAGGTGTCCCCTTCCCCCCCACTCCTTTACCCCATTAGGCCATCTGCACAGAGCGGGGTGGGGGGGGGGGGACGACACACGACAGAGGGAGATTGCTGGTAGCAGCTGCTGTCTCAACTAGCTGATCTACTTAAAAAGGCAGTGTACTTAGAGTATGGTCAGCATACTTAAAGGGGCAATGCACATCTCTCTCTCTCACGCAAGGTGTATGTCTGTCTCTCTGCCATGCTTTCTCCCCTCCCTCCATTTGTGCTGCCTTGTAGAGTGAGAGGCTACATTAACAAGCGTTAACCCTTGAGGGCTCAGCCAAGTGCTAGTTCATCAATTAGCAGTAAGGCATTCCCTGGGAAATATCCCTCCCTCTTCCACCCCCTGACTTCACCACCTCAATCAAGCTTAACAATCATCACTGCTGTGTACAGAATTAAATTGCTTAAAAACTTATAGTTTGTGTGTGTGTGCGTATATATTTAAAAAGTATATAGTCCTGTCTGGCAAAAAACATTTCCATGGAACCTAACCTCCCCCCATTTACATTAATTCTTATGGGGAAATTGGATTAGCTTAATATCATTTAGCTTAAAGTAGCTTTTTCCAGGAACATAACTACAACGTTAAATGAGTTACTGTAGCTAGACCTGCCTCCCACTACAGTGGGGATTAAGTTGACCTAACTCTGTCAAACAAGGAGAGAAATTTTTCACAGCATCAAGCAACGTATCTAGATCAAATTTTTAGGTGTAGACCAAGCCTAAGGGTGTGTGTACACTGCAGCTGGGAGCAAGCCCCCACAGCCCAGATAGACACAGACTCACAGTACCAGGGCTCAAGCTAGTGTGCTAGAAATAGCTGTGTGGATGTTGCGGCTCACCCTCTCAAGCCCACCTGACCGCTTAGGCTTCAGTTCAGGTGGCTTGCCCAAGTCTCTGCCAGAGCCACAACGTCCATAAAGCTATTTTTAGTATGCTAGATCATGCCCCACTAGCACAAGTCTACCAAAGCTGGAAGGCTCATTCCCAGCTGCAGTGTAAACATATCACCACCCTGGCCTTTTCCAAACCAAACTACATGGCAGCAAGAAGAGAACCGATGTTAAAACACAAGATGTGACACTTTGTACAAGCATTTGGTGACATTTCATGCTAAGCTAAAAACAAAAGCTTACGTGAGGGATGGGTGAAGGAGCAGCAACATGGAGTGGGACCTGCCCTACAAACATACCAAACCAAAGAGTTCTTTCTTAAACATACCCAAGATTTTCCCCTCCCAGCCCTGCCACAAACAGCAGGATCAACCCAGACAAAGGGCTCTTACTGATATTGGGGTTGTTGCTCCCTCTGGTTGGAAGCTCCAGGAGATGGACGCTGCACTGCTGATCACATCTCGGGATGAAAATGTGCATGGAAGTCTTGCTTCTGTCCCATTCTCCACAAAGAGCTCCTCTGGTGTCTTCACATCAAGTGCTGATACTCTGACTGTTTGGGGGTGGGAAAGAGGAAAAGGAAAAATGAAAGAGTCAAGAGATGTCTTTAAGGACCAGCAAAGCACAAGCAACATGGGATGAACTGGTACCACCTCAAGAACTACACAAGAAAACCAAGAAAGCAGCATCACCCCTATGGTGATGGGTTGTGCAGACATCACATCAAGTTTATAGCATGGACACATTGGCTGGATCCTGCTTCCCCTTTCTTGTGATGTTTGCTATGGGCTGTTCCATGCCAACAGATGCTTCCTGTAGTGCAGCTGGTGGGAGACAACAGTATAGTACGAAACTCCCTCGTATTTATAGCTCTGACTTCCACTGGCAATTTTTGAGACGTTAACTTTGAGAAAGGTTTTGGGCCTGCTGCTAATCCATTTCCTGCTTGGTTCTCATCTCTCTCCTCCCCACAACACTCTGAATTTCTGCTGCAACTGGAACAAAACACCAAATTCAACTCCACTCGTTATGAAGCAGAACAAAAACAAAAAAACTAACCTTTTGCCTAAGTGCACCACCTAATTCCATAAGGCGTAATGTTACCATTCCCTGGCTCACTTCTGCAGGAGTCCTAAATAAATCATCAACGAAATACATATGAATTGTTTGACTTACAACATTACCAAAGCTTTTAACTCCTACAGCATTTCAGGTAAAGGATCTGTTTAACCAAGATTTCTCATTACTGAGCCGGTGATAGATGTGCACAGCCAGTCATACAGACTGGAATCTTTGTCACCCCATCCTTCTCCTCACTTCCAAAAGAGTAAACTTCAGAGTATTTTACAATGGAGAAGTTGGTAACAGCAACTCTGGTGTGTGTTATTGCCATTAGATCCCAGTTTAATCTGAGAGGAAGTTGGATCACATCACGCAGCAAGCCTGGAAAACAGCCTATACATGTCAGTTCTATTAAAGACAGATAATATTTTAAACTGAGGCAGCGTCCAGACACCTAGCTATCATGGTGATGAGTTGTGGTTTAACTAGGGATAGTCAAAACAACGAGGGTCGGTAAGTCTGTTGCAGGTATTCAAAGTTAAAGCGAGCCCTGAAGACTGCATATGGCTCATTAGAGTAAGTACATCTTCTGTATAAGTTAGTCTGTAGAGTGCTCTAGAAGTGCTAGTTATTTATTCTCCTACAGAACAACCTTGTTTGAGAGGCCAGGGAAGGGTCTGACTGCCTTGTCATCACCGCCCTTGTATCAAACAAACAGAAAAGCCCTTTAAGAGAGGTGGATTTTCAACAAAAGGTTGCGTCTGAGCTTCCCTTCTCCCCTACATATAATCTAACTACAGGCCAAGAAATGCTCCTTTCCTTGGGTCCCTCCTACCAAATGTTTATTCTGAACACACAAGAGGTCTTCTGGCAATTCAGTGAAGTGAATACATAGCTGCAGTGCTGTAAGAAGATTTTTCTGCTAATGGAGTGGATATTATGATAACAGAAAACAATCCATTGTTTCAAGTCCAAACCACAGAACAAATCTCCCTTTCAGGCAAAAAGCAAGCAAGATGCCCTCAACATTAGCGTAGGAAGAAGAATCAGCACTGAGACATTGCTTGCCTTTATAGGGGACAGAGGATTCATTGCTACCAATAGGAAGGAGTAAGCACTGACCTGTTTATTCCAAGAAGCCACTGTTGTACATAAATAGCCCTTGGAAGTGTGGTGAAGAAAAGCCTCATCTCCCTCTTTCAGCCCACACTTAGTAAAACTCCTGCTTAATATCTGAGGACTATTGTACACCTGGATAATAACCACCTTTCACTCCTGGAACAGAAGCCAGGTTTCCCAATTAGTTCATAAGTGGACTCTGTCTCCTCAGGTCCAAACTAAGATTCCCAGCTGACCCGATCACAAACAATGGATAGTTTATTCTCACTAGCCACAGACCCTGATGCTTTGATAGAACTGTGTTAAGGCCAGGAGAAGGTAATAACCCCCTGAATTACATGAACAGCCAGCCGGCACTAGATCATACCATTCTACAGAGTCTCCCAAGTTGTAACCTCACTAAAGATTAGATCTTACAGACTTGAACCCTGCAGCAACATAACTGCATTAATCTCAGGAACAAAGACAGCTCCCATTTATAGTCTCCAGCCAACCCTGATACTAGCCTCATTGAATCTATGACCATATCCTCAAATCCCAAGCAGATTTCAGAGGACTGTGATACAGAACACCATCCTTCAGCTATCCCTTCCCATCACTCCCTGCAACAGTCAGGAGTCACATTAGCCTGAAAGAGCTCCGGGTCACCTCATGCAGTGCCTCTGACACAGTTGCAGAACATTCTGGAATAAGAGTGCCCCCACAGGGAATTCTATTGGTTTAACTATACCAGTAAAATATGTCCCAAGATTGCATCAGATCTATAAATGGATGTTGTAAAACCCAAAATTACCAAGGAACGCAGCAACTTCAGCACAAAGATAAATAACTTAGAGTGCTGCTGCCAAAGGTAGAACTTGGCACCAATATCTGGCACTCTCATAGGTTATGCTCTACCAAACAACAGGCTGGTCTCTAAACCACACCCCCTCTGAGATTATGCTCACTCACAGGCAGAACAATATGGTACAGCTCCCCCAAGCAATTCTATCAAAGTTCTTCAGGGAAGCTAGATTTTCCAGAAATCTTGCTGTTTTTTGCTTCCACTGCAACCTATTGAGCTAAGAGGCCAGTAAAACGCATTAGGTCCCAACTGTGTAGTTATCTAATCATTCAGATTGGTACTTAGTCCAAATTTGCCTTCCCTTAAGTCACTGCACCTACAAAAGTAGGTAAAAATCAGTAAGTCTTTTCCTCTCTTCCCTTCTCCATAAGGAAAGAGTCAGCTGAAGAACAGGTTCCCATTCTACTCAAAACTGTGGTTTGAAAGTGCCTTACTCAGTTTCCTGATCTTTGCCTAAATACAGAGGTTAGCAGCTGAGACAGCCAGCCAGAGCTACAAGTGCAGTTTTTCCAAACAGCACCCACAACTCCAACCATCTAGTGCAGCACTTCTCATATGCAGCCACCAGGGGCTTTTCTTGCAGCCACAGCCTCAGTGGCTGTGATTCGGAAGGGTGCGGGGGGGAGAGGAGTGGCCTCTCCCCCTTCCCTGGTGCTCCTCGATGCACAGCCTTGGTGTTGGTTGCTGGGGCTTCCAGCACGGGCTGGACCCTGCCCCCCTCTGGAGTCACCTGGGGCACAATAGAGGAGCAGGCAGCTGGTGAGTTCCCCATCTACGCAAGGGCAGTGGGGCTCAGGCTTTGGGCTTCAACCTTGGAGTAGCAGGCTCTGGCCGCGAGGCTTCAGGATCCAGCCTCCCGCTGCCTTCCCCATGCCCCCATCCAGGGCTTAATTTGTCCCCAAACTTGCTGGGGCCAGTAAGTCTGCTGTGAAAAGTGATACTTGTATGTTTGCTGATATCACTTTTCATAGACTTACTAGACAGCACTAAATAAATTACTATGATGTGGACATGTGTATGTGCAAATTTATTTGTTTTTATTGTTATTTGTTTTTTGTTGTTTATTTGTATTTTAGGAAAAAGTGTGAGAGTGGCCACCAGCAAGAGTTGGTGGCCGCACTCTGAGGTCACCAAATCATTCGTCCTGAGAACCCTAGTGTCTACAGGTTTGGAGATCAATTTTCCCATGTGGAGAAGAGCTTAAATGTATTTTCTTGATCAAAATAGCTATTGCAGAATAATTTTTTCTCCATTTGGTGTAATCAAGCCAAGTAAGAGTAAAATAAAAAGAGAACCATCAGCAGAATCACAGTCCAATATTCAGGAGATAGGGTTTGTCTGAAGGCACAGACAAACCCAAGGAGGAAGTTGAAATACCAAATACAGAACCCCATACTCTGCTATTTGGCATTAAACAAGACAAGAGAATCACCAATAAAGTTAATTGCACTTGAACATCTCCTCTGGAAGTATAAGTCTTAGGTATAATTACGAAGAGGCAGACACCACTGTGTGCAGGTCCACTTTTTCTCAGCTAGAAACAGTCTTTGGGTAGGTTAATAACACCAACTTATCAGAGGTGCATTGGCAAAGTACAAACAGCAGTGGCACAAAGCCTCTCTGGAGATGGTCATAACTGACCCTATTATCAGCAATTTGACAGACTGACTATATCGGTTACTAGACCTTCTCACCTCTCAGAGGCAGGCTCCACAGCAATCATCCTGTAGTAGGGAGAGCATGGAAGGTTATTCAGCGTGACTGTAAAGTTGCGTTACAGAACAGATGTTCACCACCAAGACTGTTTCCAAGCTAAGTTACTCATTTTGACCCCTAAAAATTATTAATCTTCAACCAATTAGACCAAGTGCTCTTGTGGCAGAACAAGCTTGTAGTTTGCTTAGAAACCTGTCCTATATATTTTTACCCCCATCTCCCATTTCTCATGGGGTTGTTATCCACTGGGTGACACTCAGTTTAAGAGAAGGTTGAAGAGACAGGAGTGGGAAAGCCTAAGTGTCACTGCTCTCTGGATGGGGGAAAATGAGAGATGAATGGCAGTAAAGGAGCAGAACCAGGTATTGTCAGCAAAAGGTGAAGTTGTATACAGGTATACTGAGCTTGGAAGAGCCAAAAAGAGTGGAGTGCCAGGAACCAGAAGATTGGTAGAAGCAGAGTGACGGAAGATGGGAAGGATGATCCAAGGAGATCCTGCCATCCAGACCATCTAACTTTTATTGATTCTTTCTACATAACATCTAAGATACTGCCTTTCCTATCCATCCACACAGCCAAACTCTTGTCTATGCTGTCATCATCATCATGTCTCTCAATTGCTGCAATAACCTTTTCTCTGGCCTTGACAAATGCCATCTCACCCCAATCTTACCCACTCAGAATACTGCTCCAAAGAGAGTTTTCCTAGCCCAGCTCTTTACATCGCTCCACTGGCTCTCCCTTCTCTATCACATCAACCATAAGCTACTTACCTTCACTTTCAATGTCCTCCACAGCCTAATCCCGCCCTACCTATCATCTCTCATTTGCTATCAAGCTCTCAGCTCCCATCTCCACTTGGCCCAAGAAGCCAGCCTCCATCACCCACTTGTTAAACTTTCAAACAAGCATCTTTGTGTCCCCTGCATACCTCATCACTCCTCACACTTAGGAGTTCCCTGTAAACATCTGCAATCCTACTCCATTATCCTCCCTCAAATCCCTCTTCAACTCCTTTGCCACGATGGCTACAAAAAAAAAAACAACAACGAGACCATTGCTGTGTTGAGAGCACTGCCTATCATGCTGACCAATATCGTTTCCTTGTACTCCCCCATCTGTCTCTTCTTATACACAAGCTCTGTCTATACATACAGCACTGCAGCTCTCCACTGGCATAAAAAAACCCACCTCCGCAAGCAGCATAAACTATGACGGTGGGAGATGCTCTTCCACTGACACAGTGCTGTGCACCTGAATGCTTATGTTGGTGTAATTTGTGTCACTAAGAATAGTCACACACATGTTTTGTCAACATAGGCTGTAGTGTAGACATGGCCTCAGAGTGTAAACCGTTGAGGCAGGGACTGTCTTTGTTCTGTGCTCAGTGCCTGGCACATTGGGTCCTGGTCTATAACAAAGGCACCTAGGTGCTACGGTAATACAAAAAGTGATAGAGATAACTTTCACACAGCATAAGTGTGAAAATTAAGTGAAATAAGATTAAGGTTAAAATGAAAGTCAAAAGATTTAAGTAAATAGGATGTTAACAAGGTAATGAAATAAAGCAAGATAAAAAGGACAAGTAAAGGTATGAAGTGAAGTGTTGAAGTGATACCACAAGGTTAGCCTCCATCCCAGAGTAAGTCCTGCTGACAGTTGTAGGTTTAAGTAGCAGTGTAGTAATTAGTGCGAAATTCTGCAGGGGCCAGTAATCCCACCACCCACTGAGGCTTTGTCTTCTTGATTTGAGCTGTTAAGATCTCCTCTCTTCCTCATGAGCACACCTTCCTCTCCCATCCCCGTGAAGACATGCAGGTTTTGTGTTTTCACAAGATTAGGTAGTGTTAAAGATTAGATTTCCTCCAGTTTTAATTCAAACTGCTAATTTTCAGGTTGGAGTTTTAATTCAGCCTGCTGATAAGTGTGAAAACTGAGGAAAATCAAATCTAACAAAACCTGCTAATTCTTGTGAAGACTCCAGCCTGCCTTGTCTTCACTAGGCATCAAGTGAGTTAGCTAACTCGACTTAACAACCTTTTTCCTAGTGAAGACAGCCAAACAGGAAAAAATGTCAGATGACTAAGGCTATGTCTCCACTGGCAATTGAAGGACAAAACTTTTGTCTTTCAGAGGTGTTTGGAGAAAAAACAAAACAAAAACCCACCCTAAAAGACAAAAGTTTTGCAGGTGACAAGCACCAGTGTGAACAGCACTTTGTCAGCAGGAGCGCTCTCCTGCCAACACCACAAACACCGCTTGTTGGGGATTTTTGTCGGCAGGAGAGCTGACAAACAGGGGCTACACTGCGCAACTTTTAGCAGCACAGCTGTAGTGATACAGCCACATCACTAAAAGCTATGAAGTGTACACATAGCCTAAATTTTGGGTCCTTAAAACCCCACCACAATCTCCATCCTACCCTGGTATTGCAGGATCACCACCTCATCCAGATAGCCAACAGAATCTCTAAGGTTTGCTAGTTAGCAACAAATGACTCATTTTTGACTGCCTTCACAACCATTCCTACCAATACATATTCATAAAGTTTCACAACTGAAGATTTTTTTATTTCCAAGAGAAATTAGGGGATGAAACCAATCTAAATGAGGAAGACACTTCTCTTGCATTGACAATACCTACTGCTGGACCATAAAGGAAGAGAGAAGAGACTGATGATAAAGTGTGAGTAGAAAGAGGAACAGAGAGAAAATTCATAAGGTGGACTTAGGGAGTGCAAATGAAACAATTCCATAGAAGGCAGTTTTTAACCAAAAAATGGGGAGTCAGTGGACTTGTTGGGTCTTTACACCCTCCCATGTGTAATTAAGGAGTCATTGCTAAGGCAGAACAGGAAAGGAAACAGTTACCACACTTTATTTTCTATGTTTTATATAAACCAAGAACTTTATTCGTCTTTTGCTTAAGACTGTAAGTGCGAGTTGAAAAACCCAGCCAGCCCACCTCTGATAAGTTGTATAATCAAACTATGATTACCATACATTCAATTCTTTTCCCCTGGGGGACACTCCCCACACCACCACAATTAAGCAACAATATTGCTTGAGATATGTCCAGTTAAAAATAAAAAAGTATGTCAAAGAATGGCATTATGGCATACTGCCATTGTAAAATCAGAAGGGTGAAAATACACCCACTTGAGACAGCTTTGGGCATTTTACAAGTGTCCTGAAGTCCCACCTTTATCTCTAGGCTGCTGAGACAACACTTACTGGCAAGGGTCCTTGTTCTAAGAAGCCTCTTACTCCATTCTGCTTCACTGACCAATCTTTGCCCCAGTAAGATCTTGAGAGCTGGAAAGGGACCCAAAGGCTGTATCAAGTTTGCATGAGATGGAGCACACACTGCAGCTACCCTCAATCCTTAATATACCAGGGAAGCCAGTGAAGACTAAATGCCAGAGTAACAAATTATTCTGATCAAGATGGAGCATTGCATACTGGACCCTGTCGTATATAGGGCAGGGGTAGGCAACCTGTGGCACACGAGTTGATTTTCAATGGCACTCACGCTGCCTGGGTCCTGGCCACCAGTCCGGAGGGCTCTGTATTTTAATTTAATTTTAAATGAAGCTTCTTAAACATTTTAAAAACCTTATTTACTTTACATAAAACAATAGTTTAGTTATATATTATAGACTTATAGAAAGAGAACTTCTAAAAACATTAAAATGTACTAATGACACGCAAAACCTTCAATTAGAGTGAATAAATGAAGACTCGGCACACCACTTCTGAAAGGCTGCCGACCCCGGATATGGGGGCTGCACACACATCTTAAGGTTTAAATCCCACAGGCCAGTGTAACAAAGCACGCACATTGCATTTGATCATCTCTGCTAGAAAAGTACCATTGGGGGGGGGGGGGGGGGGGGGGAGAGGAGAAGAGAGGTTTCAAGTCTGTTTGGACATAGCAAAAGGAGACGTTACCTGGACAGTACCTTTCATACACTGTACAAGTTTTTTTCCTGTGGTTCAAACTGGGAGAAGACAGAGTTACTTCAGTAGCACAGGGGCAACTTTCCTTCCACAGTCTTTAGGTATGTGTGTGGCACATTTTCAAGTCTATTGTGCAATTGAAAAATAAGGCGTGCAACATTAATTTCACAGGGAGGCAGATTTCCAGGAAAAGTGCCACAAACCTGACCTGTAGCTCTTCATGTGTGCATGTAATTTATTATTAAAGAAATAGATAATAAGATAATAAGATTTTCCATGCTTATCTAGACTTGAGGAATGGCATTATCTTGTAAGCTTGTAGATTTTAGTCTCTTGTATACTCTAGATACAAGACAATAGATGGTGGAACTTTTTAGGCTTTTATTGCCTTGTCTATACTAAGGAAACTTTTGAAAAAATTCCAACTTTGCTAATTCTACTTCTGAACTGGAGTTAGCAACATCTGGGAGCTTAGTGTACACACCCCACTGGCTGCTGGTACAGTCTTCAGCACAGGATCATCTAACCCTTCTCACTGCAAGTTTTGTCAACATGATGCTGCAAACTGTCAGCAGTTGCTGGATTGCCTACCCTAGGGTTCCCAACATTGCTAACATCAGTTCAGTTGAACATGTGTTCGCAACAGATGCTCAACTGGATGAGGGTTTTTCTCCCAGCCACTGGCAGAGACCTGCAAACATCTGCAGTCTTAAATTCCCCGCAAACCCAGCCCTGGTCCTTGAAACATCTGGCTACTAAGCACATGCTCAAACAAACTGATACAGATTCAGTTTTTAGGGACTTGATTATCTAAAACTCAATTCCAATATATCCAATTCCAGAAAAAAATTTTCTTTAATAGATCTGCCAAATGTTGGTATTTGTAGGCAGACTCCCTCACTCTGAGTTAATTTTAAGTAGTTTACATTTCTCCCTCATGAGGAAGGATTTTGCTCTGTTTCAAGGAGAAACTTTAGGAACCTCTTGTATTGTCCTGTTTTGGACTACTGTTTAAAAAAAGTCAAGATTGATAAAGAGAGGCAAATGGGATGAGGTAATATCTTCTATTGGACCAACTTTTGTTGGTGAAAGACAAGCTTTGGAGCTACACAGAGCTCTTCAGGCCCTCTTGACTTACTTTGTTTTTTAAATCAGCTTTCCTCCCTACTGCATTGCTGCTTTTAAAACTATTGTTGCAGTCAGTTATTTCTGCTGCTCCTTGCACTTTGACTTTTACTCGATTTACAGCTCTTGGTTTGCAATATTCACTTTGGTCCTACTGTGTCAAAGAACTTGGTGTGACTAAGTGGAGAATACTTTCCACTCCTAGTGCACGTTCTCTCAATTTCGCAAACAAACATTCTCAAGTCTCAACTCTACCCTTTTTCCAGAAGGGCAAGCCTGGTACATAGCCCGAGGCCTGGTCTCCACTTGAATATGAGTCTGACCTAGCTATGTTGGTCAGGAGTGTGGATTTTTCCACAACCGTGACCAACATAGCTAGGTCAGCCTCTTATTTAAGTGGTGACCAGGCCTCGGGCTGACATGACTAGACCAGTCTGACGTTCCCCTGGTGTTATCTGAACCAGTGATCTGCTAGGTCGCTCCAATCCTCGACTCTGGGAGCCAGCCTTACCCTGCTCCGCTGTGAGAACCCCCACTCCCGGGCTGCTCACGCACAGCCTCTAGCATGTAAGCTGCTCCCAGTTACATGAGGGAGCACTTTTGGCCAGCCGCTGCTTGGATTGTGCAACCAAATGATACTAGCCAATATCTCCAGTCCCAGATACAACCCTAGGAATCTCCTTCTTGCAGTGTCCAGTTATGCCCGCTGGACGCTGCAAGCTTATATAAATTCATCAATTTAACCAAAAAATTGATATGTACCAGGCTCATTATCCCAAGTGGAGTCTCTGGCATGCTTCAAACCAAATGCACTGCTTTAGGTAGAACAAACAAACAAATTGATTAACTACAAAAGATAAATTTGAAGTGCTTTGACTTATTATCACAAGTCAGATTTGGTCAAATGAAATAAAAGCAAAACACATTCTAAGCTGATCTTAACACTTTCAGTGCCCTTACAACTTAGATGATTCCCACCACTGGCTAGCTGGCTATCCTTCAGCCAGGTTCTCCCCTTTGATCAGCACTTCAGTCACTTGGTGGTGGTGTTTTTTGATAGAGGTGGAAGAGAGAGGAAGAGCATGGCAAACATCTCTCCCTTTTACCATGTTCTTTCTTCCCTCTTGGCTTTGCCGCCCCCTCCCCCTGACCCTTCAGGGTCAGGTGAGCATTACTTCATTGTCATCCCAAACTCAAGAGTCCAACAGACCCTTTGTTGCTGCCTAGGCCAGTGTCCTTTGTTCCTGAGAGGCTGCGCTGGGTTTGACCCACACCTCATCAGGGCATGTATGAACTGCCTCTGTTCCTGGAGAGTTTTGCCTGGGCTTGTTTTAAACCACGAGGACACATTTTCAGCCTCAACTATATACATAAAATTACAACCTATAACATTACTATAACAACAATGCTCAGTGCATCATGAGCCTTCCGAAGACACCCGACATGACAAACTTTGCACTGAATACCACACAATTATATTAGAAGGATGAACATAGGTTGCTGGGTGTTCCCCCGAGAAAAAGAGCATCACAACCAGGCTTTCAGTCCCTTCTTACCTATTGCTGACTTGGGAGTAAGTCCCAGCATGGAATTTCTCACTCTACCCGTGTATAGGATAATGGGTGTAGTTTACTTCCAAGATGAGGAAGCTGTTTGGGGAATTATGTAACATGAGGGCATAAGGCCACCTAAAGCGAATATCCTAAATTCAAAGACTAATTTAAGTATCCTCTCCTTTGAGCTCTGTCTCAAGGCAAACATTCTGAAATCTGGCAGGGGACCCAATGACCTTCCAAAGTGAGATGAATTCTTCTATGGATTGCATGTATCCAATAGGCACATAGGCCAGCAACACAACTAACTCTGTATAGTGTATATAAAGCTTTGTAATTATGCTGTGGGGCAGAATCTAAGCCAATCACAAGAAGAATAGGAAAACAACATTTTGAAGACTTATTTTCTCTACATTAAAATACGTAATTCAGTGGTGGATTCAGGGTTCTCAACCCAAGGGGCAATGAGTTATTGGTGGTATCACTTTCAATTATACCTCTTCCCCCTCCCCTGCCGTGGCCAAGGGGGGCAGGGGTGGGCATTCGTTGTGGCCTTGCTCCTACCCCACAGACTTGTCAACACAGCTCTGTGGTCTATGAGGGCATGAATCAGGAAGCATGCTTATGTGCCGTGCACTAACCTTGCTGGTGCAATATAAAAGGTACCTAGTTTGCCTTAAGGTAGCACTACAACTATGTGAACTAGGAACCTTCCAGTTCACGCCAACAGTGCTTACGAAGGGCAGTGAGAGTGCTCATCTACCTGTAAGACTGAGACTCTTTGTAACAACCCACGTCAGCTACTCTACCAGTCAGCACTCCTGCCCAACACCATGCCTAATCTCAGACATTGGCACCCTGACGGCAGGATTGTCTGGCTATGTAGACTCCCTCCTCAGGCCCTACACGACCAGCACTCCCAGCTACCTTTGAAACACCATTGACTTCCTGAGGAAACTACAATCCATCGGTGATCTTCCTGAAAACACCATCCTGGCCACTATGGAGGCAGAAGCCCTCTACACCAACATTCCACACAAAGATGGACTACAAGCAGTCAAGAACAGTATCCCCCATAATGTCACGGCAAACATGGTGGCTGAACTTTGTCCTCACCCATAACTATTTCACATTTGGGGACAAAGAATACCTTCAAATCAGCAGCACTGCTATGGATACCCGCATGGCCCCACAGTATGCCAATATTTTTATGGCTGACTTAGAACAATGCTTCCTCAGCTCTTGTCCCCTAATGCCCCTCCTCTACTTGTGCTACATTGATGACATCTTCATCATCTGGACCCATGGAAAAGAAGCCCTTGAGGAATTCCAACATGATTTCAACAATTTCCATCCCACCATCAACCTCAGCCTGGACCAGTCCACACAAGAGATCCACTTCCAGGACACTACGGTACTAATAAGTGATGGTCACATAACCACCACCTTATACCGGAAACCTACTGACCTCTATGCTTACCTGCATGCCTCCAGCTTTCATCCAGACCACACCACACGATCCATTGTCTACAGACAAGCTCTACGATACAACCGCATTTGCTCCAATCCCTCAGACAGAGACAAACACCTACAAGATCTCTATCAACCATTCTTACAACTACAATACCCACCTGCTGAAGTGAACAAACAAATTGACAGAGCCAGAAGAGTACTCAGGAGTCACCTACTACAGGACAGGTCCAACAAAGAAAATAACAGAACGCCACTAGCTGTCACCTTCAGCCCCCAACTAAAACCCCTCCAACGCATCATCAAGGATCTACAACCTATCCTGAAGGACGACCCATCACTCTCACAAGTCTTGGGAGACAGGCCAGTCTTTGCCTACAGACAGCCCCCCAACCTGCAGCAAATACTCACCAGCAATCACACACCACACAACAGAACCACTAACCCAGGAACCTATCCTTGCAACAAAGCCCGTTGCCAACTGTGTCCACATATCTATTCAGGGGACACCATCATAGGGCCTAATCACATCAGCCACACTATCACAGGCTCGTTCACCTGCACATCTACCAATGTGATATATGCCCTCATGTGCCAGGAATGCCCCTCTGCCATGTACATTGGCCAAACTGGACAGTCTCTACGTAAAAGAATAAATGGACACAAATCAGACATCAAGAATTATAACATTCAAAAACAAGTCGGAGAACACTTCAATCTCTTTGGTCACTCGATTACAGACCTAAAAGTGGCAATTCTTCAACAAAAAAAACCTTCAAAAACAGACTCCAAGGAGAGACTGCTGAATTGGAATTAATTTGCAAACTGGATACAATTAACTTAGGTTTGAATAAAGACTGAGAATGGATGAGTCATTACACAAAGTAAAACTATTTCCTCATGTTTATTCTCCCTCCCCCCCCCCCATTGTTCCTCAGACATTCTTGTCAACTGCTGGAAATGGCCCATCTTGATCATCACTACAAAAGGTCTCCCTTCCCCCCAACCCCACTCTCCTGCTGGTAATAGCTCACCTTACCTGATCACTCTTGTTACAGTGTGTATGGTAACACCCATTGTTTCATGTTCTCTGTGTATATAAGGTCTCCCCACTGTATTTTCCACTACATGCATCGAATAAAGTGAGCTGTAGCTCACGAAAGCTTTATGCTCACATAAATTTGTTAGTCTCTAAGATGCCACAAGAACACCTTTTCTTTTTGCGGATACAGACTAACACGGCTGCTATTCTGAAACAAGACAAGTCTGCCTTTCCAGATGTTTTAGTACATGGATTGTTTTTCAGAGGGGACTGGTATTGGATATTTTGCATTCCCTTTCAGCCACTACCACCACCAATGATTAGTGTCACTTCTGCAGTGAAAGAAAGCTAAGCATCTGATAGCTACCACCTCCTCCACATGAGTCATCTCACAACAAAGAGAAAACTGCTTAATAGAAACTACCCTATTGCAGAGTGGGATTTAGTAGCCAGAGGGAGTCTTGTTCTCCAGGGATGTTCTAACCTGTTTTGCATAAACTCCATGCCACACGTGAATTCCAGTGTTTCACCTCCACACACAAACAGGTAGCAGTGAGCCAAACATACAGCCTTTCTTCTGCATTGGCTAATTCATCCACACACAGGGCATACATCCAATTTGTTCCCTACTCGCAGTTATCAGAAATTTCAGAAATGTGCTACCTACCACCACACAAACACTTCACTTCCCAATACCCAAACTGAATTTGAGGGTTAACTCTGCGATATAAGTGGTGGCTGAATGCCTCTGGGCAAGAACTGTCAGAGGTTTCAGGGTTTTCCCCATTGCGTGAAGGACATCTCTGAGCAATTGTGTATTGTCTCCCCTCCTGTTCATGAGTGCCTAACTTCTGACAGCTACAGCAATTCCTTACATGAAAGTAATATTAGCAGAACAGTTGTGTATTTTAAGCTGTCAGTTAAGGGTCTGTCTACGGTGGCAATTAACAGCACTGCAACTTGCTGTGCTCAGGGGGGTGTTTTTTCACACCCCTAAGCAAGAAAGTTGCAGCGCTGTAAAGTGCCAGTGTAAACAGTGCCCCAGCGCTGGAAGCCACGCTCGTTGTGTGCCGTGACCACAAAAGGCACATTAAAGCACTGCCGCAGCAGCGCTTTAGCTTTGCCAGTGTAAACTAGCCCTAAATTTAGCAGATGGAGGAGAGGAGATCCAACCCCATGTGACTAAGCAGCTCTCCCTCAAGTCCACTACCAAGTGTTCCTTAGACCACCATTTGGGAATCTCTGCCTTTGAGATGGACGCTGCTCTGTGGATAGAGGACATCACTGCCAAGAGTGAGCAGTCCAGCACTTTTCACTATCAAAATAAATTTTCAAGGAAGTTATTTTCTACAGTTTATACCCTTCTGGACAGAGTTTACCCAAGACCACATATGATTTTCTCTTTGCCATGTAAGACAGGGTTTTGGTTTATATTTAAAAGCATTCCTACCAACCTGGGATAGCACCATTCCAGAACCAGGAAGTAAAACGATTTAAGAAAGGGGAAACCCAAATTAGTCAGTTTCATTGCAGGGCCTAACTGAAAAAGCAAACGCATCAGATTTTAGAAACTACAGTGAGAGTTTAAGGGGATGGATCACTTGATTATTACCTGTTCTGTTCATCTCCTCTGAAGCACCGGGCATTGGCCACCGTCAGAAGATGGGATACTGCGCTAGATGGACCTTGGACTGACCCAGTATGGCTGTTATTAGCCTAGTGCTTGCTAATAGATGAAGTATTAACAGTAGTTTCTCTTGAGTGTCCCTTTAATATCACTTTTCTCCAAGTGACTGGACACTTGGAAATGCCCAGGAAACAGCAACAGGTATGGTGGGGGATTGGCAGGATAGGCTATACCCAACAGTAGCTTCCTTCTTAACCAGGTGAGGTTGGTATCCTTACAGCTGCCCCTCTACTCTGTGCCCAGTGGTGTATATCAATTCAGACCCCAGGACCGGGTGCCCCATTTCCGAAGCAGCTGCAACAACACAGAATTTAGCTCTGGCCGGAACCCCGCAATGCTTTACCCACTTCTTCCAGCTGGAAGCCACCAGTCCAGTCCCTACAGGTAAAGGGGAAATCCTCAAGGCCCCCAGTCAGACAGCACAGCCTAGGGGACCAGGCTCCTCAAGGACTTTCTGCTGCTGCTGCTACGGCTGCCGCTGCCGCCCTCAGGTCCAGGGGTGGGATATCGTCCAAGGACGCAAGCGACACGTACGTTTTAAAACAGCTCCTCCTTGGAGAGCGTTTAAATCTGGTCACCGCCAGCCAAGCCCCGCGGCAGCCCGGGGCCAGGGTGGGGCGGGCCGGGGACAGCGTGTTTCCCCAACAGCTGCTCTCACCCAGCCGCACCGGGGCGCCCCCACGGCCGGCGGGCCCGGCAGCCCAGAGCCGCCGGCGAGCGGCCACGGGCCCAGGACACGCCCGCTGCCGCGGAGCCCCCGAGAGCGGCGCTTTGCGGGTCTCCAGCACAGGCGCCGCCCCGCCCAGGGCTCCCCGGTCACCGCGCCCGCTCCGGGGGAGCCCCCCGCCCGCCCCTGCACTCACGGAAGCCCAGAGCGGCCGCCACCGCCGCCAACATCAGCGCTGGAGCCGCCACCGGCCGCCCCGCACCGCCTCCTGCTGCCGCTGCCATTTTCCGGCCGCCACCTCCCCCTCCCCCTCCCCGTGCCCCCATTGTCCCGGCCCCCGGCGCAGCCCCGCCCCTTCGGGCCGGACGGTGGGCGGGGAAAGGGGCTCCCCGCCAGGAGATGGGACGGAGGAGCCGTCAATCGCGCACGCCTCCCGCGTCCCGCCCACCGCCCTTGCCTGGTCCCGCCCCGCGTGTCCGATGCGGCTACGTGATTGGCGAGTTGGTTTGTCATTCGCTAGAGGAGCGCCCTACCAGAAAGAGGAGGGTCGTTGCCTTGGCCCCGCTTTTGCCCGCTTCGCCTCGCCCCGCCCCTCCGTGGATCACGTGACGCTGAGCGGGTGCAGGGGGATGCCGGGGATGTTCCGCCGTTGCTGGCGGACTGTGGCTTATGTAGCCCGGGCCGTACCGGTGTGACGGGCTGCACCGCACCGCAGCCCCAGCCCCAGCGCCTGCGCCTGCGCCAGCTCTGCGCGCCCACCCCTCGCCTTCCCGGCCAAGCCACCAGGGCTGCTCACTCTTAATGGGTGTGGTTCTTAAAGCCCCGATTTCTGGAGTCATGTGATTTTACAAGCACCTGAGCTCTTTATTTATTTATTTAATGCTTCTAGCCCTCACTGTTGCAGAGAAGAGCTTAGGGGCTCAAAAACCAGCAGACAAATACCACCCTTCAAATTTATTTTAACAATCTCATTAATTTTATGTCAGCCTCAGGCTTTTGGGGAACTCACTCATGGGCTGAGCAATACTGCCCCAGTGCTCACCCACCCCACTATGTCCCAGTCTCTGCCATTTCCACTCACCTTGCTGCACCCCAGCCTGCACCACACTGACCACCTGCCTTCAAGTTTTAGTGTTATTCATTGTTTAGGTCTTAAAACAGTAACAAATCAATAGCAGATCATGAACTGTAAGGATGAAGGAATTTTATTAAAGTTAATGTTTAAAACCAAATTTATACACAAGGTAAGAGGGAAGGTAGTGTACAGCTGGGGTCGGGCTTGGGTTATGGGGGACTGCAAGTATTGGTTACAAGGTTCACGAGGTACATACATATCATATAGCCAGCATAGATCCAGTTTTGGGGTGTAGGAGTTTTTAAAGCGTCAGTGGATAACTGGGCTCGGGTATGCCACCCATGGAATGTATTAAGAGTCCAAGTCAGTATTGGTGTAGAGAATAAGTACATGGGTGGGATGTGTCCCTCGGTTTGTCAGGGAAGGAAGTGGGTTATTTCCCTGGTCGGTGATCTCGGTTACTCAAACTGCTACTGATGGTGTCCCCTTATGTCTTCCGTGTAGATGTCTCTGGACCACCTGATGGTGTCGGACACCATGAGCTATCTCATGAGCCAGGCGTAGCATCGACCGACTCCGCATGCTCTCAGTACCAGCTCGTTGTGGGGGTCCCATGCGCCCAGGGCTTCCACGATCAGGGTATGTATCTGGACCTTGTAGCCCTGGGCTCTCAGGGTGTCGGCCAGTGGGGTGTAGTTCAACACCTTCTGTGTTTGGGCCTCAACCTCTTCAAACACACTTGTCCTTTCTTAGCCAATCTGACACTAGAAAACTGCAGAGCAGCCACAGTGCTACCTCGGCAGCCTGGCTTCTTTTCACAGATAACAGCTTCTTCACTGGAGAGAGCAACTATCAGACCACATAGTTTTATTGAAGACCACACAAATGAGAGTTCTATTTGGGCTGGGTGAAATCTGGACCTGGTTTATGCGTAGATTGATAGGACACAGGAGTATAACATTTTGCTCAATTTCATGAGGCAAGAGCCTGACAGGTGTTAGGGAGAGGATAGAATTATGTTTTCAGATGGGATTAGTTTTTGATTATTGGCATCACTATAGGGCAGAATCGAGGTTATTTGAATGCTTTAACTGTGCATTTCCAAAACTTTGTTTAAATTTCTTTTAAGTTTAACCTTACTTCTAGGATTTATAATGTATGTTTTAAGCATAGATCTCTTTGTAATGTTTTTCACCCTAAATTACTTAGTATACGCTCAAATTTAACTCAGTGTTAATTTAACTTTTATCTGGGAATACTGATTAGAAAGAAAGTGTCCCCGTTCTGCTCTGTGGTCACAATTCAGTTAGTTTTTATGCATGCATAATATCTGCTTGCAAAACTGCAGGTGTTTTGTTCTAGCTGGTGTGGCAGCTGGAAAGGTTAGGCCCCACTCTTCACTCCCATCTAGTAACATGGGTTGGATTATCCTTTCAGATAATATCAGTAGTAAATTCAGATAATACCAGTAAATTGGTTAGTCTCTAAGGTGCCACTAGTACTCCTTTTCTTTTTGCGAATACAGACTAACACGGCTGCTACTCTGAAACCTGTCATTATGCAAGGCACTGCGTTTAGCCATATGGAGTGGAAATCCATCAACTTCATGAAAAAACTTGTACAGATACAGACAGACATCATCTTCCTTTCCAAATGCAAACAGATGGACATCGTACCAAAAGGACTGAAGGTAAAAAATCCATTACAATCTACATACCATACAGACTATGCTGATAGCTTGTGCCACACGCTCTCAAAGAAACTGTGGAACCACCTGATCAACATCCTCTACAGCAAACAGGGAAAGATTAAGAATGAGCTCTCAAAACTGGATACTCTCATAAAAAACCAACCTTCCACACAAACTTCCTCGTGGCTGGACTTTACAAAAACTAGACAAGCCATTTACAACACACACTTTGCTTCTCTACAAAAGAAAAAGGACACTAAACTATATAAACTACTATATGCCACAAGAGGCCACAGCAATGGTTCCCTTAACCCACCCAGCAATATTGTCAATTTATCCAACTATACTCTTAGCCCAGCAGAAGAATCCGTCCTATCTCGGGTCCTCTCCTTCTGCCCCTCCACCCCCACGAACATGATACAGTTCTGTGGTGACCTAGAATCCTATTTTCGACGTCTCAGACGCAAGGAATATTTCCAACACACCTCTGAACAACATACTAATCCACAGAGACCTTCCTACCAACACTACAAAAAGAAGGATTCTAGGTGGACTCCTCCTGAAGGTCGAAACAACAGACTGGACTTCTACATAGAGTGCTTCTGCCGACGTGCACGGGCTGAAATTGTGGAAAAGCAGCATCACTTGCCCCATATCCTCAGCCGTGCAGAACACAATGCCATCCACAGTCTCAGAAACAACTCTGACATCATAATCAACAAGGCTGACAAAGGAGGTGCTGTCGTCATCATGAATAGGTCGCAATATGAACAAGAGGCTGCTCGGCAGCTCTCCAACACCACTTTCTACAAGCCATTACCCTCTGATCCCACTGAGGGTTACCAAAAGAAACTACAGCATTTGCGCAAGAAACTCCCTGAAAAAGCACAAGAACAAATCCACACAGACACACCCCTGGAACTCCGACCTGGGGTATTCTATCTGCTACCCAAGATCCATAAACCTGAAAATTCTGGACTCCCCATCATCTCAGGCATTGGCACCCTGACAGCAGGATTGTCTGGCTATGTAGACTCCCTCCTCAGGCCCTACGCTACCAGCACTCCCAGCTATCTTCGAGACACCATTCACTTCCTGAGGAAACTACAATCCATCGGTGATCTTCCAGAAAACACCATCCTGGCCACTATGGAGGTAGAAGCCCTCTACACCAACATTCCACACAAAGATGGACTACAAGCCGTCAGGAACAGTATCCCCGATAATGTCACAGCAAACCTGGTGGCTGAACTTTGTGACTTTGTCCTCACCCATAACTATTTCATATTTGGGGACAATGTATACCTTCAAATCAACGGCACTGCTATGGGTACCCGCATGGCCCCACAGTATGCCAACATTTTTATGGCTGACTTAGAACAACGCTTCCTCAGCTCTCGTCCCCTAATGTCCTTATTCTACTTGCGCTATATTGATGACATCTTCATCATCTGGACCCATGGAAAAGAAGCCCTTGAGGAATTCCACCATGATTTCAACAATTTCCATCCCACCATCAACCTCAGCCTGGACCAGTCCACACAAGAGATCCACTTCCTGGACACTACGGTGCTAATAAGTGATGGTCACATAAACACCACCCTATACTGGAAACCTACTCACCGCTATTCCTACCTACATGCCTCCAGCTTTCATCCAGACCACACCACACGCTCCATCGTCTACAGCCAAGCTCTACGATACAACCGCATTTGCTCCAACCCCTCAGACAGAGACAAACACCTACAAGATCTCTATCAATCATTCTTACAACTACAGAACCCACCTGCTGAAGTGAAGAAACAAATTGACAGAGCCAGAAGAGTACCCAGGAGTCACCTACTACAGGACAGGCCCAACAAAGATAATAACAGAACGCCACTAGCTGTCACCTTCAGCCCCCAACTAAAACCTCTCCAACGCATCATCAAGGATCTACAACCTATCCTGAAGGACGATCCATCACTCTCACAAATCTTGGGAGACAGGCCAGTCTTTGCCTACAGACAGCCCCCCAACCTGCAGCAAATACTCACCAGCAACCACACACCACACAACAGAACCACTAACCCAGGAACCTATCCTTGCAACAAAGCCCGTTGCCAACTGTGTCCACATATCTATTCATGGGACACCATCATAGGGCCTAATCACATCAGCCACACTATCAGAGGCTCGTTCACCTGCACATCTACCAATGTGATATATGCCCTCATGTGCCAGGAATGCCCCTCTGCCATGTACATTGGTCAAACTGGACAGTCTCTACGTAAAAGAATAAATGGACACAAATCAGACATCAAGAATTACAACATTCAAAAACCAGTTGGAGAACACTTCAATCTCTTTGGTCACTCGATTACAGTCCTAAAGGTCGCAATATTACAACAAAAAAAACTTCAAAAACAGACTCCAACGAGAGATTGCTGAATTGGAATTAATTTGCAAACTGGATACAATTAACTTAGGCTTGAATAGAGACTGGGAGTGGATGTGTCATTACACAAAGTAAAACTATTTCCCCATGTTTATTTCCCCACCCCACCCCCCACTCTTCCTCAGACGTTCCTGTTAACTGCTGGAAATGACCCACCTTGATTATCACTACAAAAGGTTTTTCTCCCCCCGCCCACCCCGCTCTCCTGCTGGTAATAGCTCATCTTAAGTGATCACTCTCCTTACAGTGTGTATGATAACACCCATTTTTTCATGTTCTGTGTGTATATAAATCTCCTTGCTGTATTTTCCACTACATGCATCCGATGAAGTTAGCTGTAGCTCACGAAAGTTTATCCTCAAATAAATTGGTTAGTCTCTGAGGTGCCACTAGTACTCCTTCTCTTTTTATCAGTAGTAGTGTTACCTGAGGTTTTTTTAACCCAAAGTTCTTGGTAATTTTTACTCTGCGCAAGGTGGTGTCAGGAAATAAATCAAGGGAGACATGGCCGTTCGACTGAAAGATGGCTGGCACAAACAGGACAACACAAGAGTGTTTTCACTTAAAGCTAAACTTTACTTAGTCTCAAGCACTTACACACCTCCGCAACAGGTTAGTAAAACACCCCCAACCCTCGATAATTACCAAAGCTGAGCGAGGCTTTCAAGTGGCACCGTGACAGGCTTCAGCTGGCCAGGCTTCTGTCTGCCGGTGGAGACCAAGATGCGTCCAGAGAGAGCGTCCCTGAAGAGCCCCTTCTGAGAAGTCCCACTACCTCAAACTTTTCCCCTTTATTTATACATTAGTAATACAATGACATATCCCTTAAAGAAAACTTGCTAAGTAAGCAGGTTTAAAAGATCAAGCACCTTATGATTGTTGATTAACCAGAGATTTTTTTTTTCAGAGTGTCCATGCCTTAGGGCCCTGACAAACATTCCCGAGGGTGCATATAAACGGACTTCTTGTTTTTCTAAAATACATGCATCAGCAATTTCAACATTCTTAGCAGGAAGGGCACGGGGTCAAGCCACCCTGTCTGTGGCACCCAAAACCCTCTCCCCTCCTGTCTTGCTTACGCTGAGGCCTCTGCATGACCAATTTAGGACCTGCTGACTTGGCTACTTTTAGCAATAAGCAAAAATGCCTCAGTATGGCCTGCTACCTTGACTACTATTAGCAATAAGCCATAGTGGTTTTAAGCACTTTACTGGTTCACTGTTTACTACGTACAGTAGGATTGATGGATTAGGAAAATAGAAGGTCTCTGAGGCTTTTTCACGTAATGCTTCCATTTCCTAGTTTGATTTTCCCCGATGCATTTGGGTAAGGGTAATTCAGTGTGTTTTCCCATTTCTTTCAACAAAGTTGAATTATTTTGGTTGTTGTAGTTTTTCTACCTAAAGATCATTGTCTTTGCCTAGTTGACCTGCACAGCCTATGTTCTGAAGCAGGTTTATAGTAAATATTGGTTCTTTTGCAGACTTGGGGGTAGTTTCATGGAAGACAGGTTAGGGGATTACTGCAGTCAAGTCACTAGGCTGCTGTTATATACACAAAAGAGGACAGAGACATGGTTACATCCCACTTTTATTCCCATCTCTTTCTTGAAGATCTGATTGGTGGGGGTGGGGGGGGACAATCTCTTTAATATTTAAATAACTGATGCACACATTTAACCATGTTGTATGTTATTCCACTCTGTAGCAGTTTTAAAATTCATTGCTGGGTGCATCTTGCATCAAACAGGTTTTTAAAGTGTATCAGGCAGAAAAATGACTTCCCCTGTCTTCTAGGGAGACCCTGGATTCCCATGACGTTAGGACCAGTTGAGGATAAGGCCACTGCAGAGGCTTACCTAGTCTGATTTCCAGTTAGTATTACACCTCAGTTTTCCTTCTCAGATGATTCTCCAGCCCCCAGTATAGTTAAATCACTCCAGCTAAGTCACAAAAGTCTACCCCTTTCAGAATTAGAGTCCAAACAGAAACACAAACAACAAAAATTTTTCTCCCATCCTCTTGCCATACATAACCATTGCTCAAAGGATTTGTCCTGTTCCCTAAACAGCCTTTCACCTGGGTCCAACATCCAGCCCTCCTGGTCCTTAATCAGTCCCTTCTCCTCCCTGTTGACAGGAGCAGCTGTACCTCTGCACAAGGAAGATCACAGGGGAACCCACACCTACCCTCTACCACAAGTTACCATCCTGGGATGCGAAACAATTATATCTGCCCCATAACAAACTGTCCCATCTTTACTTCCTAGAGCCTCTGCCAATATGCAAAAAGAAAAGGAGTACTTGTGGCACCTCAGAGACTAACAAATTTGTTTGTGCATAAGCTTTTGTGAGCTACAGCTCACTTCATCGGATGCTCACCCTTGCCTCCTCACCAGCCCCTTTTCTAGCTAGTAGCCTCCATCTTAACAGAGCACTCCCACCTAATCTTTCTCCTAAATAGGCTGCCCTTTTTTTATCCCAGCAAGCTTGGTTTAGTCACATACTTCTCCTTGTCATGTGACTCCTACGTTCATTCCCTTCACTTGGGGAGGTGGGCTAAGCCTCACACAAGAGCAGCTGAGCCCGAAACCACTTAAAGTGTCAGCTCACCCTGTGAGTTGTAAGAGCATCTCTCTTCAAGTATATTTGGATGAGGCCTACTCTGGACCTATTCTTTTCAGGTAATAAACATGAGGTACAAAAGACTGAAGTGTCAAAAGAGGAGGTGCTGGAACAAACTTTTTAGATTGTCCTGCAGATCATACTGGTGGTTTTGTTTTGTGCACATCATGTCCCTATGCGGAAACTACGAGTCCTAGTGTTCAATATCCCATCTTGATCTGAGCTTCCATGATTGCTCAAATGGGCAGCAGGATGCAGCATTCAGTGCTGCAAAAAGCCTATTTTGATCCAAACAGAGCTGCTTGAGAACTCTGCAGGTCCCACTGTGGAATTGCTCAGTCTCAGTCCAAGCAATATGGTTCATATATTGCATGGTCCACCAAACAGTACACCAGTTCACTGCCTTGGAGTGGTCCTTTCCAGAGAAACTACAGGTCCAAGAATGGTGTTCCAGCTCAATTAAAACATCCTCTGTATTAAAATGAGCACAGCTGCAGCCTACATTGTAGAAAAACATAGCGCTTCCCTTAGATCACTCCTAGCGTAAGCCAAGGCTCAGAGATCTTGCTAAGAAATAGACTATTGTAGGTGAAACTGAGCTCAGAATGTAACCTAGTCTGACCACCTTTAGAGCTGCAAAACCTTATCTTTTGCAAAGCCAACCAATAATAAAAATGCTAAGATAATTTTTAAAAATCCAAATACAGTGACTGACTCATAAGACGGTAGGAGCAGATCTAATTTTGTTCTGAGTCCTGACTCTCTTATATAACTGTACTTCAGCACCTGGATGCTATGGTGATTGGTTCTTTGTAAATATAACAGGCAGATAGGTGTATAATGCCCAAGAGACTTTTGAATAAAAGCAGACACCCCTATGCCCATGTAGCATCCCACTGGAGTCAGTGAGGATCCTCACAGTTGGAGGGATCCATCTGTGTGGCTCAGATTGCACGGTTGGGACCATAGTTATTAAATTAAATATTTGTCTATCATTAAACAAGGTGACTTTGCTGCTTGACATTGTTATAACAGCCTGTTTTCTGTGGGCTTTTATTCCTTCTTAATTTTGAGCTCTTAAATGGTCTATAGATCTTGTACTGGGTCACTGCACAGAGGTGAATTTTTCCCAAGGAGAAGGCAGCTCTTACAGATCTGAAGGATGAAAAGGGATCATGCACTGGCCCTCAGGCTTGATTAAAGAGTCTGTGCAGTCATATGTGCATTATTATCTCTATTACAAATAATACTATTGTTTATCTAATTAATTAATTTGAGTCTAATAAAAATTCTAATAACAAATGAAGGGGTAATGAACGATCCTTGGTGGAAGAACCTACATAGTGGGCAGAATAGAGCTAGCATAACAACTGGCTAAATCAGAAATATCCACGTGGATAGGATTGAACCAACGTTAGCGTCCTTTACAGTAGCTAGAAAGCCACTTATATAGCGGCTCGTTGGTCTAGGGGTATGATTCTCGCTTAGGGTGCGAGAGGTCCCGGGTTCAAATCCCGGACGAGCCCTGTTTTTCTCTTCCCAACACTTGAACAGTTCTACGATCATTTTACATTATTTTTATTGAAAGTACATTTACACATCAAGATAAAAGAAATGAGGAAATATCTGCAACTAAAAACATGGCCCTCTTGCTTTCTGTATTGACAGTGCATTAATTTGAATATTACATTTATTCTCACTGCTTCGTGAGTCCCCTGGCCTCCTCCACACGAACTATTATTAGCCCCACTTTTCCCACGAGTACCCCCATACATCCTCCCCGTCTTCGTCCTCTAATAACATTGCTCAACCCTTTAATGAGACTAGCATTACGGGGCGGGGGACTACGTAGAGAGCCCAAGGGGGTCAGGGAAGGCGGCAGGAACAAGGGAAGAAACACATCTTGGGGTGCACGAGGACAGCGGATGTTGCCTGTGTATTTCCCCCCTCCTCCTGTGCCCCCTACTTCGTCTCCCTATGACCCTGTCCTCCCCATGTTCCTATGCCCTCCCTAACCCTAACCCTCCTTGTCACGGGGGGACACGTCCCCCGTATTTACAAAGGGAAACAATACAGCAATCTCTCTTTGCCTGCCTCCCCAGCCTGAAAACCAGCTTGATCTCACTGTTCAATATTTGTGTCTCCACTTGCACGATCCCCCACTTTCCCCATCCCCAGGACGCCCGGCCAGCCACTGCCCCCCTGTGCACCCCTTCCCCCTGTGCATCTCCCACCCACCCCAGTTACCCCCCCCTCCCTTCTCTGCATTGCCCTCCTCCCACCCACTTCACCTTGGGAGCCCTCCCTTACTGCCCTCGGGGCCCCGCTGTGCAGGTAATGCAATAAAATGAATTCAGGGATCAAACCCACAAAACGGGAGGGCTCGCGCCCCCCCTTCGAAGCGGGCTCGTCCGGGATTTGAACCCGGGACCTCTCGCACCCGAAGCGAGAATCATACCCCTAGACCAACGAGCCGCTGTCTGTTCCTTTTTCCCCAGCCAGACTCTTCACTATTATCCCGCCTCCTCCCTGCAGCGCGCCAGCCACTACCAGCGTGGTCCCTCCCCCGCCCCGCTACCGGATGGTTCCGCCCACAGGCGGCCCCGGCTGGAAGATACCATTCCGCTCCCCACTAGGATCCCCCCACCTGATGGTATCGCCTTTCCAGCGCCCACAGTTAGCCCGCTCAGCCGCCCCCATCTGGCAGATACTATTCCGATTCCTGCCGTGGGGGAGGGCGCCTGATGGTAGGACTCGAGCCCTCTGTGGGGAATCCCACGCTGCGCTTTCCCCTGGGGACGCCTCAGCCCCCTAAACTCTGAGGTAACCCACTGTCCCCCAACGGCGGCTGAGTTCGGAGCAGGGCGAGCTCATCCCTAGTGGAGGGGGGGGCCGGTCTTTCCCGCTTCTGCTCCCACACACACGCTGCGGTCCGGACGTTCCGTCCTTCCCCCTGCTCCCATCGTGGAACCATGGTTTCGCCCGCCCCCCTTCCCCACTGGGCTTCAGGTGACGGTCGCTCGAGTTACCCGGATATTGCTCCCTTTCCCCACGCTCCCTTTCCCTGAACAGCGGGCCCCTCCCGCCCTGATTCTGCCCTGTTGGGATCTAGGAAGGGGGGCGAGCTGGGCGCGCGCGCGGAGGGGCGGGGCGGGGCTCCCCGGGCTGGGGCGTGGCCAGGTTCAATTCACCGCCCCGGGGCCTCTGGCCGCGTCAGGCGCAGCCCCGCCCCCCGGGACGCGGGCCTGCGGTGGGAGGGGCCCCTGGAGGAGCGTCCGGGGTGGGACCCGCCCCCGCCCCCGCCCCCCTAGATGAGCCTCCTCTAGCTCCACATGGGAGCCGGGTTGCTCCTCATGCCGAAGCCCTGACTGCCTCCTGGCCTCCCCGTTCACCCCCTTCCGCGCTGCCCGCGCCCCCTCGGGCCCTGCGGCCTGGGCGCTTAGCAAGTGACCTAGGGACTGGGGGGCCCTGGGTTGAACCCCCGGCTCCATCACAGGCTTTCTGGGTGAGCCAGGCCGTTCACGTAGCCTCCCTCTGTGCTCCGGTTTCCCTTGTGTGAAACGGGGCTAATACTTTAAAAGATTGTGAAGTGCAGGGAAATCTGCCGCTGAAAAGCGCTGGGTAAGAACTAGGTGTTAATAGTGCTGGCAATGCCTTTCCAAAAATCACTCTTCCACCAATAGCTGCTCTCCTTCCTCACCTCCTGGGCCTTTCATCTGGCTCCAGTTTCAGTCTAAACCATTAAAACCGGAAGACAACCACAGAACTCAGAAGACCTCGGCTGAACACAACTGCCCAGACTCTTAGCTTTGATGTTGCATTCCTTTCCCCACGCTGTTGTGTTTTGTTTCTCTAAATTTCTTCTGGGCAGGAAGCTTGTATTGTTACACTACTTAGCTGTAAAGCACCAGGCATGCCAAAGGTGCTATATAAATAATAGAATTTCCTTACTTGTGGTGTTTTCCTGTCCAATCATTAAGAGTTTTAGGATCTGATCCTGTGCTCTTCTATCCAGAGATTTTGAGATGCCCCTGTGGCTACCCTTGGTCTGAATGCACAGTCCAGGGCCCCTTGTGTTTTTATATAAAATAGTTTTTAATGTAGGTTGTGTGTAACTAGTAAATATCATCCAGCAGGTCCACACAGGAGATATGTGGAGGTCTGCAGCTCAAACCTACTCTCACAGAAAAGCTGGGGAGATTGCCTGCTTTAACGCATATCTTTTCTCCGCCCCTCTCTTCACACACAGAGTGTCTTTGATCTAAGACAGGTCAGGCAAACTACAGCCTGTGGGCTGCGTCCAGCCTGTCAGACCTTTTAATCCAGCCCTTGAGCTCCTGCCGGGGGGTGGAGTCTGGGGCTTGCCCCACTCCACGCGTGGCGTGGCTCCGCACGGTTCCCGGAAGCAGCGGCATGCGTCCCCTCTGGCTCCTATGCATAGGAGCAGCCAGGGGGCTCCACACACTGCCCCTGCCCCAAGCGCTGGCTTTGCAGCTCCCATTGGCCAGGAACCAGCGCACAGAGCTGCCTGGCTGTGCCTCCGCATAGGAGCTGGAGGGGGGGAACATGCTGCTGCTTCTGGGAGTTGCTTGAGGTAAGTGCCTCCAGGAGCCTGCACCCCTGATCTTCTCTTGCGCCCCAACTCCCTGTCGCAGCATTGATCCCCCTCCCGCCCTCGAACCCCTCGGTCTCAGCCCAAAGCATCCTCTTGCCCCCCAAACCCTTCATGCCCAGCCCCACCCCTGAGCCCGCACCCCCAGCTGGAGCAATCACACACACCCCGCACCCCAAACCCCTGCCCCAGCCCCCTCCCACACCCTGAACTCCTCATTTCTGGCCCCTCCCCAGAGCCCTCACCCCCCTCCTGCACCCCAACCCCCAATTTTGTGAGCATTCATGGCCCGCCATACAATTTCCATACCCAGATGTGGCCTTCAGGCCAAAAAGTTTGCCCACCCCTAATCTAAGATGTCCTTCATGGCGTAAATTCCTTCACCCACTCAGCAAGGCTACACTCCCTCAATCCAATACTGAACAGCTCCCCATCTCTCCTTCTAGGACTCTGTCTGTTACCATAGAATAAAAACAGACCTATAAACAGACAACAGAAGAAAGACACCCTTTAAGTAGTGTCTGCCACATGGAAGCAGAGAGTGACGTCATACCTGCTACACCATTGTGGGTGTGGAGGGGGCAATTTTGTCTGAAGGAGAAACCTCTATTCTTACCATGGAATCTTTAATGGCTACACAGGTAGGATTTGTGTTTTTAAGATCTCATCCTGAAGACCTTCACATAGTGAACTTTAAGAGGATGAATAGTTAAGTCAGAGCTATCAGTACTGGGACCTAGCTCCAGGGAGTCCACAAATTTCAAATTTGATGGTTTAACACTACACTATCCCCTTGTTGTAATCCCACCCTCATTCTGCCTGCTGCTACCAACTCTACCCATCCTGGTTTGGGCTTCTGCAGCTCCCCAGGAAGAAACACTTATTTTTCTTTTCAACTCCACTGTTTTATTTCCTCTGTTTTTCCATTATATTTTCAAGATGAGGGGGACAAATTCCACCCTCTTGACCAGCACACACATTCTCTAAACATGCACACGCATATATACAGTAATGGACAATCACACACGTCCAGATACATCAGCTGAGAAAAGAAGTGTTACAGTGATGCCTGCAGCCTGGCCTGAGATACAAGTCCAAGCAAGCCGATTAAAACACATTTCAAAGGTGATGACACTTGCTGACATGGCTCAGAGAGGGTGTGAGGGTTGCATATACTGAGAAACCTCTTCTAGGTACAAATGGCAACACCAATCATTTTTCACTGGTTTTGAATGAACAATCCTTAGTGCTTTCATGTGGGAGGATGGGAGGCAGGACACATTAAGTAGAACATAAATCCATTTGTCTTTTTATGACTTTAGTGCGGGTAAAAGGTGACACATAGGATATTATTTATTTGTATAGCTGTAGTGCCTAGGAGCTCCAGTCATGGTTTAGGATCCCATTGTGGTAGGCTCTGTACAAACACAGAACAAAATGACCCTCTGCCTCATAGATCTCCATCCACAGAGCAGGTGCAGCAGAGCCAGGTTCCATCCCTCTCTGCCTTGCCAGTGTGTCTAACCCCTGTCCTGGTGCAACTGCTTCAAAGATGAAAGGGAGTTCGGTCTCCATGGCCATTTCAGACTTTGGCCTCTTCAGTGATACTGTTGGGTCAGGGGCGGTGTTGGGTGTCAGATAATGTGCTGGTGGTTTTAGTGAGGTGGACACCTGTCCGTCAGGAATGGGATTGTGATACTTTCCCAAACCCATTTCATGTAGACTAATCAATAGCTAATGCAATCTGGAGGTAAATGGCTCCATAGCCCAACCACAACTAGTCCCCTGAGCCAGCTAGTCCTTTGAAAGTTTTAACAGAACCCTAAATGCCAGCTCCAAGCACTTATATGGCCTCATCACCATAGTATCTGAGTACTTCTGCTGTTATCCAGTCCTTTCAAACACTCCTTCTAAATGCTCTAAGGCAGTGGTTTTCAAACTTTTTGTATTGGCAAACCCCTTCATACAGCAAGCCTCTGAGTGGGACCCCCCCTTATAAATTAAAAAACACAGGATTTTATATTTAACACTCTTTTAAATGCTGGAGCAGGGTTGGGGATGGTGCTGGGCTGGCGGGGCTTGGGCTGCCAACCCTGTGCATGGCTGACAGCTCGTGACCCCCTTGTAATAACCTTGCAACCCTCTGAGGGGGTCACGACCCCCAGTTTGAGAAACCCCACTCTAAGGAGAGAACCTGGCTCCTTAAAATAATTTTTTCATGGGATGATAGTTCACCAGTTCAAATTTAGCCTAGGCAATAGGCGAACCACGGCCACTGGGAGTTGCGGGTGACTGTGCAAATGTAAACAAATGGTCTGGCAGCCTGCCAGCAGATTACCCTAACAGGCCACAGGTTGCCCATCACTGCCATAGTAAGTGAAACTCAATCATACATAGGCTGTTCACTAGCTTACATGAAATGTATAGGTTATTTCAGTCCAGTTTGCAGTAAACAAGTGTCCATATCACAAAAAAATTAAAAGTGATTCTAACTGGCCACTTGTTGGCAGTCTCAGTAGAGTCCAAAGACTGAAGATGTCATGACAACTGACTTACTTGCAAGGATCAAGTGTAACAGTTGAATACAGTGGTGGAGTAGTATGAGGAAAGCTTGCACTATTACTTCCCATGCTGTAAGTGTTCTGTGGATATGGTACTTCAGTTGCTACTTCTCACCAGCACGAAAAAAAACCACACACAAAAAATCCTATAGAAAAATAATCTTTAGCTGTTAGGTGTTTCATATACAGATTTGCCAGCCCAACACTAGTCCAAGTAGATATTCATCAAAGATGCTGTATAAGCCATTTAAAAATGATCTTCTCCAGATTTAGGATTCACATTGTCTGCCATACAGCATATATATGTGTAGAGAGAAAATCATTTTTCCCTATTTTTAAAAACTTCATTTACTTACATTTGAAAACTGAAAATATTTCAAAGGAAGCTATTTAAAAAGGCACAACTTATATATGTCCAAAACTGATAAACTGCATCAAAGTCCAACATGGGGGAGCAAACAAAATTTGGAACTCTGCTGTAATGGTGAACAGTGGGCCCAGAAACGGTGGTGTTTGTCATGCCCACGCTACTGTGCATCAGGTCTCCAGACATAGCCATGAAGTTGCTCAATATACCCCAAGAAGAATCAGCCAGTACATCCTTTTTGAACCCTGCAGCAAAAAAAAAAAAAGTCTTAATTCCAGTCTCTCCTTCCCATTGCTACAGAATGTTATGGGTAAGAGCAGTGGACATCTTTGATGTTATTAATATTCTGCTGCTCTGTTGCAAGGGAGAGTCCTCCAGTAGCTGCACCTTCATTGGACTGTTTGGCTTCTCTTCACATTAAAGTCTCCTGTGTCCTGATTGGGTTCAGCATTTTGAGAGAGAAAGAATGATAGAAGACAGTAAGGAAAGTTATAAAAATAAACATATGTTACAATTTTATATTGATAGGAGTCGCTAGGAAAGTCTGGAATCTGAGTGTCTTTTTGGCCATCTTTTATAATTGGGTTATGGTTTTCCTGCTATAAATTTGAAAGACAGCTGCAGCCAGACCACTCCAGACTGATTTCCTCTGTTCTCACCAGCTAAGCTGGGTCAGACTTGGATTGAAGACAGGGAATCAATTTTTTTCAGTTTTTAAACTTTCCTATCCAAATTCATTCTGGATCTTTTCTCCCTACAACATGCCCTTTAAGACACAGATCTGAGCCCTCCAAACTCAGATAGTTCAGTTAGAAAGCAGGACAGGGGGAAATGCAGAGGGTCCCATGTTGCTGGGGTGACTTTTCATCAATGTAACTCTGTAATAGCTAGTGTGCAGGTGGCACCACTGCCCTCTTGGATGGAATGGGAGACCTGTTTAGGTGTGTGGGATTATGTTGGTCACCAGTGGTTAAAGGCCAGGTACGATGAGTGTAAACCCTAATATAGCTAGTGGAAATTCTCCTTTACCTCAAGTGGTAGAGGCCTGTGTTTTTTGATTTAGAAGGAACAAGTTTGTGTGGTTCAGTGGGTGACCACGAAATTGGTATGCTTGCACCACAGTTAGGGCTGACAGTGCCAACAAGAGATTTGAAAATGTCCCTTTTAATCAGACAGTTTAATCTAAATGGTCTCAGGGTGAAAAATGCTTTTTGCCACATGTACTTTCAAAATACTGGGCAGCTGAGCAAAGTGTCAAAGGTCAGCATTTCTTTCTCTTTTTCACCTACCATCCCTTTCACTGTCATGCCAGCCTGGGGAGCTGAGCCTTTTAATTGTCTGTATTAGATGCTCTGATATTGAAGTTGATTTGTACTGGGATTTAACAAGCACCAGAGGGAAATGGTAACACTGACACTCTGGCACAAGTGCCTTTTTATTTTTAAGGCAAAACGCTTGTGAGAACCTCTGGTATTTCATGAGTAATTACCATGGTGGCTTCTCTCATCTCTGCTTCATACTTACTCTGTGCCCGGTTCTTGCATTGGCAGCACACTGTGATGCTCACTGGCAGTTCCTGTGTCTGCTGCCGGCTGCGACATCCCCATCTTCAGGGACTTTTCCTGGGTGTCTGATGTTTCCTGTGTGTCTTTGCCCTCACTGTTTTCTTCCTTCTTCACCTCTTTATTTTCTTTGTTCCTTTTTTCCTGTTCAGAGGCATTGCCACCCTCCCTTTCCCCCAGAGTGCTCCCTTCCTTATTCTCTGGGGTGTTCTGGCACAACTTCTTATCATTATCTCCCATGGTACTTGGGCATGTCTTCTCCTCTGGCGTGCTCTGGGACGACTTCCTCTCTTCCTCCCCTGGAGGGCTCTTGCACGGCTTCTCCTTATCTCCTGTGCTGCTCTTGCATGGTTTCACTGCCTCTGTTTCTTTTTCTCTCTCCTCTTTGTTTTCTGTCCTGCTTGACCTTCTCCCTGAGGGTGGCTTTTCATTGGATCCTATCTGTTTCTGCATCAGTTTACTGCCTGTTTCACACACAGGTGACTGTGACTCCTCTTTCTGACTCTTAGGCACGAATACCTCATCACCATCCTCTTCTTTGGCCCCATTTTCTTGAGATGATCCAGTCGCCCTTAAATCTTCACCATCTCCGGAGTCTGACTGAGACTTTCGGAATTTCCTGGAAGGGGGTCTGCGCTTCAGTGATCCCCGTGTCCGCACCTAAGAACAGGTAAAGCTGAGATTGAAGAATTTAAATAAACCACACCAGTGTACAGTGTCAGCCCAGAAACTTAGGGTGAATGACTTTGATGCTTAGCTGGTGACTCAAGACACTGGTTCTCCTTCTCATTGACACTTTGAATAACTAGAGAGAGATCATTACCCCATTTAAACTGTGGCTCTCTCTCCAATTTACATTATCAAATCTGAAAACATTAAGTTTGACTACAAGGACACTAGACTCGATATATAGTTACTTATGAGTGAGGAATTACTTTGGAAACCTCTGCCATTTTATTTTGGGCACTGGGGTGATGAGAAAGGATAGAGAAGTTTTACTTCTCAGTAATCTGAGGACCAATGGTGAAATCAAGCAGTCCAGATTCTCTCCCCATTGTTGCCAATTCATCTGAGTCCTAATCTGCAGAAGCCCCTGCTATTCTGGTATGTCTTGGGCCTCCCAACTTCTCCCAGTTGAAGGCTGTTTTGGCAGCTAGCCTGCAAACTAAGAACTGCACCTAATTGCATAAACTGGAGAAGTTAACCAGCTGCCTTCTTCTTTAATCCAGAATTGTGGTTTACAGAGACTACAGTTCCCAGTAGTCAATACAGCCTGTCCTGCTCAGATCTAGGTTAAGTGTTGTATGATTGGCTCTCCATGGGCTATGCCTCTGTATTAAAGGGATGGGCATGGAACACACTGCAGAATTTCAAGGTTTATTTGACTTGCAAGCTGCCGTATTAATATACTAACGCACTGCACTACTAAGCGTTGGTCATTAATTTTGACATAATGTTGTTTGAAAAGCTGTGATCAGTCCAGCTCATGTTGAGTTGAAGCAGGTGAGTCATGCCACTTCATCACCTGAAGCCAGCTGGAATCTGGACTATGGAACTCTATTTGCAGGTAGGCAAAAGAGGGAGTCCAGTGGATCACAGTGAGAGGGAATTTCAAAACAGATGCAGCGATCTCCTCATTTGGCTGCAAACACACCCTGTGAAGACTGAATTGGAGGGTAAGAACTGTTCCACTTCCATTCCAAGCAGTAAACTGGCTTTGGCTTCCTGTGTTGGAGAAGGCCTGGAAGACACTATACCTTGTTATAAAACTTCAGGTGAGTGCCCTCTGGTGGTTGATCAAAACTGACTGGTGTCTCATCCGATTCACTGGAATGGGACTGGATGCCGGGGCTACTGGGAGTTGAAGGGGGAGTGCTAAAGGGAGATGGTATGACTTTCAGACCTGGGCTTTTTGGAGATGTACCTGGCACCAGGGCAGCTGGAGCAAATGCCAGATTGGCCTACAAAAAAAAACAAGAAGTCATTATAATAAACCTCCCCTCAGATTTAATATCATGATTTTTGTTGTTATTCTACCTGCCACCCAAATTCCCCCTGTCAGAGGTGAAGTGGACTGAAACAACATACTGTATGGTAATAACAGGTTTCAGAGTAGCAGCCGTGTTAGTCTGTATCCGCAAAAAGAACAGGAGTACTTGTGGCACTTTAGAGACTAACACATTTATTTGAGCATAAAGTTTCGTGAGCTACAGCTCACTTCATCGGATGTAGCTCACGAAAGCTTATGCTCAAATAAATTTGTTAGTCTCTAAGGTGCGAAAAGTACTCCTTTTCTTTTTGTATGGTAATATGATCACACAGTGACCACGTGGGGGAGCCTTTCCCCTTAACAAACATGATAGCCTCCCAGCTGACATAAGAGATACAGCTCCTGGTTTTGTGTTTCTCCTGGTGATATTGTCAACAAACAATCCTATGTGGAGAATTTCTGGATGGACAATTGCCCTTCCCGAACAGCTGGATCTCAGGACCATTCCTGTGTCATCTGCAGTGTTAGGGATTTTCCAGTGTCCCAGCCAAGTGAATATGTCTCTCATAGCTTTGCACAGGAGAGGCTGTGAACAGAGCAGTCAATAACAACAAGGAACTTTAAATCATTCTGTGTTTGCCAGATAGCACCTGAAGTTTGCAGCTGTGGGCACTCTCAGGCCCTTCAAATGATCACTAAATTTAACAAGAGAATACCATTGAAATAACTGGGTATGCTTTGTGATGGGGCTCCCACTTCTGGAATCCCATTGAACAGTGCTATTTAGTTCGGATAGTTGAGTGTTCTTGACTTGAGCACAACACTGCCATGAACAGGATGCTATTATTTGGGCACTGCTAGGAGGAAGCTCACAATACCAGGCGTGCCAGCTGGCATTAGCAGGACGTTATGTGAAGAGACTCACATTGTTAGTTGTCCTAACTGGCATAAACCAGCTACTGAGAGATACAGGGGAGTAGTAAATGCTGGGTAAGCTGTTGAGTTCCTTGGGAAATATAAAAGAAAAGTGAGAAGCTTTTAGGGTATGTCTACACTTCAACTGGGAGGGTGCTTCGGGCAGACAGACGTGCTAGCTCTGCTTGACCTACTGTACTAAAAATAGCAGTGTGGTCACACTGGCATGGGTGGTGACTTGGGCTAGTTGCCCAGTACAATCCCACCCAACCCCCTGGGTGCATACTTGGGTGGCTAGCTCAAGCCGCAGCCTGTGCCACTATGGCCACACTGCTATTTTTAGCTTTCTAGCTCAAACAGAGCTAGTACTTGTCTTTCTACTCATGCTGTTGTGTAGACATATCCTCAGGGATACAAATATAGGAGCCATGTTAAAAGGCTAATCAATTTAATTCCCTGAGAGTTACAACAGCCATGTTGAAAGCATCCAGCACCTACCTGCAGTTTTTCAATCAGGGGAGAGCTTTTCACCTTGACCCTGGGAAGGGGGCAAGCATTTGGAGACTGCTTCTGTAAACAAACAGGAAAAGACCAAAATAAACTAGACGAAGAAAAGAAAAGTTCTGAAGCCTGAACCGGTCCAGATTGATCCTGAGAAGTGAGAGATGGAAGAAGAGGAAGAAAAGTGAAGAATCTGTCACTGAAGGCTTTGGCGGGATCTTTACAAAGAAGTCTGTTCTTCCCTTTCCCACTATTCTCACCTCGTCTGCTGTCCAGCCATTAAGTCTATGATAAAGAGGAATTAGATCACACAGGACTGAGGAATCGGAGAGCACTGTACAGAGTAATATCACTCCGCTGTGAGGAAGATCATCAAAAGAAGGTAGCCAAGCCCTCTACATGATCTTCCCTTTCCCCTCCCACCACCCAAACAGTGCCCTCTTTTGAGAGAAAATGGGATTCTGTCTCTTCCGACTAGTATATCCATATTAGGGATTGTGTAATGGTTAGTCCCAGAAGACTAGGGGTCAGTACCCCAGGGTTCTAGTCTTGGCTGTGCCACTGCATGGCTTTGGGCAAGATATTTAACCTCTCCGTGGTGCGGTTTCCTCATCAGTAAAGTGGAGATAAAACGGACGTACCTCATAGAGGGTTGCAAAGCTTTAATGTTTGTAAAGTGTTTTATGAACTATTCCTCTAGCATATCTGAAGAGAAATGTTTGACACTGGATAAATTACACACTCATTCACCCTTTCAACTGTGAATCTAGAAGGAGGGAAGAATCCAAGAGCAAATTATTACTTAATATTTATGTTGCAGTAGTGCCTAAAGGCCACAACCAGGTTGGACTCCATTTTGCTGTATAAACAACATATGACAGTCCCTTCCCTAAAGAGCTTAAGATGTGAGGATGGAGCTGGTATGGGAGAATCAGGTGGATCCTATGGAGATGTGGTGCCACAGAAGGAGAAACCTCACAAGCAGAACTGGAAATGTACATGTGTCTGCACCAGTAAGGAGGCAGCAAGGAGCAGAGTACGTGTGGGGTATTGCTGTGGATGGATAGGGGAAGTGTTCTCTGCTTCAGAGCTTATGGTTTATGTTTCACTATCAGAGGATCCCTCTGGTAGGCCCACATAGGCCCAAGGTTCACATGCCTTTTAGGGAATCAGAGGGAATAAGACCCAGCAAAAAGGAAGCTCTTTCCTTACTGCATTGGTACTCACCGGCTCCCCATTGTAGCCGAACTCCACCTTTTGGGTGTGTAGGGGAAGGGAGCATGGTGGTTTCCTCCGGGTTGGTTTATTACCTGGTACCTGAAGATAAAGACAGCCATTTGAGTGACAAAGGAAGTGCAAGGAGGTTACATTCAAGCACCAGAAGGCAGCCTCCAGTGTTGTGTGTCTGCAGAAGGCCCAACAGAAAGCAGTGTGGGGGTGGAGATGTCTCCAAGAGCAGCCACATGCTTGGAGATGCTCTAACAAGTATTCCATTGGAAGCCCCACAGTAGAAGGTCTTGTAATGTTTGTTTTCTTTCCTGTCTCTGCTAATCACTAAGCTTTCATCTTTTGAACGGGCCTCAGCTTCCTGCTTCATTCATTCACTGAGCTCACTATCCTACTTGTGGTACCAGGGGCTGAAGGGCAGCTCAGAGTTCTGGACACGGCCCACAGCCTTGCTAATCTTTCAAATGGAGGTGCAGCTCACGGAGACTACAGGTCCCAAGTTGCGATGTTTAACAAGTGACTCAGAAAGCAGGTTTGTCCGGAGAGAAGGGACAGCACTTTTTTATTAACTGCACAAACACTCCTCTCAGTCTGAACCTACACAGGCTCCTGGGAGGATCTAGCTTACCCCTGGTATGAGGAGAGGCTTAGCACAGACATCAGCGCAGTCTCTCCAAAAATCCATCTCATTTGCACAGTCATGCCCCTGCAAGTAACCTGAAACTTATACTTACACCAGTGTGGAAAGCTCCAACTTGATTTGAATTGTGTATGTTTCTATGTTGGAGATGAGAGAAACTGAAATTTCCTCTATTTTATGCCAATTTCTGTGACCTTCTGGCAAGTTACCAGTATGCTCTGTGGTGCAGTATTTGGTGACTTTTCTCATAATTTTTACCCCCTTAGTGTCCAGAGATCTGGAAAGTTACAAACATCAGATTGTGGCAAACTCCATCTTCGAAGAGTTGGCCATTTTAGAGAGTTTGTCTGGAGTGACAAACTTGGGCACCATGGCTTTATGAGGTTTACACTGTTAACTGGTGATGTTGTGTCAGCAGATAGCAATGCAATATCATTGTGTGAAGCAATGTAATCAAGCTGTGACCATGTCATCCCATCACAACATAATATCATCCTGACACATCACAATCTTGGTATGCAGTATCATCCTATGCTGTGGAAAAGTCATCGTATCACAACATTATGATACCACATTGCGAGGCAGTGATATTTTGTGGGCATCCATTAATGTCCTGTATGCTAAGTTTGCAGGACATAGCTCACCATTCTGATATCAGGATGGCCACAAAGATAGTGAGGTCGGGCAACCATGATTATTACATCACTCACCAGGATTGTGATATGCTGAAATGATTTTTGTTTTTGACACGTGTGTTTGTGATGGTAGTAGGGGACTCGCTCGGTCACAGAAAGCGGATCAGCGGCCATGAGTCCTTTGACTTTCCCTGCCTCCTCAGAGGATTAAAGCCATTTGGGGCCTAGACTCATCACAGTTTTGGGTACCTTTGCTGCTTAAGTTCTTTCGGTCACCCCTACCCTGGTTTCCTAGACTTCTCTTCCAGTCCCCCTTACCAAGAAAGGTTTTTCCTTCCTGCTTCCCAACAGAATCTGTTTCTCACTGACTCATTGCTGCATCTAGGACTCAGCAAAGCAGGCCTGGATTACAAGGATTCAGTTATTCTACCTTAATCTGCCTTTATACCTTGTAGAAGAGGAAGGAAAGACAAGGCTGCTCTGACTGGGATGCTTTCTGGTGATAAATGACAGCATATTGGGGCTAGTAAAATGTCCAGTGTCCTCAATTACATTGAGTCAATCCAGCTGCTAGCAGAACATGAGTCCTGTCTCATGTAATATTCCAACAACCTGCAAGACTGCACCAGTTTTCCTGCTGTGCCAATCTATGCTGTCTAACCCATCAATAAACCATTGCTTGAACTCTAATGGGTCCTATTTATTACTCCTGAGTTCAGTCATACTGTAGCCCCCGTACATGAAATTAAAACTGCATAATCTTTGAGATAGTTTTTTGTTTGGCTGTAGACAGTTGATCCAGCTATCTTCATTTGTTTAAATCCCACTGAACGTCAACTTCTTGCTTTTAGGGGAGGAGGGGAATCCTGATAGCAGTATGTGCTGGTCCTCACTGGAAACATTTGTGAGATGCATGCCTTGCATATAATAGTTTTGTTTGTTTTTAATCCAACAGTTACTGCGTTAATTAGGTCTCAGTGTGTATACACACGGACTAAACTGCAGTTTGTTTGTCTGCTGTGCTGTGACTGGATAGAATTGCTTAGGATCAAATAAAGAGGGACAAAACTTTGTTCACTATTTCTGAGCCCTGGACAGCTGATTCAGAGCTTTACAGAAGATTGCTAAGGAACCTATCACCATTATTTATTATTATTATTATTATTTATTATTGATGGAGAGCTGCTAGTGAGATGCATGCTGGCTTCTAAGCTGCTTAGTTTGTTGTTCAGCCTCACTATTTAGAGTCTCATTTCTGTTTCATAAATATCAAAACATTTGAGTAAGAAAAGCTAGTTGGGTGCTTTCTAATTAATCAGTAGCCAAAAAGGCCCAGTGCTGAGCTATACATGTGCACCTTGCTTTGATGCCAGCTACCACTGGGGAACTCATGGATGTCTTAGCAGGCTTTTCAGTGTCCCTAAAGCACAAACATCCTGCCACTGGCTAACAAACTTCTTTTAGTAGCAGCTGGAATAGGTATGCAAGAATGTCTACATGTAAATTTAGAATGTATAGCGTATACTGTGCATGAGATTGTTGTGTGTTCTACTACAGTTTGCGAAGCACAATGGGATCATTCAAGATAAAAGTTGCTATCCAAAACTCAAGCCATTATTTTAATGCTTGGATCACCCAGTCTCCCCACCTTCACTGGCCAGGGATGAGTCTCCCATTTCTCCATTTTTGTTATCTGTGCCTGAATTGCTCCTTACCTCCTTTCCAGAAATGGTGGCTGCTTGCTCCTTGAACTTTCCTGCCAGCTGAGCCACAGATAGGGATGCTGACTTCTCCACCTCTGGATTGGTCTCTGCTGGTCTGCCCTGACAAATCAGAAACAAGATAGTATGTGCCCAGGTCTCACAGATATGGAAAGTTGGAAGGTTGAAAAGTAGACAGGTTATTTATTACTGAGTGCAAGAGTAACTGAGGGCTCAGAGCACTGCTGCCAGATGTGAGTACCTGGTCTAGGAAGAAACCATCCCTGAAAATAGGACCTGTTAATATCTTAAAGTATACAAGGTTATTAGTAAGGCCTGAATGGCTCAGGGACTTGATAGTGTAGCAGGGAACTTTTCATCTCTAACAGAAGATGCTGTCTCCAGTTCTCCACTTCAGTGGAAAGAAATTAAATGAGATATTTCTACCCACATCGTCCCGGTCACCATCTGTCTCCAGCAGCAGGTAGAACTGGGCAATAGCAGACATCTCCTCCAACGTCTTTTCTGTGGTGTGGCGGTGATGGAAGGCCTCTCACAATCAGATTTCCCCCTTTCCAATGACTCTTCTGCAAGGAGACTGGGCTTTCAGAAGCCTTCCCTCACAAAGCCTATGTTCTGCTTGGGGAATGTGTAAGTGTGACTGGGGTGTTACTCTCTGCCCTTTCCCAGTATCTCACCTCTGCAAAGAGGTATCAGGCTGTAGGAGCTTAGGTAAAGATGCTCCCCCCCATACCCATTCTGTACTTTGCTGGGAACTGGGGAATTGGATCACGTGATTCTGCCCACCCCCAGGCAGCGTTCCCTCTGCCACAGCCCAGTGGCCCATGTCACCTCATATATTGTTGTTTTGTCATTTTTATCATGTGACACTGGTGAAAAGCCTTGTAATAAGCTGTCCATGGAAACCAAACTTGCTAAGCTCCATTGGTTAGCATCGATTAAAAAAACCAAACTGGGTAAATTGCGAATACCGCATTGACTGGCTTGTCTTGAGCCTTTTCTTCAGAACCTCATAAAATTCAGACAACAGGGAGTTTTCCAGGTTGCAGCCCACTCATTAGAGAACCTCATACTTCTGCATCCCCGCAGCACCAGTGTTAGTGTTTGACCTGTACCACTTCCTTCTCCACACTTCTATTGCTTAGTCTGAAAAGTCCCACCAGAAGCTGGTTTTAGGCCAACGCACATTTTCCACAACAGCAGGAACCCCCAAGATTCTTCCCTTTTCGCTTGACTCCATTTGGAAGGAATTGTGGGTTAAGACAGTGGAACTGCGCCTTTGGCTTAGCTGATAGGCAGAGGGCGCTCTCAGTATGCCAAGGCAGCCCAAAGATGGGACTTTGGCCCTTGTAATACAGTGGGGAATGCTGAAAGAAAGAGCAGTGGAAACTTAAAAGGTCCTTAGATAGCTATTTCCTAGACAAAGAGTGAATCGATGGGGTTATACTGAGAATTAGCCTGAGTCTCACTTCAGTTTTGGATCAAGTTCTTGGCTAAAACTTTGAGATGCAGCACAGTGTGGTTAAGGACCACCTTACTCTTTCCTCATCAGTACAATGGAGATAAAACTGACCCACCTCACAGAGGGTTGCAAGGCTTTAATGTTTGTAAAGTGCCTTATAAACTATTTTAGGGCATGCAGTGCATTCTTCTGACTGTAAGTCTAAGGAGCAACCACTCTTCCATACATTATTTTTTTCCTGACATGGCATGGCTGTCCTCACTTGTACACTCTGATTCATCTGAGCAGGACAGTATGCTCCTTCTCCAGCCCTCAGCCCCAGATTTCACCTGGGAGGATATGGCAGCTTCTTTTGGCTTGTTGGCACTATGTGCCTGAAAGCTTGTCTCCCTTTCTCCCTCAGATTTCGTCAAAGCCCCAAGTGCACAGCAAAAGCTGGATGTCCCCAAGCAGTTTCCCTTTAGCTGATAAAACACATTGTAAATAGAATACATGCTTGCGTGAGTAAGTTTGTCCTTCAGGCCACAGGAAGCAGTGAACATGCCATTCTAATATTAGAACAAGTAGTCCACGGGCTGTGGCCCACAGAACTGCCAGCTGCAGGCTCTCTGATTACACCTCCGATTTCACAACAGGAAAATCCATTTTTCAGATCCTCTCTGGCCATTACACTGCAGTGTTTCATCTGGCTCTTTCTATTGCAGAAGGCTCCTCTCTCACTGCTGAGGGTGCAGTGGGATTCTCCTTTTCCTAGTCTAGCGAATGTACGTCGGCACTCTCTCCAATTAAAAGGATGTACACCAAGGTTCCCTCCCCACAACTAGAGGGACAGCACTAGACCCCTCTCTCCCCACTCCTCCAGGGGCATGTACCTCACCCTCACAGTAGGTGTGTAGAACCCTTGCTCTCACTCTCTCATGGTCCAAAAAATATACTAGACAAGTGTTTGGCCAATTCCAGGGTATTCTTTTCACTTTGGGGGGATATGACAAGGCTCTCCGAGACTGTGCTTGGGAAACAGGACACTAAGACCAGCTGTCACCTTGATAAAATTGAATAGGTTTGCTGTTGTCTTGTTAGAAAGATAGATCTACTCAGGCCAATAAGTTGTGCTGTTTGTAGTCAACTTTAGTTGAGTAGCATCACTGAGGAAGGAATTGGGTTTTTTCCTGCCAGAGCAGTCATGAGTGCCCCATTGTAATTGTAATCAATTCCATGCTTTGGTGAGGGCCTCTGGCAGTGGTGTACCTCAATCCCTCTTAATCATTTAGTCTCCTTTGGGCTGCAATACTTTGGTCTTATTTTGGTTGCTGGGTTTAGTTTGCAGGTGCTGGCCTGTGATACACAGGAGATCAGACCAAATGATCTGGTGGTCCCTTCCAGCCTTAAACCCTATGACTCTATTATAGGTGAATTAATAAGATGCTAGGTTAGGAAGTCCTATCCCACCAATAGTCAGTAAAATGGTGATTGCTGGTCTCAGAGGTCTTTTAGTTTCCCACAAAAATGAGCATCCAAGGGGATCCTGTGTTATTTGGAGTAATGTCAGTCAGACTCTCTGTTGGAGAGCAGTGAAGAGGGACTCAAATTGCAGCATCAAGTTTGGAATGTTTCTGCCTTCAAAAGGGGAGTGTAGTTTACCGATATTTATAAAAGTTTCACATTTTCCTTTTTCAGTTAGTGGGTTTGAAACGGACATTAGCATGTTTTCCAAGCCAATTCTTATTATTCACTTTCTTTTAAAGTCAACTTTGTGCTGATCAGGCAGCCCTGGAGAGCGAAGCCTCCTATTTATTCACAGAACCAGCACTGCAGCAACTCAAGTTTCCCAACACTTCCCTGACAATGTCCTTCTTCCCTGTTCTAGAGGGACCCCCTATTGAGCTAAAAGGGGAATTTACTTTCCCATCCAATTCTTTGCCTCTGCTGACACTGTCCCACCCAGGGCCAATCAGATTTGTTTTAATGTGGATACATATTGACTTTGCCCTGGACAGGACTGAGATCACACAGGCCATCTGTGACAGGGTGCACAGATTTTTAGTGCCCTCTGGAGAGAATCCCTCCCCCCCCTCACCGGCATGGTTCACCCTATCCCATTCATGACCCTTGTGGGAGGCCCTGGCAAGACAGACAGTTGTGTGGGAAATAAGGGCCTTTCTGAGCTGAGGTAATCAGATGCAACTGAGCCTAGTTAGAGCTTGGGAGCTGGTGTACACTAGAAAGTTAGGTCGACCCAATTACGTCGCTCAGAGATGTAGTTAAGCCGACCCAGGGTAGATAATTCTTCTGTCGAGCTAGTGCTCTTTGACCTAGTTACTGCCTCTGAGAGGTGGATTTACTACAGCTGTGACACTGTAAAGTTCCTAATGTAGGCATAGCCTATGCCTTAGACTTGGCTTATTTCAAAAGAGAGAAGTTCTACTGAAGCACCCAGGACAGGGAGATTTAGAGACAGAAGAGCTTCCCTGTGTGTATTGTTTGTGCATTTACAAAAAGTTCTGTTTTGTGGGGGATCCTGGATTTAATCCACATAAAATGAATGTAGCCAGAGACTAAATGATGGGGGCAGATTTGATCATCTTTTCATTTCACAAGAATCCTGTGAAATTAAACCTGAAACCCCTGAGGTTTTTTGTGTGCTTAACATAGGCCTTCTCTGAAGCTCCACTCTAGCCAACCCTGGCTTTGCCTCTCTACCCCAAAGCCTCTGGATGGTCACAGTACAGATTCTTGTTAGATTTGAACCTCATGGTCCCTGTGTGTGAAAGGTATCCCAGTAGGAATCCTTGACCAGGCATTTCCCAGTTTTGTTCATCTTTATGCCTACTTAGATCATGCCTTTAATGAGCCATGTTAGGATGGCAATGGGGGCAGAAGTAGGGTTGCCAGTTTTCATTGGACATATTCCAGGAGGTTTCATCACAGGACAAAATCTTTAATTTAAGATTAATCCGTAATTCCTGGAGGGTTGGCAACCCTAGACATATAATCAGAAATGACCTTGTTCTTGGACCAGTTTACTTTATAGCCTGTCAAGAAAGACCAAGTTTCATTTAGGTCATCAAGAATCTAGTTCAATGGTCTGGTTTAAGTAGTTTTTAAATACCAGCTGGATAACAACAGTAACTTATAATCCTCTTCACCCCCCATTTAATATTCTAACTTCTTGGTGGTTCTTCTCATGTTTCTTTCCCCACCACACATATAACTTCAAAAGGTCAAAGAGGCACAGAACAAACGTAGCAAAAATAACCAGATCTACCCTGTTAATTCTTAGAGATAGAGAAACTAAGGCAGAGAAATCTCAGTAATCAGTATCTTATCTATGTGACTATGGATAATCTTTGGTAGATAAAGGAATAGGACCCAAGAATCTTGATCTTCAGATTTCTGCTCTAACCTGCTATACAGTTTAGACAGAAGTCCTAAAGCCAGAAGTGGACACTGGACAGCTTTGCCTGGTACAGCATGGCATAGCAGAGACCGCTTTTATTTTTTGAATGGCTATTGCTGAAGATGTAGGTTCTCTGAATTCCCATTCCACCCTTGAAAATGCTTTCCCCCAGTTTGATACCTGGGTAAGTCCGGTCAGTGTGACTCCCATACAGCTCTAGTGATGTGCCTCAGACACAGCAGGTTGTTTGCAGCTGAGTGATTAGGAAAAAAATAAAATAAAATCTCAAGATTCATAAAAGCCTGGCAAATGGTGTGGCCAGGGCTCTCCCTCCACTACCTTAACCTTCAGCAGCAGCTGCATTCCACTGGAACAATTCAAATGTCCATCAACAGTGGGAGATTCTTCAGTGTGGGAGACAGAATTTGCACAGGAGCTGGCTAGACTACAGAATTCACCCCTGCAGGAGATAAAAATGAGCACAGGCCTCACTGCATTCAGAACTAAATGCAAAACTCATCTCTTACATTGAGCTATCCCTCTGTCATGTCTTCCATGCACACCTGACTAACTAATCAACCTATTTCTCCTGAAAATTGCAAAGAAAAAGATTGTCAGTTTGATTTTTCAGATACTGCAGTAGTGGGATCCATAAGAATACCAAGATAGACTGAGGAGAGACACTGGGGTTTCCTTTGAAGTTCAGCAGCCAGGCAATCAGACAGTTTTAGGTTTTGTCTACATAGGAATGTTTTTTTAGTATAAACTAAGGAGTGAATTTAAACCTCTAATTATATCACTATAACTCCCTTTGGGGACACTCTTATTCTGGTAGAATAGTGGCTTATTTGGTTTAGCTTATGTCACTTGGGAAGGGGTTTAAACTAAACTGAAAGCCAAACAGCCATAAGATGATAACAGCTTTTATTTACTATCTGTTTGGGCAGGATTTGAATCTGGTCTAGAGAGGAAAGGCTCCACCTTTGTCAGTCCCAAAAACTATCCTGTCCCCACCCCCAGATTAATTTTTACTCAGAAAGAAGAATTTAAAGAGGTCTAGTCCAGTCTCTTGCTCTCTCAATTGGGAAAGCTGCAGAGCTGGCTAGATATAGCACAGCATGTGGGCAAGTCAGTCATTTTTCTATTTGGTGGCTGGAAACAGACAGGAGACAAGCTTTCATTTTGAATCCCATGTGGGAATACCTGTTAAGTGAATGGATTTTTAAGTGCAGGTCAGATTAAATCAGTGGTTTGCAATTAAAGGAGAAACATACAATAGCCTATACCAGAGTATTCATTAAAATTTCATTTTTAAAAACTAATTTTAATACAAAAAACTTTGGAATAGCCATTTACTTTGGTCAGAGCAGAGTTAAGATCCAGGTTGTCGATGAACAGATTTCTTTTGAAAAATACTGTTCATTATCTGAAATTCAAGGTGAAAAAAAGTGGTTCTATTTTATGTTTTCAGTTAAGCCTTTTTATAAACGATATGTTGCCACTTTCATCAGGATGCTATTAAGAAGGGAGCCATGTAAGAACAGGAAGTGGAACAATAAGTAAAAAGGGAGGAGTAAGAGCACAAAACCAAGAAAAAAAAAATGAATCAAGAGGCACGGAGTTAGGAAAGTAGTTGAATGATAGCACAAGAACAGGAGAGAAAGAGGAAAACAAAATTAGCAGAGCCTATGCACAGTACAAGACTATTAATTCTCTGTATTACTTATGAAAATATCAGCTAAAGCTAAGCAGAGGTTACCCACGAAGTGGGAGGGCTCAGGCTTACATTGGTCTGTACTTTACATCCCTAGAAGGAAATCCCACAATGATTGTTCAGATTCAGAGCTCAGGATCATGCTGGGCCCCCAGAACAAGAAACATTACATCCAAAGATGTAAGACTTGAGTAAACAAACCTTTTCTTGATACACTGACCTTCCTCCATCCCAACAAAGCAGCTTTCTTCCCTCCCTGCAGCCCACTCAACAAATCATTGCATTTTGGCATCTTCAGGTCTTCAGTTTAGGAGGGATTTGTGTGATTTATTTCTCCTTTTGGTTTCTTATCTGCAGCGAAGACTCTCCTTGCTCTGATGGTGTTAACTTAATGCAGCTGTCTGCAGAAGTGCTTGCAGAGAGAGAGAGATTGGGGCTCTGGCTAGAGTTCCCATAATTACCCCAGCCTCTCCAGAAGAAGGTGCTGCAGGAGCTTATGCAGTAGCTCTGGCTGTGGAGGAGTTCACAGTTATTCAAGTCCCACTCTCCTCTGTAAGGAGCCATGTTAGGGAATGCAGTTAGGATGCTGACCGTAGAGGAAACTCTCAGCAGCCAGAGAAGCTGAATGCATTCGAGCCACATGATAGATCAGAACTTTGTGTTGTTTAAAGATCCCAGAATGCAGGAATTCCCATCTTCTTTCTCTTCACACTCATTTGATGCCCCATTTCAGAGGAAGAACAACTGGCCTCGAGTGTCCATAGGTTCTCCCTGCTAGACAGCAGGGGTAAGATATAGCAGAAAGCCAAGGAAATAAAATCAGACTTCCATTTAAGGTACAAACATTGCTAAGGGGAGGGGAAGAGAGAGAAATTTAAAAAAAAAAAAAAATTCCAGACTAATATCAGTACACAACCTGGCTGTGAAAAAGTCACATAGCATGATGGGAGATGTAATATTCCCAGCATGCTTTGCTAAATTTCTGCCCTCTGTGTGCAATGTCTGCCATTTTAAAGGGATAGTAAACACGGCTCCAATATGAATTTTTATAAAGGAGAATTAAAAATAGTAAAGAAAACTAAATGCCATAAAACCTTTTCCCAAATCATCTGGGATGGCAAGTGTCTGAACTTTATGGTTTTATTATGGTTTGTACACACAGGGGAAGAGCCCAGAATAGCTAAGGCAGAATAGCTTTTACTGAATAGCTATTCTGTATTAACTCCCTGTGTTGACACACTGATTCCACACTTCATGGATTAATCTAAATCACAAAAAGGCAGTTTTAATGTGGAATCAGACTGTCCCCATGGGGAGCTAGTGTGCAATAGCTATTGTACTTTAAATACACACCCTAACTATGTAACACTAATTTCCCCATGTAGTCAAGCCCTTAAACTTCCATTGTCAAGGCTTCCCCTAACCCAGATTGACAAGCAATGAGTGAAGGGGCCCCATGATCTCATTAGGCAGCCTGAGAATGTGACAGATTTGATATTGCAGGCTTAGTTTAGGGGAAGGTTTGAACATTATGCTAATAGGTCATGGATTTTAAAAGGCCCCTGGTCAGGCTCTAGAACCACCAACAAGCTGTTAATATAAAAGGCTCTCAGACCAGACTCTGTGACCCTACAGGCTGTCACAGTAGTGTGAATGGGTCCCTTGGCTCAGTTCCAAGGCCCTGAAGGCAGGTTAGAGACCTCTCTGACTACACATTTCTCCCTGTGGACTCTCCCAGCTGTTGCCTTTATGTGGATTCTGGTGGCCCTTTGACAAGTGAGTGCTCATTAACCGCAAATGAGTGCCAGAAAGCAAGGAAAAAAATAGGCAAGGAAGTAAGAAAAGGAAAGGAACTCCTGAACTGTGAATGCTACTTTGTTGCTAGAGCCCAGTATTCTACTCTACACCACCTTTCCTCAGCCCTAATTTCAATGAAAACAGGAGCCATCACAAGCAACTTCAAGGAAGACATGCAAGTAGGGTCACTGCAAACATGCATCAGCATAATCTTCCACTATAGCACTGATTCAGGCTATGTCTACACTAGCACTTGTGTGTGTAAAAAAGCCACACCCCAACCAACATAAAAGTTTCACCAACAGACACGCCAATGTGGACGGCGTCTCCTGCCGACAGCTTCCGCCGCTCATTGGGGGTGGATTAATTATGCCATTGGCATAGAGCGATTACAAGGGAGACCTAACAGTAGTGCAGCTGCAGCGGTACAGCTGTGCCACTGTAAGGTCTCATGTGTAGACATAGCCCTAGGGTTTCTTTGCGGATTCTTTGAGATTCCAGTGTTTCTGCAGAATAATTTTCTAGCCTCTGTTTCCACACCATTGCAGTTCCATCTTCCTACCCCTGCAAATAGATTAGCCACAAGAATAGGTATAAGAGTGGAAAATTCCCCCTTTTCAAATGAATAAGGTGTTAAGTCTGAAGTATAACAACAACGAGGAACATTAATTATTTCCATTGGATAATTTGAATAGAAGCATACGGCTAAAACACTTTGTCAGTGTAGCTGAATTCTCTTGAAAAGACATTTCACAATAATAAGGGTGTTCGTTTGAAAGAGGAAGGGAAAGTTCTCTGATGAGCACATTAAAGTGCACTTGAAAAACTTCAGGGAGTGGATTTTTTTAAGACAAAACTGGGTGAAAAAAATTCAATTTTACTTAAAATTATTCAAGATACAAATATTCCACTAAACACACTAGTGTATGTGTTCTGAAAGATTTCAGAGTAGCAGCCGTGTTAGTCTGTATTCGCAAAAAGAAAAGGAGTACTAGTGGCACCTTAGAGACTAACCAATTTATTTGAGCATAAGCTTTCGTGAGCTACAGCTCACTTCATCGGATGCATTCAGTAGAAAATACAGTGGGGAGATTTATATACATAGAGACCTAAAAGTTGCAATTCTTCAACAAAAAAACTTCAAAAACAGACTCCAACGAGAGATTGCTGAATTGGATTTAATTTGCAAACTGGATACAATTAACTTAGGCTTGAATAGAGACTGGGAGTGGATGGGTCATTACACAAAGTAAAACTATTTCCCCAAGTTTATTCCCCTGCACTGTTCCTCAGACGTTCTTGTCAACTGCTGGAAATGGCCCACTTTGATTATCACTACAAAAGGTCCTTCCCCCCACCCCCCACCCCCCACCGGTAATAGCTCACCATAAGTGATCACTCTCATTACAGTGTGTATAGTAACACCCATTGTTTCATGTTCTGTGTGTATATAAATCTCCCCACTGTATTTTCCCCTGAATGCATCCGATGAAGTGAGCTGTAGCTCACGAAAGCTTATGCTCAAATAAATTTGTTAGTCTCTAAGGTGCCACAAGTACTCCTTTTGTTTCTGTTCTGAAAGAGTTTGCTTTAAAAAAAAAAATCCAAGTTTTGCTACAGATTTCCAGTAGTCTAGTCCTGTTTTTTCTCTCCTGAGAACTCCATGTAGCACAATTACCGTCTTTGAGCTCATAGGCAAGAACCCTACAATGGTTAACATAAGAGTATTCTACATCTGCAGCAATGACCAATAGAAAACATAAAATAGATACTTAATCAGCCAGAAGAGGCAAAAGAACAGCAGCTCCTACTTACAACATGGCTACTTTAGAACTACAGCTTCTTCTTATGATGCTCTATGGCAAAGTAGATTCATCTACTGAGTCTATAACCACCACCTACTATATTCTTCATTCATTCATGCCACTACTCTCTTACCCTACTCTAGATCCTTTAAAAATGTAGTAGAGCTTTTTTAATGTTACCCCACTTTCCTGATACTTTCACTAAACCCTTCATAGTATAGTCTGTCACCTTACATCACCTAAACCAGTGGTTCTCAGCCAATTTACCATTGTGGGCCACATGTGCAGGTCTCTATGTGTTATGTGGGCCTCATCTACACCACACACACACTCTACATATATGGCCCTGAGGATATCACATGGGCTGCAGCTTTGTGCTAATTGGGCTACAAGTGGCCTGTGGGTTGAGAACCACTGATTTAAACTCTTCATAAAGAGCCTCTCTTTACTGGAACACTCGTCACTCTCTCATATTAGGTGATCAATGTTTCTTTAACCTTACATGTGTTACAGAGCCCATCTTTGTGTCTATTCAATATATATAAATAATTATTCAAACCAGAGCAACCAGTTGGCAGTCTAAATAGGACTACTTCACTGATCCTTTTATAACTTTGGAATAGTACATTGTCCTCTATTTTGGGGCATACTTCACAGAATATTCTTCCTCTTTTCTCCTTGGTCCAAAAATTCTGGCCACTCCTTTTAAGTCCTTTATGAATTAAACTTTTAAATTCCTACTTACTGAAAGGAATCTTTATATCAATTTCTCCATTTTAAAGCTTTTTTTGCTTCCTCATCTACCATTTCATTGCCACCTATCCCAACATGTGCTGGAATCCATGCTATTACTATGTTCACACCCAACCATACTAACTTGTTGTCAAAAAACAATATTTCCTTTATGAAATCACTCCTTTTTGAGGTAGAGCTATGGCTGCTTGGTCTTGCCAAATTTAAAGAGCCAACAATCAGAAGGGCATTCTCAGGAAAACATTCTAAAAGAGGACAACCCAACACTAGGGGAAATTAGTAAAGAGCAGGAATTTGCCAAAGCATTGGTGATAGCTGCAGCTATAATAGTTAAGGTATGTTATGAGTGAACATGCCTTTGTTTATTAAAAGTAGAGGGAGAGCACCTGCTTGTACATTGTTGTACCGTAGGGTGCACTGTTCCAATTTGGTGTCTAGCAGTCCCTACTCATGATGATGCAATCAGCCTGTGTCACCAACTACGAAGGGCTAGGAGAAACAGCCCAATGGTTTTCCTACTGGGACTCTATCACAAAGCTGTTTCCTGTTTGTGTGTGTTTGGAAGATGGCACTTGCTTATGGCTCCTTCTCTGGTCCTGTTGCCAAAATTACCTCAGAGGAGCGTAAAGCAGATTGCCTATGGCTCCTCCACACCAGCACTCCTAGTTACCCCATGTACTGGATTTAAAAAAAAAAAAAAAGTGGCCTTGCTTAATGATGAACCTCACCAACTACGGCGACTTCCAACCCTCCAGACTGTTTAATCAAAGAGTCACACGATCAGCTGCAGCTCCATTGCTCTGAATAGTGCTGTTTATGCCAGCAGTGACTCTGGTATGGAGTTGTGAGAACCTTGGTGGCTGAATGCAGCTGAGGCAAACCCTGCAAATAAGCTGCTCTGCCCTTCCCAGCAGACTTATAGGAAACATCTGTAGACTTTAGAAAAGCTGCCTACAGTTGCAGTTTCCTGTTTCAAAGAAAATGGTCATTGTAATTAAAATAAATGATACAAGTTCTATTTAAATGTATCCTCTGATAAAGTCATTCTCCCTGTTCTTGAGGCCTCTTTCCACTAGTAAGGTAGACGCACTGACTAATGCTACATAGTGTCAGACTTGCTATGGCAGATGCAAGCTCAGAAATAGACACCTTTCTGTGCAAGTTCTATCTTCCAGGTAGATTTCTTGTTCCACAAGAGTAAATGTGTCTGAAATCTAAGCTTAATTATTTAGGAGAGACAGTTTAGAGACTCAGTGTTGGCCTTAGGGCCTCTTGAAATAGCGGTATGGGTCACAAAGTGGAAGAGACAAAGACACCTCTACTGCCTTTGTAGAGCTCTGTAATCTGGTATCCTAGCTTCATTACAATTAGGACTGAAAAGGGCCTTATAGAGGTAGGGTATGCCAGCTACCCAGTAGTTTTTGGCTGGTGCTTAAACTTTTGAGACTAGATTAATAGTAGATTTCTGTGCTTTTCTTCACTCCATGGTATGCAAGTCAAAGGAGCATATGGCCTGTGCTGCCTAAACAATGTCTTTGGAGATTAGGAAAACTAGAAAAGAAAGCTGTGAAAAATACAAGATGGAAACAAATTGTTTTCATTAGTAATAATGATACTTAGCATTTGCATAGTGCCTACATAATCAAAGCACTATATATATGAATACTCACAACATCCTCATAAGGCATGTGGGTAATACTACCTCACTTTTACAGATTGAGAAGCTGATGGACAAAGGTAAACAACTTGTCCACAGCCACACTAAGTCCAAGACAAAAAATCTAGATGTGACTTTAAGACCTCCTGATTCCCAGCTCAGTGTATATTCCTCCAGATCACATTGGTTCTTTATTAGTGCAACACGTTAAAGTGTTCCCTAATGTGAGAGTTCCACTTGTCACAAACCCATGCCTAGACCAGCCTAGCATTTGCACAGGATTATTTAGTTCCTAGTGAATTATTGGTTACTCCTTGTCTCAGTGTTCATCTTTCCTTAAGGGGGATTCATTCTTTTGGGTAAATGGTCTTGACTGAAACGGATAGCTTTTTTCATTTGAAAACTGTAGTATATAGTCTTAAATATGCACATACTACAATATATTTGTTAGAGGGCAGTCAACATCCTGTCTTGGAAAAGTGCAAACCCTTTGTGTCCCCAGTTACTGTTTATTATATCTGGCTATATGTATAGTAGGCACTTCCTGTGACAGGAGCCTTGTCTAGCGTAGCCTGCATACTGTCTTTGGGGAAAGGAAATAAGGAGCCACTCCCTACCACATATCCACTCTCCAAAGTGAAAGAGCCCCCAGTACTTTGAGGACCACTGAAGTAACTTTCATAATGAGGACACACTAGATTAAAGTGACCATATGTCCTGTTTTTATGTGGTCCTAGGAACTTAATTTTGGACATTTGAAGTGTCCTGGCTTTTCACTTTATTAATCAAAACATTTTGTTTTTAGAATTACAGAATAAGTAGAATTGCTTTATTTACCAGGAACAAACAATCTAATGAAATGAGTGTTCAGTGTGATGAACAGTGTGGAGTAAAGAGAAGCCAAAGGAATAGAAGTGAGCTGTAGCTCACGAAAGCTCATGCTCAAATAAACTGGTTAGTCTCTAAGGTGCCACAAGTACTCCTTTTCTTTTTACGAATACAGACTAACACGGCTGTTACTCTGAAACCTGTCAAAGGAATAGGGACACTGACAAAACTCTTTGCCTGTTCCAAGCGACTGTTAGTGGCACTTGTTCAGGGCTTTGTGATAAAAATCATTGAGAATGCCAAGATAATATATGTGTGTCAGAGTGGGGAGAAATACTCCATTCCTCTGAGAAATAAGCATGCGTTGCTCTCAGTGCTTAATTTGTAATGAAAGAGGTGCCGGGGCTCAAGCAATTTTTTTACATTCATGACTGACGCAGCAAGCCCAGAAATTCTGGGGCTATGAACTGCCAAGCCTAGAGGTGCCGAGGCTCATCCCTGGCAAGCCCTGGCACAAATTAAGCACTGGTTGGTATTAAATCAAAAGCTGGCAGTAGTGAAACCAGAACACTTTAAAATAAATCTTAGTTTTTGATGTTGAAAATAAGAATCTTAGACTAGATGAAAATGCGCTGCTTGAGAGGTAGCTCAGGGCTCCTTTTACTGGGAAGTCAAACTGAGGGAAAGGGGCATCCATAATTCTGGCAGCTAAATTCCTGTATTATAGGAGACTCAGTGCATCACCTTACCAGTAACTTTCCTGAACAATTAAAGATCCAGGATCCCTTTCCAAAAGCACCACACTTGATTGTCCCTGGTCCCCAGGACTTTCAAACTCAAGCCTCTTCTCCTGAGTGTGAAAGCAGTAGTTAGCAATTATTAAAGTCATCCTGTAACCACAGTTCAGGAAGACCTCTTCTTCCCGACATACAAACTGTACTCTCATATTGGTTTGCTTATCCCTGGCAGACGTAACTCAAAGGCACAGGACTGGCTCTAGACACAAGCAGACAAAAAACTTCTGTAGATACTTAAGCACACACTTTATGTGGTTTGGGGCAAGAAAGAATTTGATCCTCTCTGAAAGGGGCCTTGAAGCTAGCAGGCTACTGAGGTTTCTGAGGTCATGTGAAGCTTGAGGAATCTAGAGATACTCATGTTTTTGGGATAGCCTGCCTCATCCTCTTCTTGAGACACAAAGACTGATCCTGCCCCTAATGTAGCAATGCTGGCAGCTTTTATCTGCAGCTGACAACAGCTGTTACAAAGACTATGGCCAGACTGAGATGGTCCCTATTGCTTCATCTCCATGAAGTTCTTGGAACCATTAACAGGAAACTCTATTGGTGGTATATGGGGTTTGTCATTGGTCTCCATTCTGTTAACACTTTCCCCAAGGTGCATCAGGGGAACATGGCAGTGCTCAGTGAGAGGGGCATTAATAACCACTCTACTAAGACATTGCCCATTTAGCTAATGCCGTTTGAACCACAACCACCCCACCTCCCACTCCTGAGTTTCCCAGCCTGTCTCTTCCCATGTACAGGATCCTGCTTGGCTACCAAACTTGTTTGTTTAACTGATATAAGATTTGACTGCTTTGGTCTGGGAAATATACACAACTTGTCAGCTTTCACCCAAACGAAATAGTGTCTCTCCATACGCACTCCCCAAGTCTTGTTCTTCTGTGTGTTAATCCCTTGTCCTTCTGTAGAAGTCAGATACCTCCTGCTCCTGGAAACAACTGTCAGAATCACTTACCCCATCTACAATGTGTGCGTGTAGGGGGAGAATAATGCAGTCTGGGATAATTTAAATTAATATGCTGCACTTCAATAGCAGCTTTTGTCTAATGATCTCAAAGTATTGCAAACACTAATTGAGGCTGACAACTCCCCACACATGTGAGGAAGTAAGCATTATGTCTGTTTTAGAGCCAACTAAACTAAGGCACACAAGGTAAGTAAATTTGCCAAGGACAACTTGGATGTGTGCTTGTAAGTGAGTTGATAGTCAGGAATAAAATCAAAGAGCCTTGGGTCTCTGTGTATACCACTAGACCATAGTCCCTCTGTAAACAAAGTAGCTTTCTGCTGATGAATTTTTTTCCCCAAAAAAGGGTAAAATATAATTATTAATGTTATCTAAAGAGTAATATTTTAAGCCATTCTAGCAGGAATTGTAGCTGTAGGAACAATTCTGGGCTAAATTCTGCTTTCGCTTACACAAACATAAATCTAGAATAAGTGCTTTGAAGGGAATGAATACCACTGATGTAACTGAACGCAGAACTTGGCCTAAGCAGTGTACAACAACTTCATTTTGAGAAATGTCTTTCAAACAAACAGTGTCCTCATATACATTGCAAAGTTCAGTAATTTCTCTATCCCTCAGCTAGTGAGAGGTAGAGGCAATGGAGAAATTGCTATCTGGGGAGGTTTGTAATGAGTTGGGTGTTTCAGGTGGATGGAACACAGAAAAGGCTGCTTCAGATGAGTGGAGCTGCATAGTACTCAGCTCTCACACCAACAGTTACACAGCTGAGTGAAGAGAAAAAGAGGTGGCTGACCGTAGACAAGAAGAGGAAGCAGACACTGGAGTAGAGAGAACTCATTTCTGAAACTAATTCTATTGTTGTAGCTTCCAAGATATAGTCAGTGCTTACCGAGGATCGCTCATAGGAATAGATAGCCTGCACAGGAAGAGCTTAAGAGGACAGACAAAGACAAAGGGTGGGGAAAAGGATGTAGCCTAGTGGCAGAGTGACGGTATGCATGTAATTTATTAATTAGCTTTAAGTGTCAATGTTGAGCTGAGTCTATAGAGAGTTTTTAAAACAAGGAAGGACTTTTTGAAATACCTTCGAACAGCTCCAGGGAGCTGATAGCAGAGCTAAGGATCTGGCTGCTAGTGACTGATTTTCAGAGGATGCAGACACCTACAACTCCCACTGACTTTGACTGGAGTTCTGGGTTCTCAGGACCTCTGCAATCAGGCCCTACACTAATTGTGTCAAATTGGGCACCCAAAATTAGTGGTCACTCTTGAGAATGTGGGCCTAAACACTTTAAACTTACTCTGGGGCACTTCTAATGATGCATCGGGCGCTCAATAATCTTCCTATGCAAACAAGTTCAACAATGACTGAGTGAAATGTGGTCTGAGGAGAACAGTAGAAGCCAGCAACTCCTGAGTTCTAATCAAACCTCTGACATTGATTCCCTCTGTAGCCTTGAGAAAGTCACTTATCCTTTGTTTCTCAGTTAACCCACCTATAAAATAATTCATTCTCACAATCCACCTCTAAGGTAGAAATTAATGTTCTTAAAATGCTTTGAAATGTATTATAACTAAACAGTTGCAGTACTTTCCTAAGTGGGTAGTTTAAACCATAAAATTTCCCTTGGATGACAGAAAGGCCAAGTACTGAATGGGGACTAAAATTTCCTCTCCCCAGAAACAGGATCTCCAGGTAAAAGATGAAGCACTGGGGAGCCATGGTGCAGGGGCATCTTATGCTGTCACTGCCTAAGCTATGCATATTTAGAGGGGAATATGGAGAACATTAGCTTCCAGGGCTATCAAGACAGCACTCTTCACCTGCACAAAATTAATTTAAAAATTATGTGTGAAAGAAAAGTAGTGAAAAAATTATACTTGGGCTTCTAGAGAGCATAAGAAACAATGTTAAGTTGCAGAGAGGGAGTGGAGTAAATGCAGTAAGGTAGGAGTCTAGATGATTGCATTACTTATTGGGTTTTCTTTCTCATGAGCTACTTGATGAAAAGGTGTCCCTAAAGGCTTCAATCTTACCTTGTGGGAATCTACAGACTAAAACCAGATTGCTTGACTAGCAAAGATGCTACAAATTATGCTCCAAATCTCCTAAAAAGGAACAGGAAGTATGCATCTGGGAAGAGACCTCTTGGTGAATTTGGCTTCAGGTCACTTGTGCTAGCTGTATATCAAGCCCATATTTTTTTATGTCAAATGGGGTAGACATCCCTAGCAATCTAGAGGACACTAAGGCCTTAGATTGAGAATGGAGAAGAGGTGCAAGGTATTTAAGCTTTTAGGGACAGGGACTGCCTTTTTGTTCTGTGTTTGTACAGCACTTAGCACAATGGGGTCTTGGTCCATGACTGGGGCTCTTAGGAGCTACAGTAATACAAATAATAAATATTAGTAATACTTTTTGTAAGCACCTACAGGGTAATAAGGTTATAAGGAATAGCCAGCATGGATTTGTCAAGAGCAACTCTTGCCTAACCAGCCTAATTTCCTTCTTTGACAAGGTTACTGGCCTAGTGGATGGGGGGAAGCTGTAGATGTGGTTTATCTTGATTTTAGTAAGGCTTTTGACACAATCTCATAAGCAAACTAGGGAAATGTGGTCCAGAGGAAATTACTATAAGGTGGTTCCATTGTCACATTCTGAGGTGCAATCCAGACCAGTGAGGGGTTGTGTCACCACCTCCCCTGAAGCTTAGGGAGCCTCACAATGCTTTGCCGCAGTAGCTCCCAATTTGGGCTGCTCACAAACAGCCAAACACCATTCAGGTCACACCCTGAGTGTCTGTATATAGCGACAGCCCTGGTCCAGTAACCTGTCAGCAACACACCAGCCACTCTCTGGCTTCCAGTAGCCTAGTTTACTACTAGCAGGGTGACCTGAACATACTCACAATCCCACATATTCCCCCAAATGTGTGTTCTGTACTGTCTAGTCCTGTCCTGGACAGTTCAGATATTATAGGTCCGTTGCCCCTGTTAAAGGGTCAATATCCAGCAGCCTGCTACTTTAAATAGTGTTACCAAAAAACTCAGTTTAAAGACAGCACTGGATTAGTTTGGATTAAAAATAAAACACATTTAACTACAAAGAGAGATTTTAAGTGAATTCAGGTACAAGGCATTAAAGTCAGAAATGGTTACAATAGAAATAAAGATAAAATGCTTTCTAGCAGCCAAAACTTAAACTAGACTTGGTTCAAAGTAAAATCTTTACCACATGCTCCCAGCGACATTGCTAACCAAATTTTCATGTCAGGGTCCCTCCTAAAGTCAAAAGGTTGGCTCCTTTGGCTTCTTAGGTGGAAGAGAGAGATCGATCCTGAGGTATTTTTGCCCCTCAATTTTATAGTCCAGTCACCCTTTGAAATGCATTTTCCTGAGGGTTATCCCTAAATAAAGTTCCTTCCCACTGTGAGAATTGAGACATGGAGTCTCGTGGTGCAAGAAGTTGCATGTCCTTTGCTAAAATGCAGATCCATCTGTTCTTGGACTCTCCCCTTTGTTGCCAAAGAATGGTTGCTTAACAAGTGAGTGCCAGTCAACTTTGATGGCACCTGGCTAGAGGCGTTAGCTTGTCCTTTGTCTTTGAGGAACAGGTTTACCCCCTCCCCAGACTTGTCTGGTAAACATGTCAGTCATAATTTCAGCTTATGCACGTAATCTTACATATGATGTTGCTACACACATTTAACCATGATATTATTGGCCAATGAGTTATTAGTTTTCAAATGATACCTCACAAGGCAAATTTTGTACAAAGATTATTACAATCGTGAGTAGGGTGTGAATAGAGGGATGCATTTCGTCACAATGGGTGCACAACTGGGTGAAATATTGTAGTCAAAAGTAGTTATCAATGGTTCACTGTCAAACTGGAAGGGACGTATCTAGTGAGTTTCCGCAGGGGTCAGTCCTGGGTCTGGTATTATTCAATACTTTCATTAATGACTAGATAATGGAGTAGAGAGTATGTTTATAAAACTTGAAGATGACACCAAGATGGAAGGTGTTTCAAGCACTTTGGAGGACAGGTTTAGAATTCAAAATGACCTTGACAAATTGGAGAATTGGTCTGAATTCAACAAGATGAAATTAAATAAAGACAAGGAAAAATCAAAGGCACAACTACAAAATGGGGGATAATTGGCTAGATGATAGTGCTGCTGAAAAGGATGTATGGGTTATAGTGGATCACAAATTGAATATGAGTCAACAAAATGTGATGCAGCTGACAAAAAAGGCGAATATGATTCTGGGGTGTATTAACAGCAGTGCCATATGTAAGACACAGGAGGCAACTGTACTGCTCTACTCAGCACTAGTGAGGCCTCAGCTGGAATACTGTGTTCAGTTCTGGGCATCACAGGAAAGATGTGGACAAATTGGAGAGACTCCAGAGGAGAGCAACAAAAATGATCAAGTATTTAGAAAACCTGACCTATGAGGAATGGTTAAAAAAAACTGGGTATATTTAATCTTGACAAAAGAAGGCTGGCGTGAGGGGTGACCTGATAACAGTTTTTGGATATGCTGAGGAGTGTTATAAAGAGGACTGTGATTAGTTGTTCTCCATGTCAGCTGAAGAGAGGACAAGAAGGAATGGGCTTAATCTGCAGCAAGGCAAATATAGGTTAGATATTAGAAAAAACTTTCTAACTACAAGGGTAGTTAAACTCTGGATTAGGCTTCCAAGGGAGGATTGGGAATCCTCATCCTGTTTTTAAAAACTTGCAAAGGTTGGACAGACACCTGTCAGGGATGATCTAGGTTTACTTTGTCCTGTCACAGCACAGGGAGGTGGACTAGACTTCTCGAGATCCCTTCCAGCCCTACAGTTCTATGATTTCATGATACTTCAGCTCTGGTGTGGGACTGCGCTAGTGCTGCTGTTTCCATTCGGTACTCGTGAAGGTTTTGTATATTATCATCATGTGTTCTGGTACCTCCCACTCAGCTCTGTTCAGTGATGCAAGGGCCTTCTCACATTTCTTTCTGTTTTTCTGAATGCTATTATAATTAAGTGAATAGCATGAACTTGAGTGGAGCTTTGCACTGACAGTCCCCCTACCCGACAAGAGGATAAACACTTTGAAAGAGGCCGTGTTCTTTACAGGGAGGGTCTTTATTACTCCGAGACCTGTTGGATTAGCCACTTATTCTTTTTTTTTTAATGGAGTATAAAAAAACCAAACTATTAAATTGTGTGTTTCACAAGTTAAACAGACTAATAACAGCAAGGGTAAAGATTTGAAATTCCAGGGAAACCTAGAACATAAACTCAAGGGGAAAAAAAAATCATTTTCAACAAAGTAAACATGACGTCCAGACAAGAAGACATTTCAAGAGCTTGGTTACCTACAAAGATTGCTGTTATGGAAAGCAATTGGAAAAAGGAAGACAGAGTAATGCTGGATCTTTTTGCATATGCAATAAAGAGTTCCCAGGCTTTGCAAACTTTGTACATGTTTCTTTTCTGAGTTACATTTCCTATATGTGGGAGTTTCCAAGTCTTTAACAATCGGAGGGAGCAGGATGAAGCCATAGACACTGGTGAGAAACTCATCTGACCTGCTAGGTCCTCTGAGGGGTGCTCCTACAAGCCAATCACGGGCAGAGCAGCCACTAACTTCACAGGGGCTCTTCCATCACCTGAGTAAATCTACTTCTTTGAGAGATGGTAGATAGGTTGACAGAAGAATTCTGACCTAGCAGGGTCTACTCCAGGGTTTAGGTTGTTTTAGCTACAACACACAGGGTGTGAAGATTTTCACAGCCCTGAGCAATGTAGTTAAGCTGACCTCACTTGGTAGTGTACACTGGTCCATGGAAGCTTGCAGGATCAGACCTCTACTCAGTGCTGTTGTTCCAACTCAATTCAAAATAGCTCCTGACAGTCTCTCTTTCCAGTGCTTTGTCCAGTCTATTTTTAAATGTCCCAAGGGATGGGGCTTCCATTGCATTTGGATAACTGTTCCAAAACATAATAGATTTTGCTGCCAGAAAACGTTGCTGCTATTAAGCCAACATCTTCCTTTTCTTAATTTCATCGCATTACTCCAAGGAATACCCCCTGGTTCAGTAAACTAAATTATTCCTTACCATGAGGTCTACACCCTTCAAATATATTTAGACAGTTATCATTCTCCCTTTTACTATTTGGCCAAGTGACTTAACTCCATTCTCATAAGTCAATCTTTCTTGCCCTTTACATTTTGATGCTCTTCTGTGTACACGCTATGTTTTGTTTACATCTTCCTGATGCGGAAGCTTCCAGAACTGAAAGCAGCAATCCAGTTCACTTGTATAACTGTATTGATCAAGTACTGGTGTGCTCAGTCCTGTACAAATGTATAGACGTGTTTCCTCCCTTAAGAAGCCTAGTTCTGGCACAGGTGTGGCCCCAAGTGATAGCATATTTTGGAGAAAGTGAAGCAATTTTGGACTCTTGAAGAATCCTTCTAGTAACTGACAGGTGTAAGGAGGGTAAGGAATTATTTAGAGTGTGTGACAAAGCTCCAACCTTGTCTCAGAGGGTCCCACACTTCCAGGCTGATTATACTAGCCTCAGAGACTCACTGTGACCTTCTACATAGCACTTCTTTCTCTAGGGGCAAGGGTCACAGTCTACTGAGCCATTTTCATCATAAGCCAGCAAGGGAGGTGGGAAGAAGCAACCCTCCCTCGCACAGTCTCTGTTGCTTCACAGTCCCTGTGATTAATCAGGGAGAGTGGTTGGGAGGAAAGGGCAGGAACCCAGGCCCACCCTCTACTCCAGGTTCCAGCCCAGGGGACCCTAATAGCAGCTACCTTTGGTAGTTGATTTTGAAACAGGACGTGTACAATTCTCTGGGCCACTTCCCCGCAGCAGTCCCACACTTCCTCACCATCTACTTCACCCTTACCTCAGGGCCTCCTTCCTTGTGTCTGATAGGGTTTGTACTGCCTAGTTTCTCCAGCAGCATGGCTTCCTCCTACAGCTCCGGACATGCACACCCACCTGACCTAACTGGGAGGCTTTAAGTAGTTTCTGCCAGCCCCTGACTGGCTTCAGGTGTCCTAATCAACCTAGCTATCTCCACTGATTTCTGGAAGGATCTTAATTGGCCTCAGGGGTCTTAATTGACCTGGAGCAACTACCATTTGCTTACCCTGGTAACAGGGATTTGTTTAGCCTGGGACTAATATATCTGTCTCCCACTACTTTCCTATAGTCATCTGGCCTTGCCCTGTCACAAGTGGTACAGTGAGGACTAATGGGACGCAATTAAAACTCAAACTAACTATTAGAAACTTGTTAACAGTGAAGTCAGACAGCCTGTAAAGTACTCTGCTAAAAAGAGTGATAGAAGCTCCATTGCTTGAGTCGTTTAAAACCAATCTGGACAGACGTGCTGGAGAACATGCTATAGGGAACAATCCTGCACTAGCCAGGTTGATAGAAAAAACTGTTTGCCTATCTCTGACTTCTACGATTCCGTAGTGTGTTGATACACAGGCTAAAACCACTGAGAATTTTAAAACTAAAACTGTAGTACTATTGGCCAAAGATGAAATGATAAATAACTCTTTAAAAATAACTCAAGGTATTAAAATGAAGCATAGAAAGAAAAATGATTCTGCATAGATCTAAAAAGCAGTTCATTGTCTATGAATTGCAGTAAGTTATAAATTTATGCTATATGTGAAGAAAATGTAGTTGCAATTTTGTCTGTAGGATTGTGCTGGATATTATATTAGGCCCACTGGGCCCGTCTTTATTCTTGTTTTGCAGTCCCTCTATGTGAATTATTCACTTTACAGTATGATCTGACTAAAGGAATGGGAATCAGGACTGTAACAAACCTATATCTCTGTGGATTGGGTACAACACACACTGATCAATGGGTTACATACAGTGTGAGGTATGGACAGACTTGTTTCTGAAGGTCACTAGTGCCATACTTAAAAAAAATACCCTGGTCTGCAGCTATATCAGTTTGTGCTGTGATATTGTCAGATTGCACAAGTGAGGTTAGATCTATGCTTGAAACTGAGACCTCCAGATTACACCTAGGTGCTGAAATGAATGACAATGGTGATTCAAAATGTGGCATCCTTTTAACTGAGTCAATGCAGAACCAATGCACCAGTATGGGGTTGGGGCCATGATGCTACTGGAGGTGTTGTCGGAGATGAAATGTAGAACTGTACTACTTTGTGGCAAGATTTCATAACACTTTCATAGGAGCAGGACAGTGATCTCAGGTGTCCTAGCCAAATTTCAACATTGGTAATTATATTCTGCCTACTAAAATTCCATCTGCAGTTTCAGTTGGAGATGGTATTGTTTTTTCACTTCACGGTCTAAACTTTTAATGTGGCTATGTTGTACTGAATAGCTTCTACATTACAGCAGTTGAGAGTCTTAGCCATTTCATAGTGTGGGGGCAGTGTGTGATCATCCACTGTGTTTAGAAAGCACTTTGCCCATCTAGATCACCTTTCATCCAAGGAAATCAAGGTACTAATATTAAACAAATTGTGTTGCAAAGGCAACTATGGTATTATCCCAAACAGCCCACATGTGGTGGCCAGCACAGCCACTGGGTTACCTTTTTCAACACCTGTTAGTCAATGACAAGGACAACCGGAGAGTTGCTTGTAACAAGACATGCTCTGATCAAGAACCATAATGTTGCTACTTAAATAGCATTTTTGTTGCTACTTAGAACAATAGTTCTAAAACTGGAGACTATTGTCCAAAGGACAAGAACCACCATGGAATTACCTTGTACAACATCACTGCACTTCCTTCCAACTGTAAAGACTGCCGTGAGGCTAAAGCTGGAGTAACCTCTTCCTTTGTTCAGTAGAGGACACCATAGTTATTTTATAGAATATTTACCAAGGGCCAAATTCTACTCAGTTACACCCATTAAATCCTTTCAGTGAGACTATATGCATGTAAGTGAAAAGAATTTGGTCCAGTTCTATTTAGTTGACAATATCAGGGAAGATAACCCTGTTGCAATTCCTGCTGGCAGTATCATTGCATCACTATGTTGCCCATGCTGGCGATAAGATTTTACAAAGCTATAAGCTGGAATTGTTAATGTAAAAGCATTCCTTGGATGAGGCTCCTAGCTGGTGGATCAGTTGGATCCTGCACTGATTGACTTTGGAAGGCCTTGGACTAATAGCCGAGAGATGAGACTAATGACTCAGTAATATATTCCAAGTGACTAAATAAAAATAGCTCTTTTAAAACAATATACATGCTCCCTGTGGACCAAACTCCACCCTAGCTTAAGCAGGTAGTGTTCACATTGCAGTAAGTGGAAGTCTCCTGTCATCTCAGTGCTAAATGTGGTTGTCCTCAAGTCATATCTGCTGACTTGACAGATCAGAACAGGCTTTCACTCTGCAGAGCTAAGGCAGCGGCGAGAGAGTGAGCTGGCCCTGTCAGCAAAATAGACTCTTATGTTCTGCATACAGAGTCTTTATTATTGCTGGAGATCCCAGACTGAGTCTGCAGGGCTGGTAGTTCAAACCTCCTCCCCCACTGCCTCACACACTCAACTGTTATTTGAATTGTGAAGCAAGTACACAGGATCACACACACAAGTGCCTTCCCCCAACTGTCATTGGAATTGTGACTTGCACACACAGGATCATCCAGGGGAAAACATTTTTGCACTATTTGACAAAATTACAGACAGATGCCCTAGTTAGCACTGATCCCATCACTTTCATGAGGAAGGGTCACAGGATTTCCTAGACCCACATGAACAGTATGTATAAAGCAAGCTGACTTTTCCCCTTCTCCACTCTCAAGAGACACAGATGCCTGGAATGTGGTGGAGCTGATGTACTCACTCACTAAAGAAAGTGTATTATGCTGCTCAACCGCAACACTTCCAGCCTATTAAAAAGTGGTGATGGGCTGGGGAAGAGTGACTTGTCCAGTCCTTGGCTCAGGAGGCTGATAGGGTCATACTGGGGCTGGTTGGAAAACAAGAATTCTGTTTTGTGAAAAATAAAACCCCTGAGGTTTCAAAAATTGCTTTAGTTTCTCATCAGAATGAAAATGAGACTTTTAGGGTATGTCTACACTTTGAGCCGAGGGTGTAATTCCCAGCTCAAGGAGACATACCTGTGCTAGCTCTAATGGAGCTAGTGCACTAAAAATAAAATGTAGCCAGCAGAGGGTGAGTGGCAGGAGGGACTAGCCACCCTGGGTACATGCCTCATGTCTCGGATGAGAGTGTACTCAGGGTGCCAAGCCCCTCCTGCTGCTCATGCAGTGGCTACGCTCTATTTTTATCATGCTAGCTCAATCAGAGCTAGCATGGGTATATCTTCTTGAGCTGGGAATTATATCCCCATGTTGAAGTGTAAACATGCCCTAAGAGAGTACCACCAGCCAGAATAACCAATAGCGTAGTAGTTAGAGCAATCATCAGAGATGTGGGAAACCCACATTCAAGTCCTTGCTCTGCCTGATGCCGAATAATTATTAGTAGGACAGAATAACTGCTTCTGCAGAGGTGTTGGGGCTTGGAGAGAGGACTATAGCCCCCTGGATTTTTAGTATGATATAGTAATGGTAGACTAGAGCTCAGCGCTATGCTCTACCACAGTCTGTCTGAATGTCCTTTAAATAGGAAGGTAAGTCTGTTTGTATTCCCTTCAGAGGGAGCAGTTGTGTTGGACTCTCATGATGAGTCTGACAGCTCATGTGGGAAGAAAGGGGAACAGAGGGCTGAGAGAATCTTCCTTCCACTCCTCTGCTTCTCCCCACTATCTCACCTATCGGGACTGGGGGACAGGCCAACATGGGTTCTTGTGGCAGTGACAGAAGTAAGGAGTTGATATCATTCTCACACTCAGTGCCCTGCCTGTATCAAGTGAGGACCCATAGGCCAGCAGCTTCTGCACATGCCTCCTGTGGAGGATGCCCCAAAGCAGAGAGAACACAGGCTATGGGACAGGGAACCCATTCAGTACATAGCCACAGAAACAACATGACCAAATGAGCTGCCAAAGGAGCAGAGAACTGCTCTCCTCCCTGGCAAAATGAGAACCCATCAGGAGTCAGCTTCCTGGAGGGAGATAGGAGTACAGACACCAAGAGGAGGAGAAATGAAGCCTACTGAGGGATACAGAGAAGGGAGAGGTAAATGTCCCCAAAATAAAGTGGTCAGCTGCATCCCTACTGTTCAGAGAAAATAAGAACCACCTCTCACCTTAGTCCAGAAAACGAACTGAAGCTCAGAGACTTGGATTGCTTCTGCCTACCTTATTTGTAACTTTCATGTGCCTCTGCGCTACCAGTCTCCAGCATAAGGGTGGCAGGGAAAATGCCATAACAATAACCTACTTAACCAGCCGCAGGAGGTAGTTCCACAAGAGGCCTAATCTCACAGGGTTTCCAGCTGTGTTTCATAAATCTCAGAGGCTCTTACAGTTCCAAAATGCATTTGAACTTGAGGCTGTTTATTCAGATCAAACTCCAAACCTTCTAAGGTAATTACAAACTAACAGGGCTGCATGTTTCCCCTACTCCCAATTCTGTGAGTCCTGGGGAGAAAATATAGTGAATGTTCTCTTGAGGGAAGTTTGACTTTCAGTATTGCTAACCCCAAGTGTTTTACATTTAGTTCTTTTTATTTGCAGGCGGCCGGTAGAACCTTTTAGGATTCATGTTTTCAAGCTTTAGTCTGGAGCCATGAAGGCTAGAAGCTTACTTTTTAAAAATGAAAGATGAAATTTTTAGGTTAAACCTGACTCAAGGAGCAAGGGCATTAAGAAAAACAAATATCATGAAACTCACAATAAAACCATAGGAATTGGCAACCTTGGACTTTGCTGTATTCTCCCTTACTTGGGGTGCTAACCCATCTTTGTTTGTAAAGCAGCTGACCTAACTAAATGCTCAGTATGTTCCTGATGGCAGACTGGATAAGATTCTAGCTACAAAACACAAAGAAAAACAGAAGCAGTAAAAGCACACAAGGCAAGTGAGCCCTAGTTATTTTTCTTCTAAAGGTTCTAGAGATCTGATGGAAATGGCAATCATCTGGAGGTAGCCCATATCATTCTGTAGTGCTGGTAATCATCTGTCCCATTAGTGTGAGGAGCTTGCCAGTTATACCAGCTACAGAGCATATAGCTGCTCTGCACTCTACAACTGAAGCAAACAGCCTGGCAAAGGGGGAAATGACAGAACTTGTTCCTGTTGCACCAATGCATTAAGCATGGATCCTGCAGACAAAAGGCTGCATCTATGACTATATTCTGGCCCAGCTGTCTGCAAAATGCTCTAATGAGAGAAAAGCAGACTGAGAAGGGACCTGGGAATTCCTGAGTCTTTGATCCTACCTCTGCCACTGGCTTCATATGTGGCCTAAACCTCTGTATAATATTAACCTTCCTTACAGAGGTTTGAGAGACTAAATTCATGATTAGTAAAATGTTTTTGAAGATGAAAGGTGCTGTTAAATATAATAACTAAAAGGATATGTGATGGTCTACAAATGGTTGAAGCAAGTAAATATGTAGGCAGGACAATAATTTATAATGGTAAAAAGGAGATAGCTAGGAATAATGGAAAACACCTAGAGAAGGAAAATCTTAGATTAAATCTGAGGAAGAACTTCTTGGTAATGAGATCTGGTAGGCCCTGTGTGTCTCCCAGAGGAAGTGGAAGCCACATTTCTTGTGACCTTTAAAACACAACTGCATGAAACACTAGAAAATACATTGTCCCGTATTGGTGGAGAATGGATTAGATGCGACCTAATGTCTGCTCCCACTCTAAGTATTAGTCTGACTATAAGCATGTGATTTCCTGCATAGTAAGTACTTTTTATGTTAGATTTTCTACTAGCCCCTGAATTTCATGAGTGTCTGGCTTTATAGCTTTATATATTTTCTGAGTTTCCTAGCAGGCTGAGAATCACCCCTGGATAAGCTTTAGTCTGTTTCATTGGCTTATGAGACAAACAACAAAGCCCCTTCTCAGACAGAAGACATCACAGAATGCTGTACAATGAAAGAGGATAAAACTAACTGTAACTTAAGGACAGTTAATGACCCAGGCTTGGCTCTATCAAATCCACAACCCCGTAGGAATCCATTTAATTTGTGACCCCTGCAACATGGCTCATCTTGAGCTGGTGTGATCACTGCTTGATTCTGTTCCACACATAAAACCTGGGTGAGCACAGGTCTGACTGCCTTTTGAGGACTTTCTACTGAAGGTGCCTTATCTTTAACCCGTGCCCTTAGGGCATCACAGCACACACAGGGGCTGGTTTAGCAACTGGGAGTTATCAGAACTCTTTGCTCTTCTATGGCAACTTTCATCTAAGGCTCTCAAAGTGCTTTAAAAACTCGAGTGAATTCAGCCTCATACCATCCCTAGGAGCTAGGGAAGCACTATCACCCCATTTTGCATTAATGGAAACTGAGGCACAGAGGGGAGAAGCACTGTGCCCAAGGTCATGCTGCAAGCCAGGGACAGGGTTTGGAATAAAACTCTGGAATCCTGACCCATATCTCTGTACTCCCACCATCAGACCATGCTCCCTGCATTCCCTGGATCGGGGGTACAATGAAAAGTACACGAAATTCTTAATTATATGGTATGAATTTTTTTACATAAACAAGGTTTCCTATGTCCGCTGCTTCCTGAGTCAAAAATCTCTGATTTTGACAATGAAAATGAGATTGCAAGATCCATAAGGGACAGAAGGAACACTGGGGTCTAAAATAAAGGACATTCCTGCAAAAGGGCAGCTAAGATGTATGGCTACAACTATCCACATGAAGCCTGAGTTTTAGCTCTATCAGTTAGTTCCTCCTTCTGTGCCCAATTTTATAACCGAGTGTTTGAATCATGCCTCATAATTATGCAGGCCCTTGAAGGTTACTGCCTTCTCCAACTCAGAGGAAGAGGCTCAAAAATGAATGATACTCCACACTCCTACCCCATATTCACATGATCTCTTCTCTCCTCCTCCCCTCCCAACTTTAGAATAACCCTGTGCAAGAAGTTCCAAGGGGCATTGAGGGGGTCATTTACCGTTTGATACAGCAAATGGAAATGATTACCTGCTCCTAAGTGGGAAAGTGCCATGTAAAGGTGGAGCTAATTCAATCTGAACTGCTGGGGCAAGTAAGTCAGCAAAGCAACACGCGGCTACTGAAATAAATTTTTTACCTCCATATCCTGCAAGTGAGGGGTGTCCTCAGGACAGTCGCTCTTCCCCACCCTTTCCCCCCTTAGCTGTGGAAAGTTTCTGCCCAGCCAGAGTGAGAACTCACTGCTGAGGCACGTCTAATATAATATCCAAGCCCCAGCTCAGCTTGAGAACTGACAGAGCCCAGTGAGCAGCCCTGCACTAGAGAACAAGGAAGGAGGGAGGGTGGTTGAGAGGAAGGGAGGGTGGGGACTGGAGGGGGAGGCAAAGCAATCAGGGTTTAAATTTAGACACAAATCTAAACAGATACTGTCCTTCCCAGAGTGCAGGGCTCAAGAGAATGCTAGCAGCAAACTCTGCTGCTCTGCCCAAACATAGGGGCACTAAGTGTGTATTTCCTCTGTATCTCTCCCTTTCTTTCTCTTCTGTCCATACTCCCACCATAATTTTCTTCTTTTTTCTTTTCTTTCTTCTTCTTCTCCCTACATCTGCATTCTTTCCCTCCTCTGTTTGTCGTCGTTTTCCCTCTCTGGATCTGCAGTCTTTTCCTTTTGCTGCAGCCGTTCCTTCTGTCTTTTTCTTCTCCTCTTTCAACTTCTGACCTTTTTAATCTGTAGCTGGGTGAGAAGATTTTAACTGACACTTGGGATGGGCATGGGGAACATAAGAGGAGGAGATACATATCATTATTATATTTGTAGGGATGAAGGCTTCATTGTGGTAGGTGTTGTACAAACACAGAATAAAAAGATGGTCCCAACTGGAGATGTAAATTGCTAGACTGAAACAGGATTGACTTTTTCCACTTCCAGTCTTTTTCTTTCACCACTTAGTCAGAGGTGCTAATTCAGGATGCTACTTTTCTCAGTAAAGACTTGAGCACTGACAAATAAAGCTACAGTTGTGGTGGTAAAGCTGTTTTTTCTTTCTTTTTTTTTTATTTTTTTGGTAGATGCACAGGATTTAGGGTATGTCTACACTGGCAGAGTTACAGCACTGGCAGTTACAGCACCACTCAGAGAGCGCTGAAGGGAAACTGCTGTTGTGTGTTCACACTGTCAGCTGTCCGCACAATAATGTATTCACACTTTCAGCGGTATTCAGAGCAGTGCACTCTGGGCAGCTATCCCACAGAGCATCTCTTCCTCTTCCGCCACTAATAGTTGTGGGAAGACGGAGGGGGTCATGGGTCATCCTTGGTCCTGTCCCAATGCCCCATGATGCATTACTTCGCATCCCAGCAATCCCTGTGCTTCCGTCCACATTTGGCGCCATCTTTCAATGGTTTGTGTACTGCGTGCTCTGCCTCTTCGGTCTGCAGGAGTCGATTCTGAATTGTTGACCAGTATGCTGCTTGCTCTGACTAACATGTCATGAGTGGCACTGGAGTTATTCCTTAAACTACAAAGGCAAGAGGAGTGCAACATTCATCTCGCCATGCGTACTAGCTACGAAACGAGATTGCTTGTGGCATTCATGGGGGTGCTGACCACAGTGGAATGCCGCTTTTGGGCTTGGGAAACATGCCCTGAGTGGTGGGATCACATCGTCATGCACATCTGGGATGAAGAGCAGTGGCTGCAGAACTTTTGGATGAGGAAAGCCACATTCATGGGACTGTGTGGTGAGCTTGCCCCAGCCCTGTGGTGCAAGGACACGAGAATGAGGCTGCCCTGCCGCTGGAGAGTCACGTGGCGATTGCACTGTGGAAGCTGGCTACTCCAGACTGCTACCGATCGGTTGCTAACCAGTTCGGAGTGGGAAAGTCGACCGTTGGACTCGTGTTGATGGAAGTGTGCAGGGCCATTAATTGCATCCTGCTCCGAAAGACCGTGACTCTGGGCAACGTGCGTGACATTGTGGATGGCTTTGCACAAATGGGCTTCCCTACATGCGGAGGGGCGATAGATGGCACACACACAGGCGAGTCTCATCTTACGCGGGGGTTTCATTCCGCAGTCAGCACGTAAACCAAAAATCACGTATAGTCAAAATTATATTGAGTGTAATGGCAGACGGAATCGCCCACGCTACAGGTACAGTATTTAAATGATTATTTTTCTCTTTTTTTTATTTTTTGTTTTATTTTTGCCGACTGCGCAAAGCTGAATTTGCGAATGTTAAATGCGTGTAAGATGAGATTCGCCTCTATTCCAATTCTGGCACCAGATCACCTAGCCACCAAGTACATTAATTGGAAGGGGTATTTCTCAATGGTTCTCTAGGCGCTTGTGGATCACCATGGGCGTTTCACAGATATTAACGCAGGCTTGTCTGGAAAGACGCATGACGCATGCATCTTTTGGAACACTGGCCTGTTCCGGAAGCTGCAAGCAGAGACTTTCTTCCCGGACCAGAAGATCACCATAGGGGAAGTTGAAATGCTGATTGTGATCCTGGGAGACCCGGCCTACCCCTTAATGCTGTGGCTTATGAAGCCATACATGGGGCAACTTGACAGCAACAAGGAGCAGTTCAACAACAGGCTGAGCAAGTGCAGAATGACTGTTGAGTGTGCTTTTAGCCGTTTAAAGGCCTGCTGGTGCTGCCTATATGGGAGGTTGGACCTGGCTGATGACAATATTCCTATGTTTATAGCCGCGTGTTGTATGCTCCATAATATTTGTGAAGGGAATGGTGAAAGCTTCACTCAGGGCTGGACCACTGAAGCTCAGTGGCTGGAGGCTGAATTTGAACAGCCAGAGACCAGGGCTATTAGAGGGGCTCAGCACGGAGCCATAAGGATCAAGGATGCCTTGAGGCAGCAATTTGAAGCTGAAAGCCACTAATATTTGTTGCTATGCTTGGGAGTGCAGTGCTTGTAATGCTAGGAGGTTATTGTGATTGGTGCAGACTATGCAATATTCAGTTTAAGATAACTGTCTGTTGCTTTGTAGAGCTCTGTTTGCTTTCAATTAATAGAATAAAGATTGCTTTCAAACCAACACACCATATTAAAAACCATATGTCTTTTATTAAAAAACAACAATTGGAGGAGAATGTCAAAGAAAAAAACACATCAGCACTAAGAGGGATGGGAGAAGGGAAGGTCCTAGGAGGAGGTGGGGTCCCGGGACAGCTAAAGGTTTGTGTATGTCCAGGGATCATATCCAATCTTCTCTTTTGGAGTAGAGTGCAGTGGGTACTGTACTTCAGCAGGGCCAAACTGCAGAGGGATGGGTGTTGAGTGCAGTGGGTACTGGGAGTCCGCAGGGCTGGACTGTGATAGGGGAGGAGTGGAATGCCGCAAGTACAGACTGGAGCCAGGAGGTTGATAAGAGTGTGTTGTCAGTGTCTGGGGGGCGCATGGGAAAGAGTTTTGCAACAGTGGCTGCAGGGGAGGGCTGGGTGTGGAGCTGCTCGGTTTGCAGTGCTAGTATCGCCTGGAGCGTGTCCGCTTGGCGCTCCATAATGTTTAAGAGCCGCTCCGTGGCTTCATTTCTGGCATACTGCGTTCTCTTTTCAGTCCCTTTTCTCGCTGTCCCGCCACTCCTTCAATTCCTGTTTTTCGGCGGCAGAGTGCATCATAACATCACGCAGAAAGTCCTCCTTAGTTCTTTGTGGCTGCTTTCTAATTCTGCGCAGCCGTTGAGCTGGCGATAACAAAGAGGGAGGCTTGGCTCCCAAGGTCATCTATGTGAAGCCAAAAAGCAACATTTTACAGAAGCAGTATTGTTTGCAACACACAGAACACTGATTCAGTGGTTTAAAACACAGCCAGTATTCACATACCTATCACTAACTGGCTGACCCCAGGCAAGCACACATGAGCCAGAAGACCCCCAAAATGGTGAGTAGCCCCAGAGGCAGGGTAAATCAGTGTTCCTGGACCCTACTGTACACTGGGCATGTGGCTCTTGGGGAGAGCCAGCACTTTAGGGGGAGGGCCTGATAATGATTCCTGTCCCCACATTTTCCACAGGCTATGTTCATTATGGAAGATATCTCATGGCTGAGGGTGAGCAGGGAATCAAAGGAGGGTCTTCTCTAAGACTGCAGCTTCCACCCTGGCCCTTATGCGGCTCAAATGTGTGCAGCAATGGTCCTCCCCCTAGCCCTCCGTGACGGCACAGTGGTGCGGGAAATATACCATTAATGGAGCAAGAAACAAAGCAGCTCTGCCAAAGAACCTGCGACAGCGGATTGCCCGGTATCTCCATGAGAGTTTCCTGGAGATCTCTGAGGAAGATTCCCGTGAAGTGAGGGAGTCAATCAACAGCCTGTTCTGCCACTCAGACTAGGCATGTGGTGGTACGTGCATCATACAGACACAACCCTGCTTTCTGCAACCCTCCTGCCCGCAACAACTCGCTTCAGCGATTCCCAAAACCAAATCCACTTACCAGGGGCCTCCTCTCCTGTTTGCACTTCGCCAAGATTCGACAGCTGTGACTGGCTAGCCTCCTCCGGGGTAGAAAAAAGCTCCTGACTGCATGCATCTCTGACCTCCGAGTCATCCTCTGCCTCTGAGTCCCCCTCCTCCTCCTCTTCCAAGATCTCCTCCTGGCTCAGTCCACTCTCAACTGGCACACGAACCACCGAAGTATCCACAGTGGCCTTCGCAGTGGAGGTGGGGTCGCCACTGAGTATCACGTCCAGCTCTTTGTAGAATCGGCAGCTCATGGGCGGTTTGCCTCCTGAGCCTTGTGATAGGTGTTCCACAGCTTCTTCACTTTGACCCTGCACTGCAGTGTGTCCCGGTCGTGGCCCCTTTCTGTCATGCATTGTGAAATCTGCCCACAGGTATCATAATTCCTACGGCTGGAGCGCAGCTGGGACTGGACAGCCTCCTCTCCCCAAATGCTGATGAGGTCCAGCAGCTTGGCATTGCTCCAAGCGGGGGCTCACCTGGTGTGTGGAGCAGGCATGGCCACCTGGAAAGATGTGCTAAGACCACTGCACGCGTCACCGAGCAAACAGGAAGGGGACTTTCAAAATTCCAAAGGAATGGACGGGGTGGGGATGACGGTTGGTCACCTAAGGGCAGGGCAGTAGAGTTCAAACCGATGAACAGAGAGGCAAGAACAGGTATTGTGGGACGCCTCCCGGAGGCCAACTGCAGTGCTGTAATTGACCAGGGTATCTACACTGGCACCGCAGTGCTGTACCCCCAGTGCAGAAAGCTGTATGCCTCTCATTGGGGTGTTGTTTTTACAGCGCTGCAACTGCGCAGTTTCTGCGCACTAAGTGGCTTGGCAGCGTGTACACCTCGGGAGTTACAATGTAGAAAGCCGTTTTACTGTGCAGAAACTTGCCAGTGTAGACAGAGCCTAAGTTAGGAAGAATTAAACCACAAGAGCATTTTGCTAAGGTCTCACTTTCCATACAGATTACAGAAATGTCAACTAAACAAATTCTTATCATGCCTGTTTTAGCAGCCCTCATGCCCATGCGCCAACCACAGAATATTGATCCCCATTTACAGAGATCAGTGCAGAGGATCAGATTCCCACCTACAGAGAAGAGTGCAGAGGAATTTGGAAAGACTTTTTTTGGGGGGGGAGGGTCAATTGCAGGGTCTCCATCCTCCAGAGCTGGGAAGTGACACAACCCGCTGGACAGTCCTGTTTCATAACTCTGCCTCAAGGACAGGTGAAAGAAGATTTAAAAGTATTTTCTGAAAGCCAGGTTCAAGATTTAAACCTGACCATCCTCATGGTTGTGGTGATGTTAGCCACCTAGATGCCATCAAAGCATAACTATATGGCAGGATAGCATACTTATGTCTTGCCCTATTAAAGTGACTGCTTTGCATACAAACCCTCTTATTGTTTAGCAGATCCTGGAATAAAATAGATTTAAGTCATGATATTTTTACCTCTTAATTACAGTATTGATGAGCGCTAGGCTACTCTGTGACTCAGAGTATGTCTACACTGCAATGTAAGCCCAGGATTTGAACTCAAGATCAAACCTAATACTACTTCCATCCAGACACAATCTGACCCAGGGTCCCAGGACCCCACAGAAGTGGAGGGTCCAAGCCTGAGTAAAGCCAGGACCAGGGTTCAAACTCTATTGCTTTGCAGTGTAGATGGAGCCCCACTGGACTCGTGTTCTGGGAGACCACCAAAAGTATGTCACAATCCTACAGGCCAACTTTCTTTGTCTTGCTAAGACAGTCAAATTTTCCCATACTGCACCATGAACAAAGGGCTAGAGCAGGAGGGTGTTAGGAAATCTGCAATATGATTGGTTGGACTCAGGTCTGCGTACAGCAGTGTGGACGCTAGAATCTCAAGTTCAGGCCCAGGTTAGAAAATTCCTAACCTGGGGTTGACAATCAATGTAGATGCTCAAGCCCTGTGTTCTGTAACTCAAGGTCCGCTGAATCGAGTTCCACTAACCCTAGGTTTACATTGCAATGTAGACATATCCTCAGCTACCATCCAGCAAAAAGCTCTCAGAATGGGTGCTCGAATTGCCATGGGCTGGTCCCAAATCTTGCAACTCACTGGATAGTTAAAGAATCAGCCCCGGTTTGTTTTGTGACTTGATTTGAGTTTTCAGGTCATGGCACTGTCAGCATGTGATAATACTTTCACTGATGCAGTGGGAAGACGCAGGACCAGATCCTGGGCAGTGCCTGGCAAACACAGGGCCGGCTCTAGGATTTTTGCCGCCCCAAGCAAAAAAAAACACCACCCGGAATGCCGCCCCTGGAATTGTGCTGCCCCTTGGTTTGCTGGTGCCTAGAGCCGGTCCTGGGCAAACAGCTGACCCAGGAACAAGGATGTGCAAAGCATCAGCCCCAACCTGCACTGTACGTTCTTTGGGCAAAGTAGAGGATCTGGCTTATAGTTGTTCCAGCATGATTATTTGATCCTGGTACAAATACAAATAAATAGCAGCCATACTGTTTCACTGTCACTTCAGATGGCAACATACCTACAGGTATTAGTAACTTAAACTCTAGATATAATAATACTTAGTTCTTTTATAGCGTTTTTTATCAATAGATCTCAAAGCACATTCCAAAGAGGAAAGTATCATTCACAACAAATACACTTCACTTGAATAACACACACAAACCATAGCCATACACTAACAACTGTAAATGCAGAGGGGATTGGTGCCATGTGCAAAATGCATTGGTGGTCTCTAGTCACTAGGTAGTCAACAGTGTGACAAGGTCTGGGGTATTAACTGGTTCCTGATGAATAAAAGATTAACTCCAGCTCTGCTTCCCCCTTCCTTTGCACAGGTGGTATGGGGGAAGTGCTAAAACAGAGGTTGCTTGGAAATCAGGGAGGAGAAAGCCCATGGGAAGGTATGTCTCCACCCAGCAGAGGGAATAGGACTGGGTTGCAGCACGTTTTCTGATTATTTTAATATATTTTAGTTTTTTCATGCAAATACTGCTTCTATCCTTCCAGAGTAAATATAGGGGGAAGAGACTCTACTAACTAAAACTGGCTATTGGCTGGTGAATCATTCCATTAGCTCATACCTCCATATCACAACAAACCACTAATGCTACAACTGGAAGCCTCAGCAAAGAGACTAAGAATTGAACAGGATGTTGAGACTCAACTCCCCTCTTACTCCTAAATGGTCCCTTAAATTGGCACATGCTTGCAACTTAAGTTGGTCCCTTAAGTTACCATTGATGGAGGAATGTAGGGGGGCACTTTTGCTGTTCTTGCTGTACCCATTCTGGTGATAGCAAGAGGACTTAATCCTCCATGGATTTCAATGTGACATCTTTCACCTGGGTTTGTTGCTGAGAAGTCTGTCCAATAATAGGCCTTCAGAAACCACACTTCTCACCCGAATATAACAATTGCTTCATCTCACTGAGGCTCTATTTCAGCGTTATTCTTTCTGGTTTGAGGGGGATGTGTATTGCAAGAGGGTGTTTTTCTTCTTCACAAAACAGGGAGCGGAAGTTGCCAGCTGAGGTCTATGAAAAAGGAAACGGTTAGGCAAAGATAGTATCACTTCAGCCGTATTTTCAAAGTGAAGATAGCTGCAACTGCCCAGTATCAAGTCTACTTTGTTTGCCTTCTGTAGTTATCCCTGCAACAAACTATCACTCCACAAGGCAAATACTGGCCCTTCTCTGGTCTTCCTACAAACAGGATTCCCAAACAGCAGTTTAAATGCAAATACTCTGAGCACAGTCCAGCATCTTCAGTATAACAAAGAGAGGGTTTTCTTTTTGAAGAAGCAGAATCTGAACATGTAGAATCCTGGTGGACGTTGAAGTTTCAAGACTGGAAAATGTGAAGTATGCTCTTGTTCTAGAATCCCTTGTATAAATGGAGGTTTCTGGATTGAAAACCACTAGAAAATCTGAGCCAAACCAGCCACGCTCGTTAATTCTGTAAAGTCTTCTGGCAGAAAGTTTGGGAAGGGCAATTATAGGCTGTAGGGTAGGGGAAGGCAAGGGGAATTGTGTGCCCTTACATACTGCATGTGTGAAGAGGCCGACAAGTGAAAGATATCCTTGTGTGTACCTATCTGCCACATTGTGTATCTATTTAGTTATGGATCTTCTCAGGGTACAGTAGTGTTTCCGGGTCTGTCTGATGTGTTTGTATATAGAAAGGAGCATGTGAATCTTTCTGTTTCTGTTCTGTTCAGCAGAAAAAAATCTAGCTGTCGCAAGTATCATGAAATCAGACTCTGGTGAAGAGGGGTTAGAAAATAATTTTGTTGTGGTCCATTTGGGCTTTGTAGCTTCCCAGCTGATCAATACTGCAGTGGGAGAAGGTCAGTCCAGAAAGCTCACTTAGGGCCTAATTACTGCTGTTCCTGTAGGAGTGCACAAAATGTAGGGGAAAGGGTGCAAGGAGCTCCTTCCTTCCCTCCCAGGACACCCATGGAGGAGGCAGCATAATTAGCCTAGCTATGCTCAGGAACACTTTGCACAGTGTTTGCTGGCCTCCTGGGATTTTGGTTATTAACCCTTGAAAGGAGCTCATATACTGTGATGATGGGTACCATTATAAGAACCTGGACAGATAGACGATATGCAGGGATATGACAATTCTATATTCAGAGACTATCTAAGAAGGAAAGCGTCTACATTTTGAGTTTATCTGTGAGACCCTGTGACTTAGCTGTGTATGTCGGTGCAGCTATTTCATTTGGGTGTGTCTGTGAGGGCAGTTAGTCTGGGAGTATATGTTTGTGAGAGTGGTGAATTATTGTGGGGGATAGGGGTGTCTGTGTGATGAATTTAGGAAGCTGTTTGTTTAGGATTTGTAGAAGCATTTAGTTCAGGATTGTGTTTTTGTATTTGGCTGGCTATACACACCACTTGTCAGCAAAGTAGAAGTTGTGGCCAAGTTTCCTTCTGAATCTCTCCTGTTCCAACCCGAATGTTTAAGTCTCAGCAGAAGAAAAGGCGATAGTGCAGTCATGGAAGAGACTGCTTTTCATAGCTTAATCAACTCTAAAAGCCAACATCCTGTTTGTATGTAGGGGCTGTGTACATCAGTGCCTGTAACCCTTTTGTGACAATGGCACGTTGACAGGAAGCAAATGTGAACAGCCTTTTTATATGGGACCCTTGCTTTTTTAACCTTGTGTCCTGCTAACTGTGTCCCGAAATCTCTCTCCCCACTCACCCCTCCAAACCCTTTCCCATCCCTCACCAGTAAACTAACAGTGCAAGCTCCAAACCTCACCCTCCTCTTCAGGGACTTATCTGCAGGAAATGAAGTCAGCTGGAACGCTTTGTACTATTGACATTTTTGCTCTATTTCTGCAGCTGCACTTAAGCACATTTGAGCACACACAAACCCAGCACTAACTTATTGCTCAGGATATCCAGGACCTGCTGGAATTGATGGGAGAAGGGGCAATTGAGGCCCTGTCACCACTGAAGCTCAAACTAAATTAAGGATGTTTAAATTTGAGCTAAACATGATTCCAGCTAAGCTGATTCCTAACACATTCTGACTGGCCCAAGAGCGCAGGACTTTACTGAGTTTGTAGCCATATACAAAATAGCTAACGGATGGATCCTAACCCTGTGAGTGTTTCAAACCTTCCTGTGAGCTGGGCTGTAATATGATTGTCAGGCAGTATCTACTAACATGGTGGTTCTGCTATGCAGAGGCCAGCACTGTGTAACCAGATTAGTCAGTTTTCCTTCCTAACTCTCAAGTTCTTCTGTGAAGAAGAGTATCCCCAGAATATACTAGGAACATAGGAATTGCCCTACTGACAATACTTGATAGGGAGTATTTCACCATATGAAAATAAATCCACAGTTGTCTGCTTTGGTTTTAGAAACAGTATTACATTGCAAGATGTCTTTTCCAACAGCATTGCACTCTCTAACACCAGGCAAGGCCTCAGTATTCAGTGGGAAAGAGTGACATTGTGACACTTCCCAGAGGTACCCAGGGCTGTGAGGCACCTCGCTAACACCTGCCCATACTGCGAGGAAGCCTTGTCTGTGTCTGCCAGGGGTCAGGTCCCCAACTCCATCAGCGACAGACAACACAAGCACTCCCTTTTCAGCCCAGGTGGGCTCTACTGTTCTTCATGAATGCTAGCAATAGGCACACTCCGTCCATTGAGCATTGCCCTGCAGTGTCCAGCCCCTTATCCACTGGAGGGGTGGACAACCTGAGCCTGAGAAGGAGCCAGAATTTACCAATGTACATTGCCAAAAAGCCACAGTAATATGTCAGCAGCTCCCTACCCCGCTCCCAATGCCTCCCACTCACTGGCAGCCCCGCCGATCAATGCCTCGCCCTCCCTCCCCAGTTAGCTGTTTCATGGTGTGCAGGAGGCACGGGGGGGGGAGGGAGGAGCGAGGGCATAGCAGGCTTGGGGAGGGGGCGGGAAGAGGTGGAGTGGGGGCAGGGCCAGTGGCAGAGCCAGGGGTTAAGCAGTGAGCACCCCCCGGCACATTGGAAAGTTGGTGCCTGTAGCTCCAGCCCCAGAGTCGGTGCCTGTACAAGGAGCCTCATATTAACTTCTGAAGAGCTGCATGTGGCTCCAGAGCCACAGGTTGGCCACCCCTGCTGACTGGACACTCAGGCCGTGTCTGCACTACCCGCCAGATTGGCGGGTAGTGATCGATCTATCAGGGATCGATTTATCACGTCGAGTGTAGACGCGATAAATCGATCCCCGATCGCTCTGCTGTCGACTCCGGAACTCCACCACGGTGAGAGGCGGAAGCGGAGTCGACGGGGGAGCGGCGGCCGTCGATCCCGCGCTGTGAGGACGCGAAGTAAGTGATTCTAAGTCGATCTAAGGTACGTCGACTTCAGCTACGCTATTCTCATAGCTGAAGTTGCGTATCTGAGGTCGATTCCCTTCCCACCAGTGTAGACCAGGCCTCAGAATTATCAGATCCTCTGTTCCCAAAGGAACAGTACACACAGCTTACCAGTTACACCTTAGAACACAACTCTGCTGAACACACAGCCCTTAGATTTTATAGAGAAAGCAAGTATAAGTTTATTTAACAAAGAACAGGGATTCAAATGATAGCAAACAAGTATTGGAAACAAAGGGTTACATATAAAATACATTCATAACACGCATTCTAGAGCCTCAACTCAGCTAACAAGATGTCCTCTTGTCTGATAAGGTACTGCTTACCCCAATGTCCTTCTCACAGCGTTTTCCAACGAGTAGCTGAGACCCTCTTTTCAGGAGAACAAGCCCCACTGGCAGCTTGTCTTCCCCCAATGAAGGAAGCCAGGGTATCTTTCTGCATCCCTAGGTATACTAGACCAGTCCTTTGTTCTTCACCTCTAAAACAGAGTCCCGTCTCCCTGCTGTTTACCTCTTTTTTTCCTTTCTGAAGTCTCAGCAATCTCTTCATTAGCATTTGACTCAGTATGCTAATAGACTTCTATTGTAAGACCCACCAAATGCCATGGTCACCTAGGGGTACAAAGGTTTCTCACCTCCTGTCTGGTGGAATCTGTCTCAAGGTATACTATCTCTGGGTGACCCACCTTTAACTACATGGCCTTAAGACCATAGTATCTAATATATATACATATCTCCTTACATAGTATCCACACATACATTTTGCAAAAATTATGATGACCAATGTGGCACAAGCTTTCAGGAGAAACCTTACATGACAGTCTTTAGTGAACTAGTATGTGAATACTAGACCCAGGGATTCTTGTAACCTTTATGCATCCCTGTCCCCTCTGCCAGTTGGCATCAGGAGGTCCTTGGATCACAGAAACACCGAACTGCCATTACTGTCTCTTACAGCACCTAAATTTCTTGGGAGATCTCCCATTTCAGAACTGATTCAGCTATGTCCATGTAGCATGAGAGAACAAAGAGAATGGGAGCACAAAGTGGTTAGGTTGCAAGCATATGCTATACTGTACAAATACAGTCACTGGACAAGCTCACCACCAGCACAAAACTCATCCTGTCACTGGCCATGGCAAAACTGTTCCAAATAAAATAAATCACCAGTTTAATATACAGCAAGCCTTAATTTAGATATCATTTAAAAAAATACAGTCAGAGCCCAGGAGCTGGGCTAATCTCTATATATTGGTACCAGATGTCAGCATGTCTCTGAATTTGGTGCTATCAGGTCCAATTCCTAGTGGACAAACACCAACATCACAGAAACTGCAATCACAACTGGCCTCTTTTTCGGCTGTTTCAACAGAGAGGCCAAGAACTGATTGGATCTTGGAGACTGAACCACATGCTCAGTCCCCTGAGGTGGCCCCTTCTCCAGGAGAGGGCTTGGGGCACATGGGTAACTGTGAGGACGAAGTTTGTAATGCCATTGCCCGTGCTATGACTCTTGTATGGATAAAGATGACTTCAGGCTCTCTGACTGTCAAGCTGGCACTTTTAACCAGCACTAAATTCACTTTAAAAAATGTTTAAAAAGCACGTCACTGGAAGCTGTGTAAGTTAAATACACATAGTTTGAACTGGGACCTTTTCCTGAAAAATAAATACAGGCTTATAGTTCTAACATGCAATATTTTTATGTTGCAATGTTTAGGGTAAGTTTTATGCAATTTCCTAATTGTAACAGAACAGGAATTGGCTGATCTGTTGGGGCTGTTACCTGACAAACATTTTTAGTAACAAATTTGCATGGAGGCTCTCACGTGGCTTTGAGTGGCTGGTACTTCAAACCTTGAATATTTTAGTTTTCTGACAGAACTCTATCAGAGGTCAATCTTTTCTGTCGTACACAGCGGAAAAGTGACTTTAATCTCTCTGCTTGTCACTTGAATGCACAGAGCTGGCTCAGCTCACAGACTGACCATTATCAAGCAGAGATTGCATAGCCCTCAACAAGAGTTAGCCAGACAAAGAAAGGGTCCTGTTCATGGAGAGACTATATGATCTAGACAGGAAGCTTGACCCAGCTCACAGCTAGCCTGTGGTATCTGAAGAGAATATTAGTCTAGCCCACAGAAAGGCTAAGAGTGGCTCAGTGCAAAGATGGACTGTGTTATCTGCAGAGAGGGCTGGTTGTTCCCACAGACAGACCAGGTAGGATGGACAGAAATCTTGCCCGGCTTATAGCTAGACCGGGGTGGCCAACCTGTGGCTCCGGAGCCACATACGGCTCTTCAGAAGTTAATATGTGGCTCCTTGTACAGGCACCGACTCCAGGTGTGCCAGGGGGTGCTCACTGCTCAGCCCCGGCTCTGCCACAGGCCCTGCCCCCACTCCACCCCTTCCCGCCCCCTCCCCTTCGCCTGCCATGCCCTCACTCCTCCCCCACAGAGCCTCCTGCATGCCACGAAACAGCTGATGAGGAGGTGCAGGGAGGGAGAGGGAGGCTCTGATCGGTGGGGCTGCCAGTGGGTGGGAGGCACTGGGAGTGGGGCGGTGTGGGGGGCGGGGAGTGAAGGGGAGCTAATGCGGGGCTGCTGACATATTACTGTGGCTCTTTGGCAATGTACATTGGTAAATTCTGGTTCCTTCTTAGGCTGGCCACCCCTGAGCTAGACTATGCTATCCAGAGATAGACAAGGCCCAAGCCCAGCCCCTGGAATGAAACCAAGACTAATTCACAACAATGTTATCTGGACAGAGGGATGGCCCAGCCCCCAGGGGAGTAGATTATCTGGACAGAGGGCTGGACCAGCCCATGGAAAGACTGTACTGCATATTTGTTATTTTTACAAAGGGGGTAAGAATGTGAGTTAAAAACAGAACTAGCAGCTGGCAGTGTTCCCTCAACCTCATTATGCAAGGGCTTTGGAACCCCAAGCTCCTTGTGGAGCAAGAGGAAGAGCCCTTCTCCTTTCTCTAAGAAATATTTGAGGAAGAGAGAGAAGCCCAGATTTATTTCAGATGAGCTGTTGATCTGAACTGGCTGGGGCTAGGGGTGCTAATGACGCATCAACTGGCACTGCAGCCTCCTCTTCCTGATGTTGGGACTATTGCCATTGCTTTTTGACACTTTCAGCAAACAAGCCGTCAGTAGACTCACACAGTAATTGTCCTTGCCCACCGAGTGCCCAAAGTGACTGCTCATTAAGTGTCTGCCCCTAAGGCCAAAGTTCAGGATATTTTGCCAGCATTCTTCAGTCCAATATACCTTATCCAATACAGTACACTCAGAAAGCACTGTGCAAGTATGAACCCCGTTGGGTCCAAACTGGTACATTCTGGAAGCACTGTTCAGCCTGGTAAATCCTATTCAGTTCAGTACGTCCAGCAAGTAATGTTCAGCCTGGTACACTCTGTTCAATTGGTATACTGTATCCAGCAGTCTCTCATTCATCTAGTACATCCAGGGAACGATTCTACAGGCTCAATCCATTTAATTAACTTCTGCAATTCAAACTACCAAAGCTGAAAGAATAGCACCCTCTTGTGACTAATGGGGGGAAGCAGAATGAACATTTCAAGTTTAAAGTAAGATAAACATTCAAAGAAACCTCTAGACCAGAGGTGGGCAAACTACGGCCCACGGGACCGTCCTGCTCGACCCCTGAGCTCCTGGCCAAGGAGGCTCGCCCCTGGCCCCTCCCCCGCTGTCCCTCCTCCCCCTCAGCCTCAGTGCGCCACGCCGCCAGCGCTATGGCCCGCTGCTCCTGCTGGGCAGTGTGGGCGGTGTGGTTGGCTCCGGCCGGGCGGCGAGCTCCTGCTGTTCTGAGCTGCATGGTAAGGGGGTGGGTGGGGAAGGTTGGATAAGGGGCAGGGGGTCCTGGGGGCCAGTCAGGGGCCAGGGAGCAGGGGGCGGTTGGATGGGGCGGAGGTTCAGGGGGGACAGTCAGGGGACAGGGAACAGGGGGCGTTGGATAGGTGTGGGAGTCCCGGGGGGGCTGTAAGGGGGTGGGGGTGTGGATAGGGGTCAGGGCAGTCAGGGGACAAGGAGCGGGGGGGGGGGGGTTGGATAGGGAGTGTGGTCCCGGGGGGAAGTTAGGGATGGGGGTGTGGATAGGGGTCAGGACTGTCAGGGGACAGGGAGCAGGGGGAGTTGGATAGGGGGTGCTGTCCCAGGGGGCAGTTAGGGGCGGGGGTCCCAGGAGGGGGCAGTCAGGGGACAAGGAGCAGCGGGGATTGGATGGGTCAGGGGCTCTGACAGGGGCAGTCAGGGGCCGGGAAGTGAGAGAGGATGGATAGGGGGCAGGGGCCAGTCTGGGGAGGCACAGCCTTCCCTACCCAGCCCTCCATACAGTTTCACAACACCGACGTGGCCTTCGGGCCAAAAAGTTTGCCCACCCCTGCTCTAAACATTTGTTGAAATTGTCATGTCAGGAGGATGCTCCAACACCGCCTTTTCCATTTATTCCCCCTTTTTAAAGAATGATATAATTAACAATAGCTGCAGATTTTTATTGCACCAGTTTCAGGATTTATAATGGAATCGGTAGCTTGTGAGAGCAATAGAATCCAACAGGGTCAGATGGCTGGGCACAAAAAAATCCCTAGAAGTGTGTGTGAAATACATAATATACTTTACACACTTCTACTCCTGGGATAGTAGTGAAAGGTTCTTTTAAAAATACTGCTGTAGACAGTTTTCAATGGCACTTATTGCCAGAGTGGCTGAGCACTTTTGTAACCAAACACCATGATTAATGGGAAGTTGGCAATTGTTACTTTTTGAGAATACACTTTTGGTCTAATAATTGAAGTAATAAAACATAGTAGGTCTCCTTGTTCTCCTCCTTGTATCTCCATTGTTCACCTTTTCCCTTCCTTTGCCCCATTTGTTCCATCTACTGTATTTTAGTTTTTTTTCTTCTGTCTTCTTCAACTGTCTGGTTTCCCTCAATCTAATTTTTCTATAATACAGTAACTCCTCACTTAAAGTCATCCCTGTTAACATTGTTTTGTTGTTACGTTGCTGATCAATTAGGGAACATCTCATTTGAAGTTGTGCAATGCTCCCTTATAACATTGTTTGGTAGCCACCTGCTTTGTCCACTGCTTGCAGAAAGAGCAGCCAGTTGGAGCTAGTGGTGGGGGCTTGGAACCAGGATGGACCAGCAGTCCCCCTATCGGCTCCCTGCTCCCCTAAGTTCCCTGTGCAGCAGCCACCCAGCAGGCTATCAGTTGCCGGGCAGTTCAGCTGTCCCTCCCCCCACTGCCATGTGCTGCTCCTGCCCTCTGCCTTGGAGCTGCTCCCAAGAGCCTCCTCCTTGCTGTGCAGGGGTGGGGGGGAAGAGGGGTGCTAATGTCAGGGTGTCCCCCTTCCCCCACTCCTTTACCCCATTAGGCTATCTGCACAGAGCAGGGGGGGAACACGACAGGGCTCAGGACGGAGGGAGCTTGCTGGCAGCAGCTGCTGTCTCAACTAGCTGATCTACTTAAAAAGGCAGTGTACTTAGAGTATGGTCAGCGTACTTAAAGGGGCAATGCACATCTCTCTCTCTCTCTCTGTCTCTCACACAAGGTGTGTCTCTGTCTCTCTCTGCCATGCTTTCTCCCCTCCCTCCATTCGTGCTGCCTTGTAGAGTGAGAGGCTACATTAACAAGTGTTAACCCTTGAGGGCTCAGCCGAGTGCTAGTTCATCATTTAGCAGTAAGGCATTCCCTGGGAAATATCCCACCATCTTCCAGCCTCTGACTTCACCACCTCAACCAAGCTTAACAATCATCATTGCTGTGTACAGTATTAAATTGTTTAAAACTTATTCTGTGTATATATAGTCTTTTGTCTGGCGAAAAAAATTTCCGCGGAACCTAACCCCCCCTATTTACCTTAATTCTTATGGGGAAATTGGATTCGCTTAACATCATTTCACTTAAAGTAGCATTTTCCAGGAACATAACTACAACGGTAAGTGAGGAGTTACTGTATTTAATTGCTAACTCCCTCTTTCCTTCTTTCACTTCCATTCCTCTCTTTCCCCTCCCTCTCTTTTTTCCCCTGTGGTGTTCTTTCCTTGTTCCACTGGTCTCCATTACTCCCTATCATTTTTTTCCTGTCCCAGTCACTCTCTCCCCTGCTCACTAACATTCTCTCCTGTTGTGAGCATCATTTATGGTGGAAAGGCTTTCTCAAAGCAGGTTTTGCAATGTTTCCTAAAAATGGTCCGATTCTGGATTCACTTGATCTTCTCTAGAAGTTTTCTCTGTAGCCAGATCCCGTCGACTGAGAATGCTCTGTTCCCAGCTCTCACCTGCTTCATTCAAGGTTTTGTGATCTGCATTGTTGTAAAAGAGTGCAGCTGTCACAGTAGTTCACAGAGCAAATTCAGTCTTTTATATAGCTGGGGTTTGTATTATTAATTGATGTATTAAATGCCAACTGGGACTTGAACAGAGAGGCGAGAGGAAGGAAGTTTTGAAGGAAATGCTGCTTAGAACACTGCTCTGTACTCAGATTACTCTGCCTATCTGTTCCAATGGTATGTTTGTACTGCAATTACAAGGTGTGAGTGCAGCTCAGCTAGACAAACCTCAGCTAGCTTTAATCTAGCTAGCTCAGGTCCCAAAGCAGTGAAGCCAAGAAACCTGGATAATCACCCACGGGGCTAGCACATGCTGAAGCATGCACTGCTGCAGCTCCACTAGCTAGATTAATGCTAGTTTTGGTATGTCTAATCAAGCTGCAATCACCTTTTGACTGCAATATAGATATAACTAGAGTAGGAAGGTAGACTTCTCTCCAGTCTTTCAGCAAAAGTCAGGGAAAACAAGACTTAGCATTCCTGATACATATTGCTGATTTTTTAAAAAGGGTCCAGAGGTGATGCGCAATTAGAGGCCAGTAAGCCTAAATTCACTACCACGTAAATTGGTTGAAACTATAGTAAAGAACAGAATTATCAGACACATAAATGAACATGATATGTTGGGGAAGAGTCAATATGGCTTTTCTAAAGGGAAATTATGCCTCACCAATCTGTTAGAATTCTTTGAGTGGGTCAACAAACATGTGGACAAGTGTATAGAGTGTGGACTTTCAGAAAGCTGTTGACAAGGTCCCTCACCAAAGGCTCTTTAGCAAAATAAGAAAAGGAGTACTTGTGGCACCTTAGAGACTAACCAGTTTATTTGAGCATGAGCTTTCGTGAGCTACAGCTCACTTCATCGGATGCATAGCATATCGTGGAAACTGCAGAAGACATTATATACACACAGAGACCATGAAACAAAACTTCCTCCCACCTCACTCCCCCGCTGGCAACAGCTTATCTAAAGTGATCCTCAAGTAGAGCCATTTCCAGCACAAATCCAGGTTTTCTCACCCTTCCCCCCCCCCCCACACACATACAAATTCACTCTCCTGCTGGCAACAGCCCATCCCCCTTTGAAACCCCTCTTTATAAAGGGGTTTCAAAGGGGGATGGGCTGTTGCCAGCAGGAGAGTGAATTTGTATGTGTGTGTGTGGGGGGGAAAGGGTGAGAAAACCTGGATTTGTGCTGGAAATGGCGGGGTTTCAAAGGGGGATGGGCTGTTGCCAGCAGGAGAGTGAATTTGTATGTGTGTGTGTGGGGGGGGAAGGGTGAGAAAACCTGGATTTGTGCTGGAAATGGCTCTACTTGAGGATCACTTTAGATAAGCTGTTGCCAGCGGGGGAGTGAGGTGGGAGGAAGTTTTGTTTCATGGTCTCTGTGTGTATATAATGTCTTCTGCAGTTTCCACGATATGCTATGCATCCGATGAAGTGAGCTGTAGCTCACGAAAGCTCATGCTCAAATAAACTGGTTAGTCTCTAAGGTGCCACAAGTACTCCTTTTCTTTTTACGAATACAGACTAACACGGCTGTTACTCTGAAACCTGTAATTTAGCAAAATAGGCAGTCATGGGATAAGAGGAAAGGCCCTCTTACTGATCACTAATTGGTTAAAAGATAGGAAAGAAAGAAGACGAATAAATGGTCAGTTTTCACAGTGGAGAGAGGTAAATAGCAAAGGGTCTGTACTGGGATGAGTGCTGTTCAACATATTCATAAATGATCTAAAAAGGGGGTAAAGAGTGAGATTTCAAAGTCTGCAGTTGATACAAAAGTATTCAAGATGGCAGTCAGTTCTGGATTTAACTATGAGTTACAAAGGGCTCTCCCCAAACTGAGTTACTGGGCAACAAAATGACAGATTAAATTTAATGTTGATAAATGCAAGGTAATGCACATTGGAAAACATAATCCCAAGATAATCCAGCATGATGGGCTCCATCATCTAAATTAGCTGTTACCCCTCAAGAAGGAGAGCTTGGAGTCACTGTGGATAGTTCTGTGAAAACATCTGCTTAGTGCGCAGCAGCCATCAAAAAAGCTAAGAGCAGCTTAGGAGCCATGAGGAAAGGCACAGACCATGGAACAGAGCCTAGCACAATGCCGCTCTACAAATCCATGGTGTCCAGGGAGCAGCTCTTGCAAAACCAGGGGGCAGCCCTACCCCCTGCCGTTACGCCACCCTGGCAACAGCCGTGCAAAAAATCCTCGAGGGGGCAGGGTGCTTGGGCCAAACCTGGGGCGCTCCCCCCACAGCCCCCGGCACCAAACGGCCCCCGTAGCCTGGGCCCGAGGGCTGCGAGGAGAGTGACCCGCAGCAGCTCGCGCCCGCCGCGGCCTGGGGAGTCAGGGGCCCCTCCCACCACGTGACCAGTTTGTTTATGTTTCACCTAACCAGTAGCAGCGTGTGAGTGCCACTCCCTCCGCCCCAAGCCGCTTTAACCCCGCCTCCGCCCGCCCAGGGCGAGTCGTTATTGGAGGAGATTGCGAAGGGGCTTTATTCATTGGCTGACATAGGAGCGACTCCTTCCGCCGCACAGAGCCGCTGCGAGAATCGGTTATGTTTACCAGCGATGGACTTCGTGCCCATTCGCCCCGCCCTCTGGCAGAGCTCATTGGCGGACATGAGAGGGCGGTGTGCGCCCATTGGCTGAAAGCAGAATGACCACGCCCCACTGAAGTACTGTTCCGCCTCCAACGCGCCCTCATTGGTGGAGAGGGCCGGGTGGCGGGTGCCCATTGGCTGAGAGTGGCGTGGTCCCGCCCCTTCAGGAGGAAACCGCCTGGCCACCCGCGGCGAGCAGAGTTAGTTACGCTCTTAGCTATGAGGCAGCGGGTGATTCTCCTCCTCCTCCTGTGGGCGCTGGTGGTCGGCGCGGGGGCCGGGATCCCGCCGCATGAGGACGCGGCGCGCGTGGCCCGCTACGTGGCTCACCAGTGCGACTGGGGCGCGCTGGCCACGCTCTCCGCGCGCGAGCCGCTGCGGGGCCGCCCCTTCGCCAACGTCTTCTCGCTGAGCGACGGGCCGCCCGGGCCCCGCGGCAGCGGCGTCCCCTACTTCTACCTCACCGCGCTCGAGGTGTCCGTGCAGGACCTGCAGGTGAGCGCGGCGCCGGGCCCTGCTCGCCCCGGCCGGGGAGGGGGCGGGCCCGCAGGGTTGGGGCTGGGCGCAGCGGGCGATCGCTGACCCGAGTCCTTGCCGTGGGGTTCGCGTGCGTGTCACTGGACCCCCCCCCCCCAACGCCGGGGCCATCTGCCCCCGGCCCGGTGCCCCTCAGTGAGTCAGTGTCTGGTGCTGGTGAAATGCTGCACTCGCTGTGGGGGGCGTGTCCCGGCCGCATGTGCCGTGGGCGAGCTCATCTAGGCCGGTGTGTCTCGTCTGTGCCCCTCAGAGGGGACATAGCTTGATCGAGCAGCAGAGGGGACTGGGTCTGCTATTTCAGGCCACAGGGGAGCTCCTGATGAGCATGCCCTTCCTCCCCCATTTGTGAGTGGTGTCATACCCCTGCTGCGATATCCCGTGCACACACATCGCACGCATGCCAGTTGTGGTACGCGTGAGAGCTCACACTGAACGGGGGCTCAAGCATCCCAAGATCCCCAATTCCTTTTGAAGAGTAAAGGAAGTTTATTTTGAGATCAGTCTTAATTTGGGTGTTACTAGCAAACATCCTTGGCCAACAAGTTTCATAATTAGTGATAATAAGCAAGTTAATAATCATCTTATGGTATGGTATGGTATGGTATGTGGTATGGTATGTGGAAATGGCGAGATGCATCACTCCTTTATTGCAATTATCCTTTCCTTAGCATCCTTGCAAAAGCTGCAAATATTAGTGTGTGCAAATTTGAAATAAAAGTAGGGATAATGGTGTATGAATTAGCTCAGACATTTGAAAAAACAGCCTAACTTCCTAATCTATTTGCTGCTAATATATTTGTAGTATGTGATATTTTCTTCAGGAGTTGGAACATTGTTTGCTCTGCGACTACTATGACTTGAGTGCTGATTAATATAGCCATTATGGAATACAGCATCTGGAGACATCAGAAGTATAAAGTGAAGACAGCGAAGCTGCTAAATGTATAGAAGAGGACTGGAGTGTTACAAGCAGCCAGAAAAGTAATCTCTAGGCAACTCTCCTCAAACATGTTATGGTCATCTATGACAAAAATGCACCAATAGATGAAACTGCTGAAGCTCCAAGAGGGGGCACTGAGTAAAGAAGCAGAGGACTTCAAAAAGAGGAGGGTGGGCACCAAATGAGCCACACGGGACTTGGGAGCTGAAAAAGTGGCTCTGTTGGGCTAAAGCAACCAAGGGTGTGTCTATACTTCAGGAAAACAAAAACAAAAAAAAACCAGGCAGCTAGTCTCGGAGCCCGGATTGACTGAATTGGGCTCACGGGCCTTGCACTGTGAGGCTAAAAATATCAGTGTGAATGTACCCACTTGGTCTGGAGCAGTGGTGGGCAGCATGCGGCACATCAGGGTAAGCTGATTGCGGGCCGTGAGACATTTTGCTGATGTTGACCGTCCCCAGGCACAGCCCCCCGCAGCTCCCAGTGGCCGCAGTTCGCTGTTCCTGGCTGATGGGAGCTGTAGGAAGCAGCGGGCAGACTGATGGGCCTCATGCGGGGCGCAGGTTGCCCACCACTGGTCTGGAGCCTGGGCTCTGACTGGGTTTGAGAGCCCGAACGGGAACATATACACTGCTATTTTTAGCCCTGTTCCATGAGTCCAAGTGAGTTGGCATGGGATCTGAGATTTGCTGATTCAGAGTCTTTTGCAGTGTAGATGTGCCTGAAGAGCTTCAGAGATGCTCAGACCCAAATACTTACTAAATTCATTTACAGCTGAAACAAAAGGCATATGAGAGCAGACTGAGACAAAGAGTCAAAGCAGCAACCACTGAAAGTCCCTAACCAGCTCCTGCCAAACTTCTTTTCTTGGCTTGGTGAAGAATGAACTAACTAGACTGATTTAGTGTGCTTAAGGCGATAGCAGCAGTTGGTTGTATGTACCAGGGCTTTGGAGCTGTGCTCTGGCTCCACTTCAGCTCCAGGCAAAAACCTGCAGCTCCACTGCTCCGGAGCTGCTCCGCGCTCCAGCTCCAGGCTCTACTCCAAAGCCCTGGTATATACAATGCAGTAGTGGAGGGGACGGGAGAGGTTTTGAGCACTAGTCACTGCTACTGTTTTCTGTAAAGAATTTTAAAAGTAGTAGAAGTGTGTCATGATTCCCACTGGGGGCATGAGATCCAAGAATGAGGAACCAATAGTGATGGTATTGTTTAAAGAAATCATTAAACTATGTAATACCCAGGATGGTGCTACTTATTTTTACATGTCTGCACACACTCAAGTCCCTGCTGAAGAGTGCAGTCTAAAAAACACAGATTTGGAGGAGAATCCAATACATGATTTCCCCCTCTCTTCACTCCTGTTTTCCTTGTAAAGAAAACTAAAACGTGGGCAAAACACTCATGAAGTTTTGTTTTAGCCTTTGCCTATATAACTAATGTCAATTTGCCTCTTGAATTATCTGTCTGTAGTCCTCACCTGGTTGGTCTGAATGCTTTGTAGTTACCATTTTTCCCTTTTAATTTCTATTTGTAATATTTCATGTATGAAACTATTTGTTTTAAGAAATATGGAGGTTTGATCAAACACTGCATTTTATGACCCCTGCCTAACTGTTTTGACACTGTTATAGATTTTACTGTTTCAGTAGGCTCTTTCCAATCAGAAAGCTCCCCCACAGATGATGTATTCTCTTATCTATATTCTGCTGTTGCAGCACAGAGGTCAACTGTTTGGTTCACCATCACATAGAGACCTGTGCCAGCAGATAACACCAAATAACTATGATTCAGCTTTTTTTGGAGTTGATCAACTTGAGCATTTGCACTGTCATAGTCTCGTGGTGGCTGTAGTTCCATAAATGCAGTGGGAACTTGTATAATGCTTAGGTCGCTTAAATTTTTTTGCTGAAATAAGCTATTCTAATGGAATTTCCCAGATGCACATTGAACTCTTAGTTGTGTTTTGAGGGGAAGGTGTGAAATATAATGTCAAATTATATAAATAATCTAGTGTTTTGAAAGGAGACTTCAGATTCTGAAATCAAAGAAATGCACAAGAAAGTTGGAAACTTATGCAGACCTACATAAAGTTTGTGCAAATATCCTTCCTTCTCTGCCTAGCTAAAAGCTCTACAGATCTTTGCAGTTACAAAACTAAATTCATTTGGGAGCTAATTTAGATATGAAGCTTGTCCTCAGGAGATAGAAGCCTTAATAATTTCTACTTTATCAGTTAGAGGACCAGAACTTATTTAAATTTTGCCCTTTTCTGAAGTCCATTACTGCTAACCTGGTAAACTGAAACCAAACTGAGAGGAATGAGGTTTATCTTCTATTATTGGTTAAACAGACTTGTAAACAAACATGAGTCCTCCACCATTGGATCTGCATTGACGAACTCTTGTCCCTGTGTGGAACCCCATTGACCAGTAGGGCTTTGCATGGGTGTAAGGGGCTACGCGTGTGATTTGACTACAACACTGGGGGGAGGGTGTTATGGTCTTTTAAATATTGAAAATGAAGAAGTTCATGTGACTGTTCACTCCATGATGGGAATGCAGTTCTCTGAAGTACTGTATTCCCCCTCTGGCCCCACTTTGGAGGGATAACATTGGTTGAATTGTTTGTTTCCTGACAAACACTTAGGGCCTGACTACGCTAGGAGGCCTTTGCACTGATATAGATGCACTGCTCCATTTTAAAGCAGGGCTTGCATTATTGCAGTGTGTCTTGGTTTCAGATGCAACATATCTATACCAGGAATTTGTATCCATGTAGGTAATGTGGTCAGGCCCCATAACCTGTACCTTAAATGCATACTGACTTTTACCTCCTCCATATCTGGCTTTGGAAGAAACTGATTTTCCTAGTCTGGATTCTTACTACAAAACCTTCTATGTAAATTTCTTGATGTTTTCAACAAATTAATTTTTGTAAAATTTAAAAAATCTCCATGCATGTGTTGACAACTACTAAGTGTGACAAGTTTCAGAGTAGCAGCCATGTTAGTCTGTATTCGCAAAAAGAAAAGGAGTACTTGTGGCACCTTAGAGACTAACACATTTATTTGAGCATAAGCTTTCGTGAGCTACAGCTCACTTATGCTCAAATAAATTTGTTAGTCTCTAAGGTGCCACAAGTACTCCTTTTCTTTTTAAATGTGACAAGTTATAGTTAAGGCATTCTCATCATATCAGCTTTTGGGCCTTTCTAACTTATTCTTGGACAGACGCTTGTCATGCTTATTTTTAGGCGAAAAGGGATTTTTGTTTTTTAAACTAGGTAGTAAGTCTTCCAGATATGTTTGTGCTTCCAGAATGGAGTTGAGTGCTTTTTATTTTAAACAGTTGAAGTTGCTTTCAAATAGATTTTTACACTCCTAACTTAAACTGGATTTTTAAAACTAGCTTCAAACGTTAATGGAGTTGAGAATATATAGATCATACATTAAATTCAGGTGTTAATAAGGCCCATTTTTTGAGGCCTCCAATTGTACGTTAGACAAATTTTCCTGTTAGAACCTTCTAAACCAGGGGTCTCAAACTCAAATGACCACGAGGGCCACATGAGGACTAGTGCATTGGCCCAATGGCTGCATCACTGACACCCCACGCTTGCTGCTCCTGGCCCCTCCCCCACTCCACCCCTTCCCCGAAGTCCCCACCCCAATTCCGCCCCCTCCCTGCCCCCAGAGGGAGCAGAGGGTGTGGCGGGGGCTCAGGGCAGGGAGTTGAGGTGCAGGAGGCATGCAGGGTACAGCAGGGGGCTCAGGGCAGGGGTGTGGGGTGCAGCAGGGGATCGGGGTGCAGGGTGCGGCAGGGGGCTCCGGGTAGGGGGTTGGGGTGCAGCAGGGGTGCCGGGTGAGGCAGGGGGCTCAGGGCAGGGAGTTGGGATGCGGGGTGCAGAAGGGGTTCGGGGTGTGGGCTCTGGCCTGGCGCCACTTACCTAGAGCAGCTCCAGGGTGGCAGCGGCATGCACCGGGGCCAGGGCAGGCTTGCTGTCTGCCTGTCCTTGCCCCACACTGCTCTGCTCCGCTCCAGGAAGCAGCCAGAACCATGTCCCTGGGGGTGGGGGAGGGGGCACACGGCTCTGTGTGCTGCTTTTGCTGCTCCTCCAGGTACCTCCCCTGAAGCTCCCATTGGCCGCGGTTCCCCATTCCCGGCCAATGGGAGGTGCCTGGAAGCAAGAGTTACGCATGCAGCCCTCTTCCTTCCTCCCCAGGGCCGCAGGGGCATGGTTCCAGCCGCTTCAGGGAGCGGTGCGGGGCTCGTGGCACCACGGGGTAGGCAGAGGGGCGCGCGGGAGCTTGGTGGGCCACACGAAAGAACCCCGCGGGCCCCATTTGGCCATGTGTTTGAGACCCCTGTTCTAAACTGTGTGGTCTTTCAGACCTATTCAGAGGCCATCTATCTAGGGCAGTAGTCTCCAAACTTTTTTGATTGCGCACCCCTACCAGTAAAAAAATTTTTGAGCATGCACCCCCAATATATGTATATTTATGTATAAATTATATACATGTACTACTGTACTAATATATTATGTAAATTGTAAAACATACACAAAAATAGAAATTAAAAGACGAGATAAAGATGAAATAAACAATATTTTCAAAAATTTTAATTTTACCGGTACAAAAAACCTTTTTGCTCTCACTAAAAAAAAGTTATTAATATTTGTAGTGAGAGCAATGTGATTGAATATGCTTTATTATTTTTTAAAATGTTGGTTTAACACTTTGTGATACAGCGGGTGCTCAGGGTGGGGTGTGGGGTCTGAGAGGGAGTTAGGGTGTGGGAGGGCGCTCAGGGTGGGGGTGCAGGAGGAAGCTCAGGGCTGGGGCAGGCAGGAGGTGCAGAGCACTTACCTGGGGGAGCTCCTGTTTGGTGCAGGGGGTGTGCAGGTGGCTCTGGGCCGGAGGACTCAGGGCTGCCCCTCCCGCCCTCTGTAGCAGAAGACCAGCTTTGATGTAGTGGATAGACTGAGTCCATTCCTCAGTTTTGAATGGATATATCCATAGTTTGAAAAGATGCATTCTGAACTTGCTGGACACTAATGCAATTATTTTAAACCGGGTTTAGGCTGGTATTCACCAGCACCTGGCATTTCCTGGGAAATTGACAACCCTGCAATCAGTTTATTTTAACAAACTTAGTTATGTAATGCATTGTTTTGGGACAGCTTTGCCAATTACGTTACTGCTTGTATTTCAGGTGGATGCAAATGCCTCCCTAACAGTGTCTTTGGCACAGACTCCTTACTGCAAGAAGAAAGGGTATGATCCCCAGAATCCCCTGTGTGCCCACGTTATCTTCTCTGGGACTGTTGATAAGGTAAACAACTGAAAGTCTGCACTGAACAGGATAGTATTGTGTACAAAGCAGTACTCTTTAGTGAACAGAGAATAGAAATCTGTACAGAAGTGTAACATTACATACTTGACAGAAAAGATTCAAACTAATCGAATGATTCAGGCTAAGCCCTTTGACGATATAGCAATTTAGCTCATAGTTTGCTTAGTAGATTAAGTCACAACTTCTGACCAATACTCAAAGTATCACTGAGAGTCTCTAGAGAGAATTCTATAGAGCTGTTCTTGGCAGAGCTACTACAGTGAGGGAAGTCTCTAATTTCTGTGGTTCTTTTTTTAAGAACTAACAAATCTAAGCCAAGGTTCAGTCAGTACAAAATAACTTAATACTATGGTAAGTGCTCAGTCCGGTTTTAATGACCTGAATGATTAGGCTTCTACCACTTTGCTTGGTTAACAGCTAGTATGAGGCATAAAATTGTAGGAGTTCAAAGATGGAAAAAATATTGCATCATCTGTTGATCTTCCTGCCAGTGCAGTACTGTATTGTTTCCTGCCATTTACTAGTGCTTTTTTCAATCTAAGTTAGTTTTATCAGCCTTCTGTGGGACACTAGACACACTTTGTCATTCAGCCTGAATTTTTCCCTTTAGTATCATCTCATTACTGATAATTATTCCCTCTTAGCAATACCCTAAATAATTCCTTACTTGGTGTTTATGCCCTTCAGATATGAGTACATTATATTTTCCCAACCCCTTAATTCACTGTTCCCACATTTAGCTCTCAATCTTACTTTGTAAATCTGTTCTTCAGTCCTGCATCATTTTTATTACTCATTTGAGCTCCCTCCAGTTTAATATGTTTTTGGTAATTAGGTGCCCAGAAGATACAACTGCACCTGGAATATTGCATCAGCCATGTAGAAAGGATCAACTACAGTGGTGGGCAACCTGCAGCCTGTCAGGGTAATCCGTTGGCGGGCCGTGAGACAGTTTGTTTACATTGACCATCCGCAGGCACTGCTGCCAGCAGCTCCCAGTGGCTGCGGTTCGCCGTTCCCGGCCAATGGGAGCCGCAGGAAGCGGCGTCCAGCATGAAACAAGAATAAGGGAGATGGCCCCCAAAAAGATGCATGATAAACTTGTATTTAATACACAGTACATTATTGAACCACTGCAGAACTATTTACAAAAGACAGTACCGTCAGGCTGCAGTTTGCATAAATGAATAGCTAGTGTTGCTGGTTACTCTCTCTCCAGACAGGGATTTGACATCTTTTGCCAGAGTCTCTTAGTTTTAAAGGAACTAATATAACTTTCTCATTTTTGCTGAAACTTGCTTGTTTATCCTAATAATGAAGCTACCATCCCTGCTCCCTACCCTTTGTTTCCTAAAAATTGTTTTTGTATCAATATTAAGTTATCTAGTTGAGAAGTAGAATTAAACCAGGTACTGCATCATTGAGACAGTCACCTTTTTCAGCTCTTGTAGAATGTGCTCTATAGAGGTGTCATTTCTAAAGCTCACTGATGTGATGTACAATAATTGCTCCACGTAAACGTTGCTGGTGTGCTTTAGTGTAGTGCACATGAATAGGTTCTACCTGGACCAATTAACGTGCAATACGTTAGTGTGCTTTAGAAACCGTACCTCTGTAAAGCGCAGTGTCCCACAATGTAGTCAAGCCTTTGGCTACCATTAGCTAGTCTTATTAGTGTCTCAAAGATTTACCTATGATTTTTCCCAAACAGTGCAGTTTCAGTCTGGGGCCAATCTTTGTACCCAAGCAAAATTATCTCTTCATAAATATATTACCTTACTATTCTTTGTCTGAAACTAGCTTTTCTCTTATGGGGGAAAGAACTTAATCTGTAGCTGAAGTAGTACTTTATTGTGGCCAGAAGAGCAATGGGAATATCAAATGTTCTTAATTTCGAAAGAGATCAAACTAGTAAGTAAACAAGTGTCAATGATATCCAGTAAACATACTCAAGAACGCTCCTCTTCTTCAGGTGAAAGAAACTGTGTATCCTACAAGGAAACTTGCAAAGCTGCTATATGGCTCTCTCTCTTACTTTTTACTCACTATTACCAAATGATTGGTCTCTTCAACAGATATAGTCTTTGGCATTAGTTGATATTTTAAAGAAATAATATTGAATAAATGCAGACTTTCATGGGATTTATCTTTCTCCTCACTTTAAATTGTCATACATCACTCAGGGTGCAGTGCTTTTCTATGGATATTATTTCTCTCTTTGGATAATATTTAATTATAACAGTTACTGGTTGTTAATTTCCAGAGGTGATACTTAGAATGGTGGATATATCCATGCTAGAGAGGAACTCCTGTTGGTACATGTATCTAGCTTTCTGGGGCAAACCTCAATCTGGTGAATCCTCCCTGTCTGGGTGGATGTGGGGTACTATAATTTGGGAGGGAAACTTATTTTACTCTCATGTTAGTAGAATATTCTTATTGGCAGTTGATTTTAAATGCCTCTAAATTAGTCTTTTACCAATGAAGTTTACATCTTTTGTAATATGTTGCTGGTTACTTGTTAGGTGAATGATACAGAAGCTGTCTTTGCAAAGTTATCGTTATTCAGTCGACACCCTGAGATGGCAAGCTGGCCTCGAGATCATAACTGGTTCTTTGCCAAATTCAACATCACCAATATCTGGGTCCTGGACTACTTTGGTGGGCTGAAAACTGTGACTCCACAAGAATATTACAATGTCACACCTTTAGTAAGTCTCTAAGTTTGTCATATACTTGTCCATCTCATACCGGAAAACTGCAAACTTAGTCTTAGAACAGCAGATATGAACGGTGGTCTTGGGTGGTTTTTTTTTTTCCTTGTTGATGTCTTTCCCCCAAGTGATTTATTAAGTGGATGTTCGTCCCTAGCGTAAAGAAATTGCTATAATGTGAATATTCCTGTTGATCAATCCCTGAGAGACAAAGCTTTCCCTTCAATAGTTTGTTTCCTTTCACCCTTCTGTATGCACTTTTTGGTATGTGAGCAGGAATTCTACCCACTTGTAACCTTAGCCAGAGGTGTATCTACTAAAAGTTGTGAAATACAAAAGTTTGGGACACTTTCCTTTTTAAGAAGGATCATTATGGACAGCTGTAATCGTACCTCTAACTTAAACATAATTTCCAGAGGGAAGGCTCCTTTGGAAGGAGCACTGAGAGACAGTGCTGTCTCATTATTAAGTGCAGGATGGAAAGATATCTTGTTTGGTGTACTGGTTAAGAATTGTGAGAACACTCAAATGCACTTATGCTAGGATGTGGTTCTTATTGTTTGATAGATCATTTTACCGGTTGCTGGATTATTCTCAGGCAGAATACTCAAGAGTCATACACAACGCCTAAAGTCTCTTATCACAATACTGGGTGTCTACAAGTCCTGCTACATAACCTTTGTTCAATGGGACAGAAGGCTGCAGAATGAAGTTCCAAAATTTTTCTTGATATAACTTTTTACCTATAGATTCAACTTAATAACTCTTCTTATTTTTACCTTCTTGTAGGTAGAAGAAAATCCTGGATATTATCGACATACAAACTAACTTCCTGGCCTTTCGCCATGCTTTCTGTTTCAAGAGAAACTATCTTCTCATTTGCTCCTAGAGCTCAGTTAATATGGCAAAAAAAATCACAGATGTGCTCAATTTTTAATGAGCTTGCTTTGGGTATACTTCCACCTGTTTGTATTCACATCTCACAAACATTTGTGTGATTGAGCTTGTACTCGCAATCATGATGGTCACAAAAGTGAATTTCCAAATCTCATGTGAGTATGCCTGTTGAGGAAAATATGTTAATCAGGGCATAGCCATGGGTAGGCCACACCCAAGTCTACACATATCTGAGCCCATGTGAATCCCCTCCCTCCCCTGTTCCAGGGAATGGAGAAGGAAATGGAAAGCCTCTGTTCTTCCCTCCTCTCCTTAACTTTTCTGGATTGGATAGTAACTGCCTCCCCCAACAGGGAGGGAGGGGGCCTACTAGAAGGGGGAACACAGCTGCCCTGCATGGTCATGTAAAGACACATTATACCCCCCAGGGATTGGGGAGGGTGGAGTGCTGTGCAACCAATGGCATCAGGGATCGGCACCAAGTGGTGTCAGCTACAGAACAGAGAAACAGGCTGCTGCTTCTGCTGTGTGAAGCCCAGCCAAGCTCTCTCATCATTGCCCATCTCCATAAATTGGGGCCCAGTCAAATTTCTGTTCCTAGCTGTGCTACTGATGTTAATCACAACTAATCAGCACAGTTTAAATCATATGTCTGAGTACAAACAGTTTTGCAAATATCAATCTGTATGGTTTTAAACAATTATGTCTAATAAATAAGGCTAAGATTTGGTCATGGGTGTTTTTAGTAAAACTCAGAGACAGGTCACAGGCAATAAACAAAGATTCAGGGCCCTGACTTGTCCATGACTTTTGCTATAAATTCCCCTGAGTAATTCTTAGCTGTTCCTAGGGTGCCGCTGCTCAGACGGCCCTGGGGTCAGTCGCACTGGCCGCTGCAGCTGTGGATGTCATCCACAGAATCTGTGACCCCTGTGACAGACTTGCAGCCTTACTAATAACTCGGGTTATGATTTGTTCTGGATTGTCCGCATGCAGAAAAGGGCTAAGTTTATCTAAAACTACTTGAGTATTAGCTCAGTTGTACACATTTCTGTGCCTTAATTAAATCATTACTGTTTGTGGGCTCTCTAGAAAGAGAGAACTTCTTAAAATATCAGTTATGTTCTGGGTCATAGTCTTTGGGGCAGAGTAAACTGTAACTAGCTACGTTCTGCAGTGTGGCCCAGGGCTGACATTATCTAGAATATGGAATGAACTAATCACATCAAGATGGAGAGTGAATTGGTGCGGACCTGAAGGCTCCAGGACCCGCAATTGAACATTATTGATGAGTACAGCTGCAGTCTGAAACACTTTCTGTTTAGGTACTTGTATAGCTCTCATCATTATGACTTCACTGCGGTGAGTCGACAGCTGACGCTCCCCTGTCGACTCTGCCTGCACCTCTCTCTCCGGTGGAGTACCAGAGTTGACGGGAGAGCGCTTGATTTATCGCATCCAGACTAGATGCGTTAAATCGACCCCTGTGGATTGATCGCTGCCCATTGATCCTCTGGGTAATGTAGACAAGCCCTCATTCGCCTGTCCCCTACCTAACATTTGGCTTGTGAGTTTAGTGTAGGCACTGTGAAAAAGGGGTCCATTATTTACTAGTAGCGTCTAACTTCTGAATCCATGAAGAAAAGTCTTTTGCTTTATAAATCTAATAAATTGATAGTTGAACAACTTTATTTTCTCCCAACAATAAAACTGGTTTGTGAGGCAGGTATTTTTAAGCATATAAGGAACTTTTCAGTGAGTAACCCAAAAGTGGGGGAGAGGTTTATGAAATGTAATATAGCTGTTTCATCCTTTGAAGTGGTCTTAGTTCACATTAGCTAATGAAAACACTTATGAAAAACTTAGTTCCTTGCTCTTTAAAAGTGTCCCTTCGTCAAGCAGGATTGAATTACAGAATTAAGCCTCTATTTCTGTCCTAGCTGATCTCCCAAGTGCTAAGTTCACAGGAAGTGTCAGAAAGGACCACCTCAGCAGATTAAATTGAACTCATAATGAGGAAGTATTGTCTGGTGGCTAGAGCAAGGGACTTGAGAATCAGGATGCCTTAGTGAGTCAGTAGCAGGCACAGAAATAGAACAGTGTGCATAGTTAAATTGTGTAACCTCTCCTTTTCTCTATAGTGTGGCTGTATTACTGTTTACCTTATAAAGTGTTGGAAGATTTGTAAATCACTTTGATTATCTCTGATAAATTATCAGTCTGTTGTAGGTAAACTACTCCCTTCCCTTCTATGTAAAGGGAAAATCTAGCCAAGTTACTACATTTTGAAATACTTTTGGTAAACTAATTGGGAACTGAGGAAGCTTGCAATTTGGAAATGGCTCGTGTTGGATAGATAATGCTGAATCTAGATGCAGAACGAGCAAATAATTTTATGTTTAAATATATATTTTAAAAAATTGGAGAGCTCTTAAGTGACTCTAAATTGTCAGAAGGACTCGTTGCATCCATTCTAATGGAAGTCCTTGGATGCTCTTCTTGTGCTTCAGGAGAGTGACTTATGACTCAGTATATTTTATTCTGTGTGAACAACCTCTGGTGCTGGGTATCCGTAACAATTAAAATCTATTTTTATGGTAAATGGTGTTTGGTTTAGTTATTTCACAGGATTTACTAATTTTTTCCACTCTTCCTCCTCTTCCCCCCTCCCCGTTCTTGCCATGTAGCTGTGGATGTGGATTGCCAGAAGGAATGGGGGATCTGCTCTGTCAAAGCCTGGCTTGCTCTAATCTATCCGGCTTTATGCCTCCATCTTCTTTATTCCTTCCCTACATTAATGCTGTCACTTTGTGGTAGTCTAGAGAGCGATCTGATCTTATCTGGAGGTGGGGAGAAGGTTTCATTCACATAAACCAAGACCTAGAGATGTTATACTATACTGGGGAAAGGAAGGACTCTTTGGGTCAACACTAGACCTAATAGGCAACAAGTCTGATTTGCCCATTCCTCTTTCCATATTTTACCACATCTAAAATTATTCCACTGATTGTCCTTGTTGCTGACATTTTCTTGTTTTCATGACTTTGTTTTTCACTTAAACCCATTGCTCTGTATTTTACTAGTAGTGATCAAAGTGTATTCATCTTCCTCCTCTTGTATATTAACCCTGTCAGTGTTTTGTGTAGTTCTGACCCCCTAAATGTTTTTTTAAGACTACATTTTTCCATGTAAGGGATCACTGGGGTTGTTCTTACTGTCATTTTAGTTGATCACTGAAATGGGTCACTGACTTTCTCTTTAAACCTTAAATGTGACTATCCTCCTGAGTGTTCTCTGTTAAGGTCTGTAAGCAGTTATACTCTCTCCTTTGCCCCTGCCTAGCATGACAGTCTCCTTATATTAGTCTTTTCTCCTTGCACAGATTCCTTTGCTGTTCTGTGGGTTGGGGTGGAACCATTTGTTACTACCTTCCAGTAATATTATACAATTATTTAGGATAAATTGGAATATTTTTTTCCAGTAGAGTCTATAGTAATGGAATTTTGGCCTACATTAGCACTTGGGGCAGAATACTAGGATGAATGCTTCTTCTGGAAAGAGTGATATGACAACCAGAAGGATCTGGCCACATATGCATTCTTCCTACCAAAGGTGCCCAGTGTAGGCCTCTGAGCTTCCAAGGGCCTGGATCTTCAGGACTAGTAATAGAATTTAAGACCAGAAGGGAACACCAGATCATCTAGTGTGACTTGTATCTCACGAGCCACTAACAGCACCTGCACTCTAAACGAAATTACCAAAATTAGAGCGAAGTATTACAGGTAACAGGAGACTAAACTATTATATGCTACAGGCAGAGACTAGGTAGGACCAAGGCTCCTGCAGTGGCAGGGAATCTGACCAAATAACCCATACCCACATGCTGTAGAGGAAAGGAAAAAACCCCAAGGTTGCTGCCAGTCTGATCTTGGTGGAAATTCCTTCCTGACCTCACCCATATGGTGATCAGTTAGACCCTGAACATGTGAGGAAGAACGAACAAGCCAGAGAAGCACCTGAAGAGGGAGAGAGAGAGAGAGAATGCTTGGTGCCACCTTAGAAGCCCTGACTTACTTCATCCAATGTCCCATCCCCAGTCTCTGATGCTCCAGAAGATGATCAACCCTCCTCCTCCCGCAGTACATTGGGAGCAGGACAGATGGGGAAGAGGAATAATGAAAAAAGCTTTCTTAACCCCTGCAGGTGACTGGCTGAAGCCTTTTAGGAACATAAGATAGAAACCAGATGGGAACCCCCCAGCTGAACTTAAGAGATCCTAGCTTAAGGTGCTAGTGTGGCTACAGGACTTGTAGAATATTTGGATTAAAAAGCTTTCACCAGGTCACTGTTAAGATAGCACAGTTGGCTGGAATCCAAGCTAGTATAAAATTTTTTTCCCCCCTGAAAGTAGTACTACTATCAGTGCTAATCCAGTAAAACATCTGACTTCCTTTGCTAAGGGATATGTAGTGGGGTGGTCACCCTGCTCTGGCCCTGAAGGGGTTAAAACAGCCCTGGAAGAGCCAATAGTAAAAGCAGCCCTGGAGAGGGCTACAGCTGGGAAAAGGGATTAAGACCAGCTAGAGGAAGCTGGCTATGTAGCTGACCACAGGTGTGGCTGGCTTAATCAGGGCTGGCCCTTATAAGAGGGCTGTGGGCCAGAAGCTGGAGTCTCACTCTAGCCCTGGAGTGGGAAGGGCTAGCTGCCTGATAGCGAGGTACCTTAAGCAGAGCAGAGTAGTGCTGGGGAAGGGCAAAGGGAGCTGGGGAGCTCTAGCCTGGTAAACCCCCTGGCTACAGGCCTTGGTAAAGGCCCAGGAAGGTACTGGGGCTGCAGAGGGGCAGCCTGGGGATAGGCAGAGGCAGCTGGTCCCAAGTCCTTACCAATGATAAGTGGCCATTACACTGCAGTCTACCCCAGCGAGCGGGGGTTAGATGACTGGCAGTAGCCACTGACGCAAGGTGGGTTTAGAGGGTTGGGGGTTCCCCAGGGAGGGGAGACCCAGAGTGTAGGGGTGCTGCTGGGGCAGAACCCCAGGGTAAAGGACACGGGGGTCTGGGAGGGACATGAATGCTAGGGGCAGGCGAGACACCAGCCTGCAGAGGGTGCGCCGAAGGCTGGAAAGAGCTAATTCCCAAGATGACCAGCAGGAGGCGCCGGACTGGTGAGTCTCACTTCAATACAAAGTGGTGGAGAACGTGGGCATAGGTGGTCCACCCCTGATAGTCCTTGCCCTGTCCCTTGTGTCGGACTATTGCCTGGATCAGAGACTTGAGCGACCAAGGGTGGAGAAAAAGGATGGACTATTTGGTTTAGTTATTTCTCAGGATTTATTAATTTTTTCCACTCTTCTCCCCCCTCCCAGTTCTTGCCATGTAGCTGTGGATGTATCTTATTTGCCAGAAGGAATGGGGGATCTGCCCTGTCAAAGACGGGCTTGCTCTAATGGAGCCTGTGTGGAGAGCCTGTGTGGCCTGGCTTGCTGAGCAGCAAGCAGGACTGCTTCAGCTGCTGTGGTGGAGGGCACGTGGACCTCATTAGGGGCCTGGGGCTGGAGGCTGGTGCCAGGCCTAAAGACTGTTTCGCCTGTGGGCGACCGGGACACTACAGATGTGAGTGCCCCTACTCGGATGGAGCAAGGAGGCCTCACCCAGAAAACACAACCTCTGTGAGGTCAACAGGGGGGCTCCAAACTTGTTGGGCCTGTGGGGAGCCTGGGCACAGGAAGAGGGAGTACCCCTATGGAACTCATAGGGCCCAGGCTAGTCCTGATGTGGCCAAAGAAAGGCACTGGATGTGCTTCCTGTGCCACAAGGTGGGCCAGGTAAGATGGCCTTGCCCCCAGAGAAAGAGGGGGAGGCTGGAGGATCGGGCTGGGTCGAAAACTGCCCCAAAGGAGGGAGTGGTGAGGACCAGGGCCCTAGAAAGGAGAGGGTCTGGGGCAGAGGGGCCCCAGATCAAAAGGGGAATCCATGTGAGGGCGAGACTTCACTGCTACTTTTGTTTTCCAATCTGTAAGATGAGGTCATATTTATGTAGCTCATAGATGTGATGTTTTAACTGTTTGCAAAATGCTCGACAGCACCTTTCATTTGAGGATCTAAGAACTGAAGAGTATGGGGTAAACATGTCAAAACAGAAATGGAACAGAATAACTGTGTTAGTTTTGCAGTTTAAGTTACGATGTTTGAGGCAATGCTGTACCTTTGATCTTAAACTGCTATACGTAATATAGTCAGTCTATTGCCCAAAACAATAAATAAATCCTAGCTGAGTCTTTCTTTAGTCATCTAGTTAATTGTCATGTTTTAGAGTCATGCTTCCCTCCCTAGAGACTATCTACCCAGCAAAACATACTCATTGGAGCTGTTTACAACATTGGTGTTTCCTGTCCAGTAACAAAAGTGGGAAGTACCAAACTCTAGTAAATTGTCACTGTTGGCCACAAGAGGGTGCCATAGACTTTAGTTTCTTGGGTTGATACATTTTCAAACTATTACCTAAAATAGATTGATTTTGACCTGTTATAAATCCAGCTTAGAAGAATGCTGGGTCTGGGGGTCGAATACGTAGAGTTCACTTCTCTAGCACTTTAAATTCTGTATACTCTTGTCCACCAAAAAAGGCATTCTATTACAGCTATCTAATAAAACACTCATTCTTTTGTTTTTGTCGTTAATTTATGTTGTGAAAGGTGCTGGATTAGCAGCCCTGAAAATTAAAAGTTTTAAATTCACACTTGTCTAGCAGAGGTGGTGGCATCACAGATTTTCCCACACCTGTCTCAACCTTCTCCGGGAGAAACCACCGCCAGTGGTTGACAGGTTTCCTTGTTCATTCAGTCCTTAGCACTTCTGTTGAATGCAGACAAACGCTGCTGACTGTCGTGGCGGTTTTGTCATGTGGACACTTGTCCACTAGCAAATGGACTGAGATATGTAAATCTCTTTTCCTAATGGTCAAATAGCCACTGGATAATTAACCTTTTTGTTTGCTGTGTATCTGGACCAGATTTGAACAAGTAGTCTAGAGTGTTATGAGCGGCTTGTGGTCAATCAGAGCAGGAGTCAGAAGTCAGGCTGAATCAGGTACCAGAAAGTCAGAGTCCAAGACAGGCCAGAGGGCAAACCAGTAATCAGTTGTCAGTAGGCATGAAGCATCTGGTTACTGGAAGTCAGAGTCTGAGATAAGCCTGGGAATAAACCAAGAGTCCAGCAGGTCAGAAACCAGAGTCTGGGATCTCTCTCTGAAATCGCAGGCAGTCTGTATTGTTGCTCAAACAACTCTCTGGCATAGCTTCTGGCTTAAGTCCTAGTCCCAGCCAATCAGTGGGCTGCAAGGAGCTGCCACTCAGGTCCTGCTAGGCAGTACTTCCTGCTGGGCCCAGCCTCGCTAGGTCCTCCTGTGGGAGCCTAGCCTACGCCTCCTGTGGTGATGTGGAGGAGTCAGCACCCAGAACTCCGATGGTTCCAGGCTTTAGCTGTGCAGGCTCTTACACAGAGGAACAGTATTCAAGGAGATAGACCATTCAGCACTTGAAATATTACTGAGACCTTGTTAGACTAGACGACTTCTTGTTTTATGTTCCATCATGGCTGAGAAGCTCAATTCATCAGTTTCTAAGGTTAAACTCTTGGAGTTGGTCCAAAGGCTTCTCCAAAACAAGAACTTGTTTCAGGTCAGTATAATAGGTAGTTGTATCACTTGGGTTTGTGATGGGATGAAGGCATGTAGGTAGTAAGAGACCAGAGAAGTGATAATTCGCTGTCATTGGAGGCTGGTTTATTTAATTTTTAACGCAAAGGGCCTAGTTGCTGTGATGATGGTTAACCTGCAAACCAATAAAAGTAATGTATTTGAAAATGTTTGTTTTAAAAATTCTCCCTGTTGCTAATCCTACATCTAGAGAGCCCCAGTCATCCCCCCAGTTACCCACTAGATTCTAACTCTCATTATCAGCCTTGAGCATATAATCTTTCCAGTTTAAATAGAATGGATGAGACTCTCTGGAACTTCCCAGTGAAGCTTCTTAAGCAGCTGCTGAGTGAGAGGAGGTTGTCCCTCAAAAATGTTGCCTGGAGGGTAGAAAGGAACTAGACGTTAGGACAGGGGTTCTCAGGACAAATTTTTGGTGGCCTTAGAGTGCGGCCACTTACTCTTGCTGGTTGCCGCTCTCTCACTTTTTCCTAAAACACTTAATTAGCTTTAGGAAAAACAAATAAATATGCACATTTACATGTCCAAATCATTGTAATTTATTTATTGCTAGCTAGTAAGTCTGTTGTCAAAAGTGATATTAACAAACATACTAGTATCATTTTTCACAGCAGACTTACTCAGCCCTGCCAAGCCTGGGGACAAATTAAGCCCTGGATGTGGCGGCCAGGGGAGGCATCAGGGGATTAGAGCCTGAAGCCTTGCTGCTGGAACCTGGGGCCTGTTGCTGTGCAGCCAGAGCCCGGGACTGGAGCCCGAAGCCCCATGGCCAAAGCCTACCACCCTGCTACCCCAGGGCTGAACCCCAAAGTCTGAGCCCTACTGCCCTCTGGGAATGTAGAGAACTCACTGGGTGCCTGCTCCTCCAGTGTTGTGCCCCAGGTGTCTCCAAAGGGGGGCAAGGCCCAACCCCTGCTGGTGGCCCCAGCAACTAACACAAAGGCAAGGCATCCAGGAGCAACGGGGGGAAGGGGCTGCTACTTTGCCCCTCCTACCCCAACCCAGGAGGCTGTGGCTGCAAGAAAAGTCCCTGTTGGCCACATGCGGCCATGGTGGTCGCATTTGAGAGAGGCTGTGTTAGGACTGCGTGATTTCATTTGTGGTTCTGCCACTGACTTGCTTTGTGACCTTAACCTCTCTGTCCTTCACATGCTCTGTCTGTAAAATGTAGATAATACCTACCTCACAGGCTCCTTGTGAGACTAATGCTTGTAAAGCAGCTCAACATCTTTAACTGAAAGATTTATTATTTTTTTTTAAGTCGAACTAATAGGACCTGTTCTGACTACCACAAAAACATGGTAAGCTGACAAAGCCCAATAGAGGAGTGTATAAGTTTGGGTCTTTGCCCATGGTCCCCATTAAAGATCACTTCATCCAGTGCTACAATCTAGCTACCTGTAGGCCAAAATGCAGCCTTTGTTTAGACAAGAAATAGAGAGATGATTCTATTAAAACTTCAGTGGCAATTTTAGTGTGCAATATGGTTTATGCCTCTTGGCATTTAGTCAAGACCAAGTTACATAATCAACTGCTAATTGGGGCCTTGATTTAAAAAAAAAAAAAAAAAAAAAACCACTCATTTTAATGTTTTAGCCCTGCAACTAAATATGTGGAAAAGCTCCTAAAAGAAAAAGTGAGAGAAACAAGGAAGAGAACCTGAAATGGAGAAATGCCTCACAGATCACAGTAGTGTCAAGGTGTTCACCATGACTTTATACCATAAGCTAAACTAATGCATAATAGCTAGTGAGGTCTATATAAATGTGGGAATAAAGTACTGAAGTTGGTTCACACGTTGGGAGTGTGTGCTTTGAAAAGAATTATGGAGTTTTCCTACATACAGCCCAAGGGACTGTAAACCTGTGAAACTTGTGCCAGCAAAATAGGCTATAACAGAAATCAAAGTGGAATTAACAGGTCAAATCATTAATAACCAGTAGGATTGCTTATTTCCCTTTCTGTAGGTTAATGTGATTTGCCTACATCTTACATTCTCTCATAATCAATTAGGTTCTCCAGAGAATTGTGGTCTGAACAGGTTGTTGATGGTTTTAGAACCAGCTGCTGCTTTTCAATGTCAGGCATCTTGAAAGTGACACTATAGTGCTTGTTCAACAGGCTGAGAACTGGTGCATGTTCATAGGGGCCCCACATTAATGTTGTTCTAATGTCTTAGATATATTTCTAACACCTTAATCAGGCTGAACACTTAAAAACAAAGCAGAAACAGATGACTGCAAATCACAAGAAACTAAGCAGTGGATGGGAGTTTTCTGGTATAATACACAGATGCCTGTTTATTTCCCATGGGACATGTACATTCACGGACATGTTTATCTCCTGTGTTACACAGGTGTCTGTTTTCTTCTATTCTACAGTAGCCTGTCACTTTAGATGTGGCAGGGCTTCTGTTTACACTCTGCAGCTGCAAGGGATACTGGCAGCTGAGTGGGAGGCCTTAGGAAAGCAATATTTTCACTCCCCGAGGGGAGCAGCTGTAGTAAGACAAACTCCTCTTCACTGTCTGTTGGCAGCATCTGAAGCAAGAGCAGAAGCCAGGAATTCTTCCTTATACTTTTCCTTACAGGGTATTGGCAAATGTGCAGAGGGGGAGGAGATAATCCCCTTGGAATGCAACAATTAATACTTGTGCAATCATTGCTCCATTTCAAGGGGATTAGCACATAGAGGCAATTAGGGCAGAGTGAAGCTTCACTATAAATTCCAATGCACTAAAATGCAGAGGCGCAGTATAGGACTGCCTCTAGATCAGGGGTTCTCAGGACAAATTTTTTGATGTCCTCAGAGTGCGGCCACCAACTCTTGCTGGTTACCGCTCTCACACTTACTTAATTAGCTTTAGGAAGAACAAATAAATATGCACATAGTCAGCCCTGCCAAGCCTGGGGACAAATTAAGCCCTGGATGGGGGACTAGGGGCAGCATTGGGGGGCTAGAGCCTGAAGCCCCGCCACTGCAGCCTGTTGCTGTGCAGGCAGAGCCCGGGACTGGAGCCCGAAGGACCACGGCCAGAGCCTGCTACCCCAGGGCTGAACTCCATAGCCTAAGCCCCACCGTCCCTGGGAAGGTTGGGGACTCGCTGTCTGCCTGCTCCTCCAGCATTGTGCCCTGGGGGTCTCCAGAGGGGGGCAGGGCCCAACCCCTTCTGGCAGCCCCAGCAACCAACACCAAGGCAAGGCATCCAGGAGCAACAGGGACGGGGAGGGGCCTCTACTTTGCCCCCAGTTCTTCCAGCCCAGGAGGCTGTGGCTGCACTTGAGAAACGCTGCTCTAGACTACGTTTTGTCAATGTAAGTCACTAGCTTGCATACTTTAAACAGTGATATGCACACTTCTCTTTTCTTTGCAGTGTCTTGTGCATGAATGGCAGGTCCATCTGTGGGCTACAGCCTGCTCACCATACAGAACTTCTACTGTCTATTCAGTATCCATTATCTTTGTGTGAATATCTCCAAAAATTGTTGTAAGAGCTTGGTGTTGAATTAGTTTTTGGGGACTACAATACTACCATTTATTGCTGAAAATAGGCCAGGCTCTACAGACATTGACTTTCTCCAATGTCTTCCAGATCCTCTAACAGGTGACAGAGGTATTAAGTTTGTCTGCGAATACTAACTGTACTAGGTAGGATCAGGAGAATCAGATCTGCTGATAACAGATCTGCCCTTAATCCCAGCAGTCTGTGGTGATGATTATGGGTAGGGTCTCTGGGGTAGCAGTGCATGAGCCAGAGGGCAGTGTGTCATTATTTTTATCCCCAGCTTGACTGTGGAGCAGGTTCATTTTTAGTTTTCATTTATTTCCTGTTTAAACTCCAAACCCTGCTGCTTCTTTATACCTCAGGCAAGCACACCCAGCCTGAAAACAGGCTGCCTTTGGGGGATGAATTAGCCTCCTGCATCAGAGAAGCTTGTGCGAGGCCTGCCTGTGGCCAGAGAGAGAGAGAGTGGCATATTGACACAGCGTCTGGTGAACGTATGCTTTGTGTACTCTAGGAAATTTACCAATCATAGACAACAGGTGCCAGAAACAGGTGCAGCTTAACCACGCTGAGCACTGTTGAAATGGAAGTGTACAGTATACCAAACTGTTCAGTACAGGTCCAGAAACCATGATTAACCCATCTCCCTCTGCCAATAATGGGTAATTTCCCCAACAGACATGGTGCTAGACATATAGTCAAGGTAGCTAAAAGCTTCTCTTAACCCTTCAGAGAAGGTCTGCTGTCTCCACTGTGTACTTGACTCACTATAAAGTTGCAATATTTGACAACATTGCATTGATGAGCATTTTGTCCAGTTTTGTTATAAATATTCTGAGAAATGGAGTTCCTCACCACTTCCTGGTGGAGACTCTGCCATAACTTAATAGATCTCCTTGTTACGAAGGTTTTTTTGGGTATTCAAACTAAAATTTCCCTTTCTTAATTTCATCTCATAATTCTTACTTACCTCCTTTTGTACCAGCCTAAATAATTCTACTCCTTTTATCGGCCTGTTGCTGCTCAAGTCAGTGGTAAAAAATCTTATTGGGGAATATTCAGGGAGATGTGTGCTCTGACCACCCTCTGGCTCCCATTGCTGTTCCTTTTGTCCCTTTAAAAATTCTGGGGCCTCATGCCCCAGAGTGCTCTGGACTCCTGGGTTTTATTCCCAGCTCTGCCTGCCTTGGCAAGCTAATTTCTCCATCTACATACTGGGCATAATAATGCTTAGCTGCTGCATCAGGCATGTTTGTGAGACTAATTTAATTCTTTGAGCTCCTCAAGTGAAAACACTGTGAAATAGCTCAGTATTATTAACACTGTCAGCCGACAACAGCTAGCCAACTGACTAAGAGAAGAGCCCTGGAGAATGAAATCTACTAAGTTACTGTTCACTTGAAATAACTCTTCTGTTACTGCCTATATAGTTTGCTAAGTTGGAACTGGGCTACTAAAAGGCGCCTCAGTAGTCCCCCATTTGAGTCTTTTATTTTGAATTGTATATTAAGTGCTGGTTGAAGGTGTTAGTTTGAAAGCCCCAAGGAGTCCTATTAATTCCCAGAGCATAACTGTTCTGGTAGAAGCAGGGCAAACATCCCCGACTGCACCCTGCTAGTGTGTCTCAACGGCGTCACGGAGGGACCGCTTCTAGGGATGAGAGGGTTGTTCAGTCTCCTGGCCCACTCAGGCCTTTAGTGAGAGGAGATGTGGTGTATGTAGCTCGGACACTGCAATGCCATTTGTTTTAAAGGTACTACGCCTTTACATTTTCTAAGAACTCTCCCTCTGTGCGGAGGTCAGCAGCCATTTTATTCTGAGTTGTGGCAGCCTGTCCAGGGGGCGCCGACTGCGTCTCTGCGGGAGAGTGCACGCTGTGCGTCTCCTCCCCTAAAGGCTGCAGCAACTCTGAGAACAAAATGGCCGTTGAACTCTGAGGCGAGAGAGGCTGTTCTTAGCTATGTAAAGGAAGGGGCAGCACCTTTAAAACAAAAGGCATCGCAGTTTCCCAGCTACCTACACCCAACAGGGGCCTGTTAGTTCCAAATTTCATGGTGCTTTCCTGTCATGTGGACGCTTGTCTACAAGGAACAAAATTGAGACCAACTCCTTTCACTCAGGCCACCGAGTAGCCGAAAGAGGATAACAAGTTGTGGTCACTGGTGGCCGGTTCTGGATTTAAATCAGTGACCCAAGATGAAGAGCTCCGCCAATCCCCTGAGCCATGTAGTTGTCCGAGGATGAGCGTGGTATGCCCTGAGTTGTGTTTTCACCTCTGTTTCTGATTTACTGTACTATGAGTGAATATCGCGCCCTGCGTACTTTATAGGCTTCTTGTAGAAGTTCAGCTGCTGCTGATTTAGAATTTCTGAGGCTCTATCAGAAAAACTAATAAAAGAGGGGAAAAAAGAGAACCCCAAACATCAATACCAAGAATATGAAACCAAACCTCTAAAGCTTCCTGGTTGTGAAGCAAAAGAAGGAGCGTGTGTTTCAACCACACTGCCGGCAGGTGGACTCTGAAAGATCTTATAGACCTCGCACTTCCTGTGGAGACAGCCAGAAGAACAAAGCCAGTGGAGGTGCCTTTTCTCCTCACCATCCCACTCTCTGATAACTCGCGGCCTCCAGCCCCTCAGTGCAATCCGGGGGAGCAAGATGAAGTGGAAGGGGATTGTTATCTCTGCTGTCCTGCAGGCACAGCTCCCAATTACAGGTATGGCCAGCTTTTCATATTACAAGGAACTATTTTAAAACCTTTTTGAGGTGGGGACAGAACACAACGTTTCTGTCGGATCCCCGCCCTTCTGGTAGCAGGAGGGCATCTGCGTGTGAACCTCTAGCATGTCTGTCCTCCTAATTATGACTAGTTATGCACTAGTTCAGAACCGGCAGCTGCAGGACTTTCTGAAAATGAAGTCTTTGCTATAAAGAAATCCTTTGGAAGGTGGGGAGGGGCAAATGAGGCAGCAGCAGCAGCTACCTACCATTGATGAGGCCTGCCTTTGTTGTGTCACAGTAAAAGATATGACAGCTGAATAACATCTTGTAATTAAATGGGGTTTCTAACCCTCCCCCCAACAGTTCTCTCTTTGGGATTTAAAAAATGAAAAGTTGATATGCTGAGTGCAACCACCTTCAGTATGCTGCCCAAGAGATACCTTTAATTTAGCTGGATAGAGTAAGCACTGCGTTGATCTTTAGTGGCACGTTCAGTGCTTGGTTTCCAATAAACGTCACACCCTAGCAGCTCAGAAGCTGCTGTTGAGGGATTAGAGGAAGGGTAAAAAAACTATGATTTCCCCCCATCTTTTTCTATACCTGTACATTTGCTTTCAGCAGATGTAACTAATCAAAATGAATGAAGTTTCCTTACCTTATGTGTGTGTTTGGTGGGTGTTTATAAACCGACTCCACTCAGGCAGACAGTGGAGTGGGTTTAACATGCAACCATCCACGATTTAAGTTAATTTGGGGGAAGATGGGCATACATTTTAATAATCCGTAAAATCAAGGAAAACTAGATCAATTTAATTTGCATCTAGAGAAGGGACAGGAAAAGGCCTGAATTTGAGTAAGTCAGCAAACGTGAAAGACAGTGAGGCCACCTTCAAGTGTATGTAGAAAATCCATATGAAGAGTTTCATCGTTTTCTCTAGTCAATGTACACAACCAATGCACCATAAACAGCGCTTTTACATGAAGTGTTTTGGGGACCTCAATAAACTTTCAGATAAACAAGGTTTTTGGTGATTAGGGAAATGACCCGAAGCATTCACTGCTGCTGTGCGACATAATCATGTTCTAGTTAACCTGTGTACCATATATTTCAACAGGATTTTAAACTAGATTTGCATTCTCCGCAGTAAGTACTCACAGCTACATTTATGTTAATATTTAACAATAATATATCCATTTGGGATATTAATGTGTTTCTACATACATTGAGCTGTGTGTGCACATGCACAAATATAAGATGTGTACCAAAAGTAGGAAAAGCATTTTTTCTGTCCTCTTAGAATATTTTCAAAATGCACAAAGGCCTAGGATGTCTGAAGGAAAGGTGATTGTACTTATAAGCACATAAAGATTTAGAAACTACTTAGGGTCAACATTTGTTTCTCTGATCCTTCTTCTTTCATTCTTTTATAAAACATCAGTATCTAGCATGCTACAGGTTCTTGCTCTTATTTGTTCTTTTTTTAGCAGAAAGGCCGTACTGAAAAAATAGAGCAATTTAATCAAATCTCCTAATTACTAAAGTATCAACTTTATTAAGGTCTCTCTGTTCACACACCTTGGGGATAACCACGCTCACAGGAAGAGACTATTTAGCTATGACACACCCTGGACCAAATTTTGCTCTATGTACAATTCCTGTTGATTTAAATGGAGATGGTTGTGTATGTATATGAGGGCAGAAGTTCTGGCTGGGTAGTTGCAATATTATGAAGACCTTTTCACATTTTGGATTGAATGTAGGGTAAGAGGAGGATGATGCAGATTCCATGGAATAATTCAAATGGTATATAGATACACTAACAAAGATGTGAGCTCTTCACTATTAATTTAGTCTAAACATATTGCCAGGCAGATGAATTTTTGGGGTCAAAACTAAGAACCCTGAATCCGGGACCTTCCGTTATTTAGAGTAAATAGGAGCCCTCTTAAAACAAAGTATATTTTTATTTTTCACAGAACATGTTTGCTTTAAGCAGACCGTCACTAAGTGGAATTGCAGATGGCATTTTACAATGCATTCGTACTATGGCGCTCAGGATTTTCAATCTTCTTCGCTATAGGAGTCTGCTTGTTTTGTAGTTAGTCCAGCAAAAGGTGCTGGCCCCAGGAATGGTAGCTGGAGAGCAACCATGCATTTTCTTTTTGCTCTCAACAGTGTTGAGCCAAATACATCAAGCACCAGAAACTTTTTTTAAGAGTAGTTCAAGCTATGGACTAAAGCCGCAAAATTCTGATTTAGCCATCGACCCCAGCCCACAAATTTGAGGATGTTCTGAGTTGGGGTTTGAGCAATAAAGCGAGAGGAGCTGCTGGAGAAATTCAGATCCACGTTTGGATTTTGGAATGCTTCCCCTTTCCAAAGTTCAGCAAGATTGGATCTAGAGGTCTGGTTCAGGCCCTCCTATAAATATTTCACTAGAAGGAGTTTATAAAAGAAAATAAATATGCTCTGAGTCTCTGAGCAGAGTGATTTTGTTTATCACGCTGTATTCTGCTGTTTAGGGAAATTCTGTTAAAAGACATTTCTTCTGTCGGTCCTACAAGAACCGCCCCCAAAACAAAAAAAACCCTAAAAGCCCTGCAATATGCTGCAGTGATGGACACAAACCGTTGCAGTTTCCAATAGCAATATGGCAGTGTTTGGGGCAATACTGCCTTTTTTTCCTGGCGGGGCAGGGGGGATCAGCTTAATATGAGAGCCATATGAAGACATGCAACAGGGTCCTAAAGGGACGAATTCTCACGAATTCTCAAAATCTCCTGTTGAATTGAACCCTGCACTGGATTATTTGTGTTTGCTGTAGGGAAGCTAGAAATGTCCACCGTGGAAAGACATCACTCACACCGTGGAAAGACATCACTCACACATTTAGCTGCCCTATGCAACTGCTCCTTCTACCCATAGGGTAGCGTGCAACTCAGGAACGATTTGCTAATCACCACATGGGTAACAGGAAGAAATGGGCAGCGTTGTGTGTTAAGGGTTCATTTGTTCGTTCCTTCCTTAAAATAAGTTATTTAGAAGATCTACACTTTAAAAAACAGAAAAAAAAAATCTTGTTTACAAATACATCCTGGACACTTCAAACAAATGTAAAGAGAATATTTTTAGGTGCCACCCTCCATATCATCTACACTGTCCTTGCTGTATTCTTGGCACTAACGCAAAAATCTACCAGGGACTTAATTTAATAATAATTGTGCTTCTTTCTACTCACAATGATTCATTAATAATTCATGATAAATACTCAGAAATGGGACGTTTGCGCATCAGACAAAATGTAGGCAAATATAGCCCTTCTTTATAACGGGGTATTTATTAAGCTCCTACAGTGCTAAATTCAGTTTCTTTAGCGATCATTATATGTTATATCGTAAGCGCTCTCTTAAAACAATACCATGTTAAATTCTTAATGAGTGAGGTAACAGGTTAATGATTCACTCCATCTGACTCCCCCCATGCAATAGGGAGTATATTTAAAATGGAAGGAGCCATTTGAAAATGTATAACTATATTTCCTGTACAAGTCTATCCTTGTTATACTGTTGGACTATGTAGATAAATTGAAGAAATTGGGTAGGTTGCTAATAACGGATGCAAATTCATACAACATGTAGTTTAGATACCCATTATTTGTGGAATCCATGCACACTGTTAAATTATGATTTTGAAATACAAAATATCAAACAAAAAGGTTTAAATCTCAAAAAATAACACCCCCCCCCCAAATTTTTTAAATTCTAATTAACTCCATGTTTACAGCAGTAAGAATTTTAAAGTCCTTATCATTATATAACTATAGCCAAGACAACATCCCCGGCCACCATCTAGAACTTTAAAATGTGTCCGTGAAGGAATAGATGGGGGCTTGTTAAATAACAGATATGGTACATTTGCTCATTTAGGAAGGCATGGGCAGAAGACACAGCATTTAAAAAAAAAAAACAAAAACCCGAGAAAATGTCAGGCCTGCCAAAAGCACCTCCTCTGTCTGTCTGTGTGTGTTGAAAATATTTCCGTGTCATATGTATATAACTTGGATCAAAACCTACATTAAAATGTTGTTACTCCTTTTATTTTATTGCTAAGAAAGTGTCTCTACTTACTGAATCTTGGAGAAATTGGGCTTTACAACCTTTTTTTTGATGTGCAATAATGTGTTACCTGATGTTTGGAGACTAGCTCTGACTGTAGATCTGTTAACTACATTTATTTCTCTTTCTTTAAAAAAGTATGTGTAATCTGTATCCCTTAGGAATGAGGTTTAGAATCAAATTTTTCAAAGAAGGGGATAAAAGCTATGCTATGTGAAATCCCACATTGCCATACACAGGTGACTAGTATTCACATATACAAACCAGATAACTGCATACATATGAGTAGTTGAGTTTGCAGTTCCTCAATTTGCACACGCAAATACTTGTTTGCCGAAAACTGGGAAGAAAATGGGTGTGTGAATGTTTAGCTGTGTGCAACTGGTGTGTGAGCACTTGTGTGTGTGCAAGGGGTAAATGGAAGTGTTTGTAGGTGCACCATTTGCTCCCTCCTTTGACAATTTAGCCATTTAAAAACAGAGACGAAAGACCATACCTAGCCACGCTCTTTCCCCAAACCTTAAACACGCACACCCGTCAGTGCGTGCACAAGTTTTGTTCAAGGGCGTGGAAGCTGAATTTTAATTTTAAATATTTGTTTCAAATATTTAAAAAACCAAAATTGCTAGAAACCACCCACTGCAATTTGAAAGCCCTCTCTGCTTTTTGTTTTGTGATCATTTCTTATAAGATTAGTTAGTTAGTCTACTGAATTGGAAATGACCACAGTCAACTTGGAGAGAAAAAGAATCCTAAACCAAAGGAAGAAAGACAAAATGAAAAAGCTGGTACACGGCCACTTTCTGCACCACTGTTGTTATGCTGTAACATGGCTGAAAGCAGGTTCCTGAGCCAATTCAAATATTATTGTGTACAACATACAGCCTACTTGTTGTTGTTTTGACATAATCACAGTGAAATAATACTTGCACATCTCCACCTGTCTCCTGATGCTTTCTGAAGAAAATAGTACTGACTGATCTGTGAAATTTCTGAGTGAAGGAGAAGCCACCCGAATAACGTTATGCTCTTTGGAGGCACAAATACTACAGTATAAGAACTTAGAAGTGGTGGAGGAAGGGACTGTAATATTACCAAGCAACTGATATAATACAAGGCACGGTAGAATAGAATGGGAGTGCGCAGGGGGTAGCAGTGTTACCAACTCTCATGTTTTTTTCTCAAGTCTTGCAATATTTGGTGATTTTCTTAAAGCCCCAACTCCTGGAATCATGGGATTAGGTGTGAATCTCAGCTTCCATTAAAAATAAAAGTTTTCAGCCCTCAGGATTGCAATTCAAAGCCAGACAATGTGAACCAGAAAGGCTCAAAAACCAGAAAGCAAATTTCCTCCCTGAATTTTTTTTTTTTTTTTTTTTTTTTAAATCTCATGATTTTGAGGGGACCTGATCATGATTTTTGAACACTATGGATTGGCAATATTGAAAATTCATTCTTTGACCGGAAAGCTATTGAACTTTTAGAGCCAGGGAACAGATAGTTTAGCGCATCCTGGGGATGCGAGATGCCCTTTCTGGGGGTGCGAGACGTGCCAGATTTTTTTAGAAGGTAAATCATCGAAAACACAAATTAAGTACCGGCACATAAATACAACTACTTTGTTTCATCAAACCTATGTATTTATTTAAAAATGTATAATGTTAACTATTACTGTAATATACAAACAAAAATATATCTAGGTTTAAAGAACTGACCTATTTCAATGATTTTTGATAAGGAGTGCAAGAACATATTTTGAGAACAAAAGGGGTGCAGGCTCCAGTAAAGGTTAAGAACCACTGGTTTAGAGGGAGTGGGGATATCCATAGTTTCTTCCAGTGCAAATAAATCTCTGGAGCCTGTACATTAAGACACACGGTTCTTAAATGAGAGCTGGAAAATGGCTACTCTCAGTAACCTGCTCCGAGTTTTAGAAAGACACCCAAAAAGCCTACTCTGATGAGAGAGTGACAAAGGATTTAGTATCAGGACAGTGTCTTACGCCAACATTACCAGGGCAAAATCTATTGCCAGTGTCTTCATTCTGTGTTTGCCCCCCAACTGAGAGTAGTGAAAACAAGCAGACAAAACCACCTTTATTTAAAAAAAAATCCCAAAACCTGACCCTACGCTGGTCTACAAGGACTGGACCCAAACACTGCACTAATGGTATTTTAAGCCTTAGTGTTTTGGTAACTTCGGGGTAGAATATTGATATTTTTTTTTAAAAAGTGATTATACAACAAAACTGGGTGAATATTGCACACTTTTAAAAATGGATAATCATTCAGATTTTGTAATGAATTTGCTCTAGCCGTACACATGCCCCTTTTGTGTTCACTTCCGATCAACATTAGAGTGGTGGAGTTTTATTGTATAAATGCAGCAACCAAACTTTAAATCCACTTGGACAAACATTCATGCCACAATCCCACCAATGCTTGCCCACCAATCCAGTCATGGATCAGAAACAAATGTATTTGGCTTAGATGATAAATCCCAATTAAACGACACAGCTCGGCTGTCGTGTATTGAAGACTGGCAGTAAGATGTTTGCGATCAATCAATCCATACAGTTAAAACAATGTTCTTGAAAAAAACAACAACCTGGGGGAAACTCTGATCCGCTGCAAACATTCCACAAGCGGAAAGCTAAATTAATGAAGTATAATGGTTCACTAAATTAGACGCACATTTTTTTCAGCATAGATTGGACCTTATTTTTTAAAACCTCAGTCATATAATATTTCTCTCCCCCTTCTCCCATCCTTTGGGACAAGTTTCTTAATGAGATGGATCACATTTCTGATCTACATTCTGATCCACGTGGGTGGATCCCTATGTCTGTGTGGAGACCTGTTGAACTTGGCCTATGTGGATTGGACAGTAGGTTGGGAGCCTAAAGTCATGGTATTTGTACTGTGCATACACTCATCTTGGAGAGAAGTATTTTAGCAGATAATCCTCAGAGGACTTTGCTATTGATTTTAGTGGAAGGTGCTTAGATAATATGGTGATAGGCAGCAACTGAAAACCATAAAATTGGTAGAGTTGGAGAGAGAGAGATTACTTTCATACCAAAAAGAAAAGGAGGACTTGTGGCACCTTAGAGACTAACAAATGCCACAAGTCTTCCTTTTCTTTTTGTGGATACAGACTAACACGGCTGCTACTCTGAAACCTTTCATACCAAAGATTTCCATTTTGGATTTTATTTTTGTTTTGATTAGTATTACCCACCATCAGGATATCCAAGAATGTAGCTTTTGTGCGGCAATAAATGTATGCCATCATATCTAAGTCCTTCTCTTTTCGGGGTTTTAAAATTCAGCTGTAAATATTTGCTGTGAGCTGCAACCTGCAGTATATAATTTCAACCCAGGAATCCAATGTATTTAGTCCTTTAAAAGATGTCATACAAACCATCCAGCTATTTTTGCGTTATAATCGTCAAAACAAAATTAGGTTCTATGACTAGAGAGCTTTAGTCACCAATGTTATCAGGCTGGTATCTTTCACTAACACACAATTCACTGAAAATGCTTAAACAGTGATAATATTGCACGGCATAAAAATGGAATTTTTGTTTTATATTGATCTTTCAAAATCACCCATTTTGCATTCATTTTTATCACTAATCTTTACCATGCATTGTACAGTAATTAAACACAAATCGTATTTCCATACTAAGTAACTCAGGCTATTTTTTTGTAAATATGAAATGTGTGGCCTGAAACAAATCACTAAGGGCCCTGATCCTGGAACCAGATCCATGTGGACAGACCCTTGCATCCATGTGGAATCCCACAGGAGTTCTGTGCAAACACAAGTATTTGCCCTTACACATCCCATTGCAAGATTGGACCTTATTCTGTCTTTGTGAGCCTCAGTTTGCCCATGTGTAAGATGTAGATAATCATGCTGATCTTATAAGGAAATTGTAAGGTTTGATTCATTAAAAAAGTGTGTGTGTGTGTATACATACACACACACACACACACACATATAAAACATTTATTTAAGAGTTTCAGAGGAAAGGTGCTATACAAGTGTAGAGTGTGTGTATGTATAATTTTTTTCTTTGATCTTTTTTTGGTGGCATCATTTCTTATTTAAATAATTCCAAGGGGGTATATAAATGGCTGCTAGTCTTTCAATCCACCTTTCTTCTGCATTTGATTTAACTTGTATCTGACTATTCAAATCTGTAAGTGTTTTTCCCCTGATAAGGATCAAAATCATCTGTGCTGCACATCCATTGACTTCAAGAGGTGCGCCTCATGGATAAATTTGGCCCTATACTCTCTTTCTTTCAGCTTTCACCCCAGGTTCTGGGTCACATTCTCACACCACTAGTAATGGACCTTTTCTGATCATTATGATTCCTGAACTCTGGACCTCCTTCTGAAACTTTTTTAAGCCTGGGTCCTGAAATTTGTGCACATGTTTTACTGGGGCTACTCACATGAATAAAGTTAAGCAGGTGCATAAATCCTTGCAGGAGCTGGGCATTGAAAAGTAGATTAAGCGTTTTCATCACCTCTGCTCTGGTTTCCTTTCCCTCTGCAAGAGGGACTGCACAACACCCACGTCAGTCATGATTTGGCTCATTTTTCACTTAATTTTTTAAGTATGGAATTTTAAAATTTGATTTTTAAACAAACATGCAGAGCTCAGCAGATAGGTATTGTTGTGAAAACGACCCCTCAAAGTCCAGTGAAAACTGATAGGCTGGTAAAGTTTGATCTTTCACTGAAAGTTGAACATCGCACTCCAGGTCACTTTTGAAGTGGTTTCTTAAAAGCAAAATTTATTATTGGATATAGGTGAAAAGAAAAGTCCGTTTTCACAAGCCCATTTGACTGTAATCACTTTTAAAAATAAATACAGACCTATGAATATCTCTAACCCTGCTTCAAATAAATGTCTGTTCTTGTGCTGTCGGAGGGGGACAGAAAAACAGGTCTAAACTAAAAAAAAACTTGCACAGTTAATATGAGACAAGGCAAGAACAGATAACAATTAAAGGCTTCTTAGAGTAGGGCCTGATCCCATCTGGTCCTTAAAAGTTAGTGGGAAATCAGTGGGGGTTTTGCCTGTATATGAGCGCAGCCGGATTGCACCAAACATAGTGGAAAAACAAAACAAAACACCCATAATCCCTTGCAGGGTAGCTTGAGGATGCGTAAGTAATAGTGGACTGTCATGGACAGCCACATAGGTTGGGCAGTTACCATTCTAGTATAATTACAACCCAGCTGCTTCCCCAAGCAATTAGTAGCAGTGTCTCAGGGTATAACCGGAAGTTCTGATGATGAATGCTTGTAACTTTGAAAGTATTGCCAACCCTAACCATTCCAAAATCATGAGTCATGCCCCAGAAATACATGAAATTGGCTTTAAAATTATGAGGTTTTAGAAATAAATAAATATGGGATTCTTTATTTGCCTTCTGGTTTTGAGCCTGTAGGGTTCATTTAGGTCGCATCTTCCAGCTTTTTTTCTGTAATCATGAGAGCTAGAAACTTACTTAACTTTTTTAATGAAAGCTGGGATTCTCATATAACCACTTGTCTCCAGGAGTTGTGGCTTTAATAAACCATCAAATATCACGGGACTCGCAGTAAAATCAAGATAGTTGGCTACATTGCTTTGATCTCCTGCTTTAGCATTTGAGGTGGCCGGAGCTTATGTGAAGTGGACAGAACTGGAATTTTCTGTTGCCAACCTGTTCATACAGCTAAATTAATCTCTTAGGTTGAATAACCTCAGTTGTTATTTTACTAACCTGCATCTAGACCCAACATTGCTAAAATGTATTTGTTGTTGCTGTGGTTCGGTATGTCTGCATTGGCTGAGGAACAGTAACAGATTTTCAGGCTTCACATAATTCTACTTTTATAATTCTCTTAAACAAGTGTCAGATGTAAACCTATCTTGCTGTAACATCTTTTCCAAGACATTTTTATCTGATTTTATCTCTCTCAGCTGCAAAGAAGTAGCTGGCAGGTTTGCCCTCTTTCTCTCTTCTTGTTCTTTTTAGGTATTGAAGCCACAGGCCTGTTTGCTAAAAGTGATGGCTTAGTCTACATATTAGGTTTAAAATACCTGTATTTGTTAGATCAGGAACTACAGGTTCAAACCCCAGCAGGATTAGCTTAGTTCTTTCAAAGTAGATTAATTAAGTGCCATTGTAAAGCCGACAGACCCCAGTCGTTGCGGGGTGGGATTGAACCTGGGACTTCTGGAACTTAGTGCATGAGCCTCTACCGTGTTAGTTAAAAGCCAACTAGCTGTTAGCTAAGGCTGTAGAGCAGACTCATTTTATCTCCCTCTCTAAGTGGTCTTGGTACCACTAGATGGGACAGAACACCACACCCAGAAGGCATGTAGGTTACATACTTCCCCTAGCTGAGGAAGCGCATCCTGAGCTTTGGAGTCTTCCCAATTGAAATCCCAGACGAGCCCCTACTTGTAACGCCAACAGACTCTGGTTGTCGGCGGGCAGGATTGAACCTGGGACCTCAGTGCATGAGGCTCTCGACTGCATGAGCTAAAAACCAACTGGCTGTTAGCTAAGGCTATAGAGCAGACTCATTTTATCTCGCTCTTTAAGTGGTCTCGGTGCCACTAAATGGGACAGAACACCACACCCAGAAATTGTGTGGGTTACACCATGCATTTCACTGTTGTTCTTTCAGACAAGGTAGGACACCACAGTCTTGCCAGTTCTGTATGTCCTTTGGGTAAGGATCGTTTTTTGCCCTCCCCACCTCAGTGCCTTTGCCCAAAAATTTCCCTTTCCACTGATAGCTACCCTGCACTTCAGAATTGACTGCATTTCATCAAGTCTGGATTGCCCAGCCAGGCTCTGGCGTGTGGGAGGTTCTGGAATGGGCCACAGGATAGCTGCTGCTCTCTCCCACCTGCAGTACAACAGAAATATGAATATTGCTGCCATGTAGTTAGCTGTTACTGAACCCTAATCTTTCCACTCCTGAAGCCATACTTGCTCATCCCTTGATCACTTAGGCCCGGTTCTCCAAACTACTGTGAGATGCAGGGGAAAGTGCTAGAGTCCAGGCCAGCTCTAGTACCCAAGGGATACAGATAACAGAGGGAGGGAGATCGAACACACTCTGAAGTTAGAACACTGCCTGGGGAGTGCTGCTGCAGCAGCAACAGAGCTGGGTGCCCACCTCTCTAATCTGGCAGTCCTGGGCAGCTGCAAGTCTCCCGATAAGAATAATGGGCTTTATTGGAGAAAATGACCTGGGAGCCAAAAGCTTGGGGTTCAGTTCCTGGCTCTGCCATACACTCTGTGTGACCAAGTAACTTAATCTATCTGTGCCTCAGTTCCCCATGTGTAAAATGAGGATAATGCCTCCTTTCTCTCATATTTGTCTGCCTATTTAGACTGTAAGCTTTTTGCAGCTGTCTCTCACACCTTGTACAGTGCCCAGCATAATGAGGCCCTAATCTTAGTTGCAGTTTGAAGGCAGTACTGTAATACAAGTAGCGATAGGGCCTGCTGCCTATTCCCCTTTTAAATGCAACACACGGAATTCCTCAAGGCTCATCAGCAGGCAGGATTAGGGGAAAGGCCACAGATCAGGTCTCCAGAAAGGGAGTTCCCTCCAAGCTACCATGCCCATATGTAAAGTGCTTAGCCCTGTTTAGGGCTTTTCAGCCATACAAAGGAAAGGAAAGATCATTTCATCTTCCCATTTTATGGGGGGAGGACAAGTTGACGCACAGATTTACCCGAAGTCACCAGATTAACTAGGAATAAAACCCAGGTCTTCTAATTCCCAGGCCCATGCCTAGTGATCAAACTACATTGCCTCTTATCTATAGACGGTTCCAAATTCTAATACTTTGTGGTACTTCTTGAGTTGGTGGTGCAGGCTAGGAGACATCATCTGTGAACAGCAGGGGTTCTGCTTCCATTTTGGGCTATAAAAGTAGAGTTCAACTAAACTATCCGTCTTCTCCCCCACCCCTTCTAGTGTGTGGTGGATAAGGCAAGCAGTGGTAGTGAGTGGTTATGAGGTGCAGATGTGTCAGTGGATAAGCTTGGGCAGCTGTGTGGCATGTCAGTAAACAGGAATTAAGAGGTTAAGGGAGCACAGTGCAAGAATGTGTGGAAAGAAGAAAAGTTGGTTTAGGGTACTGTAGAAAGAGGGAATGATCATATTGATATGGAGAAATAGAAGTAAGAGAAAAGATTGAAAAAACATAGGGGAAAGATGGAGCAAATAGAACTTGGAAGGAGAAAACAATAATTTTATCATAGCTGAAAAGCTAGTCTGAGGGGAAAATGATTTCAGCATCTATCATAAAAGGAAAGGAAAAGAACTTGCTGGGGGGGAAGAAAGAGAAAGAAGAACAAATCCAAGAAGGGAAACCTAGTAAGTTAAAGTGTTTTGTTTTTTTAAAAATATACAGTGAACTAGGTGCTCTAATATTACAATGAAATGTAAGTAAATAATACTAATTTTTATATTCCTCTTAGAGAGAGCAATTCAGTGGAGCCCCTATACACATTTAATTCTTTCTCTGGAAAGCCCAAACCTTTCCTCCACTTACCTTCCCAAAAAATAAAATTGTGCTGCCCTAAAGATATTCCCTGAGCTGCTTGTAACAATGGCTGGGATGGGCTGCCTGTGTCTTCTTGTCTGACCCTAGTGGTGGAAGAAGTGATTTCCCCCCCATATAGACTATTTGTAAACTGTAAGAAACTGTTTGCTATGCCATTCCTCATTATAATTTTCATACCACTAACAACTTGATGGGCAATTTATAGCTAGATACAAAGACTGGGTCTCTGCTTTTATGAGTTTATAGCCTAAATAGGTCTAAATATCTTCTGACAGTTTAAATGTTGGAGATGCTCACCACTGAGTGATGAATGTGACACCAGTGAAAGGGTTCATTTGAAAATGCTTGCAAGTAGGTAGAAGCAGTATTCTCCTCTCACAACAGGGTGTGATCGGTCAATGGGAGCTTGTTGTGCAGTTGTAATGTTTTAACTTAATTTCCTTCTGGAGATCTTGGATGGGTGAAGTTCCCATGGATCTAGAATTCTCCCTCTCTAGCCTGCTCCTGCAGTTTCACTTATGTTCAAATTATTTAATGTCCTTTTCCTAAGGAAACTCGGTTGTGTGTTTTCTAATATGCCACATTCTTAATTATTCTGCCTCCACTGAAATGCTGACTATTCTTTAAAGGGCCTTGTGCTGACACCCTTACCACTGGGACTACGCTGCTATTTTTGGCATGCTAGCTTGAGCAGCGCTAGCATGTCTGTCCATGAATGTTGGGACTCACCCTTCCGGCTGCTGTGTAGACAGAAACTTGGAAGCAAATCCTCTTCCACTCCCCACAGTCAATTTTTCATCCCGCCCCTCCCCCGCAGGAACATAAGTGCTTTTTAGCAGGCGTTGTGTAGTACCATACATGTACATGCTTAGTGAAGTAGTGTAAAATCTCCTAGCATCTTGCAATCACATCTCTCACATCTGCCTAGTGTGAGAAAACATTGGCAGGGGGAGAGCAATTGCCTCCCAGCTGGTGCCCAGAGGAGCAGAGCAACAGTTCACTGCTAGGTCTATGCACCTTGTTCAGAGGCTACCGCTACTGCTGCCTCTTTCTCCATTCCTCCCTGCCCCCTCTTCCCTTGCACGTCTTCCCTCAGTTGTGTCCCCTCAGACACTGCTGCTCTGTATTTGCTCTCCCACTAATGGGGGTGTGAGGTGATAAACTTCACCACCAGCCCTCTGCACAGAAGAGGCATGTAGCAGTAGAATCCTCTGCCCATCTACTGCAGGTCTAAGAAATTATACAATGATTTTTGTATTAATCCAAAGGAGCCTCGTGAGACTATTTGGAAGTCAGGAAATCCAGGGGTGCGATCAGCAAACAACCTAAATCTTTCCCTGACCACCTTACACTTACATCCCTGAACTATCCTGACACCTACACAATCTACCTCTTCTGTATTTTCAACATGTTACCTGCTCCCCACTGTTCCACCCCACCCTTTACAGACTGACGGGGCTACCATCTGCCCACCATGCACCCACTACACATGTTGCCTCCAATTCTCACTCCCTTTTGAACCAGTTAAAACTTCTCACCTCTTATTCTCCGTACACACATCAAAGATCTGTTTATTCCCAACCCACTTCTCACTATAATAAAGAAACCAACAACACGTACCCTCTTTGACAGTCGGCTAACATCTCTTCTATCCACCCACCCACCCTTAGGTTAGATGGGACTTTGCAGTTATTTCACCCTTTTCACACAGGTAGAAATGTCCCTATACTTCTCCATCCTTTCAAAGACCTTGCTACCCACATAAAGATGTTCACTTTGACCCTATCCATTTTACAAATAGTATTTGCAGATCCCCAAATGTTAGGCTAACTAGCATTTTACTTTATCTGGTCCACATATGGAACAGAGTTGACTTGTGCATATACCTTTTATTGTTAGGAATTTTAAGATTTGGAAAGCTGTTGAAATACTTAGATGTGTATCTACTTTATACAAATGATTTGCTGGCCTGGTCTACACTACAAAATTGTACTGTATCGAAATCCTCTTGGTAACAATCACGTTAACTGAATGAGGGTTCAACACTGTATCCTGGTCAGTGGAAACCAGGACAAACAGGCTACTAAACAGCATTCAGCACATAGACAGCTAACATGATTGATTGAAAAAACATGTTCAGATGCAGTTCAATTTTATAATGTAGACCAGGGCCACAAAGTTACAGGCATGGGACAGCATTATGTTTGTCTGTGGAACCTTAACTCCAAATTTCTTGACCTTCTCAAACACAAGTTTGTCAAACTTCAAAAGTCTAATCAATGTTGAAAGTCTACTTCTTATTTAAGGAATGTGTATTTTAGCCTTGACTTGTGATGAAGGTTTATTTTGGAATTAAAGCCTCACAATCTCTCTGTACAGTCAACATTAGCATTATTGTCCCTGTTCTGCATGTAGGTAAATGGCCGCACAAAGAGTTCAAACATCTTGCTTCGCATCTTGCAGTGGCAGAGCTGCGAATAAAACTCTGTTTGTATGACTGTAAAAGGAATATAATATGGTATTTACCTATCCCACAAGGTGTCATGAGACTTAATATTTTTGTTGCTAGAATGTATTTCATTAGATTGTACAGAGCATTTTGTTGGGGAAATACATGAAAGTGAGAATATGTAGGTGATGTCTTCCTTTCACCGAAGCTGCTCCTGTTTTTTTTTTTTCTTGTGATGCTTTCTTTCTGTTCTGTCCTCTTGTTCCGTTGATAGGTGCTTTATTGTCTTTTAATTGGCTTTGTGCACCCTAGTCCCTAAAACCTGGCACTATACTTGGCAGCAATTTTGTTTTATGGCGAAGGAGCTTGCTGAAATATTTATAAAAAAAAAAAAGAAGGAAAAATAGCCAGTTAGTCAGAGCCTCTGCTACGTCCAGAGAGCAGGGAAGGCACCTGCTAACAGGACAAAGCTTTGTAGCTGGAAATTTTGAGGCAGAGAGACAGAAGAAACACACACACACACCCATTAACATGGAGAGCAGAGCTGCGTTAGCTACAACCAAATGTAAACACAAGTCTTGCTAGCAGCCCTCTCGCATGTTTTCCCCAAATGTCGGAGGTGGGGATTTTTTGTCTGTTCTAAATGGGCTAATTTTTTTGTCTGTTCTAAATGTTATAACTGTGTGCTCTGTGATGCACTGGACCTATATTCTGCAGCAGAGCAAAGTTGAAATCTGCAGTAGAGTGATATTGTCTCTGGCAGCTACAATTAAATTCAAAGCAGGGTTTGCTTTATTAAAATAGAAAGGAATGATATAAGTGCACTACTCTGTATTTGTTATTTCAATAAAAATCTCCCTTTTGGAATGTCCCTACCCAAAATTTTCCATTTTTAGCATGCTGCAGAATCTTGTTCTGACAATCTATGAAGAACTGCACCATAGAAAATGATGTGGAGTGGGAGTGGAAGATGGGCGGTTTTAACGACAGGATAGGGTGCATCTGGGCAAGGAAGGGAAACAGATGAGGCATCTGAAGATTTTTAGAAGCGTCATCTCTGCAGTCCTTTTTCCCTGTCCCCTTTGCAGGCAGACATAAAGGTGACTTAAAAGTTTAGGCAGGGGAGTGGGAGAAAGGGACTCGAATTCCTAGTTCCCTACTCCACATACTGACAGAAGCCAGTAGCCCTAATGTACCTCCCCAATGCTCTCCCCTGCAATATCTGCTCCCGAATCTAATGACTATGGATAAGTATGTTAGCTGACTGACTCTATTAAAATGATTAGCGGTGAAAGAGTTAACAATGTTAACAGTGAAATGGCCATTAGGTTTCAATGTTAATATCTCAGTTGGGATGAATGGGGGTAGTTCATGTCTCAAGGCTACGGTTTCAGGCTGGCTGCTCGTTCAGGAAGATGGAATGCTGCCTCAGTTTACATTCTGTTCAGGTGAGAAGATTTTTCTTAAACTAAAGGGCAAGAAACATAACTTGAGGGGAAAAAAAGAAGTGATTCCTTCAGCTGGAGAATTCTGTGACCACACAATTGTACATACATGGGAACGATGGCTGTAACCATGCTGTTGACTGTGTAAAGGTGTTAATAAGGGTTGGCTCTCTGGAGAGGAGGAACTCCTGCTCATGCTGGGCGAGGAAACCACCACAGAACCTTTATAGCTACAAATGCTGTAGCCAGCATCCTGCAAAGATGTACACTTCTTCTTGGAAAAATATTCCACTGGTGCTGCTTTTACAGAAGCTAGCAATGGTGGTGCTAGTGTAGAGCTGCTGAGTCAACTAGTCCTCATCTGAACAGCTCTAGACAATATGGGGGTTAAAGTGCTGGTGGCTGGACCATGCCACTGTTCTGCCATTGCTAGAACCTGTGGAGAGCTGCACCATTCTTGCAACAGTATATGGGAGTTCTTCAGAGAAAACCTCAGAGTTGACTAGGCCCAACTGTGAAGATGGACAGAGAGAGAAGTCACATCTACATTGCAAAATCAACCATGCAGGTATACCCAGTTACAATGTGGTTAAAGCACAATTTGGTCTTGTAGCATAGACAGGACTGAACTGTGTCTTAACCATACCCCTGAACCATGCTATAGCCTTTTACTTCAGCTGGGCTGTCACATGATTTGGGAACATGGCTTGGCACCATCTATACTGCAAGAATGAACTGTGTTCTAGTGCAGGATTTAGAAACTGCCATCTTATAATCGGATTTTCTTCTCCCCCTCACAGTGTGGTCGTGTGTTTCTATGATTCCGTGCTTGCCACTTATGTTACTTTGCATTTATCGAGTGATTGTCTGGCTTCTCAAGAACTCAGTGCTTTGCAAGCACCAGGCCCTCTCAGGGATCCAGAGAGGCCCAGGCCACTTCCAGCTTTTGAGGCCGCTAGCCATAATAAAAATAAAAAGTAAGGCACCAAAAAAAGAGTGAAACATAATTTGAAATTTTTTTTATTTAACAAATGCTTTTCTAGCCTTTTTCTGTGCAAATGCACTAATTATTGAGGAAAAATCTAGATTTTGTGCAATGTCACAGTTGATATTCAGCATGGCGAGCCCATTCAAATGCTCTTGTCCCATAGTTGAACGGTGATAGTTCTTTACCTGCTTTAACATGTTGAAGGTGCATTCACCTGAAGCCACTGATGCAGGCAAACTGACAAAAATATGCAATGCAATTGTGATATTAGGAAAAATTAACAAGTGTCTAAATTTGAGGCCCCCTTTGAGCTTGAGGTGCAGGCCAAATGGCCCTCCTGGGGCCCCCTCTGATTGGCCCTGGCAAGCACTAATTAGCCCTCACAACTCTCGAGGTAGATATGTATTAACCGTCTATTATAGATAGGTAAACCGAGGAACAACACAGTTACGTGACTCTCTCAAGGTCACAAAATGAGCCAGTTACAGAGCCAGGAATAGAACAATCTCCTGTTCTAGCCTCTAGACATACTGCCTCTCCAAGGACTGTGAATTTTTGACTCTCAGACCAACAGAATGGCACTGGCTAGAAACTATTGGCTCAGAAATATACTTCGGGATCTTTGTTCATAAATCTTCGTCTGAAGCAGGGTGGGGGTTGCTTTTAGCAATTAATTTGTATGAAAAACAGCGCTATAAATAGAAACCCATGCTGAGATAAGCAGAGTCCCACAAAACGTCCTGCTGTAGCAGGAAAGATCGTGAAATACAATGCCAAAGCAAAAGGCAGCTGAATGGTGAGATAAAGCAGCTACAATTCAAACCACCAAGACAGCAAAAAAACCAAGCAACAGGCAAGGTAGAATCTGATGGTGAATGGATTGGGAGCAAAGGAAATCAGAATCAGATCTCATTACAACAGAGATGAAATGATGCGCACTTTGAATGAGATGTTTCCAGGGGTAAGTGCTGGGACACAGGTAAGAGTATGCTTCAGGTCTCTGTGATGACTTCAAGGCCTGTCTGCAATGTTGTTATGCAGATGGATGAGGTCAACCAGGGATAAGAGCCTAAAGTTTCAGAAGTGACTAGTGATTTTTGGGAGCCCAACTTGAAACACCTTCAAGGGGCCAGACCATTCAGGGAATGGATGTTGAACACTCTCTGGAAAATCAGGCCCCTTCAAGGTATCCCAAGTTGGGCTCCTAAAACTACCAGGCCTGAATCTCCACAAGTGACAAGGTACAGAGTGATCAGGGAAGGGATCAAAGAGAGCCCTGTGTGATATCAATAGAGAGGGGAGAAGGAGGAACCACCACTAAAAGTAAAAAAAATAAGAGTAGTTATTAAGGGAGCAGAACTAAGGGAGGACCTTTGCTGTTTGAAGAAGAGCGTGATCAACTGTATTGAAAGCTGCAGAAAGATCATGGAGAACTGGCACGACACCTTGGCAAGGGAAGAGGCCTTTGGAAACCTTGGAGATAGTGGATGCCAGAACAGAGGGGATCCAAGGCAGTGTTAAAGGAGAGGAAGTTGGGGCAGGATGGTAAGTGACCTATTTAAAGTGCTTGGAGGTGAAGGGAGATGAGATGCTAGTTAAATCTACAAGTTGGGTTGATGGGGAGGGTGGGCAGTTGAATGAGCATCTATCAAGATGGAGAGGGTGAGAGGGAGCACAGTAGTAAGACAGATAAACAGCTGGGAGGAGAATGTGTCCAAAGGACAAGTGGAGGGGTTTGGAGGTAGGAAGTAAATGAGACTGGTCAGTCAGATACCATGGTAAAGCAGGAAGAGGGATCCTGGGAGGGGAAAGTCCTATCTGATGTCAGATACAAAGCTCTAATGGACACTACTAACAAGGGACTAAATACGGCTTTGTCATGGGAAGGCCAATCTTGGGTGGGAAACTGAGACCTTGAGGCTTCAGAGTCTCAGTCAAACCATCCAGTCAAGGACAGTTGGGAGTTGGCATCTGTTTGGGAGTTCTGGCCATCTAATCCCAGGGATGGTATCACCATTGTTGGGAAATCCCATGGAATGTGTGGGGTTCATAGAGAGTTGGAAGAAGCCCAACCATCCCCCTGGCAGAACTGCTCCCTCACCAAATGTGATGTTGAGGCCGTGCTGGTCACCCTCACCTCCCTTACCCTCCATCGGGGGTTGACCGTATGCAGTCAGAGTTGGTGTACAGAGACATTAATAGCATCAGCATAACCTTTGGGCAAAAAGTGGCAGGGAAAGGCTGGCCCTGAATACTAAAGGAGCTGCTACAGGTCTGAGTGTCACATCTGTATCAAATTAGAGACTATATCAATATTAATGCTAGGGTAACAAATACCGTCCAGGCCTGGTACCAATCTCCAACAAGGAGCAGGCAGGTGGTGGGTGTCTGAGTTAGTCAAAGAGTTGGAATATGTGTGACATACGAGGGCACAATCCAGACTAGTGGGAGGTTGTCACCCCTGCCCTGAAACCTGGGGTGCCTTACAGTGCCTTGTTGTAGTAGCTCCCACATGGGTCACTCAGAAACATCCAAACTGCATGAAAGCCATGCCCCGAATGTCTGTGTGTAACTGCAACCTGCCAACTACACGCTGGCTCTCACCAGCCTGGATTATACCACAGGGTGACCCCAATACAGGCCCAGTTTCTCATCTTCCCCCAGAAATGTATGTTTTGCACTACCCAGTGCTTTGCTAGACAGTACAAATATATTAAGTCTATTCTTCCTTTTAAGGGTATAATATGCCAGTCTATTGTCTTAAATGGAGTTACCCAGACACTTCAACTTAAACATACTGGATAAGATAAAACAGTCAAACGTTTACTAACTACAAAGAGATTTTAAGTGAACACAAGTAATGAAGCATAAAAGTCAGAAATGGCTACAAGAGAAATAAAGATAAAACACTTACTAGTATCTACTTAAACTATTTTTAGTTGTAAAGCAAACTTCTCACCACATGCTCCAGCAGACTACTGACCAAACTTTCAGGTCAGGAACCCCCGCAGAGTTCAATGTTTGTTTCCTTTTGTCCTCTCAGGTGCAGAGAATGAGGTGGCCAGGGAGAGAGAGGGGGATGCCTGTGCCTCCTTTTTATATTCTCAGTTCCTCTCTTGAAAAAATATTTCCAGCTGAGACCCAGGAGACAGTCTATGTGGAAAGATATTCCCTGATGGGCTTTCTCCCCTCCCCTCCCCTCCCCTCCCCCCCCACCTATTTGACTTTTCTTTGTTTTCCCTTCCTGCTTGATGACTCTGTTTACTGCTTAAATGAAAATTAAGGCAAGCACATAGTCCTTTGTTTAGGACAGATCTGTTTGCTGACTTCTGCTTGGGCAGGGCTGTGGGGTTTGGAACATGTGTTAACCATACAGGGGAAATTTAAAACTTCACATAGAGTGTTGACACATTTTTGTCAGGACAATACTGACCAGCAAATTATGAGTTTTCAAATGATCCCTTACAAGGCATACTTTGTACAAAGATTATTACAGTAGTGTGGAGGGTGTGCATACAGGGGTGTATTCTGTCACAGTATGTCATGAAATTTAAGTGAATAGTACAATTTTTTTTTTCAAGGTGTTGAAAAGGACTGTAGAGGGATAGGAGGCAAAGGAGCCATCACATTATCATAATCTGAATTTCTTCCAGTTTGGGAGAGGCTGAAATCAAATATCTTAAATGTATTACTTAATAATTGTTTGGCTAAATTAACGGTAGGAACTGGGGAGGTTTCCAAGTGTGTGCCGGTTGGTGTTGAAAATGAAAGTATGGTGAGGCCGCAAACCTTTAAAATCATATAGTGGAAACCCTGAATTTATAAATGAGGTCTAGGGTTGCCACATTAATTCTCTTGGTGTAGCAGATAGAGAACTGAACTGGGAGAACTGGTCTCTATTCCCAACTCCGCCAGTGATCTGGGCAAGTAACTTCATTTCTCTGTGCCTGTTTCCCCTACCACCTTTGTCACTCTGTGAGTAGCCCCGTTGATTTTACACAGTGCCTAAAGTTAAATGGATTATTAAGACTTTGCAGGATCAGAGCCTAAATAAGCAAGTGACAAAGGGAGGCTGGGGAAACAGACACAGCGAAATGAAATGACTTCGCCAGGGCCATGCACCAGGTCAGCTCAGCAGATGCATGAGTCTTTGCAGGTGCAGCACTATACATTTTTAGAGATGGGGCCTGTCTTATTATGCATGTGTACTGGTTCTAGAACAATGCACCCTGATCTCTGTTGGGGCCTCTGGGATCTCTGTTGGGGCCTCTGGGTGCTATTAAATAACACTACCAATAATCACAACATAAAATTGTCATTCCATGGGAGCCACACACACATATCAAAGGTCAAAACTTGTCTGAGGTTGAAGCCTGGAATACAAGGTGAAGGGAAGACAAATGGCCACGTACACTGACAAAAGCCAGGAGCCAGCCTATGGCAAACTGTACTCAGTACATCTGGAAGAAGGTGTCCTTTCTTTTCCGAGGGTGTTATTTTCGTTTTCTTGCTAAAAATAACTCTCACAATCTATGCCTCTTCCGCTGGTGACTCTCCTTTGGTGCAAAGAAGGGGGTTTCACCAATGAGGAGGCTGACCCCTTTGTTTTCAGTCTCTTGTTGTGCACAGCTTTTGAAATATGCAAGTGTCTGGTTGCTTTCCCCACAACTCAGCGGAAAACATTAGTGCCACCAATCTCTGTGACAGAACAATGGGTGACAAACTGCCTTGTCATTTCAATCAAAGCCACCCGCACTTGTCATCTGATTTATCCAGGGTTAAACCGTTTATTATGCGCCAGCTCAGGCTGCTCAGGGTAGCTGTTTTTCTTAATCTCTTGTCATAAGTGTTGTTGGGTGGAGGTCGGAGTGAAAACTGCTGCTGGTTGAAATGACAGCTTCATTCTGACAACCAGGGATTCTGTTAAAAGAAAAAACAAATGGGGATAAAAATGCAGCGCATGCAACTTTGCAGGGTGGTGCCTTCTGTAGAAATACAGTTATTTAAAAGAAACTCTAGCACAGTTCTTGTTGCCTCCTCCTCCTCCTCCACCTTAACGCTCTCCTCATCTCCATCTCCCACCTGAAACTCCGTGTCTCCTTTTGGTGTGTTTGTGTGTATCTATGTGCGCTAAGAGACTTTATGCTTCAAATCCCTCTTCAGAATTCACCACTTTCCACCAGTTTACAGCGACTAATTTTTGCTCTGGCATCTACCTTCTTTACATAAATGCAAAAGGAAAAGACAAAGCAGAACCAAATGGTATAATCTGTCACCCATTGTTACAGTGATCACCCAAATGCATTTATCTTCCCATCTCTTCTGGTTTGTCATTTCTCAGTGTTTTAACTCTCTCTCTCCTTTCCTCTTTGCTTCTAGTGTGATCCAGTCCAGTGCTCCGACAACTGGGACTTGGGAGACCTCAATTTAATTCTAGGTTTCAGAGTAACAGCCGTGTTAGTCTGTATTCGCAAAAAGAAAAGGAGTACTTGTGGCACCTTAGAGACTAACCAATTTATCTGAGCATAAGCTTTCGTGAGCTACAGCTCACTTCATCGGATGCATACTGTGGAAAATACAGAAGATGTTTGTTTTTATACACACAAATCATGAAAAAATGGGTGTTTATCACTACAAAAGGTTTTCTCTCCCCTCACCCCACTTTCCTGCTGGTAATAGCTTATGTAAAGTGATCACTCTCCGTACAATGTGTATGATAATCAAAGTGGGCCATTTCCAGCACAAATCCAGGTTTTCTCCCCCCCCCTCCCCCCCCCCAAACAAACCCACTCTCCTGTTGGTATTAGCTTATCTAAAGTGATCACTCTCCTTACAAGGTGTATGATAATCAAGGTGGGCCATTTCCAGCACAAATCCAGGGTTTAACAAGAATGTCTGAGGAAGGTGGGGGGAGGGGGGTTTAGGAAAACAAGGAGAAATAGGTTACCTTGCATAATGACTTAGCCACTCCCAGTCTCTATTCAAGCCTAAGTTAATTGTATCCAATTTGCAAATGAATTCCAATTCAGCAGTTTCTTGCTGGAGTCTGGATTTGAAGTTTTTCTGTTGGAATATCGCAACTTTCATGTCTGTAATCGCGTGACCAGAGAGATTGAAGTGTTCTCTGACTGGTTTATGAATGTTATAATTCTTGACATCTGATTTGTGTCCATTTTATTCTTTTACGTAGAGACTGTCCAGTTTGACCAATGTACATGGCAGAGGGGCATTGCTGGCACATGATGGCATATATCACATTGGTAGATGTGCAGATGAACGAGCCTCTGATAGTGTGGCTGATGTTATTAGGCCCTGTGATGGTGTCCCCTGAATAGATATGTGGGCACAGTTGGCAACGGGCTTTGTTGCAAGGATAGGTTCCTGGGTTAGTGGTTCTGTTGTGTGGTATGTGGTATGTGGTTGCTGGTGAGTATTCGCTTCAGGTTGGGGGGCTGTCTGTAGGCAAGGACTGGCCTGTCTCCCAAGATTTGTGAGAGTGTTGGGTCATCCTTCAGGATAGGTTGTAGATCCTTGATAATGCGTTGGAGGGGTTTTAGTTGGGGGCTGAAGGTGACAGCTAGTGGCGTTCTGTTATTTTCTTTGTTAGGCCTGTCCTGTAGTAGGTGACTTCTGGGAACTCTTCTGGCTCTATCAATCTGTTTCTTCACTTCCGCAGGTGGGTATTGTAGTTGTAAGAATGCTTGATAGAGGTCTTGTAGGTGTTTGTCTCTGTCTGAGGGGTTGGAGCAAATGCGGTTGTATCGCAGAGCTTGGCTGTAGACAATGGATTGTGTGGTGTGGTCAGGGTGAAAGCTGGAGGCACGTAGGTAGGAATAGCGGTCAGTAGGTTTCCGGTATAGGGTGGTGTTTATGTGACCATCGTTTATTAGCACTGTAGTGTCCAGGGAGTGGATCTCTTGTGTGGACTGGACCAGGCTGAGGTTGATGGTGGGATGGAAATTGTTGAAATCATGGTGGAATTCCTCAAGAGCTTCTTTTCCATGGGTCCAGATGATGAAGATGTCATCAATATAGCGCAAGTAGAGTAGGGGCGTTAGGGGACGAGAGCTGAGGAAGCGTTGTTCTAAGTCAGTCATAAAAATGTTGGCATACTGTGGGGCCATGCAGGTACCCATAGCAGTGCTGCTGATTTGAAGGTATACATTGTCCCCAAATGTAAAATAGTTATGGGTAAGGACAAAGTCACAAAGTTCAGCCACCAGGTTAGCCGTGACATCACTTGGCCCCCACCTGCTGTGTGACCCTGGGCAAATCACTTCGCTCCTCACTATTTTGGTTTCCTCACCTGTAAAAAGATATTTCTGTGCTTGGTTTGGGTCACAGCTGAGAGTGCCAAATTCTGGGCAGACTGTAGGAAACAGGGCAGACACACCCCAAAACAAAAGTGAGCTCCTGTGTCACTACACTAGTTAAAAAGGAGCTAAAATAGCCCCCATAGACAATCCAGCCCCTATCACCACCCACACAATTGGACTTTTGTGATGTAAGGTTATTAAAACCAAAAGCACCACATATAAGGTTTTTCCAGTTCCAGAGAACCAGCCAAACATCCCAGGTCAACATACAGTTCAGATCTTACCCAAAAATCATGCAGGTGGTCAATTCCTTTAGTAAACTAAAGAGTTATTAATTGGTTCAAGGAATCCTATACATCACAGTTGATTTCAGAGTCTGTAGGTCAGGATACAGCTGTGATGGTAATTCTGCTAGCTTTCAATAAGTCTCTCTGGATCACCCAAGAATCGGGTGAAGATTGGGGGTCATCAGTCCTTTGCTCAAAGCTTCCCTTTGTTAGAAATCATGGTCCGGAGATGTGGAGCAGGAATGAAGACCAAGAATGATGTCACAGTCTGCAATTTATACCACTTACTCCAGGTGCATGGAAAGTTACTGGCACAAACATGGAGTCATTGGTCACGTGCCTTGCTGAGTCATGAGGCATTCATTGGCTATGTGCTGCCAGAAGAGACCTCGGGAGGGGTCCCTGGAAGAGCTGATTATCCTTAATGGGCCACCAAGCAGGCAGGCTAGCTCTGATGTAAATCTGTTTTGGGGTGTTACCCAGAAAGGCAACAGGTTTCTGTTACTAACACATAGCAACGTTCCATATCTTCATATATATTGATGATTCCTGAATATAACCAGGCTGGTCATACTTAGCTGACTAAAACTTTTCCAATGATGCCTTACATAACATATTTTGTACAAGATTTATTGCAATGGGGGTAATACATCAGTGTTGATACATTAGTGTAAACATTGTCACCTTTCTTTAGTACAGCTTCATTTTGTGAAGTACGTGGACAACTATGACTGAAAAGCGCTAAGTGAGGAAAAGTCAGGCATGTGGATGGTACCGTATAAATTACGAAAAGAGGAGCCATGGCCAGGTCAATTCAGGGTAATTGCTTCAGAGAAGGCGTGATAGAAGAAAATAAATTGTTTAGATGTTTATTTTTAAAAATATATACACTTTTTTGCATAGTATTTTTCTTGCAAGAGTATCACAAAATGCAGTACAGATTCAATAACAAAGTTACAGAATGAAATAACAGAATTAATAACAGACATACAGAATTACATAGTACAGCTATACATGGCATAGCTATAGAGTACCAGAGGGAGAAGGGAACTATTTAAATAATCTGTTTTTCCAAGCCACAGGAAACAAATTGCTGCAATTCAGTTATTCAGAATAAATACCCTCACAGCAGACTCTTTGATTGCATAAAGTGTACTACAGGTGAAGATTTAGCTTTGTATGATTGTGTTTTGGCAGTATGCTCATGATCATGTCATGTGGTATGTACAGTGAGAGTTTATACAGAAAATCACTTATGTGGGGGAAATACTGCCTGCTAACTTGTTTCCATTAGACAACTTCTAACCTTCCAGGGACCCAGCATTTTAAAAAAAAACCTGCTACAAAAAGTTTCCTTATTTCCATTCTCAAATACTCTGGCTAAAGGGCCGTGATCTGTAAGAGAATAGGTTTGAGGTTTAATATCTCAGGACCCTGCACACTAGCAATGGGAGTTCAACCTATATATAGACCATTGTAAAAGCTGCCCATTGGAATATACAGCACTTAGTGTAGGTCCTTGTGATACTAGTTCACAAAACCATGGCTTCATTCTATATAGAAGAGCTATTTATGGGTAACTTTTTTGAGACTTCAGAAGCTGTATTGTATAAAAGGTGCCTCTCTTTATAGACAGGGATGTGGGAAACAGTCAATAATTTTTAAAAGCTTTGTAAAATAGTTTCTCTGTAACATACGTGCCTTGTACCGAAGACATGATGGTGTGTGGGTAGGGTGACCAGATAGCAAGTGTAAAAAATCGGGACAGGGAATGGGGGGTAATAGGTTCCTATATAAGAAAAAGCCCCCAAAATTGGGACTGTCCCTATAAAATCGGGACATCTGGTCACCCTATGTGTGGGGGATACAAAAGTTTTAGTGACAATCACTTGGGAGTAGCTGCCCAGCTCACTTTTGGCTTCACCACTCCTGAGTAATGCACCTACCCCAAATCTTTACACCACATCATATGTACTCTCTCTGTATCCATTATGCACAGGTGCTACTGTGAGTAGGTGTGCATGTAGGGCCCTCAAATCGTGGAGGAGTGGGACAAAGCTGGACTATGAAGAGAGTGTTGGCTCCATTCAGGGGCCCAGCAACAAAGTGGGCTCCAGAGTAGTCGGGAGAGCGAAAGAGGAGCCAAGTAAGAGGTTGTGGCTTGGAGAAGGCTGCAGTTTTACTCCCCTTAGCCATAGAAGGGGTTGTGGGGGCTACAGCTGAATGACTTGAAAGATGCAATGCATGGCTACAATAGCCCTTTTCCATCCTATGGGCGCTAATTTGACCCCCTTCTTGGTTGTCTCAGCATCACAAGGCCAATGACCGAATGGACCGTGGAGACTGATTTGTGCTTTCATCCCTAGATGTGGGTCCACCATGGCAGGTTTGAGCCCTATCGATGAGGTGGTGTGAAAAAGATTCTGAATCTGTCCCATGGCTCAGTAGGGGATTCAGTCTTCAGGACTGTCAGTGCAGAACCCTCCACCAGCACTGATTTTCACACTGAAAAAAATAGAAAAAGAGTGTGAGGAGGAAAACAAATGGGTAAGCTTGGAGTGTCCTCCTCGCCAAAAACTCAAAAGCTAATAACAAAATGTTTAAGTACATCAGAAGGAGGAAGCCTGCTAAACAACCAGTGGGGCCCCTGGACATCGAGATACAAAAGGAGCACTTAAAGAGGATAAAGTCATTGCGGAGAAACTAAATGAATTCTTTGCTTCAGTCTTCACTGCTGAGGATGTTAGGGAGATTCCCAAACCTGAGCCATCTTTTGTAGGTGACCAATCTGAGGAATTGTCAGAGATTGAAGTGTCACTAGAGGAGGTTTTGGAATTAATGGAGAAACTTAACAGTAACAAGTCACCGGGACCAGATGGCATTCACCCAAGAGTTCTGAAAGAATTCAAATGTGAAATTGCAGAACTATTAACTATGGTTTATACCCTGTCCTTTAAATCAGCTACTGTACCCAAAGACTGGAAGATAGCTAATGTAATGCCAATATTTAAGAAGGGCTCTGGAGGTGATCCTGGCAATTACAGACTGGTAAGTCTAACGTCAGTACGGGGCAAATTAGTTGAAACAATAGTAAAGAATAAAATTGTCAGACACATAGAAGAACATAAATTGTTGGGCAAAAGTCAACATGGTTTCTGTAAAGGGAGATCATGTTTTACTAATCTATTAGAGCTCTTTGAGGGGGTCAACAAGCATGTGGACAAGGGGGATCCAGTGGACATAGTGTACTTAGATTTCCAGAAAGCCTTTGACAAGGTCCCTCACCAAAGGCTTGTACGTAAATTAAGTTTTCATGGGATAAAAGGGAAGATCCTTTCATGGACTGAGAACTGGTGAAAAGACAGGGAACAAAGGGTAGGAATAAATGGTAAATTTTCAGAATGGAGAGGGGTAACTAGTGGTGTTCCCAAGGGTCAGTCCTAGGACCAATCCTATTCAACTTATTCATAAATGATCTGGAGAAAGGGGTAAACAGTGAGGTGGCAAAGTTTGCAGACGATACTAAACTGCTCAAGATAGTTAAGACCAAAGCAGACTGTGAAGAACTTCAAAAAGATCTCACAAAACGAAGTGATTGGGCAACAAAATGGCAAATGAAATTTACTGTAGATAAATGTAAAGTAATGCACATTGGAAAAAATAACCCCAACTATATATACAATACGATGGGGGCTAATTTAGCTACAACTAATCAGGAGAAAGATCGTGGAGTCATTGTGGATAGTTCTCTGAAGATGTCCACGCAGTGTGCAGCAGCAGTCAAAAAAGCAAACGGGATGTTAGGAATTATTAAAAAAGGGATAGAGAATAAGATGGAGAATATCTTATAGTCCTTATATAAATCCATGGTATGCCCACATCTTGAATACTGTGTACAGATCTGGTCCCCTATCTCAAAAAAGATATACTGGCTTTAGAAAAGGTTCAGAAAAGGGCAACTAAAATGATTAGGGGTTTGGAACGGGTCCCATATGAGGAGAGATAAAAGAGACTAGGACTTTTCAGCTTGCAAAAGAGGAGACTAAGGGGGGATATGATAGAGGTCTATAAAATCATGAGTGGTGTGGAGAAAGTGAATAAGGAAAAGTTATTTACTTGTTCCCATAATATAAGAACTAGGGGCCACCAAATGAAATTAATGGGCAGCAGGTTTAAAACAAATAAAAGGAAGTTCGTCTTCACTCAGCGCACAGTCAACCTGTGGCACTCCTAGCCTGAGGAGGTTGTGAAGGCTAGGACTATAACAGGGTTTAAAAGAGAACTGGATAAATTCATGGAGGTTAAGTCCATTAATGGCTATTAACCAGGATGGGTAAGGAATGGTGTCCCTAGCCTCTGTTTGTCAGAGGGTGGAGATGGATGGCAGGAGAGAGATCACTTGATCACTACCTGTGAGGTTCACACCCTCTGGGGCATCTGGCATTGGCCACTGTCGGTAGACAGGATACTGGGCTGGATGGACCTTTGGTCTGACCCAGTATGGCCATTTTTATGTTTTCCTTCCTGCAAATAAATGGGGGGAAGCAGCTGTGACGGGAGCATAGCAAAGATTACATGGTATTTAAAGGGAGACATGGAAAGTTACTGTGGGTGCTGCCAGACAAATACTAGGTAGTTTGTAAGGTGCTAGCATGTGAAACTCTTGGCCTGATCCTGTGAGGTGCTGAGCACCTACAGCTCCCACTGAAATCCATAAGAAGAGTAGAAGATTAGCAGCTCTCAAAAGCAGGCTCTCCAAGATCAGAGACAGTGCTTTGGTCATTCATGTTCCATTTTCAGCTTGATGTAATTAATGCTTATCTTACGAAGGGAAACTGAAGAGCTTTTCTGTGGGGGTGGGTGGGTGGGCTGGTGGGAGAGAGATGAAAAGAGTGAGAGAGGGAGAAAGGAGAAAAGATCATGAATAAGGTTGGAAGGAGAAATTATGCTGTAAAAGGTTAAACTTCTTGTGGAGGCAACCAAGATGGGAACAAAAGGGAAGGCATCAGTTAGTGGATCAGAGGATAAGAAGCAAAGTACTAGATTAAGGGGGAGAATTGAAGACATGATGGTCTGGTAACTTACCTTCATGTTGTCCCCTTCATGTTAGAAATGATCTGTGGAAGCCAGGCTGTGATTCAGGGGAAAAAATGCAAATCAAATATCACTTTAATCGTGACCTCTGAGGCAATGATAGAATTGCTCTTCCCAAATCTTTGTTGCCAGCAATGAGAGTCAGCACAAAATCCCAATGAAAGCTTTGAAATCCTCTAGTATTTAGCAAATATGGTCACTACTGGCTGAATTTCTCAAAGCTTGGGCGTTTTTTCTGTTCAACTATGCTTATCCAGCCTTAATCTGGACTATCCAGGTTTATGGTGGATGTGCACCAGGCCTGAGCTTTCTCTTTTCTAACACATCCCATCCTCAAACGCCCCAGCCATCCCTAGATTAATCTTCAATAGTTTTCACTTATTTGACCATGACTGACTCTCTGATTGGGGGTGGCTTGGTGGCCCACACCACAAGTGAGGTGTCCCCTGGTGGGAAGCCTTCTTTTCAGGCAGTCCCTTGGATGGCAGTTCTTCCTCACCTACTTGTTTTTAAAGGCTTCTTCCACCACCCCCCTTCTGACCTTTCCTGGGGAAGCCAGGCTCAGGAACTTGCACAGAGGCCAATTTATCTTTGTTTTTATTTAATTTAAAAAAAAAAGTGTGTGTGTGTGTGTGTGTGTTGGGGGGGGGGGGGGGGGGAATAGCAGCACTCTGCGGCTTCCCTGCAATTTATGCCCCAGACTGTATTGTGCAGTTGTAAATGAGTTAGCTCACGAGATCACCTTGCCCCTCCTCACAGGAATTGCTAACATCACGGAGGGAGATTAAGAAGAGGGCTGTCAGTTAAACTTCTCTGAATTTCAAAAAAGTTTTGGCCCAGTTCTAGGGGTAGCTGAAGAATCACTGTTGTGGGGATTATTTTTTTTTTATTTTAATTGAACCAGTTCATTTGTCCGTACTATTATTGTGTCTCACATCTGCTGCTGCATTTAATGCAGTGTTGAGGCACTCGGATCAGTGCATGTCATCTGACATGTCAGAACCCTCCTTCAAATGTCTTGAATGTGTTCTCTAGTTGTAGGATGTATTGTACTTTTTGTTTTGTTTTGCCCTTTTTTTACACTGAGGGAATGAATGGCAAAAGTGCTTAATCTTAATGCAACGTTTTGGCTGCAGCACCAGCTCAAAGCTGTTTCCCCCAACAGCAACTATAATCAAACGTATTGCACATTCAGTTACTTCTAATGTATTTTAATTAACATCATATAAAATGCAGCTTAGGTTAATTAAGAATGAAATACCCTTCTCAGCATCATCTATAACACAGCTACTGGAAACATGCAGAAATATCAGGGGTACATGTAGGGTCTGAGCCTGCTCCTGGAGCTTGCCTTTGGCTTCCTTAGGAGCAAGACTGGGCCTTGAGAGAATTCATGAAGACTGATGACCGCTCTGGTGTTATGGTGTTGTGTACTATGAGCTCAGAAGGTGCATGGCTTTCCAGAGAACTGTACTGAGACATTGCTCTTGACAGAAAGCTGCTGATGCGGTTTCCCTGCTTGCTTACAGGGCAAAAGGACCCTAGGGGTGCGAATGGCGAATTACATATCGCTACGCAGGCTAGAATCTCCTTAACACGCTCGCCGCATCCGTGTTGCCAGCTCACATGATTTTTATTATGGTATTTGTGGCATTTCACATTTTACTTAGAGCCCTGCTCCTGGAGACTGTTGATCTACAGGAGAATTTCAGCTTTTTTATTTATTTATTTTAAAGCTTTCATCGTTGCGGAGCAAAGACTGAAAACATGACCTAGGACTAGAACCCTAATTTTTTTTTTATCATGATATCTCGTTGTTTGCAGTGTTATTCACAGGATATTAGAGAGAGAAGGTAGATGAGGTAATATCTTTTATTAGTCCATCTTTTGCTGGTGAGAGAGACAAGCGTTTGAGCCACACAGAGCTCTTCTTCAGGTCGTATGTTTCCCAGAGCTGAAGAAGAGCTCTATGTAAAGCTGGTGTCTCTCGCCAACAGAAGTTGGTCCAATAAAAAATATTACCTCACCCACTGTCTGTCTAGGATCTCATGACTTTTGAACTTTAGAGTTAGTAATACTTTGGCTATGATGATCTGCTTTGGTTCATATCCCGAACAGCTGGGCACTATTTGTGTGCTCTGCTAAGCAGCAATCATATCCTATCTTACCCCTCCAAACACTGACTGCACTTTTGTGGTGTGTGTGTGTGTGTGTGATGTGATTCCAGTTTGTGTAAATGGCTGAGAGTTCCTTTGGCATGTATTGGAAGTTCATTAATTAATGATTATTCCATCATGTATTCTCTGCTCTCACCTTAATACACACTGCTCTAAAACTTCAAAAGATCATTCCTGTGTCTGGGCAGCTGTGCTGACTAATAGGAAAGCCTGGTGTTTGCGGTGGCGCAGTGTATACTGACTGACAGGTCAGACTGAAATGGTGGAAAGCCTCGGTGACTGCAGATGATCAGTCAACAACTTGAGTTGTCATAGCATCAGCAAGTTCTGCACAGACCTCCGCAATGGAACATATGTAGCTAAGCCATTGAGATTAAAAACAAACAGGAAAAAAACCCCACGTATGGCCAGAAAGACAATGACTTCTGTGAACCATTGTGCGTGCATGTGATGCTGGCTCCCGGGGGTCTGTTACTGCCTTTTATTGTAAATTGTAGCAGCATGCCGCTGAGTCGGCTCTTGCCAAGCAATGTAAGCCACAGACTGCTGCCCTTAAAGGTCAGAGCTCAGCAATATGCCAAGCCTGAACTCTGACAGGATGCCTTTATATATCATCTGTTAAATACTGACAGCGTGCTCAGTGCTGTATAAGATGCAAAGGTGAAGGCAGTCCCTGCCCCAAAGAAAGTAACCTGCTAACTAAGGTGGAGCGATTTTTTTTTAAATCAGTGATTTTTAAATAACTGAATTTACTTCAATTTAGACTTTGTAAAACTAATCTGAAAATTGTGCTATTGCAACTCTAGATTAAAATTTATAATGAACTGATTTACAAATGCTGTTTTTGTTTTAAATGGAATTACAGTTAGGGCATCTTATTTGAATCTTATAAAACTGCTATAGGCAACACCCTCTCCCTAACCCACCAAAATATTGAAAATTTAAGACTGATCGTTCAAACACTTGCACAGGTATGGAAATTCATTCTCACACAGTCTCATGGATTTCAGGTATTCATGTGCTTACAGCTAAAGGCTAAACATGTGCATAAGAATTTGCAGTATCAGAGGCTAAGTTTCAAAATAAAACTTCAATGTTAACAAAAAACGTAATTTAGATGTTCAATAAATTAAAAAGTTCACAGTAAGTCTGTTCACACATGCCTAAAGTTATGCAATAAAACCCATATTTAGGCACCGAGAGATGTGATTTTTTTTTTTTTTTAAGCACCAAAGTTATTTAGGAGCACAAGTCCAAGTGACTTCAAACTGCAAACTCCTATGGAAGATTATAGCCTGGTCAAAGCACTTCAGCTTTCTTGACTTCTGGAAATTTGGATTTATTGGAAGATGGGTGGTGGCGGCAAATATTTGGTTATCAGTTTGGAGTTTGTTGTATTATTGCAACAAGGAAGTTGTCTCTTTCAGCACAGATGAGCATTTCACGTGTGAAACTTCTTAGAATTTCAGATGTTATAGATATTTTCTCTAACAGTTAAAAAACTAATTAATTACAGACACAAATACAAAACAAATCCTATTAGTGATTTAAAACTATAAAATTGAAAGAAAGTGAAGAACTAGCAACATGTAAATAAAAATCAATTTAAAAAATCATGCTTTAAATAAAATTAAGTGACTTCTATCCATCCTGCTGTTAACAACATTCAGGGCTTAACAACACGCGCTACCACTTATGTAAGTATAACTTACGTTGCTCAGGGGTGTGAATGAGCCAGCTCCCTGAGTGACATGAGTTACACCGACCTAAGCGCTGGTGGACAGTGCTGTTAGCTGGAGAAGCTCTCCCGGCCGACATAGTTACTGCCTTTCGTGGAGGTGGCTTTATTATGCCGATGGGAGAGCTCTCTCCTGCAAGCGTACAGCGTCTTCACCAGATGTACTACCGCAGCACGGCTGCTTCACCGCTGTAGCACATCTAGTCTAGACTAGCCCACAGTCCCTATTTTTAAAGTGCTTTACAAACATTAACTATGTGTGTGTGTGCAGTCCGTCAGTTTGACGATGACATTTTCATGCATCTCTTTTTGTGGGTTCTGGAGTGACTCTGAAGTCCAAAGCGTGATGCACATGCTCATGAGTAGATTGGGCAGACAAAGTCATCGGTGAGCATCTTGGTATCTATAGCAGTAGTATGATGCTTTTCCCTTGCAGCTAACAATCAATTATTTCTGTCCTCTTCAAAGGCTTGGAAAGCTCTGAGTGTTGTGTGTTGCCATGCTGATGTATTTAACGCAGCCTTCTCAAGATCATTCGGTTCCATTGCACCAAAGAGTATACCGTTCTTGATGCTGTCCTTGTAGCACTTTCTGGGGCGGCCTTGATTCCGATGTCCTTGTGCCAATTCTCCACAGAAAATTTTTCTGGGGAGTCAATAGTCAGGCATCCTAATGCCGTGTCCAACCCAGCGTAGTTAGGCTTTTAGCCACATGGCCTTGATACTTATGGCATTTGACTTTTGGAGAACCTCCAGGTTGGTAATTTTGTCCTGCCAGCAGATTCCCAAAATGGTTCGCAGAGACCGCATATGGAAGGCCTCTAGTTGCAGATCAAACATTAACTAACTATTCCTGATATTGTAAATTTAGTTATTTTTGTTTTCTGTGCGATGCAACTTTTAAAATTCTAAGGGGTGTAGCGTCTGCAGAGGTGGCGGCTATTTTGTGATGCCGTTAATGCATTATATGAGAAAAGAGATAAATTTCACTCTCCCAGAGAGACCTTGCTTTTTAGTTTGTTTATTCTCTTATAGTCACCTTGATTGACAGTTCTGACAACTTGGGGAATCTGTCAATGTATAAGTCATGAATTCTGGTTGATATAATGAAGCTGCTATTTTGAAACTGCAATATCATGGAATTTCTCTGTGTATGTGGAATCCACCATTTGCTGATGGATGGGGGAGGCTGTAGCACATCACTGCCAGGCCAGGGACAATGAAGGGGTGTTACCTTTAATGACTATGCTCGGACTGAACAATGGGTGTGCTGAGGAGGGTACCTGAGTGGGGAAACCAGTTCGACTAAGTTTCTCTTCGGGGGGGCTGGTGGAATAAGAGTGGAAAATGGCCAGCAACATAACAAAGACCCCAAGTGTTGGTAGGGAGACAAACTTGGGGGACTTGCAGAACAGGAGACAGGAAGCCTGGGGCAAGAGAGGGGAAAAGATGGATAGCAAGATGGGTCTAGCTTTAATTGTGGGACTAATCAGGGTCAAGGAAATCTAACCAATCTAGAGAAGCTCTTTGATTCTGAAGACAAGCCATGGGTTGTAGGGGAAGGATCCTGGGCACCCCAGAGAACTTGGCTCCAGCCCAAAGTTCTCTCCAGTGGTAAGGAACTGGAGACCTGGTAGTGTGTATAGGTGTGTTGTTTTGTATAGATCTGTGTATTGCTTGTGCTATTCAGTAAAGAGCAGTGGTGTTCGGAATCCCCCATGCTGAGTCTGTTTGTCTGGCTCTATTTTGTTTCACCTGTCATGTGCCCTTGAAGAGTTAAACTATAAATCCAGGGTGCCCCTCTGGCTGGAGGTCTGGGAGAAGGTGTGCTTAAGTTAAAGGACAGTGAGGGGTCAGAACCAGTCCCAGGGGCTAGGCCATTTGAGTGCAGGGTCTCAGCTCTTGGGAGAGGGTGCTAGAGAGGGTCGGCACCTCCAGAGCATGCCTAGAGAGCACAGCGAGGGGTGGTGTCTGCACTTTGTTCAGATTTGAGGCTTAAAGAGCACACAGGCAGAACCCAATGAGAGAGGCTGGCAGCACAACAGTTTGGGGAGCCTCCAGCCAGAGAGGGAACGCTACCAGGGCTGTATGTGACAGAAGTACAGGGCTTCTGTGGCTGCAGTGATCTGTCTTAACAAGTGCACAGAAGCTAAGAGCAACAGAAATAAACAGTTTGGAGGCTAATTGTGGATGTGGGAATAATGGCTGAGTTTAATAAAATCATAATTGAACTGAATATATTGGAGAAGAGGACAATAAACCTGGGCTTTTGCAAAATCCCACCCCAAACTCATCTGTAGGCTACTGAGTGATAACATGCTGCTAAAAGAAATGCCAGGTTAGAAGGTTTGCACTGCAAGAACAACTTGCTGGCTCTACTCCACTCTCATGATTTCATCCCACGTCTCTCAGTATTGGGGTTTTTTATTCTTAAAGCCCTGGCTCCTGGAGTCATTACCTGAGTACCTGGAGATTACCTGAGAATCTGGTGTATCGTTTTCAAAAAAGTAAGTTTCTAGCCCTCATGCCTATGAGACAAAAAGCTTGAAAACATGAACCCTAAAGACTCAAGCCAGGAAGCAAATGAAAAAAACCCCAATTTAAAAAACAAACAAACCAACAACATGATTTTAGGTGGCCTGAGTCCAGCTTGTTTGAATACCTGGAGCTGACAATACTGGATGATGCTCAAAGGGCATGCCATTATTTGTAACATCTCCTCCTCCACATTAACCTTTCCATGGGTGTTGCACATTCCACCCTGGGGTACTGCAGCAAGCCTGTGGGGTTAGTGACATATGGCTGGGTTACCCCCAGCTGGTGACTGTGAGGAGCATAATAAAGGCGGCTTCTACCCTGTATGTGTCTCTGTCTGCAACAAAGTGCAGGTTGGTTAAACTCTGCCAACTGGATCTGGGTCAAAAACACTAGCTCGCCCAACCTCACCAGTGCTCCTAAGGCTTTTGGTTAGTGATCCATTGGCAGCTTGTGCCGTGCTGTGATAAGCAGTACGTCTTGGCAGCTCGCGTGTGCCCTAGGGACGCTTCCTGAATAGGAGGCAGAACTTGGTCACTGAACGAGCTCTGGCCAAAGCAGAGCAGCAAATGGCATGTGAACGTAATGGTCTAACTTTCCTCCATTCTCTTTCCGTGCTTCCCTATTTTCCTCCTCCCATCCTTAAATACTGTCAGCTGAATTAAAAATAAAAAAATGAGTTTGCTGCTCTGCAGTAATCGCTATGCCTCAGACTGGAAATGAGGTGATGGTAAATGTTCAGTTTTTAATAGAACCTTCTGTATCCCTTATCCTCCTTTTCATAATCCCACCTGCCCTCTTTTCCCCCCACCCCGCTTTTATCCTGTTCTTTTTCACCCTCCTATAACTCCCTCTGACCCTCTTCGTCTAAGCAGTGAGACCAGTCTAACTGAGAGTGATGTGGCAGGAAAGCTGGGCTGTGTTGATGATTAGGTGCTTTCATGCCGGCGACAGGCACTCTTTTCCAACCCAGCGTAGAAGGGAGAACCTGGTAAGGGACCCTGCAGAGAAAATCACGTAGGAGGTCTTAGCACTGCACTAACTGCAAGAACAATTACAAAGGTGATGTGACTTTCTCTGTGCTGTGGCTTCAATGTTCCTTCCTGCTGGGGTAAGGCAGGGGGTTCTCTATCAGAAAAGGAAAGCCAGGCTTGTTACTGAAATGGTCTTGTTGTCACACTGGCGCGTGTGTGTGTGTGTGTGTGTGTGTGAGAGAGAGAGACAGACAGACAGACAGTGGGCCAGATTCATGCCTGTTGAAGTCAGTGTTGTTACACTAGCGATTTGTTTGCCCCAGTGAGTTGCATTCTGTGCTGTTGAACACAGTGAACCTGGGAAGGAGAATTTGTGCAGATTGGGGTGAGGGGAGAAGTGAGGAGAAGAGGGGTATGTGTGAGCGAGCATTCACACTCTGTGGTCTTCAAGGAGAAAGTAGTAATGGCTGAACCCTAAAGGCTTGGGGGGTTGGTTAGACTCTGAGAAACACCTAACAATCTTTCTGAATTCTATGGTTCTGAAAAATCTCTCCAGACTTCCTACTGGCAACATGATGACAATGGCATTTCTGCCTGTCTCTGCTGGTCCCAAAAGCAGGACACACAGAGGCTACATTAAAAATGGGAAGTAATGGGGAAGGGAGAAAATGAGCAGAATATTTTTGAACTACAGATGTTCAGCGAAGGCTTGATATAGCCTTACTTCATTCTGACTGGTTCTCCAGTCTCTCAGGATGGGATGACAAGGTTTGGATTAAATAAGAACCCACTGAACTTTTGTCCAAAGTGAACTCTTTCTGAAGTTTGAAAAAGTTCACTCAACTTTTGTTGCAATGCACTTCTACTCGCAAACTAACTCTAGAAGCCCTAAAATATTATGGGAATAAAACATGTCTTGTATTTCCCACTTGACTAAAATTGGGAAATACCAGAATTCTTGCAAGAAAGTGTGATCTCATGAGGTCTCCTGACTAAGCTATCAGGATATGAATCTGAACTTTCAGATGCTTATTCAAACAATGTCTGAACGGTGGTGCATATAGCTATGTAATTGGAAAACGATGTTTTTCTGTCCTGCATCTTTAAATTTCCAAGAGTCTGCGACTTTGCAGAGGCAGTGGCTGTTGTGTGAGGCAGAGCTGATGCAGCATGTTACAAAGTGCACAAACAGTGCTCTCTCCTGCTCTCTGTCGTGGAAACTTTACTTGTTGTTTTTCCCTAAATCTACAATAGAAGTCATTCTGACTGAAAGCACGTGATTGCTCTTTAGATATGGAAAAAACATCGCATAAACTTTCGGAACGTCCCTGATCGCTATTGTGTGTATGTGAGGAGAAGATAGCCTGTGTACCAGTAATCAGACTGAACTGATGTGAAATTGTATAGTTTCAATTTCCTTCTGGCTGCTTCATTTCTCCTCAGCTCTGGTATCCTGGCCAAATTCCCACAAAGGTAACTAACTATCTTCTGCCTCCCTAAGTGAACCCAGCAGCTGCAAATGATACAAAATTCTTCACTTCCTGTTCCAAACTGAACAAGCACCCAGTGCTGGCCAGTTTTGCTTTGTGTAGTTAGGCAGCTGTGATGATCCACTCCAGAAATGGCTGTGTAACTCACACTGTATGAGTGTGGTTTTCTGTTTCTCGCTAATAGCTGGACCACACTGAGGTTTGAGTGTTTTTAGCTCAGGCTGGTGTGTAAGGGGCAGCAGATGCCGCTTCTGGAGTTGTAAAGGAGCCAGATGTGTCACAGGAATTCCAGGTCCAGCTGCCAGCCCCTCTGTGAAATATACCTTGCTCTGTGTTCCCCTTTGGCAGTACAGACTCATAGAAATGTAGGGGTAGAAGGAACATCCAGGTCATCTGGCCCATTCCATGCTGAGGCAGGATTAAGAATAGCGGCTCTGTGACTATATTTATGTTAGTCAGGAGACTGTACTCTTTCTTCTCTCCCCCAGAAAGTGAGAAGCCATAGATCAGAAGTTACTGCTGCTTCTTGCAACATTAACTTCCACGGGGGAATCTGTCAGATATTACATGGCTTTCCTGGGGACATATGCTGCACCCAGACAGCTCACTTTGAAATCCGCAAAGCCCCAAATGCACAGTATTCATAGGAGGAGGATGTTGATGACTGAGATGCAAGAAAAACCATGTGAATTTGGCCATGCGTTAATGGAACTCTTGGTTATATTATCTCATACTTTATAAAAGGACCGGAGCACTAAAAACCACCCAAATAACATTTTGGCCTAAATAAAGGCCCATTCTATATTTAGTTTTTTCTGAGGTAACAATTTCTAGCTCAGGTATTGCAGCTCTCAGCTACTTTGTGTCCTTCCTCAGATAAGCTTGGTGTTGTCTGTCTTTGCTAACAAACTTCTCAGATGTGTGTTTGCTAGGGCGGGTAGGTTGGGGGGGTAGATTAACATCTGTCTTTAAGGAAAGCGTAGTGACTCACTTTGAGGTTTCAGAGTTGCTAGGGGGGTGCTAGTGGGGGGACAATGAGCATGTGTCACATCTTATATACTGCTGCAGGGAACTAAATTAAAAGGACCTGGTGGTTACGGACATTGTGATTTTTGTGGTTGGTTGCTACAGAAGCTCACAGTTTTCTGTCTGCCAGCAATGGGAATAAATCTCAGAGGTCAGAGCTGTTGGTTTCACCAACGGGATTGAGAACCATCTTTGCAACTGGGTTGCAGAAGTGTCATGAATGATCTCATGAATCAGCTGGCCTTGAGTGAGAAAGAAAGAAGAAAGGCTGAAAAAATGGATCAGGAAAGTTCTTGACCTTACTGGCATTTAAAATATTCCTGTCTTTGGTCCCCTTTCTTCCTTCCAATTTCATTCAGGGTGGCTCTGTGAAAGAAGGCAGTTTGTGCCACAAGAGCAAAGTGGAGTACAGCTGGAAATGGGTTCGGAGAGCCTTAGAGAGCTCCTGGAGCCAAGGGTACTCTGCTGGTTGCACTGCGGGCCTGGTGGGGAGTATTAGCATGCAATCTGTGGAGAAGCCATTTCCTGAAGGCATTCATGAAAAGCAGGGTTATATTGACACTACCTTAAGGGGGCATGCTAGGAAGAGTTTCCCTCAATTGGAAATGAGGGAGAATTTTCCAAAGCTGGATTGGCGCGTAGTAGCAGGCCACTGAGGTGCAATGCCAAACTGGCATCATTTTACCACCTTCAGGAATTCCAGCACTCATGGAATCAGAGTTCAGGGTCAATTTAACAGAAGGACAATGGGCAGGGTATAGCTAGAGATAACACCTGACCTTGTTGCCTCTGTGGCTGCTGGCAGGTACACACTCCATGTGTCATAGCATGCAACTTTTAATCCCTGGGAGCAAGCTTTCTCATGGTAGGCAGGCAGAGGTGTGTGTGTTCATGTTCTTCCTTCGGTTTATTAAGCACACTGTTAGATCTTTCTAATAGTGCCTGCCATGTTAGTGATCCTCTTTGTGATGGTGTATGAGTATATGAACCTTGGGAAAGTATGGGCATAATGCAGATGAGACAACGTATCAGCTGGTGTTCATGAACACTTCCAGTTGGTAGCTGTGTGCCAGCATAGCCTTTGGTTCTTTCTCCTTCTGCAGTTCTGAAAATATGTTCCATCAAAGATCAAGAATCTGTTTTTAGCTTGCCTGCTTCTCCTTACCTTTAGATGTCCTCGGTGCCATGTGACTGAGGGCCCAGACTTCTACTGGAGGAAAGGAATATCTGGGATGTTCAGGAGTGATGCTGTAAGGTTCTGAATTGACCTAGCCCACCTCCAGGATCAGACCCGTGTTCTAATGTGCAGCATATACAGAATTTGGTAGAGGAGAGCGGGTAAAGAGAAGGAGGTTTCCAAAAACTTTGTAACACCTAAAGCAGTGGTTCCCAAACTTGTTCTGCCACTTGTGCAGGGAAAGCCCATGGCGGGCCGGGCCAGTTTGTTTACCTGCCGCGTCTGCAGGTTTGGCCTATCACGGCTCCTAGTGGCTGCCGTTCGCTGCTCCAGGCCAATGGGAGCCGCTGGAAGCAGTGCAGGCCGAGGGACATACTGGCCGCCGCTGGGAGCCGCAATCGGCCGAACCTGCAGACGCGGCAGGTAAACAAACCAGTGCGGCCTGCCAGGGGCTTTCCCTGCACCAGAGGCCAAACAAGTTTGGGAACCGCTGACCTAAAGAAAGATGAGTGCTTACTAGCATAGAAAGCAATTTTGTAAAAGGAAAAATTAATAATAAGGACAGAGAAATGTAACAAAGAGCTGAACACATATTAGTATTAGAAATGTGAAGTTCCCGTCTGAAGAAGATAGTAATATATTTTCTCATAGTAATACACCTACAGAGCAATTAGCTAAACCAGCTCATGAGACTGTTTAATGTACAATGCACACACAGGAAACAGTGAACATGAAACTATCCTCTATGTTGAAATCCCTGCTGTACTTTTGTCCCTTTTCTAAAATATCCTGACAAGCATTAACGAATTATTCAGACTATGAGCCGAAGAGTTTCATTTATTTAGATCCCTTTGATAGTAGAGTGAAAGTCAAAAAACTAGGAGAACTTCCTCAACATTCTGTGTAGTTGCAGAAAACAATTTTAAATATTCAGGCTATTGGTTTTCTGCAGATACAAATTCTCTGTATAAAAATTGTTTCTCCTCTAAAGGCCTTATGACAAGTATTCACAAAGAATATCAGTAGTTTGGGAAGGATTGCTGAGGTTAAAACTGTGTAAATATATTTTTATTCCTACCTATAAACATTACTGTATGTTCTTTTATCAGAATTAATAAGAGAAGAAAAAAATCTTAACTTTCATGGAAGCAAGATTGGGCCTCCAGGGTGTACGGCACCCCAATATAGATATAGGTGTATGAAAAGAGAGACCGTTTCTTCTCACCCCAGGTATTCCTGAATATTTGGAGTTACCTGCCCCTAGTTTTAGAATTCTGTTCCATAATATAATCTTTGCCCTATTAGGTAAAAACATCTATATTTTTTTTCTCTATTTTTGTGCTTGGATTGAAATTGAACGAGCAACGACTAAAACTGTTGTAAGCATCTGCCGTGAGCATTATGGACATCATGGACCTAATCTTGCGCTCCTTTGCACTGAGGTAAACCTGGAGTCAGTGGTGTTACTCTGGATTTACAACAGTGTAAAGGAGAGTAGAATATGTCTCCATATGTTTATAATTGGATCTTCTGAATACCACTAATAATAAGTTGGCAATGGAGGTTGAATGGACGGTAAGATTTAAACTGCTCCTCTATGACTAGTGCTTGACTGTTTGTAATACAGAGTATATCATGAGAGAGTTAATTCACCCTACTTTTGCATTAAAATCTGAAATGTGAAACATGACCTTGATGAGAAACAAACTGTCTCCATTCATCTGATATACAGGCAAATGTGTGACTTTCAGTTGAATTGTATTAATTCTAATATTTAAAATTATCTTAGTAAATTATGTCATTTCTAAAGTATAGGCTCAGAGAAAATATAATTTAATGACATGGAATATTGGAAGAAGAGCACCACTAACTTTGAAATAAGATCTCATTCTTTTTTTTTTCCCCCCTTTGTTAGCTACTCAGGTCTCAAATTACAAACCCATTGTATATGAAATATAATCTTGCACTAGATCTGATTGTGTTCATTCAGCCTATTGCTCTTTTCTGCAGGTGGTTTTGATAAGTTAATGGAACCTCTTAGAATATGTACTTATTCTAATCTCGGAACAACCAGTCTAGAAGACGTTTATTTCTAAACTGCAGCCAGTTGAGAACTTCAATTGTAGCAGAGTATTCAGTGCCATAGTTTCAGCTGTGATACATGGTTTATAAATCTCAATATAAACCTGACAGTCTCTAGCTATTCAGAGAAACGGAGTGTGCAGCATATTACGTAGGAGAGAGCTTTGTCTAGGATTTGTTAAGCTCTGGGTAAAATATTTTTTTCTGTTTTTAAAATTCATCAACCAATGCTTGGTAAGAACATATCTTGCTCTTCGTGTGTATTATCTTTTTAACAGGCAAAAATGTTATTTGTGGGAGGCATGGCCAGGAGGATGGAATGTTGATACAAAGGTGATGAACCGTGTCCTAAAACAGTATAACCTGGGTCACTCATCACCAAACATGCTCATCAAATAACTGCATAGAAGCTTCCTCTCACCTTTCAACTGGCTGACTTTTCTCCCCTAGGGACATTAGTATTACATTGATTATAGTGTTGTGGCTGTGTACTGGAGCATACTGAAGCTCCTACCAGAGAAGGAGAGCTTTGGAAGGTTTGCAGAACCGTTTCAGTGGAACGAGGTACATCTGGCTGTGTGTTTATGTGCTTGCGTGTGTATGCCGATGAGAATTTGGGGAAATCAAACTTTGCTTTTATTTCTCCATTGCAGAGCTCTTTATTTTGGATAATACCTGCGTATGAAATAAAAATGCGTTTTGCTGTGCGTTACGTTAAATTGGTTTCTAGCCCTTTTAATCTGAAGGTAGGGTGACCAGATAGCAAGTATGAAAAATCTGGATGGAGAGGCAATAAGGTCTATATAAGACACAGCTCCTAATATCGGGACGTCTGGTCACCCTCTCTGTGGGTCTTAAAGTACTTTACAGAGGTAGGTGTATAACTATATATGCAATCTGTTAAGCAGTGACATTTATTGGTTTTGTGTCTAAATGATGCAAAATTGATGGAGAGGATACACATATCATGATGTGATTTCTGAAATCTATAATTCTGTTTGAAATAGGAGCAGTTGTTCCTGGGTTATACTGAGGGTAACTGTTTCATTATTTAACACATCCAGAACATGTCTGCAAGTATGTGTGTGAGATTCCCAGTGAAATTGTTTGAAGAGTCATACATGCAAAGGATCAAATTCTGCCTTTGAAATGAGCTAAACTGTCTGTGTCTTCTTCTCCTCCTCTGGTTTTGCTCTCCAGGAATAAACCCTGCTGATGCAGTTCCAGCTTTTGAATGATAATTATTAGAACCGTGCACACTGGGAATTTATTTGCACAAAAGTGAGGCAATTCAGAGTTAAGGTCCTGCAGTAACTTCATTGCTGACCTCTGGTGCATATGCTTCTGAAATTACTTGTTTTATAACTGATTGTAGCCTTAATCTGAAAACAGGGCAGGATTGGTAGAAACATCAGACCCGTAGAAGAGGGGGAGAAAAATAATTTTGCAGGAAAATCTGCTAATCTTCATAGCTTCCAGAACGCAACAATGACTTTCCAGTAAGAAACAGCTTCTTGTAATACTAATCATAACTGATGTGAAACATGCAATATAAAATTAAACTTTCACACTGTAAGTATTTTTTCAGAGCAATATGAACAGAACCTGTCATGCAGTGCCTACAGTTTTTTGGCTTAGTCACAGATGGGCCCCAGGAACTTTAGGCATTAGTATAATATTCAGAACATTATATATATTCCAAAATAAAGTTGTTTTTTTTCCTCTTTTTTTTTTTTAAATGCTACTGCATATCTCTGTATTACTGCATGTCTTTCTGTATTCCCTGTGTGGCTTATGCATATTCGCTTAGAGCCCAAACCTGCTACTTCTGAAGTTGATGGCAAAATTTGTTTTGACTTAGATCTTTATCCTGCAGTTAGATCCATGCAGGTGGATCCCTGTGCCCTTGCCAAATCTCCTTAAACTCAATTGTGCTTTGCATATGTCTGCTCCGACAGAACTGACTGCAGGGATGGGGCCTTAGATGAGAATGGCATTGTGTCATTTATTTGCATTCACTTGCATTTCATTTGGATCCAATGGACCTGAATATAATCTCCCTTTCATCAATGATATTCTAATAACATTACCCCAGCATGGGTGAGATCAGAATTGAGCATCATAGGGTCTGTAAATAGTTCTCAAATTGTGGATTTGAAATCATCAGCATTCATTTAAAAATGGATTATTCTGTGGAATGTATTCTGATTAGCACAAAATAAAGCAGACTCTCTTTAGTGGAAAGAAGAAATGTAATGTATAATAGTAGCACTAGGGTTTTCATGTGGGATAAACAGCCGGCAGGCTCAACAGAAGTATAAAAGACACCAGAAATCCTGTACATGCTTGAATAGTTTCTGTTGTATAGACATTTTAATTACTCGCCACTGGTATAGTTTTGTAATTGTATTTTTATTGCTTGTAGTTTTTATGAATTAAAAATAGTTAAAAGCTGTATGAAACAAATTCAGACCGATCAGAATCACATTGGTACTTTAAGACAATTTCAGTTGCATTTAGAAAATAAGTCCGCTTCCAGCCAGCCTTTTTACGTAGTTCATGGTCCCAGAGGTGTCCCAATATGGTGGATTTAGAAAGCTTATGTATCCAAATAAGTATCCCATCTGTATTGTACAAACTCTGGTTACATGTTGCTGACTGTAAGTTATTTCTAGAGTAAAATATAAAATATGGCCACAGAAATAACCCCAAAAGACAAAGGTATGGAGCAACAGAAATTCTACAGTAAGTCTCATCTTAGTACCTTATCAACTTGGACCCAGTGTTAAAGTCCATACAAAAAAAATGGTTCCCCACCCACCCCACTCATCTGTTTTCCAGGTTAATAGTGGTACAAACAAGGATTCTACAGTCACAGAATTAAACTGAAAAAAGATACATAATGAATGTAATTTATTTTAAGTGATCACTTCAGGGCCATGCAATAAATGGTCATCTAAGAAATTAAAGGTTGAACAAAATTGTTCTGGAATCTATCTTGGGCACAAACACGTACTGATTATACAGGCGAAAATGCCATTAGATTGATGGAGTTTTGCCAGCATTAGTAATATAGGATCAAGCTCACTGAGGTACTTTTAAAGCAGTCTCTCGAGACGGGGGATTGATCCATAGAGCAGTCTTTGCAATATGAAGAGTCTGACTATGGTGGAGTATCTCTGATGTTTCTCCTGCAATTATGGAGGAGGTGAATGCATATACGTATATGCAACCAAAGCAGGACTGGGCTTCTGGAATTTCTCTCTGCAGTGTTTTTCAGATAAAATATCATTTCCCAGAAAGGTCCAAAAGAAAAACAAATACATTTTGAATGCCATACTCCACAGATCAGATTGTTGTTCTATAGAACAACAATCACCTTCCCATGCATAAACTGTCATCCCTCACTGCGTTTGTCTGACCTGGTCAGAGAGACCTTCTGGGAAAAGGATACTATATTTCTAAGTGATCTATAAAGTACCATCTATATATAGAGCTCCATCAATAAGATAATTGTGGGTTTACAGTGCTTTTTGCATAATTTACTGTGTTCTGCTTTCATACTCTTGTAATTCAGTCTGTTAATTTTGTTTAGGATTTTTTGTATTAAAAATAACAAGTTTGAAAGTGTGCAGAAGATTCTCCTGCTATGAAGATTTATCCTTAATAAAACTACTATAGATAAAAACCCTACAGTATTCCTAGTAATGGGATGACATCAGCCTCCAGTGCTATTGCTCCAGTAGTTTAATCATTATGGTAGAATATTGTGGTATTATTTTCTTAAGGAATATTTTTTATTTTAAATGTCAACATGTTTGTTCTCGGAACATATTTTTCTGACTGAGGTCAGAATATCTATAAACATGTCCCCAATTTATTTTTCCATCTTCATTGTGTGTGGCTTTTTTACAGCACTCCATTTCCTGACTTGACCTGGTTCTGCAGCTGTTTTTTGCGTAGTTCTTGTGACAGATAGGGCAACTTCTTGCAATATCTTCGGGAAATATTGAGTTTAGATACCCTTGGAGTCCCTTGTCTTCCATGCGAAGGTTAAGTATTATTGTGGGCCTGGATGATCAAAGAACTATATTGACCAATATGGCAGACAAGAATCAACTTTTGGGACGATACGTGTGAAGTGGATTTCCTGGGAAATATCTAGGAGGATGTGAATGCAAGTACCCTCACTTCATGCTCTCTCCCCCCCCCCCCCCCCCCCCGGTTTTGCAAAAATCCAGCCCTTTGAAGCTACAACCTGATGAGAGGGCTATTGTCTGCTGAGTATCTGTTCTCAGGGTCCCAATATCAAAGGCCCAAACTGTATAAATTACTACTATCCATTAGTGTTGATAAGTTAATTTTATTAGTAATAAAAATTGATACATGCAATGAATACCAACATTTGGTTGATAATTCGTGCAAACTAATATTAATTTTTAACGTACACATATTGATATGCTTGTTTACCTGAAAGTCTATCACCAACACTGTCTGACATCAAGGACAGATCTGGGCCCTTCTGGTAAATCTAAAGAGAATTGCCTTTTCCATGAGATAGAGATAGAACAATAGCTAACTTTTTCTACAGCAAGAGCATTAGAGCTGGGCAGGAAATAGATTTTTCATTCCAGGAGAACTTTTGAGATTTCAAAAATTTTCCCATCAACAACTGGGAAGAAAAATTCACTCAGAAAATTTGCAAACCAAAAATCTGTAAGAAAGAACGTATTTAGGTCCGTTTAAATGTTTCATTTCAATTTCAGCTTTTTAAAACATATTTACTATAAATTAACTTCAATTTTGAAACAAGTCATTTTGAAATCAGACAATTCAATTTTTTTCTCAATGAGAAATTTGAAACCAACCCACTTCCCGCAAACATTTTAGGTCTTGACATATCGGCATTTTTCCAACAGAAGTCTAGTCAAAATGTTTCTGACCAGCTCTACCCAGAACTGAAGTATCTAAGCATATAAAAATGCTTAGCACTTGGTATTTTGAGAGCACTTCAATGCCCAGTTGAGTTAGGTGACTAAATATTGTTGTTCCCAGTTTATGGATGAAGAAATGAAGGCACAGAGGGGTGAAGCACCTTACCCAACACCGCAGAAGTCAGTGGCAGAACTGAGATGTGGGTATTTCTGCCCACCGGTCTTTTCATGTTACTAGAATTCATTATTTTGTAGCAAATTTGCCAGCTCTCAATAATTTAAAGTCGCAAGTCTGTACATTCACACATACAACATTCCTTGTTTATATACCATACAAGTAAGTACATCACAAAAATTTGGTAAATGTAAAGTATGACGATACAAATAAAATGACACACTAATCTGAGTTAGTGCCCTCCAAAATTGGGTGCAATGCTCCGTTTGTGTAGCAATATTTCATTTTGATTTTAAATTGAAGTCTATAACAAACTGTTACACTGTGCACTGCAAAATATCGATGGCTATCTGCCCCGGAGGAAAAGATAATTTGATTATTTGTGGGTGAAGTGATCACTGTCTTCTCAAAGGACATTTGTGAGGCTTAACTAGTTAGTATTTGCCAGACAGTCTGAGGTACGCAGATGAAAGGCTCTTAGTACCTCTAAAGCACGGTTGGTTGGTTGATGTTAGTTTATATATATATTTTTAGTTATTTCACAGGCTCCTTTGATACAATGCTTATGAAATGCCTAAATGTTCAAAGTTACATTCCGGTAAAGAGGATGAGATGCTGGGAGAATGTTGAGGGGAGAATGTCTGAAGGCGGTAACAATAATAATAATAATAATGAAGAAAACCCCACCCCAACGTTCAAACTCAACCTGTCTCTTTACTCTGCATTTACTGTAGCTGCATTTTATTCTGGCCACGTTTCTCTTTCACCACATGAGCAGGGAACAGCGGCAGGGGAAGTGACACAAATGGCTGTTCATTAAATGGGTCAGCAGCAGGGGACTGAATGTAATGGGAAATCCTGCTTTTAACCTTCTGCCTGCCTGAGACATAGATACAGAGCCTCAGACCTTATGACTGGTGTAAACTTCTTTCTGCCTGCTCCCTCCTCATCAGGATGTTTATCATTCTCTCCCTGCCTGGCACCATGCTTCATCTGTGCCGTTGCTCGTGCATCTACACCCTTGACTGTAAACGTACAAAGAAGCCAGCTTGCAAGTATATATCTATACTTAAACAGATATAAAATCACCTTGAGTCACAGCTCTTTCAAATCAATGCATACAGTGCATTATGACACACAATGCAAAATAAACCCACTGAACTCCCCAGCAGAAATCCATAGAATCTCTCTCCACATGCCGCCGCCGATGATGATGGTTAAAATCTAATTGCTAACTAGGTGGGAATGTGTCTGAGTTAGGTAAATGCTACTGTTGCAGGTATTCAGATTCAGGGCAGTGAGCAGAAGAACCTGCTTTCTGGGTAGCACCCTCAATTTCGGGGCATTTCTGAACGAATCCAATCATTTCTCTTGATTATCACTTCTCCCTCCCTAGTAGATGGCAGTTTCATCTAGTGGTTGGAGCAGGGGGCTTGGAGTCAGGGCTGGCTCTAGGCACCAGCTAAGCAAGCTGGAGCGTGGGGTGGTGCTGCTGAAGGGGCGGCACTGCGGCTGTTCTTGGGGTGGCACTTCGGCAGCAGCCCTAGTGGCAAATTCAGCGGCAGCACCTCTCCATGGTTTCCCGCGGCGGCAATTCGATGGCAGCTCCCACCAATGTTCCTGTTCTCTCCAGCGGCGGCGTATTTGGAAGGTTGTTTTTTTGTTTTGTTTTGTTTTGTTTGCAGCTTGGGGCAGCAAAAAACATAGAGCCGGCCCTGCTTGGAGTTAAGACTGTCTAGTCCCAGCTCTGTCACTGACTTCCTGTATGACCTTGCACAAGTCTCTTAACTCTTTGGTACCTTCATTTACTGACTCATGTGTAAGGGTACTTCGCTATACCATAGGGGTCGTGAGCCTTCATTAATGTTTGTAAAGTCTATTGAGAACCTTGAACGATAGACACCTTACAAGTGCCTTTATACTTTAATCCAAATTTGGATGGCTTTGAATGTCAAGTGGCTGTGCCCCCTACTATGAGGTAAATGAAGGGTCTGTATGTGCCTTTGCTCTCTGGCATGGGCTTGACTTGGCACTCCCAAGTGGTGTAGAAAGCAGTTGATTTCAGAAGAAGAACGGGCTTCATGCCAGCAGGATGGGGTGTGTTTTGCGTGCAGCCCGACCAGGTCTTTCAAGTACTCACCAGCAGCAGCACCTGCAGCTGCGGCAGCTTTGATCCCCGTTGACTGCGTCACAACAAGTTGTTCATACGTTGTAGCTCTTGCTCGTGTGCCACTTCCACGCTGGTGACTGGAGTGCCCCAAAAGCATGTCCATAAAACACTTGCTGCTGTAGTTTCTCCTCCTGTCCCTGAGTCCCAGTTTGCATGATTTTGGAGTGCTGAATTGGAATTCCAGAGTTGGCATTGAGCTCAGGGGAGAAGAGTAGTGTTTCTTGCACAAAGCCAGTGAGCTCTGGAAGCCAGTGTCTGCCTGAGCAGAGGTCGACGACCGGCGTGAGAGCAAGGCTCTCTTTCCATCCCCCAAAGCCCACTTGGATACCCTGGCCAATTGTCCCTCAGTTCTGCCATCGAGATCACTTCTAGGCATGAAAGAGTCATTTGGGCTCTGTGGCTGAGATTGTGTTTTAATGGGCTTCTTGTTAGCAGTCCAAATATACGGCTCAGTTTTGACTATTTGAGCACAGGTAACATTATTACAAAATCATCCAGCTGATGGAACTCCCCATCCAAGGAATAGGTATATGCAGTATCAGTAAGTTGAATTTTACAAGATGGAGATTTGCAGGGTTGGGGTGGTGGGGAGAGAAGATACCAGTTAGGTTATCCAGCCCAAGACTGTTCTCTATACTATTAGCAGTTCTTCATTTGTGTTAAGCACTAGCAGGAAGCTGGGTGCTCTACCAAGCATAGTCCCTGCCCCAAGCTGCTTGGTGCTTAATACTTAATATCTTTCTAATACATTGTTTTGTTCAGTCTAACTTTGACATTCCACGTTGGTGGGACGCCCATCTCTCTTGGGTGATGATTCCACAGTGAAAAAGCCTGATGCGTTTGCCTTCTTGAATGTGGCTGGATATGTGCACAATAATATATTTACACTTGATCACTCTTGTGTCATCCTTTCCCCAACTCCTCATATTTTGTCTTTCTCATTGTCCCAGGATGCTATTTCTGATAGGGGAAAATTTAGTCTGATTTTCTTAATGTCCTCTGATTATTCCCAGTTCTACATTAAATATTTTCTCTTCCTTCTTTGTTTACACCCTTTACAAGTTTGTTGGCTGTTATCAAGTTTTCCCCCTTACCCAAAATACACAGATTCAGCTCTTTTTTTAAATCATCCAATTGATTGTCAAGATGAGTTCTACAAATTGAATCTTAGCTTCTAAAAATGACAAACACAATTCTAGCAATTCTGCAAATATAGTACCATATTTAGCTGCATATCATTGCAATAATATTGCTTATTTCTTGATATGACATATGATCTCATTGTCAAGACTTGATTGCAAATGTAGGGGAAATTCTCTTTCCAGTGGCGTGTGAAATGTCCTTCTAGACTAGCAGCTGGAAGAATCTGTAGCTACTAAAAATTTCCGTGAGCGTAGGCTTTTTTGAGGGGATGGGGGCAGCGGCTGTCTAGTTACATATTGTCGTGTGTGTGTGTGTGGGGGGGGGTGTTGTTTTGTTTTGGGGTTTTTTTTGTTTTTGTTTTTTTTTCATGATCTAGCTTGGTCATTTATTTAAGAGCCTTATGCTTTTGCCTTCTTGAATGGTGGATACATGTGCAAAAATATATTTGCAATTGATTGTCCTTGTCATCCTTACCTCACCCTCTCATGTGTTGTATTGCTCTGTACTGGTGTGGTTTTTAAACACACAAACTCCAACAGAGAGGCTGCTACATTAGACGTTTGGTTGTCTGGTAGGGAGAGCTGAATTTGGGTGAGGGAGGGGGCCAAAGGAGGGACAAAAAGCTACCACCCACCAAACTAGAAGCAACCTTTAAAAATATAATACAATAGTGATGGTCCTCGTTGCTACAGTTTATCTATTGTAATCTGTAGTACTTTAGGCATTCCTGCAGAATACGATTTTGGTTTCCACAAGGGGACTTGAAAGCTTCAAACAATCTCTACTTTGCAGTCTATGCAATCCGTTTGATTTGGGCTCCTGACTGTAAACTCTATTAGTCTGTAAAATAATTTCCCAAGGGAAGTGGTAGAAACTGTCAGTTGGGGGCCCTTAAAATAGATTGGACAAAGCAGTAGAAAATATACTGTAGGGAACAGTCCTGCATTTACTAGATTTGACCTCTAAGGTCTCTTCCATCTCTGAATATGGTTCTGTGCTCACTCTAGAAAAACAACACCTGTCTAGTCTAATACACCTCTAAGAGCTGAAATGGGCTACGTAGCTGATGTCCGTGTCCTGAAGCCGCTGGATCGGAGGGTTCTGATGGCATTATTGCTCAATTTGCTGTCACTAAGAGCCTTAATCAGGTTTGTTTCAGGAAAGCCCTCTGTGCAGAGTTCTTTCATTTCTCAGTTTTGCAAGCAGTTGCTTTTTCTGAGAATGACTGACTGTTTTGATGAAGGTAGGAGTCCCCTTCAAGAGATGAGCAAGACTCTCCCTCCCGTCTGCTTCTGACGGAGGATCAGGAGACATTCAGAGATGAGGATGGTTACCGTGTTTTATGGGTATGTTGAAAGTTCATCTCTTTTCTCCTCCCCCTCGTCTCCCCCACGGCCCTTCAGATTGGGAAGGCAGGTGATTTCTCATGCTTGTGAGTGTGCTGAGTCCCCTTGAAATAGCTCAGACAGCTGGGAGGAGACTCTCTTGACTTGCTTCTGTCACCATACACTGGACCTTTTTATCAGTGGTTTTTATTCTGTGCTGTGGTAGGTAGGGCTCAGATCTCTGTGTTTGTAATAACACCTTCCAAGCTGTGGCCATACCCATGGAGGAAAGACGGTGCTCTTTTCTCCTGTTCTTGAACCCATTGCTTTCCTCATGAAACCTTCCCATAAGTGTCTGCCTTAAGCGTGCCTGAACAGTGGAGCTCCTAGGACTTGCTAGGAGCCTGAGGGCTGCACAAAATGGCAAGAAATGGAGCTGTCTGTACCTTCCTTCATCTTCCATATGGAAGTGTAGCATGTGGAGACTACCAGCATGCAATTGTTTGTCTTTATCTAAGCAGCCTATCAGGCTCAGAAAGAACATGGGCCCTGCAGTCTGTCTGTCTGGGCTGCCCCTCCATTTGAAGGATGAGAGCAACAATGGGCCATGTTGTAGAACTCCATGGAGTGCCAGCTGCACTTTGGTCACTGTGGGTTACGCGCATGGGTGGTGATGAGCTAGTAGCCAATACAGAGTTCTTCCTGAGCTCTAAAATACCACCTGGGAAGGGGAGATCTTCTGCTGCATCATCAGTGGCTTTTGGACTCATTCACTTGCTGGTTTTGAAAGTGTCTGGCTTGAAAAGGCAGAGCTAGAAAATCTCTGTCTGGAAACACATTCTGCAACTCTCCAGCTGCGGTGAATGATGTGATTGCTCACATCTGCACATTGTAGACCTTGCACATACACAGGGGGGAGCCTCCTGAACTCTTATTTCCAACTCTGCACAGGAACTGTTTACTTTTGTGATTACTCATTTCCAACTTCCTAGCATTATTTACTAGACCCATAAACAATTCTGCACTTGCTAACTGGAGAGGTGAGAGGTAGCCAGTCCCTGTGTTCATTCCCTTCTTGGCTCATTTCCTTCACACTGCTTCATCAAGGTGCGTAAATTCTGGCCTAGAGGATTTTGCGCCCTCCCTCCCCCCCGGCATCCTATGGTGAGAGGGGTATTTGGTCCCCATGTTTGTTCAGTCCTGGGTTTCTCCACAATGTACACTTCAGCCCCATATTTTTGGGGCCTGTGATATTAAGTGAGCAAATAAACTATGCCAATAGCTGATGCCTGAACTGCTTTTTCCTTCACAAAAGCAGCTCAGCACTTAAGGTCAGCAATAGACATAGGGGTTGTTCCTGTCTTTTCCCAAAGGAAAGGAAGCATGGGCTAGCGAATGGAGTATATGGCCAGAGATCTGGATTCTGTTCCCAGCTCTTCCAGTGCCTTGCTGAGTGATCATTGACAACTCCTATACAGCTGAAATTTCAGAGTTGGTCACTATTTTGGGTGCCTCAGATTATAAGCTCTCTGGGACAGGGATTCTTTTTATTGTGTGTTTGTACAGCACCTAGCACAATGGAGTCCTAGTCCATGAATAGGACTCCTAGAGGCATTAGTGTACTATAAATAATATTTGATGCTCAACTGCTGAAGAGTCAGTCTTATAACGTCTGAAGTGCTGAACGGCTGCAGTTCCTGTTGACTCAAATTGGTGTTTGTGAAAGTGGATCCCAACGTGTCTGAAGTATGGAACTCAAAATAGTGACTATGTTTGAAAATGTTGGACTTAATTTCTGTGCTTCGACTTCCTTATTTGTAAAATTGGCCTAATACTAGCCTTACAGTATAAAAGTGCTGCAGGCCTTAATTCCTTAATGTGTGTAAAGCAGCTTGAGTTCCTTGGATAGAAGTTGCTATGAAACTGCAGAGCGGTGGTGGTCTAGAAACAATGACTCCTTTATCCAAAAAGAAAAGGAAGACTTGTGGCACCTTAGAGACTAACATTTATTTGAGCATAAGCTTTTGTGAGCTACAGCTCACTTCATCGGACGCATTCTTGGCTTTCTTGTTTTCTTGGCTTGGAGAGAAGCCCATAAAATCCACCATCCTGGATGAACGTGCCAGATCCCATAGCACATTCTGCACAAGGGGTTTGCCTTGGTGTCCTGGCCAATGCCCTTCTGCCCTTAGGAGGATATATGTAAGTTATGAAATGTCTGAATAGCACCTCTTGTCTCAAAGCACAACCTTAGAATAATGGGCTCAATTCTGTTAGCGCTCACCAGTTCCTAGGAGACACTGGAGACCAGCATTCATGAAAACTTTCACAGGGTTGTGAGGCTGCTAGTCTCTGGCTCTACGTCGAGGGGAGGGGGGGAGGTGCGGGGGTGTGTGTGTGCTGCGTGTATGTGTACATCGAATAGATAGATGACTGGGAGATAAGCCCCTGGGATTGCAACATAGCACAGGAAACCTCGCACTCAAGAGACACAGCTGTCAGCTCTGAGAGGAGGGGTTGAAACTGCTCTCTGTAACCACACCGAGCACTCGGGCTGTGCTCAGAGCTGAGCTCTGCGTTGACTTCAGCATGGCCCCTCTCTCTCAGGCCCACAGGTTTCCTCTCCTTTAGTTCTATTTCACTCAGTTGTCACTAAGTAGTGTGGTGGTGTTTGGGTTTTTTTCATTTTCTTTTCTTTTCTTTTTTTTTTTCTTTTTAAGAAAAAGGTGCAGTGGGTTACCCTCATGGGAACTGGGAATAGTCTATGACGTTCCTGCTCTGTGGGGTATAAACTACCAAGTTCATGGTCCATTCTGATCAATTTCACAGTCATAGGATTTTAAAAATAATAAATTTCATGATTTCAGCTATTTAAATCTGAAATTTCACAGTGTTGTAATTGTAGGAGTTCTGACCCAAAAAGAAGTTGAGTGGGGGGAGGGTTATCATAGAATATCAGGGTTAGAAGGGACCTCAGGATGTTATCTAGTCCAACCCCCTGCTCAAAGCAGGACCAATCCCCAATTTTTTCCTGATCCCTAAATGGCCCCCTCAGAGACTGAACTCACAACCCTGGGTTTAGCAGGCCAATGCTCAAACCACTGAGCTATCCCTCCCCCAAAGGAAGGTACCGCTACCCTTACTTCTGTGGTGCTGCTGCTGCTGGCGCTGCCTTCAGAGCTGGGCAGCTGCAGAGTGGTGGCTGCTGGCCAGGAGCCCAGTCTGAAGGCAGAGCCAGCACCAGCGCATAGTAAGGATGGCATGGTATGATATTGCCACCTTACTTTGGCGCTGCTGCCGTCAGAGCTGGGCCGTCGGTCAGCAGCCGCCACTCTCCGGTCGCCCAGCTCTGAAGGCAGCAGCGCAGAAGTAAGGGTGGCCTGGTATGGTAATGCCACACTTACTTCTGCGCTGCTGCTGGTGGGGCGCTGCCTTCAGAGGTGGGTGCCAGGCCAACCGCTGCTGCTCTCCAGCTACCCAGCTCTGGAGACAGTGCAGAAGTAAGGGTGGCAACACTGCAACCCCCCTAAAATAACCTTGCAGCTCCCCTGCAACTCCCTTTTGGGCCAGAACCCCCAATTTGAGAAATGTTGGTCTCCCCCGTGAAATCTGTATACTATAGGGTAAAAGCACACAAAAGACCAGATTTGCACAGAGGGAGACCAGATTTCACGGCTTGTGATGTGTTCTTCATGGTCGTGAATTTGCTAGGGCCGTAGGTATAAATACGGAGGGGGATTAAGGCTGCCTCAGTTGTATTTGGACTCCAGAATCAGAGGGGATTTGGAAGTGGTAGTAAGTCTGCAGCAGAGCAAAAGAATGGCTGCTTCCAGCTGACCACTTGCTGTGGAGGGTAGGCTACTTCACTTGGGAGGAGAGTCTATCTGTGTGAGGGGGCTGGGAGGAAATTTCTCAGGGAGTTAGGCTAGGCTGGGAGGAAGTCTGGCTAGCGATCTTAAACACTAAGTGTGTTTCACTGTGTAAAGTTCAAAGTTTGTGTTACAAAGTCCTACAGGACTCTGTCCCTCCTGCTTATCCACCCTGTGTCATTCCATGTCTCCTCACATCCCTCTGCTCTGCCTACCGTGCCAGCCTCATCAACCCGAGTGACTGCTTCTTGTGCATTGTCCTTAGGCTGCCACTGAGCAATTACATAGATGATCAAAGCACCGTATAGATCTTAGCTAATCCTTGCAACGCCCCAGTGGGTAAATATAAATATTATTATTAAATATTATCCCTGTTATACTGGTAGAGCAGCTGAGACATAAAGTTGCAATTACTCACCCAAAGCCACACAGTGAGTGGGGTAGAGGCAGAATTAGAGCTCGGAACCTCCCAAGACCTAGCCTTGCTGCCTTCGTAGGTGTGGAACATCTGCCCGTCCTGAGCTCATCCACAAAGCCCTGACCATCTTTGCATTTAAGTTCCTCCTAGAGACTTAATTGTGTGTGATGCCTAAGGTGAACTTGCTGACTATCTGTGACAAGTTTCAGGAGTAATCTGGAAATCGCTTACTAGTTTAAAATATTAAGATAACAGTACCTTCTCTCCCTCCCCTCTCATTGCCTATCTTTAATTTAAGTTCCTTAGGGCAGGGATTGTGTTGTGGTGTTCTCTGTTCAGAAAACACCTTGTGTTACCTCACCCCATTTGGACCATCACTAGTGCTTGAAGGTAGGACCTCCTGCTTGAAAAACGTTAGTTGTCTATTGTTAGACTCATCTCGCTGGGAGCAGCAGCAGACTCCTAAACCTCTATGGATTGGCCGAGGGAACATGTAATGCTCACTGGACAGTGAAGTACCCACCACCAATGGGCACTACTGCAAATAATCATTAATTTTGAAGGAGCTCTGTGTGATTTTTTTTTTTTTAGGGTAAGAATCATATAGGGGGATTATTAAATTAAAAGTCTTTATTTTGTTAAAAAGAATTTTCACAGATTTTAAAACGTGTGTGTGTGTGTGTGTGAGAGAGAGAGAGAGAGAGAGAAAATACTGTCCAAAATGTGTGTCATTGTGTTTGTATCTTAGTATGTTAATGTATGACAGTGAATGGACACAGACACTTTCATTGTCGTCTTGTCCACAGTGAGCCACTGATGAGTGATTATGCCTTAAAGCAAAAATATCCCCATCCTTTTAAGCCATTTAAAATAAATATAGGTAAGCATAAGTCTGCAGCGTCTGTGGTTAAATGAGTTACTGGTGTGTGAATTATCAAAGCCAAAAAAGCCCATTTATCAAAAGATAACGATAGCGCAGAGCCTGAGTTACAAAATGAGAAGCCATTTAAGAGGCCTGTGCAGGGTTTAATTCCTTTTTTAACTTCAAAATATCTAAATATATATTTCCGTGTTCACAATATACCACAGATGCTGTAGGAAGTATGTTAATATACACAACAATAGATGGTTCTCCCATAAGGTTGTTCTGGTCTACTTGTGTGACCTCTGGGGAGACCTCTTGTCTGGTGGTCTGAGCAGCTCTGTGGCAGGTTCATTTCCTGGCCCCCCTCTTTTTCCCTTGGCTACTCTGGGTTTTGCGGTCTGCTGTGGGGGAGGGTGGGGCTTGAGGGGGAGTGGAGGAGGGGTGAGTAGGAGCAGGCTCTCCATGAGCAACTTTCCTATTGCCTTGTCAGGCTAAGTTATGGTCACTCCTTGCCTGTCATTCGCATTGTCCCAGCTCATCTCCTGCTTGTCAGTCTTGAGGCCCAATTCTGTAAACCCTCACTCACAAATATTATCATTTTTATTTTGGTAGCACCTTAAAGGCGTTGGTTGGGGCTCCATTGTGCTAGGCACCATACAACCATAGAACAGAAGATGGCTTCTGCCCTGAAGCACTTTCAATCTAAAATAGTCCTATTGAAGTGACTTGTAGGACTAATAGCAGAACTTTCCTTATTCCTTATTTCTTTATTACAAATATAAGGAGTACAGTAGAATCTCAGAGTTATGGAGGTTGTTCATAACTCTGAAATGTTCGTAACGCTGAACAAAACGTTATGGTTGTTCTTTCAAAAGTTTACAATTGAACATTGAGCTTAATACAGCTTTGAAACTTTACTGTGCAGAAGAGAAATGCTGCTTTCCCTTTTTTTTTTGGGGGGGGGGGGGTCTCTGCTGCTGTCTGATTGCGTACATCTGATTCCAAATGAGGGGTCTGGTTGACTGGTCAGTTCATAACTCTGAGGTTCTACTGTACAATGAAAAAAATGGCTTATCTTTGGCCAAGGATTCAGCATATACTTGATCTTAAGTCTCCATTTATAAACCTGTTTTATTTATTTTTATATACCCTACTCTTTAACAATGAAGCAAGAAGGTATCAGGTTCTTTGTCATTCTTGAGTTGGCAAGGATCAAAAGGGTTTAATCCGCTTGAAAGAGAAGCAGAGAGGATTTAAGCACTGAGGAGGCTGGTCTGGCCCCTGTATCTTTTAAACGGGTGGCAGGTTTGAGGCGTGGAATTATGTGAATGGGGATTTCCTGGATCTGGCATTCTGGCAAACGGTGTCTCCCAAAGTCAAGTGCTCTGTGCTGCTATACACCAGGTGTGTGCCTTGAGCTAAGGCTGCACAACAAAGTGTGGCCTACTGAATGATTAGAACAAGAAAATGGGCATTGGGACTCTCAGCCCTTGTCTACACTACGAAATTACTCCGATTTTACAAAAGTCAATTTTTGGGAACAGATTGTATAAAGCCGAGTGCATGCGTCCACGCTAAGCACATTAATTCAGCGGTGTGTGTCCACAGTACCGTGGCAAGCGTCGACATTCCGAGCGGTGGTAGAGTGTGCATTTGACCGTTTAAAGGGTCGCTGGCGCAGTTTACCGACTCGTTCAGACCTCAGCAAAACCAATATTCCCATTGTTATTGCTGCTTGCTGTGTGCTCCACAATCTCTGTGAGAGTAAGGGGGAGACATTTATGGCGGGGTGGGAGGCTGAGGCAAATCGTCTGGCCGCTGAATACGTGTAACCAGACACCACGGCGATTAGAAGAGCACAGCAGGAAGCGCTGCGCATCAGAGAAGTTTTGAAAACCAGTTTCATGACTGGCCAGGGTACCGTGTGAACACTTCTGTTTGTTTCTCCTAGATGAACCCCCCCGCCGCCCACCTTGGTTGACTCTAATCCTCTGTAAGCCATCCGCCTTCCCCCCTTCGATCACAGCTTGATTGCAAAGGAAATAAAGTTACTATAGTTTAAAAACCATATATTCTTTATTTATTGATTATAACAAATAGGGAGATAACTCACAAGGTAGCCTGGGTGGGGTGTGGGAGCAGGGTAGGAGGGAAGGAAAAGGCCACTTCAAAACTTGTTGAATGACAGCCTTCTGTTGCTTGGGCTGTCCACTGGGGTGGAGTGGTTGGTGCCCAGAGCCTCCCCCCACCGCGTTCTTGGGCGTCTGGGTGAGGAGGCTATGGAAATTGGGGAGGAGGGAGGGCAGTTAAACAGGGGCTGCAGCAGCAGTCTGTGATCCTGCTGCCATTCCTGAACCTCCACCAGATGCCAGAGCATGTCCGTTTGATCCCGCAGTAGCCCCTGTGTTGCATCCTGCCTCCTCTGAACTTCCTGCCGCCACCGCTCATCTCGATCGTCCCTCCTGTCCTCACATTCATTGGCTGCTTTCCTGTACTGTGCTACTGTGTCCCTCCACACATTCTGCTGAGCTCTGTCAGTGCCGGACAACTGCATGAGCTCAGAGAACATTTCAGCGCACGTGCGTTTTTTTTTGCCACCTTATCTGAGATAGCCTTTGGGATGGAGGAGGGAGGCTTGAAACATTTGCAGCTGCGGGAGGAAAAAAAGGGAGTGAAGTATTTAAAAAGATACAGTTTACAGAACAATGGCTATACTCTTTCACGGTGAACAACACTATTCGCATTACATAGCATATGTGATTTCGGTACAAGGTCGCATTTTGCATCTTATATTGAGTGCCTGCAGCTTTGGTATTAGAGATCACACACGCAGTGCCGGGCAACAGAATTCGGCTTGCAGGTGGCCATGGTAAGCCATAGTCTTTCAGCTTCTGCTACCTTCATAACAGAAGCGCCCTCCTTTCCCATACCAAGCAAAGCCCATTGAGCTGGCCATTTAGTGCTGTGGTTTTCATGTTAATGTGCAGCAACAGAAACCAAACTAACCCCCCGCCCCATCCAATTCTCTGGGATGATTGCTTTACCCCTCCCCCCACCTCATGGCTGGTAGCAGGGAAGATCACTGCTAGCCAAACGTGAACAGCTCAGTGCCAATGCCCCCTCCCCCCACTACTTGGCTAACTGTGGGAAGGATTTCTTTTCAGCTACAGGCAAACAGCCCAGTAGGAACGGCCACCTCTGAATGTCCCCTTAATTAAATTCCCGTATTTCAACCAGGTTACCATGAACGATATCACTCTCCTGAGGATAACACAGAGAGATAAAGAACGGATGTTGCTTGAATGCCAGCGAACACCGGGACCAATGCTGCCAGGCTTTGTCATGCAATGATACTGGATTACTTGCTACTAGCATGGCGTGGTAAAGTGTCCTACCATGGAGGACGGAATAAGGCTGCTCTCCCCAGAAACCTTTTACAAACGCTTTTTGATTACTTCCAGGAGAGCTTCATGGAGTTGTCCCTGGAGGATTTCCACTCCATCCCCAGACATGTTAACAGACTTCTTCAGTAGCTGTACTGGCCACGAATGCATCCCAAGTCCTCAGGGCAAATTAATTATTAAAAAACATTTGCTGTTAAAACATGTATTATATTTAAAAAGGTACTCACCAGAGGTCCCTTCTCTGGCTTGGTTGGGTTGGGAGGGCATTTCAGTCAGGGTGATAAAAAGATCCTGGCCGTTAGGGAGAACGGTGTGCTCTCTGCTCTCCTCAAGCTCGTCGTCATCCTCCTCATTTTCCCCGTCCGCAAAATCCTCAGGCATGGCGGAGAGTACCCCATCATCGGAGTTCACGGACAGGGGTGAGGTAGTGGTGGCGGCCCTCCTAGAATTGCATGCAGCTCAGTGTAGAAGTGGCATGTCTGGGGCTCTGTCCTGGAGCGTCTGTTTGATTCTTTGGTTTTCTGGTACGCTTGTCTGAGCTCCTTAAGTTTCACGCGGCACTGTGTTGCGTCCCTGCTGTAGCCTCTCTCCATCATGGCCTTGGCGATTTTTTGAAATGTTCTGGCATTTCGTCTTTTGGAACGTAGTTCTGAGAGCACAGATTTGTCTCCCCATACAGTGAACAGATCCAGTACCTCCCATTCGGTCCATGCTGGAGCTTTTTTGATTCTGGGACTGTATGGTCACCTGTACTGATGAGCTCGCCTGGCCAAGCAGGAAATGAGATTCAAAAGTTCGGAGGGCTTTTCCTGTTCACTTGGCCAGTGCATCAGAGTTGAGAGTGCTGTCCAGAGCGGTCACAATGGTGCACTGTGGGATAGCTCCCGGAGGCCAATACCGTCGAATTGCGTCCACACTAACCCTAATTCGAAACAGCAATGTTGATTTCAGTGCTAATCCCCTCGTCAGGGAGGAGTACAGAAATAGATTTTAAGAGCCCTTTATGTCGACAAAAATGGCTTTGTTGTGTGGATGGGTGCAGGGTTAATTCAATTTAACACTGCTAAATTCGACATAAACTCATAGTGTAGACCAGATTCTGTTCCCAGCTGTGCCATAGATTTACTGTGGGACCTTGAGCAAGTGACTTAACCTCTCCTTGCCTCTGTTTACCCTTTTGGAAGTGGGGTATAATCCTATATCAGATGAGTGTGGTGGTGAAGATTAATTGATATTTGTAAAGTATGTTGAGTATCCTTTAAAAGGCATTTATAGAAGTGTTAGGATCATATACCACTTTCTTTCCCTAGGCGTGACAGTGCAAGGAGTGGAAGAGTAGCCACCCTGAATACATACCTCTCTAAGATGCTACACAATTATTCAGGGTGGCTAGCCCCTCCTGCTGCAAACACTGACACGGCTATGTTAGTATGCTAGCTCCGTCAAAGCTAACATGGGTGTGTCTTCTTAAGCTGGATATTACTCCCCTAGCTCGAAGTGTAGACATACCCTGTAAGTGTGCGGTTTCTAATCACATGAACTGTTTTGAATTGAATGTCAATTCCTAGTTTAGAAAAATCATTTTATGGTATTGACAATTTCGTCTGCCTCAGTGTAATAATCCCTTCAGTTTAAACACAACTAACAGCAAACATTTGTGTCCTGGAATAAATACTGGTATAGTGTCCACATTAGAATTTGCAATTGTATTATCAAGAGTTAAAACATGACTAAAAGTTTGAGTGTACCCAATCTCTCTCTATGAATACAGCTCTTTAAATCCGTCACCATTAACTTACTGGACACTTTGATCCTGCAGAAGGCAGATTTCCTCACATCGATGTGGCTGTTATAGAAAAAACATTATCTGCAAAAAGCTTTTTAGAATGAGTGGCCTGTGTGGGAACACCAATCAGAATAGAGATCCAGCATATAGAACGTTCTATTCTGTAAAGGTTCCTATACCACCCTCACCCACCGTAATATCAGCGTGTGTTCCAGTAATGCATTAAGCAACGTGACTAACATCTGTCATGTGTGGTGCATAGGAATTGCCAGGCTGCGTCAGATCCAAGGTTCAGCTAGTTCAGTATCCTGTCTGACAGTGGCCAGTAGCAGATTGTAAAGAAAAAGGTGTAAGAACCCTGCAGTAGCAGATGTAAGTCTCATCCTGATCTCTAATAGTTAGAGGTTGGCTTAGACCCTGGAGCATGAGGTTTTATACCCCTTCCACAATTTTTATAATGAATTATGGTAATTCTGGATATGTTTGAATCTTGCTAAAGTCTTGGTCTCAACAACTTCCTATAGCAATGAGTTCTATAGTTTAATCATGTTTTGTGAAAAAGTATTTCCTTGTATCAGTTTTGAATTTGCCACCTTTTTAATTTAATTGTGTTATGAGACTGGGAACTGCTGTTCTCCCTGTCTACCTTCTCCACACCATTTATTATTTTATGTACTTGTCCCTTCTTATTCATCTCCTTCCTAAGGCGAACAATCCCAGACTTTTCATTCTCTCTTCATATGAGTTTTCTGTACTCTTGATACTTCTTTCACCCTTCTCTGAATTCCCTCTAATTCTGCAATTCAAATAACCTGTTACCTTCCTCCGTTTCCCGGAAAGGTGATCTTTCTCTGCTTTTTAGATTACACTGTAACCTTTCCTCTACAGATGGTTCTGGACCTGAACCCTCGATCTAAGACTGCTCCAACTTCTGGACCTGAACTTTTGGCTCCACAGCTGAATTTCTCTGCTCTGGCTCCTCTTTTTAGTTCTCTGAAAAGGTGTAGTCATGACTGTAATAGGTGCCACTGGAGTCAGGGCATTCTGCTGCCTGCCATAAGATGGGATCGGGAGGTAACCTTAACCATATCATCTGACTGGGTCCAGGACATAAACACCAACACTTAACAGCATTTCTGTGTCACAACTTCTTGTTGCCATGACTCCCTGCAGGGGATAATATTGGATTCTAATGACCGACTTGATGGGTAGTAGTTGTCTATGTCAGGCATTCTTCAAATAACTGCATTGTAGCTGATCTTTGACCATAGATATGCAGATGTCCTAGTCACCAGCTAAAACTGTGCACACATGCCACAGGGAATAGAACCTGGACTTTCTGCTTCATAACAGTCATCTTCAGCCTTTTGTGCTAAAAGAGTCTTCCTTTACTGCCAGTTGCCTTAGGGCTTGTATGTCCTTTTGTAGGACTCCAGCCGCTATGGGGGTACATAATCACACAGACTGAAGTGGCTGTTGCTCTGTTGAGTAGAGGGCAGCAAAGCCATATACACGCCAGCCTGTATATTATAACCCAGATGACCTTGTTTTTATTAATGTCCTTGGTATTTCTGTACAGATGCTGCACCGGTTCCGGGACTGACAGACCCGAGACTGTGCTACATACTGGATGGGATCCTCTTCATCTATGCAGTCATCATTACGGCCCTCTTTTTGAAAGCTAAGGTTAGTCTAATTGCCACAGTGTCTCCTCAAAACACTGAACCATTAGGTGTTTGTCACGTAATCCAGTCTGTCTATGGACTGGGAAGTGGTTGGGGGAAGATCAGATTTTCTTGGATAGTTGCCTGGCTTGAAAGTTGGAGTATAAGCCTATGATTGTTTGGCTCCCATTGCAAATGAGAAGTGCTGGGTTTGCAGTTTGATCGTTGTGATGTCTGAGAGCCTGTTGCTAAGCACTGGGATCTGGCGGGAGTGAAAGCAGTTCAGTATTTGAGCCTTGAAGATGTAGGGAAAGCATGGTAGGATTATTGCAACTTCCTTTGTGGTAAGGCTTTTCCTTTTCTGAAGTGGGCTGTGAGCACCCTTAACTGATTTTGTTTTTCCAGAGCAGGGCCCAGAAGTGCACGAGTCCCAAGCATAAAATGCAAAATCTAGCAAAACATTGCAGCTGGTGATCTGTATTGGTGGGTTAATTAAAAAGAAACAGGCAGTGCTCCTTCAAGAGTCGCACCCACTCACCGCCAGAATATGGAAAGTACAAGGGGGGGCCTGGGAGCTTTCAGAAAGTAGCCAACCTAGTCACTGTGGGTGATGGTGGCAAGGTTCCCCAGAGTCCACATCCTGTGAGGATTCAGCATCTGCAGCCACACGATCTTGAATCCAAAATGCATTTCTTCTCTCTCCACCTTAGAACTTGCGGGTGATTTTTGGCTCACGCCCTACCTTTGGCCTGGTCTTTGGACGAGGTATAGACATAAAGAACAATGCCAACCAGCCCCAGCCTGATATTGCCTCATTCAAGCCGTGGTCAGAGCTCTTCCTGCCTTTAGGCCATATGGCAGTCACGTGATAATAGTTCAGCCCTGAAGGCTCAGGGACCCCAACACACCCTGACAACAGAGCAAGGAATTGTGGGTCTGGTAGCCATTGTGCGCACGTTTGTTATTGTTGTGCCATGGGGCCCAGTCACAGTAATGAAAAGACAGTCCCTGCCTCAGAAAGCTCACTGTCTCAACTTACGACAAGACAAAATGGGTGTATAAAACAGACAAACAGGAGTGGGGATGGGGGACAAAATAACAGTAAAATGTGGATGCTTGTGCAAAATAAACAGTAGCCTTTCCTTGCTGAGGCATTCTCTGCTAGTGGTGTTTACAGGCGTCATAACAGAGGAAGAATTTGAGGAAGGATAAAGCAGTGGGCCTACCGATTTTGTTGGGAATTATTTTTTCCTTCTGCACAAGGCTTGGTGTGGGAGAAGTGGGCAGTGAAGATGGGCATTTTGCCAGAGAGGAGATGGTGTCAGAGGGGTGGATGGAAACTTGAGCACCAGTAGCTGGGGAACTCTAACTGAAGTAGCCTCCATGCAGTTCAACTGTACCCAAACTTCAAAAGTGACGAGTGATGTTGGCTGTCTCAGGTGAAAACGCTGAGAGACAACCTTTCCCTGAAGGGGAGGAAACCTCACATGATAGATGCCAGTCTCCTTGGCCCAGAGCTGTAAAGGTATTTAGCCTCCTAACTTTCATTGGCTTCAACGGAATGAAGCCGAAGTACCTTGGCAGCTCTGGGTCCTTCTTAACTCTGCACGCTGCTCTGATACTCCAGTGGTGGACACAGTACCAGAGGCTGCACAGAATAGGTAGGAGATGCTGGGTCAGCACTGTGAGTTGGTTTATGCCTCTTTGAAATGAAGAGACCGTGATAAATGGCGAGAGAGGAATACCTCAGGAACAGGGTCTGAGCACTTAGGATAAATCCCAAGCTAAACTGTGTTTAAAACCACCACTCTGGATGTCGAGTGGGGGACAGGTAATGGATACATGGAGTCTTAGGAGGCTTGGCTCCGGCTGGGAGCTGTGACAGGGGTAAGTGGGCAGTGATGGGCTGTTCAGTGACTCATGAAGGGAGTTGGTGGCTTCAATCCAATTCCCCCCAGAGGCCAATGTGAGGGGGCCGGGGAAAAGCACAACCCCTGCTTTATGCTAAAAGCAGAGGAGAGCGTCCCTCCTCTCCCTGGCTTAGGCAAGCAGCCCTTCCCCAGCATCTCCACTCTGACTGGCGAAGTGAGAAATCTCCCTCTGGTTTCAGTCTACTCTAATCAGTGGGTTCAGCCCAAAAACCCACTCAAAACAGGCACCTTCCTTGTCAGCCTGCAGTGGAGAAGCCAAGGATTGAATAGGCCTGGAACTGGATCTCTCTTCTCGCGGGTACTCCCAGGCAGGGCGGAGGTGTGCTAGTTGGGGCTGGCAGAGGGGAAGTTTGCCCTGCAGCTGCTGGCACTCATCTGTTCCACAGATAAACAGTGTCCCAAGGCAGCATATGCAACACAAAAATCAGAAGGAAGAAAGTTTTAGAAGAAATGAATGGAACTCAGCAGAGGCAGGAAGGAGTTGTGGGTTTTTTTTTTTTTTTTTGGCTGCCGTTATAAATCCAGATGAAAGTGCTGCTCTAGGACTGCTAGTCTGTGTGAGCCTGCCAGAGCGAAAAGACAGACGTACAGATGCCCCTCCACGCACACATTGTACTTGACTGCAGGAGTCATGGACCTGTCCTGCTGTTGGGGAAAGAGAGCGGTCATTAGGGACAGCTCAGTAAAATTGCCCAGGAGCTTGTGAACCTGGAGCAGCAAGATGCTGAAGCAGGGTTGAACTAGCCCAGCAGTTGCTTGTTCCCAGCCCAGAACTCCTCTAAAGTGAGAGAAATTTATTCCCCTTCTAAGGTTAACAGATTTGCAGGGTGATTTGAATATTGGCAGCAGGTGCATGTAATCTACTTGGAGATGTCCTAGGTAGTGGATTTTACCCATAGGAGATGGAATAGCCTACCTTCTGCAATGTGTCTAGCTGTTAACTGAATGTGTATACAGTAATAATTCAGTGATAGCAAATAACTAAGTTGCTGCTTCAGAGGAAGAGGCAGGATGACAAACCCATCCCTGGTACCACTCCATTTATTTAAGATAGAGCTATAAAATTGGAGTCTGCAGCCTTCCCAGTGTCATGATGGGGAGAGCAAAGAGGAGCTGTTCTGATTCCCCTCAGCAAGAAGAGTCTGTACACGCAAGTGCTGTCTACCTGGTGTTCTTCTCTCTAGAAAGTGGTGTCTGTATACAAAGTTCTGTACGTACGTGCAGTGCAAAGCCCTTGCCTAAATTCATAGGTTAGGGCCAGAAGAGACAGTCAGATCCTCTAGTCTGATCTGTATATCATAGGCCACTAAATTTCTCCCAATTACCCCTGTATATAGTCTCAAAACTGCTCTGTGTAGACAAACCCTCCATCAATCTTTTGCTATGTAAGAATGTCTGAGGTAGAAAGCTTTTTGTGTAATGCCTTCTTGTGTAGAAAGTTGGCTACAAAGAGGCTTTGCTGAATTCCCCAGGAGACACAGAGCAGCTTCAGTGCAATTAAAAATGTAACCATTTCCCCAGCAGATCTCATAAATTACTAGAATAGAAGCTATTTTGTCTTGTGGCATTTAGAGGCTCTGCATGTCTGTAGAGCTTGTCAGTTCTTTGCTTTAGCTATTAGGCTGTAGAACTGGTACCTCTCCTGGCTGCTGCATAGGCAGAGGAGGCCTTCAAAGAACTGCTAGCTATCTCGTTGCCCTGTAATGGAATTGTATATAAATGAATTGATAATGGCCCCTGACAAGCCATCAGCCTGCTTTGGCAGGGTCTGTGTGACTACAACTGCTCCAGCCCCCTTTTAAGCCTGCTACAGGGGCCAGCAAGCACCTTCAGACTGCAGAGGTTATGAGATCCATACTGATTGCTAGAGCCCACTCCACACCCATGCAAGGCTGGGGTCACAGAGATCTTAAATGCAAGTTCTGAATGTGCTGTCTGGGGTAATGCTTTAGCTGTAAGTGTGGCGCTAACGGGTCTACAGCAATGCCTGTGTCCCTTCAAAGTAGTGGAGTTTGGGGGGGGGTACCCCAACATGGCAGGCACAGCTGCTCCACAGAGGTGTGCTTGGAGCCAATGTATTGGCACTGAGTCAATGTCCTACTGTACCTGGTTCAAAATGGCATGGGCAAAGCACCTGCCTTAAGGAGCTGTCACAGCTTGTAGGGATCAAACTGCACTAGCAGACGTTGTAGGTTTGGGACCTAGTTACCCGAGATTGTCTGTCTTCCCATGAATATGTACTATGCTAGTCAGGATCAGCAGAGGCTGAAATGGCGTGACCACTATAAAAGTGAGGAGCTGCGAGCAGGGAGCTCTCTGAGGGTCCTCTATTTTGAACCCCACTCCACAATCTGTTGGAGCTCAGACTTTTTAATCTTCCAAGCATGCAGCAAAGCTTGTCTCTTCTCTCTCTTAGTAAGTCTGCTGAGGAGGGTGTCATTTGACGTGGATATATTTATGGGTGCACGTTTGTCTGCTTATATTGTGATGAATGTATGAGACAGAGGCCCAGAGCACCAGATGGGCCCCTAGAGATGCATCTTTTTAAAATGAATGAATATAGGCAATGCAAACTGACCTTGTAAACTCCATTGTAGTAAGAAGGGGGTTTAGCAGCTCTGTAGCCTACAGGGCATGCCAAATATTCAAAGGAGGCTATGCCATTCGTGTGGGGGGGGGGAAAAAAAACCTAAATGTCAGACTAAGTTTACATTTCTGGAGTCTGTCTGCTAGTTTTCAGTGCATAAAGCAAATTGGAAATGTTTAGGCCAAGCTCCTTTTGAGCTATGAGAGGTTAAAACACTTGTAAAAATTTGGTGGTTTTTCACTTTTTGAAAAATCTCAGAACTCAAATGGCTGCTCTTTCACACCCCCCTCCCCCCGAAAAAAAACCCAACAACAACAAACAACTAAGCCTGGGCAGGCCAAGGAGAAGTGTGTGTGCGGTTGGTTGCAAGAGTTGTGCAGATGGGAGCAAAAATATTCAGACTTAAGAGGAAAATTTTCAAACACCCCTCCCCCAATCTATATAGCACCTTCTGCCGCTGCGCAGCCTGGAGACTTAAAAGGTGTCCTTAGTCTTTTAGAGCTTGATCCTGCAGGGCGGGACCCACGAAAGACCTGGCATTAATGCTAGCAGCCCTTGCCCTCATAAGAGACTTTCCAATAACTGGCTTGGAGCTCGACGGTGACCCTGCCATAGCATGCTGGTGTGCACGTGCACAGTGGAGGGGAACATTCAGTAGGAAATCCTGTCTGTGTTTCAGCTTCCAAAGGGCTGTTATAAAGCACCATTAAAAGGATGACCAATCCTGAGGGTGGACTGAAATACAAAGGAAAGCTGCCTCGGAGAGCAGGGCAGGAATTTGTATAGTTTTTTGGCCCTTTTGGGCACCCCAGATGGCAAACTCTTGATGGCACTGGCAGGGCTGTTAGTCTGTAGGTTCCCCACCTAAGGTAAGAATAACTCCCCCGGGGGCTGTATCTACTATGTGCCGTTGCCAGGTGCTCACTTTGCTGTCTCTCTCTTTCAGTTCAGCAAAGCTCCTGAATCCCAAGCTCTGCAGGATCAGAATGACGTGTATAATGTAAGTGACTGCTGCTCTTATGTCAACATGTTTTTAATTTGCTCATCCAGACATGCTCTCTCCTCCTGCTGTCCTTTGAATGAGGTGACTTTCTTCTGGCCGGATGGCCCTCAGGATGGGCTAGATGAGGCAGACTAATGAGGAACAATCACAAGTGGGCAGTGTAGTAGCTACAAGAGGAAGTGACTTCCCACTGGGGCGAGCTCCTAATGGCTCACCACGGGGGAACTTCCTTCTCACTCACCTGTTACCAACACTAGGACTCTGGTTTAAGGCTTGACGCTGTTAATGTGCAGGAGGTGCACTTGGCATGTCCATTCACCAGAAGGGCGGGAACAGTTAATTCCAGTATTGAGCCAGTGCTCTCCAGTTGGCAGATGCAGCCAGTCCGATACATGCACAGGAGCTGGTGTGTGGATCACAGAGTGCTGTCTGTAAGTCCATGAAACACACATGTGCCCATCAGCGTATGCTTTCCTCTACAGAGGGCCTGACCCTGCCGTACTGCCTCACACTGAGTAGTATGTACGTATTTGAGTAGCCCCATTTAAGTCACCTGTGTCTCTTCACTGCTCTGTGCGGTAGGGTTTAGAATATGGATATCTGGAATGCAACGCTTTAAGGGTCAAATGTGAACTCTTCCCAGGTTATTTATTAACGATGGCTTGAATGTTGCATTGTGGGTTGCTGGAAAGAGAGTAGACCATAGGTTGTCTGTAAGGTACTAACCCTAACCTCTATGCTCATAAAGAGTACTCTAGTAATGGACCAGAGCACTACACTTGTAATGGCTCCATATGCTTGTACTATCACTATTAGACACTTATTTGTAAAAATACATAATATTGTATGTCTTTTAAAAAAAAACAAACAACCCACAATGTCTCAATGTGCTGTTGATCTCCTGACAGGAATTTATTTTAGATTTACTAGAATTTTATTATTTTACCTTTAGAAATGAGGGAGGGTGATTAAAGGTTTATAAACTAATATATTTACACTGATTGATGTTTTTACCTGTTCTCAGGTAAGGAGGCTAGCTAATGCTCAGAGATCTGTTCAGTTATATAGCTTTTCTTCTACACACTTGCATCCTGTCAGTTTCTCCCTTTGCTGATAGGGACAATATGGCACAGCACAGTGGCATGACTATCTTCCATTTAACCATGACAAGGCACTAGTATAGTAAACTCTTGGGAAGGGGACAAGAGAGAGAGTTATGTCATGCTACCCTTGCTTAATTAACCAGAATTCAGCATCAGCCCTAGAACAGGAATATGCTTGTATTGATGTTTTAACCTGCCTCTCAGGCTTGGTGAGACCAGAGTAAGTGGAAGAGCCTACTGGTCAGAAACTGATCTTGTCTTGAGCTGCAGCAAATGGATGAATTTCAGTGTAAACTGAGACTCACTGACCTGCTGGGGTCCAGATCTAACTTCAAATACCCCCAGAGGTAACATTTGGGGGTTATATTTTTATTTGACCCTGACAGCTGTCTGGGTCTGAATTTGGATCCAACATTAGAATCCAAATGGTGGAAATCTCACTGCACCATGTTTGTTTTTTTGCTTGCTTGCTTGCCCTCCCTCAACCCCTGTTCCCCCACATCCTCTCTGTCAATAGGTCCCCCACTTACTGCTCCTGCGTTTTTTTGAATGAGGCATCCACAAACCCCTTCCCATACCTGGCTCCTAGGTACTTGGCGCTTTGCAAGAGCTAGTAATTGACTTGACCCTCTTCTCCCCGCTGAGGGCAGCCAGGGGCAGCAGCAGCAATGTCTGCTCCCTGCTGCGGGTGTGCCGCACAGGAACTGCACACCCAAAAACCTTTGTGTAGTCCCTGAGGTGGCTCCACTCTAAAGAGCCCAGGAAGGGTGGAGGCTTGTGGCTCTTCCTCCCAGAAGACAGCAAGGGTGAGCGTGGAATCTAGTGGGGGGCTGGGGGATCTAGGCAAGATCAGAATTAGACCCCAGAAGTAGGAACTGTCCATTTCCAGGTTTGGGATTTGAATGGAAGATGGGGTGGGATCAGACATGCAGAATCTGAGCACTACTGGGGCGATTCTGGTTCTTCTTTAAGTAACAGGGATCACTTTATCTCCTGTGGCTCGAGTCACCATGTCTCCATTGGTCTAGTCATGTGACTTGCTGTGTATCCTAGAACATGGGAAGTACCACACTGGATCAGATCCATGGTCCTTCTTGACCAATATCCTGTCTTTTATAGTGGCCAGTATCGGATGCTGCAGTGGATAATACGAACAACCCCACAGTAGGCAGATGTGAGAATCTGGTCCTCATGAAGTGTTTACCTAGCCCCAGATAGACAGAGATTAGTTTAAGATTTGAAGCATGAAGGTATTAGATTTCTTCCAATAAACTTTTTAGCATTAGCTATTAATCTCTGGATAGTCTGATCCATATAAATGTACAGTCTTTTTGAATCTTGCCATGTTCTTGACCTCAACCACATCCTGTGGCCAAAGGATCATCTAATTGTTGAATGGATGAAAAAGTATTTCTTTTGTATGTTTTGAATTTGCCATCTTTTCAAGTCCATTGACTGTCCCCTCATTCTTTTGATATGAGATGGGGAGAACAGAAGCACCTGATCTATCCTCTTTTTATATCATGCCTAATTTTGGGTACTTCTATCACAGCCCTCTCATATTTGTCTACTTTGTAAAGTAAACAGTCCCAATCAAGAGTGAGCTCAGGCAAAGGGTTTCCTGAATTTACTGAATGCAAATCAAGACTCTTTAAAAGGGGGGAAAAATCAATGGTGTAATGTCATGGCTGATATAGATATGGTATCAGTGTATCTTCTGTTAAGTACAATCAAATCTGCTCCAGTGTATGAGTATACATCCCCAGCTACTAGAGGGAGACAGTATAAAAACCATAATCCTATTTCAACTAACTGTGATTTGCCTTTAGCTCTAGGGTCAGGAAGATCTGAATTCTAGTGGATAGACTAGCAAGCAGGGTGGCTGATGCATACAGCCCTAGATCATTAGTGTTGATTATTTTTCTTTTAAAACTACTTTTTGGCTTATTTGTCAGTTATAACTTGTGCAGTAAATTGGATGTTGAACTGGAATTTCCTTCTAGTGTTAACTAATCCAAGATCTAAGTTGCTTATTAGCACAGTCTTTGTCACTCTGACTTCTTTTGCTTTTTCATTGCAGAAATTGTCTCGTACAACCAGAGATGACTATGATGTTCTGGGAACTAAAAAGAGAGGCTCTGACCTTGAAATGGGAGGGAGAAATCAGGTAATTTCCTCTCACCTGCATCTTGTTTAACTTTCCTTCCTTCCTTTTGTGCTTACCCTCTCTCAAAGATGTGCATGTACCCATTCACACAATGTCCTAGCTAACATGTACCATTATCCTCTGTTAGCCACACATGTCTGATGTACCATCTATGCTGCCCCTCAGGACTTGTCCACAACCGGAGTAGATGCCTTAATGCTGAAGCAGGTTACTGGAGATTCTCAAGTGACAGTTCAACCTTAAGCAGGCTTTTGCAGCTGGCACGCTGCCGTGGTGTGGCTAGAATTGAGGGCTGCTGGATATAAACTGACTTGGTTGTGGAAATCCTGCACCAGCTCAACCTCTTGTGACAAGGGTCCTATATGCCCTTAGCCAAGTGGGCTTAGGGCTAGACATAATTCACATAACCCCCTGAAACCTTTTCCTGGCATAGCTATGTTGGTGAGGGGGGTGTATGCGTTTTTTGTTTTTTAAACCAGCGGAGCTGGGCTAGCACAAACTGTACTTAACGGCACTCTAGGTTGTTTGTTTGTTTCAGGGAACTGACCTAAGCTGCGGGCAGTTTTGGCAGCATACCTGTGTCCATTCTAGGAGGGCATTGCTAGTATATCTCTAATGCTTTTTTTTGGTAATCACCTCCCTAACATAGCTGTGCCAGCAACGATCTTTAGCCTAACACTGCCCCTTGCAGGGGACTCAGAACACCCTGCTAGCTGCTCGTGTTGAAGACTCTTCAGGTCTCTCACAAGGCAAGGGACGACCTTGGCTAGAGACAGAAGAGTCCTAACACAACACAAGGCTGGAGTCTTTGATGTGCAGACAGTAAAATCTTTACCCATGCCTTTCTTAGGAGCTCACAACAGCCCAGAATAGGAAATCACACACCATCTCAAACCCAACGGATGTGGGGGCAGGGCATACAGGGGCTGAGTGGCTCACTGTAGATCTGTGTGACACTTTGACTCTTATGTTACTTCACTGGCACTTGCTAAAGTGACTGCACTTGCTGAGACCTCACTGCTGCTGAACAGGGAGGGGACGCCTTCCCCTTGTTCAGTGTTTCCCTGTGATGCAGATCAAGGGAGGAAGGATTAGGCTTCAGTAAGCATAACAAATAAAAATAAACAACTTCAAAGCAGCAGCTCTTCTACACACATCTGTCCAGGTGCCAGACTGGAGAGCCGTATGTGGAAAAAGATGGCAGTAATATGCGTCCACTGTATACATATGAAAATGGCATGGTTATGTACTGCCATGTTTCTAGCTATGGCTCATGCACAGAGGTAAAGGATGCTGACACAGTGCTGTGTACTCAGCTCTTCCCCTTTTTTTTTCAGCAGAGAAGAAAGAAGCCTCAGGACGCTCTTTACACTGTGAGTAAAGGAAGGAGCTGCAGAGTGCTGAAGGCAGTGTTTGATACACTCTCTCACGCAGCAGTGTCTCTCTGTGCTGATGTTGTGTGGGTCAGGTTTGGATATGTTCCCCGGGCTGTCACCTTTCCCCAAAATGAGCTAGACTGACCCACTTCATAGGGCGAGGATGGGGACTGTAGAGAGAGATACTGCCCACCCCCAGCACTTACTGCCCCAGTCTGTGGAATATTTTTGCTTCCAGGTGGCCCCCTGCCTGATCTCTCTGAAGCAGAAATGGCAGAACTTCCCTTGTAACTAACTGCATCCCCAGAAGCATCTTACTGAGGGTACTGGTTCATTACCACTACCACAGTGAAGGGGAACAATATCCTACCCTGAGGGGTAGCAGACAGCCATAGTGACCTGGAGAATTAGCACTGGAGTCCTGCTCAACTTCTCCCTGGGTTTTCATCCTGTGTTGGGAATTTACAGCTGCATGTAGGAGTCCATCGGTTTCCCTTACAGACTTTCAGCACCACCTGAGTTAGCACAGGTTCTGATTGCAGCAGGTCCCTGAAAGTTAGTAAACCCCTTCCCATAGCACAGCCAGGAGGACATCCTCTTCCTCTGACGTTGCAGAGCTCCTTTCTCTCCCTCCCTCTATAGCCTGAGCAGTACCCTGTGCCTGGCCCTCAGTTCAGCTTTTCTCTCGAAATAGGGTGCCTATAACCCCTGGTGATATGGTCATCACTCTACAGCCAGAGGAGCTGTTCTGAACCTTGGTTGACCCTGGGATTTTCTAGTGAAGGAGCCAATTACCAGTTAGTTGAGATGGTGCTATGAAGAAGTACTGGTAGAATAAATAGTCCGTTAGATTCCATCCATGCTGCATATTCATTGGCTTGTCCCATGCAATGTGCCACACAAAAACCAACTAGTCTGAGCTATAGAGGACAACCCTGCACATAGTACTAATCCATCTTGACTCTTCATGACCACAGTCCAAGAAAAGTCATCTGGTGGTGTATGAGAATGAAACAGATGGCTGAAGGCTAGCCAGACTCATCCAGGATCTGTATCAGGGTTACCACAGTTAGAAGGCCATATGGAGAAACTGAACAGTCTCTAGTAAGAGTTGGAGTATACCATGGCTTGGCAAAAAGTCCCTTATTATTTACATGGGTGCTTAATGCACTCACAGAAAACAGCCAGAGTGTAGCACCCTGCCGCATGCTTTTTGCAGCTGATGATGTGCTTGTGGGGGAGAGCAAAGAGGAAGTGGAAGAAGATTTCAGAGATGGAGGGGCATACTTGAAAGAAAGGGCATGAAAATCAGCTGCAATAAAACAGAGTATAGGGGCTGTTGATTCGATACCTTGCAGGAAGATGCCAAGACTATGTCTGGAGGGCAGCCATTACTAACAGGTACAGAAGTTCAAGGACCTAGGTTCGATAGTAGAGGATAAAGGTGAGCTCAGCAACTAACTTAAGCAGAACAGAAAAGGCATGGACTAAATGGAGAGAAGTGAGCTGAGCGCTCTACAATAAGCGAATGCCTAGCAAATTGAAAACAAAGATCTTGCAAGACAGTAATAAGGCCTGCACATTTGCATGGCTGTGAATGCTGGGCACTGAGGAAAGAGAAGCAGATCTTGAATACAGTGGAAATGAATGCATTAAGCTGGATGCTTGCAGTTAGAAGGATGGAGAAGAAGACTGGAAGAACATATAGGAAACAGGATGATACCCTCCATTTTTAAGTTTAAGAGAAGGGTTGGAAGACTGAGCTAAATGTCATACAGAAGTATTTGATTAGTTGTCAAATTTCCAAGAAACTGGTTTAAGAGAGACTGGACTGGAGAAGGTCTCAAAGAACCAACCTCATATATATGGAACTAAGGCTAGGAGTCGTCTGAGGGAGGGGAGGGATTAGAAGTGAAAGGGAGGGAAAGGAGCAACTCTGCAGTGGGGCTAAGGATATCAGTGGGGCTAGCACGGCTTCTTACACTGCTAATGCTGTTCTCTAAATTTGGTTGCCAGTCTTTGCAGAAGGACAAGATGGGCGAGGCATACAGTGAAATTGGGAAGAAGGGAGAGGTGAGTGGTACCTTTCTTTTCAAGAAGGGCAGGTATAATGATGCAAAGAATTTTCCATCCCATATAAGAGGTTCCCACTACAACACACATAAAGTTAATTCCCAATTTAAAAAAAACCAAACCACCCCACTAAAGCAAGAATTGACTTCTCCCAGTAGCAGCCGCAGTCTACTAGTGCTTTCCAAACAGCTAATACATTAAATATTGAAGTGCTTTGAAAGCTACTGATAAAAGCATTTGATAAAAACCAGGTCTTATTAATGTAACTTTTACTTCTGTTCATGACTTGAGTGCAGCCTTAGAGGTTAGACAGAAGGTAGTATCCCATCGATACTAGAAACAAATGGTTACACCACTGCCGTTATGCTGGGCATTCAGTTCTGTGCCTGCAGAATAACTTCAGGGAAAAAATTAAATGTGCTGATTTTTAAAAACTATTTATACCAATTTTCTTCCTTCCCAGCTTAATTTAAGTTTCGGGGAAAGTCTGAAGAAAAGCGGTGCTGTAGTTTCAAAGTTCTGAATGTTTGATGCCAAGTGAATTTTGGACTATGTGTCAGTTTGCAAACATCACTGGGAAAAGTCTGTCTTGCATGCTTGGTGCATAGTTTACAAGGGCTCCAGTTTCCCCCCCTCAAACCAAATAAAGGCACTCATGGTTCTGGGTAAGGATCATACCCTTGCTGAGTTTCAACTCTCAAGCATCTTTATGGTAGTTCTTGCTAAAATTGCGTAGGTAGACTTGTTTTTAAAAAAAGGTAAATACCCCTTTCCTTTTCCTGTCACTCAAACAGGTATGGGCCTGGGCCCAAACAAAAATTCACCTTCAGAAAAAGACAAATTGGAGAATTTCATCTTCAATAAGAGTATTTTGTTTCAGAAAGCTGTGAAAACCAAGGGTATTTAGTGTAAACTTTAACTTTAGTGGGCATGACAGCTGATAATGTTCACCTAACCCCCTCAGATGGGGGTGTGCATGCAGCTTGTCAGCTCACCCTTTCGTACATACATCGTAGTGCCTAAGGACTGCTGCAGCCACTCTTTGAAATGTCACACTTGGTTCACTTGGAAACCTGCATCTTGCATGATGCTGTAGTCAGCTGGTTGATCTGACAAAACACCATTCCAAGAGAAATGTTTCATTGATTGGAATCCAGGTGATAAGGCCGGTTTTTCTTCTGAAAGCCGAGAGAGACCGACAGCTTCTGGGGCTATTTATGTGCATGTCATTTTACTGAATGCTGTTTGAGTTTGTTGTTTCCTAAAGGGCCCATGAGTGCTTCCTTTGCATCATAGGCTGTTCACAAAATTAACGCTGGGTGAAGAGCTGAAGGTTAGGAAACTTACTGCATTGTCCTCTGTATTTAATGGAGTGCAGAGTCACTTGGCCCCCAGGTGGCATGCAGCAGTCACCCCCTGAGAAATGAGGACTGTTTCTTAGTTGTATCTGGCCTATAAAATAGGAGGCACTTTTATGAACACTACATATTGAAATACAGTAAATCACAGCGCCCCTACTACACAAAGCAGTAGTGGCTATTAATCCATGGCTTCTCTTACTTCCCAAAGCACCAGAGGCGGCGAGGCAAAGGGAACGATGGCGTCTACCAGGTAGGGAGTGCATACATATTAATGTTCTCATCTAACTCAGTAATTGGATTGCAGCCCCTAACTGTATGTCTAACCTTTGTTTGCTAATGGATGATGCTATGGGGTTTTAGAGTGTCTGTGTGACCAGAGGCGATATGCTGCTGCTACTTCAAAGCTAAGAACACCCCGCTGTAACCCTTTGTTAAAAGTAGCCCAGATCATCTTAAATGTCCCTATTTGTATTTTCCAGCAGGAGAGGGTGGTGCTCGACACTAGTCCCAAAACTCTGGCAACTGGACTTCCTAAAACAATCATTTGCTCCCTCTGTCTGCTCTATAGTCCCTGATCCAGATAGGTCAGCTGTAACATGTAAAGGATAAAGAAAAGGAGTACTTGTGGCACCTTAGAGACTAACCAATTTATTTGAGCCTAAGCTGTAGCTCACGAAAGCTTAGGCTCAAATAAATTGGTTAGTCTCTAAGGTGCCACACGTCCTCCTTTTCTTTTTATGAATACAGACTAACACGGCTGCTACTCAAACATGTAAAGGATGTGTCTGGTTGTTCTTGAAGTAGCTCGACTTAGCTGCTGCCTAATATGACCAACTGTTGGTTAAGGGCTGCCTAGCACCTGCAGTGACTCAAAGGTGAAATCGAAAACTTAGTTCTCCTTAGCTCACCACCAGCTACAGTCAACAAGCAGCTTTCGTTATCTCACAGTATGAACAGGCAGGTTCATCGGGGGATTTTCATTTTCTCTGGCACATGTGGCACTGACCACTAGCGGAGAGGGTAGGTTAGCAGCAGGGAGTTGGACCAGCGCTGCAGCACCCGTTCAAACTGGTGTTTTTACCTGAACCGGAACTGAACTGGAAGAAAAAAGGTTGGGTGACGGGTTTAAAATAAAGGTTTGGCATTTTTAAGCCCAATATTTTAAGCTACTGTGAACTTCTTTCATGAAACCACCCCCAGGCCTGGCTTGAGGCTTGTCTACACTAAAGGCTGTAGCACTTCAGTGGAGACGCTACCCACGCTGACAGGGGAGCTTCTCTGGTTGGCCCAGGCACTCCAGCTCCCGGAGAGGCCGTACCTATCTCGAGGGGAGTGCCATAGTACTGTCCACACCATGAGTTAGGTCAGTAGAACTGTGCTGTAGCGACGCAGTTAGACCAACCTAAGTTGCTAGTGTAGACCAAGCCCTAGTGTAAGGAGAATAGAAGGAGGCAAGTCCACAAGCATAGGGAGGGAGGGGGCAGCTCAGGACTGTACACCAAATGAGGCAGCCGGGGGCCCAGAGCTAGATGAAGCATTGCTGGATATTTGTATGTGCCAATAAAATCCCCTGGCAGAGAGTCCCAGAGCCCAGGTCAGCTGGCTCAGGCTGAAGCCCAGCCTTTGAGACCGATTTCAGAACCAAAACATCGACACTGCTATTTTTAGCCCCACCACATGAACCCTGTGAGCTCATTGACCTGGGCTCTGAGACCCTGTGCCATGGGTCTCTTATTGCTGTGCAGCCATAGCCTCTGAGGTTCCCCTGGAGGGAGAGAAGAAGTGGAATGCTCCCTGGTCCCAGGAGTTAGTAACTTTTCAAGTCCAAGGGAAAAGCTCTCCATCCCCGGGGCAATGCGTTCCTACAGATGCCCCCCCCAAGGCAGGGCCCATGCCCTAAACTCACTTATCCTTTCACCGCAGAGGTCCCATATAGGAAAGAGCAAATGGATGAAGATGTGATCTGAGGGAACTAAAACACAGTGTTCTTAAAGTTTAACAGAAAACACTATGAAAACTCATGTTAAAGTTGAAAAATAAATGGTCAAAATAAAAAAAGCTTCAATTGTAAGTTTTAACTCTTTGAGTTTACTTCCACTAAGACTGAAATTTGATGTGAATCAGTTCGAAACAGTAACCAAACGTTTTTTTTTGTTTTGGTGGCTTGAAGCAGAACTGAACCAAAATATAGGCTTGACCCTGAGCCCAGGTGCCCTACTCCAGTACTGAAGTTTATTTGGAGGAGCCTGGCAGATGTATTAAAGGCACTGAAACTGAGATGATCTTCTTATATTCCCTAGGGAAGTCCCTCATGGAGAGTCAAGGTGGGGGACGTGGGGAAAAAAGTTTTTTTTCCTTCTCTCCTACACTTAACTTTCGGTGAGCAACTTTGTCATGGTGGTCATAGTTGTAGCTGAGGACTGAGTGGGATCTCCCTGTGACGCTTTCTCCACGAAGGCCTTAGTTGCAGGCTTGATCACTACAGATTCCCCAGTAGGAGAACAGAACATTTCTGGTGAAGTGGAATGGAGACTGACTCATGCTACAGCTGGGTTGTTGGGTTACTGGCTTGGGATGTGGGACACCCAGGTTAAAGTCTCTACTTGGCCTGATTTGGAATGTGTTGGGGTAGGGAAAAACCCTCTGATCTCAATCAGGCAGAACAAAGACTTGAACCTGGATCTTCCACATCCCCAGTAAACATAACTTACGTACCTGAAAAGTTGCCATGAACCTGAATGGTCATCGGCTGATCAGCTCTAACCAGCCGCAGTGATTTTGTTCAAAGCCGGTTTCAACTAGGCCCTTGTGAGATTATAGACTCACAGAAAGGTAGGACTGGCTGGAGGACCAAGTAAACCTATGAATGTTCAGTATCAGCCACTGAGCTAAGAAACATACCTTTAAAGCGGCACAGAGCATCTTGCTTTTAGCCAGTATCTACAGCCTGCAGGAGTCCCAGCAGCTCGTTGCTCAGTTAGCTGTAGATGGAGCCTTTGGGCCTCAAGTACCCCAGAATCTCGTGTGCTGGTTGTTCATCACTTTAGTATACAGTTGCAATCAGTGCAAAGGATGCTGGGACAAGTAAAGTAAATAAAGCCATTTGTCACAGCTAACTGAGTGTTGCCAAAGACCATTTTGGAATAGAAAATCAGAGGGGCTGGGGTGGACTGAACTGGGGAGAAAGGGATTGATGAGTACTCTTCCATCTGCAGTGCTGCCATACCAAATGCACCAGGCTGGTGGCAGAAGTTGGTGTTAAACTCAGGTGTCCTGTCCAAATTCCTACTTGGGTCAGTGCAGAGGCAAATTTAGGGAAGCAGAATGCACTGTCAGTTAGACATAGCTTATTGTGGTGCATAGCTCTGCCTCGCTGACACATTTGTCCACTGTTCAGACACAGCCACTATGTGAGTGAATGTGCTGCTGCTGAGGCTAGTATTGTAAAGCACTGTGGAGCTTTCAGGGTAAGTTACTATAGCGGTGTTTTTCATTAACCCGTATTCAGCATGCATCTTACCTTCAGGGTAACTGATGGCCATTGACCTTTCATCTTCAAGGGAAATAGTGATCTGAACAAGTGCCTCTCATTACTGCTACAGACCAGATTAGTGTGCTGAACTAAAGGCAGGCGATTGGTCCAAGGTCTACCTCATCCACCTTACCCTCTCTTTCTTCTTTCAGGGACTCAGCTCTGCAACCAAGGACACATATGATGCCCTCCAGATGCAGCCGTTGCCCCCTCACTAAGTGGCATTCATGCAGTGGATGGGCAAGACTGAGAAGTCCAGATGCTTTGGGGGAGGAGAGAAGGGAAACAATCATCAATCCAAAAAGGCCATTCAGTTAACACCCATTTTTTCAGGACTGCAAATTACATATGCGCGATTCATTGCACGAAGTAGGACAAGTCTGGATTTAGTTCCCCTCCTCCCTTCCCCCCGTCAAAACTATACAATCTCAAGCTTTAGCTTTTAAATGTACATATCTGTAAAACTATTCCTAATGATCGTGGCTGTTTTGTACCAGCAACTGTTGGGCAGGAGACTAGGACTTTGGGTTCTCTTCCTCCTCCTCCTCATTGAGCCAGTTTCTCTGGCTATTTAAAAAGCAAAACAACCCCCCCCCCCAAACTACACTCCACCTCACAGGTGGCTGATGTTTAATTACTGGCTAAAGCACTTTTAAGGTCCTCGAAAGGAAGGTGCTATAGCTACGCCCGGTATTATCTACAGGAAGAATAATCTGCATCAGCATAACTAGGGCAGTCTCGCGCCAATATTTTTCTGCTGTAAATTTAGCTTTATTTCTAAGCTGGTTTTAGCTGTGGAGAGCTGTTCTTACTGTGGATGACGACATGTTCCTTGAGTGAAAGACAAATGCTAAAAGCAGGCTGAGGAGGAATCAGTGCTCGGCTGCAACAAGCTATCAAGAAAACAACATCCCAGTGTGAACAGCTCTTGCAGCACATGGACGGCATCCAGAAATGCTAATGGAAATATATGAAAGCTAGGACACCTTTACCGGCGAGGTAACAGGAGTGGTGCAGCATACAGATTTTACCACCTCCATCATCCATTATGATGTGAGCCAGGGGACTAGGCCTCTGGAAGGACTGACATTTGAAATAATGCTGGAGAACACTGGGAAAGTTGGGATTTAATTAAAAAGGGAAGTTTTTAAATAGACAATCCAAAACTTGACCTCTCTCTTCCCTCACTGTTGCTCAAGCCACACAATTTTTTACGGGCTATTCCTTCCCCACTTAAAGTACAGCACCAAAGTATGTTCCTGTTATATAAAACAATGCCAGCAAGTGATGAGTATATTGCTAAGGAAAGTGTACAAAAGCCGAAAGAAATGTAAGAATTTGTAAATACCTTGCAGGATAAGTTTAAAGATGAGCAAAACAGATTCAAGACAAAGGTGATGGTGGCTCAGCAATTCAGACGGTTTCTGATAAGGTAATAAAATTGATGGGGAAGCCATGGATGCGTAAATGTGTTTCCCTGAGCCTTGTGCCATTCCTGCCGTTGCTATCCCACCACAAGGGCTGCCTGCACCCACCTGAACTGTCACAATTGCGATGTCAAACTAAGCAAGGCTGGACAGGGTTAGGACTTGCTGGAAGGCTTCCATCGAAGTATTGCTGAAATCTCTGCTGGTGGCAGCAATAGCTTCCGGCCTGGTCTGTATGTAGGTGTTTTTTTGCACTGCTTTAATAATTATATTGGTTTAGAAACAGGGACATTCACTGAAATGAGCGATACCAATATAAGCACCTTTCATAGTGTTATCAATGCATCTGCAGTAAGGTGTTGGTGGTTCTACCACATTTTTTTGTGCCACCTGAACTATACAGTTTCTAAACCAATACAAATACTGGCTGTAGACAAGCCCCTTAGTATGGCATTGGGGGCCCTCTCAAATATCAATTTTTGGACTTACTATTCCTGTTGTGAGACAAAATGATTAGAGGCACGGAAAGACTGAGTAAAGAGGGGTATGCTAGAGTGTTCGCTAAAATAACAAACAGAGAAGGTAAATCCAGCACTCATTTTTACCCCCTTTCATAATACAAGACCAAACTGCCAGTCACTGAAATTAGAAGACACGGAGTTTACAGCTGCCAAAAAGAAATGGTTATATACCCCACAAATAAGCTAGGACTTGACAGCTATAGGGCAGTAAAGCCAAGAGTTTCATATTAAACAGAAAAAAAAAGAGGTGGATTTAAAAAAACCCCTCATCTGTGTTAGGGAATAAGACAACCACGAACCGGGAGTGGGGGAGTTCCCCTTTATGCTGTCTCTGGCTCTAGTAGTTCTTCCAGGACTCACAAGGCATCGAACATGCAAGGTGGTTGGAAGACTAACGGGCTGGCCCTAGTGCTACGCACATGGTAATTGCATCCTTTCCTATTTTCCAAATTCAGTCTTTACATTCAAGAAACTTTGCCCACAGTCCCAAGAAGACAACCCAGGCTGCTGATTCTCTTTTAAAAAAGAAGAGTGGACAATGCAATGGTGCCAGAGCAAAAGCTTCTAGATAAGAGCTGATCACCGGCAATATCCTGCAATCTGTTGGGCACAACTGACAAACAGCAAGAGGGAACATCTCTCAGGCCCAGCGTGGTGGATCTGAGGAACAGAAATAAGGAGATTTTTTGCCCGCAAACTATTGACATGTATTTAAAAACCACAAACAAGTGCATACATGTTAAAACACTTGGAAAATGGTTTAATGATGTTTACAACAGAAATGAACTGTACAGTTACAGTAAGTTTAATATATATAAAAAATTACAGCAGACAAATGCATCTACACAAAATCTACCATTTCATCCTGATTCACTGTAATCTACACAATCTCTCAATGCCTATAGCCACCTGCAGGCAGCCACTGGGGCGGGGGGGGACGGGGGACATCTTTAAAGAAACAGCATCCCTTTTATCCCCCCATCAAGAAAAAGATATCAGTTTCAAAATCATAGGGGTCTTTCACATTTCAGTCTCAAGACCAGATGAGAATGTGTTTCATCTGGGTACAAGTATCGCATTAAGGTCCCTGACTTCAAGTGTTCAGCTGACCCCAGGTGTACAAGTGATAGTATAGGAGGAGAGGTGAGAAAAAGGGTTTTAACACCCAGATTGCAAATTGATCTTTGGCTGAAGAGAAGCATAAAAGGACTCCCCCACAGACTATTCACAACTCATTGCTTCACTAAAAGCTATTGGCCAGCTTCAGCGGAAAGGGTTTTTCCCCAAATTCCAACTTTTCACTCAACGAGAAACTGATAGTTTTCAAACTAACGTGCTTCCAAGATTTTTCTTAAATAAATCTTGGGCCACTTTCTAACTCCCCCCCTGCTCCTCCGAAAATAATGGAAAACACTCTTTGACCCAGTTATGTAAAAAGTAAAGTCAGGTCTTTAAGGATGCTGTCTCCTTAAAAAAAAAAAAAAAAGGAATCCCAGCTGGGAATGGCAATCAGTGAAAATGCAATCCAAACTGACAGTCTGGTGGAAGTTCATTATGGAATATTATGTACACTTTAGAACTTTTTAATTCTTTTTTTTAATTATGAACACCTAGGCAGTGAAAACTGTTATGTTAATACATACATAGACACACCCAAAACATACAAAAATACTATTATTTCAAACTACTAAGAATAGGACAGTTCAGTTATCTCCATGCTATGACTTTAAGAGCATTACACTGAAACAAACAAGAATTTAAACGACAATTTTTTTAATATCCCAGAAATATACCAAAATATACATCTAAGCTTTGGAATTACTGAGGTTAGACTAATGCAAGTGCTGGGTAATCGTACTTAATACACAAGTCTAAGGTTCTGCAGGAAAGAAATTATCTTTGGTATCTGCATCAGGCTAATATTATTAACATTTGGATTTTGCTTTGGGATAGAGCTTGTATGACCCTAGAACCAAACACCCCCCAATCAACTGAGATTAAAAAGATCCATGTATAAAGTTCCTTCATTTGCAATCCCCCCCAAAAGTTAAAAAGTCACAGGCATCTACCAAGCATAAAAGGTTGAGAAATACAATGCATAGTTGCACAGTGGTGCTGCAAAAATAATAAAAATATAGAAAAAAAGAAACTAGAGGAGAAATGAAAAGCTTTCTCTTCTTTCAGAGATTTCTCACATCAGGACAGCCTCTTCCAAGCAGTTATGGAGGGGGGTGGGGGGGCGGTAGGGAAAAAAGCTCAGAAGTGCACCTCAGCGTGTATTAATCAACATCACCCAGCCCCCAAAGGGTTAAAGCACCTATCAGAGCAGCCAATCATGCACCAATGTCTTCAGCTTCTCAACCAATCTGAGGAGTCCCATTGGCTGCAGCAACCCTTCTGCTCTCCCAGCCCACCTCCCCTAGTGGCTGCACCCTGGGTTTTTGTGAGCTTAAAGAGCAAGTTTCCTCCGCAACACATTAGCAAAGGGTGGGATGGAAATGGCCTGGCTCAGGTTGAGTCCACTTTGCTGCGGAAGAGCCACACGGTATCGGGCCATGGGAAGCCAGTCTTTCCACTTTAGCAGCCTGCTGGGAACCCCTTCCTCCTCTACCAGGGCTGGCCTCACAGGTGGGATTGCTGAAGACGCCCCTTTGTCTTTGGTTTGTTTGTTTGTTTTGAGTTTATACAATCATTAGGAAATCTTTGGTTTTGGCTGGAAATTTTAAAAGAACAAAACAAAACAAAGAAACCGCCCCCCCCGGCTTATAGCAGCGCATCGTGACCTGTCAAAGCTTCTCTTTCCCACGGGGGTGGAGGAACTACATTCAAAGTAAAGGTGGAAGGGATCAAGGACGCAGCTTCTGGACAGCCCGGAGGATACAAGATTGTCAAATAATAAAGAAGAAAATTAAATATTTGGAAAATTTTCTTTTTTGGTCCTTTTTTTTAAAAAAAAAAAAAGAAAAAAAGAAATGGATGAGTAGTGTGTGCACAGCACTCAGCTGAAAGAAGCCTTCAGGGACTTGCCTGACCCTGGAGTTTCAGTGTAGTCCTGACACCAGGAGAGCGGGGAAAGGCAGTTGTGGAAGTTTCATGCACAGATTGGAGGGAGGGTGCCTTTGGATATTCACAGACTAATCGAGAGGACCCCTTGTAACCAAAAGAAATAGTATAAGATTGCAATTTGCCCTCAGTTTGCAGTAGCTTTTAAGCAGCGACATTCAGAGGCTTTAGGGGGTCACTCCCCAGGTTGCAGGTCACGGGCTGCTATATGCCAGAGTTCAACGTTAATCAAGGGAGGGAGGGCAGACTTGGCAACTCTGTAGGGTTTGGAGAAAGTTAAAGCAAGTTACTCAGTTACGAGTCAGAAATGAGGTATACGACAGCTCCTGTACCTGTGGCGGATAAACACCCCACACCTACTCACACCTAGCCTTAGACACCACTGCCGAGGAAGGAAATGGAACAACAGCAGCACTGGCAGGCATGGGGTTGGCTACTGCACTGATCCTTCCGACAGAGTGGGATCGTGATGCTCTCTAAGGTGATCAGCACTTGCCCCCCACCAGAACTGCCCTATTCACATTACTCCAAACCAATGGCAGGCAGTTCTGCAGTGCCCCTTTCCTCTCCCTGTTGCAAAATGAGGGTCCAGCCCTGCTCCCAGTTCTCAAACGGTAGCAGAGCTGGGCTATGAGTCTGTATGGGTGTCTCAGCTTGCTGAGATTTCATCCTTCAGCTCACTTGTGCAAAGAAGGCACCAGGACCAACACAGTGAGGGAAACCATGGGAAAGGACTGATTTTTTTTTTTAAATCTAATCTGCCTTGTTCTGAAGGACACTATCAAGGATGCTTGCTTTGATTTTTAGAAGAGCTTTGATTTCTGAAGGGGGCTGTGTGATTTCCAGGGTTTATGACTTGGCATAAATAGTTTCCAGTGTCCTGGATGGAGCCAAAACAGGATCCTCTTTGTTTAATAACTTAGGATTTCTATAGCACCATAGCATGCCAGCACCATCCATAACATTAGCACAGCTCAGAGAATAATGTTTGTTAACTAGATGCTGCTACAAAAATCAGCAGGGGGCAATAATTTTAGTGGGTCTCACAATATTAGATTGAGAATTTTTTTGAGGGGGAGGAAGGGGTTAGTTCTTGGGGACAGTGTGGAGGATTAAACATTATTTTATGGTCTATATAAAACTCTGGAGGGAAAAATTCCCCAGCAGACTAGAACAATTTTAAGGTAAATTACATTTTTGGCCTGAGCTATTTGACAATGTCTTGTTTGGTAGAGAGATGAAATAAGGCAGAGGGGGTGCTCCAGTCCTGGGGCAGAACAACTCAGTAGCACTGAGGAATCCCAAAGGATATCATCCTCCCTTCCCTCGCCCAGGTTGTTTCATTTCCTTCCTCAGATTTGTTTACCTTAAAGCACACCTTGTTTTCCACATCTTTTGTTCCAAGTGCTCTTATAATTGAGAAGTCATTTCTTCAATATCCCTATTACCTACCTATAAATCTATCTAGCTCTTTGAAAAGTCACACAATATTAATACCACTTTTACATAATGTCAGAACAACAATTCTATTAGTAAAGCTTTCAGTGAAGTTCTGCAACCCGATTGGTTTCCGGAGGAAGAGTAGCTGGACAATTAATCTATTTTCCACCCTTTCCCTTTCTTCACAAGCGTTCGCCAGGTTCACTGATAAAACAACTCAACCCAATAGCACAATGCATGACAATGTACATGGCTATTTTGGGGAGTAAATAAAGGAGTCTCCTGGGTCCCCCATCTTTAGAAGAGAAACATGCAGGATGTTGGAAGGGACTCTGACCTTGGTAACCCTGCTTCCATATTTGAAGGGAAGAAACAGTTTTTCCTATTTCCAGCAGCAGCTGAGACCTAGGCTGCCACATTGAGCAATCCCCATTTGCAGTTTGTCCTCACAGAGCCAAAACATCCCTGTGCACAAAAAGGCAGCAACACCTACAGGAGACGAGATCCTTGCAGAAAGGGACATCCACCCAAAGCGCGAAAAAGGCCCAGCTTTTCCTCTTATCTGCTCTGACAACAGCAGATTTGACGACTTATCAGTGCCTTTGGTTCCCTACCAAGCCATTGGAAATTCTCCCATCCCAAAGGAGCTCTGAGCTCCTTAGAAATTCACCTCTTTAGATCCACACAACCACTCAAAAACTCACTCGCTCACTCACCTCCCCACCCCCACCCCTCTTTAGGGAAGTCGGAAGAATGGAAGGGATGCCTTGAAGTCAGGATGGAAGAGGCTAGGAATCCCTCCCAAGTCATCACCACTTCCCCCAGTACTCCCACCCCAAAGTTAAGACAAACACCATGAGAAGAATGCACCTCCCTCCTCCCCAAACACCCCTCTCCCCAGACTGACTCACAGTATTTCGATCCTTTCAGGTACACCACCCAGGTGCTAAGAGCAGGTTAGCTTTCACTTCTCAGTTTGGTTTTTTCTTTTGTAGTTTTTGGTCTAGACAGGATTAGCATTGCTTTTAGAAAAGGAAGTGTTTAAAAAGTTTTCAACCTATTATCAAGCACTACAAGCCCTACATTCAGTAACAAGACAAGGGGGATAAAAGGAACCTGTTTCATTTTTGCTCTCTCAGTTAGATTAAGATGCAACAACCGTTCTCTCTTTCCCAAACTTAAATGCCATGGCCCCAATTCAGCCCTGGTGCAACTCCACTGGCTAAAATGGATGTATACCTGGGCTGAATCTGACCCAATATATTCACCTCCTCTCCCCCAAGCTCCCAATATATACACACCTTGCCTGATCTTTAGATCCCTACAAAGACCCTTATTATTCATAAGGAAACGGCAGGGAGGGAGGGGAAAGCATGTGTGCACCTAAAGGACCCTGAACAGCCACCCAATCAGTAACCTGCATGCCATCGTGTGCTGTGCTGCAGATTAGACCACAGATAAACCAACCAAACAACAATCCCAAACCCAGGAGCAACAAACTGTTTCCTTTGGCAAGACAGATACAAGGAAAAAAATTCATGAGCAACATTTTCCTTCTAACAGAGTCAACTCCCTTCGCTCCCCCACCCTCCCCAACATCCACCCGCCCCCACCCAACCCTATAAAGTTGTAACCTATCAACAGGATCTCGAATACATACAGCATAATCATGTTTATCAATCATAATAAACATCAGTTCAACTAAACTCTACAGCTAGAATTATCTCCACTATTTATAAAGTTTGTTTTTCTCTTCTGATTTTTCAGTTCTGTGACAATGCTAAGCTATGCTGAGGTATTTTATGAAGGTGCCAGAAGCCAGCTGCTACCCACAAGCATTGTTCTCACAGCTCTGTGGTGCTACCTCTTACTGAAGGAGGGGGAGGGAAGGGAAGGAGTGGGACCCAGATTATTCCAGTTGGGGACCCTCCACTTACTCAGGGACAGGAACTGAAATGTCTTCCAAGGAGATTCACCCAAGCAAAGCAAGCTTTGCAGGGAGTACTGGCATAAAGCCCAAGAGATGCTCCACGAAAAGGAATTTAGTCAGAAAAGCCATATCTGGTGCATTTGACATCCCTGACCACACCAATCTATTCTGTACCACATACTCTCTTCTCCCCAAGGATAACATTATTTGTAGTCCCACAGCAGTCTCTAAAACCCTCCAGATGGAGCCCCAAGGGAATGAAAGCTCAGAGTAGTCTGTTCGCTCAGGGCATGGGCATGCATGAGAAAGAAAAAGGAGGACAGAGTTGGATTGGTACAAGTATGCAATCAGACTGCCATCTGGATTTACTGGCTAGGGATGAAAGCAGGAATGTGCGTACATACCAAACTGTTAGGAAGAATACATGAAGGCTTAACTCTATTACCAACTTAATTATAGGCAGGATAGAGTCACGTGGCAAGTGGTAATTATTCCACTTATCCTCCTCATTGATGATGAAAGTCAGAAGAGAACAATTGTGTTTTTATATTGTACTGTCCATGTGTAGAGCTATATGGGTGCATGCATGTGTATACACATTTCCTTCCTTTCACTGCTCTTTGACGTAAACTGCTTTTAGGTTTATGGAATCTGATCCTATTCTGAATGGGTGGCAATACATAAGATACTGAACATAATTTGCAAATCATGAGTCAAACAGCCAGCAGATTTGCATTAGATTAGAAAAAAGAGCAGATGACACTATGTCCACATGCAATGCCTGTATCTTAACAGTACACAAAAAGAAGGGTGGTTGTACCAAAGACATTTGCATGTTAAATGCTCTGTAAGATAGGAGATCCATTGTCAAGTGTCTAAGACACTCTATGATATGATCCAACTCCCACTGAAGGCAAGGGAGACTCCTACTGACATCAATGGGAGTTGATTTTGACTCTTCTAAGGAGTAGAAAGAGTGCAACTGCACTTCTTGAAGTGTGAATTGTTTTAACAACTTTCTGGGTCACATTTTTGTAAAAACTGGCTAACAAATCCAGAGCAGGCTGGTTACAGATGGATAACTATATAATGGATGCATTCATCGACCAGTCAGATTCCTCCTTTAATAATGTCTAATCTATAAGCGAGAGAGTATATAAAAGACCGAACTGAATTTATTCTCAATATATGTGTGTGTGTACACATGTACATACAAACTGAAGATAATCCTATTCTTCCTCAAGACAGCAGAGTTCAGTTTAACTGGCCATACCACAGTTAAATGGACATGTTAAGAGTTTACATTTGGGATTTTGCCCAAAGATAACAATAAGATAATTGGAAATGCTATTTTTTTGAACCAAATGTCATCAATAGCTAGGATCTGATGCAGTATTTAGTCTGTCCCAAAGCCTCTATTTCCATTACAACAAGAGCTCCTTTCTGACAATTTTGTAAAGTACGGTTTCAAATTGGGAAGAGAACAATTTTATTTAGCAAAATATTATGTGTTGACAATTATGGTAAATTGGAAGTCATTTGTGCCTCCATTATATGGCTCCAGCTGCAATGGAGCTAAGATGTTCTGTTCTTTTATGAAAAAAATGGTCTTTTTGTTTTATTGAATGTTACTCTACTCCAAGAATATGCTTTATAGAGGACTTAGCACTTCTGCACTTTCAACACCTCAACCAGGAGGAAAAATGGAATCTGCTCCAGTGGACTGCTGGGTATTTTCTACTTAAACCAACAGAGGAACAACAAAAAAATCTAACTCTTCAGTGATGTTCTTTATAATAGTAGCTACTTATTTTCAGAGGCCACAACTTAAAGGTATGGATGAACCTATGCTTTATGCTGTGTGACCTCAGAGAAAACAGTAAATCACTATCACTGACCTAATCATTGTTACTGACGTGCAGGGAGAATTCCCTCAAGTTGTTTTGGTAACAGGCACTCCTCTGCTGCCCCCTGAGCACAAGGAGAGTCTCTTATTCCTCCTCCTCTTTTTTTTTTTTTTTTTTAAAGTTGCCTAAATTATTTTGATTTTAAGAAGTCCATTGGAAAGACATCACTGACAGATCCAAGTTACATTTTGTTTTCATGTAATTGATAGACTAAAATAACCTCCTCCCATGCTGTACGGGGAAGAAGATCAAGAAAGGGATGAGGGTGGAGGGGCAGCGGAATGCTGAATCAGCACAAAGGGAAGGCCATGTAACATGTGAGTTCATACATTGTTCCTACTTCTGTTGAGATTAATATCAAGATTTGTTATCCCAAAAGGGGCAACAAATGATGAAATGCATTTCCAAGTAAGTTAACATATGTATTATTACATACATCCTGAATGTTTTCTTTAGAAATCTCTCCATTATGGCCATAACAGTCAGTTCACTTCCAGGTGAAATTCAAAGATGGAATTTTTGAAGCCTACAAGGGTATGTGATTCAAATTCCTGAAGAGAATGTCTCTATTTCTGGGCTGTATCACAACAGTTAAAATCTGGTGGATGGTCTTATTAGTGACTTGAACACAGCCGTCCAGTATTACCAGCAGAGCATTTTCATATGAGGACCTTCTATTTTCTATTGTGTTCCCACTGATAGTCCATCAGAGCTCAAGTGTTATGGACTTCATGGCAAAGTGGTTTTTTGGGTCTGATATGGCTTTTAATTAATTTGTGTTACTTTACTTACTGAAGGCAGAGGATTTATTTGAGTAGGTCTGGGGCAATGATGTGTTGTCATGAGTCTCCCAATTAAAACAATTTTTTAAAATGTAAAGTATATTGTACTTAGGCTCTGAGCACGATACAAAACTATTACCAACCAGGATTTTTCTTATGTAGGGAGTATATCTCAGTACTAACTGGTATAGTGCGTGTGTATACATACACACACATGCATGTTATATATAGCATTCCCTGCATATACACTACATAACAAGTCAGTAAATAAACTAATATTCTTTTTTAACTGGCTTAGGATTCCTCACAAAATTCATATTTGTCAGGAGACTCCATCTAAGGGTGAGTATGTGCAGGTGTGTGAACAGTACATGAATCTTTCATCCCCTAACTACTGGGGCAGAGGTCAACTGAGTGGTTCAGATTTGTCTGAACCAAACCTGAATGAGTTCTCTACCAAAATTCACATGACCACCACCCTTTTAAGACTTTTTCCTGAAGAAACATTTGTGTATCTCCCCTTCTCCATATCTTTTTTGGGAAAGTGTTTATTTCTTGTGTTTCTTCATACATATGTCCCTTCCCGGGCCTACTATACATATCCTAATTGTCCTTGGAGATGATAAAGTGAATCGGTCTGTCCCACTAGCTTTTACCTGCTATAAGATATGCTTGGAAATGAGAAAACAAGCCCAGACACCTACATATATGGAATTTTATGGAGTTGTGGTACAGAAAGATGACTAGATAACTTGCAATTTTCCCTTCCATGTACAAGGGCTTTAAGGAATTTCTTCTGGCCCTGGCCAATGAAACCTGATTTTATTTATTTATTTGTGTGTGTGCGTGTGCGCACGCGAAAGTCTACTGAATTCAAAAGTCTCAGAGATAATCCCATAAAACAACAAAGGAACAGTCTGTTCACTCAGTGATGGATTTAAGACAGATGATGACATTTATGGGCAACAGAAAACCATTTGTGCTAAGACATCTATATTGACTTGTATTTTTGGATTATAAAGAGTAAACTATCATCCTTTGTGGTGGAAAAGTAACCTCAACTGCAAAATAATGCCCTCAGCCGCTGTTGGCTAATTTTTGAATCTGTGGGACAATACTTTTCCACTCCAATCCTTAAATCCTCAGTATCTAATTCACCAATCACTATTGAATATCCTTGTAGACACTTCAGTTTCTGTTGCAGTCATAATTAAGGTTTAAAACAGCAATTTCCACCACATTCCAATACCCGATCATTCATCCATCTCAAGTTATGAAAGAGTGTGCATGTATAGTCTTACTATGCAAATATAATGCCACTGCAACCTCATCTCTGGGTTCTTCTCCTCTGTCCTTTAACTAAAATGGTAGAGGTGACCAACGTCCACAAGAGGAAACAATACTACCAATGATGAGCAGGGTCCAGGCAGACCTACTGAACAACAGGTCTACAATCAGACATTGACATGTTCTTTGATAGGAAATAAAAACACACTGGGCTTGAGCCAAGGGGGGAGTGGAAGGTGTGGTAGGATAGGACAATCTACTGCCAGTTCCCCAGGGCAAAAAGAAGTGCATTTCAGCCAAACCTCCCTGGACATGTGGCTACTTAAAGTTTCCAATTTCTTTCAGAAGAGACCACTAAGAAGCTCCCTGGAGTCTGGGCCCCTTACAGGGTGACTGGTTAGCAAAGGATGAGGGAGGGAAAGTTTAAGGTGCTCACACCAAAGCCATGTGACCAATGCAAAAGGAATCAGGAAAAATCAATTTTTTTATAATAAATAACCATCCAAGCTGCATTAGTGTTCCAGATATGTATGCATCACACCCCCCTCTCAGCCACAAACCAACAAGAATGGGAAGTTAAAAATCATCTAGACAACTGATGGCACAGTCCCTTTGAACTGCGGAGAGAGGTTTTTATGCTGATTTAAGGCCCACATTCTTTGTATTTCCTAGATAAACGCACAGGACTCACCTCCCAGCCCCAGATCCATCAGAAAACAGAGGATACAGTGGAGAGGATATCATCCGAATGCCCTTTAACAAACAGGCTCTTGGTAAATTTTCCTTTTAAGAGTGCCTGGAGGTGACTGGGAATTTTCAGACCCAAGTGCAAGCATTGTAGCTGCAGCATTTCCTGCCCTCTTACTTGGCTGACTACAAGTCCCATGGGACTGATATTTCCTTTGGTAGAAACTATAGTCAATGCTATGGCCTCTAGACCAACATAGTGGGTAATCAGCATCTCCTCTTCCACTTCTCCCTCCCTGAATCATACCCATCTATACCTTTTACTGCTCCAAAGCTGTTACACTATGGGCAATTTATATTCTACATTATTCATAGCCCTAAAATCTTCTGCACAGACTGAAGTCACAGAGACTTCAGTCACACCAGAATATTTAAATTTATTTAACCGGTAGGGTGGAGGAGTGGGGGACCACTTGGATTAGTAATCACCTGACATTGCCATTCTATTTACACACCAAACAAACAAACAAAAAAAACCCTAGTTAAAAAAACCAAGTTAAGAGTCTGCCCCAAGGATATACAAATTATCAATCCCCCCCCAAAAAAGATTAAAACAAGCAGCAACTTTATATAAAATAAAAAACAAGACAAATGAAAAAGAAATTGTCAGTAGCATCTATCGCCTCTCTGCGTCTGAACTGCACTTATACAAACTAGTCCATTAGTACAGCAGCTTGCTAGAAATTGACTTTGGTTCAAGCTTAGTTTTAAAAAACAAAACAAAAAAAAATCAAGAACACATTACAAATGGTGGACGGACATTTGTTAGTTTCCCTGCTTGCAGTTCACTAGTTTTGAAATTTTATGGATAATTATTTTAAATAATCTGTGAAACAGGAAGGTGGAGAGAGAGTAAGACGTGAACAGAGAAAAACATGAGTGAGGGGAAGAAGAGATAAGAGTTTCTGCCATTTGAATATAAATGTAAATCCCACACACTTGGGTCACAGACCAAATGTATGTTGGGTTTAAGTTGCTGTCTTATTGATCTCAGGTGGTGAGAGATTCCAAGATCCCCCTTGATGATCAGCAAAAGCCAACCTAACTACATAAACTTGCTATCTTGAAGCTCCCTGGTGACACCACCCCCCCAACCAAAACCAAACATTGAGGGGGTGCTCGTGACACCCTCCCTAACTGAGTGTAAATGTGTTTTAAACACGTGGCAGAAACTTTTAAATCCAACAGGAATGGAAAGTTCAAAGTGAACTGCATTGCAGAGATCCAGTCTTCTCTTTAGAAATCTTTTTGGTTCAGAAACTCGATTGGTATATTAAAAAATATACATCACTAACCTCTGGAAACCTACTCTTCTTCCTCATCCATTCTCATAAGCTCTCTGTTCTGAGATGCTCCTTGTTATGTGGATTGGAAACAACCCTAGAGACACAGCTACGTCAGCAAGCCAACACTGAGCCTCTAGTCAGAGATGCTTATTGCCATTTTGATCAAGGTAGCAACATCACTCCTCAGAGACCACGTGAGAACACCAAGATGTGTGCAAAGTCCCAGTGTTGACTAGATAGTCTGGTGCTATTTCCCACATCAGGTTGGACAATTCCAGCTGATTGGTCACTGTCTCCTATTTCCAAAGCACCAAGCAGGGTGGTAGAGAAAAAAAAACCTACAAGCTATTTAAAACAGAACAAGGGCGCAAGGAAGCCGAGAGTGCTTTCTTACGGTTGTGTTGGCATGAAATTGGCAGAAACTTCTGTTCCAACAGACCTGACATCTATCCCTGTAGATAGAAGCACTTGCAGTGGAAAACTGTTCCAATGCAGCTCCCTGTACACAACAAAAAACATGCAAGGGAATATTCCTTTGATTAGAGAAGCCAGTTTCACCTTTCAAAATCCTGTGCCAAGTCAGTTGGTAGGAAGCTTGGACTGTGGATGCCTTTAGATATTAGTGATATTGGCATCCTCAGGTAACTTTGCATTTTTAGGATTTTTTTTTTTTTAAAGGGGCAAAATCCTAAAAATACAGTAAAACCACCAAAACAGATGTCTGAAATAGTCTGGGCTCTAAGTGCCAAATCCTGCTCATGCAACTCAGAGCAAAATTGGCCCTTTAGCCTAAGTAATTGGATGAAGGAGAGCTGTAGTATAGAAGTTATTTCTACCTCCCTCATCTTAACAGCACAGACTAGCCTGGAGATTTGCACACAACTTGCTGCCTCTACATCGAGCTTCCTGCAAAAGTTGTGAAAATAATCTCTCTCTCTCGATACCTCTGTATAAGTCACTGTAAAACAAGTTCAAGGATGAGGAAACTGTGAGGAATGCTCCCAGGAGATTAGGACAGGAAGCCTCCTCATGTTTCCCTCTTTCTCTCCCCTCTCCTCATGGCGTGGGAGCTCACTGAAAACGATCCAGGAGCAAAGACAAATGCGTCCAAACCATATATATAAAAATAATAATAATAATAATAACCATAATAATAATAGAGATACACCAGTAATACAGGCCTGCCTAAATTGTACCAGTTAAGAAAGGAACCCCCAACACGATTGATACGATTATAAACACCTTGTATGACATAACGGCCTGTACAACAGACCTATAAAATGATAATTAAAAAAAAAAAAAAGATATTTAGACCAAAAGAACTAAGAAATCCCCTTCCTATGTTTGAGTTGATAACCCACCTTAACTTGTCATTGTGACTGCTGGAAATGATAAGTAGTCCTTTCACTTTTTTTTTGTTTTTTTGTTTTTTGTTTTTTTACATTTTTGGTTAGAAAGCTCTCCGATCCATGAAGCGATCCTGAAAAGACAGTGTTTATTATAAAATTAGGCAAATGTCTGTCCCAGCTTTAAATCCTTCCTGTTTTGTTTTTATATTTTTCCGTCTCTCCCTTGTCCCCAGCAACATGGCGAGAGGAAGCCGATCACACTTTTCAGTTTATAAACCCAGCTGGCAGCCAATCCCACTGCAGAGTGAAACAGGCTGGTGGTAGCACAGCTCAGCCCGGCTCACTGTGCCTTGGAGGCAGTAGTGGTGGTGGAAGTGGCCCCACTGGCAGAGGCCACTGTGAAGAGAGAGTTCTGGATGGACTCAGCTGAGGTGGAGGTGGCATGAAGGCTGGCGACTGGTCCAGAGGCCCCTGCGGAAGCGGCAGCTGCAGAGACCAAGCTAACTGGGTTGCTGGTGAGCAGAGAAAGGTTCTGAGGGTTCAGGAACAACGGGGCAGTAACGATGTTAGGAGTACCTCCAGCATTGGCAAACACCAAGTTCCCAGTTGCATCCAGTGATGTTATTGGAAGAGAGCCACCAGATGCAAGAGCTAAAAAGGGAGAAAAGTGCAGGGAAGAGAACACTAGCATTAACAGCACAGAGGTATGCAGCAAAGTGCAACAGAACTTCAGTTTTCCCTCCTCTAAGCATAGCCTTCTTCCCATGACTAAAGATTCCTTCCTCTTACTTAAATGCAACATAAAAAGATTCACAAATCAGTTGAAAATGGGATTTGGCGTTATCGAGGCAGGCAGAACTAAGCATGTAAGAGGGAGGATCCTCTCACTATCCCAAAGAATAGAGAAGGGTCGAAAAGAAGTTTTTTGCTATTCATTTTTACCTATATCTCCCTAATATGTGTCTATCTAAAAGGAATCCAGAGTTTGTTTTAACAAGATATGTTACATAAAAGAAAAGAATAGAGGTTATGAAATATTTTAATGCATTATATAGTGTATAATCCTAACTCATTTTCAAACGATCTGCAAAAAACTGCTTTTATCTGCTTCTGGAAAACCAGGATCTGTTCTACAGTAACTGTATGTTGTCAGCCTCATGCAGCTAAGTAACTGCGCAAGCACGTGGCATAATTCAACCATGTGGTACCTGATGTCTTTGGAGCATCACTTCACACTACCCAGATCAGCTGCAGTTGCCACCTGGTTGCGTTTTGGCTGCCAAAGGCTGAGCAGCTGAAGCTAAGCACAAGCTGTTTTTAAGTTTTGTAAAAATAAAGTTCCTATCTAGAATACAAATTAAAGGCATCTTGCTGGATATTTTCAAATCTTAAAAATATAAACCCGATCCCAAGTCATCTGATTGTTCTCAGAATTTCCCATCTGAATGTTCTCAAAGCATCAGCACAAGGTGAAATGTCTGGCATCAGGGAAACTGCCCTCCACTGTTCTGTCACCCTATAACAGGAGCCAGTACTTATTGAGAGAAAGCTCCCTGAGAGCACTGGATAAGATTTTGCAGAAACTGAAATGGCTCTAAGGGACTGATCCAAAACCAATTGAAACTGAAGGGAGTCTTTCCACTGACTTCAATGTGCTTTGGATCAGGACCTTAGTGGGGACATATTGCTCCATCCTACCGGCCAGAAAAAGGCCTATTCAAGGAACCTAGAAGCGAAAACGTATTCACACAGAATGGGAGCCACTACAATACGAAGGTCACTTGACTTGTTTGAGTAAAGCCTTTTTAAATTTTGATGCACTTTAATAGTTACATACTACCTCAAAAATCTACCCAGGGTTCAATTTGCCATGAGATCTGCCCTCAGACTAACATTCTTCTTTGCTCTCTGTGCACTTGGTACAAGATTTTTTTTTTTTTTTTTAACTGAATAGTTAAATTTAGTTTATAAATAACTGGCCTGATTTTCAGAGGTGATAAGAACCCAAATGGTTCAGTAAAGTCAATGGAAATTGCTGGATGCTCCACACAAGAAAAAATCAGGCCACTCATTTAGACATTTAAATAAAGAATTAACTCCTTATTTTATGGATTTATAGCTCCTAAATAAGGACTTTAGATACACATTTTGAAAGTCTTGATCTTGGATCTTTGTGTTCAGGTTTTTTGTTCTCGGAACTGTTCTGCTATCAGCCTTGATCAAGACAACTATACTAAAACATCTGCTAAATGAGCTGTAAAAAGAAGATCTCTAAACAGCCTGTTAAAATTGTCCCTCCATGTCCAAAATGAATGCAGTCCCTCCCCCCCACACCCCAGCACCACATTCTTCCTTATCACCACCACCAAATCCCTGAGATTGTATGCTGTCCTAACCTGCCTCCCAAGTTTGTATCTTACCATTCACAATTCTAAAAAAAAAAAAAAAAAAAATCTGTGTGCCATCTTTGTAAAGCTTCTGTCCCCGACTACTGAATTTTGCAGTTGAGGAATGTTGCTTCTCTTTTTTTGGCGAGTAAACCACACAAGTAACAAAATCAGTTATATATTAAAAGGACGTTTACTAACCTTGAATAGTTGCCAGCGTACTGTTGCTCATCAGAGCTGGGCTGAGAGCACCACCTAGCGTCCCTGGATTGAGACTGAGTAAGGCACCTCTGTGATATCAAGAAAACAGGCCAGGAGAGAGATCAAGGGAGGTTGTGTTACTATTCAGACACCATCATATAGATAAAGAAGGTAGAATTCAAGGGTCTGATTTTTAAAAAAACATTTCCTGTAGTATTTTAATTTCTCCCATACCACAATGTGGTCTTCACAGCTGCCTTTCAACACTGTGCTTAACAACAAGCCTGAAGAACAGGCACCCAAAAAGCACAAGCTGTAGTTATTACTGCCGTGAATTACACTCACAGTGACTTCTTGGGCCACTGCAACTCTTTAGAGAGCTAGCGGAAGGAAATGAGAATAAAGAGAAACTGAAAGAACTACAAGGCATTTACAGCAATATTTTTTTAGTCACACAGCAGCAACAGAATGATTTCCAATAAATATTCAGGTGCTCTCCATCTCGCTCTGGGTCGAAAGGAACAGAACTGAACACAGGGGAACGAAGGGAATCTAAGATGCCAATTCAATTTAAAGTTAGCAACTTGGGTAGTGTAGTTTAATGGCTACAGCAAGGAAATAGTAGTCAGAGCTCCTTGGCTCTACACCCAGCTCGGCCACTGACTTAATGTATGACTGATCAAGTCACTAAACCTTTCAGCTTCCTCATCTATAAAATGGGGATAACACTGCTATAGGAGTGTTGCAAGGCTTAATCCATTAGTATTTGTAAACCCTTTGAGAGGTATAGGTGAAAAACATAGTATTAAAAAATCATGATGAATAGAGCCCCTGTACTATTTTCTTCATTTATCATCTAGAATGCAAGGACAATCCTTACCCAGCTGCAAACTGTGAGGGTGCCATCAAGCCTGGGTTTAGCCCCGCTGCAGCAGCCATGGCAGCGAGACTTGCATTTGCAGGCAACTGTGCAGCGCCTTGTAGTGCAGCTGCTGCCGCTGTTTGCAACCCTGATGCCGTCACCATCACCTGGCTGGTCCCAAGAGGGGAGGACAAGGGAGTAGAGGTTGTCTGTGTTGTGCTGGTCTCACTGGCACTGGATGCCTCGGAAGTGGAGGCTGAGGCAGAAGGGGAAGGACTCAGAGAGGGTGAAGTCACTGCTGAGGAAGCTGGAGGTGCTGTAGAGATCACGGTTGCTGTGTTGTTGGAGGTGGTTTCTGTTGTGCCTGGAAGGAGGATTCCAGTTAGAACAGTCCAAAACACAGGCATGCTTGAATAGAAACCCCTACCACCTGGACTCGACAGCATAGGAAAGAGGAAGTGAGACAGACATGTCTCTGTTGGACTGAAGGGCACAGTGAATTCAAGAGTGGGGGACTGGTGAGTGTGGATCTCAGATCAAACTGACTCTTCAGGAGGAAGCTGGGTGGCTCAGGTTGGTAACGGGAGTGCCTTTTGCTTCTAGGTCACCAGGGGTGACGGTCTCAGCAGAGAGGCGAGACTGAACAGCCATGAAAAATGAGTTACTCCAACATAGGACTGAGGCACATTGGCAGGGCAGTGTAAGAGAAGCTTGCACGGCAGTTGCCCACACTGTCATTTCTGTGGCAAAACAGAGGACTTCACTCTCTAGGACAGTCAGTCCAGAGTCTTCCATCAACACTGAATTGCTTTGTAATTAAAAATTTTTAAACAGGCAAGTGGGAGTGAGATGAGAGGAAGGAAATCAGACTGAAGTCAAATGGAGTATCTGGGCAGAGAGAAGGGAAATCCTCCATATTGTTTCTTCGCACCTGTATACCTAAGCTATATTTGTGAGCTCCCAGAGAATCCTTTGCTTCCCACAAAGCACTCCTTTTGTTCTCTATTTTTCACCTTCAGCTAGACAGGTTATGGGCATCTGAGACTCCCACACAACGTCTTACAAGGATACAACAAATCCAAGAGCCAGTTATCTACGGAGATTTTAGACTGCAACACAGGAGCACCAAAAATCTCAAAATATTGTTCACTTTAAAATCTTTATCTGTTTGATATGTAGACACCACCAATAATCCACTGAACTTCCATTCTATTATTTGAATTAGTTATCCCTGACTGCAGCGGTTTTCTGAAAAACCTTCTGTGCTGATACAGCTTAGGTTGTATCTTACCTGTGACTGACAGACTAGTTACAGCAGCACTAGTTAGAGGGAGCACAGGGTTGACAGTCAGGGTAGTAGCTGCACTGCTTGTCACAAGGCTTGGCGTGGTTGCCACCTAGAGGTTAGAAGAGAACATAACTGTACAACTCATAAGAAGGAAAAGAGTTACCTGACTTGCGTTCTTATCTTCTGATCCTCAACCAAAGATAAGGATGGGGAATCCTACACATTTTTTTAAATTCATTCGATTGCTTTAGTACTTCAACAGGCAGAGTCTGGGACCACATTAGTGACATTTGCTCCACTCATGGACCCGACAGCGAACAGCAGCAAATCCACCACACACATACTGTCCCAATAGCTTAGTGGTGGCTCATCAGGAACTAACCATCAACATCCAGCATCTAGGATTTCCACTTATCCTCATTTAACAAGAGGCAAGTGTTCAAGGAGACTTTCTCAGAGAGAGGAAACTTAGGGGACCCAATAAAAAAATCTTTGTACATGCTTTTTCTGATACTTCTCAAGCTCCAATTCATTTCCTCTGGTTGAAGGCACTCCACGCACCAATGCATCCTAGTCTTATTTGTCAGATAGGTGTTTTACCATTGTTAAATGTAGTGTCTTGTTTCGCCTTTATCAACCAAATTATCTGAACTTCACTTCTGTGTGTTTTCTTGGTTTGAAGGACCTCTTTCAGAGCATTCAAATGAAATGAACTGCCTTTACTTCTGGACAACTTAATGGAAGAAAGCTATAAATAAACTGAAGGGAATTCAGAGAAAATCAACCAACGTGATTAATGGGCTGAAGGGATTGATTTATTAGGAAAGACTAAAAATTAAATATCCATATCAAAGATTAGAAGTGTATGTATGTACATCCAAGACATGCTAATTGTCCATAAATATATGAAGCATATACACATCAATGAAAGAAAGTGATTATCAGTTATACCCTCTTGGACAACCCAAAATAAGACTAAGGGATAGCACTAAACAAAAGAAAATGTATGTAAATGATCAGGAAATCTTTCTAATAGGGAAATCTGTAAGATTGCTGAATATACTCTTAAAGGAAGTGATGACTGTCGCTTGACGTGTTTAAAACTACGTTGGAGAAGGATGAACCTGTTAGCATTTTGCTCTAACACTCTATGAACAAAAAAAAAAGAGAAAGCGCTAGAGCTGCAGCACATCTCCTCATCAACCCAGGCTACTGCGAGCACATTAAACCTGTCCACCATGCTCTACACTGGATTCCTACAGAACCCAGAGTCAAGTTCAAGGTCTTGGTCCTTATCTTCAAGGCTCTCAATCGCCTGGGCCCAACATAGCTGCAATAGTGCCTAAAACTCCCAGATGAAAAACCAGGGTTGGCACTTCTGCTCCTTAGGCATAAAGTAACTTTACACCACAAGGTAAAACTTGTGGTTGCAGGTGACAGAATTTTCTCAAGGGCTTGTCCGAGACTGTGGAATGAACTCCCACAGGAACTAAAACCATCACAAACCTCACCACCTTCTGCTCCAAGTGCAACATGCAATTCTTCAACCTTGCCTTCTCTAACAAATACACAGCAACATGTACAAAAAACAGAAGAAAACCCCTTCTAAAACAAACACTACACTGCACCCACACAATTTCATCCCTGAGAAGAGGATGACAGAAAGAACAAACCACACATGACAGATGTTAGTCATGACATTTAATACACTACTGTATGGTGCTCAGATACAACAGTGATGAGGGCAGTATAAAATCCTATATAGAATAGACTAGCTATAGGCTACCTGAAATCCACAGACTTCATATAATCAGAAGCTCAGTTACCTTGTCTAGATAACAACAGACGTCCCTGAACAATGGTGGCATGGAGTTCAAGGAGTACACTTTGTTTACGTATGTTTTCAGTAAGTTTGTGTTTACCTTAGCCAAATATAAGGTTTAGAAAATGAGTTACAAAGATTAGCTAAAGTGTTTTTTCACTTTGATATACATTAACCCTGCCACAAAGGGACAAAATAGTAGAATCAGGTTTGGGTGACAGTCTGCCAACTACCGCCTAAAAACTGATAGGATCTACTGCTGATTCAATGCATTAACGTGACTGGAACAAGATGGAAAGGATGGAACTGGGTAACATTTTTTTCCTTTTAAAGAAAGGGTTTTGGATAAGTACACCGATCTGGAATTATGTGAATTATGATTTCTTAGCATATGTCCAAAGCAGTAATATAAACTGCATCTTTGTGAGTGGTATTCAGTCAGCTGTGAATTACTGCCAGATCAAGTTAGAAGTTCAGTTTGCGTGTTTAAATAATGCATTCACACTGGCTGATTTGTAAGATTTACCTTTTGTTTATAGTACACAGTGGGAACCAGTAAATATAGTATTGAAAATGCCAATTAAGTATCTCAGTTACATTTGTGAGCATAAGTTTGCTGCACAGAGCAGGTGAAAAATGTGTGTAATTCCCATTATTGCCAAGAGGAGAGGAGTGACTGATCTTTTCCAATGTGCTGAGCCATCTTCATTTCTTGATTCTTACCAGTGAGGTTGGGCAAGGGAAAATTGCTTTGATGGGAGAGCTGCTGGTTCCACCACTACTGGGTGGGTTGATCCTTTTCTCCTTCTGGCGCCGGTTACAGAACCAAACGCGGATCACCTCCTTCTCCATGTTCAGCTGGTCAGCTATCAGGGTGATCTCCTCCGAGGTAGGCTTTTGGTTCTGAAAAATGAGAAATATCTGAAAATCATGGAAATTACTTTGATGAGTGCTGCATTATGGGTCCAGCATAGCAGGATTCTAAACTAAAGAGCTGGAGGAAGGAACAACATATAGCTGGAATAGGCCTTCCTGTTTTATCAAAGCAGATGTTGTCAGGAACGGATTAAGCAAAAGTGGGACCTGATGGACCATCCTCCCAATCCCCTAACCTCAGATGGACACTTCTTCCTGTTCAGAATCCCAAACACTCAGAACTCCCTTCTTCTCATCCAGCCCCTCCCCAACTAAACAGTCCCTTTTTTCTTCCTAGCTGCCAACTCCCAAGTTTGTCATTTTACAGTTCTCTCCCAGCTCCCCAAATGCTCCTTCTTCTATGTTGCCCCCAAAACCTCTTCTGCTTTGTCCGAGGTAAGCCCTCTCCCTGAAATGCCTCTTTAACTACACTTTCCCAACATGACTGCTACTGACCATGGATGTTTCCTATAGCACTTCCTGAACTAGATTCTCTTTTGTGTTCAAGCAGACAGTGTGCCACTTACTGCTCCCTGACATAGGGGCTGGTCTGTGCCGGCCCCATCATTAGTGTGAGATGCTTTGGGCCTGCACTAACCTACACCACTTGCCTAGGGTCTCTAAGGGACCTTGGGCCAGAGGAAGTCCAGCAAAGCAAAGCTCTGCTATGCCCAACATGTCCCCTAAACTGGGGTGTGGCTGGTGTTAGAACTGGCTGTGCTGGCTCTGTGCCACTTGAAAGTTCCCTTCCATCAGGACAATTCTCGACAGGTCATGTGTGTCCAGAATCTGGCCCCCACCTCCATCTTTCTGGTCACAAGAAACACTAGCGGAAGCTGTGTTCAGTGTAGCTGGGTAAGGGAGTTAAAGCTCATGTGTTTCTTTCAGAGAGAAGGGAATAATTATAATTTCTGGAGGGCAGAAAGCCAGGGATGAAGCCTGAGACCTTGCAGGGAGGGGAGATTCTTTCATCACCTCATGGGAAAGGGGGAGGTAAAAAGGGCTAGCACCAGTGATGATCAGATGATCTGCAAGTTGTCAGTACTGAGAGCACAACAAAATGATGTTCAGGAGGCCCCCTGCAGAGGTGGGACTTGGACTCTAATTTATCCTGCACTTGTGACTACAGTACTTAAATTACCAAAGTTACACACAGTCAACTAAGAGTCTAAACATAAATGATGTTTGGTTCTCTTTCCACCTTCCCCAAGTGCACAGACGTTTATTTCCTTTTCTTTTCTCCTTCCTGGTGTGCACAATATCACGCCTTAATCTACTGCTTGATATCCTTGACTAAGAAACTAAGGGGTAACAGCTGTCAAGAACCAGTGGGATAGCACTTACATTTTTTAATTAATTAAAATTAGGTGAATACAGATCATTCTGCTTGGTACAATATTTACTATTCCCCCTTCCTTGGTACATACACTTTACTAAGTGGATTGAAAGACTGCCTAAGTATGGCCCCCTCTGAGCCTCTCATGAAATTATACTCTCCTGGGGGCTGGGCCTTTAAGGGAAGTCAGGAACCAGACTACTCGTGACAGGCTCCTGTAAGGGAGAATGAGCCAATTTAGTTACTTTTAAGTAATTAAATCCCTTGGTGGTTGGTTGGCAGCTAATTAATGAGCATGATAAAGGGTTGGCTCCTAGAGACAGAAAATTTCTGAGGAAAGTAGCTCTCGTGAGAGCTCAACAGAACCAGGGGCCTGGAAGGCACGGTCTGAGGGACAGGGAATTCCGAAACAGTGGCAGGAAGCTCAACTACATGTTGCCCCAGAAAAGAGGTGCAGCTGATAGACAGCCACAGACCTCTGGCTCTGGGGAAGGATTATTCCCAGACAGTGGCAAGAAGTCTAACTTCAGGGAAAGGAGCTGAGCCGACAGAACCTTGCTGTAGGGGAATGGTGGACCCAGATGAGAACAGAAACTCAAACGGTCTCCCAGCTAAGACGCTGGCGTGAAGTTTTGCTTGTATTTTCATTGAGCCTTTGGTTAATAAACAGACTTCACATTAGGGGTATTGTTCCATATGTAAAGCTTCACTGAACTTGTTGATGACATTAGGGGAAACTGAGGGAGCAACTAGAGCACCACACTTGGCCAGTGGAAGTGCTATAGGGCAAGTACACCCTGTGACAGATATGTTGTAACTGTTTTGCAATACACTTTCACAAGTCACTACAGATTTCCCCACCCTTTGACAACAACAATCTGCCCATAACATACAGATTGATACACCTGCAAATGTATGAACACACAGACCAACACAGCTAAAGATATCAGCACATACATACAACAACGAACTTATATTGTGCTTTTCAGTTGACGATTCTACAAACCTTGTTTTATATCTGAGGAAACAGACGCAGAGCGATTATATGATTTGCCTAAGGTATCTCAGCAAATCTGTGACAGAACACAAGGGATGAGAACTGCGGAGTTCTGACTCCCAGTCCCCTGTTCCAACAACTAGATGACAGACACAGACTGAAGATATACTACTTTAAATATTTAATGTCTATTATGTTTAATATGCATCTTAAATATATTATTTCTTATACTGTATCCACAACAATGATTGCATATCTTACAATGTTTGCTTAGTGCAGCTCCTAGCTGCAGAATTCTTTTCACCTTAATGGACATGTTCTTGAACAAAGCCACTATTCTATTTTATTACAAATTGGCTGAGCAGAGCAACTGATTCACTGACCTCCAGAAAACTCTTCTCTAAGGCCACACGTATGTTGGTCTCTATGCTGGTGCGTTTCTTCCTCCTACGGTTCAAGCCCTCAATCCCCAGCCCCGGGGAATTCAGGGCACTTGGGCTGGAGAGAGCTGAATCAGATGAGAGATTTTCTGAAAGAGAACAGAAGACAGCATGTATCAGTAAGAGACTTTGTGTCAGTGCACTGCAATCCAATTAAAGGATCCTACACATTCTACCAGCGTAAGAGTTGGCAGAATGTACCCCATATTCATTCCAGACCTGGGTGGGCTCCTTCACAGCAGAGGTATTAACCTGGTATTACCATTTATACCTGCAATTTACAAGCTATAAATAGGGCCAAGTATCCTTTGTGACAAACAAAAAATGGCTGCTCACCTTGTGCAGTAACTGTGGTTCTTCGAGATGTGTCCCCCTATGGGCGCTCCACTCTAGGTGTGACAGAGCCTCCCACACCTTTGATTAGAGAGTTCTCATAGCAGATCTGTTCGGCCCATGCTTGCGTGACAGTCAGTCTTGTGCCCCATCCTGTTATATAGCACTGTGTGGGTGAACCGCCCTCTGTTCCTTCTCTACCATGAAGCCCTATAGCAGAGAACTCTGAAGCAGACGGGAAGGAGGGTAGGTGGTGGAGAACCTATAGGGGGACACATCTCAAAGAACCACAGTTGTTGCACAGGGTGAGTAACCCATTTCTTCTTCTTCTTCGAGTAGTGTCCCTAAGGGTGCACCACTATAGGTGATTACCGAGCAGTACCATCTAAGGTGGAAGGGGCTTCGGAGTCTAATCCAGTACGGCAGAGAATACAGTCAAGCCAAATATCATATCAGAGGCAGAGTTGTGCGTGATTGCATACTGTTCGGAGAACGTATCCACAGAAGCCCAAGTGGCAGCTTTACTTATTTCAATGATCGGTACGTTTTTGAGGAAGGCCATGGAAGTGGCAGTGGACCTTGCCAAATGGGTGTGTACGAGTGAGAGTGGCTCAATGTTATGAGATTGGTAATAAGAGTTAATGCAGTCTGAAATCCATTTGGAAAGTCTCTGGCTGGAGATTGCAGAGCCCTTTGATGTGTGCGCAATCAAGATGAATATCTTGTTGGTCTTTCTGAAGAGTTTTGTTCTGTCTTGATAGGAGGTCAGAGCTCTTCTGACATACGGGGTATATAGTATTGCGTCCTGCTGATTCATATGCTGTTAGGGGTAGAAGTCAGGGAAGTGAATGGTCTGACTGATGTAAAATGCAGAAGAGATCTTAGGTAAGCATTTGGAGAGAGGTCAAAGCGTGACCTTACCCTTAAAAAATACTATGAAGTGGCTGTATGCCATCAGGATCCCTAGTTCACCAACCCATTGCACTGACATGATGGCTATCAGGAATGCTGTCTTCATAGACAAATGGAGTAGCAAGCAAGAAGCCAGGAGGTTCAAAGAGTGATCTTGTGAGGCATTTAAGCACCAGGTTGAGGTCTCAATATTGGAGATGGACATTGGACTGGTGGGGAGAGGTTTCCCAGCCCTTTGAGGAACCTTGTTATGGTCGGGGGATGAGGATGGAATAGCCCTCTACAGAGGGGTGAAGGGTCATGATGGCAGCCAGGTGGACTCCTATTGAGCTCAATGATAAACCGAAAATGGTTAGGGCTTAGGTGTAGTCTAGTATATCTGAAAGTGATGCAGTCATTGGTGAAAGCTGTCTACAGCCACACCAACAGGCAAAAGGAGATCATTTCTGACAATATGTGTAGCAAGCAGGTTATTTCCCGCTGTGTAGTAGCACTCTTTTTACATTGTCTGAACGGGTTGTCTCTATCCCTGTGAGCCATCAAATTAACCACGCTTTGAGATGAAATGTCTTGAGATTGGGGTGAAGAATCCTCCCGTGCTCGTGGGAGAGGAGGTGGGGAGCGTTGTGAAGAATGACTGGAGGGCAAGGAAGGTAGCTGTACGAAGTAAGAAAACAACGTTTGTCTGGCCATGGGAGGGGCTATTAGAATTACTCTGGCCCTGTCTCGCTCTATCCTGAGCATCGTCTTGGCTATTAGGGGAGTTGGAGGGAATGCACATGGTAGGTTTGACGGTCACTGAAGTTGAAAAACATCCCCTAAGGATTGGTGACCCAGTCTGCCTTTGAGCAGAAGTGGGTGCATTTTTTGCTTGCCTCTCTATTGTTTAAAAATAACCAGAGCTCCGCAAACCAGCTGAGCAGCGGCGGACCAGCTGAGCAGCGGGGAACAGCAGAGCAGCACACAGCAGGAGTTTGCCTGGGAGTTCGCCTGGGGTGAGCCCCATGAGGCTTACATCTTGCCAGCTTCTCTGAGGAAGCTCATAGTAGGAAGGTGATATGGAGGGGGGGTGTTCAGCTATTGTGACCTGCACTGGATGTGCCACGTTTGTCTTTCTTCCACAGGACAGAAGCGACTTTGTCTGTACAAAGTGCAAGCTAGTATCCATATTGGAAGAGAAGACTGAAGGTCTGGAGCAACAGATATCGACCCTGCGTTGCATACGAGAATCTGAGGATTTCCTGGACAAAAAAGTCAGGATATGCTTCTACGGGCACAAAGCTCTAAAGATTTAGAGCAGGTTGCACAGCGGAGCCAAGAGGCCAGTGAAGAAGTTTGGCAACATGTGACCTCCAGAAGAAGAAGGGGGAATGTCCGGGTACCAGCAACGCAGACACAGGTAAGTAACCGTTTTCATGTTCTCTCCACAGGTACCATTGCGGAGAGTGGACCAGATGATACGTCTGGGGGAGAAAGCAGAAGGAGACTCCGCTGGTTGGAAGGCATGAGATGTGATGTCCTGAGGTTGGGGGTTCCACAACCACCACTCCCAAGAGAAGGAGACGGGTCGTGGTGGTCGGGGACTCTCTCCTTAGGGGGACTGAGTCATCTATCTGCCGCCCTGACCGGGAAAACAGAGAAGTCTGCTGCTTGCCAGGGGCTAAGATTCGCGATGTGACGGAGAGACTGCTGAGACTCATCAAGCCCTCGGATTGCTACCCCTTCCTGCTTCTCCACGTGGGCACCAATGATACTGCCAAGAATGACCTTGAGCGGATCACTGTGGACTACGTGGCTCTGGGAAGAAGGATAAAGGAGTTTGAGGCACAAGTGGTGTTCTCGTCCATCCTCCCCGTGGAAGGAAAAGGCTGGGGTAGGGACCGTCGAATCGTGGAAGTCAACGAATGGCTACGCAGGTGGTGTCGGAGAGAAGGCTTTGGATTCTTTGACCATGGGATGGTGTTCCATGAAGGAGGAGTGCTGGGCAGAGACGGGCTCCACCTAACGAAGAGAGGGAACAGCATCTTTGCAAGCAGGCTGGCTAACCTAGTGAGGAGGGCTTTAAACTAGGTTCACCGGGGGAAGGAGACCAAAGCCCTGAGGTAAGTGGGCAAGCAGGATACTGGGAGGAAGCACAGGCAGGAACATCTGTCAGGGGAGGGCTCCTACCTCATACTGAGAATGAGGGGCGATCAGCAGGTTATCTCAAGTGCCTATATACAAATGCACAAAGCCTTGGAAACAAGCAGGGAGAACTGGAGGTCCTGGTGAAGGCAAGGAATTATGACGTGATTGGAATAACAGAGACTTGGTGGGATAACTCACATGACTGGAGTACTGTCATGGATGGTTATAAACTGTTCAGGAAGGACAGGCAGGGCAGAAAAGGTGGGGGAGTAGCACTGTATGTAAGGGAGCAGTATGACTGCTCAGAGCTCCGGTATGAAACTGCAGAAAAACCTGAGTGTCTCTGGATTAAGTTTAGAAGTGTGAGCAACAAGAGTGATGTAGTGGTGGGAGTCTGCTATAGACCACTGGACCAGGGGGATGAGGTGGATGAGGCTTTCTTCCAGCAACTTGCAGAAGCTACTAGATCGCACGCCCTGGTTCTCATGGGCGACGTTAATCATCCTGATATCTGCTGGGAGAGCACTACAGCGGTGCACAGACAATCCAGGAAGTTTTTGGAAAATGTAGGGGACAATTTCCTGGTGCAAGTGCTGGAAGAGCCAACTAGGGGGAGAGCTTTTCTTGATCTGCTGCTCACAAACCGGGAAGAATTAGTAGGGGAAGCAAAAGTGGATGGGAATCTGGGAGGCAGTGACCATGAGTTGGTCGAGTTCAGGATCCTGACACAGGGAAGAAAGGTAAGTAGCAGAATACGGACCCTGGACTTCAGGAAAGCAGACTTCGACTCCCTCAGGAACTGATGGGTAGGATCCCCTGGGGGAATAACATGAGGGGGAAAGGAGTCCAGGAGAGCTAGCTGTATTTCAACGAATCCCTATTGAGGTTACAGGGACAAACCATCCCGATGTGTCGAAAGAATAGTAAATATGGCAGGCAACCAGCTTGGCTTAACAGTGAAATCCTTGCGGATCTGAAACATAAAAAAGAAGCTTACAAGAAGTGGAAGATTGGACAAATGACCAGGGAAGAGTATAAAAATGTTGCTCGGGCGTGTAGGAATGAAATCAGGAGGGCCAAATCGCACCTGGAGCTGCAACTAGCAAGAGATGTTAAGAGTAACAAGAAGGGTTTCTTCAGGTATGTTGGCAACAAGAAGAAAGCCAAGGAAAGTGTGGGCCCCTTACTGAATGAGGGAGGCAACCTAGTGACAGAGGATGTGGAAAAAGCTAATGTACTCAATGCTTTTTTTGCCTCTGTCTTCACGAATAAGGTCAGCTCCCAGACTGCTGCGCTGGGCAACACAGCATGGGGAGTAGGTAGCCAGCCCTCTGTGGAGAAAGAAGTGGTTAGGGACTATTTAGAAAAGCTGGACGTGCACAAGTCCATGGGGCCGGATGCGTTGCATCTGAGAGTGCTAAAGGAGTTGGCGGATGTGATTGCAGAGCCATTGGCCATTATCTTTGAAAACTCATGGCGATGGGGGGAAGTCCCGGACGACTGGAAAAAGGCTAATGTAGTGCCCATCTTTAAAAAAGGGAAGGAGGAGAATCCTGGGAACTACAGGCCAGTCAGCCTCACCTCAGTCCCCGGAAAAATCATGGAGCAGGTCCTCCAGGAATCAATCCTGAAGCACTTAGAGGAAAGTGATCAGGAACAGTCAGCATGGATTCACCAAGGGAAGGTCATGCCTGACTAATCTAATCACCTTCTATGATGAGATTTCTGGTTCTGTGGATGAAGGGAAAGCAGTGGATGTATTGTTTCTTGACTTTAGCAAAGCTTTTGACACAGTCTCCCACAGTATTCTTGCGAGCAAGTTAAAGAAGTATGGGCTGGATGAATGCACTATAAGGTGGGTAGAAAGTTGGCTAGATTGTCGGGCTCAACGGGTAGCGATCAATGGCTCCATGTCTAGATGGCAGCCGGTATCAAGTGGAGTGCCCCAAGGGTCGGTTCTGGGGCCGGTTTTGTTCAATATCTTCATAAATGATCTGGAGGATGGTGTGGATTGCACTCAGCAAATTTGCGGATGATACTAAACTAGGAGGAGTGGTTGATACGGTGGCAGGTAGGGATAGGATACAGGGGGACCTAGATAAATTGGAGGATTGGGCCAAAAGAAATCTGATGAGGTTCAACAAGGATAAGTGCAGGGTCCTGCACTTAGGATGGAAGAATCCAATGCACCGCTACAGACTAGGGACCGAATGGCTAGGCAGCAGTTCTGCGGAAAAGGACCTAGGGGTGACAGTGGACGAGAAGCTGGATATGAGTCAACAGTGTGCCCTTGTTGCCAAGAAGGCCAATGGCATTTTGGGATGTATAAGTAGGGGCATAGCCAGCAGATCGAGGGACGTGATCGTTCCCCTCTATTCGACATTGGTATGGCCTCATCTGGAATACTGTGTCCAGTTTTGGGCCCCACACTACAAGAAGGATGTGGAAAAATTGGAGAGAGTCCAGCGAAGGGCAACAAAAATGATTAGGGGTCTGGAACACATGACTTATGAGGAGAGGCTGAGGAACTGGGATTGTTTAGTCTGCAGAAGAGAAGAATGAGGGGGATTTGATAGCTGCTTTCAACTACCTGAAAGGGGGTTCCAAAGAGGATGGTTCTAGACTATTCTCAGTGGTAGAAGATGACAGGACAAGGAGAAATGGTCTCAAGTTGCAGTGGGGAAGGTTTAGGCTGGATATTAGGAAAAACTTTTTCACTAGGAGGGTGGTGAAACACTGGAATGCGTTACCTAGGGAGGTGGTAGAATCTCCTTCCTTAGAAGTTTTTAAGGTCAGGCTTGGCAAAGCCCTGGCTGGGATGATTTAATTGGGGATTGGTCCTGCTTTGAGCAGGTTGGACTAGATGACCTCCTGAGGTCCCTTCCAACCCTGATATTCTAAGATTCTATGATCTATTTGGGGGGTGCCCCATTGGTGGAATATGTGGGATCTATTTCCCACTCATGGTCTTGGAAGAACTGTCTGCTGAGTGCATCAGCAGTCACAATCTGGATACCTGGGAGACAGGCTGCTGTGACAGTAATCTGGGTTTGTATGCACCAGTTCCAAAGTTTGAGTGCCTCAGTATAAAAGGAGGGAGATCTGGCGCCTCCCGGGCAGCTGATGTAAAACATGCATGATATATTGTCCACCATGATTTTTATGTGCTTTCCTTTTATTAGTAGTAGGAATCGGAGATAAGCATATCTGACTGCCTTGAGTTCCAGGAGATTGATAGGTAGCATCGTCTCCTGCGACGTCCACTTGCCTTGGATCATGTAACTGTCTAGATGCACTCCCCACCGTAGCAGAGAGGTGTCTCATTATAACGACCGTTGGGGAAGGATATGTGAACAGAACAGAACGTTGTGATGGTTCTTCCTCCAATCGAGGTATTGTTTCACAAAGGCAGGTATACAAAGGAGCATATGTAGACTGTGTTTGGTGGGCGAATAAATGGTTCTGAGCCATCCATGGAGGCAGCATATTCTAAGTCAGAATGCTCTGTCACGAAGGTTATGGCCGCAATGTGGCCCAGTAATAGAATGCAGTTCCTGACTATGGTTTGTGGACGGAGTTGAATCATGTTCACTATGTTGGAGAGGGCCACGAACCTGTGCTGAGGAAGGTAGGCTCTTGCTGTCACTGAATCGAGATGTGCCCCTGTGAACTCTAGGCTCTGTACTGGGGTCAATGTGGATTTATGTATATTCAGTTGTAGACCCAATTGGAGGAAGAGGTCTATGGCCTTGGAAGTTACCCAAGATGTCATCTCCATGGAGCAGCCTTTTAGTAACCAATTATCCAGGCAAGGGAATAGTAAAATATCTTTCTTGTGGAGTTGGGCTGCTACCACCAACATGACCTTCGAAAAGACCATGGGGCAGATGACAGACCTAAGGGGAGCACTCAATATTGGAAGTGATTCTGGCCAACAATAAAATGGAGGCATCATTTGTGAGATGGGTGGATAGCGATGTGGAAATACGCTTCTTGAGTGTCGAGGACTGAAACTCAATCCCCTTCCTCTAGTGAGGGAATTATCCTCTACCTTGGGCATCACCATTTTGAATTTCTACACCTTTACATAGGTGTGGAGTAGTCTCAGGTCTAGGATGGGTCTCCAGCCTCCACGTTTTTGGTACCAGGAAGTACCTTGAACAAAACATCTGTGCTGCATGGGGACTGGTTCTAGAGCTCCCCAACGTAAGAGGGTGCCTATTTCTTGGCACAGTATGCTCTCATGAGCAGGGTCCCTGCAGAGGGATGAGGAATTGGGGGAAGAGGAGGTAGTTGGTGGAAGTGAAGTGGATTGCGTAATCTGTGGAGACAAATCTCCAAGACCCACTAGTCCGTAGCGATCAACTCTCAATACTGCATGAAGTGGTGAAGGCGGTCACCGAAGGGAGGGGTCAGCTGCAATGGGGGAGGATGAGGATGGTAATTTAGACCCTTGACCAATATATCAAAATTGCTGCTTGGAGATGGACGGGTCCAAGGCAGAAGGCTGAGAAGCGGATAGTTTCCTTCTCTGGAACCTTTGCCTTCTTTGGTGTGGTTCATACGCCTTCTGAGGGAGGAAGAATTCGGTGTGTGTGGGGGGGATCTCTGGGCTGTCTGGGATTTGCTGAGTTTGGTCTTATATGAAGGGGCGTAAATGTCAAGAGAATGCAAAGTCACTCTGGAATCCTTCAAGGTTCGCAGAGACTCATCCATCAATCTGCGAACAATTTAGAACCGTTGAAATGAAGGTCCTTGACTGGGATCTGAACCTCCTTAGGGAAATGAGAGAGCTGGAGCCAGGAGACTCTTCTCATTACCAATGCTTTGGCCATCGAACAAGCGGTGGTGTCAGCAGCATCGAGGGAGGCTTGCAACATTGTTCTGGCCAATAGCTGGCCTTCCGCTATAATCGCTTGAAACTGCTCCCTGTGTTTTGCAGATAGGTGGTCAACAAAGGACATGAGTTTGGTGTAGTTGATATGGTTATATTTTGCCATTCAGGCCTCAAAATTGGCAATTCTGAATTGAAGTGAGGATGAGGAGTAAGACTTTCTCCCAAATAGGCCCAGATGCTTGCGGTCTTTATTGTGAGGTGTTGATTTAGTGTGGTGCTGCCTAAAGCTTTCATTCACCACATCTACCAGGGAGTTAGGTCAGGGGTGGGAAAATGAAAACTCCAAGCGCTTTGCTGGGACATAACATTTCTTGTCTGTTCTTTTACATGTAGGCGGAATGGACACTATACTGGTGTGTGCCAAACAATCTTTGCTGGATGTAAAAGCCTCATTAACAGGTAATGCTATACAGGCCACTGATGGTGAATGGAGGATATCGAGCAGCTTATGATGAGGCTCCATAACCTCCCCGAGTGGAATCTGTAAGGAGTCTGCAAGTCTCTTGATCAGATCCTGGAAGTGTTTAAAATCATCCACCAGGAATGAGAGGGGAGACATAACTGCTTCATCCGCAGATCAAGAGATATTGCCTGTAGGCGAAACCTCTTCATCAGCTCTAGTCTCCTGCTCCTCAAAAGATTCCCCCTGAGGGTCAGGTCTTCTCGGGGGAGCAGGTAATGCCAACTGTTCTTGCCCATGGTGGGTAATACTGGATGTCCTAGAGAATTGTTGACTATAAACAGCCCAAAGTCCCAATATGGCCAAGGAGGAGAAGCATAACGCACTGGTGGAGGCACCGAAGGGTGCTCGTACCAGTAAGGCACTGGTGGTAATCATGGGCCGTGGACAGTCGCAGCTTCAGTCAAAGCCTCTGGAAAGGGACCTCTGAAGGAGTGAGGAAGAGAGCCCTGGACCGACACTTGTCATACCGAGGTGAGGTCATCAACAGAAGCCTTTTCCTCTGGTTCACTCAGGAATGATGGAGCACCTAGAGAAATCTGAGGTGAAATAATTGGTACCAGGAACACCTCAGGTGATCTGGATGTCCTCAATATCGAGAGCACGTCAGAGCTGAGCAGTCTCCGATATAAGCAGGTCCCAAGGAACATGGAACTCCTGAGATACTGTGAGGGGCATCAGTTCCAAGGCTGACAAGTGTAGTACAATAGTTGTGGCTGGCGGTGTTGCCGGTGCTGTAGACTTTGATGGTGCCAAGTGTTTCACGCGCTCTGAGGGATGTGCAGTTGGAGCCCGAGCGGGCTTCTTCAGTACTGAGGGAGCATAGGAAGAGTTCTTCTTTCTGCCTTTGTCTGATTCTGGTACCGAGGGTGTCTCTGAAGCTGAAGCCCTGCTGCCACGCTGGCTAGCTGTGCTCTGGGACCAGTGGAACCAGGAGCCTCGTCAGTACCTAACTGGAAAGCTGGTGGTGCCAAGGTAGCAACAACCTTGGCTTTTTAGAGGTAGAATCTCCACCTGGTGAACCTGGGGCACATTCCTTCGAGAGCTTGTGAGAGAAGTCCTGTATCTTCCTCTTGGGCATCCTGGAAGTGTGGTGCTCCAAGATAGCAAACTTACCTGGGGACTGGTGTACAGTGGGGGGCCCCTTGACCTGGATCAGAGGCTGGACGTAGAGAGCTCCCCAGCATATGGAGGAGAAGCTTAAATTCTCTGTTTTTCCCGGCTCTTGATTTCAACGAAAGGCAAAAGTTACACTTTTGAGTGACGTGCGACTCACCAAGGCACCGGATACATCATGAATGTCTGATGCTAACTAGGATGGCATGATGAACAGCATTTAAAGCCTGGAGAACCAGGCATCGCCATGCAGACAGAAAATGTCTAATCATCTAAAACTTATCTAAATAGAGTATAGAAAAGAGTTTTTTTTTAAGAAAGGAAAGAAGCTAGAATAAAGGAAATTATTGACTTTGATGAAGTAACATTAATATTAACACAACCACTAACTAACAGTAAAGTTGAGGAGATCTGAAGGGACAACTACTAGAGGTCAGTCTCAGGCCAAGGTGATTGAGAAGGAACTGAGGGTGGTTTGCCTGTGCAATGCTATATAACAACAGGACGGGGCACAAGACTAATGCACATGTGGGCCGAACAGACATTGCTATGAAAAATCTCCGATTGACAGCACAGGGGGTGCTATCGTACCTAGAGCGGAACACCTGTAGGTACATTACTTGAAGAAAAACCCTACATTCCAAAGCAATGTTAATTCATTGCATCTCCATGAAATACCCTTCATTCCCATCCCTCATGCTTCAAACATGTTACTATGGCACAGCTAAAATATTCATTGATATACAATTCATCAATGATTATTTTCAGCAATAATCCTTGTTAATTATGGATTTTTTTCACTATTCCCCAGACAGCCCAGCTCTCTGAGCTTCAGCAGTTGTCTGAGCAGCCTAGCACAGAATCTCCTTCCCCTGCTCCACGTGTGTCTGGGAAGGAGGGAACTAGTAATCAGCTTCAGTGGCTCATCTCAGCTACAAGGTGTTGTCTGATGCTATATTCTCTAGACCAGGGGTTCTCAAAACTTTTTCTTGCTGAGGTCCTCCTCAACATACTATGAAAAATGCCAGAGCCTGGAGGGCGGGGACAGCATGGGGCTCCAGGCTGGAGGGAGGGACCCTTGGACATAGGCATAGTTTTACTTCTATTGGGAAGGGGGCAAGGGCTGGCAGGGCTCAAACCAACTCCGCTCAAGTTAAGTGCTGGGGCTTGGAGGAACTGGGTTTTAGCCACAGGGTTCTGCGGCCCCCCGAAAGGGTTCGTGGACGCCCAGGGGGCCAAGGACCCCTGGTTGAGAACCGCTGCTCTAGACAGCCCAGATGGCCATCACACACTTCTGGCTCTATCCTTCCCTCACTGAAAGCTGGACTTGAGCTCTGGCTCCCTGACCTCCTTATCCTCCATCTGATTCTACAGAACAGTGACAGAAGCATGCACTTAAACCAGTTAATTTCCCCTTTTTGGAAACGGTGCAGGACAAGAGACAGCTGAAAGCAGGTCAGGTCAGATAGGAAGCAAAATGCTGGAATAATAAATAACGAATTCAGCTGCAAAATCATGGAGTCCACAAGCCTTGAGTGAGATTAAAAGGGCAGTTCACACCACTCAGAACTACTGTTCTAGGTTCCTTGCAGACTCAGATGGGCATCAATTACATTCAGCTCATGTTTCCAAGATTATCTTTGCAACCATGAGGGCCAGAAACTTACTTTTTTTTAAAATGAAAGCTGAAATCCTGGAGTACAATTTTGTAGCAAGTTCCACAATCATGGAAGACACAGGGCCCTGGCTGAGATGCTACACCCTTCTATGTACTTCTACTTAGGTTCCAATTAAACTACTGAAGTCAACGTGAGTCTTTCAACTGACTAATTGTAGCTGGATAAAATTCTAATGCAGGGGTTCCCAAACTTTTTGCCGGCATGACCCCATTTTAATGAAGTATTTCCTGCAGGGACCCCAGACAACATGGAGGACACCATTCTGCTCTACAAAATGGCATCCTCTGCATAGCGTGACCTCACACCTCTGGTGTGTGCAAGGTCACGCCGCATGGGGGACGCCATTTAGTAGAGCAAATTGGTGTCCTCCACACAGCGTGACCTTATATGTATGGTGCACGTGAGGTCACACTATACAGAGGATGCTGTTTTGTAGAGCTACATAGTGTCCTCTGTGCACCGTGACCTTGCATGCGCCGTATGTGCAAGGCCATGCTCTGTGGAACAAAATGGCATCATCTGCACACTCAGGATTGTTGCAACCCCATCTGCTAATGGTGTGACCCCATTTGGGGTCACAACCCACCGTTTGGGAACCACTGTCCTAGGGGCTTGGAATACCCTCTGAGAAACCTTGGTGTTGGATGCTACAGAACCAGCCAGAAACTTTTTGCTGACATTTCTTTGTTGGCCAAATGAAGTGAGGCCCTACATTAAACTGGATGGCATTTTTGTTTGTCTGTAATGCAATAGATTTTGAACACTGCATTCAATCAATTCCAAAATTTCAAGTAATGTTCTAGGCATGAGTGAGTAGAACTCCATTGACTTTGGTGAAAATTGGAAAACTAGGAGGAAATGGGGGACAAATGGTTAGAAGACCTCTCAGCTTCAGCCAGGTCTGTTATGGTCTACAGATTAAAGAACTAGTTGATGGCAGCCATTAACAACCTCAAGCATAACAATGGCCCCATCTCAGCTCTGCTCACTGTCTGAGTTTAAAATGTCAACATCCCGAATGACTTATCTCCCACAGAGAAAGAAAAGGATAAATAATGTTATGTTGTGGATAGGAACATATGGGGAGGGGGAGGGGGGTTGTGGAGGGGAGGAAGAGGGGGCGCACACAGAGCCCCTAGCATGGAGAGAGGGAGAAATGGAGGGGGCACAGAGTCCATGGCATGGAAAGGAGGGTGGCACACAGGGAGCTTGTGGAGGGACTGGATGAATCTTGAGAGCTGCTGGTGTATGCAGTGAGCTTGGCCTGCACTAGCTACGAAGTGTGCAACCCTCTTGTAACTACCCAACTGGGAAAGGAATCTAGAGGACAGTTAGAAGTTATATGCGCGTGCACACACACACACACACACACAGCATGTGGTGTACACTTTTCCCTCACGCCAGCCAATGATTCCACTGACTGTGTAGCACATATCCAAAAGCTATATGGGAACTGCTTCAAAGGCCTGTCGACCCTTGGACCAATGCTATTATTACTTTTATCCTCGTGAATTACCTGTCCCAAGAAGAGATAGGGAAGCTTGATGGATTTTGTAACAAGTGACTTAAGGCCCAAACCAAATAGAAGAGTAAAGCAATTTTTCAGAATCCCACTGGATTTGTGGTGGGATTGTGAAGAAGTTCACAGACTCATTCACCTGCATCATTGAGCCACTTTTCCAGAAGTGGCTTTAACTTGCACATGTTTTTAAAGCTGAGGTTCAAGGCTTCAAAGCGAGAGATGGTAGTTTGGCTGAAGTCATTTCCATAGAGTTTGCCCATAGCGAGCCCAACATCACCCTGCACAAAGAGAGAGAGAGAGAGAGAGAGAGAGAGAGAGAGAGAGAGATTCATTAACATATGACTCTTAGCTATAGAAGTCTCTTCTACCACAGAGGACACAAAGCACTAACTGAAACGAACATCTGTGGGCCCTTTTGGTGACACCACTTCTACATAAGGCTTCAGGTACACAGAAATTTGCTCAGTGCTAATAGGTTCATGCCAATCCAGATGATAAAAAAGATTAGTCTTTCCAAGTTTCTCACTCTTTAATCTGAACTCTTTCCAGAATATCTCAGGAGTCTTTGGCTTGGTCTCCACATTAACACTGAGCACCACATCCCACCAAATATTAATTCAAGCATTTACAGCAAACACTATAACTCTTGGGAGCAGAACTGAAGATGTACCTACTTAACCCCAAAGAAGAGAAATTGAAATAAAAGAATTGGGAAATACTAATTATTTCAGGGCAACAATTCAGTGTAACATCTTGCAGATGGTGAGAGGATCAGATTTGTCCATAACCCAAGGTGCTCATCTTAACTTTTACTGGATTTTATATTTTGAGGTTCAAACTGAGGCTCTCCAGCAGATCTGTTTCAGAAGCAGAAGAAAAGTTAAACTATTCTCAATAATGGTCAATTATACCATCAACATCACATGTCTGTCCAAAGAGAAGTTGGGAAATTTACAGCCAGCCAGACCATCATTACCACTACATCTGGAGTTATTACTTTTCCAAACTCAGGGTTTTGGCTCTGTATCAAGCATTCTGCTTGCACTCGCATTTATACATAGAAGGATCTTAAAGTGTTTTACGCACAGAGGTGGGCTATTATCAAATTCAATTAAATAGGAGGGAGTCCCATCAGTACTTGGACGGGAGACCTCCAAAGAAAACCCAGTGTAGCCTGATGCCTCAGAAGAAAATGTCTCTATTCTTTTAGTCAGTAGTGAGTCACCCATCTTGCAGGTGGCTCAAGAGCACTATTCTTCAGGAGCTATCATTTTAAAGTTTCATCGGAAAATTTAATTCTTGTTTGTGGTCACTAAAAATCCTTTGGCAGTTTTTGCAAGTGCAAGAGTCCTGCCCATGGTATATACTTTAAACCACCTTAAAGAAAACATCACGGTATAGAAGTAGTTAATATAGTTTAAATCCACACTACAAAATTTAAAATCAATTTTACAACAGTGCTGAAAAAATCCTAAAAAAGGAGATTGAGGGGGTTGGTTGGGTTGAACACAGTGTAGTTTAAAAGTGGTTTAGTTGGATTGTGAATAGTGCTTACTGTATTCTCCTCTAAAGCTAGTCCCACAACCCAGCCTGATACCAACTAAGGGAATGAAGAGTGGCTACTTCCAAGCCAGGAAAAAAGAACAGGCAGTCTAGTAAATTGCACAATGCATATAAAGGGAAAAAAAAGATACCAATGTGGATTTGAAAAATGGACTAAAATGACTGATGGTTCACCAAGTTACCTGGTCAGAAGAGGAAACCTGTATGAACTGTGAGATGTTACCTCATATGTCCCATAATTCTGTGTATTTCAAAGCCCATTAACTGGCTCCCAGAGAGGCAATGTGGATGCTCTAGCAGGGTTTATGCAGCTGAAACCTTGCTATTTCAACCATTTTGGAGATGGATCTGATCATGCTTAGATTGGACAGATTTTTTATGAGGCTTGTGACAGTCTCCTGAACAACTTCCAACTCTGCTATTTATGCTCTTCCTACCAATATTTGCCCTTTGGTTTAACTTAAATAAGGAGCGGTTACCTACCTTGTACAGTATCTGGAGTTCTTGGAGATGTGCGTCCATACAGGCGCTCCACTTCGGGATGTGCACACATCTGTGCACTCCTGACTGCTGATTTTCATCAGCAGTGTCTGTGAGTCTCCACCTGTGCCCTAGATACCCTTATGCTATGGATCAAGGATATATGTGGGATGGACCCACTGCCACTCCTGTTCCTTCTCAACCAAGGAAGTCCAGTGAGAAGAGACTTGAGACAGATGGGAAGTAGGGTGGGTAGTGAAGAATCCACAGGGGGACACATCTTGAAGAACACCAGTTACCGCACAAGGTAAGTAAGTAACCTCTCCTCCTTCTTCGAATAGAGTCCCTGTGGGTACTCCACTTCAGGAGTTTCCTGAGCAGTACCTCAGTTATGGAGGAGGGTGCTGATGAGGTAGATGGAGTACAGACTATAGAATGGCATCACTAAAAGCCACATCAGCTCTGGAAGCAGGCACAATAGCATACTGCTGGGAAAATGTGCACCAGAGACCAGATGGCTGCTCTGCAAATGTGAGAAATGCTTTTCTCACATTTGCAGAGCATGCTTTTCAGTAGGGCCACAGAGGTAGATTGAGCCTTGGTGGAACAGGCAATTGCTCTAGAAGAGGGACAAGTTCCTGAAGTATTATAACAGGTCAAGTTACATCCCAAAACATATTTGGACAGTCTTTGGGTAGAGATAGGATTCCCCTTCATTCGTTCTGTGATCAAGATTAGCTTAAAGGACTTAGTCTGGTTGAGGTAGAAGATGAGAGTCTTTCCTACATTGTGTATGGAGGCTTGCTTCTTCTCTTGACGAGTGAGACTTGGGATAAAACACCAGTAGGTGAATTTCCTGATTAATGTGGAACCGTGAAGACATAGTGGTTCACAGTGGTTGGGTGAGTAAAGATTGAAAACCTTTTGAGGGGTGGGGTGGGGGGGTGAAAGACTGTCCTGGCAGCCAGGTGAACCTTAATCAAGCTCAGCAATAAATGAGTGTTTTTTAAATTTGGAATGTAATTGAACATGTGGGTCAGGCAGGACTGGAGAGGAGCCTGGAAGCATTTCCACTTCTGCAGGCAAGTCTTCTTTGTTGTGGGTTTTCTATTATTAAGCAGTACTGTTTGTACACATCTGGGGAGCAGTCCTGTTCTATATGAGAGAGCCATTTAGAAGCCAGGCCTTGAGGTGCATGATGAATCCCGACTCCTGCGTGAGGAGATTCGCTGTCCAGGCATGGCCCTTCCACTTTTAAAAGTAGAGAGGCTATAGTCCCCCTGGAGTCCCACCCAACCCCAGTTTAGGCACCCGTGGTTGGTACCAGGGATCAAGTGGGCACTGCAGACCAGAGAGGATCTGGTAACTGCATCAGTACCAGAAGTAGAATCTTGGTTGGCTGGTGAGACGGTACTGGAGGATATGTCTATACAGGTCAGAAACTCTTCTCAGCATGCTCCATGGGTTTGTGTGGAACCAGTGACCGCGTCAGTACTGAGGATGAGCCACCATTGTATATGGCAGGACTATAGGGTAGGTCAATTCCAGGAAGTAAGTTGGTATCAGCAGAAAGTATCTCTTAGTAACTCTGAGCAACGATGACTCAGGTTCTTCTAGGATCCAAAGATTCTTGTGGAAAAGGAGCCTGGACGGTACCAGAGACTCCAAGTAAGGACCCTCAGGAGTTAGTACATTGGGTGGCACTGGAAATGGTACTGAAGTGCTATTTGTGCACTCTTCTCTGCTGGCTGTGGAAGGTAGTACCAATGAAGATTTCAGCTTAACTTTAAAGTCATTGTGTTTCAGAGGTGCTGGGTCCAGTGTCAACTCTGGTGTTTACAACATGGCTTCTCAGTATGTGGTGTGGTTTTCCTAGCCAGTACCAGGGTCTTGGTAACAGAGGAGACAGGAGCCTCAGAAGAACCCTTGGTTGGATGCAAGGTCTCCAGAGAGCTGGATCAACAGGTGATTTTTTCCTTCTTTGACCCCATTTTGGGGAACAGAATCTGTTTTTTTATGATCTGAGCAGTTCTGAGGGGTTCCCAAGATGTTTGTTTACTGCAGGAGCGATGATGGTCACCAGGGCTCTCTGAGTAATTGAATGCAATATATGGCAGGGGGAAAGGCGGTCTGACTCAGACCCTGCAGGTTTCAGGGAACATTCCAACAAGAGTTTTAGCCTGTTGTCCCTCAATTTTTAGGTCTACTTTTAAATCCTGAGCAGTTGTTACATTTGAAGGGGATGAGAGTCTCTCCAAGGCAGCGGAGGCAGAAGCATCTGTTGCTGCAGGGAAAAAGACCTATGGCACGTGTGGCAGGGCTTGAAGCCCAGGATTGTGGGCATAATCTGTTACTCAAGACCATGAACTGAGGCCTGAGAAAAACAAATGAGAATGGAAGGCTGACTCCCCCCCAAATACAATCTGTGCTAAATAACAGAAAAATAAATAAAATAAATTACTAACAGAGTAAGAAAAAATAAGAGAAATAGCAAGCAGCTTGGCAAGCTAACAGACTCTACAACACTCTCTCAAGCTGCAGGCAGTTGAGAAGCACCAGCAGTGGTGGAGACTCTGCTCCCCCGAATATCCTCATATTGGAGCAGAGGGATATCTAGGGCACAGACAATCTCCAATCATGAGTGCACGTGTAAGCACACATCCTGAAGTGGAGCACCCATAGGGATACTCCTTGAAGTAGTAGTTATTCATTTCTTTGTGAACATTTCCCCCCCAAAGATGGTATCATTTCAGTGGTAGGTGAAGGCATTACTGTATGGGAATTAGCGAAGAGTCAGTCACACACCACTGAAGTAAAGGATAAAGACACTTTGCAATAAACAAGTTCGATACACTTCGTGGAACGACAATCCTCTTACAGAACAATGAAAACAAATATGGAGCACAATATGAGCAGTTATACTTCATTACAGTAGTGTCATTCGTGCCAGAAGAGAGGTGACAAGAGATAATATTCCCATTTGTTTGTATTACATCACAAGATATTATAACATGTCAAATCACAAGTTCCCATAGTAGGAACACATCTCAAACTAGTCAGTGTGGATGTAGGTAATGTCTGTACAGTATTTCAGGATTATCAGAAGGAATACTTTGTTTGGATTTAAATGGGTCAAACATGCAGCTATTTTAAAAGAAATTAAAATTATATAAAACCCTCAATTAATCTGTTTTGGACACTTACTTTAAAATGATAAAGAACTATCGCAAGTAAAAACCAGCTTATTATATTACCCCCAAAATGGAATGTAATAGGCAATTAGTGTACAATGCAAACTAGACCCTTGTAATTATATTTGAAAAGAACAAAAGTAAATCCGATGAATTTGAAAATAACCTACGTCATTGGCAATGAATTTTTCTGTTATCCTTTGGCATGCAATCTAATTATGTGCCTATAGGAAACCTTAGTAATAAGATCCTTAATTACTACACAATTATGTAATTAGGTAATAGTTATTAAAAACTGCCTAAATTATGTACATATTTACTCAAAGAATAAGAATGGATCAATCAAGTAAATACTATGCCATTCAGAACAGTTTTTTGGTTGTTCTTTTTAAATAAAGGGAAATTTAATACAAAAAGCTGCCTTTGTATTATACTGGGATTGTGATACTAAGCTCAAAAGCAAGGGCTGGTAATAGAATCCTTGAGTTATTGTGTCTGCTTTTTCCTCCACCGTACAAATTCAGGACAGTGTCAGTAAAGAGACTTAACCCTTAACTTAAAAATCCTGATTTCTGCTGCATAATCATTTCACAATGACACAGCAAGGCAGGCTAATTGTCACAACTGTGATGAGCACAAACTAGAAATCCTCAGTTAAGCAACACTATTCTATTCAATACAGTTTCTTATACCATAGAATCATAGAATATCAGGGTTGGAAGGGACCCCAGAAGGTCATCTAGTCCAACCCCCTGCTCGAAGCAGGACCAATTCCCAGTTAAATCATCCCAGCCAGGGCTTTGTCAAGCCTGACCTTAAAAACCTCTAAGGAAGGAGATTCTACCACCTCCCTAGGTAACGCATTCCAGTGTTTCACCACCCTCTTAGTGAAAAAGTTTTTCCTAATATCCAATCTAAACCTCCCCCATTGCAACTTGAGACCATTACTCCTCGTTCTGTCATCTGCTACCATTGAGAACAGTCTAGAGCCATCCTCTTTGGAACCACCTTTCAGGTAGTTGAAAGCAGCTATCAAATCCCCCCTCATTCTTCTCTTCTGCAGACTAAACAACCCCAGTTCCCTCAGCCTCTCCTCATAAGTCATGTGCTCTAGACCCCTAATCATTTTTGTTGCCCTTCGCTGGACTCTCTCCAATTTTTCCACATCCTTCTTGTAGTGTGGGGCCCAAAACTGGACACAGTACTCCAGATGAGGCCTCACCAGTGTCGAATAGAGGGGAACGATCACGTCCCTCGATCTGCTCGCTATGCCCCTACTTATACATCCCAAAATGCCATTGGCCTTCTTGGCAACAAGGGCACACTGCTGACTCATATCCAGCTTCTCGTCCACTGTCACCCCTAGGTCCTTTTCCGCAGAACTGCTGCCTAGCCATTCGGTCCCTAGTCTGTAGCGGTGCATTGGATTCTTCCATCCTAAGTGCAGGACCCTGCACTTATCCTTATTGAACCTCATCAGATTTCTTTTGGCCCAATCCTCCAATTTGTCTAGGTCCTTCTGTATCCTATCCCTCCCCTCCAGCGTATCTACCACTCCTCCCAGTTTAGTATCATCCGCAAATTTGCTGAGAGTGCAATCCACACCATCCTCCAGATCATTTATGAAGATATTGAACAAAACCGGCCCCAGGACCGACCCCTGGGGCACTCCACTTGACTCCGGCTGCCAACTAGACATGGAGCCATTGATCACTACCCGTTGAGCCCGACAATCTAGCCAACTTTCTACCCACCTTATAGTGCATTCATCCAGCCATACTTCCTTAACTTGCTGACAAGAATACTGCGGGAGACCGTGTCAAAAGCTTTGCTAAAGTCAAGAAACAATACATCCACTGCTTTCCCTTCATCCACAGAACCAGTAATCTCATCATAAAAGGCGATTAGATTAGTCAGGCATGACCTTCCCTTGGTGAATCCATGCTGACTGTTCCTGATCACTTTCCTCTCATGCAAGTGCTTCAGGATTGATTCTTTGAGGACCTGCTCCATGATTTTTCCAGGGACTGAGGTGAGGCTGACTGGCCTGTAGTTCCCAGGATCCTCCTTCTTCCCTTTTTTAAAGATTGGCACTACATTAGCCTTTTTCCAGTCATCCGGGACTTCCCCCGTTCGCCACGAGTTTTCAAAGATAATGGCCAAGGGCTCTGCAATCACAGCCGCCAATTCCTTCAGCACTCTCGGATGCAACTTGTCCGGCCCCATGGACTTGTGCACATCCAGCTTTTCTAAATAGTCCCTAACCACCTCTATCTCCACAGAGGGCTGGCCATCTCTTCCCCATTTTGTGATTATGCTTATCACCATAATATTTGAGTCTCATGAGGGAGAGACTGAAGCATGCTCGTGCCAACAAAACACTCATCTTACTAAGAACAACCTGTTCTTGTGCGGTAATTAAGATTCTGGCAGGAACTTGTGAACCCTGATTTTTCAGGCATTTAGAACGTTATCGGAAAAATAAATCTGACCATGGACACATGCATTCAGCTACAGCAGGTTCACTTATTCTGAATTCACAAAAAATTGGATTGGCTGCTTTGAGTTCAGACTTCTGATTTTTGTTCACTCCTTCTAGCAAAACATGCTAATGTTTAACAGCATGCTACCAGACTTCTTGATAGGGACAGAGGATTTTAATTTTTAAGGGGGAAAAAAACACTTAATTTTGATTTTTTTCAAGATGGAACTCCTGGATCCAAGCACAGCTTCACTCAGCAACAGGATAACAGAACATATAATCCTACTTTGCACTACTAATAGCACCTTTCATCCAACAATATTCAATATACAGTATTCAAAATTACTTCCTTCAGCCTCATCCTGATGGGTTCTTGTGCTCTGACTCCACCCACCTAAACGGATTTCACCACCAGGCTTTAGGTAAGCAGACTAGTGAACCTTTGCTCTGGTTCGTGCTCTGTAGGATGGGAGTTGCTTTTCCTTAATTTTGCTCCTCTACCTTCATTTAAACATTGCTAAATACTTAACGGCAAAAGTGGGTTTTGTTTTTGTTTTTTTTGTTTGGGTTTTTTAGAACTCAGGAGTCCGGGCACCTACTTCCTTGCTCTAACTCTAAAACAGTTCCTTTCTTATCATCAATTATTTACATATGAACCTGGTGAAAGAAAGAAAGATTGATAAGCTTGTCTTCAGCGTATTCAATGTGGACACTATTCCAGAGTGGTGATCAAACCTCATATGTGTTCTTCAAGTTTACTATTTTCTTATTCAACTTGTCTTTTCACAACTTGTTTCTGGATCATCTTTTTAAGATTTCTCCTCTGCCATTTGAGTTCTCATTTGCGGACCCTTGCAAGCCTTAAACCTCAAATACAGAATCATTAATATTTAATAGGAAAATGTGTTCAAATGATAAAACCCTTCAACATATAAAGCAGCTTCATCACAGTTTTGACACCATCTTTAAATACTTAGAATGGTTAAGTGTGCTATATGACTTGAGAGGTTGCATTTCCGAGAGCAGCTTTTAAAGTGTTTTGACCTATCTTTTTTAAATCTTCTAGGCTGAACAGACCACATTCAATGACAGCCTGAGCTGGTAAATTCATGCACCTGCTGGGAAAATGGCTACCTTTTAAAACCAACAAGGGAGCGAGTAAGATGTGTATGGCCTCTTCCGTTCTTTTCTGATACAGAAGGGAAAGACGAGAGCTTAATTCTATTTAAGAAGGCACTGCTAAGAAGGGGTGCTATTGTCCCCAACCTCCAAACCTGAAAACTGATTTAACCCTATACTGGGAGGTATAGGGTTACTCAATTTTACCTGAGTGAATCCAAGTTTAATCCGTCTTTGTTTGAAAGTCTTGGCAAACTGCTCAAGCTCCTCAAGGTCACTGGGCTCCTCCAAGCTGGGAGTCTCAATTCGCTTTGGTGTTGATTGGCTCTGTGGAAGTGGCTGAATGGGGGTTGCTGCTATTGTGCGTGTTGGGGTTGCTGGCTGTTGAGGGTAGGAGACAGGAAGAGAAAAAAAAGTTTTTTTTTAAAACACAAAATAGTGGAAATCAATCTCACTCAGGAGTCCAGATTCCCACAGGAGACAGGTTGGATAGTAATATATCTACCATTTCTAATAAATCCCAAAGTGCTCTCAAATTTATTGACATTGCTCAAATAAAGGCCATCACAATCCACTGTACTATATTAGTATACAGTCTTTCAAGAAGGACTCTGTCAAAAACAGCCAAGGAAAAACAAAAGATATACTGTACCAGTTTACTAATGCCTTCTGCCTGCTCCAAGAACAGTTCAACGTTACTCTTAATATTTTTCAACACTTTTGGAGAGCTTGGCATTCATCCCCTTTAATTATTTTAAAATTCAATTTACTGTGGGTGCAGCATCAAGTTGACAGCTCTACAGACCCAAATCCTCTATTTTTCCTCAGAACAAGCTTAGCAGAGGCAGCAGCAACACAAATATCCCTAACATTTCCCCTTGTGAATGTGACACAACCTCGTCCCGGAGGCACCACTTCCGGGGCGGGGAGAGAGCAGTTTGCTCTCTTTGGCACCTCTGCTGAGACTGCTAACAAGAAGAGTATTTATAATGGAGACATTATACGGCAATAATTCCTCTTAAAAAAATAAAAACTCACAGAAAGGAATTTCTTTTAGGTCTCTGATTTTCCCAGCATAACCACACAGTTTCCTAGGAAACTACTGAAAAGTTTGCTATTCCTGACAATTAGCCTATAAAGATCATTTCCCAATATAAAAGTAGGAATACAGGGCCTCAGTAAGAGCCTGAGATATGTGTGCGCGCTATGGAAACCACAGTTAGGCTAGGTTTCACACAATCAAAATATATTAAGAGAACATCTGGGTTTCACAGTTAAGGTTTTGCACACAATCTGAACGTTGGAATTTCTTGAGCTTTGAGTGCTTTACTCCACCTCCTTGGGTGTATGCATTGTTAAAATGCAGAGCTGAATCCTCCTTTGGCCAAATTCTGTTCACTGCAGCTGAGGGGCTTGGGCAAAGATGGTTTTGCGCCATTTCTATGTCCTCGGCCCAATTCTGACGCTGTTTATGCCCCCAATGCAACAGAGAGAAGCCTCAAGACCGCTCTAAATTGCGCTGGTTGGTAATAGCCTCCAAACGGCCGTTCCATAGCACTTCAGTGCGACAGCCATATCGCCTACAAAGCTAAACCTCCGACTGGCTCACTAAGTTGGCTTTCTACTTGGTTAGTGCTAGTGATATTCTGCAATGCAGAGCAGGAGGTTTGGGGGGGCAGGATTTAGCTCACTGTCTTTAATTACATGATCACATATTATTGCTCAGATAATATACAATATTTTCAAGAACTGTAGATACATGTCGCACACTTTTTCCCCCTTAAATTTTTATTAAAGTTCTTTTTTTCCCCCTATGTTACACATTAGAGAAAATCTTTGTTAGGGACATGTGAAGCTCCCCAAGCTGTGAACTAGAATAGCTAATTTCCACTATTCTACATTGCATATAGAAAATGTAGTAAGCAATACAAGTACAGGTACTATGTACTTTTCATATATGGCACTTTCACAGACTGTAACAGACGCAATAGTATGTGCTACAAAATGCTACCTGCATTAAAAGAAAAACATTATGTGAATAGTCTGTTTTTCAGAAATAATATGTGATCATATAATTAGAGGCTACAGTAACACACAAACAGAAGCAAGCATAGTTAAAGCTGCAGGCACTTTAACATTACTTTTCCAGAGTTTTGAAAGATTAACCGTAGAGCTTTAATAGCTTAAAACAATGTTTTTAAACGTTTCTTTTTTTTTTTTTTTTTTGAAGATATAAATCATGGAAAAACAGCTAAAAATTAGTTTTACTCTTCTGCTGACTTGCAAAAGATTGGCAACAATATCTTTGGCTAGAAAATAGACCACTTTGCCCCAGGATCTTTGGAAAACTTCCAGGAGAGAAACCCTTTCCTGCACACTTTAGGAAGCCCTCAACCCTTTTCCTGTAAGTTTTAGGAACTCTGAGAACCTTATAAAGAAATGGAGGAATTGATGCAAATGTTCCTATGGACATGTTGCCTTAAGCCCCACACATCTGCCAATTAAGCAGCTAAATTAACTGCACACTCCTGAATAGTATAGCCTCTTTTAGCTGTGTAAAGTATATTAAAAAATTACTCTATATAACATGAAGTCTTCAGTCTTATAATTTTGTCAAATCAAAAATATTTTTCATTAGAACAATTAAAGGCACTTTTACTCAATGAGGACTATTTCCATGCCAAATACAACATATAGCCCTTTAGGTTTTAAATCTATTAAAAACAAGGTTGCAAAAATATTTAATATAATGGGAAAAGGGTATTGTCCACCACTCTACTTGTGCTCAAAACTGACTCAACCATTTTTGTTCAAATTACTAAAAACTTCCACCTTCAGGAAAAGGCCAAGCATGGATAATTTCAGTCCAAAGAGGAAACGTTTTGGTAAATTATGAGTGAATGAAAACAGGAAAATTTGAAGGGAAACTATTATGCAGCCTTAATATACAGATAACTATAACTGGAGCTGGCACTTCTGTTGTATTGTAGCCATCTAGAAAAGTGAGACGACTAAGTAGCTCAACTTCCATTCTTGCAACAAACATATATGTGCCCCTCTTGCACATTAGTTTGAGTGCCCCAAAGAACTGCTGAAAAGCTTCAGGAGGAAAACTGACCTGTGAGGTGAGGGTGATGCTTGGCTGAGACTGCAGGAGGTTGGCTTGGCTTTGCTGAGGTAGTTGCGTTAAGAGATTCTGCGCTTGCAGGAGACCTGAAAAGAGGTGGTTTGGCAAATAGTTTCAGAAACTTTAGAAGCTGACTGAAATGAAGCACTTAAAAAAAAAAAAAAGAAGATAGATGAAAGGCTGACATCTCCAATGTCTTTAATTCTCAGTCCACAATTCCCCTGCATTCCTCTAAAGCGTAGGGTCAAGTATCAGGGGGTAGCCGTATTAGTCTGTATCCACAAAAACAAGGAGTCCAGTAGCACCTTAAAGACTAAGGGATTTATTTGGGCATAAGCTTTCGTGGGTAAAAAACCACTTCTTCAGATGCATGGAGTGAAAATCACATATGCAGGCATTACATAATGACACATGAAGAGAAGGGAGTTACCTCACAAGTGGAGAACCAGTGTTGACAGGGCCAATTCGATCAGGGTGGATGTAGTCCACTCCCAACAATAGATGAGGAGGTGTCAATTCCAGGAGAGGCAAAGCTGCTTTCGTAATGAGCCAGCCACTCCCAGTCCCTATTCAAGCCCAAATTAATGGTGTTAAATTTGCAAATGAATGTTAGTTCTGCTGTTTCTCTTTGAAGTCTGTTTCTGAAGGATTTTTTGTTCAACTATAGCTACTTTCAAATCTGTTATAGAATGTCCAGGAAGATTGAAGTGTTCGCCTAGTGACTTTTGTATGTTACCATTCCTGATGTCCGATTTGTGTCTATTCTTTTATGTAGGGACTGTCCTGTTTTGCCAATGTACATGGCAGAGGGTCATTGCTGGCACACGATGGCGTGTATAACACTGGTAGACGAGCAGGTGAATGAGCCTCTGATGGTATGATTGATGCGGTTGTGTCCTCTGATGGTGTCCTCAGTTTGCAAATGGTGTTGCAAATTTAGCACCATTAATTTGGGCTTGAATAGGCTATTTTTGCAGCATTACTTTGCCTGTGATGCAGACACAATAAGAGCTGACTGGGGCTGCGCTTATATTATATGTAGAAAGTGTTTCATCTAATGATAGTACTATCGGCTTAATGCCTTGGAGGTGTCAATTGGTCTTCCCTTTCTGGTTTGGTACTTAAACAGTTAGTAGACAGCTGAGGGTTGAAGAGCCAAGTAAAAATAAAATGAAGCCACTGATGAAGGTGATTAAATGTTACACTCTGCACAATACATTTCAGCTGTTGGAACATCCCTTTAGAATGAAGAATGAAATGGCTTTAGCAGACTAAAGTAGTATAACAAACAGAAGAAATATATCCAATCACTTGCAAATATAAAACAGAGACTTAATCTTTAGAAAGGAGTAATTATATCTCAAATGTTAGATAAGGTACTGAACATTCTTTAGGTTGCACCACAAAAATTGAGGTTACAGTAATTCCTCACTTAACGTTGTAGTTATATTCCTGAAAAATGCAACTTTAAGCAAAATGATGTTAAGTGAATCCAATTTCCCCATAAGAATTAATGTAAATGGGGGGCAGGGGGAGGAGGATTAGGTTCCAGGGAAATTTTTTTTTTTTGCCAGACAAAAGACTACACATACACACATACAGTATAAGTTTTAAACAAACAATTTAATACTGTACACAGCGATGATGATTGTGAAGCTTGGTTGAGGTGGTGAAGTCAGAGGGTGGGATATTTCCCAGGGAATGTCTTACTGCTAAATGATGAACTAGCAATTGGCTGAGCCCTCAAGGGTTAACTCGTTGTTAATGTAGCCTCACACTCTACAAGGCAGCACGAATGGAGGGAGGGGAGACAGGATGGCAGACAGAGAGACACACCCTGTGTCTCTCTGTCTAAGAGAGACAGATGCGCATTTCCCCTTTAAGTACGCTGATACCACTCTTAAGTGCACCACCTTGTTAAGTTAATCCGCAAGCAGCTGCTGCCAGGAAGGTCCCTCCGTCCTAAGCCCTGTCGTGTGCGTCCCCTGCTCTATGGAGATGGGGTAAGCGGGGTGCAGGAGTAGGGGGGAGAGGGACACCCTGACATTAGCCCCCCCAGCAAGCAGGAGGCTCTGGAGAGCAGCTCCAAGGCAGAGGGCAGGAGCAGCACGGGGCGGTGGGGGGAGGGACAGCTGAATTGCCAGCAACTGATAGCCTGCTGGGCTGCTGCTGCACAGGGAACTTAGGGGAGCGAGAAGCTGATAGGGGGGCTGCCGGTCCACCCTGGTTCCAAGCCCCCACCAGCTAGCTCCAACGGGCTGCTCTTTCTGCAAGCAGTGGACAAAGCAGGTGGCTGCCAAACAACGTTATAAGGGAGCACTGCGCAACTTTAAACAAGCATGTTCCCTAATTGATCAGCAACGTAACAATGAAACAACGTTAACTGGGATGACTTTAAGTGAGGAGTTACTGTAACTGGAGGTTCTTCGAGATGTGTGGGCCCTATCTGTATTTCACAGGTGGGATACGCACGTGCACCATTAGCCTGAGTTGAGAATATTTTGCAAATAGTGTCCATTGGCCCATACACGCACCATAGCTCTCCTCATGCACTGAACCAAGGGCATAAAAGATGGTGTGAGCTGATGCCTCTCCAGTTTGCCAAACGTACCACTGTTCAAACAATCCGCAGCAGAGGAGATGGAGGGTGTGTACTGGAATACAGATAGGGACCACATATCTCAAAGAATGTCCACAGTTACAGATATATAACCTCCATTTCTTCTTTGAGTTAAGGTCCCTATGTGTATTCCACACGTGGGAGATCAACAAGCAACAGTCAACAGGGGGTGGGTAAGAGGACACAGAAGTGATAGCGGATCGTAGCACTGCTGACCCCACAGCTATATACACAGTTGATGACTGGACCAGAATGTAATATCTTGTGAAGGTATATAAAGAGTTCCAAGTAGCTGCCCTATACATCTCTAGGAGAGGTAAGTCTCTCAGCTATGCAGTCTAAGTAGCTTGCCCTCTAATGGAATGAGTCCCTCAGGTGTGTGTGTGTGTGTGGTGGTGGTGGTGGTGGGGGGGGGGGGGAGATATGAGCTAACTGGTAACAAACTAGCTCATATCCATTTTGAAAGTCACTGTGCCAATACAGCTCGACCCCTTGATCACTCTGCTACGGAAACAAATGGTTTAAGGTGTCTTCTAACATCTTTTTTTCTTTGCATATAAAAGCCCTTCACACACCTAGAATATGTCCGTTTCTCTTCATCTGAGGCATGTGGTTTGGGAAAAATACTTATAAGTGGATTAACTGACTCATATGAAACTCGGAAACTACTTTAGGAATGAATCTAGGGCAGAGTTGTAATGACACCTTTTCTTTAGAGAATGTAGTATATGGTGGGACCACCATGAGCGTGCCTAGCTCACTGATTCCTCTGGCTGACATTGTGGCTATTAGAAAGGCCACCTTCATGGACAGATGGGCCATAGATCATATGGCTGGAGGCTCAAAGGGGAGTTTAGTGAACAATGATAATATAAATTGAGGTTCCACTGAGATGTGAACTTCACAAATGGTGTAAAGGATCTGAGAATCTACATCAGAAATCTAAATGTGACAGCATGAGTGAATATTGTACCATTATCCACAGGAGGATGGAAAGTCCTGATCTCTGCTAAATATACTTGCAGAGAACTGAGTGTGCGAACCAAAGATGTACGGGTAAGTAAATACTCTAAGATGATAGGGATCCTGGTGGATTCTGGAGACAACTGCATTAGTGAGCCCAAGAGGAGAAACTTTTCCATTTTGCTGAGTAACAGCTCCTTGTAGAGACTTTTCTGCTTTGGTTAAGGATGTATTGCACCCTTGTAGAACAGGAGTGCTCTATTTCTGATACCCATTCAAAAACCAGGCCTTGAGTTGCAGTGGTCCTGGACTGACGTGCTTGAACCTGCCCTTGTGCTGTGTTAGAAGGTCCAGCAACATGAACTGAGAGCTTCAACAGATCCGTAAACCAGAACTGCCTTGGCCAGTTGATGCAATCAGGATGACTCAAGCTCAGACTCAGTGGATGTTCCATAGAACTTGTGGTATGAATGGGATGGGAGGGAAGGCATACCCCGGGCAACCGTTCCATGACACCAGCAGGGCATCTCCCATTATGCCTTTGCCCAGGGCAGCTCTGGAGCAATGCCAAGGAAGTTTCCTGTTCTCCCACAAGGCAAAAAGGTCCCAGGCTGGTGTACCCCATTGAGTGAAGGCATCATCGAGAACCAAATTATGTATCTCTCATTACTGATTTAAAGAAAAATGTCTGCTTTGGCAGTCTGCTAAGGAGTTTTGCACCTCTGATAAATATGCTGCTGCAGGGTTACGTGATGGCTGACTAATTCCAGACTAAATCTTCTCCAGTTTTGTTCACTGGATGAGAGTCTAAAACTTTGCAGAATGGTCACTTTGCTGTTTATTTTGAACTTCTCTGGTGAGTACACAGAGAGAATCTAGGCTTGTAGGCAGCTAAGATAAAGCCTGGCGAATGGCGTCATGTATGCATAAGGCCAAGTGGCCAAGGAGTGAAAGGCAAGTTCTGATTGACGTCCTAGGTCTGACAATGACCTGATGCATGAGAGTGTTAATGGCATGAAACCTCTCAAGAGGTAGATGGGCTCTTTCTGTAGTCAAATTCAACTTCACCCTATAAAATGTATGAACCTCCTGGTGGTCAATGTGGATTTTTCATGATTGACAGATACCCCAGGGAGGCAGAAGACTGAGCAGAACACTGGTTGCTCCCTGGACTGTCTTGTAAGAACTGCCCATTAGAAGCCAGTTGTTGAGGTAAGGGAAGACTATAAATCCCTCTCTTCTCATCAAAGCTGACACTACTGAAAAAACTGTTGTAAAGACCCTTGCTAGACGAATAAAGAGGATTCTGAATTGGTAAAGCTCTTGATCGAAGAGGAATCTCCAGTGAGCTGGCTTGATGTCTGTGAGAAAATATGCATCTTTCATGTCAAGAGCAGCAAACAGCGTGCTCTCCAACAAGGAAATTATTGATGCCACGGATATGTGGAATTTTAGTTTCTGAATGAACCTGTTCAGCTGTCTCATATTGAGAACTGGCCTCCATCCCCCATTCTTATTAGGGATGAAGTAATGGGAACAGAATCCCTTCCTCTGATGTTGAGGTGGCACCTCTAGGGCACCTCATAGGAGAAGGGAGTTTACCTGCTGTTGTGGAATCTCATTGTGAGAGTGGTCCCTGAAAAGAAACTACAATGGGGGTTTGTGGTAAGAGGTACCAGAAACTTGAACAGATACCTACCATGAATAATCTAATACCCATTTGTCTTTAGTTAGGGCCCTCCAGTTTTCAGCAAATTGGGTAAAACAACTTGCAAATATCAGAGGAGGGGAATGAAGCGGAATCCATAAAGGAATTTGCGTCTCAACAGTTCCATCGAAAGAAACTCTTTGCTCAGGGTTTAGCATATAATGTGGTGGTGGATGTTGCAGAGGCTGGGTTCCTGGGTCGATAAACACTTGTCTCTTGCACAGTGGCCTGAGGATGCTGGTGGTAAAACGGCTGAGGTGGGGGTCTTGGCCTATGCCCAATCTATGGTGTTTTTTCTTAGCAGCAGGGGTATAAATGCCCAACAAACGAAGCGCTGCCCTTGAGTCTTTGAGGGAGTGTATAGAGTCATCCATTTTTTCATGGATTAGGTTGGCGTATAGAAGGGCAGATCTTGGATGGTACTCTGCACCTCTCTAGGGAAACTTGAGAATTGTAACCACAAGTCACTCTTCAGAAGCATGTCTGTAGAAATCCCCCTAGATACAGTATCTGCCACATCCACCACGTCTTGGAGGGAAATTTTGGCTACCGATCTTCCCGCATCCACTAAGGCCTGGAAGCAGGCTCTATCCTCCTAATGGAGCTTGTCCTTGAATTCCAAAAAATTATAATTAGTAAAATCATATTTGGCCAAGAATGCCTAATAATTTGAGATCCTGAATTCGAGAGAGGTGTAAGAGAAGACCTTTCTCCCTATCAGCAGGAGCAGTCTTTGGGTGCTGTTGCATGGACCACTCTGTAGCCGCTTACACCAAAGAATTAGGCAATGAGTGAGAACAAAAACGCTCTCCCCCTAGATGGAACAATGTAGCACTTCTCAACTCTCTTAGGAGTGGGAGCACAAGAAGCAGGTGTGCGTCAAGCCCTCTTTACCAGGTCCATGATGGCCTTGCTGATGGGGAGGGCCACTCAACTGGGACTGGAAGGCTGCAGAATGTCTAAAACTGTGGTGAGGCTCCTGGACTTCCTCAAGCTGAATCTGTAGTTCTGCAGCCACCCTAGGCAGGAGCTCTTGATACTGTTTAAAGTCACCTGGACGGGACGGAGAAGACAGAGTAACCACCTCATTTGGTGAAGATGATGAGACTGCTCCCAGAACTGTTGGACCTGACTCACCTTCCCCTTCCAAATATTCCAGTGGGGTTGGCTGTGGATGTCCAGGCGATGGCAAACAGAACTCCTGCATGAATCCTGAGTGTCACTAGAATGGGTTAGCTAGGGGAGATGGACCCCTTGGCATAGGGTACCACCTCTCTCTTGGCCAACTGTATTTGGTTGGAGGTTGGAACCCTGATCTTTTCATACCACCTCTGCCCGATGCTGAAGACACTCCTGCAGGGGCCTCAGACTCATCTGAAGTGAAAGCCAGATCCCTTATCTCTGGCAGAACCGATGGTACTGTTGGTTGCGCCTCAAGACTGGGGAGTTGGGATACGAGAATGACTCTGCCTCGTTGGGAAATTCCTTTCTTTTGGTGTATTAATGTCCTGGAATAAAGACTGTCTAAATAGGAGGGGTGAATGTAGACAGAAAAGACCAAGATGTCTTCTGGGGGGGATGCAGCTCTCTGATCATCCTGAGGTATGAGAAGCGTCCATTGGTGGAGCTGTCAGATGTGGAGCTTCCCTGGTCACTGTGGCAGTTGGCTCCCTCCAGGGCAGGGTTGCTACAAGTACCACATTGGCACTAGAAAGAGATGGGAACACCAGGAGCTGTTTATCCCAAGCCTTCACCATTAGAGAGGATGTCAGAATCACTGGATTCATATCTTTGAGTGCCTCCTGCTCCTATTGAGAAGATTTACTCATGACTAAGGTCTTCGTGCCCATATGCTCTCCTGATTCTGATGGGGTCAAGGAGGGATCCTCTCTCTTTTGTAGCAGTTTTAGACAAAGATGCCTTGTCCTTATATCTATGAAAGTGACCTTTGCTGTGATGTGAAGCCTTCTTAGGTGTAACAGTCTTAGACTCTGTTCCTGAGCTCGTGCTCAGAGGGGCACTGCCAGCCTGGTGAGAATAATGCACCAGGCGGGGTCCCCGGCCCTGATCTGACTGGGGCTTCATCCCCTTCTCCATGAGGTGTTTTCTGAGTCTAAGTTCCTGACCTTTATGAGCTCTGGGAAGAAAAGAGCGACGGATACTGCACTTCGCAGAAATATGAACCTCACCCAGACAGCAGAGGTACCACTGATGTTTGTCGCTGACTGTAAAGGAGTGAGGGCAGGAAACAGATTTTGAACCCTGGAAATAATCCCAGACTTTTTAGGGGTTGGGGGGAAATCCCAAGTGGGAAAGAAACATTTTCATTTTAAAAAAGTTAATTGGAGAATGTTTAATTTGTTAATTAAAACATTTTAGAAATAAAATACAGTGGCGATGAAATGTTCAGGGTTGATATTCATGGAGAACAAAGCCCTTTGTTTATGCATAGAAGAGGTTCAGCATAGGCAGTAGCGATCCAAACTTCCCCACACTTAGTCAATGTGCTTCAACCCTGCCCCGCAAGGACCACTGAGAGCAAGAGGGCACAATTAATCCATCGTGCCTTTGTTGAGACTCTCCAATTAGCTCTAATTGTGGTGGTGGTTTCTATGATGTGGACATCTGTCTGAAAATTTGACTGAAACTCCAGCTGCAATTAATAAATCACTCAGCCAACTCACAGTAATGGACTTTTCATTTTTACTGACCTGCAATGAATTCCAACTGGTGACCTAAAGATGAAAGGCTCAGCCTGGTCTGGTGATGTCACCTGGAGATATACTGATGACGGATAAAAATTAGGTGTCCATGCTGATGTCATCAGATCTCTCAACTGCCTTTACCACCACTGACCATGAGTAAAGTTGGCAAAAAAAATTTGTGAATATATAATTTGCTGAAAAATGCATTTTTCAGAGCACCAAAGCTATTCACAAATTAAGGTTCAATTTGGCAAAAGTTTCGGTGACAAAAATTGTGAATGTTTTGTTTCAAAATGTAGCTAATTTAAAAACAAAGCTAGGGTAAAACACACCCAAAAACAACCTGAAATGACCCACTGAAAAAATTAATTTTGGGTTAAATTAAATGTTTTGTTCACCCCAAAACGTTGATTTTTTTCAATTTCAGCAACTAAAAAAAAATCAGTTTTGGTTTAGAAACAAACTAAGGTAGCTGGTTTCCCCCCCACCCCCTCAGATTTTTGATTCAGCCCCCATACAATAACAAAACAAAGCAATTATTCACTCCATCCTAATCATGAGGCTTTTACTCATCTGGTGACTGCGGAAGTAGATTGTACTTGTCTTTTGGTGGTTATGTTATTTTTTCTCAAGAAATCCTTGGGATTAGGCCTTGTCTACACTACAGAGTTTTGTCGACAAACATCAGCTTTCATTGACAAAACACTGGGGGTGTACACATTACAATATTTCGCTGACAAAACTTTCCTGCTTTGCCGACAAAATAAAACAACCTCGACAAGAGACGCAGAGCTTTTTGTGGCAAAAGTTATATAGACAAAGTGTCAGTGTAGACACTGCGCTTGGCTATGTCGCTGTAAATGGTCTCCAGGAGTTGTCCCAAAATGCCCATCCTGATCACTCTGATCAGCAGTTCGAACTCCACTGCCCTGCACCCAGTACATAGGCTTCTACACCTCCCCCTTTTAAGGCCCAGGAATTTTTGAAATGTTACTTCCTGTTTGCTTGGCGTGGACAGCTCACATCACATCTTCCCAGGTGACCATGGCAGTTCCACGCAGCAAACACTCGCCTGCTTCGAGCACACCTGAGTTCTTGGATCTGCTAGCACTGTGGAGAGAGGAGGCTGTTAAGTCCCAGTCAGCTCCAGGCATAGGATCTTCAAAACCTATGGTCAGATTTCTCATGGCATGTTGGATAAGAGCTATGAATGGGACACATATCAGTGCCATGCAAAGATAAAGGAGCTGAGGCAGGCATACCAGAAGGCAAGGTAGTCAAACCCATCATTCTGGTGCTGCGCTGAAGATCTGCCTTCTATAAGGAGCTGGACATCATTCTCAGCGGCGACTTCACCTACATTGCCAAGAGCCCCATGGATACTTTGGTGGGTCTCGAGACAGCGGACTCAACCCCAAGGACAAAGTCGTGGACAAGGAGGTTGAGTCTGAGGATGATGTGGACACACTTCAGGGTTGCCTGCTGGTGTGGCGAGTCAGGACCTCTTTTCCACTCCGGAAGGGTCTAGTCAGTCCCAGCAGTCAGTCTCTGGTGTGTATGATGCAGGAGAGGAGAGTTCTGGTAAGTGATCTTTTTGAGTTGATGCTGCTCGGTTATGAGGTAGAGCTATCCTTTGCTTTGTATATTATAGAAGTGGATGATGGGATAGAAACGTACAAGACTAGCTGTGATTGCATGTACTTCACATTCCCCCGTGCAGCTAAGCAGTGCAGCGGAACTGTGTGTTAATGCACACCAAGATTTCACAAGAATCCTCCAGAAAGATCTCTAGGAAACTTTCTGGAGGTACGCTCCAATCCTCTGCCGAAGGTTCCTTGGCAGAGCTACTTTGTTCCTTCCCCCGTTGCAGGAAACTTTCCCATGCCAATTGGCAATCACTTGTGCAGGGATCAAAGCGGCACACAGGCGAGCAGTATAGGAACCTGGTCTGAAGCCACACACATGCAGGAGATACACATTTGCATCCTTGCTTACCCTCAGGAGTGACATATCAGCTTCAGTGACCCCCACCAGTGGAAAAGGGTGGCAGAATTTACAACATTGTCCCTAGTTGCCTGCAGTGATCCCCTTAAAAAAATCTGGGATCTTTTGCCCCATTTTGAGCGCTCCCAAGGCCTAACTCACCATGTTTAGGGCATTCGTCGAGCTCTGTGCTTGCCAAGGGACAGTGAGAAACTGATTTGTGTTTTTAAAAAGGTGCATTTTACTATAATTTGATGCTGTGCATGCACTAACAATCATGCTTCTGTTTATCGTTTCTTGTGCTTCTGCAGATATGGCCTTCAGGGGAACCCCCTACACAATGGCAGAGTGCCTTCTGCCAGATACGGAAGCGAACAAGGAGGACATGTTTCGAGAGGTGCTCCAATCCTCAAAGGCCGAAAACCAAGAACACGGTGTGGAGAGAGAAAGATTTTAAACTAAAATTATAAAATAGAGAGACAGGAGAAAAAGGAAAGCCAGGAGCGAATTTTAATGGGCCAGGAGAGGATGATAAAAGTGATGGAGGAGCAAATGGAAATGTTGAAGTCCCTAATAATGCTGCAGGCTGAATTCATGTGTGCTCAGTGCCCCCTGCAGCCGTTACAGAACTGCTTTCCATGCCCTCCCCAAACTGCTCCTACACATTCCTTGCAACTTCCCGGCCCGTCTCGGTATCCCATTCACTTCACCCCTTTGTACAGCTTCCAACATAACTGGACTTACACACAGCTATAAGAGCAGACTTGTTCTTCACTGTTATCTCCCTTCTCACCAAGCCTTGTGTGTGTTGTTAATTGGTATTTAATAAAAATATACTCTTTAAAAGAGAACCTATCTTTATTTATCTCCTACACACAGTGGATGCTAATGGAATGAATACACAGTGGTAGTTTGATTATTTGCTGAGTACAAATCACGGTCAGGAATCATCAAAATGTTCATACAAGGCGGCAAATTAAAGCATGACAGAGTGCTGTATAGAAAGACATATTACTGGAGCTCACTGTCAAAATGGTGTCTCAAAGCCTTCCTGATTCAAATAGCCCTCTGTTGTGCCCTTCTAATAGCCCTTGTTCTGGCTGCTAAAAATCAGCCGCCAGACGATCCACACTCCACCCTGAGGGAAACTCTTCACCCTTAGCCTCAAAAATATTATGGAGCACGCAACAGACTGCTATGATCATGGCGGTAATTTCCTCATTTAGGTCTAACCTGTGATAAAGGCAGTGCCAGTGTGCTTTTAATCTGCCAAAGGCACATTCTACGATCATTCTGCACCTGCTTAGTCTATGGTTGAAGCACTCCTTGCTGCTGTCCAGGTTTCCCGTGTAAGACTTCATGAATCATGGAAGTAAGAGGTACACTGGGTCTCCCAGGATGTACATTTCAACATCCCCAATTGGAATCTTCTGTTCTGAAAAGAAAGTCCCTACTTCCAGCTTTCTGTACAGGCCAGTATTCCTGAAGATGCGTGCATCATGAACCTTTTCGGACCATCCCGCTCTGATGTCCCTGAAATGACTATGATGATCCACAAGCATGTGCAATACCACAGAGAAGTACCCCTTTCTATTGATGTGCTCCGTTGCAAGATGGTGCGGGACCAAAATTGGGATATGCGTGCCATCTATCGCCCCGCCGCAGTTAGGGAATCCCATTGCCTCGAAGTCATCCACTATTTCACGCACATTGCTGAGAGTCTCAGTTCTTCATAGCAGAATCTGATTAATGGCTCTGCATACTTGCGTTAAAGCAGCCCCAAAAGTGGTCTTCCTGACTCCAAACTGATTCATGACTGACTGGTAGCAGTCTGGAGTGGCCAGCTTCCATGCAGCGATTGCCATGCGCTTCTCCACCAAGAGGGCAGCTCTCATTGTGGTGTCCTTGCACCACAGTGCTGGAGCGAGCTCCACACACAGTTCCAGGAAGGTGGCTTTCCGTATCCGAAAGTTCAGCAGCCATTGCTCATCATCCCAGACCTGCACAATAAAGTGATCCCACAACTCACTGCTTGTTTTGTGAGCCCAAAAGCAATGATCCACCGTGTTCAGCTGCTCCGTGAATGCCAAAAGTAATCTGGTGTTGTTTTTTCCATGGCACACAGAAAGTCAAGCACCTCCACTTCTTGTTCATATTGGGTGCACATAATATACTGTATGACTAGCCACGATGTGTTCATAACAGTGACCACAACAGTAAACAGCAGTGCAGGATTCATCCTTCCAAACAGAGATGGCGGGTGCACAGTAAACAGGGATCATTCAAAAATATGGCAAAATGCAGTCAGAAGCCTGTGGAATGATGGGACGGAAAAAACTGCATCATGAGATGTTGAGTCAGCACCCATGATGCACTGCAATCTATTCTGCCTTCCCACAACTCCTAGCTACAGAAGGTGGCGAGTAGCACAGTGGGATAGCTATCCACTGTGCACTGCTCTCTCTGCCGATGCTAGAGCTCCAAGCATGGATTCACTCTGCTGACAGAAGAGTGTTGTGTGAACATGCACCAGCAATGTAATTATAGCGGTATTTGATCGTTGGCATATATAGCCTTATAGGGCTAGCCTGCTTGCTTATCTATCTTTTCTTATCAGTTTCTTATTCTCTTATGGGTTTATTTATTTTATTATAACAGGTTTATATTAGAGTATGTTTTGGCTGTAACGCAAGGGACCTACAGGCCACATCCTTTATGTTGAGCTAAGGCAAAAAGTGTGCATATGTTTGGGACCTTTCATTTAAATAGGTGATGAGCTAAACCACAAGGTCCATATATAACTGCGAACTTTAACACAGATAGATATAGGATGCGTTGAAGCAGGGTAGCATAGGGGGCTTCCTAAATTCATACCCCCTTTAAACTAACAGGTACACAAGGAAAGAAACAAAATAACCTATTAGGACAGAAATAACACTTGTGAGAATAAGCCAATGTCATTAATATGTATGTATATGTCATCAATATGTACAAACATACCAGCCTATGGAGTAAGTGTACTCTAACATTTTGTGGGTGAGGTAAGTAAGTCTGGACACAGAAGGAGGGCTCAAGTTCTTACGCTCTATAAGACCCACTATGCCAACTGAAGGAGGCTTCAGTTTTCTAAGCTTCTGAGCTTCAAAACTTCTTTGGTCTTAGTTCTTTGTTTACTAGTCTATTATTTCTTAATTGTAAGTTTAAGTTAATTAGTTAAGTAAAACTCCAAGTTAGCTTCTTTAGCTCTTAGCTCTTCAGCGTCACCTAAGCTCTGCACCTCCCACTCAAGAATTAAGGAACATGGACCTGAACCCTTCTGGCATGCCAGAGGCGAAGCTGGTTCTTTGTCTCTTACCACCAAGTTATCAAGGGTATGAGCATATTAATGAAAAGCTTTATTGTACATAATATCACATGTACTTCTAGAACATTATTACCACCTTTGTAACTCTGATTATTTTACCATTTGATTACTATTCCATTTATCTTAATAAAAGTCTTTAAGGCTATATTTGTCATATATGTCCTTGTCATACATCCCAAGGGTCCTTGCCAACTCTGTGTAGCCTAATTCTGGGACAAGAACCTTATCTTCTGGTCAGATAAATTGGTGAGCCTATAATCCATATTATCCAAAATAATATTAACCTCCTAAAATCAGGCAACACTACTTGCATTGACACATCTCTGTAGTGTAGACAAGGCTGGTTTTGGGCAATATCTCTTCTGCTTCAAGGACTTTCTACTGCAGGGTTCAACACAATGCCACTCTCTCCCTCATCTTGTTCTTATGTGCATATGTTAGAAGAATTAGTGAGGAGGCATGAACTGAATGTTTTGAGCATACTGAGTACACCCAAGATTTCTATATTCATTTTATCCAACCCAAAAGATGTGATCAAGCATTTATTTCTGGTAGAGATGGAGAATGACAGAGAGCAAGCTGGTTGAAGCTCAGTCTGGATAAGACTAAAGAAATAATGGCAGGATGGGGGAAGAAACCAAAGAATATGGAAAAAGATTAAACCTGTCCCTTTGACTTAGGATCTTTCAACCAGTTGTCATGAATTCGCAATTTGGGGGTCTTATTAGAATCTCTGGCCAGGAAACTAACTCGTCTTTCAGATATCAACCTCACTACCATCAATCCAGTCCTTTATTACCTTGACATTAGACTATTGCAACACATTCTGCACAGAGCTACACCTAAAAGCCATTCAGAACCCGAAGCTGAGCAGAAGGTGACACTGTACTTGTTAACTGGAGCATCTTGCCATGAACAGTAACTGTACCAGTACTGCAGGATCAGCATTAAATATCTGTTGATTTCTAGCATTTAAAGTTCTGTCTTGACCTATTATAAAGACAAAATAGACTAGGACATGTCTGCTTGTGAGACTGTCATCTCTTTACACAATATTGCCTTACTTGCAATCCTGCTGATAGCAGCCCACCTTAATCGATTGGTCTCATTAAGAGTTGGTATGGCAACCCCCATTTTTCCATGTTCTCTGTATCCATCTATTTGAGAGGGCATTCTGAGAGGGCTTAAGGTGTGGACAGGATACAGAGGGACCTAGACAAATTAGAGGATTGGGCCAAAAGAAATCTGATGAGGTTCAACAAGGACAAGTGCAGAGTCCTGCATTTAGGATGGAAGAATCCCGTGTACTGCTACAGACTAGGGACCAAGTGGCTAGGTAGCAGTTCTGCAGAAAACGACCTAGGGGTTACAGTGGACAAGAAGCTGGATATGAGTCAACAGTGTGCCCTTGTTGCCAAGAAGGCTAACGGCATTTTGGGCTGTATAGGTAGGGGTATTGCCAGCAGGTCGAGGGACGCGATCATTCCCCTCTATTCAGCATTGGTGAGGCCTCATCCGGAGTACCGTGTCCAGTTTTGGGCCCCACACTACAAGAAGGATGTGGAAAAATTGGAAAGCGTCCAGCGGAGAGCAACAAAAATGATTAGGGGGCTGGAACACATGACTTATGAGGAGAGGCTGAGGGGACTGGGATTATTTAGTCTTCAGAAGAGAAGAATGAGGGGGGATTTGATAGCTGCTTTCAACTACCTGAAAGGTGGTTCCAATGAGGATGGATCTAGACTGTTCTCAGTGGTAGCAGATGACAGAACGAGGAGTAATGGTCTCAAGTTGCAGTGGGGGAGGTTTAGGTTGGATATTAGGAAAAACTTTCTCACTAGGAGGGTGGTGAAGCACTGCAATGGGTTACCTAGGGAGGTGGTGGAATATCCTTCCTTAGACTGTTTTTAAGGTCAGGGTTCACAAAGACCTGGCTGGGATGATTTAGCTGGGGACTTGTCCTGCTTTGAGCAGGGGGCTGGACTAGATGATCTCCTGAGGTCCCTTCCAACCCTGATATTCTATGTGTGAAGCACTGGGCTTTCTGAGAGCAGTTTTGTAGATGTTTTGCTTTTTATGACTGGCAGCTCATCTGCTACTATTTTTGTTTTTGTTGCAGTTTGCATTTTAAAGCATTTGTAAGGGTCTAGAGCCTTACGTCATTTGTTGAAAACAAAATAAATGATGTTTGTCAAGCATTCAGATTCTCTAATGAATGGCATTTAATTATGTACAAAATATTACTAGTAGTAGTACACACTGGAAATTTCAGGGAATCAGGTTATTTTCAATTTATTTGTTTCATAGATACTAAGGGCATAAGGGACCATTATGATCATCTAGTCTGACTTCCTGCACAACGCAGGCCACAGAATCTTACCCATCCACTCCTGCGAAAAACCTCTCACCTATGTCTGAGCTATTGAAGTCCTCAAATCGTGGTTTAAAGACTTCAAGGAGCAGAGAATCCTCCAGCAAGTGACCCGTGCCCCATGCTACAGAGGAAGATGAAAAACCTCCAGGGCCTCTTCCAATCTGCCCTGGAGGAAAATTCCTTCCCGACCCCAAATATGGCGATCAGCTAAACCCTGAGCATATGGGCAAGATTCACCAGCCAGATACCCAAGAAAGAATTTCCTGTAATAACTCAGATCCCACCCCATCTAACATCCCATCACAGGCCATTGGGCCTATTTACTGTGAATATTTAAAGATCAATTAATAACCAAAATCATGTTATCCCATCATACCATCTCCTCCATAAACTTATCAAGTTTAATCTTAAAGCCAGATAGGTCTTTTGCCCCCACTACTTCACTCCTCTGATGGTTAGAAACCTTCATCTAATTTCAAGTCTAAACTTCCCAATGACCAGTTTATATCCATTTGTTCTTGTGTCCACATTGTTGGTGGTTTGTCTTTTGGATCCACATAAGTTTTCAGTCAGCTTATCTGACTGTATGATTTATTTAATCTTTTAGGAGATAGTGTATATATAAAATGCACCTTTTATGTAACTGCTGTGATTTTGTGCATTTCAAACCCTTCTGTATGCTTTAGATAGTTTAAAAGTAGGAAAAAATCTTCCCAGGAGAAGAGCAAATTAAGATTTTCAAAGACACATCATTAGGCTTTTCACTTAAAAATGAATACTTTAACTCTAACATAAGATTAGAAACACAAACCATTTTTGATTAGCTCTCGCCACAGATGTTAAGAGCATGATGGTGTGATTGCCATTACAGTAGCAATGCCAATCATAATACATATGGTGCTCTAATAGAATGAACGTGTTTGGAAAGGTAAGGGTGTTTGAGAGATCCTCACTTTTCATTTTAAAAGACTTAAAACAAATTTACTTACCTCAGCTCACAAAATTTCCTGGAACAATTAATGACCAATGGGAATTAATAGCTCAAGGCAAAAACTCTCCCTGCCAGCCAGCAATCCCCAAGGAACAATCTGAAACTCAGTTCTTACTGTCTAAAATTAACACAGGAAAATTAAACTCATTCTTGTATAGACTTGCATAGAGTAATTTTTTAAAAGGTAGCCAAGATGTGTAATATATAATTCACATATCTAACTGATCTCATAACAGAGGGATATTTTCCATCTAAAAAAGGAAAAAATCCCCTCCCCCTTACTCTGTAAAGCCACTAGATTTTCTAGTGGTCATATCCCAGAGGTTAGCTTTCAAGACAGCATTGTGAGATTCACAACAAAATTGGGAAATATCTGGTGGGAAAAGGGGTTCTGTAGTACTCTTTATACATTAAACACTTATCTGAAGCATCTCTGCTGAGTGTAGTTGTGTTTCAGGGGGAAGAGGATTGAAGGAAGTAGTGGCCTTTGCTCTATCAAGGTTTCCTCTTCCATTAAGGTATCTCAAGATTAGGACCAGGTCCTTGAACAACCATAACTGGGACTGTATTGAGAGCCAGACAGAGGAGCAGAGTATTGATCTGATGTGTTCCCATCAATCTGCTCCACTGAGTTGACAAACTATTACATGCTGCACCATTTCCTGTTTACAAGTGTCCTTTAGGATCAGATTCTGGCAGAATGTGTTGCAGCAGTCCAGCCCAAAGGTGAAAAACTGTGTTCTGATGGAGACCCAAACACAATGCAAAGGGAGAAGTTGTATTGCCAATCTAAGATGAAATGCAGCATTTCTAGCCACTGATGCAATGTGGATGCCTAGAAGCAGTGAGGATTCCAACAGGACTCCAACACTGAGCACCTGTTTGAAGACTTGAGGCAGGGTGATAAAAAAAGCACCTTAAAAAATATATTTTTTTTAAATTTAAATGTATCCGATATTTTTATTTAAATTAAATACAGATTTTTTTAAAATAAACCTATTTAAAATTGAATCTGAAATTATGACAACCTATGTTAAGACCTAAACTTAGTTAAATGATTTAATACATTATAGTAAAATATTAAGCTATGCATCTTTGTTAACAAGTTTTAAAGAAAGTCAAACTACTGAACTGGTAGAAATCACTGGCTTCTTCTTCTTGTGTTCTCAGATTGCTTCCTGCCACATCTGTGCATGTGATTGCCCAGTCTTGAATTCCAGCATGTCACGGGAAGAGCACTCATGTTCAAGCACTTGGCATTGAATAAAATACTTCACATTTTGAGGGTCTCTGCTGCAATCACAGGTATTGGGGCCAGTGGTGTAGCCCCACTTGTTCATCATGTCATCAACCAACTCCAGTGCAGAGCCGATTTAGGCAACACCATGTAGTCCAGGGTTGATCTGCACCGGGTGGTATGTGCTCAACAGGCAAGAGCCAGAGTGCACAAGCTACAGGATCATTCTCTACTCGTTTGCCATAACTGATCCTTTGTGGGTGATAATATTAGGTGTTTAATGGTGGCAAGAAAACTTTGCCAAGACTTCAGTTGACTCAGTCAGTGTTATATCATACGCTGTATGTCTTGGATCTATGCAATACCTTGTGAGCTCCACACTAGTAACAACTTCTTGGTGTATACCAGGAGGAGCAACACTTATGAGGATATAGAGGCTGTTGATGTGAGTAGGCTTAAGGCATCCTGTAATATAGCAGCAGACAATGTCAAGTAGAGGGTCTAGCTTCTTTGCGTGAGGGGATCTTGCCCACATTGCAAAGGCATATTCAGCAGAGAAGCAGCAAAGTGGTGGTGCTGTTCGATCAGACTGGACATGTTCGCACCTCACTTTTATGTAAACAACTTGATGAGAATGTTGTTTGGTATGCTAACCTTCGCTTCAGTTTTCTCGGTGTGAGCTCTAAAGAGTATGTGGGTCAAGAACAACATCAAGGTATTCAGGATTTATGGAATAAGTAAGTTTCATATCAAGCTTTCTGATGTTGAGTTCATGTTTGGCCTCCCAGTTTTTGAGATGGAATGCACTGACTCGGCATCTTAGTCACTGGCTAAGCACCTAGAACTAGTTAGTTGAAGCACTAAGCCAGCTTTTGCTAGCAGAAGCCTCTTCTGCAGGAACAGAGAAACTATCTTCTTCATTTCAGTTTATTCAACCAGTTCAGTTCAACGATTAATTCATACAAAATTAAACTGGCAGTTGAAAAAGCAGAAAAGCTTGTTTTCCTCTTCCAACCTATGAATCAAAAACTAGGTGTGAGAGAATGAGATCTACTAGTTCTAAAATCTTAACATGGTGACCAGAAATAATCAGTTCAACTTCCTAACTACAAAAAAATAAGTCCTTTGTTTAATAAACCAATTAGTTTTAAATGCAAATTGGGTATTGATGAACTCATACTTTTTTTCTTATGCATCCAGTACATTTAAGGGAGTTTTATTTAGCTAATAAAAGTCAAATTTTAAAAAGCCAGTTTTGTGCATTTTTAATTGAATTTGAATTTTCATCTAATAAGAGCTTGACAAATCACAAGTAAAAAAATAATCTAGTAAATAAATGATCTTCTAACATAATAAACAATGTAAAAATTAAGAATCTGAATAAATGTAAATTAAGCTATATAATTGCTTAAGTGTGCATAGCTATAGCATATCCTCCTGGTTAGCAAAAAGAAGCACCAAATCTAGTGCAAAATCAATATGTTTTAATGGTTGCAGATCCAATCAGAAGTCAACCTCTCTAGGAAAGTAACTAAAGAGTACAAATGAAAAACAAGATTAAAAGTGATGCTTTAAATTAAGATTTCTCACTTGCTGATTTAAATCATGACTGAAATTGATGATTTTAAATTGCTCTAATTCAAATCAATCCACCCTGCTTGAAGATAGGCACCTTCAGCAATAGGAGAACTCACAATTTAAGCAATTTCTTCCAAGTGCTTCCTCCTTCATTTTACTTGAAATGAGCTTGAGCCACTACTTTTCATCCAGGTTCCCACTCATTTGCTGTGTTAGCAAATAAAAAGCATTAAAAGTTCGGTGAGGTGAAAGATCTGGATAGCCTCCTCTGCATATTGAGGGCACTGAACTCTATAGTTTTTATTTACTTTCAGCAGGCTCACATATATATTAATAGTAAAATGAGAAGACTGAGCCCCATGGGACTCTGCAGGTGCAGGCTCTCAGAAGGGTAGCTGTCCATCACAACTCTGACACAGCTGAGCAAAATGGACAGACAGCTTAAAATGCCTTTTTTCATTCCTGTCATGTTCTACAGCACTTCATGTAACAATGGCATGCAGCCAATCTGCAACAGCTAGCAGCAACTATCTCCAACGGCCGGTGATGGGACACTAGATGGGGAGGGCTCCGAGTTACTACAGAGAATTCTTTCCCAGGTGTCTGGCTCGTGATTCTTGACCACATGCTCAGGTTCTAACTGAAAGGTCTATTTGGGGTCGAGAAGCAATTTTCCCTCAGGTTAGATTGGCAGAGACTCTGGGTTTTTTTCCCCCTTCCTCTGCAGCATTGGGCTTGGGTCACTTGCAGGTTTAAACTAGTGTAAATGGTGGATTCTTTGTAACTTGAAGTCTTTAAACCACGATTTGAGTCTTCAGTAACCCAACCAGAGACTGGGGTCTATTATAGGAGTGGGTGGATGAGGTTCTGTGACCTGAAATTGCAGATCAGACAAGATGGTCCCTTCTGACTTTAAAGTCTATGAGTATGTTTGATGATACTGAAGGTCCCCGATTTATACACCAGTATGAGGATGGATGGATGTTTGATCTCTATCCATTGTCCTAAAGAAAATTTTTCAGAGCTATAAATGAAGCCTTTGTACTGCTTCCAGGTCTGTAAAAGAACTGGAAAGAGTCTAGAATATTGAAAAAGGATGTTACTGGAGTTGACCTGCCATCACCATCTCAATTACTTTATAAAGAGAAATTAACAGCTGGGAGATAATGAATGATATCTTTGGCAATAAGTGATGGTTTCTGGAGATCAGCCTGGTTATAGTGTATTTAAGGCTTACAATTGCACGCCCCCGTCACCTGTCTATATAGATATTAAAACCATGCTTTATCAAAATAGTATGCAAGTTTTGTCCAAATGCAATTAGTCTTCTCTGTGGTGTTAATTTCCTCATGCCTTGTCAATCTTTGCTTGCTGGATTACACTAAACTCCATTAGATGAAAGACAGCACAATATCCCCATCTGCTCAGACTATTACTGTAAACCTAGAGAGACACTTTCATGCAATCAAATCTTTTTGGTATAAAAATGGATGAAAGCTCATCACAATGGGAGATATAAATTTTTATTATTTTTAAAGAGAATTTTAGTGATAGTGAAAGCTAGCATGCTGACAATTCCTAAGACGGAAATCGTCTATTACTAACAGAAGAGTCACAGAATGTGCAAAGACTGCAAAATACCATCACATTGCCCTACCAGTGTGCTTCAATAAAGATCTGGAAAAATAACCTCCATGGATAAGAGTATTCCAAATTTCCATTTCCATTCAATCTTTGGCTCATCTTCTGAGAATGGATACATGTATGATGTATTCACCTGTCTATTAGGAGAAGAAAAACTCCACAAAAAAAACTTGTTTCATATAAACCACTCAATTAACAGTAATCAGACAAATTAATCTGTTGATTATATTAGATACATGGCGATTTTATATAGAAAATTTCTCATCTGTTGCATGTTGGGGAAGTTGAAAAATACAAAGCCTAAACAAATTAGACTGAATATTTTTACAAGGTTCTAGATCTTGTAAAAAAAAACTTAAAAAATAGAAATCTGAGTTTCTCCAAAACTGAGTCATGGGGTTCAGTTTGAACAGATAGACTGAATAGCCCAGTTGGGGTCACTGATGATGCTATTGCACTTTTTTCCAAGAGTAAACATGTTACCTCTGGTGTACAAATTCCCCAGTAAGTTTTGCTTTGACAAGTTATTTTTCACTTTCTCGCCTATTGCAAGTAGTGTCAACAACACAGAATAGCTGCCACGTTTCTCTTCATAGTGGCTACATGATATACTTTATTTACACACACACATGCACACACAGATACACATAGCTTATAAAGCACAATTTTCTCACGGACAGAAAGTGCTTTACATAAATCTAAAGTTATTCTGTGGTTACTAAAGGGGTGGATATATATATACACAAAATGCAATAGGGGTTTCTCTGAAGGAACTAAAGACAGCTTCTGTAATTAGTCCTCGGCATTCAGAGCAGAAATATTCCACTGGCTTTTTATGAGACAGAAAGAGAATCTCTGCATACTGCACTAAATTGTGTCTAAGATGCCTGTCACTGTGTTGTCTAAGTACAACTCCAGATAGTGAAGGATTATCCACTGAAGTTGCTTTCAGCCTGCTTTAACGAAAGCTCTGAATCACCTCTGTGTTAATGACCTCAAAAGTAACTTTAATTTTGTGTTAAGAAATTTCCTGATAGAGCAATAAGATTAGAACACAGAAAACCCAGCTTGGCAAAAGGCAATTTCTGAGTCTGCCTTCCCTCACAATCAATGAACCAGTGTTTGAGATGTTCGAACTGCAGCTTTAACCCTGAAACCCTGCAAAAGTCACCCCAAAAATATGACATAAAGGGTATATTTATGGCATGCATGTTACTTTAATTTATTTCCATGAGCAGTCAGTGGTAAACATGTTCAAGTGTTTCAGTTATTAACTATGTCACACTCTAACGGCTGAAGAGCTAAAGAGAGAATGTAAATCTTGTGTTTCTGAAGCAGTTCTGTGGTCTAGGCTGCAGGTCAATATTTAAATGTGTGTGTGTTTATTTACAGGGTCACAGATAACAAACAGAACCTTAACTGAAGAGGAGTGGCTTGTGAAGAAACTTATTTTGATTTCCTTGAAAAGACAATACAAACTACTTTCTGATGGAAGTTCCAGAAACATGTGGCAAACAATGCATTTCAAACTCTTCCCATATTTCTAGAAGTCAACATAACATTTGATTAGATTCCTTGTTTGTGAACCATTTAAAGAGATTTATTCATTGCTATTATGAAGGCATCAAAAGCCACATGAAAACTGCAGGCCTATATAAACAGTGACATTTAAAAAAAAAATCTCTAAAAGCAGTGGTTTTGTGGATATTTTCCTCTTAAAAGAAAGATTATTTGGATTCTGAGGCTCCCTTGAACCAAATTTTGGAAGTTCTAAGGTAACTCAAATTCTGTGCCATATGTTCTCTGAACAGTGTCCATGTAGCAGGGCTTACCTAGTCTGGCTTCAGGCTCTACCACTATCTCAGTTTACCTTCTGTCTTGCAAACAAAAACTGCATCTGATGTTTTCACAAAACACCTCTGCTTCTGATTTGGTTTATAAGCATAAAACACTCAAACTTCCAGCCCTCTTCCTCAGGATCAATCAGTTCTTTCAATCTACAGTGGGCTTCAGTATCCACATAGCCCTCCTTTTAGGCTCAAAATACTTTCTAGTCCTTTAGTAAAGCTTCCCCTTCCTTATAGCCTCGCCTCCAGTTTGCTGTCCTTTGCAACCCATATAGCTTGGCTTCTCACAGCAGGGTCCTGCTCCTTGAGGGTGTTTCAGCTGCGGCTTATCCCTCAGCAGTCCCAATCCTTGCCAGTCTCTCCTAGACCTTCTGCCTATGAGCTTTGGGGAGTCATCACCTGTCCTCTTCTCATCAGGCACTCTCTCTCCTTGAACCCTTTCTGACTGAACATAGGCTGCTTTCATATTCCCCAACAGGCCCAGCTTTTAGTAACATGACTCCCATCATGTGACCCCTTGACTCATTCCTTTCACCTGGGAAGGCAGGATACATGTAGCACAGGTGAGGCTGAACTTCAAATTCTTTAAAAGGGCCAGGCTCATGCCGTGACACTCTCCTTAAACCCAACACTGCTATTTCCATTAAGGAATGTCAACATTGGGGGAAGACCAATAAAAAGGACCCCGTGACTATTCTTACTGAACCCAGCTCTGAATTTCTCCCAGAAAGGTCACACTCACCCTGCTGCCCCTGCGGCGTTTGTGAGATGATAAACTGTGCTGGCTGCAAGTTGGTTGTTGGATGCACCAACACAAACTGTTGCAGGTTGAGATTCTGCTGTTGGAGCTGCTGCAGGTGCTGCAAATCCTTAATGAAATAAAGAGGTGTGCATTAATCATTCAAATCAGTCACAACTCCTGAAACATTTGAAATATCTAGGATTTTTCTCCTAGCACTGGGAGATAAAAGGGGATGTAGCACCAGCATGTTTGCTATTGAGTAACTTAGATTATTTTTTCATTTCTAAAACAGTGTAACCATTACAAGTGCTTCATTGGCATACGTGGAACTGCACACAACACAGTTTACTAAATGCCCCAGTAAAGGACTTCCAACACAGTAAAAAATTAGCAGCATTTATATAAGGTTATGGGTCTGTCAGCATTTCCATTGTCAAACTTCTGCTTTTCTGAGGTTTGCAGAATCTACCGTCACTGACAGATGAAATAAAGGTTTAGCCTGGGAACTAGTGGGGTATTTTGGGGTGTGGGGGGTTGTTTAGTTTTTAAAACACAAATTTTAAGAAATCTGGAATGGCTATTTTTTGAGCTAAAAGAAGGCAAAAAGAAAACAAAAACAGAATTTGTTAGTTTGCACTTTGATCGTTAAATATTGGACAGAGTTAATCCATAAAGTGGACTAATTTATTTGAGTAGTTTAAAACAAAATTGCTTAGGTTACTATAGCAGGTATGATAGACATACCTGTAGTTAAGGCTCCAGAAAAACACTTTCAACTATTATGATTCCTGTTTTCATTTACTCATTCATTTTGCAGGGTGAAGATTTTGCTGCTTAGTCTCTGCCTGAACAGGAATATGAGGAATACCTCTTAACCTGTTCAAGCTGGAGTGTGAAAACACACAATATAGCTGCTTTTAAAAAATTCTAGCTTCATTTTCTCTTTTATTTCAACAGTGATATACTAAAAGCAACTGAAGTTAGAAAGTTGAAGCCTGGCATGCAGATAGCCAAAAGGCATACTGCTGACCTTCTAAATGATTTCTGTTATTAATCTCATCATTACTAGACTGGCTTTTAAGGATTAGTGCTTTTGCTGAGCTTGAAAACAATTTGGTTTTGATTGCACAAACTTAAGAACATTTAAAAATTGAGTATTGAGCATGCAAAATAAATTTTATCATTAAACTGAGAAGTATGCACTTTAAAAACACATGCTATGTGTGGGTGTTCAAAACTCAGGAAGTGCGCATGTTCCAAAACTGCAACTTCCCACTTCCTGGACAGCCTTCTTATTGTCCCTTTGCCCACACCAGTGTATAAGATTAATTGAAAATTATTAAAATTAAAAATTCAACAAAATCATACCAAATTACAACCACAATTTGGGGGACGAAGGAACAAGAGTTCTTACAGATATTTTGTCAACTGTGTACTTATAAGGCTATATACATGCGCACACATGGAAGTGAGTTCCTAGTCTACATTACAAATACACCCTAGCCATCATTTGGCCAATGTGTTCTTGGTAAGTCAGCAAGTATGCAATTTACCAGTGAGACAGACAAACACTAGTTGATACTGACTGAATGATGCCTGTTATACAACTGTAGACTTTTACTTCAGTATTTAAATTGTGATCCCATTTTCACCACCTGCTTTCAGGAAATTCTGGAATCACTGCAACCATCTCCTCCAGTTCTCTGTCAAGTTTGCTTGTTCCAATTTTGCCAGAGATTCAGTTTATTTCTGTCCTCATTTAATAAGGCTATGACATCCAGGAGCGCTGGTAAAAAACAACTTTATTTCTTGGACCCAGACATATGATATGGGTCAGGATAACATAAGGTCAGTATCCAGTACTCCACTGGTTACTGTTACAGAAAGGAATAGACAACTTCTGAACAGATCACCACCATGGAGAGCGCCTCACGACCACTTGGGTGTGAGGACCAGATGCAAGGAAAGAAGGAGGTGAGGAGTTACAGGGTGATGTAGGAAGCCAAAAACTCTTGGGAAAAGACACTCCAGGGGAAACAGAAATCAAGAGAGACCAAAGGATGCGAGGTCCTGGGAACTGAGAGAGAAATGGCACCCTCAAAAAGGGGTGCTGGAGAGACAATCTAGAGAAGAGGGTGTGAACAAAGGAGTGAGGGGAAACACCAGAAAAGAGAACAGGTAGTCCACCTCAGGGGAGTTGGGGAAGAACCAAGAACAGAGATCTCAGAAGTGGGGAGAGCACTACATTTAAGGAAAGAGTGGGAAGGAAGAGAACAAGGCAGACACCACTGAATCCAAGAGGCAGAGAGGTAGGAAAACATATGGATTTATTTCTTGCCTATGCTATGAAATCTAGCAAGTGTGAGACAGTTAAAATATGGAAGCTCCTGTTGACATGGTTAACTTAAAACACTGTTGAGTCTCAATGAAGAAGGAAGTAAGCGGTGTTTAAACTACAGATCTGATTCTGAACTTGCACCAGTTTTACCCCAGTGTAACTCTACAGATGTCAGTGGAGTTACTTTTCATACACAAGTATAAATCAGACAGGACTCAAGCTCATCTTGTTCTCAAACTGCCGTACACCCTTCAACTAGACTACTGTACCCTGGGAATGTGGATTAACAGAGTTTAGTTTTGCAACTGCATATGGGACCCAACTATATTTTCTATGTTCATCTCATGAGAAAATATATTAGGATGTTTGGGAGCCTGTGACTGACTCTTCTTTGCACCTCCTCACAGCGTCTATAGTAGTCACCTACCTTTTTTTGGCTGGCTACGATCTTGGATAAGACCTATTAGGTCATGCAATCTCTTTCTCTGCAAGTGCAGGATTGTTCCCTACAGCATATACTCTATTTTTCCAATATAGCTTTAAAAGTTCCAAACAACGGGGCTTCCAAAGCCTAATAAACTTTATGCCAGAAAGTTTTTGATATTTGGCATAAATTTTCTTGTTGACAATTAAATCTCCTTCCCAGTCTAGCCTCATCTATCATGCTAGTTCCAGGTCTCACTCTAAATAATTCCTCTCCATCCTTGGCGTTTAAACTCTTTACAATATTTATAAATTTATCTCAGAAATACATGAATTTAAGGATGGGACAGAAAATGTATGAACTATTTTATAGTATGAACTTAGGTAATTAAGGCTGCATTATAATGCCAGAAGGAACAGTTAAAGTTGCCCTTTCAATAGTAATTTCCACATTTCATCATTTTTGAGTGCTTAATTGTGCAAACTTAAAGTTGCATTAAAACAGGTTTTTTTGGATTTAACGGTTTGGAAATCAGTTTACACAGTAACATTTGAATTGGCACAAAATCTGGAAACTGCACCAAACAAATCATGTCATTGGCCAATGTCGCAATGTCAGAAGTTGCACTGAAGTATGTCATTTGTAGTATTAAGTATCAGAGGGGTAGCCATGTTAATCTGGATCTGTAAAAGCGGCAAAGAGTCCTGTGGCACCTTATAGACTAACAGACATATTGGAGCACAAGTTTTCGAGGGTGAATACCCACTTTGTCAGATGCACGTAGTGGAAATTTCCAGAGGCAGGTATAAATATGCAAGCAAGAATCAGGCTAGGGATTTATACCTGCCTCTGGAAATTTCCACTACATGAGTCCGACGAAGTGGGTATTCACCCACGAAAGCTTATGCTCCAATATGTCTGTTAGTCTATAAGGTGCCACAGGACTCTTTGCCATTTGTAGTATTGTTCTATTCTTCTCTCTCTGCTCAAACACAAAGTAGTGATGATTTATTTATTATAATACTTGACAAGTTTCTTTTGTCATATACCACTGGAGCCACTATGCTGCAGCTCTACATCATGGGAACGGCATAAAGAACCAGCTATCATAAATCCAGGACAGGCAGTACCCTTGCAAACCACCAGAGGGTTAGGAGAGCATAGGTGAGAAATGGTCTTGCTTTGAGTCATCTTAGCTGAGAAGACAGAAACTTGATATAATCAGCACCATTCTCCCCATCTTCGTCTTGGTAACTAACATCTTGGCTGAGCCTTCTTTGAACTGGGAACCTCACCCTAGCTATGTTGCTGGTAATGCTGGTTGGAAGAGCTTGCTGAAGAGATGTGCCTCTCCGACTCATTCAGATTCTGTCATTTATGTCTATTCCTAAGGCAAGTATGTTTTATTTTTCAGGTAATTATAGTACTATAATAATTCTCACTTTAATGACTAAGTAAACAACGATTGATCATGTTTTCCTATTCAGATCTCATTTTTCTCTATGAGAAGCTTGTATTACATCAGCACGAGAACAACAGAAATTAGATAGGAAATACACTTAGTGGGTCATCTGGTCTATCCAGCCAGACAACACAATTGTTTGCAGAGTATACAATTTATGATATTTTCTCAAATCTGAAGAGACTTCCAGCACTTCTTTTAGGAGACTATTCCATGACTACATGGAATGATGAAGCTATTCCATCTAAAGTTCTCTTAGCTACATACCATTACTCCTACTTATAACCCATGTACTAACCTAAATATTTCTCTCCCTCTTTGACATTTATTTCATTCAAATGTTTACCACAGATCTCAACAGAAGATGAACAAAAAGGTCCAGTATCTAGAGCCCTCAAAACTTGGTACAATTATTAGTGGTACTTCTGCATCAGTTCAGCAGCAGCACCAACAATCTTACCCACTTCTCCGCAGTAGATTGCTTGTATTGACTAAAGAGCACATTAAAGAAGCCATGCTTGTGCAATTAGTTAATTAAAATAAATATGGTAATCCCCCTGCTGCAGAAACCTGCCAGTTAATCAATTATTCAAGAATCATCAATTAAAACAAACAGTCGGCTATTTGGGTAATCAGCTCTGTGTTTACAACAGCAATGCAAATAAGCAAACCTGTGTGCTGTTTAAAGATCAGTGTCAAGATGGATTGGAGAGACTGGTCTCATCCATCTGCAACTGTAGAGGGTACAAGTTTTCCACAGTCTCTCTCAACTATGCCCAACACAGGGTTGCACTTTCATCTTACCAGGAAACCAAGGGTCACAGCTACATTTCATAAAGAGGATAGAATGCAGTAAATTTATAATTACATACCAAAAATCTATGTTAAAAGAACACTAACTGTAAAGTCAACAGTCAGGAAATGCCAGAATTCAGATTGTCTGTGCAATCCAAATTCAGTCCCTTTGTGTATATGTGTTATGATATAGTCTTTACTTGCACAATCACATACTACTTCTTCTATAGGACTGTGGCCTTATTCAGTGCACAAGATGGACCATGCTTGATTGATGAGCAGCTATTCAATATTTTGTTTCCTCCTTAGTCAGCGTGGCTGAAGGTATTATTTACTGCACACTATTCAAATCCTCCTCTAAACACAGAATTAATTTCTACAGGAGCTACTGTATTGTGCTCATCACTACAGCATTTAAGCACTTTACAAACTTGAATTTTTATAGCACCCCTGTAAAATGAGGTGGTGGTTTTATTCACATTTATAGATGGAAAACTGAGGAACGAAGAGATTAAGGTAAAAAGGTACCCATCAATTTTTGGTACCCAATTTTAGATGCCTAGAACCTAATTTTTCAGAGTACCTAGCATTTTATAGCACTTCACATGTTCAAAGCACAGTTCAGAGTTGCAGCTGATGTTAATGGAAGTACTCAGCACTTCTACAAATCAGCCCCCATGATCGCAAGTTCAGCACCCACAAAATGAGAAACACAGTTAGTGATCATCTGCGAAAAATTTGGTTTAAGTGACTTGCCCAGAATCACATAGGAACTCTGTGGCAGAGGCAAGGATAGACTTTAGAATTCATTTCTGCAGGGGGAGCATTCAGCTTCCCTAACCATAACATTGTTGTCCTTTCTCTTCCTGCAATCTCCTCCCTCATTCACTACCCAACACCTTCCAGCTTCTGCAACAAATGAAGCACAGGTCCTTCAGACAGCAGACACCTTTATTACGCAACCTTGAGTCATCCCCAGAGCAGTTCTATCCTGAGCATTGAATGAGAGAGGGGTCCTGCAGAATAAGTGGTATGCAATCATGTAAATAAAGACTAGATCATAATGATTATGACACGAAGGCAAGCTTAATACTGGCATTCCCTAATTTCTAAGTGTTTATTTTTGCAGTCTTAATAATGTTCTTTTAACATAGTGTAAATTCAGAAACTTACATACAAAACTAAAAAAGCAAATTCCATCCTGTGGCATCATATTGACACCCACATGGGTCATCAGCAGGGTTGCAACATTTAGGTCCATTGCACAGACCTTTGCCACTTCAGATTATGGTTTAACTGATAGCAGTAGTAGGTTCTCATCCTTTATGTGAACCAGTACTAAAAGAGGATGGGACACTTTGTCAGTGGGTTTCACAGATATCTGCTGACAGCAGAGGAATGGTGAGTGTCAGGAATCTTGGATCCCATTCTGTGGTGGGGAGAGGAGCATGCTCCAGTTGGCACAAACCCTTCTGCCCATTACTCCCAAGTGTGACCTCTTCTACCTAGTCCCCTCCAACCTGTCTCTGTTCCGTCTCTTCATCCCAGACCTATTCTCACCTAGCCAGTCTCAATATCCACTCAAGTTTTTCATCCCAGTCGCATTCTCCTTGCCCATCAAGTCCTAATCTGACCCAGTCTCCTCACTCAGCCATTCCCAGTTCCCACCCAACCCCCAGCTCTTTTTCCTGTCTCCTTACGCAGTCAGTCTCAATCCCCTACCGGCTCCTTCCTGGCTCACCTGATCTGTTTGTCTTCACCACCTGTCCTCCAATCTCACCTCCCCCACATTCCCTATCCCCAATTTTCTCACCACACTCCTCATCCTATCTAGTGTCCTGTTCATCTGCCAACCTAAACTTCTTGTCTCAGTCTCTTTGCCCACAAAGTTCCAATTCACCCCAGCTCTTTGCAGATCTCCTTTCCCCCACTCTACTCATTCACAGTCCAAGTCTCCATTTCCAACCACTCCCAGTCCCTGCAGCAGACAGTCCCGGTCTCCACACCAGGCTCCTAGGCCCAGTCTCTCTTCCCGAAACCCTTTGGCCAGCCTCCAATCCCAATGTTCCCTTTCCACCTCAATCAGGCTTTGTCCAAATTACTCCCTCCACTCCTCCCGCAGGTCTGGCTCTTATCCTCTCTGCATTCAAATCAGGCAGCTTCCTCCTCCATCTTCAGCAGGGAGTGATTGAAAGCATAGGAGAGAAGTCTCTGGGCTCTCAGTTCCAGTGACCCAGACTAGATCCAAGACAGCCTCGTGCAGCCCAGAGCTGCAATTGTAGGGAAAGTCCTGCCCAGCCCCAGGTTGGTATTTCTCAAGTGTGGATGGAATCTCTGGGGAACTGAACTGCTAAAATCTAAGAGTCTACTGAGCATGTCAGAACTACAATTTTTCAAAACACTGATAACTTGCCCAAATGTTGACAGATTTTCACAGAGGCAGCAAAACAAACAAACAAAAAACAAAACACAACTGTGACCCCACTTCCAAATTTCAAGCTCCGAAGCATGAGGGAGCTACGGATTCTCAAAGAAAAGGTCACCAAAAAATTTTAAACCTGGTCTCAGAAACAGCTGCACAATAAGTGGTGCTACCAGCCAGTACAGCGTGTGGAAACTATTGGACGCAGACAGGTTACTCAGATCAAGATAGAATATTGCATGCTAGGAACTTTATTTCCAGGAGACTGGACCTCCGTGTTGAAGATGAGGCCAGCAACAGGTTTCATTAGAGAACCTTGTGATCCACATTTGGTTACTCGTGTCTGGAGGGATCTAGAGACCTCCACGCTGTACATGTTAAGCACAGAATCAATGGTGCCTGGTTCTCCACAGTAGACTATGTCTACCTGGACAGATCCAAGGACTGCACTGCCACTCCTGCCAGGCACATACTCACTTTGGCTAGGAGTTCTTCAGAAGTAAGGGTGCCAGACCCTTAGTACAAGACTTCAACCTGGGTGGATCCAGGCACCAGAATCATTTTGGCAAGCAGTTCTCCAGTGACAAAGGGTGCTGGATCTCTGATGCTAGACCTGAAGCACCAGGATGGATCCAGGAACCTTAGAGACACTGGCATGAAGCACAGAGCCGGTGTGGTGAGTTAAGTCCAGCACATAGCTGACTTGGCATGAAGAGCCTTCCAGGTCAGTGGGGGTACAAGGCCAGCCTCCTGCTCCTGTTGGTCCTACAGTTCCCATTCCATATGGGTATCGTTCCCCCCCAGCCCTTTGTTGGATCATATTAAAGACGTTCTCTATTAAAATCACAAATGAGTTTGATTCCCCATAGTTTAAATTCCAGGGTATTACTAATTAAGAGGTCTCTTTGTTTTTGGTACTGTTTCTCTCCCTCTATGTGTGAAACTTGCAAGCTGCTAATTGCGTTAGTACATTCTAAGACAGTCTGTTCTCAAAGCAATTCACACAGAGAGAGACTCAAAGCAATACTCTAACAACAGAAACAGCACCCAGAGACTCCCCGCCCTTTTGTTGTATTAACAATTGTGATTAAAATAGAGATAGAGGATGTATGTGGATGGATGCTTGGTGTGGATAATAACTGAATGATCAGGGAGGTGCCAGCCTAAGAATCCAGTGTCCATCAGCTGAAGAAGGCGTCAAGTGGAAATAACCAGAGGACCCCAGGAGGGCAGACTGGAATCCACCCAACAGCCTCCAGAATGGGAGAACCAAAGAACAAGATAACATCTAGCAGCACGGAGCCGTCAGGAATGTGCTATCTGCTGATTGATTCAGCAATAGCATGATGAAGCAATTCCCATAGACTGGCATAGGAAAAAACTCCTATAAAAATGGACTCGAGAAAGTGAGAACTTTGGGGTCTGATTCTGCAAACCAACTTCCAGGAGCATCAGATGAGCATCTGACAAGGCCCTGCTCCCTCCTCATGTCCAGGCCACCTGGACAGTGGCTTGGCATGAGCAACTCTAAGGCTGGTAACTATGATAACAACCTTGCAGAACCTGTGTGTGTGTGTTTGTAGGAATGAATGTGTGAATAAATATGAGATTGAATGGAATGTTATAGCTATAACTAACTGCTTACTATGATTCTTTCTGTATTCACAATAAATGTGGTATTTTGCCTTTTTCCCTTTAATAAGATCCTGCTGGTTTTTATTTTATTGGTATAAAACCTTTTTTAAGAAAAGATAACTAACTACAAACAAAAATAGGCTCCAAAAAGGAAGAAAGTGAAAAATGAGAGAAGTGTTGAGGACAAGGTGTGTGATAAAAGTTTGTGGCACCATAAGCAGTGAAATAGAACTGAGGGGTAGTTGGGGACACAGCTTTTTAGATCCCCTGAAGTCCTCCATGAAGGGGTGAGGAAAAGGGAGGAATGAGTGATCCCAGCGGACACTGCTCAACAGAAGGTACTGGAAGCCTACGGCATAGGTGCCTTTGATCCCCCAAGTGAAAATATACAGAAGCCACTTGAAGAACAAGTGGATGTGTTTTTTCAGGTTAAATCTCCTTCCCTCAACCCACACAAGCCCCAGTGCTCACCTGTGCAATCTGTATTGGCTGAGAAAGAGGAATCTGCGTCATCGGCGTCGCAGCGGAGGCCGAGATGGTGGCACCTGCAGCGCTGTGCTGCTGACTGGCTGAATGCTGCACTGCAGCCGCCAGCAACTGCGCCTGTGCCTGTTGTAATAATAACTGCTGCTGGGCTGGCGTCAACGTGAGCTAGAAACAATTAGAGCAAACAGTCATTAACAGCAGAAAGAATTGTTCCCATTACAAACTACCAGCTATTAATCAGGTAACAGACATTGGCTAACCTGAACACCTTATGTAAGGGCAGCTGGCTACTCAACATAACATAGCAATCAACCTACAGCACAATTTTGGTAGAAGCATTGAAACTTTAAGTGTTATGCTGCAATCAGAACCTGAGGAATCATGTAAGCTTCTCCACAGTTCTACTACAAGGTTCATGCAAAAAGGTAATTAACTAGCATGCAAAAAGAATCAGCCCTGACAGGATTTGAAAGGAAATGTACACCGAACAGAACAGCAAGTGATTAGCCAGATGAAAGAAAAGCAGGAGTACTGGCTGTGGCTACTGAATGAACTGATAACACCCCAGCTGCTTCACATTAGCATGAATCCCTGCCATATTCCATCATTTCCATTATGCCCTAAGATATAAGTGAAGAACATGAGCTCCATTTGTTTCACTCCAAGTCTCTCCTCCCATCTGCCTTTTTGTTTTATCATTATTATTATTAACAGAATAGAGTTGGCAAGTTTACATCCCTTCATCTTCCAAACACGCATTATCTCTATGAAACAGGTGGCTAGCCTCTCCTTTACACGTAAATGAATTCTGATGTCCACATTTAATACAATCCCCATCCACACAAACCTGGAGTCTGGAATGCCTCAGTACCACAGACATTCATCAGACAAAACAAAAATGACTTATTTAGAATAGGTTTTAATAACTTTCTTCCGCCACATAATTTTTTTTGTTGTTGAAAGCAAATGTACTTTAAAATAGTAAAATACAAATTAAATTAAACAAAACCAATTAAATGTGGGCCTGGATAATTTACACAGCTATTCTATTTTGAGGATTCCGCAGCAAACGGGACTGAATTAGACATGGCACCGTTCAAGTTTGCAGGTGACATCACCCAACAATTTAAATCATAGACCCAATGCATTGATGGAATAACCTCCTAATTCCCCATTCATGGGCAAAAACCTCAATCTGAAGAGCTGGTGAAATGGAAATAACCTCTCCAACCAAACCAATCCACTCTCAAGTTTGTTTTTCTAATTAATTTTAAACACTTCTGGGAGTTGCAACAATTTCACAAGCACAACTACCCTTTAAAAAAAAACAAACACCAAACTTCCACACCCCCAAAACTTTACTATTTAAAACAAACAAAAAACTCTAGAAAATTCAAGACTGACAGGTAAAATGGAGGGGCTGAATTCTGTGAAGCATAAGCAAAAAGGCTGATGATATCTAAAGATCGAGTTGCTCAGAGAACACAAACTTTATGCCCGTTGCAAAATATTAAAAAAGTTAGGGGATATAAACTGTAATAAAGTTCCCATCACTTTTGCTACACATGTAGCAAAATTTTGACATGGTGTTTCCCTCTTATGCTTCTGTATGGTCCCGCACTGAAGTCAAAATATTGATTTTCTGATATCCATGACTTCTACAACAGGCTAATGTCAAACCTAGAGTTTTGATTTCATTGCAGGGTCAAGTAGGAGAAAATAACAGGAACGAAGAAATTCCAATATTGTAATACAAATTTCTCCAACAAACATCAGGCACTAAGAACTACTGACAAGCAGACTGCTTTTTATATAAAAATGTTCTTGCTCCCCTCGCCACCTGTATGAAAGTTCCTCTTTAATGAAATGACAGTAACCTTGGACAGCCACTCTACTATCTGTTTGGTGGGTGATTCTAATCGGATGGCAAATTATGGCAGTACTGCCAGACAGGAGGCTTACTACAATTCTCTTGAGTAAACCTTACCCCGGTGATCTGTCCTCCGGCCAGCATGAGCTGGGTCTGGGGTATGGCCGCCTGCACTGAAGGCTGCTGGGAAGGCTGGCTTGGCTGCTGGGTGTCCCCAGATTCTTCATTAGATTTAGACTAGGAAAAAAATATAACTCTTTATAGTGTAAAACAGATGTTAATGTGTACACTACTATCTCTACACTGTACATCAAAACCTTTCATCTGCATACAAAAAACCCTTGGGTTCATTTTAAGAGTGAGTTTAAGAAATGGCTCTTTCTGCCCACCTTCTCAACTATGACTGCTCCAACATGTGTAGCTAACACAGTTTAGGGTTAAAACAAAGCAAAACACCCAGTTCTTTTGTACGTGAAATATTTTCAGATATCACTTTGTTTGCCGCAGCATCATTGAAGTTGATGCTACTTTTTACCACAAAGAAAAAATATTTGCCCACCACAAAGCACTTAAAATTATTCACGGACTAAAATCCAGAACAATGGAGTGAAGGGAGTATATGTTTTTCAAACATCTGCATTAAGAACATTAAGTCAACAGAATGCTAGCTAAACAGGGGACTGGTTTGAAATGCCCTCAGATGCTTCACTGAATCTAGTAAGAAGCCAAACACAAATTGTCTTAAAATAAAAAATTTAGCATTTATATAGCTGTGCAGTGTGTTTTACTCAAAATCTTTTCTTTTTTTTTTTTTTTTTAAATGGAGAAGAGAATACGGCAGCCATGAGGAAGGAAATGCAAGAAAGTGTCTGAAGAGGAAAGAGAGGGTTTTATGGTAATTAAAACTGGTTATGCAGAGCATTAAAATTCTGCATAGATTTGCATATTTTCCACCACCTGTTTTGGGGACTGCAGAGCAGGCTAATTAACATAAAGCCTCTGATTAATTCTGCCAGTCACTGAGAGATAATCACAGCATAGGACTGTAAACATTCTGCACTAGTGATACAGCCTGTTTGCCAACATCTCTCTCAGGGATGGAAGTTTACCATGGCAACCAAGGCAATTTTCTGCCTCCTTTCTCTTAAAAAGGAACATCACTGTATCTCCCCTTCTTTCTAAAGCATCACCACATGTAACTGGGTCCATGTTCTATTTGGCTTCATGGAATGCACTATCCCAGTTCTTTAGTATATTGCAATATTGAAACCAGTTTTCAATAAAACTACATCCCTTTCCCCTTTCGGCATGTTGCTTGAACATTGTATTAAAAGGAAGCAGTAGGTTGATTGAAATGCTATGGAGCATTCTGCATCACACAAAGTTTGAATGCTTTGCTATACCATGCAGATCAATGAGGAGCAAGTAGCCCAGCTTATTTTTAAATTACTAGGTATAATTTACTTGATGCTGTAGGAAACCCAAGCGATCCACACCAGCAACATTAAAAATCAATGCTACATCGGCCCCCTACGTTCAGCTTCCAAAAACAGTTTGCAAAGTAATCTATGATTAAAATAAGGCTGGAATCAAGGAACATGTGAGATTATTGGAGTTAGTAATGCAGCATGAGAAATATTTACAACAGCTCACTAACCTCTGACACAAAATTATTAGTACCAATGCATTAATCTGCTCCTACTGCTGACCATCACCCAGTCTGGTCTGCATCTGTGAAACTATTACTACTCAACCTCTTATTTTACAAACCCAAACAAACATAATTAGAATGGGACAGCTTGCAGCCTGAAAACTATCTTTAATGAAACAGATACTTGATGGAGAATGGGAGAAGAAGGGGCAGTCCTTACCTGTACATTTAAGGACTGAGCAGCAGCCTGTAAACTTGTTCCAGCGAGCTGGACCTACAACACAGTGCAAAGAACTGAGATGAAGTGAAGTAACAGTCATATAAAACTTTGAAAGATAAAACACAGACCCCCTAAAGCATTCTGCAGTAGCTGAAAGTAGGGGTAGTGCTAAGAAATATTAGACAAGTCCATATGGACCTTGCACAGTGTTATCTGTCCACCTCTTACTGAGAAAAGATTCTGTCAGGTTAGGATCTCTGGGTGTTGATGTGAATCTGACTATGAATGGACCATTTTGGGGTGGATGAGTCTTCTTTGGGAAATATAATTTTTATGCAGAAATTGCCTAAGTTTTTAAAACAAAAACCCTATTAATCATTTTCCTAACTTCAGAACAGACATTACCCCAAATATGCATGCTGCATTCACCACGTTCCTTACATCACACAATGGGAATTTACACATGCAGCTGGAACCTCATATACCCATAAAAACTGTTCTCACACATCAATCCACCACCCAAGCACTCTCACTGTCCCTAAACACTGCAAAAAAAATTACATACAGAGGACGGGATACCCTTAACAAGGGCAGCATTGACTGAAGTGTACTCAAACTCAAATTCAATTTTTGAGATTGATTACATGGTCCAATACTCCCAAGAAAGCATTTGGGGAGAGGCGGGGGGCAGGAAAGTGAAATGAAAGCAACATTCCAGAACTTGGGATTTTTAAGAGCAAGACAGAGACAAAAATATTATGAACAGGAAAAACATTCTCTCTCCTGTTACCACATAAGTTATATGTTCATACACTGTAGTCAGTTTCAACAACCCTCTTCATGTTACCATCATCAGCATCATTCCTACTACAAAGGAAGAATGTTACGTAATTGCCAATTCTTCCAAAGGGCAGGATTATAGCCTGTAGAATATTTCGTCACTGACCATGCTTGAAATCCACTGCTCTACTGGGAACCAGGAAACACATAATGAGTACAAGAAAAACAAATAATCAAATGTGGTATGCTGTCCTTTAAGGAAAGGAAGACATCCCTACACTGAGATGTGTTGCATGAGAGCAATAACATATTTAACTTTACTTGCTTTCCTGTTGGCTCTATGTGGGTTGGGGAGCTTTAGTTCAGATCCAGGTACAAAAATTCCATGCTGAGGCAGCTCTGACCTTGCAGAGCCATCTCTTGAAATGTTTCCTGCCTTCCTGGGCGGCATTCTACAAGATTTTCTGCATTTCCTCTGTCGCCAAACAAAATTTCTCTCTAGAAAAGCCCCTCACCCTCAAATTGTTGCAGATAAGTTTAATTTGCCCTGCCTGTTGTGTTCTGAGATTTCAACAACATAAAATAGCCCAAACAGCATAATTATAAACTGCTGTCCTAGTGAAATAGCCTAGATAGAATTATTTTTACCTTTCTCAGCACTAAAGGTTGACCTTACAAACTTAGGTCTCTTAAGTGCAGCCAGCACACACCTGAACATAGATCCTGTTCTCTCTCTCCGCCCCACCCCCACCCTCCTATGCACACACTTTCCTATTAGAGTATTTTATAAGACTGTTTCTGAATGGCACCTTGTATTGTATTTGGCATTGGTCAGGTGTAAAGAACTCCATCTTGAGAGTAATCACAGCTGTCACCACTAAGAATTCCTATACTGGAAGACACTAATAGTTCATATTTAAGGTGGCAGCCAGTCTGACACTGGCCATTGCCAGATGCATCAAAAGAAAGCTTGGAGATTTCTTGAAACTAGAGATTCAAGAAATGCAGCATACATCATCATCACAAAAAAGTTATGGTCCTAGCAACTTTTTAAAAATAATTTTCAGGGCAAGGTGACAAAATACTGTACTGATAAAAGTTATTGATTTCAGACAAGTTCACCTGACAAATGAACATTAAAACAAGCTGTATTGGAAACACAAAAGACCTTCAGAGCTCCTGAATTTGCACACATTACTGACATGCACATTCAGGGTGCTGAGAGCGAAGTGTGCAAGAAAGGCATTCTCAAACAGCCTATTGGTTCAATGTACTCAAACATTCACACTGTTATTCCAGAGGTCCTAGGTAAACCTCTATTCTCTGGAAAATTATTATTTTGTGACAAACAAAAGTACTGAATGCTCAGTACAATAAAATGGCAGCTCTGCGCTCTTAAAAGTGAACATAAAAGCCTGAGTACCTCAATTATACTATAACAATTGTGTAACCCTGGACCCTGAACACACAGGGTCAGCCAATTAGCTCCAGTAATTTTAAGTTTAAACTTGGTGCCAGGGAAGAGAAAGACATTTGTTCTCAGACCCTAAGTGTGATCAGACACCCTACCTCTGAAGTATAGCTTTGACTCCATAAGAATAGGGGCTGTAGAGAAGCAATGAAGGGAAATAGAAGCCTGAATATCTTAAGGAAAACAACTCCATGAAATAAATCTTCCTAAAAATCACTCAGAAATTTGTAGAAACATATGCTTGTCTAGTTCCATCATTTTAAGCTTTCCTTGAGCATGGGAAGCTACAGGAGGATTTGAACTCTGTACTGGTAGCCCTCACTACCACTTCTCCTTTCTTTGACTAGACATTGACAAGTTCCAGGTCCAAGCTGGGACAGTTACTGGGCAAATATTCTTAAGAGAAGAAACCAAGTCTGGCCTTGTCTTTGGACACCTGTGATTCTAATGGACACGTTCCCAAAGGGAGTAAACATTGAATCCTAGTGGCCTGTTCAGTTCCAGAGTATTCATTTCCTACGCCCTTCATCAGATTTTTGAAAGAACTATGAAAGGCATATGGTGTTTTAATTATAGGTACTCTCATCTGTAATATGGCTCTGTGGTGGCATCTGTTATCTAAAAGTTCCCCAAAGAGCTATTTTCCAATAATAATTCTCAGAGTATTTGATATGTGGGCTACAGATCAGTACAATAATTCATGACTAGCCTCCAACATTTAGCAGGCAGAAAAAAAAAATCTCACATCCTACTCAAGATGACAGTGCTCCCCTGCACTACTCAGGTTCAGCTGCCAACTGTACAGAAAAAAAAGAATCTTTCCCCATCCATTTCTTTCCCAAACCACCTCCAGTTTAGAATGTGTCTTGGTTTTACCTGATGAAGGTGTCCAAGGAAGGCCTGAGCCTGGGCTGTAGAGATTGCCCCTCCAACGGGCACAGGCTGCTTCTGAAAGTCCAGGCCATTTGTCTGTGTGCCTGAAGAGGCAGAAGAAATTACAAAACTGTTGAACAGGACTCAAAAAGAAATATTAAGAAATTTTAAATTAATTCTTGCTGAAGTCTCCTGCTACTCTGGACTTCTAACTCTTAATTCCATGAAACGTCCTCCAATAACAACAAAGGTTTGAGTCTCCCCAGAAATGAAAGCAGCACTGTCACTCCCAGCAATTAATATATACTATGAGCCAGTTAAACATGAGCAATTTCATGGCCCCCTTAATGCCTATCGTCTTGATCACCCTGCTCTATCAGTGCTGACAATGGTTTCACAAGAGGATGCTCTGTAACTGTATGTGCCTAGGTTTAAGCTCATAGTTCAGTTTTGCAAGTACCCTCTACCTAACAGCTTGCTGCTGATGGCAATTTTGAAGTTCAGACTTCTGCGAAAAACAAGGGTCACAGTGGTAGTAACACATAATACCTACTTCTTTTTCATCAATAGATCTCAAAGCGCTTCATGTTGAAAAGAATGCTTTTTTTACCTTAAATACATTTAAAGAAAGTGAAGGGTGAGGGGAGAAGGCAACAGGGAAATGGTAGTGCCACATCTGCATTAGAACATGGGGACATAGTATAACTATATACCAGTGTTCTGATGAATGTTTGTGCAGAGGTCTTGTTACGCTAGATTGCTCTTGTTCTATGATCTTTTATCCACTTTAAAATAATTTAAAACTGATTGCCTCTTTGCACTCTCCCCCCTCCCCCTTCCCCCCAGAAGGCCTGGAAGAAGGGAAAGCCCAAAAGCTAATGCTGGCACATCTGGTTGAGAGAAATGAAAAGTATTGGAAACTTTTTTCCAAGATATTGTCAAAGATTTTTCTCTTCTGCTAAAAAACAGCTATACCGTGGTTTCAGGAATCATTCCTCCATGTTAAGTGAAGGCACTAGAATAAGTATTGTAGACAACTGCTTTGGTACATTGTTGGTATCATTACCACCCACTACAACATCCTCCTCGACTATTAGTGACTATGGCAAGGGATATTTCCAGTTTATAAAACTGCACCCATGTTCTGTAGCAGATGACACAATACACAGATTCCAAGGCCAGAAAGAACCACTGTGATCATCTAATCTGCCCTCCTGTATAACATGGGTCATAGATTTTTCACAAATTCCTAGTGCATATGTTTTTATAAAAATCCAGTCTTGATTTAAAAATTGCCAGTGATGGAGAATCCACTAGGACTCTTGCTACATTGTTCTAATGGTTAAGTACTCTCACTGTTTAAAATGTACACCTTATTTCCAGTCTGAATTTAACTAGCTTCAAATAACCTCTCTACTCTTACTCAAGATTCCCGTTTATACATCCAAGGATTACATTAGCCCTTTTTGGCAACAGCATCGCACTAGGAGCTCATGTTTACCTTATTATCCACCATGACCACCAAATCTTTCTCAGAATCCCTGCTTCCCAAGACGGAGTCCCCCATCTTGTAAATATGGCCTACATTCTTTGTTCCTAAATGTATACATTTACATTTAGGTTATTCAAATACGTATTGTTTTCTTGAGCCCAGCTTACTGAGTGATCCAGATTACTCTGTATCAGTGACCTGTCCTCTTCCTTATTTACCACTCCAATCTGTGTGTCATCTGCAAACTTTATCAGTCATGCTTTTATGTTTTCTTCCAGGTAATTGATAAAAATATTGAATAGCGTAAGGCCAAGAGTCGATCCTTGTGGGACTCTGAGAAACATACCCACTTGATGTGATTCCTATTTACAATTACATTTTGAGACCTATCAGCTAGCCAGTTTTAATGTATTTAAAGTACACCATGTAGATTTTATACCTTTTTAGGTTTTTTTCATCAAAATGTGGTGCGGTACCAAGTCAAATGTCTTACAGAAGTCTAAGTATATTACATCAATACTATTACCTTTATCAACCAAACTTATGTCATAAAAAAAAAAAGATATGAAGTTAGTCTCAAAGGATCTATTTTCCATAAACCCATGTTGATTGACATTAATTATATTATCCTCCTTTAATTCTTTATTAATCGAGTCTCGTATCAGCTGCTCCATTATCTTGCCTGGGATCGATGTCAGAATGACAGGTCTATAATTATCCTAATCTTCTAAGAAATGGGGTGACTAAAATGAGAAAAAAACAATGTGCTTAGATTTGGAGGAAATTTCAGTAGGATCACTGTACTGCTTCATCCTAAAAGCTATCAGATTTTGTCTCCGGGGATGGACAGGTGCTCAACTAATTCATGAATGCCCATGGCTTATTATAACAATCCCTAACCCACTAGCCCCCCTTACTGTTGTATGACTACAGTGATATTAACAGGCCACTTCACCTTGAATAGTCCCTTAGAATATGTGCTAATTACTTATGCTAATCTGTTCGACCTTCTATTTAGCTGAAGGGTTCTGTGTAGCGCGAAAGCTTGTCTCTCTCACCAACAGAAGTTGGTCCAACAAAAGATATTACCTCGCCCACCATATCTCTCTAATATCCTGGAACCGACACAGATACACCACCACTGAACACCCTCTCCTGACCCCCCATTTTATTCAGATTAAAAGTTATGGCTAGCAAACCTGAGTTATCGACTAAGTGAAAGAGATGCAGTTGTTATATCAGCGGACTTAGGCATCACTTTAAAAATCCATGAAAGCAAGTGTAGCTTATTTTCAGGAAAATCAAGGAGGCAAATAGGCTTGGGAGGATTAGATTTTATTGGTAAATATCTGTAAGCAAGACACGAGAAGTAATTCTTCCACTCTGCACTGATTAGGCCTCAACTGGAGTAGTGTGTCCAGCTCTGGGTGCCACATTTCAGCAAGGATGTGGATGTGGACAAATTGGAGAGAGTCCAGAGAAGAGTAACAAAAATGATTAAAGGTCTAGAAAACATGACCTAGGAAGGAAGATTAAAAAAATTGGGTTAGTCTGGAGAAGAGAAGACAGAGGGGACATGATTACAGTTTTCAAGTATGTAAAAGGCTGTTACAAGGAGCAAGGAGAAAAATAATTTTTCTTAATCTCTGAGGATAGGATAAGAAGCAATGGGCCTAAATTGCAGCAAGAGAGGTTTAGGCTGGACATTAGGAAAAACTTCCTAACTGTCCGGGTGATTAAGCAGTAGAATAAATTGCCTAGGGAGGTTGTGGAATCTCCATCATCGGAGATTTTTTAAGAGCAGGTTAGACAAACATCTGTCAGGATTGGTCTAGATAATTAGCCCTGCCAGGAGTGCAGGGACTGGACTAGATGACCTCTTGAACAGTAGCGTAGCTGGGAGGGAGCGGGGCAGTGGCCCCTCCCCCACCGAACAGAAGTGGCGCCTTTTTAATTCTTTGACGACTCCAGCGGCGGGTCAGGCGGCGCTCCAGGTCTTCAGCAGCACTTTGGCATCGGGACCTTCACTTGCTCCGGTCTTCGGCAGCACTGCGGTGGCAGGGGTGTGTCCTTCAGTGCTGCCGAAGAGCGGAGCGAGTGAAGTGCTACTGAAGACCTGGAGCACCGCCGGGTGAGTACTAGCTGATGGCGCCTTTTTTTCTTTTTTTATCTCCACTCCCCCTGTTTTTTCCACCTGGCTACGTCACTGCTCTTGAGGTCCCTTCCAGTTCTATGATGACTGCTGGGGGAGGATACACGAATGGGACTTTTGCACACACGTTGTGATGGTCTTGCCATCAGCTGAGGGATTGTTTTATGCAGGTGGGTATGCAAAGAAGCATATTTAAACTCTGTCTGGTGAATAATCAGTTCTGAGCCACACTGGAAGGCAGCACATTCGGAGTCTTGCATGTTCTATGATGAAGGTGCTGGCTGCCATGTGCCCCAGCAGCTGAAGACAGTTCTTTATCAGAGTTTGGGGACTGAGCTGAATTGTGTTGGCTATGCTAGAAGGAGCCACAAATCTGTGCAGAGGAAGGTAGACTCTTGCTGTTACTGAATCAAGATGTGCCCCTATTTGCCCTAAGTTTTGCACAGGGGTCAGAGTGGATTTTTGAAAGTTTAATTGAAGGCTAATTCGAGGAAGAAATCTGTGGCCTCAGAAGTTGCCTGAGGCGTCAGTTCCAAGGAGCGGCCTTTCAGCTGCCAATTGTCCAGGTAAGGGAATACTATCTTTCCTGTTGAGCTGTGCTGCTACTACTGACCTGACTTCCTAAAGATCCTCAGAGCAGATGGCAGGCCAAAGGGGAGCACTTGGTATTGAAAGTGGCCCTGATCAACAGTGAAACAGATATTGTTTGTGGGATAAGAAGGATCACAATATGGAAATATGCATCTTGAAGATTGAGGGCTAAGAACCAACCCTCTTACTCTATTATCGCTGCAAGAGTCACCATTTTGAATTTTTGTGTTTTCACATAGGTGTTGAGTAGCCTCAAATCTAGGCTGGGTCTCCTAACTCCACTCTTTTTTGGTATCAGGAAATACCCTGAATAAACCCCCTGCCCTCTGTGCTGCGGGGGGACTGGTTCTATAGCTCTCATGCATAAGAGTCTATTTCTTGATGAAGCAAGGTCTTGTGAGAGGGGTTCCTAAAGAGGGACAGGGAAGGGGGATTTGTAGGTGGAAACGTAGTAAAGTAGATGGTGTATCCTGTGGAGATGATCTCCAAAACCCACTTATCTACAGTGATTGTCTCCCAAGCCCACCAGAAGTGGTAAAGGCTATTGCCAAAGGGAAGAAGGCAGGTGGATTGGTGCAGAGGAGGATGACGGTAATTCGGGCCCTCGACTAGCCCATCAAAATTGCTGCTTCGAGGTGGAAGGGTGCAAGGCTGAGAAGTGGACGATTTCCTTCTCTGGAATCTGGGTCTCTTTTGATGCAGTTCACATGGCTCCTGGGAGGTATGAAATTGAGCAGAGTAGGCTCTCAGAGCCATCTGGGACTTGCTGAGTTTCCTTTTGTAGGTGTGTGTATACAGATACCAATAAAATGCAAGGCAGCCCTAGAGTCCTTTAACATTTGCAGAGATTCATCCATGTTGTCCAAAACCAACTCAGACCCATCAAAAGGAAGGTCCCCCACTGTATTCTGGACCTTTTTTGGAAATCCGGAGAGTTGGAATGAGGAAGCCCTTCTCATAACTACTGCTGTAGTGATCGAATGGGAGGCAATATCAGCGGCATCGACACAGGTTTATAGAGATGCCCAGGCAAGTAATTGTCCCTCTGTAATAAGTGCCTGGAATTGCTCCCTGTGTTCTGCCAGTAAGTGGTCAACAAAAGAGTTCAGTCTGGTGTAGTTTACATGATAAAATTTTGACATTAGTATGTGGTAATTGGCGATTCTAAATTGTAAGGAAGCTGAGGAATAAGATTTCCTGCCCAGGAGGTCCAGACACTTGTGCTACCTTCCTCATTCATTAACTGCGTTGAGTACCAAGGAGTTAGGTGAGGGATGAGAAAATAAAAATTTGGAGTCCTTTGCTGGGACATAATATTTCTTATCTGCTCTCTTGCACATAAGCAGAATAGTAGCTGGAGTGTGCCAGATGATCTTTGCTGGTCCAGAAGGGCTTTGTTTATGGGCAAAGCTATGCAGGTAAATGAGGGTGAATGGAGGATATTAAGCAGCTTATGATGAGGTTCTTTAACCTCCTCAAGAGAGATCTGTAAGGAGTCAGCAATTTTCTTCACCAGATCCTGGAACTGCTTAAAATCATCTGCCCAGGATGGCGGAGGAGGCATGACAGCTTCATCCGGAGTTGAAAATGAGATGTTGGCCACAGGAGAGACCTCCTCATCGGTTCTAGCTTCCTGCTCCTCAAAGGAGATGGTGATAGCATTTTGTGCCACAAGTAGTTATAGTTTCAGACACTTCTGGAAAGGGGCCTCCACAGGAGTGATGAGGAGAACCCTGAATTGATATTTGAGACACAGAGGCAAGGTCTTCATTGGAATCCTCTTCTTATAAATCACTCTGGAATGGTGGGGCACCTGGAGAGAAACTGAAGTGAAAACGTCGGTACCGGATGAACTTCAGGAGATCGACGTTCTTAGTACTGACAGCACATCAGAGCCAAACAGCAGAGAACTAGATGTCTCAGATACAGCCAGGTCCTGGGGAAAACAGAACTCCTGGGGTACTGAGTGTGTTATCGGTTCAAGTCCTTGTCCTGCATCGAGGTGATGGTCGAAGGCACTGATGGTTCCGTGGGTCTCCAGCACTCTGAGGGAAGTGTGGTCGGAGCCCAAGCCAGCTTCTTTGGTACCAAGGAAGCAGAGGAAGAGCTTTCCTTGCTGCCTCAGTCTGCCAACTGTACCAATTATCTCTCCGGGCCTGAGGCTTTGCAGTCTCTCAGTCTAGCAGTACCCTGGGTACCTGCGGAACCAGCAGCCTCACAGGTACTTGATTGAAGAACAGATTGTGCCAAAGTGGCTGAAGACACTGACAACCTTGACTTTTTAGAGGTAGATTTCCCTGCCTTGTGAGCCCAAGGAACAGCACTGCATGGGCGAACTGTCCTCGGTTCCTTCTCAGCCACCTCAGCCTGAGACAGAGCTCTGACAGTTGTACCCGTTGAGATTTCCTCAGTGTTGTCCTCATTTCTTATTCTAGTAGTTAGAGTAATGTTACTACAAATAGTCAGTAAGTAGCAGTAATTCTAGCTTTCTAGTTTTAAAAAATTTTTAAAAATTCTCTCATATATAGATACTAGATAGTAGTTCTTGTTCACTGGGAGGTTCTGCCCAGTTCTCCCGGCTTCAAAAGTCTGTTGTACAGGGAGGCGATCCGGTAAGTGATAGGCACTTCCACTGCATCCGTTGCCTCAGGTAATTGCACGTTGCCAAGAAGCATACCTTCTGTCTGGCACTGAAGTCCAGAGCCAGAAAAAACGGAGATAAAACTTCGTCTTCTCATGATGGAGAGAGCTCGCCAAGCCTGACTTCTGATCCAGGCCAAGGGACTGTACACCAGTCTCCACTATATCAGAGCCCCAAACCTCCAGGGCCTCTAAAAGGAAGACCACAAAACTCCTCTAAGAAGTCCTCCGAGGACTGTGCCCAGGGCTCACCAGGCAGGGAATCTACCTCTATAAAGCCGAGGTCATTGTGGTCTTCGGCCACTTTCGCACCATCTTCAATGCCGAACAACAGATTGAGCTATTCCCTCCATCACATACATTGCTGCATCAAACCACCATACGAGACATGAATGGCAGTCACTCAGATACTCCCAGAGTTAGCAGTGAAAGATCATTGGTGGATATTGAAGAGACTTATACCAGGAATATTGATAATTATACTATGCATCTGTTTAGTGGCTTTCAATAGAAGGAAAAGTTTTACAAAAGGTGTACAAATACAATCACTCTTTTAGAGATAGGAAAAACTTAGATACAGAAAGTAGCCTAAGATTACACAGCAGTTCATTTATAGAATCAGGACTTCTGATTCTCCTTCTCATGCTCTAGACACCGAATATGCTGTCTCCCCTCTACTTGCATCTCTCTTATAATACACAGATATAGTAGACTAGCATCCAGGAACACTGGAAAATTGTAGTTTCAAGAAGATTATGGATTTTGCAATTTTTCTCTTTTCTACAAATTTAAAACGTTTATTCAAACATAACAAAGCTTTTACAGTACTCTCAACTGCAGAGTTACCATGGAAAGCCTGAATCAGAAAACAATTTCTGGCCAAATAGTGGTAGCAATTAAAAAAAAAAGTGTGTTATGTTCAAAGGCCTCTGAGACAACTTAAAATATTAAAATTTTACCCCTCTGAAATAATTTACTTCAATGAGCTATGAAGTTTAAAGACTAGGGGTCTGATGACAGTCTTTCTATTGACTTGAAGGACTTTGGATTAAGCCTTAATTTATGTTACTAACATTAAGCATGGCCGTCAAAACAACTAGTACAACAGCAACAAAATGAACTTATTTTTAATGCTCACCTGCTCTTTTCTTCAAGCCTTTCTTCAAGGACCTTTGCTAGACCTCTAAACCAGAACTTTCCTGTTTGTCAAACAGTCTAGGCTGGAATAAGCCTGGGGTCTACCCTGCCTTTTAGCCTTCATGTTTGTTCAGTTTTCCCTCTGGGAGGGAAGGGTGGTAGAGAAAATTCCCCATATCCTTATATCACCATCTAAAAACTGCACTCAGCTGACCTTTGAAATTTCAGATCTGTTTTTAGAATTCTTACAAGTCTATAAGGCATGAGTGTTTAGCTTTAGTTTCTTAAAATACAAATCCCTCCACAATTTCTGAATGCTCTATGCATATCAGACAACACAATTTCCTGAGCATAATTTCTTTGTAGCAATTACAGCGAAGTGCCTTCACCTCCAGCCTGGACGATGGACACAGATTCCAAGGCCAGAAGGGACCAGGTGTGATCATCTAGTCGGACCTCCTGTTATAACATAGGCCATAGAACTTCCCGAAAATAAATTCTATAGCATATATTTTTTAGAAAAACAACCAATCTCACTGACTCCTCTGTTCCAAAACTTCATAAATATAACTTATTAAAAGGGTGTTATAAAATGACCAGACCTCAGTCTTCTATTTGGAAATCCAGCAGAGTTATCCCACTTTGCTGCTTGGTTATGCTTTATGTGAGGTGTTGCGTAAATGATTAAGCTTACTTGATAATGTAGCAAGAATTAATAGATTTGTCAATGTGTGTATATATAAAATATCTTTGTTTAGAATGTATAATCCTGGTTAAAGATGAATTACAGATTATTCAAATTGTATGCAAGTTCTATTTTTCCTTGGGAACAGACCGGTCTACATGTGCTCAACAAAAAGTCCATAGTCACCCTCCCTACCTTATGACAGCAGTGAGCAGTCACTTTGAGGGCAACCTGGTTCAGTCCCACTAGAAACAATGGGGGACTGCAGCCATCTTTGCAGATGGTAGATAGAGGCTCCCTCAGTAAAGGATGTAAGGCATCCCCAAATGTTTCAGTTCTTTCCACTAAACCGCACAATCCTATGAGAGTAGAGCTCCAAGGAAGAGGAGAAGGTGGTTAGGTAAGTGTGAATATATACAGGAAACACTCCTGACAAACCACTATTTGTAATTAAACAAACCATTTTTTCTTCCTTCAAGGTATCATCTTGCATATTCCCTCTTGTGAGGTTCTACCTGGCAATATATTCCCAGGAAGGTGGGATGAGGCATTCTAATGAACTGTCCCCTCCCAAAGAAAGCATCAAATCAAGATTCCATGTTAGGAGAGAACTGCTGTGTAAATGTGTATACAGGACTCCAGGTAGCAACCCTACAGATTTCTAAGATGAAATTATTATGGAGGCATCCCATTAATGTTGCCTGAAGCTCTGGTAGAGTGAGTGCCAAGACTCTTAGGTACTGACTCCCTAACTAATATATAGCGCCTCAATGCATGGCTTACTCCATTTAGATAGGTGCAGAGCAGAAATGGCATTTCCTTAATAGCGATCCTCAGAAGGCTACAGAAAGTCTTACTAACTTTCTAAATGCCTTAGTCCTATTCAAATAAAAACTGGAAGAACTCTTTAAAACTAGGGTATGGACTTTAGTTTCTCCTACCCTTAGAACACAGTTTTGGTTTTGGGAAGAACACTAGGACCTTACTTGACTCTACTACTGAATTTCCAATTTGCCACAGAAAAAGAGAGGGTGGGGTGGCATAGAGGGTCGAGGTGCGGTGGGGGGGAGCGGGGCCTCGCCTTAGATTTTAAATCCAGTTTGTAGAGTACACAGGACCTTGCTCCTAAGGTGCTAGAAGTGGGGCTCTGCTCCTGTGAACCTCAAGAAGTTCATGAGAGAGCTGGTGAGATAAGACTGCAGCTGGCATGGATTTTGAAGATCAAGAGACTAGAAGGGGCATGAAGGGATCAGAGAGTCCCAACTCCTACTGTGCTTAGGAGCTAAACATGGAAAATTCATGCTGCTTGAAGACAGCAGACATGGAGCCCAATTCTTCTGAACAATAGCAGTTACTATCCTATCTCTCCAACCACACGTCCTATGGTGTGTGGGGGTCAAACTCTCAATGACTCCATGCCATCTTGGTCAGTGTGTGTGAAAAGTGGCAGTGGACATGGGGCTGGGGAAAATGCCACATAAATCCAGGGTGCCCTAGGTCTAATGTGCTTGACTGCACGTCTACACTGCAAAAAAACCCAAATCAAAAAACAAAACCACCAGGATTGGTCATAGGAAATAGCTTTGGAATGAGTGATCAGGAGTTGATTCAATTTAAATTAAATGGAAGGATAATCAAAACCAAGTTATCAACTGTGATTTTTTATTTCAAAAGAGCAGACGTTGGGAAATTAAGGGCATTAGTTAAAACAGTAAATTGTACTGAAGACCTCAGGTAAATTTTATGCCATACTCTCACTCTTTAGAAGACAAAAAGAGGCTCCCAATTTACCATTAGGTGCCTGGATAGAGGTTTGGAGAGATGTCCAGAGGCTTGCTATTCTTTCTATCCTTCAGTGCCTCCAGGGGACATCCAGTTGGCCTTCCTGGCCAAGACTGGGGTTAAGAAGTGGGAGTTGAGAAGAAGTTTGCAGAGTTTTGTTTAGAGTAGGGAGGAGTCCTAGTCAGAGGGCAAGCGACCATCACAAGTTCCATGACTTCAGCAGCAACTAGCTCCTTTTGTGCCTGAGAAACTTGTATGAGATCCCTACTAAAAGTTACAGTCCCATTCGGGCACATTGCTGACACTAACCTGCATGAGATCCCCAAAAGGTGTAATCTATTTTATACATTCTGTTGAGACTATAGTCTCTGCAGGGGATCTGACTTAAGTTCCAAAGGTTTAAAGTATCATGAACTGTAATTTGTCTAATTTCTAACTACAATATTTCTCTAACTTCAACGAACCTTCGCTACTAGTCTCATAGAACTTGCAAGATATGTTAACTTTACCAACCATGATTGCATTTTTTCTGAAGTTACAATCTCTGCCAAATGTAAATTCCATACACCTTAGCTATTTCTGTCATAAAATTTACAAGCTCCATCAGTTCATAGAATTTTGATACACAGATGATTCAAAGAGAGAAAAAAAGCAATGATTCATTGTGGTTAAGAGATCTGCTGGCGGTGTATACATGAGAGACTCATGTGAGTTACAAGCGTCACTGGGAAACCAGCAGAGTTTGTAACTTCTTTTAGCCCTGAAAGTGACACAAATAAAATTCTCGGAGATTAACATCTGCCAGCTGCCTGTAAGGTGTTTGAACCTAGAAGGAATGGTTCATAAATGTTACTTATTACTAGCTTCACTGGTTTGTGAGCATAAAAACAATGAGACCTAGTACAATAAATACAGAGAGCCCTCCAAAATTCTGAGTTCTGTCATCTTGCCTACTGAGTTTATAAATTATGAGCCTAAAACGAACAGCCCAGGGAATATTTTAATTTACTAGAGATTATATTTATAAAGATCCAAACACATGCCACTGCAAAATCTAAAAGTTCAGCCTCATACAATACAGTGATTCCCACCATTAGGGAACATAAATGAGGAAGTCACAGAAATTATAGCCCTATATTGTTGTAAAGACATCCATAACATCTCCATAAATCAGCAGGTTACTTTAGGATCTAACCGCTCCAGAGCTGATCACCTATTTACCTCTGCCTGTTCTACAACTGAGCTAGGGTGTTGCTGAAACAGCTATAAATGAGAGGAAGACCAGCCCATGTATGAACCATGTCATCCTCTTTGGCTGCATACTTTAGTCAAAAAGTGGCATGATAATTGTTTATAGCATAAAGTCACACTGAATACACTGCCAGATGGCAGTGCATTCCCTTCAGTGTATCTTATCCACCACACTTCTGTGTTCTGTTCCTACTCTGAGGCTGTGCTATAGGCAGGAAGCTGCTGTGCCTAAAGTAGAAACCAAATTTTCCTCCGGGCTTTCACACACCTCCAGCTTCAGTGCTTCTGGAGGAGAAAGGAAGAGTTAGAATCACTGTCCTCCTGAGAAAGCCTACACAGTTCCAAAGTAGGGCCACTTGAGAGGATCTGAAAGGAATTAGAACTTTTAAACCACACGGGAGAGTCTTTTAAATTCATAATGGATTATTTTTATGTACAGAAAAACAAACCTCTTAAGACTCAGGGCTAGTCTACACTGGCAATGTTAAAGTGCAGTCGCGGCAGCGCTTTAACATGGCTTGTGCAGTCACGGTAGAGCACTGGGAGAGATTCTCCCAGCGCTCCAAAAAGAACACCTCCACGAGGGGCACGACTCCCAGAGCTGGTGCACTGTTTACACTGCTGCTTTACAGTGCTGAAACTTGCTGCGCTCAGGGGAGTGTTTTTTCACATCCCTGAGCGAGAAAGTTGCAGCGCTGTAAATGGCCAGTGTGGACAAGCCCTCACTCTTGGCATTGCCACTACTGTAGACGTTACAAAAACTGAAAAGGCAGTAGCAGGGAACAGATGTGAATGAGCTGAAAAAATTTGACTGGCTCCACCTATTGACAGGAAAACATCCATCAACCTTGGATTAGTACAAGGAACACTCAATTGTCCTTAGATGTATTGTTATTAAAGCCCTGCACAAAGAACATGGAGCGAATCAACAACATAAAATGCTGCAAATTGCCAGGTTCCTTACGGTTCCTAGAGTTAAAATAAAGGAAGAATATTCTTATTATTGTTACTGAGGAAAATGAAGTGAAAGAATTATTGTTCATCCCATACAGTGAACCCAGACTTCTCACTGCTTTTAGAGAAATGACTTCTTACAATTAAAATTTCCTCTAACTCATAACCTGGACTTGTCTGCAGAGAGAGGCTAACTCTGAGTTATTTCATCCTATTTACTTTTTCATTAGAGTTCTCATTTCTACTCCTTGTTTCCAAAAAGAATTAGTATATTAAATGGCATCTAGAAAGGAACTAGTAGCACAAAATAGTATTTTTTAAAATCTAACTAAAGGTATAAACATGAATTATGTTTTTAATACAATTTTAAAATAATACATAATGAAATCTTTACTCTCCATCACCTACAGTTCTTTAGGGAACTCTTATATAAAAGTGTCCTAGGATTGTGGTATTAGGGAAACAGAGAAGAACCTAATAGGTATCAAAGTCTACATCAGCTCTCATCAGCAACCCTAGCTCTCTATAGAGGTGACATGTTGCAAGAATGGGAAAAAATTTATTATTGTGCGTGAGGAGACAAAGATTTGCATAAATGAACAGTTAAATATACTGTAGTTAATATATTAAATGGCAAGCAGTAGTCCCTAAGGATATGACTACACTGCAATGAGACACCCGTGGCTGGTCCATGCCGCAGACTTGGGCTAAAGGGCTGTTTAACTGTGGTGTAGATGTGTGGGCTTGGGCTGCCACCCGAACTCTGGAACCCTCCCACCTCACAGGGTCCCAGAGCTCAGTCCGCAGCCCAAACCCACACATCTACACCACAGTTAAACAGCCCTTCAGCCTGAGCTCCGTGAGCCTGAGTCAGCTGGCACAGGCCAGCTGCAGGTGTCTAATTGCAGTGTAGACACACCCAAAGACTAAAAAAACCGTAAGAAATGTACACAAAACAGCCCACATATTTATACACAAATAAAGGAGATTCTCCCTTTTAAGCCATTCAATTCTCCCAGAAGGCTAAATGTTCATTTCTTACCTGTGTTCCCATCCCCACTCTCCATTGGTGGTTTACTGGTTTCTGACGGATTGTTCATTCTTGAGTCTGCATTAAAAGAGAGGTAAAGAGATATAAAGTAATAAAAGTGGAAAATACTGATGTTGTCTTTTCTAACAAACTATGTATAAAATATTACAAGCCTGAATGGCATATATCTCACATACAATGATGATGATCAAGGATGGGAGCACAGAAATGTAGGGCTGGAAGGAATTTCAAGTACTTATCTAGTCTATGTCCCTGAGCTGGGGCAGAACCCAAAGGATGCAATGGTGAGTCTTCCCATCATGGACTGGGCCATTGTTTTAAAGGATAAACCTCAGCAGCCACACACACAAAACAAGACAATGTTGAGAGAATAACGGAAAGGATTCAACAGGGCAAAGGTGCCCAATACTGTGAAAATTATAGAAGCAAAGGTCTGGTGAAAAAAGCAGCAATTTATAGATTCAAAAATGCTGGCTTATGCTATGTCTAAATATATTTTGTTTTTCATAAATAAGGAAATTCAGACATCACAAGGAGAAATATCATTTATCTAGTCCTGCATTTTTACTTGATAGGAATGTCATCAGTGTTAAATTATTTTTTATGGTCTCTTTCCAGTCTCCCTGTGGCTCAATCTCCAAGTGTGTTCTCCTAATTTTCAAGTTTATCAGTTTAATATGGCTAGGTGTGGCAGAATTCGATTTTTAATTTTGTTTTATAACTTTGACAAATAACATAGGTTTATTATAAAGCTTTTTTATTTTTATTAATTTAAATTTTCACAGTTTCAGATATTATGGGGGAGCTTTCAGAAGGGGTCAGACAATTATTTAATGACAGTAGATACTGAGACTGAAAAAGTTAAAGCTTTATAACTATTTAAGCACAATTTGTGAACATCACATCAAAACATAAAAAGTAAATATCCTTAAAATCAAGCTCAAGTAAGTTCTCAAGCAGCATTCTTCTTACCTTGCCTATCTATAAATTTCAACTACTATCAATGGAAATATTTTTTCATCAGTTTGTGTGTATGGTGAAATTTACATTTACTGATATTTATCAATAAAAATCTGATCCTGCCAAGCTTAAATATAGTGAACACAGAGAGCCTTCCCAGGTGGCAGGGAGAGAATACAGTTTCGAGTATCTAACAGCTGTTGTCAGCACAGTATCAACTCTAACTCAGGCCTTCTCATGTCTTGCTGGTAACCGCAGCATCTCACATTACCATAGACACAAGACAAGACAGACTATGTCAAGGGGTTAAACAGAATAATTTGTACAGAGAAAAACAGACAAATCCTCAAACATCTTCCATCCTCAATTAGCTCAGCATAAAACTTTTGATGCAGGGTGTTCTTTTGATGGGTGTTAAGAGGGTTGCTCCTGTAATTGGTTTTCATTAAAGCAGCAGTTCCAAAACTCTGATCCAATGATCAATGGTCTGCAGAGGGCTGACCACTGTCATTACCTGCTCTAGCTTGTTCCAGTTGCTTCTACAGGCATCCAGGATCTTTGTTGCCTAGTGGACTGAAAAAGCAGCTGGAAACAATGAAAAGAAGCCAGCCTGTCTCTCCTCATATCAGCTACTAAATAGCAGAGGAAACTGGAGCCACCCTCAGATACCACAACCACCATTGGTACTGAAAATGACAACCGGCAAAAGAAAGGAAAGGCATGCCAAGAGGCGCAAGAGAAAGAATGATCAGAGCCGGACAGCATGTCCAGCTAAGTGGGGAAGAAGGGAACCAGCCACAGGAAAGCTTGTGTGGGAAGAAAGGAAAACAAGCAGACCAGGCAGCAGAGAAGCATATGCAGGGATGGAGGGGAAGAGATAGGAAGGAGGAAGTCAGGTGAAGACCAAAAAAGAGTGAGTGAGTAGTTTGTTTAAGTCAAAAGTCATGAATTCAGTTAAAAATACATTAATAACTTTCCTGATGTAACTTTTCCATGTAAATAACAGATGTAGTTCATTTAGGTATGGCTTGAAAAATCCAGTCACCTATAACAATTAGGAACCTTTCCCAAGTGAGGAGCACCAGTTTTTAAGAATCTCAATGTTGGTTGGTTGGTTTGTTGGGAGCAGAAGGGAAGAGAATATTTTAGCCTGTATGGCTGAGATTAAACCTTTCAAATGTGAGCCAACTGTAATGGATACGCTGATGTCTGCCTGAGCTGGCCGACACATCCACGGCCAATGTCATTGAAGTGCGTGGGAGGTGGCACTGCCTCTTAGAGAATCCAGGAGAGGCCTGGCTGCCACTGTCAAGAAGTAGGGACCTTGAGTAGGTGAGATTGTGTCTTGCACCATCCCCCATCTCTTGAAACAGGAATGTCCCACTTTTGCCGTAATGGGCATGAGGAGAGAAAACACTCCAGCAGAGGGCTATTTAGTCAACTATCCCAGTAGAAGCGTCTATGGCAGGGGTGGACAAACTACAGCCCGCAGGCTGGATCTAACTCACCAGCTGTTTTAAGCCGGCCCTCGAGCTCCTGCTGGGGAGCGGGGTCTGGGGCTTGCCCTGTTCTGGCACTCCAGACAGGGAGCAGGGTCGGGGGCCGCTCCACGCAGCTCTCGGAAGCCACAGCATGGCCCCCCTCCAGCGCTCCAGTCAGGGAGCAGGGTCAGGGGCTGCTCCACATGGCTCCCAGAAGTAGCAGCATGGCCCCTCTCTGGCTCCTACATGCTCCAGTGGCCCCACTCCAATGGCCCACTCCAGTGCTCCAATGGAGAAGGGACATGCCAGTGCTTCCGGGAGCTGCTTGAGGTAAGCGCCGCCCAGAGCCTGAACCCCTGAGCCTCTCCCCACACCCCAGTTCTGATCCCCCTCCGAACCCCTCGATCCCAGCCTGGAGCACGCTCCTGCACCCCAAACCACTCATCCCCAGCCCCACCCCAGAGCCCGCACACCCAGCCAGAGCCTGGACCCCTTCCTGCACCCCAAGCCCCCACCCCAGCCCTGATTCCCCTCCTGCCTGCCAAACCCCTCAGTCCCAGCCAGAGCACCCTCCTATACCCCAAACTCCTCACCCCCCCCCCAACAGTCCACTCCCCAGCCCGGAGCCCCCTCCTGCACCCTGAACTCCTCATTTCTGGCCCACAGCCCAAACGAGAGCCCTCAACCCATCCCGCACCCCAACCCCAATTTTGTGAGCATTCATGACCCACCATACAATTTCTATTCCCAGATGTAGCCCTCAGGCCGAAAAGTTCGCCCACCACTGATCTATGGGATGTGATTGGAGGGTTCCTTCAAGCCCCTTCCCATCCATACAGCCATCAACCTGGTGAAGTACTGTCAACAAGATCTCCATCCCAATAAAACAGCCCTCAGCTACGTGGCCAAGAGAGGGTCTACTGCCACTGGTCTTTAAATTGGCTGGGGCCTGGCTCCTCAAGGCTGTAACTCCCCAGGGAGAACTAGTGTCAGTTTCTGGAAGAGGGAAACCTCTGTTCACTGACACCATAGCAAAGAGCTGTTTGTGTGCTCCCCGTCCCACCCACCTCTCGCAGATGGGTCTGTGTGTAGGACCAGCATACATGGATTTACTTGGATGGGGCACCACCCAGCACTAAATTTGTTGAGGGAAAGCATTGGAAGTGGCAACTGGCATTAATTGCAAGCTCTGATTTTAGCCAGCAAGAGACTGGAGACTTGATCCACGTAATGATGAATGCATGACCTGTAGATGACGAAGCAAGAAGACTTGGGATACCAGTGTATTTCAGCCCAGCGGCAGCCTTGGGCTAGTAGGTTTTGGGTAAGTTTTTCAAGCCCTGAATACAGGGGATGTTATGAGTTCATGAATGGGAAAGAAGTTGGTCAGCATGATCACAAGTGGAAGGGGCAGAGGCCATAAGATCATTTCTCTGTTAAGCTGTGGTCCACACTTTGAAAAAGGATTGAGCCTCTGCATGAAGAAAATAGCACTGTGCTTCCCACAGGGCTTCATTACAGAGACTAAAGCACTGGGGCCCTGATCCCAATTGGGGCCTCTAATGGCACATTATTATGAATAAATTGTTATTATTGAAGCTATTGAAGAAAATAAATTGGGTACAGAGCACTGCAAAATATAGTGGACATTCTCCCTCTCTTTTGACAAAAGGCTCATGCAACAAACCTTTGAAAATATTTTGCTCCACACCTACTGGATGATCAGTAGTTTGTCTTTAATGAAGCTGCAAATACCATTCCACAGGGCAACAAGAATAGTTTTTGCCAGACTGCACTGGGAAATCAAGGCTTCAGAAAGAGGTTTTTAGTTGTTGTTTAGTGTTAGATGTATATGGGGAATTTAGGCAGGTAGTAAAATGTGCTTGCAGTAAGAATATTTTACTATTAAGATTCACCTCTGGCAGCAACATATTTGCAATGTTCTGTCTTCCATCAAATCCCAAACACCATCACAAGTAAAGAGATAAACCCGCTGTAGAAACTTCCTGTCAGAACTGCTTTGAACCCAAGGAAGGATAAACCTTCATTACTACTTCACCAGCTTGATGTGCGTGTGGAAGGTGATGTTCTATGTTTATTTTGCACAGAAAGGGTCAAGCACTCTATCGTGTTTCCATTGCAAATAGCGTCACATACATCTGAAGCACAATACTGTTATGAACAAAATCTGTAGGGCACAAAGAACAAAATTTTGAACAAAATCTGTAGGGCACTTATCTGTAGGGCACAAAGACCTACAATAATGTAATTGATTTGTTTTGTAGATACTCAAAATAATTTTCTTTTGCAATTAAAAAAAATAAGGGTGTTAACGCCTTCTTTCCCTCCAACACCTTTTTCCCTTTTAGACTTTTCTCGAGTTTTAAATAAAGGCTGGGCTGCAAATTTCTGTCAATACCACCTAAAAACAAACCTCAAGCACAGAAGGAAGGATCGAAAGCAGCAGGTGCATGACTGAAATCAAACTCAGAGGAGCTTTTAAATTCATTCTTGTTACTCTGATAGCAGAATCTGAGTGTGACACACAGCACTACTGTGCCAGGCTTTCACTGCCCCTCTGATATTTCAAAAGGTATTCAGAAAAAACTAAAAAGCAGAGAATGGACAAGACTGCAGTGACGGCTAAATTGCAAATTAAGCTATGTGTACATGTAAAATCATCTTAATATAGAATTTTACACACTGTTTCCCCTCACCCATTCAAGGGAAACCGCCCCAATACTCCATCAGAACCAGCATAAATAATTCCCTGGGAAACACAGCTCACAGGGATTCCTCAATGCCAGCAAAACACCAAATGGGTCACTTGCAAGTTTAAGTCAAAGATTCATATGTAATTGCTGCATATCTGGAAATATGCATGTTCAGATGTCTGCTTAAAAACAAATATCAGACTAACGACGGTCCAGTTATATCTTTTATTATAGAAACAAAAAGGAAATACTCTTAGGCTCCATGTGTGGAACTCAGAGCTCTGAAAGCACCACATTACCTACTGCAAAACCAATAAACAATTATTACAAATAACTTTTAAAATATAGAAAAGGGAAGAAATATGAGCACAGGACTGACAGGCTGCTAATGGAAATACGTTATCCCAGTACCTTAAGCATAGCCTGCATCAGCATCAATGGCAACTGTGACCTCTACCCTATTTTCCATTACACAAGAAGAAACCTTGCTATTATGTCAGAAAAACATATATACACACACAACCTATATGTTATGTGAAGAGTTGATATGAGTAAGTGGTTTGAAATTGGAATTGTTGTTTTGTTTTTAAAAATATTAAAAAAACAAACAAAAAAGAGTATATGGATCTGCAATTCAAGTCTTAAGTCAAATGCTTCTCAGAATAAAATCCCCAAACCAAAAACTGTAACTTTAACTGTATTAAAACTTTAACTGTATTAAATATCACCCAAACCGAAGAGCAGAATTCTCCTGAACCAGGAAAAAACTGGAATAGCAGGGTGGCACTTGCTGTTGATTCACTGGCGAGCTTCACCTTTAAAATGCCTTCTGCAGACCCTGCATATGAGATTAAGCCGCCATGCATAGTCAATCTCTCACCCTCTATTTCCATATTAAACGCTTATAAGAAAGAGCAGAGCTGGTACCCACCTAGAACGTAGTCACTGCAGTCCAGCATTGCTGTGAAATCCTCTACAGGCTCAGATAGTCCAAGGAAAGAAATAAAGAGGGGGAAGACTATTTCTAACAAATTTATGCTACTGCTCTCAACAGAACAAGAAAGGGAGTAGGGGTGAGGGGGAGAAATACAACTTCAGTTACACCATAGCAATCTTCAACTGAACAGGGAAACTTCAGTTGCTCTGTGGAGTTTTAGTCTCTCCTACTAGCTGTGTCTGACATTGTCAAGGCGACTGAAGCGTGAAAAGTTCCCCTTTTTGTAATAAAACAGAAACAAAGATTGCAGCTGGCAGTTTCCATAATGAAGCTTAATCAGTATGCGCCTGATTAGGGCCTTATGCAAATCTCCCCTCGTTAGCACAGCAGCCAGCACTTTGAAGTCCATGAACAATTCATTTGCAGAGTACACTGAAAGCGTTCCCTGCATAATTTAAATCATGGTATAAATATTTATCAGCTCATTTGCATATTAATTGGCAGTGCACGAAGGGAAAAATTATCTCCCAAGTGCCAGCATAATAATTAGGGAACAAAATGAAATTTCTTCCAATAGCTTGGCTTCTCAGACCTAACTCAAGCACAGTACTCATGGAGCAGGGAGGGAGGGAGGGAGAGAGTTCTGTTAAAATGCCACTGAAATGACACATACAAATTAGAAACAACTCTACAGACTTTAGCACCTTTAATCTTATTCCTGCTGGCAACAATAACTTCAGTAATAAAGGGGATTTGGAAAAAGATTTCTATACCATCCAAATAGTCCAAGAAAACAATTAGCAAGGTAGGAGCTGAACACAGAGATGTCAACCTGGTGTTTTCCAAATGTTAATGCAAACTGTCACGAGACGGTCCCACTCAAAAACAGAAGGCAACATTAGGGGCAGAGAATCAGCACACTTCTTTTTAAATGGTCAAAAAAGCCTGGTGATTCATTATCTGCTAATTGCTTTGCAACGCTAGATTAACAGTGTATATGTCCAGTATTGTGTAACATTTGACACCCATTAATCTATCCCATGTGATGTTGCAAATAATTTTTAAACTTTCAAATTATTTCCAAGTAAAAACTACTAATCCCTTCTACAAGTGTAAACTGAGAGCTAAATAAAGCTTACTCTGGAGCTCGGATTCCAGGAGGGGGATACTTGAGATAAGGGTTGTGGTCCTTGGACCACTAATGATTGGCAGAATCTTGCCCAGCAGTCTGCGGAATTAAACATTTTGAGACCCAGCAAAGAGGCAGTGGAGATTGGGAGTGGTTGTGGTCCATGAAAAGGATGTTTCTTACAAAGTGGTCCACAGAATGAACATACCAGAGAACCACAATTTTACACCAGCTCTATTAAATAAAATCTCTGATATAACACACAAAATCCCATTTCCAAGACAGCAAGAACAAGATATGTTTCCATGGTTCAAGGGATAAATGCATAATCTGGATGTGAAAACTCAGCAGCCCATTTTCTATTCAGGAATAAACGAAGCTATGGCCAATACTGGATGAATGCAGTCGTGGCCACCTTAAGGTACAAATGTATACGAATTTGCAGAGGGAAAGGTACTTCTTTAACTAGTTGCTCTTCTCTCTCCTTTATGAAGTGGAATTCAAATCCCACCCCTTCACACCAAAGAGAAAAGAAAAAAAGATTTCCAATGCCCGTATTATTGACTCAAATTTATTTTCACTCTGGACCTCTCCTTCTGTTCAGTCTCACATCTCTGCCTACCTCTCATGGTATGCCCACACCTCAGAATCATAACAGACAGCATCCACACTACAAAGTAACAGTTGAGTGCTAGATGGGTTGCTGTAACAGTGGTGCTCTACTTGTTCCTATATAGCACTAAGACTTCTGGGGGGAAAATCCCATGGTTCAGAGAGTTTCAATAAATGGCACTATTCTATGAATGTTTTTGCCATATATTGTGGGAGAACTCTCCATCTGGGGATCCTGGGCAGAAATGGCATGACACCAGCAATTCATTAAAGCAAGCCATTCCTGGTGCCTACTAGCCTCTGACCAGCTGACAGCACAGTGAGATGCCCTCTTTGGGACCATTCTCAAAGAACGGAGCTCCGTATCAGAGACAGATGAGTTCAAGCGCTGATACTGGAAGCTGCATGTGAAAAGGGGAATGAATGCTAAGACTCCAGGTCAGTAAACAGGGAATAAGTAGACGACAAGAAAAGACCAAGGGGTTGGGTACCTGTCATATTGTGGGACGGCACTGGAAGATTAGTGCCCCTCAGTTGTTGTGTCACAGACTAGCTGTGTCCATGCTACAGATATGACACGTTGGCAGTTGACAAGGGAGGGTCACTCAAGGTCTGCCCTATATTCCCAGTTGTGCTAGCCAACTTGCATTACTACCACCACACACAAAGGGTTTGTGTGTAGGTTCAAGGGATCCAGATAACAATACTTGAGCTGTAACCTTGTGTTAACTTACCTGTTAAAACAAGCCCTCGGTTATCTCCTCCTCAAACTAAACATGTCAAAAACAGAACTCATCTTTCCTTCTAAATTGTCTCCACTAAACCTCTCCATTCTCCAGTGGTAATTTTGTTACTGTGAAAGTAACCTTCCCTTTCACACAAGAACGGAATCTTAATTCAAAATAGCCAGAACCAGTTACCTTTATGGCACATTACTAAAATCTTCTGTTTACTAAGATTTTGGGAGAGGACTGAAAGCTTGAGTGCGATGAGATTTGGGGTGGGGTACTGTGTTATGGGCCACTTAAGATCATTTAATTTTGTATTTGGGTTGCGCCATACTGTGGTTATTCCTGCATGGATTGCCATTCTAAAAACTCTCCTGGTGTCCAGAGTTGTGAATAGACCTTTTTCTTTTCTTTTCTTTTTTTTTTTTTGGTATTTAGATCTAAATAAAATAACCCTTGCAAAATCCTGTCACTCTTTCTCCTAAGGGTTTCTCTACATCAAGAGAAAAGGTACACCACTTTTCCTAGCGTAGACATACCTTAAATCATTTCCAATATGTAATCGCTGCAAAGAGTGATTCTCTCTCAACTTGACAACTGTAAACTTCTCCAATCTCACTTCATAGCACAAAACAAATCACATGATTTCTTCCTGGTTAATCCTTCCCTTGCCCTGTCTTGCCATCTGTTATGCCAAATTTAGACTGTAAAACAATACACTCCTCAATGGCACTGCATAAATAATTTTTTTAAAAAAGATTGTTATAAAGCAGAAAAAAGGCATCTTAGTTTTTATAGTGAAAAAATCCAAAACGCTATTGGCAGAATTAAAGGCAAAGTTATTATCAAAGGCCTCCCGTCCCACATGCTTTTACGGGGAGAAAAGAATCTTCATTTTTATTCACACAAATTTTAATCTATTAGTAAAATGTCACTTACTACATGCCCTCAATGACCGCTAGGAAGTTTCTACTATTAGGTATCTCCATTTGACAAGTGTGACCTTTACAAACTTCCTAGGCACACTTTCTGCCCCAATACTGAAAGATTAGCCTTGAGGCTAACGGTACATTAGTCTCACTCCTGAGCAGGGTACTGTGAACCCTACTGTGAAAGGGAGTATGGCATCAACCATAACATACCTCCCTTCTTAGTATCTCAAACTCTGGCCCAGTTTTATCTCTCAATAACCATGCAAAACACTGGATAGCACAAGATTTGAAAATAGCCCTGATAAGTATACACTGCGTCAACTAACACCGAAAATCCCCAGAGGAAGACGCTTTCCATAGGTCATATCAGCCAAGAGTAATATGTTTGAGCCTGCCCAAGTCTCTAAACCACGTCAGAATACTCCCCCCACCCCCCAAAAAGAGCCACATTTTGAATCCTCAAACTCCCATTCCTCAAATTAAGAGACGAGATTTCCTGTTACTTTTCAAACAGAACCCCAATGTATTGTGAACAGAACACACTGATGAGCAAAACCAACCATTATTTATGTTAGCTCAATCCTCAGAGTAATTAACGACTGAGAATAGCTTCTTAATAATTAAGATTACAACTAGGTTCCATTATACATTCTAATTTTAGCTCCAACCCATGTTTTGGTTCGCAAAACTAGTTTGATCTAAAAATTGCTAAGTCCTGGTCTACACCTAAAACTTAGTCAACCTAGCTACGTCGCTCGGGAGCATGAAAAATTCAGCCTGATACACTCAAGTTAAGCAGACCTAAGCCTAGGACACCACTAGGAATTCTTCCGTCAACCTAGCTACCGCCTCTTAGGGGATCAATTACCTGCACTGAAAGAAAAACCCCTTCCACTGCTACAGCAAATGCCTACACCAGTGGTCTCCAACTGTTTTATGCACAAGATCACTTTTTGAATTTAAGCGCAACACAGGATCTACCCCACCTCTTCCCCAGGCCCCACCCCTTCCCCGAAGCTCCATCCCCCCTACTCCATCCCCCCTTCCCTCTGTCATGCGCTCTCTCCACCCTCACTCACTTTCACTGAGCTGGGGTTTGGGAGGGGGTGTAGACTCTGGCTTGGGGCCAAGGAGTTTGAAGTGTGGGAGGGGGCTCCGGGCTGAGCCTGGGACAGGGGTACAGGAGAAGGTGAGGGGTGCAAGCTCTGGGAGAGTTTGGGTGCAGGAGGGGTCTCCAGGCTGGGGCAGAGAGTTGGGGTGCAGGAGGGGGTTATGGGTTGCTGGCTCTGGGAGGGAGCTTAGGGCTGGGGTGCAGGCTCCCACTGGGCGGCGGCGCAGCGGGGCTAAGGTAGGCTCCCTGTCTGCCCCAGCCGCACACTGCTACTGGAAGCGGCCAACAAGCGCGGAACTCCCTCCCCTCCTCCTCCAGGGGCTGTGCTGGCCGCTTCCAGGAGCGGAGTGAGGCTGGGGCAGACAGGGAGCCTGCCTTAGCCGCGCTTTTAGTGGCTGGAGATCACGATTGACTGGCAGAGGCTCCAGGATCGACCAGTTGATCATGATTTACGGGTTGGTGATCACTGGTCTACACTAGTGTTAGTGGTTTAGCTGCAGTGCCGTAGCATCTGTAGTATAGACATAATCCTAAGTTTACTCTGAAGGCTAAAGAGCAATTTTCTGCAGAATCAAATAAAACTGATCTGTTAAGAGTTACAGGTCAAACTTACTATGATTTGAAATTTTTTATCTGCGTCTAAATTTTCTGTCCCCCGCGATTAGCTCAAACAAAACTCACTTCAAATTTTCCGTGTAGTTAAATCTCCTTCAAAATTCTTGCACATACCATATTTCAAGAAGATTAAGAGAAGACAGTTACCTGTTCCATAGCTGGTGTTCTTTGAGATGTGTTGCTCATGTCCATTCCATATTAGGTGTGTGTGCTCGCCACCGGCACTGGTGCCGGAAGTTTTTCCCTCAGTGGTATCTGTATAGGACCGGCTCTGGCGCCCACTGGAGTGGCGCACACATACTGCGGTATAAGGGGTGTCAACAGCTCCCCCCACTCTCAATTCCTTCTTGCCGGAAACTCCGACAGTGGGGAAGGAGGGTGGGTCATGGAATGGAAATGAGCAACACATCTTGAAGAACACCAGTTACGGAACAGGTAACTGCCTTTTCTTCTTCGAGTGCTTGCTCATGTCCATTCCATATTAGGTGATTCCCAAGCAGTACCAACGTAGGCAGGTAGGAGCTCATGGACGTGCAGATTGCAACACAGCTTTGCCGTACCCAGCGTCGTCTCTGGCCTGCTAAGTGATGGTAAAATGCGCAGTGAATATGTGAACTGAAGATCACGTCACGGTTCTGCAAATGTCCTGGATGGGAATGTGAGCCAGGAAGGCCGCCGAGGACGCCTGAGGTCTGGTAAAATGAGCCCTCAATTGGCGGCGGTGGGACCTCTGCTAACTTGTAACAGGTCCGGATGCAGGAGGTGATCCATTTAGAAATCCTCTGCGAAGATACCAGAAGGGCCTTCATCCTGTTCGCTGTCGCAATGAAGAGCAGGGCTGACCTGAGGAAGGGCTTGGTACGCTCCAGGTAAAACTTCTGGGCAGGTCTGACGTCCATGGCATGTAGCCTTCAGTAGTGGTTGCCACTTGGAACAAAACACCAGGAAGAAGATGTCCTGGTTGATGTGTAAGGAAGACACCATTTTTGGAAGAAAGGCCAGATGGGGTCACAGTTGAACTTTGTCCTTGTAGAACACTGTATACGGCAGTTCCAATGTCAAGGCTTTAACCGCCGACACTCCTCTCGGCGATGTTGCTGCCACAAGGAATGTGACCTCCGATGAAAGGTGGTAAAGGGAGCTGGCGGCCATAGGTTCAAAGGGCGGGCCTGTGAGCCTAGAAAGAACCAAATTAAGGTCCCACTGTGGGGGAGGAGCCCGGACTGGCAGCCACAGTCTCTCGAAGCATCTCAGGAATCTGAGCAACATGTTGTGTGAGACCACCATCTGACGCTGGATCGGTGGGTAAAAAGCGGAGAGGCTGCAAGGTGCATCCTGATGGAAGACAGGGCCAGCCCCGAGTTCCTAAGATGAAGCAGATAATCTACAATAGATTGTAAGGAGGAGTGCAAAAGGGAGAGATGCTATGCTCAGATGCCCAGTGGAAGAACCTTTTCCACTTGGCCATGTAAGTTGCCCTGGTGGAAGGCTTCCTGCTTTCCAGGAGGACTTGCTGGACCTCATTATAGCAGGCCCGTTCCTCCGGGTTTAACCACGCAGCATCCACGCCGTGAGATGGAGGGAGGTGAGGTTGGGGTGTGGGAGGCACCCGTGATCTTGCGAAATCAGATCTAGTCAGTCGGGAAGGGGCCAGGGAGCGGTCACCGCCAGGTCCATCAACGGGCCAAACCAATGTTGGCACGGCCAGATCGCGGCAATCATAATGACTTGGGCCTTGTCTCTCGATCTTTGACAGGACTCTGCTGAAGAGCGGGATTGGCGGGAACGCATACATCAGGACCCCTGACCACAGAAGGAGAAAGGCGTCTGAGAGGGAGCCCTTGCCCAGGCCCTGCAGGGAACAGAACTGATAATATTTCCTGTTCTGTCTGATAGAGAACAGGTCCACTTGGGAGTTCCCCACCTCTGGAAAAGCCATTGGGCTACCTCTGGATGGAGCAACCACTCATGGTGAGAGAAAAAGGACCTGCTGAGGTGATCCACTATCATGTTCTTGATGCCGGGGAGGTTACAGACCTCCAGGTGGATCGCATGCTTGATGCGGAAATCCCACAATCAGAGAGCCTCTTGAGAGAGAGCCTTGCATGTTGATTTAGAACATTGAGGCCGTATTGTCCGTCAACACTCCCACCACTTTGCCTGACAGATGTCGTAGGAAGACCCCGCAGGCTAAACGTACCATTCTGAGCTCCTTGACATTTATGTGCAACATCATCTTCTCTGGGTACCACGTCCCTTGGGTCTGTAGATCGCCTAGCTGCGCTCCCCAGCCGATGTCTGAAGCGCCCGATATCAATTCGGCCAAGTGGCACGGGCTGTCAAACAGAACTCCTTCCAGGACAGCCTTGGGGTCGGTCCAGCATTGCAGGGAGGTAAGTATCACCAGTGGTAATGACTTTGTCCAGGTGATCTCTGGACTGGGAATAGATTGTCGCCAGCCACTGCTGCAAGGGTCACATTCCGAGCCTTGCACGGCAGACAACATACGTACAATGCTGCCATGTGGCCCAGCAAACACAGACATACCTCCCTATCCTTTTTTGTACATGGCGGGAATTCTCTAAAGAACTGGCAGCAGTCTCAAACATGGCTCTCATCCAGACATGTCAGACAACTGGAGTGAAGGTCACACCTGCCTACACTGCTTGGAACCAGCACAGGACTTAAAGCCTGGAGACCAAGGTATGCCCCAGTATAAGAGTTAACACCTCACCGTTAAAAGGGACTAAATGCCAAACAACCAAGAATGAAAGAAAAACTAGACTCACTATAAGAATGAGCACCACTAAACAAAGATATAGAAAAACCAGTGATAAATGGGGAAAAACTTGAACAACCAAGTCCACAATCTCAGTCTACCAATTATGGGTGGTAAGGAATTGAGAGGGGTCAGGGGCTGCTCTGCCCTTTATATCATAGGTCAATAACAGCATTAATAGCTGTTAAAAGTGCATGCACCACCCTCACAGGTACAGCAAAGGGAAAAGCATCTCTGGCTCTAGTGCACAGGGTTCACACACACCTGAAGTGGAGTGGACATGTGCAATCACTCAAAGAATATTTAAATATTTTTATATATATTTTTATTGATTTAAATTTTCACAGACGGGCAACATTATGGTTTTAATTTTTTTCCTGCTATTTTTATCAATTTAATTTTTCACCGTTGTGGGAAAATAAAAGGGGGTATCAGATAGTTATTATTTAATGACAGTAGGCATTGATATTCCAAAAAGCTAATAAAGTATTTAGTTACTACATTAAACTATATTCTCATCTTGATTTTTGTGCAGACCTCCCATTAACATAAGCATATCGACTGACTGTGGCCTGAGGGTAACGTAGTCCTAAATTTATGCCCCAGTTATGGACCATAATTAACAATGGAATTCAGACCTCTCCAAAGAACAGAGTTTGACACACTGATGTAGGGGATCATAGTTGTCCCATGACTGAAGGAAAGCAGAGTTTTATTTTGCAGCACAGCAAGGACCTAACATGTTGTAACCACATCCCCCATCACCATGCGCACACCTTTTTATTTATAACATTATGAAAGAAAACTTTCTAAAAAAGATACCTAGATACCACTTGTTTTACCTTCTTTCCCTTTTCCTCCTGTCTACTTTTGTCATTTTTACATTGAGCTCCCAGTTTTCCTCTCTTTCAGGGACAGTTTTCCACGCCAGGGCTACAGAAGAAATATGGTAAGGTTGGCTAGCATTGTGATGTTTCTGCAACAACATTTCTAAACGAGCAAAAGCCCTACTGTTGATACAGTTATACCAACATACATGTGCTTTAGCTGACATCTTCCTTTTTTGCTTGGGAAACCAATATATCAAAAAAGGCACTTTTTTGTGTATAAACTGTGTCTACATTAGGAGAGTTTGCTGGTATAGCTATTATCAGCAAACCTTTCCTAGCATAGACTTGGCTTAAGAAAGGAGACTGATTCCAGAGAATTCAAAGAATGACATAGAATTATTTCAAAACAGGTACTAAAAACTCTACAGTTGCACAATGGACCAAACTACAGCAAATTAGACAGGAAGATCACCTTGAAAAGTCTTCAGAGAACATGTATCCCAATAAAACAACTTAATTCTACAATAGGGATACTAAGAGTTGAAGTCTGAATCCTACGAGGAATCAGGAACAAAATTTGATCAGAACAATAAGAAAAAAAGTTCAGGATGCAGGATAGAGAACAGTATAGGCAAACTAATAATTTCCTCCAAAGCCTAGCAGGAGTTTACATTTGGCAAAGGTGGAGAGGGTATCTGACCTTTCACCAGGCCCTACAGCCCTGTGAATCTGGTATTTTAAAGTCTCCAACATGACAACCTCCAGTGAAGGACTAAGCCAGCTTGTCAACCCTACAGCACGACTGCAACAGCAGTTTCACCTGCTAGAGACAAAAATCAGCATAGGAAAAACAAAGAACAAGTCAATGTACAGTGTTAGTATGCTCAGTTGTATCCAATCTCCACCAGTCAGTAAGGAAATCATGTAGTCCAGAATTGGGACTGGAACGCCAAACGTGCAAAGGATTGTGAAAGACCGGAGAAGAATCAAAGTAGCAAATCAGAGATGCCAGCCTACCACCTCTCTGCACACAGAAATAGTATGATGTCTGGAGTCAGGCAATATCAATGTCTGAACATAGCTGCTGACCATTCAAATAGGCTGCAGTGGTACTGGCACCTCATGGAACCATTCCACTGCCCTCTCAGTAAGAAGTAATGGTCACCATTGAGGAAGGAGGGATTTCAGCAGTAAAAGGGGAAGAGAAATGTAAAAGATCCCCCTTAATTCCCCAGCAGTACTTGATATCACACTAACATTCTAATGTTGCACTAAGTTATTGACTGAAATGCAATTTCATAAAGACAAAAAAGAAGAGACCTGTAATCCACGCTCACCACTTTGCAGTCCTTCCCTGCCGTTCTGAAATCTCCTATTAAAAATGCAGACCATATCATGAAGTTTACTAGGATTTAAGAAATGAGAGAGAATGGTACAGAAATATGTGAAACTACAGCAAATTTATTCTCAAAAGCACTCTTAACACATGGTCAAAATCCACATACACCTTCCCAAAATGTCTACCAAATTCAAACCCCCGCGTGGGTTTACAGGAACTCAGATGAATAAGAACAGCTTTCCTGTCCAATGCAACAGTCTCAAAATGACACGCCTTTTCTGGCTGCCCAGTGGCTAGTCTATGCTCCCCTTTTTTCTCTTTTGAATTTCCCACAACTTAAATTGAATGCAAATAAGCCAGGTGTGGTCCCTAGAACAGCAATCGCAGATAGTCCCCACTGAGTTCCCATAGCAACACGCACAGCTGGCAATAAGAAAGATGTTGCATCTGCCTCAGATTGGCTAGAAAGTTTAAACACTGAGTGAAATGCCAATTATAGTATCTTGTAAAAGAAACATTTAATGAAAAACCCATCCATCCTTCCTTGACTAATATAGCAAAATAAAACTAAGAGTATACTGCTCAGTCTAACAAAGAATGATTATTTTTTATCAGCAGAACAGGAGAAAACTAGCTGCTAGAGAAGTAGCTTGCATTTGTGCAGTAAAAATACTGAAGTTTAAGAATCTATTGTGTTTAGAAGATACTTGTGGAGCGGTAAAATGTAATCATAATTACGTAGGAGACTGAAGGAGAGTTAGGAACCAAAGTATACCATGTATTTTAATATTAGCATTTCCTGTCAAGTTCTAGGGACTCTTTCACTAGACACCCTCTACCTCTTACTGCTACTATTATTTGGTTTCTACACTAACTCTAACATTTATAGAATCAAACCCAAGATGGATCAAATCTGAAAGCCAGCAAGCTGCTGTACTTCGCTCTGCTAAAACAAAACAAAAATGGACTGGTGACCAGGAAGTGGTGCTTGAGCTTCTTTTCCAAAATGAACACACTGAACATCATTGGCTTAACCCGATGGCAGATCGCTTGTCAAAAACAGTAGGGCAAATGCACAGTGCAAAACTCAGCCTGTTACTGTACAAACAAGACTGCCACCAACTCCTCACTCACACAGCAAAAGACTGACAGGCATTTATTCATTTATAAAAGCATAAATTATTTGCATGAGAGGAATTTAATGTGTTAGGATGAGCCATGAATTTTTATCTGTACATCGCCACATGTACAAATAAAATACTAAAAACCAGTACACTTTATCTGTTACCCACCTGTGGCATAATCCATCACTACCTTGAAAGGTGCACATTTGCTAAAGGAGTTTTAGTGTTAATTTTCTACTATACTCACTCTCTCCATTCCCTTCAGGTTAATCAGCAGCGCTTCAAAGCTGAGCTGGTGACAAAGTGACCAGAAACACAGAGATTTAATGGGGCACAACCACTGGGTAAGTGAAACATGCCATATGCTGTTAAAACTGATGACTGCAAGGCCACTGAATAGAAAGAGTTCTGCAATTCCTTAGATAAAAGTAGATAACTAATTCCCCTTGGTACAGGGCTGATACAATTCAAACACTCAGAACCACATTACAACAACATTAAAGGTCCATCTTAAACTGACAACAGCCAGGAAATTAAAAATTAAGGCTCTTATCTGTAGTGCCCTATACAACAGGCCATACATTTATATACAGTAGGAATTGCAATGGATCTTATTCAAATAGGTGGAGCTTTGCATTTGAGGCAGAAAACATGTATATCGTCTTCTGCGTTTTACCACCTTTTTCTTCTCCTTTTGGACGTTGGAAGAAACAGAACAATTCCACTTGGAGCCTGTGAATCACTAACAAACAGGCTCAGGAGTGTCGTATTTTTCTTTGGGATTTCACTTAGATTTTGGTTTCCCCACTAAAAAATGATTACCCACCTTTCATAATTGTTGTTCTTTGAGATGTGTTGTTCATGTCCATTTCATTCTAGGTGTGTGCATGCCCACGTGCACAGTTGTTGGAGATTTTTGCCTTCCCGGTATCCGTACGATTGGTTATGGGACCCTCTGGAGTGTTGCGCTCATGTGTCGGTATATCAGGCACCGCCAGCCCTAGACCCTCAGTTCCTTCTTGTTGGCAACTCCAACAAAGGGGTAAGGAGGGAGGGTAATAGAATGGACATGAGCAACACATCTCAAAGAACAACAGTTATGAAAGGTAGGTAACCATTTTTGCTTCTTTGACTGCTTGCTCATGTCAATTCCATTCTAGGTGACTCAAGCAGTATCCATGGAGGTGGGCTTGCAGCACTGTGCTAGCGAAGCCAACATACTCTCGGGCTTGACAGGTAAGTGCGTTGTGAGATGTGTGAATGGACGACCAGGTAGCGGCCCTGCAGATATCTTGAATTGGCACCTGGGCCAGGAAGGCCGCCAAGGAGGCTTGCGGCCTAGTCAAGTGGGCAGTTACAACTGCTGGTGTAGGTACTTTTGCCAGCTCATAGCAAAACCGGATGCAGGCGGTGATCCATGATGAAATCCTCTGGGTGGATACAGGATGACCTTTCATTCTGTCTGCCACCGCAACTAACAGCTGCATTGACTTACGGAACAGCTCAGTCGTTTCAATGTAAAAGGCTAGTGCTCTCCTGACATCCAGAAAGTGCAATCAACACTACACTCCTCCTCCTCAGACTTATGAGGCTTTGAAAAGAAGACAGGCAAGAATATGTCCTGGCTCATGTGAAATTGTGAAACAACGCTAGGCAGGAAGCCTGGGTGAAGTTGCAGCTGGACCTTGTCCTTTGAAAACACCGTATAGGGTGGCTCCGAGGTAAGTGCCCTGATCTCAGAGACCCTACGGGCAGACGATATCACCCGCAAGAAAGACACCTTCCAGGAGAACAGAAGCAGGGAACAGGAAGCCAATGGCTTGAAGGGGGCCCCCCCCATGAGCCACGCCAGCACTAGATTCAGGTCCCAAGAAGGGACAGGGTCCTGGACATGGGGGTAGAGTCACTCCAGACCTTTTAGAAAGCAGACCGTCATGCCATGATTGAAGATCAACCTGCCATGGAATGGAGGGTGAAAGGCTGATATCGTGGCCAAGTGGACTTTAATCGATGAAAGGCACAAATCCTGGAGCTTGAGATGTAGAAGGAAGTCCAGGATCGACAGCAGAGAGGTCTGTTCAGGCCCAGTACCCTGGTCTGAGGCCCAGCACGTGAAAAGTTTCTACTTGGCCGGGTAGGTCGCTCTGGTGGAGGGCTTCCTGCTGCCCAAAAGGACCTAGTGGTACAGGCTGAGCACTCCTGCTCCTCCGCATTCAACCATGCAGCAGCCAAGTCGTCAAGTGCAGCGCTGCCAGGTTCAGGTGCAGGAGACTGCTGTGGTTCTGGGACAGAAGAACCAGCCGGAGAGGCAGCTGCAACGGGGCTGCCACCAAAAGGTGCAGCAGTGTGCCAAACTAGCGTTGGCGAGGCCAAGCTGGAGCGATCAGGATTACCTTCGTCCTGTCCTGCTTGATCTTCATGATGACCCTGTGGATTAATGGCACTGGTGGGAAGCCACACATCAGAGCCCCCAACCATGGGAGTAAGAAGGCGTCTGACAGGGAGCCTCTGTCAAGCCCCCAAAATAGAGCAGAACACATGGCATTTTCTGTTCTGACGAGTCGCAAACAAGTCCACTCGGGGAGTTCCCCACCTTTGGAAGATCACACTGACCACCTTGGGATGGAGTGACCATTCATGGTGAGATGAGACGGTTCTGCTGAGGTGATCTACTTCTACATTCCTGGTCCCCGAAAGGTGCACAGTCATGAGATGAATGGCATGCTGCACACAGAAGTCCCAGAGCCAGAAAGCTTCCTAGAAAAGGGCCAATGACCTGGCCCCACCTTGCTTGTTGATATAAAACATCACGGCGGTGTTGTCTGTCAGGACTTGTACCACCCTCCAGGTGGGACCAGAAAGCCAGGAGGCCAAGCGAACCACTCTGAGCTCCCTGACATTCATGCGGAGGGAGTGATCATCCCGCGACCACTGGCCTTGTGTGCTGAGCTCACCCAGATGGGCTCCCCAGGCTAGGTCAACAGGCTAGGTCAAAATCCAGGGTCAGCGATGATGCCAGGGCCACAAGGGGAACTCCCTCCAACACCAACGCGGGGTCCAACAACCATTCCAGTAACGACTGGATGTGGACCAGTACTCTGACTACCAGGTCCAGATCATGCCTGTTGCGGATGTAGACTGATGCCAGCCACAACTGCAGAGGCTGGAGATTGAGCCGGGCATGACAGATCACATAAATGCAAGCTGCCATGTGGCCTAATAACCTCAGGCAGGTCCACACAGTGGTGAACAGGTGCCCTTGTATATGAAAGATCAAGTCTGACATGCTTGAAAATGGGTCTATGGAAGGAAGGCTATGGCCCCCACTATGAATTCTATTTGCTGCACTGGTATGAGGGTCGATTTCTTTTCGTTTACTAACAGGCCCAGCGAGACAGGTGAAGTGCACCAGATAGAGATTCCTCTGCACTTGATCCCACGATCTGCCCTTGATGAGCCAATCGTCAAGATAAGGACAGACCTGGACCCCTCGATGTCTCCGGTAAGCGGCTACGGGGGCCATGCATTTTCTGAATACCCATGGGGCCGACGAGAGACTAAAGGGTAGAGACGTAAACTGGAAGTGGCGCTGGCCCACCATAAAAATGAAGGAAGACGGAAATATGTCTGTGGAAAATGGAAATATGAATATAAGCGTCCTTGAGGTAGACAGCAGCATACCAGTCTTCAGGGGGGGAAATGATGGAGGCCAGGGAGACCATGCAGAAAAAATGGTTACTTACTTTCTCATAACTGTTGTTCTTTGAGATGTGTTGTTCACGTCCATTCCACATTAGGTATGCACGCTGCGTGCACGAGTGTTGGAAACTTTTTCCCTTAGCGGCTCCCGTCGGGGCCCCCTGAGTGGCGCCACTGTGCCGTGCATATATACCCCTGCCGGCCCAACCCCCTCCAGTTCCTTCTTGCTGGCAACTCTGACAGAGGGGTAGGAGGGTGGGTGGTGGTATGGATGAGAACAACACATCTCGAAGAACAACAGTTATGAGAAAGTAAGTAACCACTTCTTCTTCTTCGAGTGCTTGTTCACGTCCATTCCACATTAGGTGAATTACAAGCTTACCTCCAGAGGAGGGTAGGAGTCACGGAACAACTGCTTGGAGGACCGCTCTGCCAACCGCCGCGTCCTCTCTGGCCTGCTGGTTGACCGTGTAGCGGGTTGTGAAGGTGTGCACCGAGGACCAGGTGGCTGCTCTGCAGATCTCCTGGATCGGGACCTCTGCCAGGAAAGTGGAAGTCACTTGCGCCATGGTCGAGTGGGCCGTGACAGCCGGAGCCAGAACACCTGCGAGCTCATAGCACTCCCGCATGCAGCTTGTAATCCAAGACGAAATCCGCTGCACCGACACTGGGAGGCCTTTCATTCTCTCGGCTACAGCCACAAACAGCTGCGCGGATTTGCGAAAGGGCTTGGTGAGCTCCAAATACAATGCCAGCACTCAACGCACATTCAGGGTATGCAAGCTGCAGTGACTCGGGTCCATATGGGGTTTCAGGAAGAACACCGGCAGACAAATGTCCTGACCCAAATGGAACTGGGAGACCACCTTAGGGAGGAACTTGGGATGCGGCCTTGGGATGCTGCACCTTGTCCTTGTGAAATACTGTAAACGGTGGCTCAGAGATGAGGGCCTCAGTTCGGACACCGTTCTGGCCGAGGTAATGGCAACAAGAAATGCCACCTTCCAGGAAAGGTGGAGGAGAGAACAGGAAGCGAGGGGCTCGAAAGGGCGTCCCATGAGTTTAAAGAGGACCAGGTTAAGGTTTCATGGAGGGACTAGGGGGCGGGAGTACGGAAACACCCTCCCCAACCCTTTAAGGAACCGTCCCACCATTAGGTTGGGAAACACTGAGCCCCCCGAGAACCCTGGATGGAAGGCGGAGATGGCTGCCAGGTGTTCCCTGAGTGAGGATGGGGCTAGACCTTGCTTTGAGGTGCAGAAGGTACTCCAGGATGGCCTGCACCAGGGCCTGGCACAGCCACACTTGTCAGGGTTCACACCAACATGAGAACCTTTTCCACTTGGCCATATAGGTCGCCCTGGTAGAGGGCTTTCTACTGCCAAGCAGAATCTGCTGCACGGGAAGGGAGCACTGGCTCTCCAGGGCGTTTAGCCACAGAGCCTCCATGCCATCAGGTGCGGTGACTGTAGGTCGGGGTGGAGAAGCCGCCCGCCATCCTGGGTAATGGAGGTCCCAGTGTAGGGGCAGAACTACTGGGGCATCCACTGACAGCTCTAGGAGCTATGTGTACCAGTGCTGGCGGGCCCAGGCTGGAGTGATGAGGATCACTGCTGCCCTGTCCCTGTGCACCTTGAGTAGGACCTTGTGTACCAAGGGAAACGGGGGGAAGGCATACATCAAGTCCCCTCTCCACGGGATCACAAACGTGTCCGTGAGCGAGCCCGGGCTGCAGCCCTGGAACGAGCAGAACCGCAGGCACTGGGCATTGGCCCTGGTGGCAAACAGGTCTACCCGGAGAAACCCCCACCTGCGGAAGAGTGAAAGCGCAACATCCACCCTGAGCATCCACTCGTGCATGCGGTACAACGTGCTGAGGGAGTCCACCAGCTCGTTTCGTACCCCCACGAGATAGGATGCCTCAACGTGAATTGCATGGGCTATGCAAAGGTCCCAGAGGAGGAGCCTCGAGGAACGGGCCCTGCCCTGTTTGTTTATATAAAACATGGCAATGGCGTTGTCTGTCAGAACTGTCATGCTGTGACCACTCAGTGGCGTGAAAGGTCTGGCAGGTGAGACGAACCGCCTTGAGCTCCTTCACATTGATATGGAGTGACTGCTCTGCTCCAGACCACAACCCCTCATGGGGTCCCCCAGGTGAGCCCCCCATCCCTGGTCTGACGCATCTGTCACCAACATCAGGTCCGCCTGTGGGGCGGCCAAGGGGATGCCTTTGCAAACCACGGGCTGGGACTGCCACCACCGCAGGGAATCCAGCATGTCCCTTGGGGCTGTCACTACCACGTCCAGGGGGTCCCTGCCTGGGCGGTACACCAGAGCGAACCACGCCTGCAGAGTCCTGAGTCTCAGTTTGGCATGCCTGACGACATGAGTGCATGCCGCCATGTGACCAAGCAGCTGCAGGCAGCACCTGGCCATTGTTGTTGGAGACTGGCGCAGGGAGGTGACCGCTTGCTGGATAGCTTGGAATCACGATACTGGAAGGCTTCCTCTGGCCTGCACCGCGTTCAGGACCGCTCCTATGAATTCCACTCTCTGTGTGGGTACGTGCGTGGACTTGGGGACATTGTTCCGCAAGCTGGGGCTCCTGGTCAATCTCAGGGCCACCTCCACGTGGCCCCGCACTTCTGCCTCGGATCGGCCCACCAGGAGCCAGTCGTCGAGGTACGGGTACACCCGGATTCTCTTCCTCCATAAGAAGGCCAACACCACTGCCATGCACTTTGTGAACACCCGTGGGGCCACAGCTAGACCGAATGGGAGAACCGCAAACTGGTAATGTTCTTGGCCCACAGTGAAGCGTAGGAACCGCCAATGTGCTGGATGGTTGGCGATATGAAAGTACACGTTCTTCGTGTCGAGGGCAGCATACCAGTCCCCCGGATCCAGGGAAGGGATGATGGTGCCCAAAGAGACCATGTAGAACCAGACCTTGATCAGGAACTTGTTGAGCCCGCGCAGGTCTAGGATGGGGTGAAGGCCCCCTTTGGCCTTGGGGATGAGGAAGTACCGGGAGTAGAACCCCTTTCCCCTTAGGCTGTGCGGCCCCACCTCTACCGCCCCTGCCTCTAGCAGTGAGCGGACTTCCTTCTCTAGGAGATGCTCGTGAGAGAGGTCCCTGAAGAGAGACAGGGAAGGGGCGTGGGAGGGAGGAAGAGAGACAGGGAAGGGGCGTGGGAGGGAGGCAAACTGCAGTGAGTACCTGTTCCGCACCGTGAGTAAGACCCAACGGTCTGATGTAATGTTGGACCAAGCACGGGAGAAACGGGACAGGCGGTTCAGGAAACAAAGGGACGGACCTGGTGACTGTTTTGGTATGCTGTCCTCAAGTGCACCTTCAAAAGCCTGGCTTAGTGCCCGGCTGGGGTTTGTACTGGCCTTGGTTCTGGCCCGGCGCATTATTGTTACTGTTGTTGCGCCATCGCCTGTTATCCCTGCCTCGCCTTCGGTAAGTCTCATCCCTAAGGCGAGGCTGGTACTGGCGTTGAGGAAGAGGCTGTGGCTTAAAGGGCTTCCTCTGGGTCGCCGGGGTGTGCATACCCAGCAACTTAAGTGTAGCTTGCGAGTCCTTAAGGCTGTGCAGCTTTGTGTCTGTCTGGTCAGAGAAGAGCCCGGACCCTTCGAAGGGGAGGTCCTGGAGTGTATTCTGGACCTCGGGTGGCCGGCCTGACTCCTGGAGCCATGCCGAATGCCTCGTGATCACCCCGACATGATTGTTCTAGCCGCCGCAACTGCCGAATCCAGGGAGGCCTGGAGAGAGGTCTTGGCTACTGCCTTGCCCTCATCCACCAGGGCCGTGAACTCCTGTTAGGAACCTTGCGGGAGGTCCTTAAACTTCCCCACCACCGCCCAGGACTTGAAATTATGCCTGTTGAGGATGGCCTGCTGGTTCGCAATCCTCAACTGAAGGTCCCCAGATGAGTACACCTTTCTATCAAAAAGGTCCAGGCGTTTCGCCTCGTTGGCCTTAGGGGCCGGGGCCTGCTGTCTATGGCGCTCCCTTTCATTTACCGCTGAGACCACTAGGGAGCATGGACTCGGATGGCAGAACAGAAACTCATAGCTCTTAGATGGGGCAAAGTATTTACGCTCCAGTCCTTTGGCCGTTGGAACGCTGCAGGCTGGGGTCTGCCATATGGTCTTATAGTTGGACTGAATGGTCTTAATGAGTGGGAGCGCTATTCTGGATGGACCTTCGGGGCTCAAAATGTCCACCATGGGGTCCTCCTGCAACCCCAAGTTCTGGGCGACCCTGCGCAGCAACTCCTGGTGGGCTCTATGGTCTATCGGTGGAGAGCCGGACACCGCTGTACCCGCCACCACTTCATCCGGGGATGACGAGGAGGTTAGCTGCTGCTCGACCCCTTCTGGCCGGTCCTCCTTCTCCCCTTCTCCCATGGGAGGGGCCTCCAGCTAGGGCTGGGACTGGAGTCCACTGGACAGCACCGCACTCGGTGCTTGTCTCTCCAGTTTATTCTGGGGGGATGCCGGAGGCCTGGATACTGTAGTCTCTGGCACCATCTGGCGTTGATGCGGGGACCGGGACCGCTGCACCGAGTAACTTGCCCTGGACGGGGCCCCTAGGTGCTCCTGATAGGCCCAGGGGGTCCAGAAGGGCCAATGGCCTGGCGGTCCCCATTGAGGTTGCCAGCCCACCTGAGGGTCCCTGCTGTCCGGGGCCCGGTGCGGGTAGTTATAGCGGCCGGAGCAGTATCCCCGGGACCAGGATCTAGACTGGGACTGGGACTGGCATTCCCTGGACCGGGACCATCTGAGGGAGCCCTCTGGCGAGGGCCGTCTCAGATCCTCCCGGTGCCAGTCTCTGGTTGGTGCCGGAGAGATGTGTGCCCTTTCTGGAGCTTCCTCGCGCCGACCGATTCCTGATGCCGCAACCTCCTTCTGGGCCGCTGGTAACTGAGTCCACGGAGTCGGAGCTCGACCGGGACCAACTCCGGGAGCGGTGCCGGGACGGTGTCCTCGAGCGGCACACCATTGCTGGCTTACCCCTTGACAGCACCCGTGCCATGAGTGCCGAAGGGTTCTCCCTATATGGGAGGGGGCTCGTCGCCGACAGCTCGATGAGGTCCTTTGCAGCCTCAAAGGTGCCAGGCGTGGAGGGCTGATCCGTTATGCCCTCAAGCCCATCGTCCGCCCTGAGCTCACTTTGGTCTGGGCTCGGTGGGGCTTGTGCTGCCGGGACTGCCGGTGTTGGCGCCGGTACCGCAGCCTTCCTGCTCTTATCGGCGCTCGGGGCCTTGGGAGGTGCTGGCCTCCTGTGCAGGAAACAACCACACCTTCCTTTCAGCTGTGCCGGGGGCTGCACCAGGGAGGAAGAGCGGTGCTGGGGCCTAGTCTGGTGCTCTGGGGCCGACAATTTACAGTGCTTAGCCGGTGCCGAGTCTCTCAACTGCTCCGGGGCACTACGCACCGAGGAAGCCTGAGCCAACGTCGGGCGCTCCAGGCCCGGTGTCTGCAATGCAGCCTCCATCCACAGCTGCTTTAAATGAAAGTCTCTTTCTTTCCTTGCTCTTGGCCTAAACGTCTTGCAAATCCTACACCGCTCAGTTTGATGTCCGTCCCCCAGGCAATGTAGTCACGAGTCGTGGGGGTCAGTAACTGGCACAGGTTTGCGGCACGTGGTGCAAGCCTTGAAGCCGTGGGCCTGTGGCATGCACCGCAGCCCGAGCCGGGGGCTGGAAGCCTCCAAGCACCTAATCACTTAAGTGTCCACAATAAAGGTATGTTAACTAACTGATAACAGCTACTCGGAAAAGGCTAAGGCACTGCTCTTCTACGAGAGAGAGAGAGAGAGGTTGTTCCAATGCCGCCATAGACGGCGAGAAGGAACTGGAGGAGGTATATATGCACGGCGAAGTGGCACCACTTGGGGGGCCCCGTCGGGAGCCGCTAAGAGAAAAAGTTTCCAACGCTCGTGCACGCGGCGCACACACCTAATGTGGAATGGACGTGAATAGGCACTCGAAGAAGAACTTCAACTCCTTGAGATATTTGTTGAGTTGCTGCAGGTCCAGAATGGGTTTTAGGCCCCCTTTTGCTTTTGGGATTAGAAAGCAGTGGGAGTAGAACCCTTTTCCCCTCATTTCCCAAGGAACCTCCTCCACCACCCCCAGCTGCAAGAGGTTCTCGACCTCCTGAACAAAGAGTAGCTCATAAGAAGGGTCCCTGAAGAGGGATGGGGATGGACGGTGGGAAGGGGGTATAGCCAAGAATTGCAAGGTATAGCCCAGAGATATGATTTCTATCACTCAGCGGTCCAATGTGACTTGCGACCAGGCCAGTTGGAAGGGATGTAAATGGTCAAGAAAGGGGTAAGGTGGATCCACAGCGACTGGTGCACCATCCAGTGTACCATCAAAAGGAGCACTTCTGGCCCCCCAGGTGTTTTGCTGGGCTAGGTTAAGCTGGTGAGCAGGAGGTGGAGGGATAGTGATGATTGAACTTTGCGTGTCTGTCCCTTCTCCTTGCAGAGCCCTGGCGAGCTAGCCAAAGCCTAGGAGGCAAGGGCAGCCTGAATTGTTTCCTCAACATCTGCGGCGTGGTCTGAGCCCATGCAGCCACACATCCATCTGCAAAGAGTCCGTTCCCATCAAATGGGAGGTCCTGAATGGAGGACTGCATCTCCTGTTACAGGCCTGTGGTTTGAACCCATGAACTGTGCCTCATTACCATGGCCAATGCGACCACCCTGGCCGGCGCGTCGGCTGTGTCCCAGACCATCTGGAGGGAACATTTAGCTGCTGTCCTGCCCTCCTCGGCTATGAACTCCTGGGACAATCCTGGGGTAGAGAGTCCTTAAATTTTCTGAGGGAGTCCCACAGATTAAAGTTATATCTTCCCACTAGCTCCTGGTGGTTTGCCACCCTGAATTCAAGGCTGGCCGTTGAATAAATCTTCCTTCCTAAAAGGTCCAGCCTCTCGGCCACTTTATTCTCAGGGACAGAACTGATCTGCCCCTGCCTGTCCTTCTCGGTAGTCACAGAGACACCCGTGAATCTGGGGGCGGATGAGTATAGAAGTACTAGAACCCCTTCACCAGGACAAAATCCTTCTTCTCAGCCTTTTTGGAGGTGGGAGGGATGGAGGATAGAATTTGCCAGATGGCTTTAGCTATTTATAGGGCACCTTCATGTACTGGCAACATGACTGAGGGGGACTGCTGCCAAGAGCACATTAAACAAGGTGTCCGACTGCTCCATCATCTCCTCCACCTCTAAGCTCAAGTTCGTGGCCACCTTTCGGAGCGGGGCTTGATGCTCTTGGAAATCATCCAGTGATCTTGCATGTGATGGTCCAGCCATTGCCTAGTCGGGTGACAAAGAGGATGACTGAAACACTAGGGGAGGGCCTGGCACATCCTCCTTTGTGGGGAAGGGGCTTTAGGGGTGAGTTTTCGCTCCTCCACCCCGGGGTCCAATTCCACTCCATGCACTGAGCCTGGTGCCATCAGTGCCGGAGGCTGTTTTTCCGAAGCGTCCCCGGAGTGTGGTGCAAGAAGGGTATCAGCATAAACAGCATGCCCCACACATTCCAATAAGGCCACTGGGCAGGCCACTGACCCTGCTGCCAGGTTGGCATCACGGAGGTCGATCCAGTCTCCGGTGCCCACATGGGCCACTGCTGCCTTCCGATCTAACCTAGAAGAATCTCCTTCTGGATACCATGGCGGGGCCATCAGTGACTGAGTTTGACAGCTAACTGTCGCTGTAGGTGAGCGGTGCTTCATGTAGGACTGTTTTCCTGGGGATTAGTGCTGGTAGCGAGGAGAACAGTACTGCCCGGAGAGTGTTCTCGGAGTCTGAGAGACGGGGATCTGCGTCGTGGAGTCGGCACCCAGAACAACTGGCGCCGGGCATACGGTGATCCATGTCTCCCTCTGGGTGACGTGTGTCTAATCGACTGAGGCTGTGAACGCAGTGCCAGTGATCTAGGTCTGTCAGCCGGAGACCTCCAGTGTACAAACTGAGATATCTGTCACAGAGACAGGGAACTCTGCCTCAGTTTTGGGGACTGAAAGATACTAGAGCTGGACACAGTATTCCAGTAATGGTTTTACCAGTGGTAGTATTGTACCACCATCATCTATCTAATCCCAATTGATACTTCCCTCTTTATAATCCAAGAATCATGCTAACCCTCTCAGCCATTGTCTCTAACTGGGAAGATTGAATTACCTGCTGAATACAACACAATTCCAAAATCCTTTTGGAGTTGTTACTTTCCAGAATAGAATCCCCCATCCTGTAAGTGGGATCTGTGCTCTTTGTTCCTAGACACGAGTTTGAATTTGACTGAAATGAAATGCAAATTAGATTAAGGCAAGCTAACAAGGCAATCTGGACTGCACCAATCTTTGTGTTATCTACAAACTTTACCAGCAATGATTTTATATTTTCTTCCAGATCACTGATAGAGTTAAAGCACTGGGTCAAGCATAGATCCTTGGGGAACCCCGATAAAAGGGGTGGGGGGAGTTGCCCATGACACCCCCTACTCTCTTCAAGCAATGCCTCAAACACATACACTGGCGCTTGGCGCTATAAGATTCAGGAGGTTCCGGATCCTGGCGTACACTCTCACAGGTTGCCAATTCTCCAGAAAGAATACCACATGCATACAAGGTAAGAACCACTTCACAGCCTTTTACAACTCTATTACACTTACCGACAGGATACCATCTCACTTTCACTTAACCATCATTAATTAAGAAGTGTTAGAATCCTCTCATATTCCACCTTATTGCAGACAGGATCTTTTATATTAAAAGGATCTAAGTCCTGCTAACAACAAAACCTGCACAACTCCACACAGAAATGATGCATACAGCATGCTGAAGGTACGTATACACCTCTTGACTTTTCTCACACAAAAGGGTGGAAAATATAGATCTCATCAGTCACATGTCACACACCTCAAAGTGATCCACAAATCTCTCAGACACACCTCTACTGCCTCCACCATTCAGTAGAGTTACACCGGACACTGACCACACTCACTTTACCTACAGTGCATGCAGATAACAAATGCATAGACTGCTCTCATAACCCAGCTTGCTCCTGACAACACCCTGTATAATAAAACACTTCTACCCTGATAATTATATAACATACAAGATTCTACACTGAAATTATAAATACTTGATGCTGAAGAGACACATGCAGCTCTTCCCTTTGCTCACATGCATCGGAGGGTGCAAAATATAGATCTCCTTATATCATAATCACAGATGTCACACACATCAAAATAGGCTACCCTGACCAAGCAACCCCAACTAACTTATACAGTATTTCTTCCCTGAACTTCACTGTGTGTCCATTAGAAATGCCTGCCATTTTTACTCATCTTAAAGAAACTGCATAATATCTGGAATGCATTAAAGAGTTTCAAAAAGGAAGTACTGCAAAGTAGTTGATAATTACACTGTCAAAGTTCCCCAACATACAAAATATGACGTAATAGTTAAATGCTACGCATAAGTAGGGAAGTTGGTGACTAGAGTAATTTAGTACATTTGTTGGCCACAGCAGCTGCTGTTGGCAATGGATGCCAGTTAATAGTTTTCCTTTGCTACTACTTTACTGGCAATGATTGTACATTACCTGACTACCCTTCCTGGTAATGACAGTAGTGTGATTCCTACATCCCAGAAATCTCAAACTGTGAAATGTAGTATCCCTTTCTACCTCCTCAACCCATTCCACTAGACAAAACTTCCCCAAGTTATCATAAATATTGTCAAAAAGCAAGATATCAAAACAAGATCCAGGGGCAGTCGTGGTAGACATTTCCACCTCACCCCAAGACACATTCAGCCGTTATTTATCCTGAAGAGGTAGCTTAAGGATGCCTGTCTGTTGGAATAATCTGGTTACGTTTTACTAGTGTGAAAGTAGAATGAATTATATTGAAATTATAATTCATTAAAGAAATGCTGCTTGAAGGGTTTGTTGAAATATAGTTCAGTTGACAATGGGTCCTCAAACTAATTAACTTAGAGCTCCTACTGAACTAGGAGATTGGTAAACGTTAGTATGCAAATAAGATATGTATGTATATTTGTCCGTTTCTGCTTCCTTTTGTCTCTTATATTAAATTGGCTTTCCCTTATCTGTTTAAATAAGTTAGATTGAGCTTTTGCAGGAGGCTCACATATCTGGGTGCATTGGCAAAGCGCTTTGCTAATAAACAGAGTGGTTGACAAATTTTGTGAGTTTTGAATCTGACTTTGACACTAGACAATGGATCAGTTGAGGAAGTTCACCAAGTCACTTTTTGAACACACTTATGTCAGCGTCCAGAGTGTGTTGTGAGAAGAGCATCCCTGTGCTAAAGACCAAAGCCATGTTGATGGAATTTAAAAAATACAAAATAACTTCCTCAGCCAGGGCTTTGTTTCAAGTTTGCCAAACATGGGAACTCTAGCTATTATGTCTTTTTTTTTTTAAGGAGTAGATCAGATTCTCCTCAAAAGATGTCTGCCTCAAAACCATTCAAAAGCAAAAACAAAGTGGATTCATTTGCCCCTAGGTTTCAGGTTTCTGCACAATCTACCTCCTTCCAGGTCTCTCCACCTGAAAGCAAAGGGAGCGTTCAAATCCAGCATATTTACCCCAAATGTCTTGCCCTAGTCCAGGATTACAACCTGGCTGTCAGGGAACTACATTTTCCAGCAATCTTGCTCCATTGGATTACAGAGAGAACAGCTGGGAACTAACCTGAGCCAGCCGTGTTCCTCAACCCTGATCAGTACAGCTTGTGGGACTTTGTTCTCAAGCCTTAAAACCAGAGCCTGCAGTCTAGGTTTCTCTCCAAACTGCACATTACCTCCCCAAGACCTTCTCCTGTAGTGTGACCATCTCCTGTGCCACAGGTATAAAGGTATTTTTTAAAGAGGCAAACTCTGGAATAGGGTAGTGCTATACCAAGAGATCCCTTAAGAAGCCTTCAAGACCTAGAACACCCAGTTACAGTCACTGTTCCTTCTCACAGACTTGAGCTCTTAAAAAGCTGTTCAGCTAGCCCATGGAAATATGCAGCGACTGGCCATCAGAGAATTGCAGCATAAAAAAAATCAGCAGTCATTAGCTGATATACTGTTGTACTTAAGGAACAATCCGTGGCACACACACAAAATGGGAAATGACTGCCTAGGAAGGAGTACTGCAGAAGGGGTGTGGGGGTCATAGTGGACCAGAAGCTAAATATGAGTCAACAGTGTAATGATGTTGCAAAAAAAGCAAACATCATTCTGGGATGTATTATAGCAGGAGTATTGTAAGCAAAACATGAGAAGTAATTCTTCCGCTCTACTCCGTGCTGATTAGGCCTCAACTGGAGTATTGTGTCCAGTTCTGGGCGCCACATTTCAGGAAAGATGTGGACAAAACTGGAGAAAGTCCAGAGAAGAGCAACAAAAATGATTAAAGATCTAGAAAACATGACCTATGAGGGAAGATTTAAAAGACTGGGTTTGTTTAGTCTCGAGAAGAGAAGACTGAGAGAGGACATGACAACAGTTTTCAAGTACATAAAAGGTTGTTACAAGGAGGAGGTAGAAAAATTGTTCTTCTTAACCTCCGAGGATAGGACAAGAAGCAATGGGCTTAAATTGCAGCAAGGGTGGTTTAGGTTGGACATTAGGAAAAACTTCCTGTTAGAGTGGTTAAGCACTGGACTAAATTGCCTAGGGACTTTGTGGAATCTCCATCATTGGGGATTTTTAAGAGCAGGTTGGACAAACACCTGTCAGGGATGGTCTAGATAATACTTAGTCTTGCCTTGATTGCAAAGGACTGGACTAGATGACCTCTCGAGGTCCCTTCCTGTTCTATGATAGCCACAGAACAGGCAACTGAGTTCTATCAGTAACCCCACTATAGATGGAGATGCCCCATTCATACTCAAAACCTTTCATTATCTCTGGGATATTTCCATCAGCATTCACGGTCCTCCTCCACAGACCTTTATTCTTGTACAAGCTTCCTCCCACACATATACCCGAAAATGTCCTTCCTCATTCAGCAGCTCCCAGAACCACCTCACCTCATCCTACTATCAGGTTGATCAAGATCTGATGCAGGACCAACTTGGGGAAGGTTCATAGCCAAAAACAGGTAAGAAATGTTAATGTCAGGCTTTTTTTCTCAATCTCTCAGTCGATTTACATAGTGGTTACTACATCCCTTAAATTTCCTTGATAGGATGGTTTTAAAAATCACAGAATAGTGATTTAAATGCTGTTTGCCTGTTTTTGAGGAGCAGTAATCTGAAACCAGTACTCTGTCTTTCACAGAAGAAAAAAAAAAATACGGACATGCTACTGTGCATTTAATAAAGTGAGTTTAGTATACCACAGTACCGCAATAAAACTAGTTATCTAAATTAATGTTTGTAAATAGCTGTAGAAATATTAACAACTAAAATGTATTCCCAAGGAGAACAAGCATAAAGCCTTTTTCATACTTTTTCTTTTTTCTTTCTTTCTTTGCTGGTTAGGGCTATATGGAAAGACAGTAATTTCCCTCCTCTCAAATCTCTTTTCCTCGTCTCTGCCATCCCATAATAAACTGGGCACTTATTTCACAGCATCTCATCTTCAACTTGAAGAACAGCCCAGTGTCTCTGAAATCTAGCTTGTTAGCACCATAAATGTCCAGTCAACCAAGGTCAATGCAAAGAAAAAAAAAGTTCTAGGGCTCAGAGGAGGTACAAAGGACGGACGGAAATGCTTGATACAAGGGCTAAAACAGTATGCACTAGGACAGTGGTTTTCAAACTTTCTTTTGCGACCCAGTTGAAGAAAACTGCTGATGCCCCCAACACAACAGAGCTGGGGATGAGGGGTTTGGAGAGTGGGAGGGGCTCAGGGCTAGGGCCGGGAATGAGCAGTTCAGGATGTGGGAAGGGGTCAGGGCTCTGGGGTGGGGCTGGGGATGAGGGATTTTGGGTGGAGGAAGGGGCTCCGGATTTGGGGGGGAGGGGGCGGGAAGGGGCCCTCAGGGCTGGGGTAGGAGATTGGGTCACAGGGTTGGGGCATGGGCTTACCTCAGGTGGCTCCCAGTCAGCAGTGCAGCAGGGGCGCTAAGGCAGGCTTCCTGTCTGTCCTTGCACTGCAGACTGCACTGCGCCCCAGAAGCAGACAGCAGCAGGTCTGGCTCCTAGGCACAGGCGTGCAAGCGGCTCCGCAAGGCTCTCACCCGCAGGCACCATCCCGCCCCACCAGCTCCCAATGGACGGGAACTGGCCAATGGGAGTGCGGAGCTGGTGCTCAGGGCTGGGGCAGCGCACAGTGCCCTGTGGCCCCCACCACCTAGGAGCCGGACCTCCTGCTGGCCACTTCCGGGGCCCAGTGCGGTGTCAGAACAGGTAGGGACTAGCCTGCCTTAGCCAGGCAGCACCATTGATGGGACTTTTAACAGCCCCTTCGGTGGTGCTGACCAGAGCCATTGCGACCCACTACTGGGTTGCGACCCACTACTGGGTCATGACCTGCAGTTTGAAAACCACTGCATTAGGAGGGCAAATTTCAAAGAATCAGTTTTCTACAGAGCAGGAAAAAAATTTAAAAAATTATGGTATGGAGTCCTTTTGACACCATGGCATACTCTGTAGCCTTGATGACCCGAAGAGTAATTTTATTAGCTTAGAGGCAGGTCTTGAAATCAGACTTTTCTCAACTTCCATGGGAAAGTATTTTTCATTGCAGAGAAGAGGCGAAAATTTCCCCACTCAACATAAATTTTTAAAGTTTTTCCTTGGGCAAAAAAAGTCTCAAAATAGACCAGCAGGGAAACTCGCCCCAAACTTAATTGGAGCAATATGCATCCTGTTAAATGGCCCATGCTCAAATACAGACATTTAATTTTCATCTGAAACAGCAATAGTAGTTGGCTCTTCTAAAGCACCCTCCATCAGGTGAGCTCAAAGCATATTACAAACATTAGTGTATTAAGCTTCAGAACACACATTTCCATGAAGTCTGGGTTTCAGTACAGATTACATAAACTAATAAATGGCACTATTCTCCAGAAGGAGAAAAGCTCCACCATTGACATTGTTCCATTGCAATTGTAAGTCAAATTAATTTTGTCCTACCTTGAGAAATACTCCAGTAGCTACTATCTGAAGACAGATTACATTATCCAGTATATAAACAAACATATGGCTATGGCTTAAGGAAAACGGAAAGGTATTTCCTATAGTTTTAAAAATAACATTTGGTTCTGCTGTGCATAGTCAACCTTTTGTTATGCTCTCAGCAGCGCTAATTATGAGTTATCATTTGAAAATGTGCTAGGCCCAGAATGGCTGCAGAATGAAATTGACATTCTTTATGGTTTTTCTGCTCCCCACAAGGTTCTGAATATGAAACTAACAAGTCTTATTAACTTTACTCTGCCACTATCTGACAAAGTTGTGAGCAGTGGTAGAGGCACTGGCGTAGCATATCTGCAGACAAAACATGACAAATCTGCTTCAGTGCACATTCATTTTATAGCTCAAAAAGTTATGTTTGCAACCATCTGGGATAGATTTTTTTTTTTTTTTTTTTAAACGAAAGCTTACATTCTGCAGAACAGTACGGCATAGGTGTCTATACCTGACAGGAAAACTTTCCATTCACCAAAAGCAAGTGAACATTTAAAGCCCTCTCTTCCATCACTGCTCTTTCCAGATTGGATTATTGCAATGGAACTATACCTGAAGAGCAAAAGAAAATTTAGCTAGTATGGAATGCAGCAACATATTTTAATATTGTCTCACACAAGGTGTCCGTGTTCTAGAGTCCATACTGGATTGTAGTCTGTTTCCAAGTATAATTTGAGGTATTGAGTTTGACCAAAAAAACCCTTTATAGTCCGAATGTTGGGAGTGGCTGGCAGTGAATTCTAGGTGAAGGACTTCTCATGGAAATCACTCCCCTCCACTGTTTTGAGAGAGAGAGATAGAGAGAGTTCATTTCTATTGAAAAAAGAAAAGGAGTACTCATGGCACCTTAGAGACTAACACATTTGTTAGAGCATAAGCTTTCGTGAGCTACAGCTCACTTCATCGGATGCATACAGTGGAAAATATAGTGGGGAGATTTTATATACACAGAGAACATGAAACAATGGGTGTTACCATACAGACTGTAACAAGAGCAATCAGAAAAGGTGAACTATTACCAGCAGGAAATGGCCCACCTTGATCATCACTACAAAAGGTTCCCCCCCCACTTCCCCCTCCGCCCGCTGGTAATAGCTCACCTTTCCTGATCACTCTTGTTACAGTCTGTATGGTAACACCCACTGTTTCATGTTCTCTGTGGAAATAAAATCTCCCCACTATATTTTCCACCATATGCATCCGATGAAGTGAGCTGTAGCTCACTAAAGTTTATGCTCTAACAAATGTGTTAGTCTCTAAGGTGCCACAAGTACTCCTTTTCTTTTTACGGATACAGACTAACACGCCTGCTACTCTGAAACCTGTCATTTCTATTGACTGAGCACTTGTTTAAATACAACTTGCTCTGTCTACACTAGGGTTTTAAAACCTGTTCTCTACCTCCCACTCCCTTTTTGTTTTTTAATAAACTCCTTTTATCCTAATCTAGACAAGGTTTAGCCTGGTTATTTTATTGAGGCCTTTAAAAGTGGTATTTAGGTTGAGTCCTCCAAGTGATATGGGTCAATATTATTATTTAAAGCATTTTGTACAGTTAAAGAAACAAAGTACATTTGATAAATAGAACAAGAAAGTGAAATTATACTTGGGTAGCTATCCACTGGGGACTTGAAGAAAAACCTTGTTTCAGTGTATACAGATATTTGAAATACTTTTATGCTAAAGACAATATGACTTGGTGGTCATGGTAGACAGTCAGTTGAAAATGGGCACCCAGTACGATGCTGTGGCCAAAAAGGGCTAATGCGATTCTTGGCTACATAAACAGGAAAATCTCGAGTAGGAGCAAAGAGGTTATTTTACTTCTAGATTTCGTAATGGTGTGACCTCTGCTGGAATACTGTGTACAGTTCTGAGGTCCATAATTCAAGAAGGATGTCAATAAATTGTAAAGTGTTCAGAGAAGAGGCATGATAATGGTTAAAATAACGAGGAGTCCTTATGGCACTTTAGAGACTAACAAATTTATTTGGGCATAAGCTTTTGTGGGTTAGAACCCACTTCATCAGATGCATGGAGTGAAAATACAGGAGCGGATATAAATACATGAAAGGATGGGGACTGCTTTACCAAGTGTGAGGTCAGTCTAACAAGATAAATCAATTAACAGCAGAATACCAAAAGAGAAAAAATAACTTTTGAAGTGGTAAGAGAGTGGCCCATTACAGACAGTTGACAAGAAAATGTGAGTAACAGTAGGGAGAAATTAGTATTGGGGAAATTAAGTTTAGGTTTTGCAATGACCCAACCACTCCCAGTCCCTATTCAGGCCTAATCTGATGGTATCCAGTTTGCAAATTAATTCCAGTTCTGCAGCTTCACACTGGAGTCTGTTTCTGAAGTTTTTGTTGTTGTTGAAGAATTGCCATTTTTAGGTCTGTTATTGAATGACCAGCAAGATTGGAGTGTTCTCCTACTGGTTTTTGAATGTTATGATTCCTGATGTCAGATGTGTGTCCATTTATTCTTTTGTGTAGAGACTGTCCGGTTTGGCCAATGTACATGGCAGAGGAGCATTGCTGGCACATGATGACATATCACATTGGTAGATGTGCAGGTGAATGAGCCCTTGATAGTGTGGCTGATGTGGTTAGGTCCTATGATGGTATCCCTTAAATAGATATGTGGACAAAGCTGGCACCGGGGTTTGTAGCAGGGTTTGGTTCCTGAATTGGTGCTTTTGTTGTGTGGTGTGTAGCTGCTGGTGAGTATTTGCTTCAGGTTGGGGGGCTGTCTGTAAGCAAGGAGTGGCCTGTCTCTCAAGGTCTGTGAGAGTGAGGAATCGTCCTTCAGGATAGGTTGTAGATCCTTGACGTTGCGCTGGAGAGGTTTTAGTTGGGAGCTGTAGGTGATGGCTAGTGGCGTTCTGTTACTTTCTTTGTTGGGCCTGTCTTGTAGTAGGTGACTTCTCAGTACCCTTCTGGCTCTGTCAATCTGTTTCTTCACTTCACCAGGTCAGTATTGCAGTTTTAAAAACGCGTGATAGAGATTCTGTAGGTGTTTGTCTCTGTCTGAGGGATCAGAGCAAATGTATCTCAGACCTTGGCTGTAGACAATGGATCATGTGATGTGGTCTGGAGGAAAGCTGGAGGCATGTAGGTAGGAATAGCGGTCAGTAGGTTTAAGGTATAGGGTGGTATTTATGTGACCATCGCTTATTAGCACTATAGTGTCTAGGAAGTGGACTTCTTGTGGTTAAAGGTTAATGGTTAAAGGATTACAAAGCATGCCTTATAGTGAGAAACACAAAGCTCAATCTATTTAGCATAACAAAGAGAAGGTAAAGGGGTGACTTGATTACAGTCTATAAGTACCTACATGGGTAACAAATATTTAATAGGTTTCAGAGTAACAGCCGTGTTAGTCTGTATTCGCAAAAAGAAAAGGAGTACTTGTGGCACCTTAGAGATTAACCAATTTGAGCATAAGCTTTCGTGAGCTACAGCTCACTTCATCAGATGCATACTGTGGAAAGTGTAGAAGATCTTTTATACACACAAAGCATGAAAAAATACCTCCCCCAACCCCACTCTCCTGCTGCCAACAGCTTATCTAAAGTGACCACTCTCCTTACAATGTGTATGATAATCAAGGTGGGCCATTTCCAGCACAAATCCAGTGAGCTCTTCAATCTAGCACAGAAAGGTATAACATGATCCAATGCCTGGAAGTTGAAGCTAGACAAATTCAGACTGGAAATAAAAATTTACACCATAACAGTGAGGGTAATTAACCAATGGAAAAATGCACCAAGGAATCATGGTGGATTCTCCATCACTGGCACTTTTTAAATCAAGATGCTTTTCTCCCCTGAAAGTATGCTCTAGGAATTATTTTCTGGGAAGTTCTATGTCCTGTGTTATACAGGAGGTCAGTCTAGATGACCACAATAGTCCCTTCTGGTCTTGAAATCTATGAATCTAATAAGGCCACAAAGGAGGATGCTAGTACAAACAAAGCACGTGCCAAGTAGCACAAAAACTATTCTGCATGTGTGAACTATGGAATCTTAGACAGAGGTTATTCAGGAACCAGTGAAAAAGCAGAGACGAGGAAGAAGAGAAAGAGTAATTCTTTTAACACCTCCTTCCTTCCCCCAACAAGTCTCAAACCTTTCAGGCACCTATATTACAACTGCTCAGGTAATTAATTCAGCCTAACAGCCAGAAGGAGCAACAGTGAAACAACCACAGTTAAGCAGTCTGTGCTTTGCTGTAAGGAGATTTTTCCTGAAGACAGATGCCACCCAGAGGAACAAAAACAGAAAAACAATCCAGTGCCTGACCAGAGGCAACACAAGGAAAGATTAGAACTGCAAGTCTCTTTCTCTCTCCCCAGCGATTTCAAGTCTGCATCCTTAGAACAAACCTGCAGACAACAGAAATGGTAATTTCCAAAACACAATACAAAGTGAGAAACTCTCTGCTTCTTATTCTGTTGCTATCTTATAACCACAGAGCCCCACCAAAATGTTGTACCTACTAAGAAAACAAACGTATTTCCTGAAAGCAGAAACAAATTTGGACAACACAGTTCACTACTCTTGGGTCTGTACAAGATCCTAAATTCAGTATAACTGCCTTCCCAACAGTAACAAGACAAAAGAAGGGTTCTTTATCTATTAAATAATTATTTGAGTAGACTGACAACATAGATTCCCAATCTTGGGAGCCCATGTATTCTTGCACAGAGATTGGAATCCTCTGGGAAACAGTGGCTATTAGGGATCATCTTTCCTCAAAGAGCTGAGCATTCAGACCTAACAACTTGATAAGGAGCCAAAGACGTGACACAACTCCAATTCCTTTCTGCTTATTCAGAATATGTTCTAATACTCAAAGATGGAGGAATGTGGATCTAATTACTCAAAGAACTATAGTTTTACTAAGTAATCACTCTTCAGGTATTGACCATCACAGTACCCTTCTCTTGGGTGATTAGCATTAATCGCCTCCAAATCAGGTGCATCTAAGGAACTGCTCCCCCAGATTGGACACTAGTCCTGAAAGCCAAATCAGGTGAGTACTGTTGAATCAATGCATGCATTTAACTCTATATATGTCAACAATTCAAGAATGTCTAATATATGCTAAAAACAATGCCTTGGACCTGGCAGAGTACATTTTAAGGTGTTCATACATCAACACACCTGCAAGTTCATAATACATTTATATACAAGAGTTTGATGATCAGTTAGAGGGACTTCAGGGCAAAAACAGTGTTTGCCTGAACCCAACAGTCTCTTCCCAGCCTATAGAAAACCTAGAGAGTTTACATTAAAGTGATTTTTCATCTCTAGATAATAGCTAAGGATAAGATTATGTAACGGAGGTCACAGATTCCATTACTTTCAGAGACATGCATGAAATTTCCACTTCAGCTGCTGTAGGGGGCCCCCGGAGCCCCAAGCTGCTGGCCCCTGGAGCAATCAGCTGCCCTGTGGGTGGTGGTGGGCCCCCGAAACAGCCAGCCACCTTCCAGGCAGCAAGGGGCTCCCGGAACTCTTAAGCCATCAGGGCTACAGCAAGGCCACAGAGCTGTCAGCTGCCGCAGCATCAGGCCCTGGACTCCCCTCCCTCCCACAGTGGGGCTCAGGCTCTCATCTCCTCCTCCCCCCCCCCAGGGCTCGGACTTCAGTTGTCCCCATCAGCCTCTGCTCTGCCCCATTATTTTTAGTAAAAGGCAGACAGGTCACAAGCTTCTGTGAATTTTTGTTTATTGCCTGACATTTACTAAAAATAACCGTGAAAAAATCTTAATCTTAATAGCATAGGACCGGATCTTAAAGAGTGCTCAGCACCCAACATCTTCCATTGTGAATAATGGGAGAAGATGAATACTGAGCCCTTTTGAAAACCTGGCCTTAGAGCTCTTAACATTCAAGTTACATAACCAAGCTTGCCTGGTAACAAGTGAGGTTTGAGATGGAAACAGGAGCTTAATGGATTCGTTAAAATGTAAGTCAGAATCCAGGTTAGTTAGGAGGAGTTCCACCTTATCCTTACAGAATACGGTGTGGTAGCGAAGAGAGGACAGTGTCAAATAAGGACCTGGATCTCACCATCCTGTGCGCTGATGCTCTCAGTTCTAGAAGTGAAATCTTGAGAGAGATATAGTACAAGAATGTTCTTAAAGGCTAAAAACAGTACATCAAGTAAGGAAGGAAGGAAGGAAGGCTGGTCCAATGATTAAGGTTCTAGCTTTGGACTTGGAAAACCTGGATTCAATTACCCGCTCCACCATTAGTTTGTGCGTGACCCTAGGCAAGTCACTTAGTCTCTCTATGCCTCATTTCCCTATCAGTAAAGTGAGGATTATAATACTTCCCTACCTCACAGGGATGTTTTGATGATAACAACTGTAAGGCACTCAGATACTGTAATGAGAGGGGCCTTATAAATGACTAAGGGCACGTCTACAGTACAGCAGGGATTGACACTCTGAGATTGATCCACCGGCAGTCCATTTAGCGGGTCTAGTAAAGACCCGCCAAATCGACTAGAGATTGCTCTCCGGTCAATCCCTGTACTCTACCTCCGAAGAGAGTAAGGTAAGTTGACAGGAGATTTTCTCCTGTCGACCCCCCGCGGTGTAGACCCCTCGGTAACTCAACTCCAGCTATGTTATTCACATAGCTGGAGTTGCGTAGGGTAGGTTGACTTAACGCGGTAGTGTAGACATAGTCTAAGATAGACCGTGACTGGCTCAAATGACAGGAAGAAGTCAGCTCACAAATAGCTGTAAATGTGTAATAGGCCTTCATGGATCTTAATAATTACAGACTGTCCAGACCACTTCAGTAACAAGAAAGTCCAACTGTGGATGCTGAAGGATTAAATCCTTTGCAAGAGACCCTCAGTGAATACCTCTTATTTTTTAAAACACAAGTTTCTCTAGTGGAAAATGTATGACTTTTCAGGACACAATGGACTTCATGTAAATCTGAATTAGAGGCAGAGCCACATACCATCAGCCTGAAAGACTCAGGGTCTTCAGACATGAAAAAAAGATGATTACCCAGGGATCTGAAAGGCAAGTGAAGGTTCTTACGTAAGGTATAGGAGGTCTGAGAACCAGACCTAACAAGCCTCAGGCCGAAGCTCTTATTTGTGTTACAGTAGCGTCTACAGGCTCTAAATAAGATTGGGGAGCCACTGTGCTAGGCACTATACCACAGAAAGAAGCAGTCTCTGCCCCAAAAGTATACAATCCCAATACACACAACAGAAACAAGGTAGAAGGAGAAAAGAGGAATACAGTGCTGAAGTGACTTGTCTGTGGTCACACAGCAGGTCAGTGAGAGAAGGAAATAGAAACCTAGGAGTCTTCTGGCTCCCAGTCTAGTGCTTGTCTTGTTTAATCTTCCTAAGGAATCCTGGCAACAGAGGCAGAAGTGATGAGACAAGACATAATAAAATCCTCTATTCTGGTTCAGGAGAATGGCATCTCATGGAGTTAATATCTCCACCACCTTGGGGGTGGGAGGAAAGATACTGCATTCCTCTTTGTTGAAAACAAATCTAATTTGGGGGTTCTTTCCCCTTCAAAGGAGTCCTTCAGACATCATGAGTGCTGAGTACTTTATCTCTGGCTCAAGTAATCTGCTAAAATGTTGTTCTTGCCCGGCATTATTATAGCACAGTGGTAGCTCTACTATATATATATTTAAGATTAAGACCAGCTTTCTGTTTAAAACGTGACTATACTAAATGCTCTAAAAACCATATAGTTACTTGGATTGCCTTCAAATTGTATGTCTGATGGGGTTCAGGAAGGACCAGTGATCCAAATTTAGGATTCTCTGGCCCAGCGAGTCCTGAAATACAACCCTCCTCCTAACACCCCCACACACACACACACACACTCCAGCTTTTCTTTAAAGTTGACCTATTCTGACAATGCTTTTTTGCACGTAGATAGAGACCAAACCAAGGTTTAGATCATGATGCCATGGTCTAGTACTTGAGGGTCACCTCAACTGTGGATGGCACCCACCAACCCTTCAAGGAAAATCAAATTAAAATATTATTTGAAAACATCCAGATAGAAGCACACCAAGCAGTTCTAAGGGCTCACAGGCCAAATGAATTACACTTTGCAGGTACAGAGTGTCTAACCATCTGGAAAAATACTTCTACATCACAGGACCTGTGTGGCTCTGAGGGTATGTTAGGCTCATCAAATCCAAGCACTACGCTACGTACTGAGAGTATGAATCCAACCCAGAGCAGAAATCTGAAATAAAAAAGGGAGTATCTTGCTCCAAACTGCCTCTGTCAAAGATTTGTTTGTTTTTGTTTTCACTTTGGGAAAATGTAATCTGAGTATAGCAGAATATTCAGAAGACACTGAAGCTATTTTTTAAAAAAAGAAAAACTACAGCAAATGCTCACCGGGAAGGGTGATTAGGAGAACAAGAGCAGGTGGGATTACGGGGAAAGAGGTGAGACACTGGGAAGCGGCAAACTCCAGTCCCTCTTTCCCTTCCTATGTGTGCACCACAATCTGGGGTGCCCAGCCCCAGCCCCACCCCCACGTCTTTTATGGGAGCTGGGAAAGTTCTGCTGCCCCTTTGGGTGGGCATAAGAGCAGGCATGCTCAGAACATACACTGAGAACACTGCTAAGAGTGGGGTGAGGAGGCAAGGACCCGCATTCTTGACACACATCATAAACACTCCAGCACTGGGGTGGGAGAGGAGGGAACACCCACAGATATCATGAATACAGAAGTTCACACATCTCAGATCTGTTTCTGACTATATTCATCCCCACTGGGTATTCGCTTTCAGCTGACAACATCTCATTCAGATGAATGGGCCACTTAACACCTCTCTGAGTTGATAGATATGTATAGCCCCTCCCCTCCATTCTCCCTCTAATTTCATACAGTATTACAGCGGACTGCCAGTTATGCTCTAGCTAAGATTGAGAATACATTCCCTGTTTAACAGATGACTTCTAAATGCTCAAAAATCCACATGCTTACACAAGTATCGGGGGTAGCCGTGTTAGTCTGTATCCACAAAAACAACAAGGAGTCCGGTGGCACCTTAAAGACTAACAGATTTGAGCATAAGCTTTCTTGGGTAAAAACCTCACTTCTTCAGATGCATGGAGTGAAAGTTACAGACGCAGACATAAATATACTGACACATGAAGAGAAGGGAGTTACCTCACAAGTGGAGAACCAGTGTTGACAGGGCCAATTCGATCAGGGTGGATGTAGTCCACTCTCAACAATAGATGAGGAGGTGTCAATTCCAGGAGAGGCAAAGCTGCTTCTGTAATGAGCCAGCCACTCCCAGGCCTATTCAAGCCCAAATTAATGGTGTTAAATTTGCAAATGAATGTTAGTTCTGCTGTTTCTTTTTGAAGTCTGTTTCTGAAGTTTTTTTGTTCAAGTATAGCTACTTTCAAATCTGTTATAGAATGTCCAGGAATGTCCAATTATTCACCTGCACGTCTACTAATGGTATATATGCCATCATGTGCCAGCAATGCCCCTCTGCCATGTACACTGGCAAAACAGGACAGTCCCTACATAAAAGAATAAATGGACACAAATCGGACATCAGGAATGGTAACATGCAAAAGCCAATAGGCGTACACTTCAATCTTCCTGCACATTCTATAACAGATTTAAAAGAAGCTATAGTTGAACAAAAAATCCTTCAGAAACAGACTTCAAAGAGAAACAGCAAAACTAACATTCATTTGCAAATTTAAAACCATTAATTTGGCCTTGAATAGGACTGGGAGTGGCTGGCTCATTACAGAAGCAGCTTTGCCTCTCCTGGAATTGACACCTCCTCATCTATTGTTGGGAGTGGACTACATCCATTCTGATCGAATTGGCCCTGTCAACACTGGTTCTCCACTTGTGCGGTAACTCCCTTCTCTTCCCGTGTCAGTATATTTATGTCTGCATCTGTAACTTTCACTTCATGTATCTGAAGAAGTGGAGTTTTCACCCAGGAAAGCTATGCTCAAATAAATCTGTTAGTCTTTAAGGTGCCACCGGACTCCTTGCTGTTTACATGCTTACACATATTGTCTTGAAATTTGCTATGAGTCATGGCAGAGTAGGGTGGGGAGATTAAAAAAAAAACAGTATTTCAGTAAATTCAGATTCTAGCAATTTTGAAATTTGAAACTAACCCTGAGCAGAAATCTGAGAATGAACTGTAAACAATGCAAAAAAGTGTGCCTCTGTCAAGGTGTAACTATTTTTGAAAAGAAAATAAGTTACACATGGAAGTGCTCCCTGGGCAGGGAGGTGTTACCAGGGGTACAAGAGTAGAGGGAAAGGGGTTTTGGTTTGGGGGGAGGAGGGGAAGATGTGGATAAATTGGAACAGGAGGCAGGGGAGAGGACAGGAGGAGTTGCAGAATGTGAGGGGTAGCTGAGGAAGCTGGGGTTTTAGGGTTGGAGGGCCTGTTAGTCCTGAATATGCCTCTTCTGAATATGCTGGGAACTGGGGTTCCCTCAGCAGGAGTCTGAATTGCTCTCCCTGCCTGCTGTGTTCTGGGATCTAGGGGATTCTGCTCATCCTGCTGTGTCTGAGTCCATCTCCTGTCCCTCCATGCAAGCTGATATCTGAGGGGCGGAGGCGGGGGAGTGCTGAAAGTAACAAATTTAAACGTCCGAAATCCAGAACATGAATAATTATGACACACAACACTTGTGGGGGGAGAGTGTTTGGAAGAGAGGTCTGGTTCAGAGAACGGGCACACTGGGTGGATCTAGGACCTGACTAGGGAAGCCTGGCAGAAGCACAGGCAGGAGTCCCAGCTTGGGGTGGGTACCAGGAGTGAGGGAGCCAGCTCAGTGTATGGCTGAAATTACATAACCTAGGTAGTGAGCGGCCCTCTAGTAACCTACTGGTTGTAATATGTGTACGCAGCAGCACAGGGCAGGAGACAGCAAGGAGAAATTTCTTCCGTGTTCATGGCTTCTACAACGTCAACTAATGGATTAATGGGACAGGAAGGGGAGGGGGAGCTGGAAATGTTGGAAGGGGAGCTACATATTGCTGGGAATGGTGTGATGTGGATGGAGGAGGAGACAGACACACCAGTCTTCTCCCACATGCTTAAAGTTACTGGAAGTGCCACGTATTAAAAACTATCAAGATTCTGGGACACAGACCATGCATGAGATCTCTCTCACCGGCCTTGTTAACAACTACACATTGCAAGCATTTCAAAGTACAACCCTTATTTCCATTCCACAACAACAAAATGTATGAGAGGGGAGGGGAAGGAGCATTGAGGAATCACACAGCAACCATGTGGCCTAGTGGAAATACCATTGGTCTGGGACTATTCCCAACTCTGCCACTGGCCTGCTGGGTGACCTTTGGGCAAGTCACTTCACGTCTCTATGTCTCAGTTTGCCATCTGTAAAATGGGCATAAGGATGTAATGTTCTTTGAGAGGTATCAAAGAAAAGAACTCTATAAAGGCTAGGTTTTAGATTATTACGTAGCCACAATAGCGTATCAACTGCAAATCTAGGTTAGAACTAAAACTGCCTACATGATCACTAACTCCTACCAACAAGTATTGGTCTGTTTAAAAAAGATAGGAAGTTAAATAGCTTAGAACTTAATGTAGAGTTAAGGTTGCCCAGTAATAGCTCATGACGTTCCAGAACATTGAGCAAAACTCAAAGTTCTGAAAGTTCTGGAAATATTAAGGTAAATGCCCAAACAACGTTAACTCTGACCCCTTTGAACAATGCCCCAAAACACTGAAGCCTGGTCTGTGCTACACAGTTAAGTCGATGTAAGGCAGCTTACATCGACCTACTTATGTCATTGTCTACACTACAGCCTTGTCCCGCTGATGTAAGTGCCCTACTATACCAACATAACTCCACCTCCACGAGAGGCATAGGGCTTATTCGGTGTAGTTAGGGAGATGCAGTGTCTGTGTAGACATTGTGTTACTTACATCGGCTGTTAGCTCTCTTGTTCATTTCACGGCTGGATCCCAAAAGCCGGGCAGCTGGACCCCGCTCCCAGCTGATGTGAAATATCCACACCCCTGAGCAATGCAGTTAAACAGATCTAATCCCAGAGAAGACAGTACTAGATTGACTGGTGATTTCTCCCGTTGACCTTGCTATTGCCTCTCGGGGAGGTGGAATACCTGTGCAGATGGAAGAACCTCTCCAATTGGCATAGGTAGTGTCTCCACTGAAGCGCTATAGCAGTGCAACTACAGCAGTGCAGCTGTGCTGCTGAAGTGGTTTATGTGTAGACACACCCTAAGCCTTCCTCTACCCATCATTAAATCCAGAGTATTCTCCAATCCCACCTCACTACTGACAATATCCATGGCAAGACCCCAGTACCTGGTTACTGACAAAAGCGACACAATTCTGAATTGAAATAATGCTAACAGGAACCTCAAGTTACACAAACCTCTTTCCTTTGATCACACATGTTTGGGGGACTCAGACACAGATCTCATATCACAATCACAACTCCAGGATACTTGAACTACTCTCAAGATCTCCTCCTATCACAAACACAACTCTAGCAACCTCCCCCACCTACTGCCTCCAGTATTCAGTACAGCTATATGTAACAGCTAATGCAGGGAGACCAAGCAGGTAATTCCCATTGGCTACTGCCAGCTCCAGGGAGCAGAGTTCAGGCTGTGTGGGCATTTACCATAATTCAATTTTCTGGTTTTCAGAAGTTTAAGTGCTGCTGAACTCAGTGTTCTGGAAGGTCACATACTGCCATCAGGCAACCTTAACTCTGTGTTAACTAATTTTTTTGCCATTTAATAAGGAATATGATTCAAAATACCCCACTATCAGAGCCAAAAAGTCTCTTGACATGGTGGTCCAGCATAAAAGTGTCCCCTCCAAGGCTAACGTATCACAGTGGTGGTGCTGCATGTTAAACCTTTCATAACTCTGCTCTAATCTGTGCAATTTTAAATTTTGAAAACTAGATGAATTCCAAGTTAACGTCAGACCTCTAGATATATATATGAGCACCACAGCCCATACCAACACACTGGGTATAAGCGTGGCTAAAGACTGAGAAGAACTAAGTTACCCCCTTGCAAATTGCCCAGAAAGTTTAAGAGTCTCTAATTTTCAAGTGCCTGGTCAGTAGGGACCCTCTGTCATGCTGAAGGTCATAGGCGCCAACTTCCCCTCTTTCCTGTGGGTGCTCAACACCCCCTCTGCCCCCCGCCCCCACTCCACCTCTTCCATGAGGCCCTGCCTCTTCCCACCCCTTCCCCACCCCCATTCCAACCCCTTCCCCAAAGTCCCCGCCCCTACTCCGCCCCTCCCTGCCAATATTCCAATTCCTTCTCCAAATCCCTACCTCGGCCCTGCCTCCTCCGCTGAGCATGTTCCCGCTCCCACCCCCCGCAGTATGTGACCTTCCCCCGCAGTGTGCTAACGATGCCAAACAGCCGTTTGGCAACAGCTGGGCGGGAAATGCTGGCAGGTAGGCAGAGGAGCAGGGATGCGGGGCACTCAGGGGCGGGGGGGAGGAGGAGCTTGGCTGCCGGTGGATGCAGAACACCCACGGAGTTGGTGCCTATGCTGAAGGTGACATACGGTTCTCTGCCAAACCCACAAGGCTTGAAAACTCCATCTACCAGTAGCAAGCTCTTTTTGTTGAATTTGTGTGGGGCTGGGTGGATGGCACTAAATCATCTATTTCTACAGAACTTAATTTTTCATTTTGCCTTTAGCAAAGAAAGGCTCCTAAAGGTGAAGTGAGCATGAATACAGGCAGTACAGTCATCCTGAGTTTTCAAAGAGACAGATCATAGCTCTGCCCACAGCTGCAGAGTAAAATTAATAAGACTGGTAATTTCACAGCTACAGTTTAGAATTCTCTGGTCAGCTGTGAAACATCCAAGAATCATGTCAGTTTCATGTTGCTGTTACTTGAAAAAGCTATTTACTGTGGTAACAGCATAAACTATAGAGGTAATTATTGTATTATTCCTCCATATTTAATGCATTAAAAACCTTTATACTGTAATTTAAATGAAGCTGCTGCAGAATTTCCAGTCTATCAAAACAGTGCCCCAGAATCCAGGAATTTTGCCACACAGCTTAGCCCCCGCTTGCTACAAAGTGCACGGAGCCTACCTCATTCCATTCAGCATATCAGAGAATAAAAAGCAAGAAATCTACATTCACCTCAAGTCAAAGCAGAATTCATCTATTTTAGGGTTTTCTATAGCGCATATCAGAGTAACTATGAGCCTCAAAGCCAGTAATGGGGATCTGATAAAAGACATCAGCCCTCTTGGAAACAGCAGGTGAAGTAATAAGCCATTTACCCTGAGCTGGATCCCAGAGAACTCATTTATTGGGATCATCATAGTACCCTCCTGTTTGATGTTTCAGAACTCTAACTGCATCCTTTCTGAATGATCAAAAGTTCAATATGAAGAGCTTCCATCATTCTTCTAAGCAAGTCTTGGGAACTCCTGAAATTATTCATTTAAGAAAGGTGATTCCAATTTAGCATTGTGGGAGAGGAGTAGGGACTATAAATAAGACTCTGTATGGTTACATTCCTACTCCACTGGGCCATCCTCACTTCCATTGGAAAGTCAGAATACATCAGCATTGAAGGTGGAGATGTGATCACCGATACAGCCAAAGGGTCTTGCCGCAATCTCTGGAGAATGAGATTGGGGAAGTAGGTTTCTTTGAGGTCTTCACAGGAGACCTACTTCTGGAGCAGAGGCAATACATGGGGAGTGGGGGAAAACATGCAGGGTCAACATGCCCCTCCCCTGATTTCTGCCAGGGTGGGAGTCAAGCTGAGTCTGGCTGAGGGGGATGTGCTTGGGAAAGGCACCAGCACCTAGCACTCTCACTGAGCCCTGCTAGGAGGTGCCCGGAACAGGGAAGAGGGTCGGGGCTAGCAGCACAGCCCTGCCAGAGGGAACACGGGAAAACCCTGAGTCCCATCCCTTCCTCACACACAGCCGCAGTTACCTGCTCAGCAGTAGGTGTCCAGAGCACACTCCGACCTGCGCTGTGCCAGCAGCGGGGAGGTGATGTGAGAAGTGAGGAAGGAGCTGTGGGGGGAGGGGGGTTCCAGCTCTGAGCGGGTGCGGGAGGTGCAGAGGGAGGCGGGCTGTCACATCCCCCCAAACCTTTAAATTGTGCCCCCCCCCCACCAAGAGTCTCAGGTCATCTCTGTTCTGGAGGAGTCACCTCACAGAACATTGCCTCTTGTACTCCCTGCCCTATGTGGATTCCAGTGAGAGAGAGTTGCCCTGAGATAGCCCTGACCTTCTAAAATTTTACCTGCAGATGTAGGAGACAGACCTACTTCTAAAATCTACAAACTGAATACTCAGATGGGGGGGGGGAAGAGAGGGGAGGAGGTAGAGGGGAAGGTTTTGGAGCTGATAATGCCCAGAAGAGACCTCAAGCTCCATCAAAGACTGCAGCTGGGTTGGTACCAAGGACGTATTAGGAACTTGAGAGCATGGAAAAATAATGGTCAAAGCAGGTGGAATATTTAAAATCAAAGTGATTAAATCACCAATTTTAATCATGATTTAAATTAGCAAGCAGGAAACCTCAATTTAAATAAGTGATTCTAATCTGGTTTTGCATTTGTAGTTTCTAGTTATTTTCTTAGAATGGTTGAGTCTCATTGGTTACTAACTATTAAAATGTTCATTTGCAATTACTTATAGCCTTTACAATACATTTGGTACTTTTTGCAAACTAGGAAGATCTAACGTATCTATACAAACTTATTTAAGTAGTTATAGAGCTTAAACTTTTATTCAGTTTCTCAATTTTTTACATTTTTCATATTAGAAAATAGTGAATAGTGATTTTCACATTTACTAAAGGATTTTTTTTTCACACTTGTGATGAGAGGAAAAGCTCTATTTGCTTGGAAACTGTATGCGAGTGGGTGCCCTTTGAGGCCCCGTTTGGAGGCCTCACAGTCCTACTAACACCCCACCCTGCAAAAGGGGCAGTGAAGGTGGGTCCTCCAGGCCTGCCTAGAATGGCTGCAGACAAGTGGCCAATCAGAGTGATGCAGGCTCAAATAAAAGGAGCTGCAGGGGCTGAGCAGGTCTGTTCCTGGTAGGGACCAGAGGAGCAAAGAAGGTGCTCCTTGCTGGAACTCAAGGGAGAACCAGAAGATGGGTTCTGGTGACACTGGTATTCTGTGAGGAAGAACTTCAGCCCTGAGGTAAGGGTGAAGAGGAAACGGCTATGTGGGAGGTGCCCCAGGGAATAGCAGTAGCAATTATTAAAGGAAGCAGCACGTGGCTGCTATTTGTAGGGTCCCTGGGTTGGGACACAGTAGTGAGCAGGCCTGGGTCCCCTCACTGGCCAATGAGGAAGTGGCCTAAGCCCCTAGAAGAGGATAGGGCTTGTTTGAAGGCTCAAGTGAAGGGCAGGACTTAAAGACTCCAGGGAGAAAGCCTATACCAGGGTAGACAAAGCACAGAAGGAACTGAGCCCAGAGACAGGGCTAACAACAGTAACAAGGGCACAAGGGACAGGCCCTGTTGGACCTTTTATCACAGGAGGGGTTTGTTCATTTATGCATTAAACTACATGCGACTGAGCCAGAGGGCTGAGTCACTGAAGACCCGGTTGACGAGGTTAACAGCCGACTAGGTGCGTCAGGAGCAGAGAGAATGTGAGTGCAAGTTTGCACCCGACTGACAAGAGGCGCTCACGAGAGGCGAGCGTGTACTCCATCACACTGAATTCAATTAAATGCATAAAACAGCATTTTAATTTATTTTTATCAGTTAAAACTACCTTAAATATGTGGAATACATAATGGAAAAAGAGTAAGTTTGTCAAAACATGTTTTGGATTTTAAAATTATTCAAAACAAAAATATTATTATCTATAGTTCATGAACTGAACTGATTGTTCTGATCACCATGTCTTTAAAGCACTGTTAAATGAAGACACTACTATTTTCCTACCTCAGGCAGGGATCGTGCAACTTAATAAGTGTTTGTAAAGCGCTTTGAGAGCCTCAGATGAAAGGGGCTATAGAAGTGCTCTTATTGTTCAAGATTTTAGAACATCCTCTCACACCTAGCTTTTATTCACAGATTGAAAGAGGGGAAAAACAACTTTTATTGATTTCTCTCCTCCCAACTGGTTTAACTGTGAATTAAGTGATCATTGAACTAGTTGAATAAACTGAAATGAACAAAAAGAGCAATGAATCTCACGAATCACAAAAAGATAAAATATTTCTGAGTTAATGCTGAATCCTAAGATGATAAAGGGGGTTTGCATTTGATTCCCACTTTAATTGCATAGTAGAAGAAAACCCTGCACCAGCAACAAACCTTGTAGATAAGTTTTATCTTTACTTAAATAAAAAAAACCCCTCTGCTCCCTCAGTAGTTTTTGATAAATGGTAAAACATGAGCCAGTGTGTTTCAGGAGACAATGGTTCTGTGCTTCAAAACAATGCACAAAAGTACAAAATGTTGGTTCTTAACAGGAAAAAACCCACATTTTAATAATTGTGCGATGAGAAACTGCTTAAGTACACATTGCAGATCAAATATTTGGAGTTAAAATGTTAGTCTATATAGATGGGTGATTGTAACTTTAGTGCTATTAAGAGATTTCAAGCTGCATTTATGCTTCTGTGTACACAAGATTTTTAAAAATGGGCAAAATAATGAAGATTGATATTTCTTTAAGTCTGCTTTGTTTAATTTTGCTGTCTGCTCTCCTATAATGAGTTCCTAATTGTACACAGTTATTGATATCTAGGAGTATAAAGTTGTCGCCCATCAATAAAAGTCACAAAGTCACAAAAATATTTTCTCTTCACCTGCATAAGAGGCTACTGGCAGCAAAAGCTGGTTTACCCCTACAACAAACTCTAGTTCTAGGTGCTTAGCCAGTGACTTCCACCAGTTCAGTGGTTCAGCTTTCTTTAAAACTTCAGCAACAAACATGTACTGCTTGAATATAATTTATTTAATTTAAATGATTTTATTATAATAAGTTTAAGTTTTAACATAGTTGTCAGTTTTAAATTTAAATGTTTATTTTGAAAAAAGAAAAGTGTTTTTAAGTCACCAATTTTCATCTATCTTGGGGCAAAGAAATCATTCTCTTTATCTATAAAGTCATGTGAAACACCAACAAATCTGAAAGATTCTTCCTAGTGAGCTATTATGGCTCAGAGTCAAAAGGCACCACGTAAAGGAACAGACAGTGCTGAAAGAGAAGTCTAGAATGGCACAGAGATCTTGTCACAAGATATCCTCTACACCAGTGGTTTTTAACTGGGGGTGCGAGATGCCCTTTCTGGGGGTGCAAGACACGCCAGATTTTTTTAGAAGGTAAATCATCGAAAACACAAATTAAGCACAGGCACATAAATACAACTATTTGGTTTCATAACACCTATGTATTAACATTATACTTTAACAATTACTGTAATACACAAACAAATATATATCTAGGTTTAAAGAACTGACCTACTTCAATGATTTTTTAAAAGGGGTGCGAGAACGTATTTTGAGAACCAAAGGGGTGCAGGCTGCAGTAAAGGTTAAGAACCACTGCTCTACACCAATATCTGTCAGCTCTGAATTTTCTCTCAACTCTGAAGCCTCAGCAGTTCCATGACTACTGTACCTCCTTGCTTCAAAGAGAAGGCCAGAGGAGCAGTAAGGACTATGGTGCTTCTTCATCCATCCTACTCAGGGACTCAGTCCTTACAACCCTGTAAGGAACCAGGACGTGGATCCTGGTCTCTGTTGATTCCCTGCCTCTTTAGAGATACTTAAAAGGCAACAGATGCCAAGGTAGAAATCTGACATGGTTCTGAAGACAACATCAAATCATAACCTATAGACAATTGATTAAAAAGAGTTGTCTGAGGAATTTTCTAGTAGAGGGCTCTTTAATTTAGCAAAGACTTCAGATCCAATGCCTGGAAGTTGGAGCTAAACAAATTTGTACTGGAAATAAGGTGCACATTTTTAAGTGAAGGTAAATTGACCACTAGAACAATTCTCTATCACCTGACAGTAAATCAAGACTGGGTGTCTTTCAAAGAATTATTCTAGTTCAGTAAAAAGTTATTGGGTTTTATATAGTAATTACTGGATGAAATTCTATGACTTATGTTACGTAAAAGGTCAGAAAGTGATCATAATGGTCCCTTCTGAACGTAAAATATTACATCTATGATAAAGTTTCCTCCATCAAAGAGGCCTTATGTTGGTATTCACAGTCTCCAAGAACTCTTGAGGTAAAGGCAGATGGAGCAGACCTGTGATGCATATGCCTCCACAAGAAACAAAAGATGCTCAATCTGTAACTGAAGGCAAAGTGCCCACACCAAATTTTATGATCCATACCAGACTGGTTCCCTGAAAATGACAACCAGAACAGGAACCAGAAAGAGATTTAAAATAAATAACTACCTACTAACAGAAAAGGAAGAAGATAAAATCATAGGAAACAAACTAATTTGGAGCTCTAGATTATTATTTAACCTTGAGACTGAAGGAGTAGTATCCTACCAAATTTGTGGCCATGAAAAACGAGAATGGCAGCTGCTGGCCGAGGGCCCAGCTCTGAAGGCAGCAGCGCAGAAGGATGGCAATATCATACCATGCCATCCTTACCTCTGCTGGTGGCGGAGCTGCCCTCAGAGCTGGGCTCCCAGCCAGCAGCTGCCACTCTCCGGCAGCCCTGCTCTGAAAGCAGCTCCACCACCAGTAGCAGCACAGAAGTCAGGGTGGCAATAGCACGACCCCTCCTACACTAACCTTGTGACCCCACAATTCCCTTTTGTGTCAGGACCTCTATAGTTACAACACCGTGAAATTTCAGATTTAAATATCTGAAATCATGAAATTTACAATTTTAAAAATCCTATGACTGTGAAATTGACCAAAATGGACTGTGAATTTGGGCCCTATGAATGAGGTCTGGAAGGGATCATGCAGTTGGCCTTCAACGGGTGTGGTTTCCCAAAAGGTTCCAACATGCACAGAGATCAAATGGGCTCTTAAGAGCAGGGATTTATACGGTCAGTCTACCGAAAGAGGAAATTTTGCTTCAAGTTCAATAGCAATTTTTATACACTATAAACTGTACGTGGGTTAGAAGAAAAAGAGGTAAAATATGGACATTTTCAACATTTGCATCATGGTGTATGCCTTGTGGGGGGGAGGGAGGATAAAGAGTAGAATGTTAATTCTCTTTCCCACATCATCTGCAATAGTCCCTCACTCTGTGTGCTGGAAAGGTTATTTAGAAATGTTCTATCCAGCAAATTTTGTAATATGTTTCCCCAACACCACAACATGCCTTTAGACAGGACCAGTAAGTGATATAAGTATGTTTTGTTCCTAGTCTTTACAGGGCTGTGAAAGAATTTGGCCCAATCTATGCAGAGAAGACCAGGCTGTATTATAAACACATCTGAGGTACGATAACATAAAATATTAAGATTTGCCCTCACTCCAAGCTTGTACCTCTCTAAACTAATCAATGACCAATCTCAAGCCAGTTAAATAATGCAAGTACATAAATGCCAGTGTAAAAATACAATGCAAGTAAGGTGAAATAGGACAATTTCAAAGGGGAGAGGTATTAATCCCTTCACAGTGGGAGAGAGGTATAACATGGGTATTTCTCTACATAAAATGACAAGAACTTTTATAAAGAGAACTTATGACCAATAAAAAAGAGTTATGACCTGGACGGTCAGTAGGAAAATATGAGTCAAAGAGCACAGTCAAGGTATCAAGGTTTCAAAGTGGATTTTTCCTACTTTATAGCTTACAAAATCATAGGCTGTTTGCAATCACTCTTACTGTCCTAAGCAGGCTTTGGAAAACAATGTTCATTCTCTGTGATTGACACGATGCATAGCTCACAGAAATACATACTCCACGAGATAAATTGCTGGCTTTAAGCAGGAATCATAACACTGATTAATGGGTGGTTATATTTTTTGTGGTGATTGACTATTATATACATTAATAAAAATATACATTAACTAAATCAAACAGCAAATCAATGGAGAGGGAAGATATATACAAACATCAAAAGAAAGTCCTTGAAATTGAAGAGATTGCAAAAAAGAAAAGTCAGAATAAAGTTAAGAAAAGGGAAAGAAGTGGCTGTCTGGAATCTGCAATCCTTATAAGAAGTGTGGACACTATTTTATATTTCTTCATGTAAATTATTTTTGTTTTCCAAAAATTCCTTCCATACGTCCAAACATTTGTCTCATCAATCTTTCAAAGAAGCTATTTCAACATTTTGCTAGATTTTATTTTAAACCCAGAAAGTTACTGTTCACAACCTAAAGCTTTGAAAAGTTTGTCTAACTTTTAAAAATTGCTTTATAGTATTTTACATTGGCCCACATCTTCAAATCTGAATGTGTAAGCTTCAATGAGATTTGCAGGTGCTCAGCACTTTCTCAAAAATCAGTCCATTTTTAACTTAGGCTTCTAAATCTATGGTAGGCACCTAACTTTAGACAATTATGTTTGAAAATTTTAGCCATTATTTTATACAAACTCTGAAAAAGACAATTTACATTGTATCATGTGTCAATCTTTCTTTTTTTTTTAAAAAAAAAAAGAAACAATGCCACCACATTAAACTAGCCATACAAACCTCAGGCAAAAAAATCACTCAGAGGAACGAGAGCCGATTTATATGGATTTAACGTCTCGTGGTAGCTTATAAAATGTGTCCTCAAAGCCCCAGTTTACTCCTACTCGCCTGGTTCTTTGTTGGAATAAACAAGAAGGAAACATTAATTCCTCTCTGGTGAATATAAATTGAGATGGGACTTAGAGACAATTTATAAGAAATAAGAAAGTAACTGCACTGCCCTCCTTGTCTCTTCCACCTGGAGTAGGTTGTTTGGCTGCAGTTTTTCTCACAGCTGTCTCCTTTTCTGAAGGCATGTACACAGTATCTAACACTATCAACTACCATGGCTACCCCTGGAGTTTTTATGAGTGGGACCAATCTCTAAGAATTACTATGAACATCAAAGACACAAGACATTTACTGAAGGGGGAAGAGGAAGAGAGCGTGAGGTAATGAGGGTCCTACTGTATTTACCTTATGTGCAGGGCATGTGGACAGCAATAGAAACCATGTAGGGAGCGATTTTGGTCAGAGAAAGAACACGGCAGCCTAATGGGAGGCCTTTGTTCTTCAAAAGGGTCTCCTTTTTCCCTTTTGTGCTTCACTTAATTCATGGCATCTGAGCTGCTCTTGAACTTGACAGACGGTGAAAGGGGGGGATGGAGAGAGAGGAAGACAAAGAAAAAAAAAAAAAAAGAGGACTTCAAAAGAGTTTTCCTTTGAAAATTCAGTTGTGCTGCTGAAGGCTCCAGAACCAGAAAGGGGCAGAAAACAATATCTCCATGACTAAATAACATGAATTGCCCCAGCTCTTCAGGAAGCTACAAGGCAGTAATAAAACAGGGAAATAAGGAGTAAAACAGGTAAAATCATTATTCACCTCTGGGTGTTTTTCATTTATTTTCATCTTTATTCTTATTTTGTATGGATAAAAATATTTATTAAGACACCACCAGCAAAACATCTGGTTTCCAGCAGCGTCCTGGAAAACATGCATTTTATGAATGGTCCAATCAATCAAAGGATTCCCCATACAGAAAATTATGTTTAAACAGCCGCAGGAAATCATCAAAATAACCAGCGCCACCTGGAGGATGAACTCAGGGATGAATATTGTATATTTCTCTAAAACTCACTAAACTGAAACTCACTAAAATGAACTCACTAGTCAAACTTTTCAATTGTTATTTAATGCGAATTTCAGAAATATGAAAGCTGCTAAATTTTGCTTGCACCGAGTATTAAATTAAACATCCAATGACTCTTCAGTATGACAAGTGACAGAGAAGCTGTCAGTGCTAACAAAAAAAAAAACCATCAAGTTCTGAATTTTAGGAAACTCTAACCAAGTTGAAGTAATTAATTTCTGTTTGTGACTCTTGAGTGTATGTTCAAATGGGCTAACTTAATAGTACAGTTTTAATAATTTGCGGGGAATATGAAATAGGGTCCCAACCTTTGTCCTCACAAGTTGGTAAAGACTACAAAATGCATCATACCTGTGTGTGCTCCATACAACTACACGAAACACAACTTTCAACATTCTCTCCCACTCACACTCTATTTACCCTCTCATTCTTCTTAGAAATTCCATAACCCGTAGCATTTGTTAATCTGGTTAATGATATGGACATCTAAGAATTCAACCTGTACATTTCACATTCATTTTACACATTCCACAGATCACCTCAGTGCCATGCATCAACACATGTAGATCTCTGTCTGTATTAAGTATATACTTCATACTAATTGTGCATCAATATGTTGTGTGTGTCAGAATTAATGTTGTATGTGAAATGCATAAAGTGAGGTTTTAAATACCCATATTACCAGTATCAAAACGTACAATTGTATGGGTCTTGGAATATTTTATACAAATTACTATAATGAATCATTTCTGTGTTTTTTAATACTTAGGGTGCTTGGGTTATTTTTGTTGTCCCTCAGATAATTATCCCATCTACTGGTTAATTAATATAATCTATACTAGAATAATGAATGTTCAACTGCAGGACCTCGCTATTTCCAGAGCAGAAAAACAGGCAGAGTACAGAAAATGTAAACCTATAAACAGTTTTCCTACTTGATGTCAAGTGACTTTTTTTTTTTATTCAGCTGTGTCAGTATTTGGAGTTTTTTTTTTTGCTACTGCTCTTTACTTGACAAAGGGTGTTCTCCTCATCCCCACAAAACCCTTTTAAAAATTGAGCACTCAAACTTTGTAACACTTTTCATGTTCATCATGCATTTTGGGAACATACATACTTTTTTAAAATATGCACTACAAAGTGCATCTCCTTTTAAAAATTATGTATTCTGATTAACCTGCCACTGAAATGAAATATGTTCATACTAAAGTTCATTTTAGTAAAAAACCCAAAGCAAAATTAGGCTATGCAAATTAAGCAAACAAATATGCAAATTCATGTGCAAATTAGGAAGACACTCAGCCTCCAGCAAATTGATTTAATACAGTCCTTGATGTTGCAGAATTTGGATGCCCCTGTTCTATCGGGAAAGAGATTTGCTTGCTCTATTGCCACCACATCCAGTATAGAACCCAAAAACCAGATGTCCATGTTATCTACCTAGACTCTATACAAACTACTAAGGGCTTCTGGAACCTGAAAGCATTTATTCAGATTCTTCCATTCAATGTTACTTTTATGAGACATGTCTTCATAGACCTGGAGCACTAAAACAGAGTTCATCCCTCACCCATCATCAAATTTTAAGTAACCACATGTCTAAACAAAGTAGAAACGTAGGCAACACATTAAATATTTTGTCTGAACCTGTGTTCTTTGACATCAGACTTCTCCCCTTCCTGTCAACCAGACTATCCCCCCCATCCCAATTCTGCAAAGTACTTGCAGTGCTCTTAAATCCCATCAAAATCAATGGGTTTAAGCATCCGCTTAAGTGCTTTGCTGAACTGGGGAGCCATATCCTGAAAAAAGCAAAAATATATTATGTGGCCTTGTAGTAAAGTGCCCCTGAATTAGGCAGAGGTCTATCTAATGCCCTGGAAAAATTGGGGATAAAACAGATGTCTTGACTTCATCATAAACTTGGTTCATAATCATGGGAAACCCATGTTTTCCTAAGGCTCCCCACTTCTAAAAAATTCTTGTTGGATTCTGCACAAGGGAAAACTGTACCTATGAGCCACAATTTTGCAAGCAGTATGCGTGCACGCATATATTTAGACATATTAATTTGAAGGAAAAGCCTAGATTATTATAGAGTAGTTTGAGGAAATGTTTGAGGATAAAATAAAGAGTTTTTTTCTATTTGTATTTTGAACATCAGGAGTGCTTGAGGATTAATTAATGTTTGTAAAGCTCTTTGAAGACTGAAAGTACTACGTAAGTGCTATTATTAAGTAGACAGTTTAAAGTCCTTATAAGATACTAATTATGAGTAGTGCACCATTGCACCAGAAATTTGATGCACTCAAGAATGTTACCATGAATTTTAATCTACGGATCTTTGGGAAAAAGCAGACGAGTTAAGATGCAAATTTTCTACCATCTTTACTGAAACTGTTCCCTCTTCCCCCTCAAAAATGGATATACCCTGGAAAAAATTTTTTGCAAGGGTCCATTTTTAATTTACACATATCCCTAAAAGCCTTTGGGGACCTACTTGTTAAAATAAGCACTTTCTAATACCCTTCTCTGTTTGGTATGAAAAAAGGTTGTCAGATGCGGAAGCAGGGATTATACCTTTGTAAGAGAAAAGGGTTCTACTTCCCCACATACAAACTGCCCATTCAACATGCGGCTGAAGAAAACTAGTCGTTGGAGACAGTTTCTTCCTTTATGAATAGATACAGCTGATTTGATCTTGGGGAAATAGTTAGTGGAGTAATAAATGAACAAATGTTTATGAATATGATGATACCCAGCTGTTTCTGACAATTCTCACAAGATATTCTATTTTGTAAAAATAGACCGGTAGAGCAGCATATTGATGAAGTTATTTGTATGGTGCTCCAACCCAAATAGCTTTGAACATTTCAAAAACCAAAACTAAACAAAAATAAAATGAAATTTCTGTTATGTAACATGACCAGAAACTCAACTGATATAAATATCTGTCCCTTCTACTTCAGAGGCTAACAATCTCAATAATAAATACATTCTGCACATCACAAACTAAAAATTAATCTGAGTCTTATTTTTACCTAGAAGAATGTCTTTTATGTACTTTGGTACACCACAATGAGAGAACGTATAAAACTAGAACAAATAGTTTCAAATCTGAGGATTGTGAGTTCTGTGATAGGGTCATAAAATGAGCCTTCAGGTAGATTGATGCTAAATTATTTTCAAATGTATATACGATGTATGCAAGATAGCCAAGGAAGCAGTGCTGCTGAACAAAAGGCAACAATTCAGAGTGCAGGCATCACTGATTCTTGAGGGCAAAGACCCTTGGTGCAGTCATGTACAACATTCTGCACTAATAGCCATTTATGAATGCTTTATAAAGGCAGCCCAAATAAAGTGTGCTGCATTACTGCAGCCCACAGGTCACAAAAGATTCACTGTGGCAAGATTTGTCAGTAAGGAATAGTTACAACTTGAAAACATTTTGAAGGTGAAAAATAATTTTACCTATTTATTGTGTTAATACAGCCTCTGAATTTGCTTTCATTCAACTTTCATTGTGACAGGGAGCATCTAAACTTCATTAACAACTTTGTATCCCAGTCATCTTCTCTGCTCCTCCCATCAGCCATCTGGCCACTTGACAAATTCCTACTCTGAAAGTGGTAGCCTACACTCACTACATTAAACTAAAAGAAAAGGAGTACTAGTGGCACCTTAGAGACTAACCAATTTACAATACAGACTAACATGGCTGCTACTCTGAAACCTACATTAAACTATTAACTTTGCTTAAGTGTGCATTCCTGTTAGGAAGTCCTGGGAGGGGGCTGTATAAGTTCTTACATACTACAGAAAACAATTAACAAGAGAGAAAAAGTTGCTTTTCCATGGCTGCCTCTAGTGTAGGCTCTGGGAACACACACTAAACACCCAGCATGATGTGGAAGGGAGGAGAATAGGGCAGAAGAGAGGATAAAACATTCTGGCCTCAGAGGAAAAAGAAGAGGTGAGAATTACATTTGTTCCCTCTTCTCAAAATGGTACCAGATGTAAGACTGAAAGACTTGCATCCATGTTCTTGCCTTACATCTTACTGCTTCCTTTTCTTTTCATCTTTTTGTTCCATACTGTTTTCTCCCAACTAGGCATTGGTCAGAAAAAAATGGAGTATGAGCCTGATATGCCTGATGCTGCTTCTGTGAGAGGCAGGAGCAAAACTATGAAGCCAGATGAGGGAAAGAACAGGAGGAAGAAAGCTGGGCACAAGACTTCCTCGTTCAGATTAGAGAAGAGACTTTCAAAGGAGTTTAAGGGACACTGGCTCCCAAATCCCACCGAAATTTATCTAGTTGCCACCTGTCTCAGTTACAGCTAAGGATACAATACCAGAGTCTGTACTGGTAGCAACCATGCCATGGATAAAGCCATTTCTGATCACGCCCAAAAGACAAGGCTTCTATCAAAATTCACTCAAAAACTGCAAACCCTGAACTTAACTGGGCAAACATCCTCCACACAGGGAAAGTTCCTTAGTTATTTGCCACACTAGACATACAGCACCTCTGGTCTTATTTGAGTTGTACCTCAGCCAACTATTTCTATCTCTGTGCTAGGCAGCACAGACGTGATTTAACACAGAAGACGGAATAAGAGATGGACTATCTGTAAACTAAGGAAATGTGATCTAGATTTTGTGATATCAGAACACTGAAACCACTTTAGTTCATGCCTCTGTATATGGGATTCTGGTGGGGAACCCCAACTGTTTTCCCCTTACTGCTGCAGTTTTATATAATTCTTGTATTCTTGTGGAGGAGGAAGATTTTGAAGATCCACCTAGGTCTTTTTTTTTTTTTTTTTTTTGGAGTATTGCAAAAGAGTTTAGATGCTTTCTTGATTAGCTCATTTATAAGGACTGTGAAGTGTATCTGTTTTTTACTCACTCTGGTCTCACTATCACATGCTTAAAGGTCTGGCCCTTTTGGATTTATATCTTTGAATAACCAAAGACTCTGTAGCAAGGCTGAGAGATTAATATTTTGCATTGTATATTTTCCCACTAGTATTAAAGTTATTATAAATGTAAGTAAAAATACTTCAATATATGAAGTTGGACAATAAGCCAAAGAACAAAAAAAGGGGATACTGGATTGCCGTGTCCTTTGACAAGATCATCTCAGTCACAAACCATGTCACACAAGCGTCTCAGAACAGCAACTCTGCAAAGCCTTCCTATAAACAATTTAAAGGAATTAATGTAATCTAAAACAAAGCCCAGTTAAATAGTACTACTCATAATAGTAAATATACAGTAATGTTACCAACTATGTCCTCACAGATAGCACACATCCTTTATATCAGATAATATGGCTCCACTTCCCTTACCTTTCATTTTACTTGCAATTACACCACAAAATAGATACACATATTGTCTTGACTAGTTATATAACTTCTAGTGGATCAATTTCATTTTTAAAAAAGCTGCTTCTCTCCAAGAGAAGGAAAGTATAGAGAGTTAGAAAGGCTACTGGACTAGAGGGAACAGCTGTCCTATTTTGTACTCCTATGATGATTTTCCCTGCACCACTTGCTAATTAACATTTATATAAATAAAGGCTTATTTACTCCTTCCTAGCTTACCCTGCCTTATTTTATCTTTCAGTGAGACTAATGTTGAATTTCTGACATACTTATTTTTATGCAATGCATTGTGCTGTTAAAATATAGGATTATGGCTTAATGAGAGAAGTAACTGTAAATCCCCTACCTGAAAAAAGTAACAGGTGCTGCCTCATATGAACTTTCCCCAAACCTTTCTCAGACCCAACTATATTTGGCAGTACACTGCTGTGACTCCTCAGTCAGCCAGTCCTATTCCATGCACTTCTCATAGAATCATAGAATATCAGGGTTAGACGGGACCTCAGAGGTCATCTAGTCCAACCCCCTGCTCAAAGCAGGACCAATCCCCAATTTTTGCCCCGATCCCTAAATGGCCCCCTCAAGGATTGAACTCACAACCCTGGGTTTAGCAGGCCAATGCTCAAACCACTGAGCTACCCCTCCCCCCCACCACTGAGTGATCTTTGTTGGCTTAATCTGCGCTGTCAATTTATTTCCATAGTATCTATTTTTTAGGTCAAGAACGAGTTGGTGTTTTTGCATGGCTTTATTCTGAACCAGAAATGAAACATACAGGAACTGAATCACCTTTCACTAAGATTTCTTCACTAGTGCCCACATCTTACACTCCACTACAAATAACTCAGATTTAGATCTCTACCACCAGTGCCTGATTATAATATTCATGATCTTCACATTTAAAAATAGGCTCCAAGATGTCCAATAAAGAAATATCCAATACTAACCAAATATTAGAATATTATGGAACGTCTAAAGGCAGGAAAAAAATTAAGTTTGAAGAGCTGACACACCAAAAAAGTGAACTGCTGCTAAAGGTTCTTGCGGCCTGAATAGTGTTCTATGAAATATATAAATTGAGTACTGTATTATACACAGAAGTGTTTAGAAAAAGGTGTAGAATCTCAAGATGGTGATGTCTAAGAGGCTGAATTTCTGATTTCCTGGACAGGAAAAAAATTAAGTGGATTAAAAAAAAAAATCTGTCACTCGAGTGGCACCAGGGATGAAATCAAGCATTTTTAAATTAGATTACTTAAAGAATTAGTAATAATCTTTGTTATCCTACTATCACTACATATTGACATAGCACCTTTCACCTAATGATCTTAAGGCACTTTACAAACATTATACCTCAATAGCCTTGTGAGGTAAGGGATTTTACTTTTTTTAAAAATACCCAGGTGGATAAACTGAAGAATACAGAGGTTAGGGGACTTGTCCGAGATGACAAAGGGAGGCAGTGGTAAAACTTAGAAGAAAACCCAAAAGTGCTAACTCCTAGACCCCTGATTTCAACCACAAGATCATGCTGTGTAAATATGGTATTCTAGTGGGGGAATCAACAAGCATCTTATAAAAGCATTAACTGGTTTTGCATTCTGTCCTTCTAACACCTATTTTCTTACACTGATTTCCAATGTCACGTCACTAATTTGTTTCCCAATCAATTTAATGAACTGTTTCATTTAGATCATACTCCTTAGTTCTTTGCTCCCCAATTAACATATTTGTCCACATTTAGAGTCATTTCCCATCTCTTGGCCCAATCATCTAAAATATCCACATCCTTTGGAATTTAGTTATATATACAATATGGTTGAGTCATTTCGTTGATGGAGTCTCAAAATTTCTGTACGCATTTTCTACACACTTAGAAGGTACATGGCTCTCCCATAAGCAATATAAGCACTTGTCATGTCCATCCTTTAGGGCAGTGGTTCTCAACCAATACCCCATAGGGTACACAGAGGTTTTACGAGGGGTACTCAACTCATCTAGATCAGTTTCTCTCAACAGGGATTGTGACTCGGGGGTGGAGCGGGAGGGTGTCATAGGGCAGGCAAGCAGGGCAGTTGCTCGTGGCCCCATGAAAGTAAGTTAACATGCTTCATCCCCGGACGGCAGGAGCTCTGGATTCGGACAAAGCTCACAAGTAGGAAAAAAAACAGCTGAAGTATATCACTGAAATGTAAGTACAACATTTATATTCCAATCAATTTATTTTATAACTATACAGTAAAATGAGAAAGTAAGCAATTTTTCAGTAATAGTGTGCTGTGACACTTGTATTTTTATGTCTGATTTTGTAAGCAAGTAGTTTAAGTGAAGTGAACCGGGGTACACAAGACAAATCAAACTCTAAGAAAGGTTGAGAACCACTGCTTTAGGGGAAATAGTTCTACACATGCACAAGACTTGAACCTTGGTGAATGAGACTCAGGTATGACAGCTGAACCCTGGTAATAACAGACTAAGAAAATTATTTCTTCTTTTGCATCAATGGGTAACCAAAACATTAAAAACTCCAGTAACTAAAAACAAAACATTTATCGTAACTACATTAATAAACTAATAGACACAAGATGGGACACTATATTATTCCATCGCTCTGTCAAGATACAGTCAGAAAGAACCAAATGACAATTGGAGGTCAGTCTGCCCTTTATGCCCTCAGGAGGGAGAGCCTGAGGGCATGCAGGGCACATGTGCAACCTCTAGTGGACAGTGCTGGAGAACATTCTGAACACCTGTGCATCTAGAGAGTATTTTTTTCTTGCTGGGCAAGCAAGGTAAACATTATAGATTTGGTTTAATTAGCCTTATGGTTTTCATTTTTATTTTCTTCATCCCACGTGTAGAAACAGTTTCAGTCCTTGCACTTTGTAAAAAGCTAAAATTAAAAGATAATATTGCTGGAAGTGTATGAAGAAAAAGGAAGCGAAGCAAAGAAAGGAAAAATCTAGTGCACATTTCACATCATTACTTGATTAGTTTAGTAGCAGAAAAAAACACGTGTGGGCTTGCGACAGGCTCTACCTTGTGCTACATGTCTTATGATTATTGCGTGGTTTTACTTTTGGCAGTTAATTACACCAAAGCTTCACAGAAATTGCATGTAAATCTTTATTTTTCTTTTCTTTGAAAAGAAAAGTCAAACAAAAGCAACAACAGCTAGAATGGAGGTTGGATTTTGAAAGAAAAATTATTGTATTTAAATGGGAAAGAATCTAAGAAATAATAAAGAAAATGGGTAGAGTACATTAAGTGAGTCAGAGGGAAGTCCTCAAGAGATAAAAAAAGTTAAGGGGAATTCCTGTGATAAAGAAAAAAATTTGACGGGGAGGGGAGGAAGTGTCAGGCTTCCTTTATATATAAAGAAAGAAAGAAGAGCATATCCCCCCTTTTCTCCTTTGATGGTCACCTTTTAATGTATAACACTCAGGATGATCAAAAGGCAAAGGAAGCCTGAAATTTATAATCATTTTCTGCTTGACTTGTGAATGTTTTCAAATCAATTTCAGAAGTTTTCCATCATATGAAAATTCTGATCACACATTAAATGCAACTATGGAAATCACTGACACTTGGATGAACTGCATGCCAACACCAAGGAGGAGAAATCATCAACAATTTTACTGAAGAGGAGTTCATTTGCAGAAGAAAGATACAGATCCAACTGAGTGGAAGTACTTGGAAAAGAAAAAGGTATCTGCAGCCACATCAGCAGCATAAAACTGAATTCAAGCACCCGGATTATTTTTTAAACTAAGAAAGTTGGAAACTCTGCAGTATATGCTTTGGCTAAGCAGTTCATGGATTCTTCTTTTTTTTTGGTGGATGCAAGGAAAACAGCATATTGCAAGAGAACTGTGCCTAGAATCAGTAATACAAATTTTCAAGAATATTTCACTGAGGGGTAAATTGAATACTACTGTAGCGTGCATGGCAATTTCAGGATCAAGTTGTTAACATGGCTTCAATGTGATTAACTGCATTGAAAGAAAGATCCAGGCTGGCAACACAGACATTGGATAATCTGATGACTATGGTGATGATCTCAGAGTAACAAGTGTGATCTAATTCCTTCAAGTAAAGAGTAGTTTCTAAAGACATTCTAATATAGCATGACATGAACTGTAACATACAGCCAAACCTGATCACTACCACCACCACCACACTAAGGGTGGGCCAGCAGATATGTCTGGGACTAGAACATTTGTTACCCAATTAGGAAATATTCCCTCATCCCAAATCCAGATATGAAGGAATCATGCCGTGCTCTCTTGCCGTGCTCTCTTGTTCAAAAGATGTTCAGAGGTCTCTAGTCAATCCCCATATCATAAAACCAAGTCTCACAAGCTGGAGTGCCCATCGGGGGAGGAAGGAGCCATACAGCTCAAAGCCTTCAGGGGACTTTCATCTGCAGTGACAGCCTTAACTTCTGACAACCTGACAGACCTCCACAGATTCTTCACTTCTTGTCCACCAGTGAAGAGTGCATGGGATAATCCATTCACATGTAGATTGGGGAAATGCATGTGCTAGAAAGTAATTTTACATGACAGAAGGCCACTTTTCTGCCCAAGTCACACTTAAGATTTTGATATAGTAACAGCTCTAAAGACATGGCCCCACATATAACAGAGTTTGCAGCAGAATGGTGTGCCAGAATCTCAGCTTTGATTTATAAAATAATTATGTTCTTAGCCCTCTTAGGTGCTGAGAGATTTAGAGTTTGCTGCTACCGAGTTTGGTCCTATTGTGCCATAGAGCACACAGGGATCTGCAGGGAGTCTGTGATACTTGTTTTGGAAGTGATCAGGTTCTGTTCTGAAAAAGATACTCTTGCAAAGGTTTTGGAACAGAAGAAGGTCAGACACATCTAGTCCCCCTGAAGACCACTGAACACTTTTCGCCTTTCAACATATACTGTTCACTTGCTTGGAAATACAAAACTGCCAGTTAATTTAGTTCCTGATAAAAATCTACAGTGTTAAACTCCACTCGAGGCCAAGAAGTAATAAAAAAATATAAAAACTGTGTACTTGCATCCAGTAAAGGAGTGGGTAAAAAAGTTCCTTCTTGAAAATTACCTCAGTCCTCCAGTCAGGAGTCCAAAGCTTTGTACATCTATATTAAATAGAAAATTCCCTTGCAAATTCTACCTCAGATTCTGGATCCTCTTCTGAAAGGCAACTCCTATTTAAGGTCTGTGCCCCTCCATAGGAGCTGTGAGCAATTTTCTTTTTAAAGAGAATATCCTTGCACGGTAATAGCTATTAAATTTAGCTGGATATATTCCTATCACCCCATCCTATAGTTAACAGGAAACTGTCATTGTTAAAAGGAATGAAGTATGCATGTCAGCTTTTTCTGCCTGTTTTTTCTGCCTTCTAGAGACATCAGCCAGTAACAGACACTCAGCTGGGATCTGGGTAAGACTGTCTGAGTTATCCCTAAAAATCTTGAAATCAGCCCCCTTCCAGTACTCCACTTATTCTACTTGTTGTTCTATCAACTATTAATGCTTATGACAAAGGGATCATACAGGCTCTCCTCCCATATCTCATTTCATTCTTAGATATTCTTCCTGTAGTTATTAACTTTTCTTCTTTCAAGAAGAATCTACCTCAGATAAACAATCTGTAGGAACCATGACCAGACAATCATTCACTGACCCCTCTCTTCCCCAAAGTAGCCTACAATAAAGTCCACCCTCATGCTGCATTATTTACAGGCTACAAGTAACGTACGTTTGTACTCTTCCTTCCCTAACCCTCTTACGGTTTTTGTTGTTTCTAACCCTTCTTGATGACTTCCGCACCCACGCCCCTCCCCACACACTTCATTTCTCTCCTCAGTTTCATCTCCTTGTTTCCCTCCCCTGACAATTCCATTCCCCATATCTTCTCCACAGCAGACTGTTTCAGTAAAAACAGGAGAAAGTGGAGAAAAAACAGGAGCTAAACACTAAGATACTCAAATGAACAAAAGAAATTTTAAAAATAGATAACCAAACAAGACAACCCTCTCGTACAACATACCTTGTGGCACTTAACTCACAGAAACTAAGTCCTGAAAATCAGCATTAGGGATATTTTTCAAATTTATTCAAGTAAGGTAGGTGCTTTATCACATTTTTTTCCTGAAAACTACAGAAGATTTTTCTTTTAAATTGAGAAATTATCCTATTTGAGTATGTATGTGGAAAAATATTTTTATTATCTTTAGGCAAAGTTTATTTTTGTTTTTAAACTTGTTCAGAGTACCTCAGGGAATTGTGGTCTCAACAGAACCTCATTTATCCAAAGCCCACCTATATAAAAACAGTCTTCATCCAAACATGGGTTATATCTCCCATCCTCCATGTGCATCATGTTTTATTTTAACAGAAACTCCCTCTTTTCTATTTGAATAGATGGCATCCTAGTATAGGGCTCACTGTTTTTCCTTGAAGATTACACCATCAAGGGGAAACTGCTCTACTACTGCTGTGCTTTGGAGCAGTACAATATGCATTGCTATAGAGAAAATTTTTCATCTTAAATTTCAATTGAAAATGATAAAGCTATGTTTTAGTAAGGACCATTTAATGCCAGTAGGAAAAAGACCATCTCTCTACATCAATGTGTTCAACTATCACTGACTTTTCTCACAAGATGAACTTTTCCATTCCATGGAAAACTGGAAATGCAGCAAAGTACTGCTTTAGTGTTAAAATAGGGACTCCAATTTATACAATATTCAAACAGACTGTAGCAATTTTAGTCTCATGGTTATCACCAAAACATATTTGGTCACCCTACTACTAATGCATGCAATACCAAAACTGAAACAGCGACCATAAGCAAGGTACCAATGCAACACTCTTAGGTGACATGGTCAGTGAAAGATAATTAGAGAGAATAAAAGTAATATGCTGCAGTACAATTATGACATTGCATTAGACAGCTAAGCTCAAGAAATGTGTCAGAAATGTATTCTGGCAACAAAACATTATGAATCAAATAAGTGTCAGTTATTCTGTCTGTCAAGCCAGAGAAAAGAATAAATCTTTATTTTCACACCATTGCTCGTAATTTGGTATACAGTGCCCTATTTTTTCAACTACCAATTTAATCAACTACTGAATTAGAGTTTTACCTATTGCAACTGGTAAACAGGAAGCTTTCACTGATGACTAAAGAGACATGGCATCAATTTCTGCAGAATTTAAGCTTTAATGTTAATATATCAGTTTCTAACCCTTAATGCTTGTGAAAACCTTCCAAATATAAAATAAATTTAAATGTTACAAAGCAAACAAAATTGTCCTCCCTAGCCTACAGAGATAGCTCCAATACCTCTGTTACTGCTCATAGCTTTCCCAAAAAGCAGCAAAGCAGAGTTAACGAGACTCTGGTCAATTTGGTTGCTGATGTTCAAACTAGTAGACAGCAGTGAAACTGACAAGAGATTGATAGGAAAGATGAGACCACTGAGCAGGGTTCAGTTGGAGGCTGGGGATTCTCACCAGGCACTGCCTCTGGACCTTACTGATGATTCCCATCCCATCATTCTTTACAATGGCCTTTAGCTAGTAGGATACAGTAACTTTTCAAGCTTTGCTTTTCTCCTTTTAACACTCTCTGGTAAACATCATACATTGCAGTGGCTGAAGAGAGCTAGAGCTGCCTCCCTCAGGATTATGCTCCTTCAGTTTGCCATAGTCAGTTGGTGGAAGAACTGCCAAGACATATCCTTCCTCCACGGGCTGTGAGAGACCCACAGGGAGTGTTTCCAACTTTAGCTCACATAGGGAAGAACAACCAAACTTGATCCTGGACTGTAAAGTACTGCCATTGCAAGTCAGTCACATCTCCACCTACACATCTCTCAGCTCTTTCCACTTACACTCTCTTTCGGTGGATCTGCTCCGGGGGCTGGAGGCAAATCTTCATAGCAGCAGCTGGTAGAACCAATGCAGCTATATTAGCACTAATCGGCAATAGGGCTCAGACATTTTTAACCATCATGTAAAGAAAATCTTATTTGCCACTAGATTCACCTGACAAAACAGTTAAAATGCCTGAGCCCTGAGACATGCACTTACAACCACTGCTATTAACTGGTGCACTTGCACTACTGGTGGCAACTGTAATACAGGTTCTAGTTTTTCCTTGCACAAAAAAGGTGTGTCTCCTCTCTGACCACAGGCTCCAGATGTACTATTACTTCTTCACACTGTGCTTCACAAGTAGCAGTTTGAAACCGAGACCATATCAATTAGTTTCCCTACTGTTGGCGCTGGTGATGAAGAAAGGAAGCAATCTTTGCTGAAGTGTCAGATGCCTGATCCTTCAATGCTCTCCTTTCCAAATGCCCGTAACAGCCAAAGGGGATTGTCTCGTACTGATCCTGCACATGCTTCCTTCCCACCCATAACACTGACTAATGTGATGTCTATTTCTGAACTACACGCAGTTAAAAAACAGAATCCTCCCAAAAGGAATTATTTTTAATGGAGTGGGAGCCCATGTTCACACAATCTAAATCTCTGCTTTTTCCACCCTTCTTCCAGTTTGGTCCTCTCATTTTGTGTTTTGCTAACATCTTATTACACACAAACATTGCACAATGTCTCTGGCCATCTTCCTACAAATTTCTTTCAGTGCCACCTCGATACTTCCAATAACCCAGGTCCTCTGTGTGCTCCTTTTGAATTCTTAGGAACAACCTGCACGGTTTATTGCTCAGTCATATGCAGCCCAGAACTTTCAGGTCCCAAACAGTCTTTGCACCAACTGCCATAGTGTCACTTATGAGGTGCAGCAGCACCAGACTCAAATATTGCTGGGGACTGAAAGACCTTAGTCTTGTGGGATTGAATAGTGAATAGAATTCTTACTTGGTAATTTTGATAATGCTGAGATGCATATACAGTTAGTGACCTTTAATCACCTGGGTTTTTTTTTTTTCTAATGCCCATATCTAAACACTAAGAAGGTAAATTAGATCTGAATACACAGACTATAATGACCTTCATAGAGGATTCTGCTCTTCATCCTTCCTAGTTGCCAGGAAGCAATGCTTGTTTGTTTAACACTAAGGTCTAGTCTACACTACAAAGTTTTGCCAGTTTAACTATACCAGTATAATTAAACCATCAAAATCCTCTTAACAGAGTAAGACCAGGTCTACACTACAAAATTTTATCAGTGTGGCTATGTCACTATGATGGCAACCCCTCCCACCCACTTCCAAGTAGACGCAGCTATACCAGCAAGAGTCCTTTTGCCAATATAAACTATGTCTCCATTAGGAGGTTCTCCCACTTTAGCTATACCAATACAGCTGTATCAGCAAAGCCATTCTAGTCTATACTCACAGTTGTGTCAGTATAAGAGTGCTTATATCAGTATAGCATATACTAGTTCCCCAACCAGCATAAAATATACTGGAATAAGTACTTTTAAAGTGATATAATTACACCAAGGGCTTTTTTATTTGGCATAGTCATGTCATCAAAACATTCTAATGCAGATTTGCCCTTAGATATGGCAGGAAGGCATTTCCAAATAGATGAGTTTTGAAGTGCGCCCTGTAAGCAGACCAATATTGTCTCATTCCACAGATGAGCAACCTCAATCGCAATATTCTAACTCCAGATCCAGCATGCCAGAATTTGACTCTCTCCTGGATATTCATTATATCTGACAAGTAGAGATAAACATGAGCAAGGAGTTGCTCTCATTTTCTCTCTACTTCCGCAAATGAAGTCACAACAGAAGCAGCTCCTTACTCTTTATAATTTTTCTTTTAAGTCTATTTCATCTCATTCACCTGTTGCCCATAGCCTTCTTAGATTCAGTATTGGTTGCTTCTGGAAGTCCTCCTCCCTCATAAGAACAGGTAGCGTGGGTAGAATGAGGTCGTTTAGTTCTAATCTCATCAAATGGGAGATGCTTGCTCAGTGCAGGTCATGCAGACAGACTGTGCAGTGATTAGCTGTAGAAGAAATAAGCATTTCCTCCCTTCTTGGCTTTCAATCTTAGCTTCAAATACTTAGCTTGTGTCTATGCACTGAAATTCCACTGGTCAAGTTAAACCAATAACCCAGCTATTAACAGATAGAGACATTCAGCACAGAGGATTGTACTAGCTAAACTAAATCTTTTTTTTTGTTTTTTTTAAAGGCACAACTTCTGTATTTAGACCAGAGCTTGAAAGAAAAAAAATTGGGAAGAAGTCCAGCAAATGCTTCTCCTGTGACAATCGTCATGGAGCAGAGGAGATGGCAAGATAAAGAGGACACATTTTACATAGTTGGCTCTGCTGCCTGCAAATGGCAGAAGGAAGAGTAAAATCCAGTTAAAAATTGAAGTGTGAGGACAGACAAAACAGCAGAATGCTAAAGGCTTATCTATGTAGGAAGTTTATTGGCATAATTATACTAATATAACTCCCTGTGTATACAACTCTTGTGGTGGCACTAGGAGGATTCTTGAACTGGATAGGAAGAAAGCAGAATTAGGAGTGTCAAGACATCACTGAACAAACTCTTGGGAAGAACAAGATAACAGGTCTGTGCTCTGCACTCTTTCACAACCTCAACAATACCTGGACTGCTGTCACCTCAGGCAATCCTTGTCTACTTGAATTATGAAGGGAGTCCCAAGTATTCTCTCTCCTCATTTGTAACCTACTCGGATGTCCCTTTGGTCTGAAATAGCCCCAACTTGTTAAAGTTCAGGGCACAATGCAAGACTCCTACTTTCTCATACTTACAGGGAGGGTTTAAAGGTATGGGATGACTGTGTTTGGTTTTTAATTTTATAATCTTACTCCCTTTTAATGAGGCTGATGATTGAGGGTAGGTTTTCTGTTTTAATCCTTTAAAATATATAAGCCACAAAAATATGTTCAAATGCCTATGATTCTGGTGATAAGCCAGCAGAAAAGCCTATAAATAAAAATAAATACTTGACCCTGCAGTGAAGTCAGAATACTGAATTTGTGACATCACAACTGTCTCCATAACAACTAATAATTCTCAAACACAATATAACGTCTCCACCGCAGAACCAAGAAGCAGCTGGGCTGCAATGGAAGAAATGTTCTTATTCAAAACACAAATCTTCAACAAAACAGGGAACATAAGATGTTACTGAAGGTAAGCTGCCTTTTGTATAGCTCCTATTTCATTTGCCCAGTGTGAGACTCCTTTTAAATGCTCAATCATATATAAAAGGCCTGTTGAAGTGTATATACACAGTTGTACAATGAAAAATGGTCTAATACAAAATTGACGTTTTTCCAAAAGTGAAGGTGTTTTGAAGAGTGCACCTGTTCAACTTTCATTAAAGTACAAAAGAACAGTTCTACTTACACTTTGCTCCTAAGGAAGTCAACGTAGTCACATTTTCAAAAGTGCCCTATGAGACTTGAATCCTAGATGCAGAACTTAAAGAAAAACCTCTTCCAAGTTTTTGGGTATTTCAACGCATCCAACAGATGAAATGTAAAGTTATGATTGTCATATAGCACATTCCAGGTTCAGAGCTCACAGTCCTTTATTTAGTTGGACCATGGCAGGGCCCTTACATATCAGACATGTTTTCAAAAAGCACTTGCCTAGCACAATACATTGCATATGCAAGAGTATGAGAATTGCTCAAGGATAGTTCTCATCTGCATCCAAAATCTGTTTTCTGAGTACAGCCACCTCCTTTGCCACATGTAAAATACCTGCTACCAGCAATTTCTCACATTTACAAACACCTGAAGTGTGTTCACGTAAAAGTGAGAATTAAGTCTTTTTGAATCATACTTAGGGCTTTGGCTTAGACTGAATAATATTTAGCAATAAGAGCTAGTCACAGTTAAGTTTCTGATCAGAGGATACATATTAGTTTTACACACACAAAACTAAAATTACATTTGATACTGCAATCACAGATGTCTATTGATTCTAATCACTCATTACACGGCTCAAGAAGGGAAGAGCAACGAAAATGTAGGAATTCCAATGTTCATTTGGCTCAATTCAGGGTGTGTATCAAAGTTAAGTTGAATAAATGAGATCCTACATTTTTCAGCAAGTGTGAGGAAGCGGAAGCTCTGTGTGGCTTTCACCTACACCTATGTAACTCCTGCATTTTAAATGGCAGCATCACAGAATTGAAATATTTTTAAAACTATGTTTAACATTGTACAACAGGATATTTTTATTCACTATCTCTTTTGTAACGTGCTTTGAGATCTACTGATAGAATACAAGACTGTTACTACAGCAGGGGTTCACAGTGATCCAAGGATTACTGCTGGGCCAAGGAACATTGCCAGGTGGTCACAGATATTGAGCTGTTGTGACCAGTCCAGGTCAATCCAGGTTTCCAGAGGCTATTTACCAATTAAACTTAAAAATAAAAAAAAACAACCTCTCTGCACCCAACATTATACCATTTTCAGCCACTTTAACTGTGATCAACTTTACTGACTGCACCAAAACTGGAGGGCAGAACCAAACTCTAAAGCAACCAGATCTCTTAGCCTACACTATCCTTATGAATGGAAATCCTGTTTATAGCCTCTCACTGGTGTAATACTACACATTTTTGGGACTGAAAGTGGGGTATTTGAAGAACAGAAATGATAGCCAGCAGCGGTTCCCCACTGCTTTAAAGCCTGCTTTCATTTTTACGTTCAACTCTCTGCAAGTACTTCACATAACCAAATATCTCATATAACCAAGCACTACAGCCACTGCAAGGAAGATGTCCTAATGAAAATGTCTAGTTTAAGAAGTAGTCCACAACATGAAAAGTGCTTAAGAACCACCTGACCACAGATTCTAAGAAATGGCTGAATTGGGTTCCCCCCACTGAAGGTAAAATAGTAAACATATCTTTCCAAGTATTTTCCTGAAGTTACTGCCTCTGGAATGGAAGACCTGTAGGGTGGTGAGAACTCACATTTTGAAGTATATTTGTACATATTGACGAAGTGGCAGAAAATGCAGCTGTCATAATCCAAGAAAGAAGAAAAGGAAGTTGAAGTGGCATAGTCTCTCAATAAGAGAAGACACTATCATACATATTTAGGTAAATTATGTATTACACAGATATGTAGTTTGTAATGTTATATATCAGAGATACAGCCAATTCCACTCCCCTCCACCCAAAAAAAATTTCATATGCACAGCATTACCTGGGAGTTCTCAGAATTAAAGTGTCTGTATACAAAACAATACACCATTTCTGTCCCCAGGAACCAGGCAGATAACCTCAGATCAACATCTCAATGGCCAGTGAAAAGGTTTGACCTGGCCTATATTTCATTTTCACATCTGAATGAGTTGGACAGACTAACTGGGCAAATAACTCATCAACAAGCACTAAGAGATTTTTCTCATAATGCATGGGAAAATATATCAGTCATCCTCCATACACCAAGTATTTAAAAAAACAGTCCTTTGTAAAAGAAAAAAGTTAAAATGTAGTTGCTGAGTGAGAAGCTCTTCACAAGATTCTGGGTATAACAATTTTCTTTAAGTCCTCAACTTCAGAATGAGTAAATTACTGCTTCATAGAGGTGAAGAGAGGTATCAGCAAGAACTACAAATATTTGCCATGAATTTTGGCAAGATCTGCAGAGATTCCTTCACTGTACCCTCACCCACAAGCCCTTCAAAAAAAACTAGAAGCTATACAAAGATTTTTGTTTTCTCTTGTACTTGTCCCTACCTATATTTGAATCCTTTGCTTCCCACCCATCCAAAACAAAAACAAAAACTCCCCAATAGGATACATTTAAGGTAGTAAACAGACCAATTTAAACCATTGTTTGAACATTTCAGTTAATAAAAAACAAACATTTGAAGGTCAAGCACTCAGGATGTGAACTCAGGAGTTCAAACCTACACAAACAGCCTGGAAACCAGTTACAATAAGAACACTATCTTTACTTTTCTCCCCCTTATTCATGGGATCATCTCACTAATCTCACATGAAGGAAGCGTAAATCTTCCCTGTTGCATATGAATTAAGTATTTAGTCTTATTGTAAAATAATTTAACTTGTGCCCACCTTCACATAAATACAAATGATGGGAATAGGGAGGATGATAGAAGTCTATCTTGTACGTGCACGTTTTCAGAGGCTGACCAAAACCAATCATTATTATTCATTACATGCTAAGACCTGAACAGACACACAGCGAGAGACAGTCCCTGCCCTGTAGAGCTTACTATACCAAATAACCAGGGCCCTACCAAATGCATGGTCCATTTTGGTCAATTTCACCATCATAGGATTTTTAAAATTGTAAATTTCATGATTTCAGCTATTTAAATCTGAAATTTCGCAATGTTGTAATTGTTTGGGTTCTCACCCAAAAAGGAGATGGGAGAGGCCACGTTATTGTATGGGGGGTTGCAGTACTGCTACCCTCTTCTGCGCTGCTGCTGCCTTCAGACCTGGGCAGCTGGAGAGCGGTGGCTGCTGGCCAGGAGCCCAGTTCTGAAAGCAGAACCGCAGCCAGTAGCAGAACAGAAGGAAGGCATGGTATGGTATTGCCACCCTTACTTCTGCACTGCTGCTTGCATAACTGGGCCCTCAGTCAGCAGCTGCCACTCTCTGGCCGCCCAGCTCTGAAGGCAGCAGCACAGAAGTAAGGGTGGCATAGTATGATATTACCACACTTACTTCAGCGCTGTGCTTCATAAGCTAATTCCTTTTGTTGCTACAAAGTTTACTGCCCATAACTATTCAAAACTTAGTTCACAGGCAGAAAAAAACATTTACTTAGACCTATACTTAATAAGCTTTAGTGTAAATGTATTTATATTAAATCAGGTTGCAAGACCCATAGCTAGGTCCAGTCTGCAGTTATAACTACCGGGTTGAGGACAACGTTACAGTGCTGTAGTTCTCCAACATGGACAGGACATATGTTTTAATCCGATTCACAAATAGAGTTATAAGATTGGACTTTAGCAGGAATTTAGTACAATTTCAGAACACAGATCAGCCCCAACTACACAGGCACTACTATGTGGTAATTGGGTTCCACAACATAGACTAAGACCTAAATTCAACATCACAGTGAGATAAACTGAGGAAGCTCTTACCTCTCAGTGACAGAGTCACTTTAGTCTATCTGCAGACTCAAAGTGCATCATTTTACAGTATCAAGGTTATCCTCACAATTAGAAGAGGAAACAGCTTTACATATTTGTGTTCTAGAATTGTGCTAAGCCCTACAGACATCCTGTATTGTATCACAATTGCAGAACATACTTAAAACCCACAGAGTCCTTTCATGGAGCTAGATGCAGCAGGGTCTGGAGTCTCCACCACAAGTTTCTTCTACAGGGACAGAAGCAGCAATGGTGGTTGAACCCTCCCCCCCTCCCACACACACACACCCCCCTACCTCTTCATAGGGCTGGAGACCTTTCCAGAGCAGGAAATGGAGTTTCCACCCCTTTAACCGCCTTTTCAAAGTAGGTAAGAAGCAGTTGGTGGGGGAAGGGAAACCTTGCAATTCCTCAGTGGAGTTGGAGATAGGCAGGGTGGAGGATGGATGTCTTCGTCCTTGGACCCCAACATAAGAGCTGATGAGCACTAGGCAGTAGACAATGAAGACTGACATCTCAGGACCTATACAAAGGGCCTAGAGAGCACTGGGAATTGGCTGGAAGTGGAGGCGTAAGTGGGAGAAATGCCACCTTCTGCTTCAAGTGCAAGGCACATTTCCTTGACCTTGTCTTCTCTAACAAACCATATATATTTTCAAAACCCTACCAAAACAAGACATTCCACTGCATTCCTAGGGAGAGGAACACAAACATGTGACAAATGTGTATCACACTGCTTAATGCACTACTGGAACATTCTCAGATATTAAGGGGATAAGCGTAGTATAAAAACCTAAACAGAACAGAATTTCTGTTACCCAGTGTCAGGGGGTGGGGGAAAATGTGCACAACCTACAATGCCTCCTACCAACCCTGTATGCTGCTCCTATTTGTGTGGGTTGAGAAGCCAGGAAGACGTGGTCAAAAAAATTAATTTGGTGGGGGGACTTGGTAGCATATTTTTCAAGACTGCTCTTATTCAGTTTGGTGAAAACTGCAGAGACTTCAGTTGACTGTGTTCCTTATGCTGTCTCCCCTCTAGCTTGTTTTGGAGAGGGGAAGCTCTGAACTAACACCTCCGCAGCTCAGGCCACAGACATCAGATCCTGCCCAGAGAAGGTCTAGATGACATGTGGTGGTTTAATATAGCAGCTATTGGAATCTTGTTTACTCTAGCACAGCGGTTTTCAACTGGGGATCCACGACCCCCTGGGTGGCCAAGGGACCCCACGGCTGAAACCCAGAACCCAAGCCCCAGCGCCTGCCACTGCAAGGCCAAAAGCCAGAGCCCCAGTGCCCTCCTCCCACTGCAGTGCCAGACCAGGGGGTGGCACATCGGAGGCGGCAAGCTCGGAGTCAGACAGCGCGGACAGCTGCTGCTCTGGCTGGTGTCATGGAGCAGGCAGCCATGGCGTTCCCCCGTCTGCTGCTGGTGCCCAGGGTTGCGGCTGCTCCTCAGCTCACACAGCTGGTTAGAGTGGCCTAGGCGGGGGACCCCACACTGTGGCCAGCAGAGCCCTTGGGGAGCAGTAACCACAGGGGAGCCTTCCTGGCACACAGCCCCTAGTATCCCCTACCCTGCACCCTGAGCTACTCGCTTGCCCGCACACAGCCCCTAGCAGTTTTCAAACTTTTTGAGCTGAACCACACACACACACCCCCCTCCAGACAGACTGGATGGCATACTGAGGTGAGTCTGGGGGTGGAGATGGTGCTGCCTTCCTGGACCCTGCTGTACGGAGCTGACCCAAGCCGCGCCGGCCTCCCCCCCCAAAATAAAAACCAAACTACGCCTATGCCTGAGAGCCCACCCCCAGCCCTGAGTCATCCTCCCCCACCCCATCCCCGCTGGGCGCTGGAGTTTTGATAGCATGTTGAGGGGGACCTCAGAAAGAAAAAGGTTGAACCCCTGCTGTAGTACACCCACTCTAATATAGGTGGAGCTGCACCAAACAGTACTGCAATAGTGGGAGGCTTGTTTGTTTTGGGGGTTTTTAAGGGCTTGTATACTCAACTTGCCCAGAGCCATAAAAAGAGATGGTGTGTGGAAATGGCAGTGAAAATTGGAAGCTCCTGGCTCCCAACCCAGTGTTAAGAACACAGAAGCTTAGATTCTGAAGAATCTTGAAAGATGGCCCTAAAGCCTCAGAATTCCAAGGTTTCTCATCACAAGCGGTCTAAAACACTCTGAAGTAGTGTGATAATAAGTCAATGATATCAGAGGCCCAAACTTCAATATAAGGATGACTGAAACCTACTGGTAAACTCCATTTGTTCATTTATATTCCCTTGAGCTATTCAAACAGTTATAAATGTTTAAGTTGTGCACTTCAGCTCCATCTTAGTGAATTTTACATTGGTCTTGAAATAAGGTGCACCACAGACTAGTCCCACATTTTTAAATGGTCTAGCCTTCTTTCCAGACCAGGAAGACTAAGCGTAAGAAATACACAAGTAGGAGGAGGAAAGAAAGGGAAAAAAAACGTGGGGGGGGACGGGGGGGGGGGACAGCGCGAGCAGTATTTGCAGTGAAGTTGTTTGCTGGCACCACCAAGCTGCGTGCTGCTCCTCAGATACCCCAAATCGCCTTAAAAAATAGAATTCAAGTTTTTTTGTTTTATAGTTTCAGCTTCCATAAGAAATAGACAAATTAAAATGAAAATGATACCCTTATTGGTGCTAGAGATCAGCAGGGTAAGAAACAGAATTGTGACTAAAATACACTTTGCAAGGCACATCTGCAGTAGGATTCCTGGAATAAGTTTAAGTCACATTTTTATTCAAGAGATGATTAACTAATAATACAGAAATGACTAATTCATGAGATGTCTTAGTCATTTCTACCATTATCACATGCTCCTCCCCTTGACAAAATCCAAGTTGTACAAACCTGCTACTTTTCATGAGCGTGGTCAGACACAAATTAGTAAATCACATGTTATTTGAAATAAAACAATCAGAGGAGGAGCAAATGGTGAGGCAGTTTGATGCAAGGAGGACAGTGCCTCATAATAGTCTTTTAACCTGAGAAAGACAAGCAAAATTAGGGTAAGTCTCCAACCTCAATGAACAGCATTTTGTCCATTTAAAAGAAGTCTGAATATTACAATGCTTACCATTTCAAGGTACTATCTGTACACATCTTTCTTCTCCAAAACACTGTTCTAAGTCCTACAGTGTAAATTTCATGATTTCAAAATAAAATTTTTTAAAAATCTGAGCTACTTCACATGCAGTACAATTAGGTAAATTCAAATTCCAACAAAAGTACATGATGAGTGAAAGCTTTAACGGTGATGCACGATTTACAGATTAACAAGATCACTCTCTGAAATAGGTTTAAATGCAGCAAGCTAGCTGGCAACTTTGTCTAATCATTTTAAAGAAACAGATACTAACTACACCTGTCTAAGCCCCACTTCCCACCTGTGGTTTTTGCAATCTCATTTTCTTTTTTATTAAAAAAGGTTTCTCTCTCCAATTTGCTGTGTGAGAGATGTTCACACACAGGAAGCCAATTAGATCCTTGTCTACATCAGACCTTTTTTCATAAAGATTCCTATCACTAGTAGCTGTAGTGCAACCAAGGTACCACTAAAGATTTGTCTTTGAATATCTGTTTTGTCTAACCCTACTTAAAGCAGGTCTACATATTACACTGTAGTTAAAAATTCTGACAGCCACCAGCACCTTATTCATACTAGCACTCTCATTATTGCTACCATTGGTGGAGATGCACAGGGGGTATTAATGGTGAGACTTTAAGAAAAAAGTTTAGTTCCTATACAGTTTAACTGAATATATAGGGGATACAGTGAAGCTGATTATACAGAAAATGTAGTCAGATACTCTGTTTTTTCAGTTTGTTTATTTTGTGTAAGATTTTTCTTGAACTTCACAGATCATATCTCTTAGGGGAGGACTGAAATGTTAAAAGGCCAAAAAACTTCCACACAAAAATGTAATTTATAATTTGATGGTCTCCCTTCAAGTAGAAAGGCAAAAACTCTGCTACAAACATCTATTAATAAAACTTGGCACTTACATAGCACTTCAATCTTCAAAACACTGTACAAAACATTAACTAATTATCTCCTCTCTGACTCAACAACACATCTGAGAGACTGGTATTTATTATCCCCATTTTATAGATGTAGCCTAAGGTCACATAGCAAGTCAACTCAGTGACAGAGCCAGGAATGGAACTCAGGAACTCCTGGATCCCAACCTACTGCTTGATCACTAAACAATAATGCCCAGTAGCCTCAGTCAAAATCATTAATACAAGTAGCCATTAGCAATTCATTAACATCCTCTTTCCCACAAGAAATTTGTAGTATGCTAATGAAGACCTACTGAAAAATAACCTGACAAATTTGGACATTAGCTGACTCCAGTTCTGCTAGACAGTTGTGCAGTTTACCAAAGGTAGGGAAAGGAATTAACACAGAAATTTTAAGTATTTTCTCTCTAGGAATAGAAATGATGAAGTGTTACAGAGTCTGTGAGGCTCTTATCCTCAAAGCTTAATAAAGTTAATGCACCCAACTGTGAAAAGGAAAAATAGTCACATTTACAGAACTTCCTTTAATTAGCAGCTGTGGAATTTAGACAGGTTGCAAGTGAAGTATAACTAATGTAGGAACATAAAGGGAAAGCTTACAGGATAAAATTAAATTTATGTGATTCCCTCCCCATTTCTACTGCTGTACTCAATGCGATGCAAGCCCACACTTGGGCTGCAATGTATTGCAACACATCACAAGAGGAACATGGTGATAAAAATTGTTAATGCAGAAGAGAATCTCTGCAGTATCAAGCAGCCAGTCAGTACTGTAAGTCTATACAATGACATAAGAGTCCTGCATTCACAGGATACCAGCTCTGTACACAGAGCAAGTAATATCAAGTTTGGAGCAATCGTTTTAAACTTAATTTTGCTTAAAGGTTCAATCCTGCTTTTATTAATCATGTAAATGGCACTTACTTGTATTACACGGATTAGAAAAATGCATCTCATACAAACCTTTGTCATCTACAAGGACCAGAACTGTGACTGCTTCTCTCAAGATGGTATGCAGTTTTAGTTATGTTCAAGTAATTGAGTATAGAGTAACTCCTCACTTAAACTTGCATGTTAAGTAGTGTAAATTCTTTTTAAAGTCCTTGAAGTTCACAAAGGAATCAGGACTTGGTGAAAGTGAGTGAAAAATTACCACTTCCCACAAACTCTACAACTCAGCCATACTCCACTGGGCATGCCAAATTTTGTTATGGCTATGCACATCAAGGTCAACCCACTGAAGAGGGCAACTAATTACTGCAAATTTTTCACAAAATTGGGCAAGGAGATTGGCGGGGGGGGGGGAATCAAAGAAGAATGAAAGGCCTATGGAAAGGATGAACAATATTCCACTTCTTTTACAGGAAACAAGGTACGACGATAGATCATAACAAAAATATAAATTTAGACCCCCCATTCAATCAAGCTTTTCTGCACATTTAAACTTGTGTCAGATAAGAACTACAACTAGAATGGGTTACTCTTTTTAAACGCAACAATGGCTATTCTGATTGGACCATTGTGCTTTAAGTAATGAAAATGCTTCCAAAATCTCATTTTCTAAACAAAGTATTCATCAATCATCAGAACCTTGACTACAAGCAGGAACTATACCACTATGTTTATGTACTATTCTGGTATATTCCCATACATAGCACAGAATAATTGATGCTATACCGGGCTTAATAGCTAGAGATCAGATTTGAAAATTGCATCAATTTCCCCATATATACACACCAAGTTAAGCAGTGCTAAACATCACTACTCAACAAGTTAAGTGTCAGAATCTAACCATTTGCTTCCTAAAGACTTCAGATTTGCTTGAATTAGGACTATAGAAAGTTTTGTTGTTTTTTTTTAAATCTAGTCACTAGTGGCAAGAGAAAAGCTTTCTCTGGAAAGGCTGGGGGCCCAAAAGATTATTTCCTTTCATTTAAAAAGTTAGCAAACTTCTAGATTTTGTAATTGCAAACATAACCTTCCAAATGTGAACTAATACACTGTTGTCTTCCCGAGTCTGCAGAGAGGAGGAGCAGCAGTTACTGCCAGCATTTCACAGCTCTCCTAACCACCGAAGTAAAACTTACAAGCCTTTGGTCATTTTCACCTGTGAAAGTCAGAGCCCTCTTGGTAGGTGAAACTGTCAAGAATCATGTCAGCTTCACTCTGCTGCCACTGAAAACCAGAAAACTCTGGAGGGATAAGAGAAAAATTCTTTGTCTCTTCCATCACATGGAAAAAGCAGGATAAAGTTTCAAGTTTATCAGACATCTACTAGCCAGAGACTGATATCGAAAATGGAACCTCACTCAAGATCCACTGAAAGCACCTTGATAGCAATTGCAGCTGGGGCGGGAAATGGGCTTCTTGTCCAGATGTTGCTGCTGGTTTGCACTGGTGGAGCCACCTTCCATTCTAATCATGTGGGAGGGTTCAGTAAAATTTTAAGCCATAACCTTAAGTATACATCAGATTGAGGTGGACAGATTTGTTTTAGCATGTAAATGGCAAAATGCTGGGTTCATAAACCCCAGGTCAGGCATATGACAATGCAAGGCCAGAGTCCAGCAATCCATCCTTTAAGAATTACTAAATTGTCAGTTAGAATCAAATTTTTGTTTGCAAGATGTTATGTACATTTTTATCATCTTGGATAAAATATCTACAGCCTCAGCAGTGGTTAAATTGCTGCTATAAAGGAAATTGTCCTCAGATAAATGGTTTCTCTATGAGAAGGTTTCACTGCTACACCTCACCCCAGGTCAATAAATCAAATTAACTGCACCTTGTCCTCTGGCCGGTTACATCATCAGTTTGACCACATCTTGCGAAGCGAGTGCAAAAACATATGCTATTTAAGGCATGAAATCATATTACTGCTTTTTGTCCAGCCAACCTCGTGCTGCTGGTCTGTGAAGCAGTCAGTCACCTGAACAGTCTCATTATAGCTTCTACAGATCTTTTCTTGCAGTATTCAAGGCCTGTCTTTACCAAGGATGAGCGAGGGGAAAATAGGTAGTAGCGAGACTGATTATTTTAAAATTAAAATGCTTTTCATTAACTCAAGTCTAGTATTTTTTTACAAATTAATCTTCAAAGGAAACTCTACAAAATAAGCTGACTGCACTATTACATGAACTCTTCTAAGCCATGCTTCAAAGATGTTTACATGCTAATCTGAAACGGCTAGTGTAAGATACCCTTCGGTCAGGCCCTTTTCCTCCACAGTTGAAAACAATGATCTCTACTGAGAAACCACACAGTTTTATCAACTCTAATGCTACATTAAAATAAAACGACTCCATTACCTCCCTTGAAAAAGGAGTCCATTTTGCTTGTTGTCAAATTGCCTGGTGTCTGGCTAAAACATATAGTTAGCCTTGACAATTTAAACGGCGGGGGGGGGAATATTTTTCAATTTTCACTCAGCCAACTATGGCACGCAAACATAGAAAACTTGTTTTTGTTTTCTTTTATTCCCAAATTCAATTAAAAATAACTCAGAAGTGCCAGGGACTGACAAAAGCTTCAAACACACAGGACTGCTATACAGCATCCACATTTTAAACATTGATGAGAAAGAGGTTTATTTTATTTACTGTTGTATGATCCAGTGTGTTACAAAATTAAAAATTCAAGATTAGCTTCTATGTATCTGAGAGTAGGAGGGAGGCTTTTTAGATTTTGAAAGTGTTCTCACAGCCCCATGAAGTACAAATTAAAGTCAACTCCTTTAAAAAAAAGGTAAATCGGGGACAAAGGGACGAAAAAATGCTCAATACTCACTGAAAAGCAGTTATGGAAGGGGCAGCTTTACAGTCTTGTGTTGCTATAAATTAAAAATAAGCCCTTTATTTAAAAGACATGAGTGTGTGAGAAGCTGTGAGCAGTTCTGATGCTGCTCAGGCCCCAGGAGGGTTTTGTTTTTGCTTGCGGGGGTGGGATGGGGGGTCATTTCAGTTATTAGTAAATAAATCAAGCAGCAGAGAGTGAGGCCTAGGCGTCTGCCAGAGGAGTCAGGGCCTACCTCTTCCTCCCCCCTCCCCTCCCCACACAGCCTGGGTTTGATCTCTGGGCCCTGTGGGTTGCCAAGAAAATTTTAAAAAAAAGCGAGAGAGCAAGAAAGAAGAATCATATTGAACCACACAAGCACATGGGGCGAATGTAAAATATAAACACGGCTTTGGGCTCTGAGTGGCTGTTATTAAAGGTCTGAATTACTAAACATGAGAGGCGGGGAAACTCAGGCGGCCATTTCAATAATATAAACCTCCCCGAATTAGACATTATTCAAATGAGAGAGACACACAGAGAGGGAGAGCGAGCCCGGCCCCGCACCCCTGGCAGCCAGCCTGCCACCCCACCCGCCAACGCTGCCACCCCACGCACCCCTCGCTGGGGGTGGGGGGCCCTCAGAGCATCGCTGTTGGACACCCCCGGGGGCCTATGCCGGGGCGCCCCGCACTGCGCTGCTCGGGCTCCCTCACGCCTAAGGAAACGGGGAGATGTCAGGGCAGCCCAGCCCCTGGGTAACAGATTCCCCCCCCCCCCCCCGCCCTTCACCACCAGGGAGACCCCCCCTCCCCCACAGAGAGTGGAGCGGGACTGAGACACCTTCGCTGTGGGGGGCGGAGGGAGGCCCCCGCCAAGCTCCCCTCCCTCCCCGGGCCCTCCGCACCCAGCCCCCCGCTGCAGGCAGGCCTGGGGCTCTGGGGAAATAACGCTGCCCGAGGAGGGTGGGCTGAGAAGCCAACCGCCCCCCGCCGCCGCCGCCGCCCAAAAAATCCCCACGCCCCAACCCGCTCCCCGCCCGGAGCAACAGCGCGGGGGGGACCTCGCTGTTGGGAGGGAGGGAGGATGCGGGGTGCTCGCCCCCCAGCTCCGGGCTCAGCCCCCCAGCTCCCCTGCCCGAGCCGGGCCCACTCCGCCATGAATATGTAAAGCGGCTTTATTGTGGGCGTGCGGCCGCTGCCGGCCCGGCCCGGCGGCCTCTGCCCGGGTTTGGGGGCGGGCAGGCGCCCCCGTGCCCCCCGCGCCCCTGTGTGTGTTCCCCGCACGGGGAGGCTGCCGCCGCCCCCGCTCCCCCCTGTGCCGTTAATTATAATAATCCGGAGTACTAATAAATTATGCTAAGCGGGGCGGGCGGGCGGCGGGGGGGCCGCGCGCGCGAGTATGAATATGAATATGTAAAACGCAGTAATGATTACCTGCCGCCGCCACCGCCGCCGCCGAACTCTCATCTTGACTCGCTGCTCCTCCGTCCGCCATTTTGAATATTTTAACCAAAATCGGCCGCCCGATAAACCCTCCCTCGCTCCCTGCCCCCCCGCCCGCCCCAATCGCGCAGCCGCCGTCTCCCCTCGCCTTCTCCCCCGCCCTGACTCTGGCACACGGCCTTTGCGCATGCGCGTTCTGCCCCTGCCCTCCCTCGCGGGCGACCGCTTCGCGCTTGCGCCATCCGCCCTTCCTTCTCGCTAGTCCATTACTCCCGACCCCCCCCCGTGTTTACCCTGCCAGCACCTCTGCGCATGCGCCACTTCCTCTGCCATTCACCTCTGCCCCAGACTTCGTTAACATGTAATCGGCCTCGACACGCGCGCCACCCCGTTGCCCACCACCCCACTAGAGAGTGCGCCCTTGGGCAGGGCGAGTGATTGGCTGGGACTGCGCTGTCAGCTCCTTGTCTGCTTTCTGGGGGCTCATTCCAGCTCGAGAGCAGCAGGGCAGACCCCGCCCCAGCAGAGGTGCATTGTGCCACTGACACGTTGGCGTATTGGGGTATTGCTGTGTGATGGGATTGATCGCTTCTGGGGGGGGGGATAGGGTCCCCAGACAGCAAGTGTGAAAAAACGGGACGGGGCTGGGGGGTAATAGGAGCCCATATAAGAAAAAGCCCCAAATATCAGGACTGTCCTTATAAAATCAAGACATCTGGCCATCGGGGGGTCCAAGGGTATTAAAACCATCCATGCCAATTACATTTCTAGCTGGGAGTGGGTCTGAAGGACAGAAATTGTCCAGTGTGCATGGCCAGATAGACAAGGAGGCAAGCTCGGGGGCGGGGGACACACTGGTCCCTATCACCTAAGGCTGAGCCCATGGAGTAGGCACCTGCATGTGGCTGTTGCACCATGTTTTGATATATACATATATATAACTGACAATCAAAGGAGACCCCTTGTACTCATGCGAAGCTTGCAGCAAGATAAGGGCCAAAGCGGGTTAAAAAGGACAAGAACACCAGACACATTAAAAGAAGAAATGCTTGAGGCATATTCTGATTTAGTTTTTATTAACTATTTTACTGCCAGCAAGCTGCTGGGGAGTAGCATAAATAGGAATCACAGTAAATAAAATAGATAATCCTAAATGAAAACATTTTCAAATACAATGCTTAGACCGATGAAGCATCTCAAAAAAAGCAAAATCTGCAAGTGGTGTTCTGTGAAAATACCCATCACAACTGTTATGTGCAAGACAGGTACTCCCCAAGCTCAAAGTGGAATTAATCCCCTATGTATAAAAGGGAATTGAATAATAAGAAAATGAAATAGCAGAACCTTCAATTCTGTGCAGAGCAGGGTATGTGAGTGGTGGTCTTTCATATCTTCAGAGAAGAACAATTACAGGAAAGTAATTTTCTCTTTAAAGAAACCCATCATAACACATCTCCAGTCTTGGACAACACAAAACTCCAGGGAGATCTCTCTCAAACAAATACTTTAACCTCTCCCATACTCTGCATCAAATTTGACTGGCCTAAAAGGAAAAGAGAGTCAGACTTTGTGCCTCACTCATCAAAAGTAGACAGTGTATATTGGGGTCTACAGCTAAAATTGGCTTTATGTTAAAAACTTCCATAGCCTTACAAAGAAGGGTGGACAATAATCTTAAACAGGTGAGGTGACAAAACATTGCTGGTCAGTCATGTTGCTGAGTTTAAAAATTCAGCAGAATTAAGTTAAAATGATTAATAACTTTAATCGTATTCCTTATAATATTTTGTTGCACACATCTACACACAAAGGCCAGGAATATCATACCCCATATAAAGAAAAAGAAGAAACTGAGGAGAGTCTATGCAACATTTTTCACTAAGGTCCTGATCTGAAGCCCAGTACGAGTCTTTCCATTGACTTCAATAGACTTTTTTGGATCAGATCCCAAAACAACAACATAAAACTCCAATCAGTTTCACTGCCAATATTCAAAACTCTGAGTAACAGTGACACTGGGAAGAACCGTATCTTGCATGCTGCTACTGGAAAAAGTTATGAGTAGCACCAGAGGCAGATACTGGAGGATATAAAAAAGAGAGGCATAGGAAAGGTTAGAGCAGAGCTGCCCCATAAGGGCTGCATCAGAAAATTTTTTTTTTTAAAACAGTCCTAGGAGTGTTCCTCAGAGTATGTGATTTTTGTTCCTTCATAAAGTCTCCTAATATCCCAGAATATATTGGTGGAAACTGACTGTGCTATGGAATGGTAAAGAAAGGCCTTCTAATCACATTGATTCCATATCTACATTCAATTTGATGATATTCCATGCTACTTATTAGATACTTTGTCATTCAGAGGACCTATTTGTAACTAAGGATGGATGACTCTCCAGAATAAAATGAAAACAGAAGAATACTGGATTGCTGCTCTTCAATTTTGCCTCTAGCTGGTCCTCCATGAGCCAGCCAATCCAATTTTGTAGCCAGATTACATCAGCAGTACAGCCAAAGTGATCACACCAAAGAAACTGGCCCTTTGTCTGCACCTTTAAGACTCTACACAGCTCTACTCTTGCATGCATTTAATCTCCTCTCCCGTTGCTTCTCATCTCATCCCTGCACTATCATACCTGTATGCAGCTTCCTATTACCTTCCTCTCTAAACGATGCTTCTCTCTCATCAAGGACAACCTACTTAATCACATTTAATCTTCTTTCTTGCTCTTGCATCTACCTGATTCAAATTATCATCCCCAACTGTGATTCCAAAATGCAACCTTCCACAATCTTCAAGAATATCATCCAAAATATGGTTCCCGTTTGACTAGCTATAAACAGCAAAGAACAGCACTCCCTCTGTACTCCATCATATCTGCCCACATAACCTCTCTGGCTCCCTCTCCAGAGACTTCTCTGGATCTCTATCTGCATTCTCCTCTCAGGTTTACTTTGACACATCTCTTTCTGGCTCTTTCCCCAAGGCGTAACACAGGTCTCTGTGGCTATATATCCAGTAAAGCTTGGCAAATCATTGGTAATGAATAATTTATTGGACAAATCTTGCCTCTATTTCTGTTGTGAATTGTCTTCAAACAGATCATGATTTTCTCAAGTTTATTTCTTACTTGAAATTATTTGCCAAATACTTCTTGGCCTGTGTCTTATTCACAAGCAATTTGTTGTAATTATTTGAAATTCAAGATGATTTGACACACAGGCGACACATAGCTCAATTCTGCAAGGTACTGAGCTCTCTGGCTCCAATTCCTCAAAACAGTTAAGCATTTGCATAATTTTTAGCCATAAACTGTTCTATTGAAGTCAATGAGACTGTTCACATGCTTGATGGTAAGCATGTGCTTAAGTCCTTCACTGATCTGGGCCCAGAGTGCTTAGCCCCTTGCAGGATTGAGCCCCTAGTTTGTTTCTGTTCTCTGACTGGATAAGTGCAACTCATAGAATCAGGTTTCTGGTATGAATACTTACACATGTAAGTTAAACATTTTCTAAAAAAATCTCTATTTGGGTGAATGTTCCTGCCAGTGAATTCACTTAATGCAGTATTCAAAATGAACACATACAAAAAGGGCATACATTCAGTCAATGGAAATTCTTTTAAAAATTCAGTTGAATATTCTTTTTCTTTTCTTTTTTTCTTTTTTTTTTTTTTTTTACAGTATAGACCCATCTCTAATTCCCAGTCCCTACTCTCGGCCTCTTTTCAGAATTCCCCCCATCTCTCTGGTTGTTCCAGTCATTGAAGTTAGATGCCCTACCATCCCCTGTACTGCTAGTTGTGTCTGTGACCCCAGATCTTCAATGCTAGTAGTGTTGCCTCTACCCATCACCGGCTCTAACTTATTACTGTTTTTTAGACAATAATTTTTTGCACTGGGGGGCAAAAGAAATACAGATAATTATATATAATCAAAAGGCAGATTGGGCAGCAAATCTAACCCTTCACACAGCCCTAGTTCAGGGAGAAATTAAGAAGCATGCTGTATGCACCTATTTTTGGAAGGGGCTTCCTTAGCTGATTCCCCTTTCACCCCCCCCCCGGCAGTTTCTATGGTCTAACTTTCTCCATGGCTTCTTCTTTTGCTCCATTAAATTTCCCTTCTGCAGCTTGTGCTCATGTCCCTGATGCTGTTCTTTTCACATACTTTCCTTCCTCCCAATTAATTTTTCTTCCCAGCCTGTTCCTATCCTCCTCAAGGAGGTGCTGCTCCTGTCACCATGCTTTCTTAGGTCTTCTCATGCACTGTTTAAAACTGTCCCCCTCCCCTCCCCCCCCGCCCAACTGCCATGGAAACGTATGGTCCCAACATTCTGTCCTTTCTCCTCTTAATGAGGCATCAGCCTTTGAACATTCTGCTTGCCATTAGCACAGCAGCAGAGGAAAGAAATATCACTTCTGTGTAGCCCCCTCCCTCTTACATCCGCCTCTCACTTCTAGACCATTCACCTGTCTGACTCTCTCATGATTCAGGCTCATTTTGAACACCTCTCTCTTTGGCTTCCCACCAGTTTGCACAGGCAGTATCCACACTTCTTACAGAGATCTGAGCTGAGATTGTGGCACCATTTGTACTAGATGCTGTATATACACATAATAAAAGACAGTCACTGCCCCAAAGAGTCTGCAATCTAAAGAGAAGACAGACAAAGCATGAGAGGAAGCAGGAATTATTATCCCCCTTTTACAGATGGGGAAGTGAAGAGCAGAGAGCTTGCAAAGCAAGCCCATAAGTAGGCTAGGAAGGATCAGATTGTTGTTGGCAAATGTCAGCAAATGTCAGTTTCACCATACACACACAAACCAACCAAAAATATTTCCATCGATAACTGTCAAAATTTATAAATAGGCAAAGTAATCAAAATGCTGCTTGAGAACTTATTCAAGTTTGATTTAAGGATATTTACTTTGTATATTTTGACATGTGATGTTGACAATTTGTGTTTTAATGGTTATAAAGCTTTAACTTTTTATACCTCAGTGTTTACTGTCATTAAATTATTATTATCTGAATACTCCCTGTTGTTTGATGCCTCATAATTTCCTGCAACTGTGGAAATTTAAATTGATCAAAATAGAAATAAATGTTTAAAAAATAAACATCACTATTATCTGCTGAGATTATAAAAATATAAAAATTGAATTCTGCCAAGCCTACCCATAAGCAATTTGTCAAGGTCACAGAGGAAGCCTGTGGCAGAATTAGGAATTAAACCCACATCTCCTGAGTCCCAAAGTCAGTGATTTAACCACAAGACCATCATTCCTCTCTCTCACCAATCCCCACATGCCTCTTTAATTTTTACTATAGCTGCGGTGGGATGAGCCAGAGTCCTCTATTCCAAAAAGCTGACATCCTCGTGCACACTTTTGACTCCAACATTCTCCCCCTTTCCAGTTAAAAGGACATCACTCCCAACATCTGGACTGCTGTGTGCATAGCAGCAGAGAGGCAAAGAATATCCATTTCATATGTACTCCATTGTAGTTCCCTACTCACCTCTCTGGCTTTCAATATACACTTCAAGTTCTACAGCTCCCTTTTACCAGATCGCTTTCTTTGCTCTCTGCCTGCATCCCTCTCTTTTTCCTCATTTGAGGAAGGATGACCTAAACTCCCTTATTCTGATAGTTGTGACTGACACTCTGGATCTCAGACTGATGAAACTACTGCAGTGCAGCAGATCACCCCTGAACCCTTTACCCCTCACTATAACCAGCTAACTCCTATTTTGGAGACAAGGAATAAAAACATGTAGGAAAAGAAACATGAGGTTTTATTTTTATATTTAATGAGGCAGTTCAGGCAGTAATTCAGACCCTTCACACAGCCTCAGAAAAGGGAGAGGTAATCATCAGGAGCACACTCATCTTTTCATGTGGGTTTTTCAATCTGCTTCTCATTCTCTGCTCTCACTTCCTCTCTGGCTCTGTTGATATATAAGCATTTCCATGGTCATCACCACTGTAGCCTCTGAATGCTTCACAACTCCCCATCCACACTAGGTAGGGAAATATCATTATCACAATGTTTCAGTGGGGGAAACTGAGGCATCAAGAGATTTCAGGGACTTGCCCAAAGTCACATTGTGAGTCTGTTACCCCTGACTCCCTTTTCTGTGCATTAACCACAAAGATTGTCCTTCCTCCTGTTGATTTCTTCAGCTCCCTGTCATTGCTTTCACCAGAATCCACACACACTGTTCATTGTGTTCTGTTAACTTTTTCTTCCTGAGTGTTCCTTGTCTGTCTGGTGAGGGGGATCCTGCAGCTGTCACCATACGTTATTCAATTTTCTCCAGCTGCCCAGTTCAAATTGCCATCCACAACTGTCATTTCCAACTGCCATAGAACCTTCTGCTTCCAACATTCTGTTCCTCCAGCTACCAAAGGGACATCACCCAGAACACTGTTGTGAGGATTAATTCATTAATGTTTGTGAGGTTCTCAGATACTACAGTAACAGAGGCCAAATAGATACTGTAGAGAGGGCCAAAATGTGTTTCACACCTGTTACAAAAAGAGTTCTGAACCCCTAATTCCACAAGAAATCTAACACACTTTCTGTTAGAGGCATTGGAAACGCTTTGGCCCTGTTTACACTAGTGACCCAATTGTTTTTGACCCCGGGGGCCAGGAGGGACACACATTTGACACCTTTTATCAATCACAAGTCATTTTCTTAGTATGGACAGAGTCTATGAAACAAATACGCAGCTGAAGCTGGGCACTGTTGAAAACATTGTCTTTATTCTCTCCCTACCCTTTATTCCAGAACAGGTTCTTTGCTTATTCCCTCTTCAGACTTTTCTGACACACAGCTGGGGCTGGATAGAGATTAGGAAATCTCTCTGCCCCATCATCCTTGAATATTCCCTTTTAATTTCACAGTTTAAATTCCAACTGGGTAAATATATTCTGCCTACCTCAAATTCCTCTGTAATTTCAATTGGATACGGTGTCCTTCATTCACTGAATCTTGCAGCGCTGCTGGGCGCAGTTCAAAGGCAGACATGTTCCATTTCATATCTATTGGAAAAAGGGATGGGATCAGGGCCCCTTTAAACAAACGCTAATGCTGCACACATCGTAGACAGAAGTTGCTGTGGAGTAACAAGGCCATCTTAACCCTTGGCTGCACAGCAGACATTTTTACAATGTCCTAGTCTCTACATATTTTGGGATTAAAAGTCCAAGTCTGGGTCTAAGCATTTCTCCCCCGCAACACACACACTTTGCTCTCTGTGAAGCTATGCAAGGAACCCCCAGCTACTATTCTGAATTTATGTTGCCAGAGTGTACCTGCTTGTGCCATTTTACAGTGTCAGTAACATCACAATGATTTGACTAATTAGGCCTTGACTACACTAGAAAATTAAGTTGACTTAACTATGTCTCTCAGGAGTGTGAAAAATCCATATCCCTAGTGGCATAGTTAAGCCAACCTAACCCCCGGTGTGGACAGCACTTGGCACACAGAATACTTCTTCCATCGACCTAACTACCACCTCTTGGGGAGGTGAATTAGCTAGGCTGATGGGAGAACCCCTCCTGTCGGCATAGGCAGTGTCTACAATGCAGCACTACAGCAGCACAGCTGCAGCAGTGCAGCTGCACCACTGTAGCATTTCAAGTATAGATAAGCCCTTAGATTCAAGAAGTTGTGTAGCAACGTGTGACCAGCACAAAAACCTGGTTTCAATAAAACACCTTCCAAAAACAGGAAAATTCCCTGTATTTTATTACACATCACCAATATCTCTTGCAAATTTTGCAATCCTCAAACATTTCACCTCAAACCCTGCCCATGATCACCTGAGTCCCACATCCCAACTTGTTTAGAGCAGTGATTTAAAAAAAACTGTTTAGTGTTGGTATTTGTTTCACATCAATCTAAAAAGATCTCTGGTATCTCTGAACCCAGCTCTCAGTTCTCCCTCTCCCCGCCCCTCTTGCATGCTATATCCATTTCTTCCTTGATCTCCTTAAGAGGATGTGGTTAGATATCAGCCCTGTCCTTGCCAAATTCTGTGAGCAGGTCCTGCCTCATACCACGCCTCTGATACAAGGGCTTATGTCTCAGCCTCTCTTCCTACTACAGAGGGTACAGCTGCTTACTTTCTTCATGTGCCTCTATGCTGCCCTGCAGATACTGGTAATGTTTTGCTTTCACGTTTTTGCTGCCTTTCCTCTGGACGCTGTAAGAAGCTTAGCTTTAACCTGTTTTCATAGGAATAGTATCTATGACTAAAAGGGAAGAGAGAAAATACTCCCTCTCTCATTCCAATTCTTTCTCTCAGACCAATCTTTCTCTGGCAAACTCCACAGTCGGTTTCAAGGAGTCTGCTCACCTGATTTAAAATTCTGTTTAAACACAGTTCCAGCTAAAAATATTTGGCTGTTCAGGATGGATGGGGCCAAATTGTGGTTAAATTACTTTGTATGGAACCATGTCTAAATGGGGTCTTAACTTGGTTGAGTCCTGTGTCAACTGGGCTTCTGCTTTTTCTCTCTCTTTCTGGATTGATCCTGTTCCAGTGGAAGCTTTGCCGTTGACTTCCATAGGAGCAGATTTGGGGCCACTGTCTTTGTCTCTCTGGCATAAAGCAGTAAGCTTAGCTGAAGCCAAAAAGAATACAGCAGCCCCATACCTCTTCTTGCCAGCTTGCACTCTCCGAAAAGAGGCATGTTCCTGAAGAGGGGGAGAAATATATAGTGTCAGTGCAACAGCTGGGATTTGTTTTTTAGTCATAAATCTTTAAGGAAGGAGGAAAGGAAAGGAGCTATGATATTCATCTCCAAGTTCGTCAGTGGGCAAGGGGCAAGGCTGTAGTACCAGCAGGAAAATGAAACATGTGAAGGTACAAGCGCCAGCAGGGGAAGTCACTGTTGCTTATTGTCAGTTTTGGTGTGACACATAAAGTTCAGCTAATCCTCTTAGTTACAGAGACACACTGGTGGGGGGAGATTGTTATCTCAAGCAATTTACTGGCTTTATTCTTTTTTTCCTTCAAGTTTCTTCTCGCCTAATTGAGCAGCAGCTCTTCCTGTGACTGGTTTGCAATAATCCTGGGGCCTCATCAGGGAAAACATTGTGAAAAATACAGAAGGAAAAGCTGCCCAAGCAAGCCAGTTTTTGCCATGAGTCTCCCTCTGCAGGCAGGCATTGGAAAGGGGTTCAAATCATGAGAATTTCAAGAAAAATGTCAATGTAATATAAATATTCTGATCACAAAGAAAAGCAAAGTACTCAGAAACATATGATCTAATCTGAATGAATAATTAACCATCAATCAGAAAACTGCCAGTTCGACACTCTGAGATGAAGACTCAGAACTAGGGAATACAGATCCCACTTCAGTCCTACTTTCATTGCCAAATGTATGTCTGACGTAAAACTGAGTAAAAAAGAATAAGAGTAATAACAAGTTAGGAGTTTAGTTTATTTTATTTATTTATTTAAGAAAGAAGAATTCAACTCCAGGAACAGAAAAGAGAAAATCCCTGTTCTGTCTTTTTCTACAGATGTTTCATGCACACAACAGCTCTCCACTAGGGTATCAAGTTACAAATAATTACATCAAGGCAAAGTCGTTGACTGTCTACACTCTGAAAATTTCTCACCATTGCTATCCCTAGTTTAGCTCCAGTGGTGTTAGCAGGGTTCTGAACCCTATCATGGGTATTTTGCCAGCTGCCACAAGTGCTTTTAATATCATGTTGATTAGACCTGAAGAGTTGTGTGACATCGTCTTAAAAATGATAGCAGCCAACCTCTACTAGGGTTGGTAACGTTGCTAATGCGGAATTGGTGTTAGTAATGGTACGAAATGTTTAGAAAACTTTGCAAGTGTGGACAGAGCCTTTGACTGACCAAACCGTGTAGGCACGGCACTTTTTCTAGAACCTTAACGCTTTCACAGATGTAAGATAAGAGGGAAAGTGCTAGAGCAGAGGACAGGGAGTCACTCAGCTCTGCTACTGACTTGCTGTGTAATCTTGGGTAAGTCGCTTCACCTTTCTGTACTTCAATTACCTCATGTGTAAAATGAGGTATGTGAGGCTTGCTTAATTAAAGCACGCTGAGATCCTCCAATGAAAGGTGGTATTCAGGTACAAAGGGCCTGATTCTCGTTTTCACCAAAGCCCCACATTGTAAACAAGAATCAGGCCCAAAATATTAGTACTATAGACACCAAACTTTCACAGTTGTTGTAAAGTAAGTTCTTTGGTCTTTTGAGAGGAAGTGGTCCAGTGGTCAGGGCGCTAGCCTAGGATTTGGAAGAGCCGGCTTTAATTCCCGGATCCCTCCACCCCCCGACTTCCTGTATGACCTTGTATAAGTCTTAGTCTCCCCGTGCCTCATCTCCCCATTTGTAAAACGAGGATAATAGTACTTCCCTACCTCACCTGGACATTGTGAGGTTAAATATATGAAAGACTGTGAGGTGCTTAGATCTTATGATACTAGGGCTACCCTAGAGAGATTCTATTATCTTTTTAAAATATTGGTTAATTTAATCAAAAAGTAGAATTTCCTTTATAAAATGACAGGTTTCAGAGTAGCAGCCGTGTTAGTCTGTATTCGCGATGGTATCATATTATTATTCTTTAATATTAGCTAGATTCTGCCTTGCCTTCTTATGAGTGTGCAGTGGAGGTGGGGGAAAGGAATAAGGAGCCTGCCCCTCTGTTTGAGTGTCCAGAATAAGGGCCAGGCAGAATTGCAGCCTCTGCAGTAACAGGAGCACAGGGAATGTTCCCTAGTGATGTCCCTGGGACTGCATATTGCCCCCAAAAGAACAGGGAGGGGCAGGAAAAGATTGTAGTAGGTAGCGTCATGAATCTGTCTGGGTTGCTGCACAGAAGAGTCTGCAGCACTCCTTAACTCTATCAGTGAGCATCTGAGTGTCTTACAATAGAAAGACCTTGAAAATCATCTGTTTTCCTCACCATTCAGATATGTCCCTGTAACATCAGATGAGGACTCTGACACTCCTAGTTACGGAGATAGTGAGGGAATGACAAATATAGAAAAAAAGTTTTTAGAAATACATGTATTTAAATTTAATAAATATTCCTGGAGCTGCCCATGTTATTTTAACTAACTGACTCATTTTAGATTCCCTTTAATCAGCAGATGACAGACTGAAACCAATGAGAGACAGAGAAGGAACTGCCAGCTGAATATAATGAATGAAAAAATATTCACATCTGTAAGTAGAATCATCATCTTCCTCAATGGCAGTTCCCTGTCTTCCCCATATTCTCTCCACCCCCCAAACACACGCGCACGCGTGCACACACACACACACACACAATGGGAGGAATGACAGCTGTTCTTCACAGAATGACAGCCCAGGGATATTGCATCCTCCTTTAAAAAAAAAAAAATCAGGCAAGGTACAGAATAAGGTCAGTGAAAGGAGACAAGAGGGTCTCCCAGAGAAGACAAAGGGTAATTTATTGACAGATGAGATAGACGTTACTACAGAAAAATATTAAATGGATTCTTTTCCTCCTGTCTTTGGGAAAAAAAAGAGGGGAGGGCTAAGAGGGACAGATGCCAGAAATGGAGACAAATTTCCCAGGAGAGGAAGAAGAAATCCTGAAGGAAATTAGGATCACGACGGAGCAAGAAATTAGACCTTCTGAAAAAATAAGAAATTCTATCCTAGAATTCTGCAAGGAAACAACAAAAAGGGATGGTGGGGTGGGAGCACCAACAGTCAAATTGCTTCAAAGGCTCTCTGGGAACCGGAGGAAGTGCTAGTAAAACAGAAAGCAGCTAATTAAAAGCCAGTATTTGAGAAGGGTTGCTAGGAAATTACAGAGCTGTGCACCTGACATCAGCAGTAGGGAAGACACTGGGATCGCTAATCAAGGAGAGGCTAGGGCAACATATGGGGCAGGGAAGATTTTATTAGGATAGTAGTCAGCCTACATTCACATAATGGAAGCAGTCAAGCTCAACAAATGGCAGACAAGTTTTGTGGAAAGGAAGGGCCAGATCCCCATGTGGTATAAACTGAAATAGCCTAACAACATTAATGGAGCTATGCCAATTTACATCAGCTGATGATCTGCCTCAAAGTCTTAATTAGTGGGAAGTCATGGCTATAATTCTTCTGGCTCATTTGCGGCTGGCCCCTGCATGTGTGTGCAAAAGAAGACAGGTAGGATATAAGAATACTTCCCCACAGCCCTTGGGCCTTCAGAGGTACAATACCTCTGGTCACTCTCCCTGTGGTATTACAGCGCCACACTGCCCCCCAACATGGGACAGTACCTAGAAGACACAATCAGACCCTGAAATGTTAAAAGAGCTTATGATACACACCCACCAGGGCCAAATTAATGAATATCCTCCTGACAAGGGGATCACCAAAATCAGCTGCTCAAAAGGTAAAAGTAACAAAAGCAAAGAAATAAGAAAAGGAACAGATTTTATTTTTATTTTTTTCCCCAAAGAAAATTCACAAGCAAGGTTGGATTTAAACTAAACAGAGCCTTAATCTGCTCCCTCTTGGCAAGGAATATGTTTTTATCAATGTGTAAATCAGCCTGTGTGATATGGAGAAGGGAAGCAGCAAAACTTTCCATATGCCCATTGTAACATACCACACAATGGTACTGATGATTCTGCATCCCTGGCTGTATCAATCCTGGCAATGCTCTCATCTGCCACTTGGCCAACCTCACCTGCAGTTGCCATGGGCCTCCTGTTCCAGCCAACACTATGACATCACGTTGCAATCTGGTATTGGGATGTGATGCCACTGCACTACCATGCCTTGATATCACATTGTGATATAATGACAATGTGTTACCCTGCCTGGTTGCTCTAAAGGGATGATGTAACTTTATGAGAGGAGGCCACTACCATTTTATCTGGGGGGAAGATCTCATCTTGCAGTATCCCACCAGTACTGCCCTTCAACTTGACAACTGTAGTGTATGCCCATCATTTAAACTGATATTAATTCAAACACTAAATCTACTCAATGGTATCTTTTACTAGGTTATTAGCAGAACATCCCAAAATGTTTCCAAGAAACAAAAAACCAAAACAAAACTTGCCTAACATGACTGGATAGCTCAGTGTCTTGGTAATGCTAGATGAATCCTTTGTTAGCCACTGGTTCAAATGCTGGGTAGGACAGTATGGAATGAAAACCAATGAAAACCAGCTAATGGCTGTTTGGTTGCCTTTATGAAATGAAACCTCAGTCCAGTTGCCAGTTAGAAGGTGTCCACATTACAAAACTTTCACTACAGTTGGCACCAACTAGCTTCATTACTGGCAATTCCAGCAAAGATGCCAGGATTGAAAATGCCATGGAGACTGACCTATTCCCTTCATCCCTACAAGTGGTCCATTCAGATCAGGGCTGAAATACAATGATGTGGTGGGGTGAGGAAAAGTTTGCTCAGTCATTGTCTATACAGCTTGTGGTTCAAAGGATTCAGAGAGCACTTCAGTTTCCTGTGCTGTCAGTCCAGTACCTTTTACACACAATGAAATTCACATTAAACATGTCCAAATTAAAATGAAAGATGGCTGTACATGACAGACTCCTGGAAGAGCCATCCTATATCTGCGAGGCCATGTTCACAGTTGAGTAAAAAATAAAACATCTCCAAGCAAGACTGATGAATGTGAGATCCAGGAATCTTAGAATCTTGAGAGAATGGGGATGAGGTGGCTAACACTGGAACTGAAGCTTTGGTGAGTTTAAGGGCTAAATGCACAAAAGGAGTTAGGCACTTAAATCGCAGATGTCGGTGCCTGTTTTTGCACCATTGCAATACACAACACCTGTGCCTAACCCTGTAGGTACCTAAACTCACTAGGCACCTGAATTTCCACTGTAAAAGTTCCCTAGGTGCTTATGTTTCTTCCTCTGGACACACACACTGCTGCCTCACTTTAGGTGTCCAGATGCCAATCTGCCCCTAAGCCAGAGAGCAATGCACGAATTCGGATAAGATAAGCATTTCTCGCCCTCACTTGTCTGTAGGGCTGGATCCAGTAGGTGCTGATTGGGCCCTGCAGGTGAGCTCAAACACTGCCACCACTATCACCACTGTGGAGGCCACAGCAGCTCCTTCATAACTTTTAGCTCAATGGTTAGGGTACTCAGCTGGGATGTGAGAGACCCCTGGTTCAAGTCCCCCTGAACCTTATGAGAAGAATGGATTTGAACAGTGATTCACAACCTCTCAGATGAATGCCCTATCTACTGAACTATGGGATATTCTGATGTGGCCTCCCACATCTCTCCTGTTGAAGCTGCTCCACTTTGGACAGATAATGAGTCATCAGTCCAGAGAGAGAGACAAGCATGAGAATGACTCTATAGCCTGGTGGTTAGAGCACTCACCCTAGAAAGACTACTGACTTGCAGCAAGTTATAACTCCATCTCTTTGCTAAACTGGGTGTGCAAATTACTTGAAAGGCTTATCCTTCAAAGAACTGCCACTACCATTGATGATATCCTGGGTGTAGCTCAAGCAGGTTTCAGCCTAAACTGCAATCCCTGCAATCAAGTGCTGGCACTTACCACTTACACTGAGAATGCCAGACCAGGCAGAAGACAGGCACAGTGTTCCTGGATCTTACTGGTGCATATGACATGATCTGGCCTACAGGCCTACTATACAAACTGTCACTGGTCTACCAAAATGGGTATTAGGGACCAGGACATAGGAGGTTTGGCCTAGTGGTCAGAGCATGAGTAAGAAGTCAAAGCCAGGACTGGTAACAGATGGTTGGAAACATGGTGTAAGGATAGGAACCGGAGGAGAGGCAAGGAACAGACACACATCAAGAGCATGGTGGGAACTAAGAGTGAAGGCAGGGGTCAGACAGGAACCAGGAGCAGTTCAGGAGTGGAGTAGGAGTCAGGAACAGGGTTGGGAGCAGAATGCAGGAAATAGGCACAAGCCGTGTCTGATGCAGCAGCAATAGGCTACCATCTAGTTGCTAAAACAACTTCCTGTGCCTCCTTCTGGCTTCAATAGCATGACTGGACTAGTCAGTGAAGTTGGGCAATCCTTCAGGCAGGGCTCCCAAGGGTGGGTGCCTTGGCTGAGGCTATAGTCCCCGCTGTCTCCTTAGCCCACCAGGTTTCAACAGACTGTGGGGTGGTGGTCAGGATGAGATGGCTGCAGGAAAACTCAAAGGCCTGGCTTCAAGACCTGGGACAGCACAGTGGATTGTCATGGCTGTGGAATTGTTTATATAATGACTTTGATAGTGCCTAGCACAATGAGGTCCTGATTCTTAGTTGGAGCATCTAGATGCTAATGTAATAAAAACTATATTATTATTATTTGTTATAAAATACATATAAGAGCCCAAAGTGGGTCTGAGAGATGTAATGGAGTCATGACAGGGAAAAATTTGGCAGCACTGAATAATCCATAGGAAAAAAGCCCTCTCTGCACTGGAAAACTGCTACAGCTATATTAACCACAACTGGGTTAGAAAACGATTGTCAAGCACAGTTAATTACACAGCCATGTTTAACAGCTATCACTACTCATAATTCTGGCAAGCACAATCCAAATTCTAGAGTGAACAAGACCTGTGGTTTCAAAAGGATGAAAATAGTGTGTGTGTTCTCTGTATAATGTGGCAATTCTGCTGATAAAGAGGAAACATACTTTCAAAAGACAAAGAAAAAAATTCTGTGCCTTGGTTTCTCCATCTATAAAATGGGGATCATGCTTCCCTACCATACAGGGGGGCTGCCAGCTTCAGTCATCAATGCTGGAAAGCGTCATAAAGCAGCTACTATTATTCCAATATGTGAAATTACATGTTAGATTTTTTTAATTGCTGACAGTAGCTTTAAAAATATTGGACATCTGTCTGTTTTGTCAGAAATGTTGTTAAGAATCCCTGTCATGTTCTAACACTGTAATGAAATTTTGCTCAGACAAAATGGATGCTTTTGAACTAGAGATTTCTATGAAAAATCTTTTTGCTCTCAGCAGCAGCATTCAAGACCTTGAATTGGGCAACATTCTGCTGTTAGTGCACTTTTCTGAATGGCTAGAAGTATTTTGAACAGTGGGAAAGAAAGGTGATTATAGAATATCAGGGTTGGAAGGGACCTCAGGAGATCATCTAATCCAACACCCTGCTCAAAGCAGGGCCAATCCCTAAATTGCCCCCTCAAGGATTGAACTCACAGGCCTGGGTTTAGCAAGCCAGTGCTCAAACCACTGAGCTATCCCTCCCTCCAATTGCCAATGTACAATCTTCCAAATGGTGTGAATTCCAGGTTATTTTTCTCTGATGGTTAGGGCCTCTATAATCACCACCAAATCAGATTACAACATAGTTCCATTTTGTAGTGTAAACAGAATCTAACATCATTAATATTTATTTACTGTAGCACCCAGTGTGTGTGAGGGGATTTCCGAACATGGAGAAAAGATGGTCCCTTCTCCAAGGGGCTCATACTCTAAGGACAGACAAAGAGACAGAGGCAAGGGGAAAGGAGACTGGGAAAAATAATAGGTACATAATATACATTTTCTATACAAGTCAATTGGATTAATTGTAGGCAACATGGCAGATATAGGTTTTTAAGAGGGTCTTAAATGTGTACAGAGTAGGGGCCTTGTGAATGAGCTGAGGGAATATTGTACAGTATTTTAACCATATCACTGAAACATCACGTGCTTGGCTTCTGCCCAGTGAAAGATCACTCTTAAGGCCCCATTCATGCTGCAGAATGACACCTTGTTGTAATCGGATCCCCTGGCTCACTGCAGTATTGACAATCCTTTTGTCTCTGCCTCTCCATGTCACCTTGCAGCTACAAGAGTGCAAGTTAATTTTGAGGGTGTATGTATTGATGAATAAAAGCCTGTACAGAGAATGGCTGCTCACCAGTCTCTGCTTGGGAAAGTGGGGCTAGAAGAAACTTAGACTTGTTTAGACTTGTAAATGCCAGTTAAAAATGCTAACAGCTCTGTCATGTTACAGTTTGATTAGCAGCCTGATCAAACAGAAATCCTATCAAGTAGCCAGAGAGATTCTGGTAGCCAGCTCTACAGACCCACATTTCTAGTTTGCCTTCCTACTAGAAGGGGGAAACCTGTTATTCAGCACTGAGTAACTGCAGTCAATGATCTCAGAAGGTGGAAGATGAAAGGCAAAGCTTTGCCAAGAATCTACTGCTCAAAGGATAAGCCCCAGCTTCCTATCAACTAGAAAACCTACAGCACAAACTGTAATTCAACAAGTTAATCAGTCTGAATTGGTCTGAATTCAACACCAAGATGAAATTAAATAAAGACAAGTACAAAGTACTTCACTTCAGAAGGAAAGAATCAAATTCACTACTACAAAATGGAAAATAACTGACTAGGTGGTCATACTGCTGAAAAGGAATCTGGGGTGTGGATGGAGAGCGATGGTGGCAACCTTCACGTGGCCCTCCCAGTTAAGTCAGCAGCAGCAGCAATCCCTCGATTTGAGGATGATCTCTACCACGGATTTACATATGGGTTCTGAGATGAAACCACAGATCTGCCCACACTAGGTACAGATATTTCCTGGCAGGCCAGCTGCCTGCTGGGAGAAAGTTCTTTCTTTTTCCTTCCTTCTCTCTCTCTTTTCAGCTTTGAGGGCAAGGCGCTTCTCCTCAAAGTGGGCTCCTGCCTGATGGAGGATGTGGTGCCATTGGAGTCAGTTGGTGGCTTGCTCCTTCCAGCTTGTGATGTCCACAAGCCAGTTAAGTACACTTTAATCTAAGTGTATGAACTAATGTCACCACTTTGGAGAGTGGAGATCATTCATTGACCTCCCTGTCAAAATAGCAACTTTTCCAAAAAAGGCTCTTTTCAGAGCCAGGCTTATCAACTAATAGGCCCATTGATTTGTCTATGCCAATTTAATGTTGAGGGCCTATATTGTTTGAAAGCTGATGTCATTGCGAGGCTGCTGATGGACAATAACACTGACATCCTGGCTCTTCAAGAAACACATATTTCTGAAGAAGACTCAGTGTGCCTCAAGGTACCAGGATAAGTCCTTCTCTCCAACCAAAACCATCCAAAACATGGAATGGCCACCTACATTAGGCTAAAATGAAAAGATATAGCCAAAGCATTGCCAACAATGGACAACAGTTTCACAATAAGTATCTGAGGTGATGAGCTGACAATATATAATGTGTATAAGCTGCCCAACAGGCAGAGTGACCCTTACCAGTCCTACCAAAATCACAACACCCATTGGGTATCTTGGCAATTTTAACAGACACCATACAGCATGGGCTATTCAATGAATGATGCTGCAGGCAAACAGCTCACTGAGTGGGCATTGGTACAGGAGCAGTACTTGCTGTTCAGTGTAAAACGAAAGGGCATCTTCCAGTCAGCACAGTGGAAGAGAGAATACACATTATTGTGTCCAAGGACTCCACTGGATCACCACTTCTTTCATCTGGAACTGTCCTGGACCCCTTCCTGCACAGTCTGTACAGACTCATGGTGGTACACATTGACTTTTGTCATAAATATAAAGGGAAGGGTAACCACCTTTCTGTATACAGTGCTATAAAATCCCTTCTGGCCAGAGGCAACATCCTGTTACCTGTAAAGGGTTAAGAAGCTCAGCTAACCTGGCTGGCACCTGACCCAAAGGACCAATAAGGGGACAAGATATTTTCAAATCTTGGGGGGAGGGGGGAAGGCTTTTGTTTGTGCTCTTTGTTTACGTGGTTGTTCTCTCTTGGGACTGGGAGAGGCCAGACAGAAATCCATCTTCTCCAACCCATCCTAATCCAAGTCTCTAATACTGCAACCAGTATAGGTAAGCCAGGCACGGCGGATTAGTTTATCTTTTGTTTTATGTGAATCTTCCCTGTGTTAAGAGGAAGGTTTATTCCTGTTTTCTGTAACTTTAAGGTTTTGCCCAGAGGGGGATCCTCTGTGTTTTGAATCTGAATACCCTGTAAAGTATTTTCCATCCTGATTTTACAGAGGTGATTCTTTTACCTTTTCTTTAATTAAAATTCTTCTTTTAAGAACCTGATTGATTTTTCATTGTTCTTAAGATCCAAGGGTTTGAGTCTGTGTTCACCTGTATCAATTGGTGAGGATTATTATCAAGCCTTCTCCAGGAAAGGGGGTGTAGGGCTTGGAGGGATATTTTGGGGGAAGACATGTCCAAGTGGTCTCTTTCCCTGTTCTTTGTTTAAAACGCTTGGTGGTGGTAGCATACTGTTGAAGGACAAGGCAAAGTTTGTACCTTGGGGAAGTTTTTAACCTACGCTGGTAAGAATAAGCTTAGGGGGTCTTTCATGCGGGTCCCCACATCTGTACCCTAGAGTTCAGAGTGGGGAAGGAACCCTGATAACTTTGAACTCCCTTTCATTACCAGTGTACCAGTTCCATGCTGGAACCTGAGACAGATGAATTGGCTGGGTTTCTCTACTGCCGTCGAAAGATCCATCAGTAGCAGCTACTAAAGCCCGGAAACTTCAACTGCTTCTCAGAGCTTATTATTAAAGCCACAAAGAAGAATATCCCCCAGTATTTCAGGAGCTTCTTTATGCCATGCTGGAGCCCAGAAAGCAAAACGCTCCTAAGGGGGTATGAAGCTACTGGTGACCCAAGCTTCGTCTCTGCTCTACTGGAATCACTGGACTCTATAAGACGACAACACTGGACAGAGAGGGTAGAGGCCAAAGACTTCACTCACTCAAGCTGTGAAGCATGGGCTCGTCTGTGGTGCTTAGGTAGAGCAGTGCCATCACGAATACAGACACTTCAAGTCACTGCTAACAGCATTGCCAGCCTCCTACTAAGAAATTCAAACATGACTGTAAGCTGACAAATGAAAAGAGAAGTGAAAACAGCTCTGAAGGAATCCTGTGCATGAAGTGCCCCTTCATCAAGTCTCTGTCAATCCTTCACAAGAGCCAAGATTGACACTGCCCTCTCTGCTACCAAAGCAGGAAAAGCAGATGCCATTGATGGCATCCTTCTGGACTTCCTTAAATATCTTGGGCCGAGAGGGTGCAACTGGATGGCAGCACATTTCACAGAAGTCATCACCAGCAGCAAATTCCCAACAGCTTGGAAACGATCATAGGTCATGACCATTTTAAAACCTGGAAAGCTGCCCGATGACCTCAAAGTTACTGCTCTTCCTCTCTCTCCTCTGTACAACACACAAATTACTGGAGCGGGTGATCCTGGCGAGACCAGAGTCACCCCAGAACAGGTAGGTTTCATTGCAGGGTGAAGCTGCTGTGACCAGGTGCTTGCACTGACTACACATATTGAGTCCAGCTTACAGCGGAAAATTAAAAGGCCACAGCTTTTATTGACTTGTCATTAGCCTAGGACTCCATCACCATGCAGAAGGCTACTGCTGAAGCTATCTAACCTTCAGTGCAACCAGACATTTCCTGTCATTAGATCAATACTTTTGGACAGAATGTTCCATATCCATCTCAGAAGTCAGGTTAGCAAAAAGCAAGAGACTGCACAATGCATAAATGGCCTCCCACAGGGACCAGTACCAGCACCGTCCCTTTTTAACTTATATATAAGTGATGTGCCCAAAATGATATGCTGCAAGTTCATTTATGCCAAAGACCTGGGACTAGCGATACTGGCCACAACACTCAAAAAAGTGGAAGACACCCTTTGTGATGATCTGAAGAGGATGGAAAACAACTTTTAGTATTGGTGGTTCAAACCCAATCCATCAAAAATGGTGTAATCAGTTTTCCATAGCAGCAGTTCTGAAGCTACAAGTCAGAGGATGATGAATGTAAACTTCTGTGACAAGGTAATCACCTACAATTCTAACCCCCGCTACCTAGGAGTCACCCTTGATCAGCAACATGTGAAGCCATAAAACAAAGCGTCACCTCAATATCATCCAAAAACTAGCAGGTTCTAGCTGGGATTGTGATGCCCAAATGCTATGCACGACAATGCTTGCTTTAGTTTATTCCACTGCTGAGTACTGTGCAAGTGTGCATGAAAGAAGCTCACATATGGACCTCATCAATATCCAGCCAAATGTGGCTAGGAGACTTATAACTGGCACTCTGAAGTCCACATTGCTGCCTTGGCTTCCAGTCCTTGCAAACATTCTTCCTCCAACCTTCCACTGGCAGGTTGGTATATTGCGCGAGCACAAGAAAGCTCTTGCTTACCAAAAGCTCCCTCTCCATGAAAATCTTGTTCACTCATCTTAAGTTCTGCTGACCATTCTAGGTGGCTAGAGAAGCTCTTCTGTCATCCAACTTCAATCCAGAAGACACCTGGCGGATGCAATGGGCAGGCTCTGACATAAACAACAAGCACCTCATAGATGATCTCACTATTGAATCACCTGGTTTCTTGCTCCACTGAAGGCAGTAGATGACCATCAACCGTTTTAGGACGTTACATGGAAGATGAGCACACCTGATGCACAATGGTGAATCAGGGATTTGCCACAGTGCAAATACAGAAACTTCCAAACCATTGAACACATTGTGAACAAGTGACCCATCTTTTCGTTTCCAGGAGCTAAAGCAAAGGTGCATTCTGCATCTCCTGAAGCCCTCAAATGGATTTCAGACCTTTCTACTACCTTGTAAATGTTGCTACTTCCATACAAAAGAAAAAGTGGATCACAAATTGAATATGAGTCAACAAAGAAATGCAGTTGCAAATAAAGCTAATATTCTGGTTTGCATTAACAGGAATGTTGAATGTAAAACATGGGAGGTAACTGTCCTGCTCTACTCAGCTGGTGAGGCTTCAGCTGGAGTATTGTGTCCAAACTTTAGGAAAGATGTTGACAAATTAGAGAGTCCAAAGGAGAGCAACAAAAATGATAAAAAAGTTTAGAAAACCTGACCTATGAAGGTAGGTGGAGGAAAAAAAACTGGGCATGTTTAGTCTTGAGAAAAGAAGACTGAGGGGGGACCTGATAACCATCTTCAATTATATTAAGGGCTGTTATAAAAGGATAATGATCAATAGTTCTCCATGTCCACTAAAGACAGAACAAAAAGTAATGGGCTTAACCTGCAGCAAGGGAGATTTGGGTTAGATATTAGGAGAAACTTTCTAACTAGAAAGGTAGTTAAGCTCTGGAATAGGCTTCCAAGGGAGATTGTGGAATCCTCATCACTGGAGGTTTTTAAGAACAGGTTGGACAAACACCAGTCAGTGATGGTCTAGGTTTACTTCATCCTGCCTCACCGCAGGGGACTGGACATGATGACTTCTTGAGGTCCCTTCCAGCCCTACATTTCTATGACTGTATATAAGTTCTCCAGTTTTAAGGAGGTTTGTTATAAAATAAAAAGGTAGCTTCTTAAGATGATCAGCAGGAGCAAAAAGAGATGAATTAGAACTTTCTACTAAGCAGAGAAACATTCTAAGAGCAAGATGAAAATGACCTTCAGAGGTGCACCTGTTTATTGTACAGTCTGATACTGCCTTGCAGTTCTGCTTACTTCTGATCTTGAGTTGAATCAGGGAAGGTTACTTGTTTCTTTGGTTATTATTATTAACCCCTTTCCCTCTTCTAGCCATTGAGAGAGAATAGCTCAGCACCAGCCAGTGTGTGTGAGCTCACATCACAGAATGGAGGGTGGGAGGCATGATTTTCAAAACTGGGTGTCTAAAGTTGGGCTCCTAAATCCATATTTAGGCAGTGGCCTGATTTTCAATAGTGTTGTACACCCAGCAGCTCCCAGTGACTTCAGTACTATTCCAGAAAGCATGACTGAGCCTCAATGGAAGAAAATCTCAGAACCACTTCTTGAAGCTGAATTGGAAACACTTTTATCAGGTCTACACTAGCACTTACACCATTTTCTGAAATGGTTCAAAGAAAAAGGTAGTTGAAAACCACTTTCAGCCAAGGGTCCATTTCCTAATGCATTCAAGGTTTAAATATCTGAAAGACAAAAGAGGTCTTTTGCAAGCTACCTCCTCATCCCATGCTAGCAGCTACATGCAGACCAGACAGTAGCAAGTAACTCACCAACTTGCTCTTCTTACAGTTTCCTCATAGAAAAATTCTTCCCGTTGAGTTCAGCATTGTTCTCCACTTCCTCAGTTCACATCCTTGCCAATCTCTTCAATGAGGGCTGGGATCCATCACTGACTGTTGATAGGCAGCATCTATCCATACCATCACAGTGTTGGATTGGACATTTACATGGACAATGCTATGAACCTCTACACTGGGTCCCCTGGCTCACTGCAGTATTGACATGCCTTTTGTCTCTGCCTCTCCATGTCACCTTGCACAATGGTGAATAATACAGGACAGGATAACAAAATTTGGAAGAGATATTAACACTCATGCTTAAGGGCATGAACCAAACTCTAACCAATGGAGACTAGGAAGAAAGTTCCTTCTGGATAGGAAAGGAATAACTTCATACTTCAGCATTTCCTGCTCCTTCCTCTGAAGCATCTGGTACTGGCCACTGTCACACACAGGATACTGAATTAGATGAATCTTGGGTCTCATCCAGTATGGCAAGTTCCTATGTCCCTAGTATTTTTGCTGGTGGTTTGGATGGGTCACCTTTTATGATCCCAAAGTACATCCCTGTTCCAAACATGGACTTCTGCCCTGCCAGTGATAGCCAAATCCTCTTCCCCAGCCCCTTCCAATACCACACCCTGTGCATTTCCACAAGCAATACAGAAAGGAGCAAGTACAAACCCAGGTCAAGATGATGACAAGAACAAAGCCCTGAAGACTGCTTTTAGATAGCAGCTTTACTTTAACAGAGGAGGGATTCTTCAAAGAAATGAACTCTCTCTGTCTGTCTCTCAGGCAGAAGTCTCATGGGAGTAGAAAAGAACAGCTTTCATTTTAGCAAGTAACTATATTTATGGTCCTTTTATGAGTTATTTTTTGAAAATATAAAAGTAGATGGACTTAAACCTGCTTCAAAAGGGGGGGGGAGGAGAGAGAGAGTGCATGTGAAGGGCAGGTGAGTCTGAAGCATCTCTGTCCACTTAAAAAAAAATCTTTTTTTTGTTTTAAAAGATGCCCCTTCTGCCAGTCATGAGGATAACGGCTAACCTTTATTATTAGGGCCCTACAGATTCACAGCCAGGAAAAACGTGTCATGGACCGTGAAATCTGGTCTCCCCCTATGAAATCTGTATAGTATAGGGTAAAAACACACAAAAGACCAGATTTTGGGGGGCAGACCAGCTTTTCTCAAATTGGGGGTCCTGACCCAATAGGCAGTTGCAGGAGGTCACAAGATTATTTTAGGGGGGTTGTGGTATTGCCACCCTTCTGCGCTGCCTTCAGAGCTAGGGGGCTGGAGAGCGACTGCTGTTGGCTGGGCACCCCACCAGCAGGCAGCGCAGAAGTAAGGGCACCAATACCATCCCGCGCCATCCTTACTTCTGTGCTGCTGCCTTCAGAACTGGGCGGGCCGGAGAATGGCGGCTGCTGACTGAGGGCCCAGCTCTGCAGGCAGCACAGAAGTAATGGTGGCAAAACTATACCATGCCATCTTTACTTCTGTGCTGCTGCTGGCGGTGGCTCTGCCTTCAGAGCTGGGCTCCCAGCTAGCAGCCGCTGCTCTCCAGCTGCCCTGCTCTGAAGGCAGTGCCGCCAGCAGCAGCAGCACAAAAGTAAGGGTAGCAGCACCGCACACCCCCCTACAATAACCTTGAAACCCCCCAACCCCCATAACTCCTTTTTGGTCCAGGACCCCTACAATTACAACACCATGAAATTTTAGATTTAAATAGCTGAAATCAAGAAATTTATGATTTTTAAAATCCTCTGACCATGAAATTGACCAAACTGGACCGTGAATTTGGTAGGGCCCTAGTTAATATAGCCTCTTTCATCCCAAAGTGACTTACAAACTTTATACACCTATTACAACCAAGTACATCCACTTCAGGATACAACATGGCAACTGTTACAACAGTTCAGGTCCAGCTGCTCCCAGTAACCAGACTCAGCTCACGACTGCTGCAAAAGTGAAGGCCCTCCACTGGATTCCTGAACGGCAACTGTTAGCTTGTGCTTGCTCACATACTAAAGTCTTATGTGGGCTTTTATCCATCATGCTTGTGGAGTCTGTTCTGCCACTGAGGTTTCACCCTCTAGGGAGCCTCCTGCTTTTCATATCTGAAATCTCCCCTAACCCTTTGCACTCCTGGGCAATATTTTTGGATCCAATTCAGAGAGTATGGTGCCCATGCCTAGCACAACAATCTCTATCCATCTCGCCCCCATCACCATAGAATCTGAACACATCCTAAGTACTTAAACATAAGCTTGAATAGTTCATAAAGTGTGTGTGTGTGTCCGTCAGAGAGAGAGAGAGAGTATGAAGTAATTATAGAGGGAAAGTTAAATTGAAGAATTATCTTTTGCACTTATTTCTGAATGTAGTGAGGCCTGTGGTCATTTTATCATCTGTTCATGAGTTCCATAGTCTAGGTCAGCTCCTGTGAAATTTTTGTCCCCAAACCCATGTCCCTCCCTCCTTAGTTGGCAGTTTCATGGCAGCTTTTGTGAGAGGCTGTGGTCAGGAAGAGAGAGAGATCTTTAGTCAATTCAATGGAAGGCTTTGAACATCAGGACAGAGACTTTGAATTGGACTCTGGATTCAATGGGGAGTCAATGCAGAGTGCAGAGCACTGGGGAGACATGAGCACAGTGATGCTAAACAGATGGATTACTGCATTTTGGACCAGTTAGAACATATGGTTTCACTCTTAGATATGACACACTGCAATAATCAAGCCTAGAGGTCATGAATGTGTGGACCACTGTGGTCAGGTGTGTTCCTGACAGTATGAAGTGCAATCTCCTGACCAGTCATAGATAGAAGTGGGCATTTTTTGCTACTTGACTATTTGGGCATCTAATAGTACTGAGAAATCCAAAAGGACCACAAGGCTGCAAACCAACATCCATCTGAGGGCAGATGCCATAGCTGGTTGGGGGATGTTATAGAGGGTAAGTTCTTTTAAATGCTTCTCTCTTCCTGCCAGCATCACCCCCCTTTCCTTGGTTCAGTTTTATGCCTCCAGTCCCCTCTTGTGAATGGAATCATTTTCCCTCTCATGGTTACTTGTTCAGAGTCCTTGAGTAAGTCTGAATCAGGTCTTAAGATTTATGGATCTAGCCTTGTCCATTGTGTGGTGCATTCTCTAATTTAATGACTATAAACCACGCAGGCGTGTTGGCATGAAGGATGCTATAAAGAAGTCTAAGTGACTGATTGATTATGGAGAGTTATCGGTCTCTCCATAGTTAATGACGAGGCTAGCTTTCCATTATAAACCCAGTTTGTCTCCCAGCACATAACTTCACCAAAGGTAAACCACTCCACCTGAAATTTCACAGGTATGATTTATCTTTCTAGGTATTTGTGTTGTGATCTTATGCCAGGATAGAATTTTTCTGGAAGACTGAGGCAAATCAATAAACCAGACAAGGCAATTGAAAGATACAAGCATTCAAAAATGGAGGTGATATCCTTTCTAGTATTTTACATGAATACTTTCCTAACAGTGTATGGTTGATCATCATTCCAGGGCAGCTTGGCCTAGAAACTCTGAAATGTGTTTTAACCTGTTGGTTGCCTTTGACTAATTTGGAGGCAGTATGGTTGACTGAAATTTTAGGTGTTCAAAGGGTTTTCCTTTTACATCATGGGGCCCACTGTGAACAGCTTGATGGGGGAATGGAAGTCATGGAAAAACACCTGTTGGGAGAAGTGGGGGAGAGAGAGAGAGGTGAAGACATTGGTGCAGGCAGGAGCTCACAGAGGCCAGGGTGATTGTAACAGAAGGATGAATGGGAAGTGACAGAATCAGTACTGCTCCTGGGTGCAGAGACGCCTAGAGTATCTGGAATCAGACAGAGCCCAAAAAAAGTGGGACTCGTCTAAGCTCTGTCTACAAAATAAGCTCCACTCATGTGAGGGGGGAGGAATAGCTCAGTGGTTTGCGCATTGGCCTGCTAAACCCAGGGCTGTGAGCTCAATCCTTGAGGGGGCCATTTAGGGATCTGGGGATAAAATTGGGGATTGGTCCTGCTTTGAGCAGGGGGTTGGACTAGATGACCTCCTGAGGTCCCTTCCAATCCTGATATCTATGTGAGGTGCCAAAATGAGATATTGCTCACAGTAGACTGTACAGATATTCCAAAAGATGTGGTGGTATCACCTAAATGCCACCTACTTGTGGAACCAAAATAAAACAATTGTGCAGATCTGTGACCCTCCCCCTCCTTCTTGCACAATGAATGAAATACAAACAACGTTGACATTTAAATTATCATTGCTGTGCATGTGAATTAACACCTCCCTGAGATGACTAGGACAGTCCACACCTCTCAGACTCCCTGAAGACTCACATAGACACCTCTGCATCCTTTACACTCAGTTCACATTTGTGAGGTTTTCTTTGCAACTAGAGACTTTTCTTTAAAATGAGAACTGAGCTTCTGGATAACAAGACAGCAGCCCTCAGAGAAGTTCTGGTAGGGCATATGGGCACGTATAGTTTATTTCCAAGCCCTGTACTTATTAACCCTGTGTTTTCCAGAAGCTCTGCAGAACATTCTTTACATTTAGAAAGGTTCTCCCTGGGTCATGACTACGTATACTTGTTATATTCTCATTTTCTAGTATATACACCCAATGTTGTCTAGCTAAAAAACTTTAAAGGGATGATAAGGCATACTATCTGAACTTCTAAAATGACTGAGAAGATTATGCTGCCTCATAAATCAGCCTCTCTCTACTAGGGCTAGATTGTGAGCATCTCTTCAAGTGTGCAAGAAGGAGGGATTGTAGGAGCCTCTTTCTCCCATTGTGCAGCCTAAACAAGGGCCACACACAATGGCAGCTCCTCTGAACAATAAATTGCCCAAAAAGGGATGGAGAGGGGAAAAGGTGGAGCCATAGTCCATACTGCCATGCAGAGTGGAGCAAACACACAAGAAGGAGCAATTTCTCACAACATTTCTACACATTCCAAAAACTCCAGTCCCCCCCCACCCCCAACTGCTAACCTCTTAGTCTCCCACAGATGTCACTTCACAACCTTTCCATGTCCCCTCCATCAACTTCACCCTCTCCCACAGGCCCCACTCCAATCTCCCATATTTTCCAAGCAAACTCTAATCTCCATTAACCTCACCACCTCTTCCTCTCACACAAGCTGTTTCATCACCTTTCCATGTTCTACAGACCTCCATACAACCCCCCATCTCCCACAGAAACTGGAGAATTTCTATTATATGAGGAGGTCAGCTCAACACTGGCGACTCCTCATGGTCAGATGTGGTAGCTCTCCCTCCACTGGGGTCTGCTGCTGCAGGCTGTTCTGGGTCTGTGGTGTCCTATCTCTTCCTGTGACTTGGCCCTCTGGCCAGGTCACTTCCAAGTCTCTCCCCTTCCAGGTTGGTCCATAAACAAAAAGCAAGGGGAATTAACACAAACCAACTCTTAACAAGAGAGGGAGGTGAATGCCTCCCTTTCAGGGTATATCAGGATCAGACCCTCCCTTACCTCAGGCATTTGCTATCGAGGAAGATTCTGCTTTCCGTCGGCCCTTTCCTCAGTAACTGAGGGTTGAAGGTCTGTTCTCTTCCTATGTCTGCCCTCAAGTGAATTGTTCTGCTTCTCTTTTAACTCCTCCTCCAGCCTGTGCATGCCTTGCAGGTGTGGTGTGGTGGGGCAGACTGAGCCCAGAGCGACTCCTTAACCCCCTTGTTGTCCAATGTGGGGTTTGTAAAGCCCATCACACGCACACCCCCTCAAGATGTTACCTGGGGAGACAGTTACCACCACATAACCTGGGGAGTTGTGTCCTTCATGGCATTTAACTACATTAAGGAAGCATGACTGATGATGAGCTTGAATGGATTTCCCAGGGGATAATACCATTCTTTTCTATCACGAAATAGAGCTGCTCCCAACGGAACAGTTTACAGCTCAAATAGAGTGCAGGGTGTTCCTTTCCATTTGTCTCCTGGGACAGTACTGCACCTAGTCCCACTTCTGAGGCATCAATTTGTAAAATGAACTCTTTTGAGAAGTCAGGACTGAACAGGACAAGCTCTTTACACAAGTGCTCTTTCAATTTCTTAAAGGCCTTTTCTCAGGCCTCAGACTAGTGCACCTTCTTGGGGCTACTGTCCTTGATGAGGTCTGAGAGGAGGCTGCTGTCATCAAAAACCCTGGCACAAATCAGCAATACTAGCCTGCGAGGCTCAAAAAACTTTGGACTTACTTCTTCATGACTGGGTGTGGGCATGTTTTGAGGGCCTGGATTTGCCTATGAGGGGTTGGACTTGGCCCTTCTCGAAAGGATATCCCAGGCAGATGGTCTCTTTTTTCCCAAACTTGCACTTTGATAAATATGCTGTTATCCCAGCCCCCTATAGGGACCTGGTACGGTGTCGACTTGTGTTTGTTATTCCTCCTTGTAGATGACCATATCACCTAAATAGCCTACTGCATACAAGCCATGTGGTTGAAGAACCTGATCCATGAGACACCGTAATATTGCTGGGGCACCACTGAGACCAAAGGGCTTAGTCCTAATTTGATAGAGGCCAAATGGTGTGGCAAAGGCCGTTTTCTCCTGTGCTCCAGCGTGAGTGGGATCTGCCAATATGCCTTCGTTAAATCTAACGTGGTGATATATCAGGCCTCACTTAGCTGGTCTAATAGTTCTTCTACTTGGGGCATGGAGTAAGCATCAAATTTGGAAAAAGCGTCGACCTTTCTGAAGTCTATGCAAACCCAAATACTACTGTCCAGCTTTGGGACCAATACAACTGGGCTTCACTGCGGGATTCTTCAATGACCCGAGCTCCAACATTGCAAAGACCTCTTGCTTCATGGCATCCTGCATTTCTTTAGGAGTGACCATGGATTCTCCTGTTGGACAAATTGCCCAAGTTCTGTTTGGATATGGTGGTGCATGAGATGAGTCTGCTCCGGCCGGGAGACAAACACCGTTGAGAAGGTCTTTATGAGGCTTGTCACTGGGTCCCTTTGTTCCGGGTGGAAGTGTTCCCCCTTCTGCACAGGGTCAAGGTCCAGTGAGTTGGGCACTTGGAGCCCCAGTTCTGGCTCAGAGGGATAAGACATAATAAATAAGCTCTATTGCTCATTCCATGACTTCAGAAGGTTAACATGGTAGACCTGGATAAGTTTCCTCTTGTCGGGCTGCCTGATATCGTAGTTAACTGGCCCAACTTTGCATACTACTTCATATGGTCCTTGCCATTTAGCAAATAACCTGGACTCTGTACTTGGGAGTTGAAATAGTACCTGATCACCCAACTTAAATATGTGCATATGCACCCTTTGTTGTAGGCTTGCTCCTGGGTCCATTGAGCACTCAGGAGGTTTTCTTTGGCAAAAGCTCCTAGGGTTTCAAGCCTCTCCCAGAGTTTCAGTACACATTGTATAACATTCTCCATCCTTCCCACATCTTTTGGATCAGATCAAGAATTCCCTGGGGTTGTCTCCCATATAAGAGTTCAAACAAGGAGAATCCAATAGATCAGGGGTCGGAAACCTTTGAGAAGTGGCGTGTAAAGTCTTCATTAATTTAAGGTTTCAGGTGCCAATAATAAATTTTACATTTACAGGGGGCCCCTAATGGAACCCCAGACTGGCAGCGGGCTAAGCGGTGCCGGCAGCCGGGACTCTGGCTGGCAGGGGCTGGTGGCTGGAACCCCAGACTAGCAGCGCGGGCAGCAGACGGAACCCCAAACCAGTAGCGGCTCAGCCTGCTGCTGCCAGTCTGGGGTCCTGGCTGCCAGCCCCGCTCATCCTGCTGCTGGCCTGGATGGACGGAACCCTGGGCCGGCAGCGGGCTGAGCAGGGCCCGTGGCCAGGACCCCGGCTGGCAGGGGCCGGCAGACAGAATCCCATACCAGCAGTAGGCTGAGTGGCTCAGCACGCTGCTGATCTGGGGTTCCGTTTGCCGCCCGCACTGCCGGACCGGGGTCCTCGCCGCCAACCCCGCTCAGCCCGCTGCCGGCCTGGGGTTCCGTCCATCCAGGCCAGCAGTGGGATGAGCGGGGCCAGCGACCGGGACCCTGACTGGCAGCAGAGTGCCACTAAAAATCAGCTTGCATGCCACCTTTGGCACGCGTGCCACAGGTTGCTGACCCCTGCAATAGATGATTGGGGGACTTCTCAAATAGCAAACAACAGGGGAGAGATCAGCTGACTGAAATGACAGAGGTACTCAGCAACAAATCTTTTAAACATTCTTTTCAGGGTCTTGTTGAACTGTTTAACCAGACCATCCCTTTGTGGATGATAGATAGATCTATGTAACGTCTTTTTTTTTTTTTTTGAAGATTGCATATCTTTTCAGTAGCCAAGATGTGAAGTTGGTGCTTTGATCAGTGAGGATCTCCTTAGATACTGCTACTCTGGCAAAGACTTAGCAGTTCTGTGGCAATAGTTTTTGCATTGGTGTTGCAAAAAGAGGTTGCCTCAGGATACAGGGTAGCATACTCAACTTTCACTAATGTGTATTTGTGCCCAGCTGCACTTTTTCCCAAGGATCCAATGAGGTCCATTCTGATCCTTTCGAATGAAACAGTGACTATGGGGAGTGGGACCAGAGTGACTTTTGTCCCCGCTTCAGGTCCTAAGAGTTGTCACTTGGGACAGGAGCTGTAAAAATCTAGCTTCTTGGTGAATTATTGGCCAAAGAAGCAATCCAAAATCCTGGCCAGGGTCTTTCCAGAACTGACGTGGCCCACAGAGGGGACAGCATGAGCCAGTTGCGTGACTTCGTGCCTACGACGCTATGGAATGAGGAGCTGCAACTGAACTTCCACTGTCAGTTGGTCTTTCTCCAACTGGTACAGTCACTCTGCCTGGAGCTCAAACTGGGGGTACCGCTCTGCTCGCTGTGGGTCTATCACTTCCCTGTTAACCACAGACAGTTTATCATTAAGTCTGGCTCAAGATTTCGTCCTCCCTCTGGTCCTTTATGAAGTCTGTTTCTCTGGTTAGGATGTCCCTCTCCTGTAGGGGGGACAATATTGCTTTGCTGTTAGGAGGTCCTTCTGAAGGAGCTTCCCTTGGTCCAGGTCCCCCTTTCCAGGGTTCAGCTCCACATCTACACCTGCTAGCATTTCAGGTTTTGGGCTCCCATTACCAAGGATCCCCTCAGCTACTCCCTCTGGGGTGTCTGGAGTTAGGGTTTAAACCCTATCAGTACCTCAGAGAAATACTCTCAATCCTGGCCCAAGATAATGGGGTAGGTTAGTTTCAGAGCTAGCCCCTCTGCAAGGGACTTTGTGTTTCCCCTAGAGTCAACTGCACATGTGCACTGGGATAGCTTTTAACATCTCCGTGGTTTGAGCATTGGCCTGCTAAACCCAGGGTTGTGAGTTCAATCCTTGAGGGGGCCATTAAGGGATCTGGGGCAAAAATTGGGGATTGGTCCTGCTTTGAGCAGGGGGTTGGATTAGATGACCTCATGAGGTTCCTTCCAACCCTGATATTCTGTGATTCTGTGAAGAGTCTCTCCAGGGGATCTCAGGGTTTGGGATGAAGATGTCCTGGACTAGGGTCTTCCCACGCCCAGAATTCCCCAGCCCCATTACCTCAGTTTCATTTATTTGCACAGGGACCATTACTTTAGCTGGAGTTCACTTACAGGCATGGCTTTCTGCTATCCACCCCTGTCCACACACTCCAAATAGAGGCACTCATGTTACCTGTGAGCTGGTTGCACACTAGGATGACCAGATAGCAATAGTGAAAAATCAGGACAGGGGGTGCGGGGGTAATAGGCACCTATATAAGAAAAAACCCCAAATATCGGGACTGTCCCTATAAAATCAGGACATCTGGTCACCCTAGTGCCCACATGAAAAACAAGCCCCTGCTGCCAGCTGAATGGCTGCTGGCCCTGAGCCTTCCCTATCTGACTTGTCTGCTCTCCCTTCCTGGCTTCCCAGTGGAGGAGCTCACAGGAGTTCCCAGGGCCTTTGTCCAGGTTGGGGCCTGAGATACTGGGATTTCCCACAACAGCCCAGTCCAGGGCTCAGCAGCTTGTTGGTCCCCTTAGAGGTGGGTACTTCTGAGACCACCCTGTCTGATTGCTTGCTCCCTGGTGGGCTTTCCGTTCAGTTGAGGGGCCCCTCTGGCCTCAGGTAGTTCTCATGTGAGACAGTCAGAGCTATCTCCTCTGCTAAATAATTCTCCATCAGCTAGTCTGTGTCGGCAAGGGACTCTGGCCAGTTTTTGAGCACCCAGTCCCTACAACAGGGGCGGGCAAACTCTGGCCTGGAGGCCGCATCCGGCCCTTCAGATGTTTTAATCTGGCCCTTGAGCTCCCGCCGGGGAGCAGGGTCCGGGGATTGTCATGCTCTGGTGCTTCAGCTGGGGAGCGGGGTTGGGGGCTTGCCCCGCTCCACGTGTTCCGTGGCTCCGTGTGGCTCCTGGAAGCAGTGGCATGTCCCCTACTCCAGCTCCTACGTGTAGGGGCATCCAGGGGGCTCCACACGCTGTCCCCACCCCAAGTGCTGCCCCTGCAGCTCCCATTGCCCAGGAACCATGGCCAATGGGAGCTGCAGGGGTGGCACCTGTGGACAGGGCAGTGCTCAGAGCTGCCTGGCCATGCCTCCGCATAGCAGCCAGAGGGGGGACATGCCACCACTTCCGGGACCTGCTTGAGGTAAGCGCTGCCCAGAGCCTGCACCCCTGAGCTCCCTACTCCTCCCCCATGCCCCAACCTCCTGCCCCAGCCCTGATCCTCCTCCCGCCCTCTGAACCCCTCCATCCCAGTTCAGAGCACCCTCCTGCATGCCAAACCCCTCATCCCCAGCCCCACCCCAGAGCCAACACACCCAGACAGAGCCCTCACCCACCCACCCCTGTGCCCCAACACCCTGCCCCAGCCCGGAGCCCCCTCTAACTCCCTGAACTCCTCATTGCTGTCCCCACCCCAGAGCCCACTCCCCCAGCCAGAGCCCTCAACCCCTCCTGCACCCCAAGCCCCAATTTCGTGAGCTTTCATGGCCCACCATACAATTTCCATACCCAGATGTGGCCCTCAGGCCAAAACATTTGCCCACCCCTGCCCTACAACCAGCTGGAAGTATGTGGGCAAACTGCTTCACCACAATAAGCTTAGCCACCTCAACTCCAGTCTGAGTCTCCAGTTTTATCAACCTCCAACATAGGCCTCTTAATTTCTGGGCAACCACACAAGGCCGGGATCCCCAGGGGTATTTCTCTCCACAGAACCTCTGTTGGAAGGTCTCCTCTGTGATGTCAAAGTAGTCAAGTAAGGCCAGTTTCACCTGTGCATAGTCTTGGGCAGATACTGTATCCAGCCCCCAATATGCAGCCTGCATTGGTCCCATCAGGAAAAGTATCAACAGAGTGGCCCATTGGTCAGGTGGCTATTGAGCTGCTGTCACCACTTGCTTAAATGTTATCAGAAAGGCCTCCAGGTTGTCCTTAAGATCCATCTTTGAGTTTCGCTGGCACAGGTGGGGCCACTAGACCCAGGCCTACAGCTCCCAGAGAGGAAGCCCCAGGGATACCTTGAGGCTGCATCAAGACCACTCTCTGTTGGATCAGTCTTTACTGCTGTTCTTGCTATTTTGCCTCTAACTCCTGGACCAGCTGTTGCTGCTGGGCACTCATTTGCTGCAGGAGGTGTTGCTACTGTTGCTGCTTCTAGTTCTTGATCATCCATTTGAGAAGACACTCTAGGTCCATGTTGTCTGATCTACCAACCCACATATCTAGGTTGAGGATGTTTGACTGTCTGGGTCAGGTCAGTCAGTCCTCCCTCCTCTCCAGGGCTGGGAAGGATGCCCACATTCTCCATCAGTTGTGAAGGGGTCAGCTCCCCGCTGGCACTGCCTCATGGTCAGGCATGGCAGCTCTCTCTCCATGGGGGTCTGCTGCCACTCGCTGCTTTGGGTCTGCAGTAGCCTGCCTCTTCCTGTGACTTGGCCCTCCAACCAGGTCACTTCCAAGTCTCTCCCTTTGGTCCATAAACAAAAAGGGGAATTAACACAAACAAACTGTGTTAACAAGAGACGGAGGGGAATGCCTCCCTTTCAGGGTATATCTGGATGAAGCTCTTCCTTCTCTCAGGGAGGAGCCCTCAGGCAGTTGTTGTCAGGGAAGATCCTGCCTTCCCTTGGCCCTTTTCTCAGGAGCTGAGGGTTGAAGATCTGTTTTCTTCTCATGTCTGCCCACAAGTGAGCTGTTCTGCTTCCCTTTTGATTCCTCCACCAACCAGTGCATGCCTGGCGGGTGTGGCCAGGGCAGGACTGGCAGAGCCCAGAGTAGTTCCTTAACCCCTTGTTGTCCAATGTGGGCTTGTATACTCCATCACAATTACCCTCTTCATCTTCCATACCCCTCTTGATCACTCCATCTCCTACAGACTACTCTCACATTCTTTGTCTATCATAGGTCCTCTCATTAATTTGTTCACTTCCCACAGACTTCCCTTGAATCCTTTTATCTTCCATGGATGCTCCTGGATTACAATCCCGCAATTTATCTATTTTTATTTTATTTATTATTTACCTTGCACAAACCACCATCAAACATCCTGATCTCCTATACACTTTCCCCCTAACCTCTTTGTCTCCCAGACACTCCTCAGTTTCTTCACGTTCCTAAGGGCATGTGTAACCCATACACCTTCTGGGTGTGGTGTTCTGTACCATCTACTGGCACCAATACCACTTAGAGAGTTATATGAGTCTGCTGTACAGCATTAGCTAACAGCCAGTTGGCTTTTAACTCATGCTGTAGAGGCTCATGCACTAAGCTCCAGAGGTTCGCGGTTTGATCCCGCCTGTCGATGACCGGGGTCTGTCGGCGTTACATATGCAGAATACAGGATCATAAAAATCTCCAAAGCAGGTGTTTCTCAAATGAAAAAGATATTTGGATTTTACTTTAGTTTCACAAGCTTTCTCTTCCCAAATTATGATTGTAAAATGTGAGATACCAAATTGCTCAAGGTATGGGCTGCAGCATTGTGAAGCACTAGGCCTCATGTGCAGCTCTGTCCTGGGTGACTACTACTAGCCATGGTGCAGCAGTAAGATGCCCCTAGGCACTGAGATTTTGGAGCACCCCAGATACAGTGTAATAATAAAAGCCTCCTGAGTTTGTGATTTTGAAATACTTTGGGACTAATGCAGCTTTGGGTGCCTTCAGTTCTAGAGTACTGAGGGTACTTTAGGGTAAAACTGGCCATGTGAACCTCCCTGCCCTTCCCCGCATTCCAAAATGACAAAAGTCAAACCCTCCTGCATGCAGCAGGCATGTGAAGCTGTACAAAAACATCAATCCCAGTCCAAGTGGCTTCTTGCTCACTTTCACTGAAGGATTGTGGGGAGGAGGAAGCTGAGGCATTATCGGAGGGTCACAGAAAGGTAGTCTGCCTGGATACATTTTGGATACCTATCTACGCCACTAATCTAGCACCAGACCATTGCAGTTAGTATAAAAGCCAATCCCTCAGCAACTCTGGTTGCCTGAAACAGTCTTTGTGTATCTCTCCTCTTTATCTCTGTTTAAATTCTCATCTTAAAACCTGACTTTTCTACCCTGCCTCCAGACCTCTTCATTTCTCTCCCTCTTGGTTATTGGCCTTATGACTGAATGCTTTAATATTTTCACCATGCAAGGCCTTTATGTCACTGTTTCATGTAATTTATACCTGTGAGCTGGAGCCTTTCCCAATATGCTTTCAGACACAGTCCACAAAATGCGTAGAGTCCAAAATCACCCCCTTCCTGCTTTGGGGGTTTGGCTTTATTAACAAAGATACCAGCAATAAGAAAAGAAAGTTCAGCTGTTTCTCAGGTTTCTCTCATGACTGCTCAGCCCACATCCTAGGTTGTCTCCCCAGACAGCCATTTCCATTCCCCTTTTATACAAGTGCAGTAATAAGCCACCTACCTCAGTGAGTCAGCAAAACCCACTTAATCCTTTCCCAGAAGGGTCAAAACTTGCTAACAGGGTGGAGCATTTCAGGCTTGTTATATGATCATGTACTGTCCTCTGTCTTGAATAATTTAATTCTGCAGCAGCCCTGGGATCCAGTTTAAATGAAAAAGGTAATCTGAATTTACTGCAAAGAAACAAAATAAGTAAAATCTGTTCCTTCTCTTATTTCTCTCCTTCTGTTATTGTTTAATCATGTGATTTTGAGAAGCCCCTTCACTCATAGATCACTGACCCTCTAGTGGTTAACCTCATCTTGGATCCTTACATCTAACAGATCCAGAAGTCCAGTCAATGAGGGATAGTTGAGTGAAATGGTTCTAAGCTTCTACTGAATTTTTAAAAAGACAGACACATTTTAACATTAATTATTATGTAGATAACACTGCTGATGTGCATGGCACCACACAGACAAGTAGGAAGATAAAGTCCATGCCTTGTGTTGCTTACAATCCATATTAGGGAGTTACCACACTGAGAAGTGATAAAATCATAACAATATCTATCTCTCAAAATCATGGAGAAAGGGAGATGAGATGAAAAGACACAGAAAGAGAAAACTATTTTTGAGGGAAGACTATTACACCAATGACAGGTCTCTACCTGGGTTTCTACTTGTATTTAGTTTTAGGAATGCTGTTGCGGAGGTGTCTGGTGTTTCAAAATATAATCTAAACAGGAGAGGGAGCAGATAATTCCAGAGGGGAGATCAGTGATGCAAGCTGTCTAAAGGTATTTTGAGATAAGATTTGAGGGAAAAATGGGAAATTTGGCTGGTAACATATTATATTATTCAGCCAAATAGTAAGTGTCTTCATGTGTCAGAGACTTAAAGTGATGTACAGTCCACATAAATAACTCCTACAGTGGTGTCTAGACGCGTTGTCTTGTCACATGGAACTTGATAGGATTCAGCACACCATGGCAAGGATTAGAACCAGGGTCTCTGAAGTAAATGAACATGGAGCATGCTGACTTCAACCCAGAGGCCAATTACAACTGCCATCTCTTGAAAATAATTGTGAAATTACCACAGAGTTATCATTCAACAGAAACAAGATTTTCTCTTTGGGCTGTAGTCTTTGCATGTTGTATTTCAGCATATATTAGTCACCCATTTGTTTCTTACCAGAGATTGGTAAGAGTACCACCCTTTTATTTAAGGCAATAATGCTGAAAAATAATAAAAGACACAATCGGACTACAGACATAACAGACAGGCACCAGCTGAACTGCATACATGCATGAGTCAAACTGAACTCAAGACCTACCCTTCAAAACAGACCTCTACCTTTTGAACGAGATCAGAATATCTATTATTAAGACTACTAAGCAGTCAATAGTATTAAGTATTTTTCCCTCTTGTAGACCTCAAGCAACTAGTAGGAGACATAATCACATTGGGCTGGGTCTAATTCCATCCAGCTGTGGGCAGTGGTATTACACAGACAGATCCATTAGTGTATTAAACTTCTAACAAGGAGGATGCATTCTTAGAACATAAGAATATAAGAGCAGCCATACTGGGTCAGACCAAAGGTCCAACTAGCCCAGTATCCTGTCTTCCGACAGTGGCCAATGCCAGATGCCCCAGAGGGAATGACCAGAACAGGTAATCATCAAGTGATCCATCCCCATCACCCATTCCCAGCTTCTGGCAAACAGAGGCTAGGGACACCATCCTTGTCCATTCTGGCTAATAGCCACTGATGGACATATCCTCCATGAACTTATCTAGTTCTTTTCCTGTTACTATATAGGTTATGTTAGCTCTACTATATACATGTCAAGATCCACCACCCTGAATATAATCATTTTCAAAAGGGTCAGACACTGTCAAGTAGTAATTTCAGAGTTTGGCCTTATGCTATATACAGTATGGGACTATTCTTGAGTTTCAAAGTCGCTTTCCTCCCTGTAGTCTCAACCAATTGACAGCAAATAATTAAGAAACCCTAAAATATAAATCCCCACAATAGCTACATTTAATGATATTTTGTCCTGCTGCAGCTACTCAGTGGAGCAAACCGTTAATATATGATATTATGAACATGATATTCATGACACTGATGAAGTACATATAAAAAAGCCAATTGGCTTGGCTTAATAAGAAAAGGAGTACTGTACTAAAAAAAACCCCTCAAATTTTCCACATCAAAAAAGCAATGCTGATAAGAGATGAAACCACACTGTCAAGCATCTAGAGAAGGTTGTTAGTTCCCTATCCCCCCATTTAAATCAAAACAAAGCTAGAAATAATGCTAGTGACTCTTTAATGACTCCAGAAAAGTGAAATAATCGAAACAAGACCTGACCAAACTCTTGACTTGTGGGTGCTGTCCCAGGGGGCAGAATAGCTTAACCTGCTATTGTTACTAAAATATTCTCCAGCTACAAGTGTCTCCTAAAGATTTATTCACACCTATGCTAACCATTTAGCACAAGCTTCTTCTTTTTGACAAACCACAAACACTTTAAGTGATTAACCTTCTTCCTCCAAGTCTGTTGATTAAGGTGAAGAAAGCTTCTGCAGGACATCAGCAGTGCCCTGGAAATCATGAAAGATGATCTGAAATATAATGATGAGTGATTCAGGTGAGACATCTGTGTCTGGGACGCCTGCTGAGGCTGGGACCCCACTTCAGTCCTGATGGTGCCTTAACAATCTTGTCCTCAGTCATTCCTCTCTTCTTCGCCGGAGTTTTGCCTTAGTTTCTTCTTGCCGGCTTCTCCAGGCAGCTATAATGGCATCATCATCCATTTCTTCTTCCTTGTGGGTGCTTCGTCTGTACTGTGAGAATTGCCTTGATGCAAACCTCTCTTCTCTTTCTTCCACCTTCTCTTCTCTGTCTCCGTCCTCTTCAGACTTTGAAAAACTCTGAATGAACTTTCTCTTTGCTCCAAATTCTGACATGTTGGAACTAGACTCCTCTTCAGATTTTTCCAAGTGACGGGATCTGACTCGACTCTGCGTTGATGGTCCTGGGGATTCAGAATCATAGGATGGCTCTGGGCTTTCTTCCCTAGAACTTGTCTCTCTGACCTTTGTTCGTGTGAACTTGTACATTTCCTTGTCCTCTTTCGCAGAGGTAGAGGAAAATCTTGATGTGGTTCTCAGTGAATCACCTTTACACTGATAAGAAGAAGAACTATCCACCTCTTCACTTTGGGATCTGGAGAAGCTATACTTGCATGCTTCAGAGTCCACCTCTCTGAGAGTGGATGATCTATTGTATTTCTCTCTAGCCTTTTCAGCATGGTCATGATATGATGTCTTTCCTTCTGCTTTCAGGCCACTCAGCCACTTATTAACATTGGTGTCCACCTCTGAATTCCTGGCACCAGAATTTGCAAACTGACCGGAGAAAGCAGAAGCTGTATCAGTTCTGTCAAGATCTGTTTGGAAGGGGTACCGAATGCCACCTATTGTGTTCTCTGTGTTGTCTTCGACTTTCTCTTCTTCATCTTCTCCCTGGGCCTTCTTCTTCTTAAATAAAGTGCTGCGCTTGTTGTCTCTGACAAGCTTCTCAATTTGATAATCTGACATTTTTTCTCTCATCTCCATTTGCATCTCCTTCTCCTTCCGGCTGAGTTTTTTCAGGTCAATGTCATCTGCAAAGAGGCTGTACAGTGGCTTGCTTGTTTGAGTCCCCCTCATGCTTGAGCTAGACCCTCCTGTCCTCACGCTCATTGAGGCATTGGAAGACAGAATGGACTGGGTGTCAGTACCATTCATGTCCCTCTGGTGGAGCAGAGAGCTAGCTACAGACAAGCCACTCTGTGCACTGAGAAGGGAGGCCTTGTCATCGTCGAGGCATCTGCCAAAGTCACCTGACTTCATGCTGGAGGCCAATGTGGAGGGCGGGTGGGACAACATCATTATCTCATTTTGTTTCTGAGCAATGGTTTCACTAACCACACTGGCAATCCAGTTCTGAATGCTGGCCATGGATATTGCATCACCCTGGCCAACTGGGATGTTGGGCAGAGGTATAGCTGGCATTTGGGGTTGCATAGCCCCAGCACTGCTTCTGTTCTGAGGTAAAGATGACTGGTTGCTCTGTATGCTCAGTGAAGAAGCTGAATCCTCAGCACCGCTTATGGAAGGTGCTGAGGACCAAAGAGATGACAGCGGGATGCTCCCACTCATTGCGCTCTCTGTCTCCAAGCTGCACAGGGACTGGCTTTCTTCCAGGATCTTTTTTGAATGTTCAAGTAACTCCATTCTCCTCTGCTTCCTTTTGGCTGAAGCAGAATCTTCGCACTTGGCAAGCTCCACAATATCATCCTTGTTCTCATTGCCCACCCTCTTCTGGTGTTTTATTTTCCAGGCCTGGTAAGCTGTCAGGTTGACATCAGATAGATCCTTCTCTTCTTCTGCTGTCTCCTCGCCTGGCTGGCTGCCATCTTCCATCTTGGGGGACACAGAGGATTCTAAATCCTTCTTGTGAAAGCCAAACTGGATTCTCTTGATCTTCCACCTTTCAAGAGGGGTCAGCTTGTCTTTGTTCTTTTTGCAGAAGTTATGAAAGGAGCTGGTGTCCGAGATAACACTCTCCACATCCACATCTCTTCCCTTTCTTCCTGGTTCTGGTTCTGGTTCTGGACTATCATCACCACTTTTATTCCTGGAACGGTATCTCTGAGCAGCTTCCTTCTCAATCTCCAGCAGCCTCTGGTTCCACATATCCCAGGTGCTTTCCGTAGACATAGAGTCTGTGCGGCCCCTCCTCAGCCTGTTGATGCTGCTGGCTTCCAGTTGTTGCTTCAGGATTCGGATGTCAAGGCTACTCACACTCTCCAAGTCACCCAGTTCACTTGAAGGATACGGCTTTTCTCCCATGTTGGAGACTCCATCCTCCTCCCTGGGTAGCCAATAACCTTCCTTTTCATATTTTGCATTTCGACTCTGCCACTCTTGAATCATCTGTTCCACATTCTCTTCAGATTCCTCTCCTCCCTGATCCGGAAGTTTTGGAGGCGTGCTTTCCACATCCTGATTTGGTGGTTCCCTTGTTGGCAGGCCTTGCTTCTGCCTCCATTCCTCATACAGCTGTTCCTCCTCCTCCTCACTGATCAGAGTGGGCTGTTTGGAAACCAAGCTAACTTTTCCCATGGATGAAGAACTCATGACACTTCCCAGAATGCTGTTGGTATCCTCTTCCTCTACCGTGATGGAGTGCACTTTGGCTCCCATGACACTCCCAGAGACCTCCACTCCAGACAGCAGGGAATGGGTCCGTGCTTCGATGACAGAATTCTGGCTGGCTGTGTCATCATCATCCCCAGTGTCTTCCTGCTCTCGTTCCTCCAGCAGCTTCTCATTGAGCTCCCTGAGCTGTTTCAGGAATCCGTCATTGGGATAAATGGCACGCTTCTTCCTTATAGTCATCAGGGCCTCTAAGATGGTCATGTGGTGGAAGATCATCAGGTAAGCAGCCACCAGCACAGCCGAGCGACTGATTCCCATTTCACTGCTTACCAGGATTTTACCTACAGGTATGAAATATAAAAGTGTCAGATGCTTTCAATAACCTACAAGGTTTAAACTGCAATGCATCCCATAGGACCTGCTCCAAAATCCATTGATGTCAATGGATTTCTTGATTTCACTGGGGTATAGATCAGACCAATGTTAAGTATTTTTTTCTTTGTTTTATTTTTTGATTTACCTAATTAAAATTTGAGACAATCAAAATAATACCAAGTAACATGTGTACACGTGCTATGAGCTATGGATGGGCACATTTTAAAATAAGCTAACTACAGAAATTGTATTAATAGTTTGTACTTATATAGTGCATTTAATCAAAGAATCTCAAAGCATTTTACAAACATTAGTGAGTCAAGCCTTACAATACTCTTGACTTGCTGTGTGACCTTGTCTAAGTTACTTATCTGCTCCGTGCCTCAGTCTCCCCAGGTATAAAATGGGAATATTAATACTAAGCTCAAGAAAGCCATTGGAAGGACAAATTAATTCATTAGTTAATGTCTGTAAAGCACTTTGAGAGCCTTAGATAAATATTAAATTATTAATTGTATTTTTGCCAGGGCTCAGATCTGCCACGTTGGGGTGCACTTAAATCTAGATTGCTATAGGTCAGAACTGATGAGCATGCAGAGTTATATTGGGTCTTAGAACTGGAATAGCCAGGTGGCAGACTGATATAGCTGAGCCTGCAATCTGATAAACTGACACAGCTGCTCCACTGCCTTATAATACCACCAAAGACATGTTATAATCAAGGCACTGTATATTCCATGTTCCATAGCTTTTGCCACAGAACCAGGGCCGGCTCCAGGCACCAGTGAAGGAAGCCGGTGCCTGGGGCAACCAATAGAAAGGGGCGGCATGTCCGGGTCTTCGGCTGCGGGCCCTGCAGTCCCTCTCTTCCTCTTTCGCAACACTTCGGTGGCAGCTCAACCAGGCTTGTTTTTTTTTTTCTCCTTCGCCACTTGGGGCAGCAAAAAAGCTGGAGCCAGCCCTGCACAGAACCTACCTGTTGCTGAAAAATTGTGCTTCAGAATGGAAGATTTCTTTCTTTTTAAATGACTTTTCTAACTCTTTACAGTTACCAAAAAAATTTAAAAAATAAAAAGAGAGAACCAAATCAAAAACCCTTCCAAACAGGACATGAGCATAACTGATGCACTGGCATCTGCCTGAATCCACAGATAACCTGGAACAATACGTCTCAGATGTTTGAACTTCTCCCATTTATCCCATGTATATCAATGTGCTGTTCACTCTGAAACCCAGCAAAGCAAATCTAAAGTGTCAGCTATTTCACTATTGATATTTTACCAGAAACATTCAACTTCCCCAACTACCTCACACTGCCTCTCACAAATTCCTATGTGCCAGAAGCCCCAGCTGCCTCCTATTAGCTAACCAGCTTTTCCTATTGAGACCTTGTGCAATGTAGTTACGTTGTCAACATAAAAATTAGCAGCACATTCAAAATGTAAGGGCAGAATAAAATTAAGTGAATTTAGTATGAAAATAAATAACACAAGGGATACTGAAGACTGACTGTAGTATTCATTTTCATATTTAATTCAGTTAAGATCTCTATTTTTAATTTTAGCTGATATTGCTACAGAATATACCAGAGTTCCATAGAAATAACCAGGCCATGGGATGTGTATAAAATTTAGGTCCAACAGAGCATGCAGGACTTTGGCTATAACCACTGTGACGGGACAAGGCCAGATGGCTATAGAAAAGTAGTGGGAGATAGATATATTAGCTCCAGGCTAAACAAATCCCTGGTACCAGGATAAGTGAAATGGAAGCTGCTCCAGGTCAATTAAGACACCTGGAGCCAATTAAGAACTTTCCAGAAGGCAGGGAGAATGCTAGGTTGATTGGGAGACCTGAAGCCAATCAGGGGCTGGCTGAAACTAGTTAAAAGCCTCCCAGTTAGTCAGGTGGGTGTGGAGGAAGTTGCGCTGTTGGAGAGGCTGAGTAGTACACACCATATCAGGCACAAGGAAGGAGGCCCTGAGGTAAGGGTGAAGTGGAGCTTGAGGAAGTGAGGGCTGCTGTGGGGGAAGTAGCCCAGGGAATTGTACTTGTCATGTTTGTAAAAGGTCAGCTACCATAGCTGATACTATTAGGGTCCCTGGGCTGGAGCCCGGAGTAGAGGGTGGGCCCGGGCTCCCCCCGCACCTTTGCCCCCCTGATTAATCACTGAGACTGGGAGACAACAGAGACTGTGCAAGGAAGGATAACTTCTCCTCACCTCCCTCGCTGGCTTATGATGAAAATGGCTCAGTAGACTGTGACCCTTGTCTCTAGAGAGAAAAGGGCTATGTGGAGGATCACGGTGAGCCTCTGAGGCTAGCGAAATCCGCCAGGAAACGCGGGACCCACGGAGGCAAGGACAGAGCTTTGTCACAACTGGTGTCAGGAGTGGGATTTCATTCACAGCTTGGCGGAAGAAAGAGATTTAAAAAAAAAAGTGCACTGTGGTTTTGGATTTTTTTTTTGGTTTGTTTGCTTTGTACAACAATGGAGGAGGTGGTCAGAGCTCTGGTATAAGCCATGGCAGCCCAGCAGGAGTCCAACCGGGTTCAAGCAATGGCACAACAGGAGTCTATGTGGCTACAGCAGGAAGCCAATCAATTATTGATGAGCCAGGTGACCCAAGATCGTGCCCTCTTTAGAGAGGTGGAGGACCAGCTGAAGATCCTCACCACCCAGGCCCGGGGGTCTGATGGGACGCGAACCCTGAGGGCCACTGATTGTCTTCCAAAGATGACATCAGGAGATGACGTAGAGGCATATCTCCTCTCATTTGAAAGGACTGCTCAGCGTGAGGTGTGGTCCCAGGAGCAGCGGGCCAGCATTCTCACCCCTTTTTTGTGTGGAGAGGCCCAGCAGGCCTACTTTGACTTGCCTGCCACGGATGCCACTGACTATACCCGTCTGAAGGCAGAGATCCTAGCACGATCAGGGGTAATGGCAGTGGTAAGGGCCCAGAGGTTCCATGAGTGGAAATACCAGGAGAACAACCCCCCGAGGTCCCAGCTATTCGACCCCATACACCTTGCGCGGCAGTGGTTACAGCCCGAGGTGTGCAGGCCAGAGGAGATTTTGGAGACCCTGGTCATAGACCATCACATGCGGGGACTGCCGCCAGATCTCCGCAAATGGGTAGGCCAGAACGATCCATCTGTGTACGATGAGATGATCACACGGGTAGAAATACGGATGACAGCCAGGGAACTGACCCAACTACCCAACGAAGGCACCTTTCGAAGCAAGCACCCGAGCCCAACCCTGGAAGGTTGGGCAGCCAAACCCCCGGGGAGTCCTAGGTGGAAGAAGGTGGGGGGGGCCCAAAAACCAGCGGGACCCCAGAAGGAAGGGATTGGCTTGAGTGGGGGGAACCCCGGGACTAAACCCCCTAGCCCCTGGGATAGGGGAGTGATTAAAAGCAATTATAGATGTTATGCCTGTGGGGAGTGGGGACACATAGCAGCACAGTGTCCCAGCACCGAGGAGCCTATGCAATGTAACTTGGGGGATTGGGAGGTCCCATGCTCCCTTATCCACCTCGCGGGGGTCGCATTAGCCCCGCATAATTACACCAGGCCAGTGAGGATAAATGGAGCAGAGACTACAGCGCTTGTGGACTCTGGGAGTGCTATCACACTCATATCGGGTAAGCTGGTAAAAAGTAGTCAGCTGCTACAAGCCAAACGCATAGCAGTGACGTGTGTGCATGGGGCCGTGAGCCATTACCCCACCATCCCAGTGGAGACAGATTTTCAGGGAAACCCTACTGAGGTGACTGAGGGAGTAGTTCCTAAACTCCCATATCCTGTAGTTATTGGGAGGGACTATCCAGGGTTGATAATTTACTCCCCCGGGAGAGGCTGGAGGGAGGTGGGGACCGTGACCCGGCAGACAAAAAAAGAGAGGAAGGCCGCGAAGGCCTTGGGCACCAGGATCCTGACCCAGGGCCAGAAGACCTCCCTAGTAGGCAGATGGACGCGAGCAGCCAACAGAGAAACTTCCACCACAGAAGGTGAGCCAGAGGCTGCCCCCAGACATGATGGCAGCGAGCCGTTGGAAGAAGCAGCAGCCGGCCCCTGGGAACTTGGGCAGGTTAGTCCCGGGAGAGAGACTTTTGGGCGGGACCAGGCGGAGGACCCCAGATATGATAACGCCAGAAAAGAGGTGGCCGAGATCGATGGGATACCCGTGGATGGGAAGGTCCGGGGTCCCAGACCTTACTTTATAGTGAAGAAAGATCTCCTGTACTGCGTGGTGCAGATGCAGGAGCAAGAGATACAACAACTTCCGGTGCCACGAAAACATCAAAAAACCATATTGAGTCTCGCTCACAGTCACCTGTTGGGAGGACACCTAGGGGTAGAGAAAACCCAGGCATGGATCCTGCGGAGGTTCTTCTGGCCAGGAGTACATGAAGATGTCCGGCGATACTGCACCTCTTGTCCAGAGTGTCAGTTACATAGCCCTCGCCCGCACTTGCGGGCTCCTTTGATACCTCTTCCAATAATAGAGGTTCCTTTCGAACGGATAGCCATGGATCTGGTAGGGCCCCTAGAGAAGATAGCTCGTGGCCACCAACATGTGCTTGTTGTACTCGACTATGCAACCCGGTACCCAGAAGCTGTTCCCCTGCGCAACACAGTTTCCGAGACAATAGCTAAGGAGCTAGTACAGATCTTTGCCCGGGTTGGGCTACCCAAGGAGATATTGACTGATCAAGGGACACCTTTCATGTCCAAGTTGATGAAAGATCTCTGTTCGTTGCTCCATGTACAAGCCCTGCGGACCTCTGTATACCACCGGCAAAGAGATGGCCTTGTCGAAAGGTTCAATAGGACCCTCAAGGCCATGATGAGGAAAGTGGTGAGCCGGGATGGGAAAGATTGGGATACCCTATTGCCTTACCTCATGTTCGCCATCCAGGAGGTTCCGCAAGCCTCCACGGGTTTCCCTCCATTCAAACTACTATATGGGCACCACCCTCGGGGCATATTGGATATAGCCAGAGAAGCCTGGGAAGAGGAGCCAAATCCCGGAAGGAACATAGTTGAGCATTTACTGCAGATGAGAGATCGGATAGCCCGAGTTACGCCCATTGTACGGGAACACTTGGAGAGAGCACAGGAGACCCAACGAACCCATTATAACCACCAAGCGAAGCTTTGACAGTTCCAACCAGGGGATCGGGTGATGGTACTGGTACCCACAGCAGAAAGTAAACTGTTGGCCCAGAAGGCAGGGACCCTACGAAATAATCGAAGCCGTGGGAGAGGTGAACTATAAGGTGCGGCAGCCAGGCCGCGGAAATCGGAGCAAATTTACCACATCAATCTTCTAAAACCTTGGCACGATCGAGAGGCATGCTTAGTCATGCAGGAGACCCTTCCCCAGGAGGATAACTTACACGAGCAAGTGAGGATATCATCCGACTTGACGCCGATCCAAAAGATCGAGGCAGCCGACATGATTAATCGCAACGAGATGTGTTCTCTACAAAACCAGGGCGGACGACTGAGACCTATCACCATATCCGCACGATCCCCGGAGCCAAGGTAACATTGAGACCCTACCGAATCCCAGCAGCCAAAAGAGAAGAAATCAAGGCCGAAGTAAAGAAAATGTTAGAATTAGGGGTTATTGAAGAATCTTACAGTCAGTGGTCCAGTCCAATTGTTCTAGTGCCTAAACCTGATGGTACCATGAGATTCTGTAATGACTTTCGCCGACTGAATGAAATATCCCAGTTTGATGCATACCCCATACCACGCATCGACGAACTGGTTGACCGACTGGGTAGTGCCCGATTCTTGACTACACTGGATCTGACAAAAGGGTACTGGCAGATTCCTCTGACCAAAGAAGCTAAAGAAAAGACAGCATTCTCCACCCCGGATGGGCTATTCCAGTACACCGTCCTCCCTTTTGGGCTACATGGGGCCCCAGCCACATTCCAGCGCCTCATGGATAAGCTGCTGCGTCCCCATACTAGTTATGCAGCTGCATACCTAGATGATGTCATCATCCATACGCCAGACTGGGGAACCCACTTGGAGAAAGTTGAGGCAGTACTGCGCACCTTAAGGCGGGCTGGCCTCACTGCTAATCCCGCTAAATGAGCCATAGGGCTAGCAGAGGCTAGGTACCTGGGATATATTGTGGGAAGGGGCATAGTGAAGCCCCAAACGAATAAGCTAGAGGCAATTCAAAACTGGCCCCGGCCGACCCGAAAGAAGAAGGTCCGTGCATTCCTAGGCGTGGTAGGCTACTACCAACATTTTATTCCCCACTTCGCCACTAGGGCAAGTCCCCTAACGGACCTGGTGAAGGCCCGAGGTCCAGACATGGTAAAGTGGACCGACGCAGCAGAGGGGGCATTTACAGACCTTCGGACGGCCCTCTGTAATGACCCCGTACTCACAGCCCCGGACTTTAACAGGGAATTTATTTTACAAACAGACGCTTCCGAGGTGGGGTTGGGGGCAGTTCTGTCGCAAATGGTGGGAGAAGAGGAATGCCCGATCCTCTAACTAAGCAGAAAGCTTCTCCCAAGAGAACAGAAATACGCAGTAGTCGAGAGAGAATGCCTTGCTGTCAAATGGGCTATGGAGACACTGCATTATTATCTCTTAGGCTGGCGATTTACTCTTGTGATGGACCATGCACCCCTCCAGTGGATGCAGCGGAATAAGGAAAAGAATGCAAGGGTCACCAGGTAGTTCTTATCCATCCAACCATTCCAGTTCCGCATACGGCACAGAGCTGGATGCCACCATGGCAACACTGATGGTCTGTCACGAGCATACTGCCTGGCATCCCAAGTTGCCCAACTCTATGGTGTTGAGCAGAGGGGGGGGAGATATGTGACGGGGCAAGGCCAGATGGCTATAGAAAAGTAGTGGGAGATAGATATATTAGCTCCAGGCTAAACAAATCCCTGGTACCAGGATAAGTGAAATGGAAGCTGCTCCAGGTCAATTAAGACACCTGGGGCCAATTAAGAACTTTCCAGAAGGCAGGGAGAATGCTAGGTTGATTGGGACACCTGAAGCCAATCAGGGGCTGGCTGAAACTAGTTAAAAGCCTCCCAGTTAGTCAGGTGGGTGTGGGAGGAAGTTGCGCTGTTGGAGAGGCTGAGTAGTACACACCATATCAGGCACAAGGAAGGAGGCCCTGAGGTAAGGGTGAAGTGGAGCTTGAGGAAGTGAGGGCTGCTGTGTGGGGGAAGTAGCCCAGGGAATTGTACATGTCATGTTTCTAAAAGGTCAGCTACCATAGCTGATATTAGGGTCCCTGGGCTGGAGCCGGAGTAGAGGGTGGGCCGGCTCCCCCCCCACTTTGCCCCTGATTAATCACTGAGACTGGGAGACAACAGAGACTGTGCAAGGAAGGATAACTTCTCCTCACCTCCCTCACTGGCTTATGATGAAAATGGCTCAGTAGACTGTGACCCTTGTCTCTAGAGAGAGAAGGGTTACGTGGAGGGTCACAGTGAGCCTCTGAGGCTAGCAAAATCCGCCAGGAAACGCGGGACCCACGGAGGCAAGGACAGAGCTTTGTCACACCACCTAGAAACGCATTACCCGTTTTGTCTTTCAGTAGCACAGTGACCCCTACTGTTCTGTAGTAGATAATCTAGCAAAGGTGAGGACTCAGTGTACAGGACATAGCAGCAGATAGCCTTGACCAATAGCTGGATATTATTGCAATAGTAGCACTTGATAGGCTCGAAAAAGCATATTCATGAGCTTCAGGGCTCAGGCAGGAGACCAGCAGATTCAGTTGCAGGGCTTGCAGCAGGGGATCTCTGGGGTGCAGAACTACATCAGCTATGTCTCTTCCTATCCCTGATCCACCCCTTCCATCTCCAGTCCATTCTTGACATACCCCCACCTTGGAATGCCCACTGTGTATAGGCCTTCTGTGGAGGCAGTGCAGAACTAGGCCTGGGGTATTCACCAGGAACCCTTTAATCTGCCGTACACAATGGAGCCAAAGGGAAAATAGAAATCTGCTCCAAAATGTTCTCTTTGATGCCTCCTGCATCACTGGATTTCCAAGTGTCCAGGAACTATCCCAATCTCCTTATCTTACCTCTGTATGTCAGCAGTGCTTCATCAAGGAACTCAGCAGCCTGGTGAAAGTGTTTGGAAATGTCCATCTCCGGGAAATCATCCACCTCAATGCCCAAGTACTGGATATTCAAACCATTGTAGAAATCTGGCCCTGTGTACACGCCGGTTCCATGAGCTGCATTTAGGATATGAGAGATCCCAAGCCTCTTCAGACGGCCTTTGTTCACTGCAACACTCCTCCAAAGAAGAGAAAGCAATATTAGAAGTTGGTTCCTGTTCTGAGGCTGGAGAGAGCCAGTCCATTGTCCAGGGGGCCAGCAGAGGTGGTGTTAGAAGGGGAAATGTCAGTAAGAGGGTAACCATAGCTTGATTAAAATGGAAAAACAACAGAACGAACACAATGGGGAATGGAGAGTGGCAAGCCAAGCTGAATATAACTCTTTGCCAGCCCAGTGAATGCTGTGGAAGGATATTTATAAAGGTCCTGTGCAATCTGAGGGGTTAGACAAGGAACAGGTTTTTGGCTCAGGAATGTGTACCAGAGCCCTGAACAATCTAAGGGCAAGAAAAGGTGTATGATATTGAAAGACAAGATCTTTAACATGTATGATTTGTGCACTCAGATTGACCTAGAAGCAGCAGCTTAGATAGATTCCCATGCCGGGACTTTCCCTTCATCCTTAAACTCAGGGACAGACTGGAAAAAACATTATGTGAGGATACTCTCCAAAGCTCCTGCCACAACTTAATGTCCACGCACTCAGGACTCCACCACCCAATCATGACTCCAAAATGAGATTACACTCTCAGTAGACTGTGCAAATGCTCATCATATGATAGTGCCTCTCCTTTCTTGGAAGCTTTGATTAGTAATATAATAATTAACAATATTCACATGTAAGTTGCCATAGTTAGTCTTCAAAGCTGACTCCCATTGAGATACATGAGAGAGTTCACATCTCTTAGATCTATTGTTTCAGGCTCTCTGCAGACTCAGGCAGACAGCAGGGGATTACTTAGACTCTTTTCACATTTTGAAGCTTCCTTTGCAATCATAAGAGCCAGAGACTCTTAAATAAAACCTGAGATTCTGGAGCACAAATCAGTGGCTGCCAGGGAGAAGTTCTTAGTCACCAACTTGGTGCAACCCTTCCCAACCTGATCTCTGCTTAAAGGAATATTCTATCTGTTGGGCTGTCTCTGCTTCATAGACACTGATACGGACACCCAAGTTTACCCTTTCCACTCAACAATCTGACTGCTCTGTCTCTCAAATGGCTGATGCAGACTTCAGAACTGTGAGTAGCAACACAGGCTGTCAAGGTCTGTGAATGGTGAAAGTGAGATGGGAGCAGGAGATAGGGCCAACTCAGCATCTTAGAGTAGGGTTTCTATCCCATTTAGGTGAACAGAAGACAAGCTGAAATGCAGATATGTCCAGCCCAAGAGACTGAGGTGTCTGTAGACACAGTAACCTCCCTCCCTCTACTCTAAGATTAGCCAGAGGAGTAGCACTCTCTCAATGGTCTTCTAGCAGTTTATATTCAGTACTTACTTGAGAGATGCTCAAAGAGAAGCAACGTGCTGCAGGACACATTACTGGTGATTCGTTAGATAGCATTCTTCCCTCTCAGTGCTGAACCAATGCCCCAGCACAGTGCTAGGGAGCACTAGGCTGCTGAAGGTGCTGTCTTTTGGAAGAGCCATAAAACAGAGACCCTGGCCACTTGCCTTCAATACATTGCCTGGCATTCCCCCCCTCTTTTTTAAAGGAATAGGCGTTCCTGTGTCTGGGCCAAATTCCAACTGCAGTAATTTCATTTTGCTTACAGTTTCCTAGGTGCTTTTAATTGGATATGGTATCCTTCCCTTCCTTTCCTAAACTGTTCTGAAGTGTCAGTATGCATGGTGAAAAAGCTGTGATTTTTCACAGAAGTGGTTGCTTTTCAGTGCAGTGTAATCTTTGTACACAAAGACTGTAAAATGTCTTTGGATCTCTGGGGATGAAAGGCATTACATGTAATATATATTATGCTGAGGTGACTTTAGTGACTCCATCAAACCCTTCACTAGAAATTTTGTGCGATCTCAAGGACAAAAGTTCCTACTCACTTTTCTGCTATAAAGACGTTGGGCCAGACTTCATCCACAGGATCCCAGGGGGACTCCAGCCTGTCCTTCATGAGTGCCCTCTGCAAGTCCATCACACACGGTGTGTTGAACAAGCTGGTGTCATCAATCTTTTCTTTAACTCGGTTGTACAGGTCCTCCACCAGCAGCTGCTCTGCAGACTCCAACATCCCTGGACAAACTGAATCCACTTTGACCTCCTTTGTCTTCAGCTCTGGAATGAGCTGACTGTCACTCAAAGCATGTGAAGAATTCACTATTCTTTCTCCCTGGAACAATCCTGGGGGCTTCTTAACTTTGTTCAACAGTTTCCACCCACCCAGTCTGAAATGTGTGCATGTGTGTGCTCAGGCAGTAGCCTCAAGACAGTTAATAGGGGACTGAGCACAGTAACCTTTCCTTTCATCCCTTGTTGATCTAGATTGGCTAAGGTTACAAGTGAAAAGGAGTCTGGGGCAGTCTCATTCTAATCCCAAGCATATGGGGAAGGGAGCTTGCCCAGTGGTTAGAGCCAGGAGCAGCAGAAGCTCCCTAACAGTGGGGGTGGAGACCAGTGCCCAAACCAGGGCCTCACCCCTGCTTCTCCTCCAGGCCCCACTCCTGCACTGCCCCTTCTCCCCGAGACCCTGCCCCCTGCTCACTCCTCTCTGCCACTTCTCCACCATTGCTTGCCCTTATGGCCAGTAAAAAGTGGGAGGGCATAGTCCTCCCACTTTTAAAAGTGAGGGGACCATGGCCCCCTACCCCTCCACCATCGTTCCAGTGCCCCTGGTTAGAGCAGGCAGCTATGAATCAGGACTCCTTCACTGTGTTCTATGACTCTGCCATTGACTCACTGTGTGACTTTATGGCAAGTCTCCAAACATGTCTGTGTAATGGTATGTAAAATGAAGATAACCCCTCTACCTCATGCCGGGGGTGGGAAGGGGGTTATGAGGCTTCATGAAAGTTTGTTTGGAACTTTAAAATCCCCAGATGAAAGAGGCTAACCAAGTGCAACCAAAGTCTTTCTTACTTACCCTGCCCCTTTGATCCGCTTACCTTCATTGATTATCTGTTTAGCAGCTACTGCAGACGACAGGTGGATAGGCTCCATGAAGATGCTTTCTGTGTCTGTGTCTGATATCACTGAATACCTGCCAGTCAATTACATTGGTATTAGACAAACACTTCCTCATCTGCTCTGCACCTCTGGTATTGCTTCCCTTCTCAACCATTTCAGAGGGGAGCAGCAGGGAGGGCAGACAGAGGACCTTATGAGGGATGGAGGGAAAGATTCTCCCCCCTGGAGAGTGTGACAAGTGTCCTCTGCACACTGCCTTTGGAAGAGATCTCTGGCATCCAAAGGATGTCTGCAAGAGGTGGTGGAGGGTCCTGTGGGAGAGGATTTGGAGGTCGGAATGAGGGGCTATGTGGCAGCAAGTGGGTGAGAGTGAGGCCTGCAATGAGGATCTGTAGTCAGTGGAAAGAGATTCCAGAAGAACAGACCTGGAGAGGGAGTTCCTGCAAAGGAGGACTGCAGGTAGTGGGTGGGGTGGGATTGTTAGATGGGTTATTCATGTGAAGGAGAATTCAAGGGTACATCCACACAGCTAGCTTTCTTGCTTGAAAATCACTTCTTGTTTATCATTAGTTATAGTAGAAGGAGGCGCTAGGGATTGGCTCTATAGACTAAAGACGACCCCACTATCATAGCTTCTGAGCCCAGGCTCCAACCCGAATGTTTACACAGCTATTTTAGCGTAGTGGCACAAGCCCCATGAGCCAGAGTCTATAGACTTGGGCTCCGAGACTCACTGCTGCAGGCTCTTGCTCTATAGATGTATTACTTCTGGGGGATTTTTCACCATTGTGTGTATGCATAATTCATGTGCCATGCATATTTTTATTTTTTTCAGCAGCGAATAGCTTCTGCCAGAAAGTTGCTGGAGTTCTGCCTTTTGCCCACCAGAGAACACTGTGGCGCTAAAACAGAGCAGCTGCTCCTGGCTAGCCCCAGCTATGATAGGGAAGAGAAAGAGCCTGCAGTGTCTTCTTCACAGTGCCTGTTGGGCCAGGTCAGGAGACAGACAGCATGGGGCACATGGGGTTGCTGGGGGGTCACAAACAGGGGCAGGGGCTGAATGGGAGTGGAAGCACAGGGCCACAGGGGGAGTAGGATGCAAGGTCACATGGGGGAAGGAGGGTGGTTGAATGGGGGCACAGAGACACATAGGGACAGGAGGGAAGGGGTGCAGGGACACATGGGGAGGGGGCTGGCTGAGGGGGGACAAGGAGAATGGGTGTCTGAGTGGGGGTGGAGGGACACATGTGTACAGGGGGTGAAAGGACACAGGGGGACAGGGGCAGATGTGCCTGACTGAATGGGAGAAGCTAGGGGTCAGTCAGGGTCTGCATGGGGGAAGTTCCCTAACAATCCTTCTCTGACGCCCAAAAAACCTGTTCCATACTTTTCCCATCCATACCCAACAATCTTCCAAGTTCACACCCATGCTCCTTCCCAGCAATAATTTCCCTCTTCCTTAGCTCCTCCATTACCCCTAGCTCTCTGCACTGCTTTTGAGGGGTTCGGAAAATATGGTTCTGTACTGTAGTTTAAATGAATTGTTACTCGAGAGTTCTCTATTGATATGCCTAGTAAGGAATCTATTTGTCAGAAAACATTTCCTGAATCTTTTTTGTTGTCTATATTGTTAGACATATTTGCTGACAGGTATTTTGAAATAAATTACCAAAATAACTAAAATTGATGTGATTATATTGTGTTATTTTGACAAATAAAATATGCAGAATTTTACAGAATTTTAAAATATTGTGAGCAGATTTTTTAATTTTTTTGTACAGAATTCTCCCAGGAGTAATGTATCCTGAGTGGCTTGGACATCCACTGCTAGATCGATGGAGCTATCTGGGGGTAGAAAGAGAGTTATAAACATCCATTTTATTCCATATAAGTTCTTGTACCTCCCTCATCACTAATATCTGCGTGCCATTCCAGACCTGTCTACTCCAAGTCTGCTGCTCTGCTTTTATATGAAGGGTGGCTTCTGACTAGAGTTTGGTGAACAATTCAGAACAAATTATGCTGCAGTTTTGGCCCTTTTTCTGTTAACAAATTGTCTGCAAACACTATTTGACTTTTACAGATGTGTTTGTTCTTCCAGATTATTTGATTTAAGTGATCATATGGCAGCCTGTGGATCTCTTGCAAACTACTCACCATAGTGATTGCATCATAATTTGACATTCACTGTGTGTTTGGTCGATCAAGTCACATGGTATTGTTTCTGTTTTCTGGCTGGAGAATTACCAACCCCACCAACAGCTTTCATGATGGCTGCTTGTACATTCAGGACCAGATTTTTCAAAGCTAATTAGACACCTAGTGGGATTTTCAAAAGCACCTAGGTATCTAACACCCATTGAAATCAATGTGTTTTAGGCACCCAGTTGCTTTTGGAAATCTCACGAGGCACCTAAATACCTTTAAAAATCTGCCCTCAATTGAATACACATTTATATGAGTATATGTGACCCATTCTCTGCCTCTGAACATTTTTGCAAACAAAAATGTGCTCCTTTGATTGCCAATGGAAAATGAATTAAAGGGTTCGTTAATATAATCGTAGTGGTGCTATGAACTATGTGAAATAAGTTTGGGGTCTCGATTCCCTTCCCAGGGGAGAGGCAGCCACATAAAAAAGCCTCCATTGAAACTGCTGCTAACTGGGCTTCTTGTTGACAGTCTCAACAGAGGTGTCAAGGACAGAACAGGTCATATATACTGAGCTTCCCTCTCATCCTTGGAGGAGGTCCCTCTGGGTTACTTCCACAGGGGCTAGTATAGAGGAAGCTTATTCTACTGCTGCCGGTGCTGTAGTTGCTCAACGGATAAATAGAGGGCATCAAGCTCCAGAGCTGTGAATCCTTCACCTTTCACCAGGAATAGATTTATATACAAAGAATATATTAAAGAAAGACATGCTGAGTTCACCGTGAACAAGTAAAGGATAAAACCCCAGGGAAGCTTGTCCCCTGTGCCCCACTCTGGTCCTCAGGGCCCAGCATGGCATTGGGGTTAGACAGCTGACTGTGGAGACACACACACTCTCTCTCTCTCTCTAACTTGAATTTGTGGCTGTTTCCTCTTCCTCCATTAGAAGGCCTGGACGTCTCAGGCTTTTGCACACACCAGCCTGGCTGCCAGCTGCATGGATTAAATTGGTTCCCATAACAACTGGCCATGGGAGGATAGGTAGACAGCATCATTCCAAACCCAGGAGCAGCTGGGGAGACTGGGGCAGGCAGAAAGGACTGTGCAGTGTGATGGGTTGGTGCAGAAAGAGTTGGAGAGTTCAGACCGCAGCTGATACAATTAGATGGAGGCGGGAGGTGGTGGAGGGCAGGGACCACAACTGCACCAAATTTTTACAGTGGGAAAGTGTATTACCCTTCCTCTCCCCTCTGTCAAGACTGTCTGAACAGATTTTGCACATGCTTGGTCCCCAAATTCTCCTCCAGGTTGACACTGAGCATGTGGCGTCTCAGCCCAAACCAGTATTTGTGGACAGAATCTTGATGAGCAACTACGGACAGGGAATTTAGCTCCTGTTTGCTACGTAGAGCAGTGGGGAACAAAAGTGGGTGGGAAACCCCACAACATCTGCAGAAGAGGGATTTGCAGGAGGCTCCACAAATCTAAGTGTGATTCTGGGAGTAGGGAGGGAGAAGAGCAGGGTAGTAGCCACTGCATGTAGCATGCTCCCCACTGCTTTCCTCAGCTTTTGCTGAGGAAATAAATCCATGTGCGTGGTGGAATGTCCAGGCCTGCAGTCTGTTTGAAAGGGAGGAATGGGCCATGGCTGTTGGAGCCACAGACAACAGTATCATCTCCAAAGGGAGCCGTGCTGCTAGGGAGAGGGGCACCCAGAGACCCATGCTGAGGGGATGGCTCTACATTATAGACCAGACTCTGAACAGATTTCCCAGTGGATAGCCAAGAAGATTAAATTCCCGTCACCTCTTGGAATGGTTCCTTACAATTAGGGCTGGGGAGGAATCATTTGGTGTTACTAACCATATCCCCTTCTCCCTCTATGCTGACCCAAACTCCTCCTGCTGCTGCTGGACAAGTTGAGTCTTTAATGTTCCAAGTTAACCTGCATGGTGCCTGGGGCACAAGTTGAATCCCCTGGTTTGTCCTGGGCTGGGGTTAGCTTGGACAAAAAAAAGTGGTGATACTGTGAAGTTCCACTCACTGCCAAAACACCACCCACTGCTGAAACATCTTGTAATGGGGTTGGCACCCGCCTCTTGTGAGTGCCCCCCTCGTAGGGTGCATGTGCTTGCAGTCTCTCAGTTTATGGTGCTGTAACAGAGTGTTACCTGCCTCTCGCGAGTGCCCCCTTGATCAAGTGCATGCCTGCAACCACTCAGTTTGTGGAACACGGTAGCACAAGCACCCTCTCCTTGGATAATGGTTTCTTAGGCAGGTCTTCAGTGACTCAGCCCTCTGGACAAGTCACACACTCTGTCTGTAGGTGGAAGAGAACAAACCCCTTCTGGGGTATACAGTCTTTACCTTCTCCCGGCCCTGGTATGGGGACATACCCTCAGGGCTTCCTCCCTGGAGACACTGTCTTCTTGCAGCCCTCCCTGGGCTCAGACCTTTCTCAATCCCAGCAGCCAGCCAGGAACTCCTTCTCAGCTCTGCTGGTCCCTGCCTGCACTGAGTTGTCTGTGGTCCTGCTGCTCTTTCATCCAGCCATGAACTCTGTCCTCTCTCTGCCGCCAGCTCCAGGCAAACTGACTGACAAACTCTATCTCTGCTGCTCCTTTTTATATAGCCCTCCTGGCTCCTGATTGGCCACTCCTGCAGCCCCTTTGATTATCTTCTTTCCCTACAGCCAACTCTAGGCCACTTCTCCTCTCTGGGATGGGGTATGGCAGGACCCTGAGGCCTCCAACAGGGAGCTGCTGGGCCTAGTCCACCCCGTCACACATCTCAACAAAACCAAACCATAAAGTGACTGCACTGGAGTCCCTCACAGGGGTGTGCTGGTACCTCAAGTGCTGGGATGAGCACACCTTTTGTGTGAGTACTGCTTCTAGTGCTGGCTTCAAGGGGGAGTTATGATGGTCCTGAGCTACTGCCAGTAGGCCGCAGGAGTTTCTGTGCTGCTGCCACCACTTGAACAGCTCCTTGGACATCCTCCTCCTGAGAACCCCCGTCCTGTTCCTCCAACTACTGCCCTTCCCCTGACTGGCCAGTCTTTCTCTCTCTCTCTCCCCCCCCCCCCACAACATGTGGTCTTGGTGCCATTAGATGGGACAGAACACCACAACCAGGAGGTGTGGGGGTTACAGGTGCACCAGCGGTTTACAAGCCCTGATCCTGGGAGGGCAGCTTGTAGCCGTTTGAATGGAAGTGTCTCTGCAACTTTAACTGTGGTATTTGGTACTGATGGCAGAAAAGGTAATAGGTGAGGGAGGTGGTTCTGTTCAGTCTGAATGGCTGATCAGGTGAGGAGGAGGAGTAGAAAGACGTGGTGATTAGGCGATATTCCTACATGATTATATTGCACGTGAGCCCAGAAAATTGCACGGGTCATTTTTTTAATGAATACAGTAAATGAAGCAAACATTCTAGCTGTTGTTGGTAGCATACCTCACGGTTAAGGCTGTTAATGGAAACTGCGTAGTCCCCATTTGCATACAACCACAATCCCCAAAATATCTCCTTTTTGACAGAATCTTTCTATTGCTCCCTACTTCCTGCCCCAAGTGCAATTTGAAAGTTTCTGGGAAATCCTGTCAGGCATTTTGCATTAGGAAGCAGGCACTTTAAAAAAAAAAAAAAAAAGAAAATCTCCTCACACGTATTTTGACTAAAAGACATCACAAAACTGGCAGAAGCCCAACTTTTGCTGCCCTGTAAGTGGCATCCTCCTGCCTTGTTCCCAGCCCTCCTGTTAGAGATAGGCCTGAACCAAAACCCAAAATCCAAATAGCCTCAATCTCTGGGGGGGGTTAAAATCCACACATGGGGTTTGCCAATCCAAAAAATGGGATGAATCAAAAGCCTGGGTCCCAACATACCTGGATTTTGAAAGTCAATCTGAATTTTGTAAATTAACAGGAGGAGGGAGAGAATAAGGAGCGGGAAAGCAATAATGCTTCCTCCTAATGCGTGTGTGTGTGTGTGTGTGTGTGATCTAAGATGAATGAATGGGATAAATAACTCATGAGCTCCATCCCCACAGCATCTCCCCCCGCCACGGGCTATGCTGGTATTCTAAATCCTTCCCTCTTAGAGGAAAGGGAAGCCTGAGGCTATGTTCTTGATCTGAGTAGGATGGGTATGTGTGGGGTAGGGGAGGAAGGGGAAGCAATTTGTTACATGCAGTCAGGAAGCCGTGGCAGCCCCTGTGGCAAATACACTCACTGGCTGGGGGAGGGGCTGCGGAGGTAGCGGGCCTGCACTGCCTTCACGTCTGGCCTATCCTCTTCGTCTGGTACCACCTGCTCGCTGTCTGAGTCCTTGCCGCTTGCCATGGCCAGCTCTGAGGATCTGCTGGAGGTGGGGAGATGGCAGGGAGAGGGAAATAAGAATACAACAAGCATAAGCGCTGCATTTGGGAAAACCCCTTTAGGCGAGGCATTGGCTCCTACCTGTCCAAATTTTCCCAGGTTCATCCTTTTGTGAGGTAGCTGTCCCAGGAAATCTGTAGGAGTGCTCTGCACCCACTTCCAGCTGTGTAGTTTTTTGGACTCAGGATCATCCTGGATGTCCTGCTTTTTTGTACCTCAGAGCTGGCAACCCTAGGCTGGGCAAGCCGGAGGCAGGGCATTCCCCATGCCCTGCACTGTGGTGGTAACACAATGATTTTGCATTGCAGACCATTATTACAGAAGTGGCATGAACACCTTCCTGGCTGGCAGGGGCTGGGAACTGTGCAGAGAAGGAGCAAAGAGGTATGGGAGCCAGGAAGGAGGAAGGGCCTTGGGTGGCTGTGCAGAAACTCTATCTCCTTCCACACAGCTCAGCCCTGTTAATAGACACTAGAACAGAGGTACCTGAACTGTGGGGCGTGCCCCCCCAGGGGGGTGTGGAGGAATGTTTGGGGGTGGGGCACGGCTGGGGCCTGGTCCATGCCCCACAGAGGGGCAGGGAGGGAGCACCATCCAGCTCCTCTCCTGGCCCCGGCCCTGGCTGCCGGCCCCATGCCCAGTGCCCTGGCTGCTGGCCTTGGCCCCCCCGCTGAGGCTCTGCTCCCGCCCCCAGCTGTGGCCCCAGGCTTAGCCTCCTTATCCCTCACCACGTTTTCCCTCCCCCCTCCACCCCCCCGAGCCATGGCCCTGGCTCTGGGGGGTGGGGGGTGAGGTAAAAAGTTTGAAGGCCACTGCACTAGAAGGAGCCTCATCCAGCTAACTATGGGGGGCTGGACATGGAGACTGAAGAAAATTAGGGTGGGGAATATGAGGCCTACCCTCCTCATAACCAAACACTACAAAGGATCAAGGCCAAACCCTTGATTCTGACCAACTTTTAACCCCAGGACTCATCCTCAGGAGGCCTTTGCCATGAACCCATGACACCAACCTCTGCCAGCGTGCAGTGGAGTGTGTGTGTCGGGGGGGGGGGGGTGATATTATTTGGTTGGGAACCTGGAGAAGCAGCAGCCAGTTCCTCAAGCCTCACAGAGTGACTTCTGGCTCTCGCTCAGGGAGTGTCTGTCCCATCCCAGCCCCAAGGGCTCAGATATCCCTTGGCAGCTGGTCTCAGATATCAGTGCAGCCATGTCCCATAAACAAGGGCTGACGTTGCTGCCGCTCATGGAGTCGGTGAGATGGGAAGCAAAGACGTGAGGAAATGGCACTTACCGTCCGTGTCTGGAGCTCTCCTAACAGCAGAATGGTCACTCCCTGTCTTAGGCTTAGCAAGGGAGCCCAGTGGATGGAGCAGGAAAGTTGGCAGGGGACACAGCTAAAGCAAGAGATCAGCCACCCTGCCTCTCTCTCTGCGACTTCTTCTCTAAGGGGCAGGACAACTGTCAGCACCAAACCTTTAGCAGCTTTCTAAATATAGGGTCTGCCCCACACTGGCTGCTGGGACACATGGGAAAGGAATTCAGTGCCTCATAGACAGCAGTTCGTCAAACTTTTAACTCTTCCCATGCTGGGGCCTGAAACTCCTGATATTTTCTTGCTTGGATTTTCCTCTCACAGAAGAGGCCCAGAGAACAGCCAAAACTCCACGGGCAGGGAGCCCCCAGACAACTGGGGCCCCACCAGGGGCAGTCTGAAATGCTGGTGCACTCCCTAGTGCCTTGCTGCAGTGCAGTGTATGATCAGCTGTTCATGCTGACTGGGAACTCTGTGGTATCAGCATGGCCCCCTCTCCATTAGGGCTCAGATGGGGGTAAATGGCAGCTTCCCTTCTCCTTTTGCTTAACAAGAAAACCTCCATATCCAATCCCTTCATGAGTTCTCACAATATATTTTTGGTGGCCTCAGAGTGTGGCCACCAACTCTTGCTGGTGGTCGCTCTGAGAATTTTTCCTAAAATACTTAATTAACTTTAGGAAAAACAAATAAATATGCACATATATAATCCGGATCATTGTAATTTATGTATGTAGGGTTTTTTTGCAGACTCAATAATAAAAATAATGTACAGCTGTCTCTATTCCTTATTGGACCTAAGCAGAATAGAAACAAAAATAAGGTGCTTTGCGTGTTTTGATTTTTTTTTTAGATTGTCAGTTATTAGGTCTGCTCCTGTGAAAAATGTTATTTGTATATTTATTAATATCACTTTTCACAGCAGACTTACTCAGCCCTGGCATGCTGGGGGACAAATTAAGCCCTGGATGAGGAGGAGGGTAAGGAGGCAGGGGGGCTAGGGGTAATGGGGGGCTGGAGCAGGCAGTGGGGGTTGAGGTGATGGTGCGGGGTGAGTCCAGGGATGGAGCCCAAAACCCTGCAGCTGGAGGACAGAGCCCACGGCCACATGGCCAGAGCCTGCTGCCCACCACCCCAGGGCAGAAGCCTGAAGCCTGAGCCCCACCGCACCTGGGAAGGTGGGGAACTCACACTGGTTGCCTGCTCCTACAGTGTTCGCTCCAGAGTGGGGTAGGGACCAACCCCGACAGGCAGCCCCAGGGGACGAGCCGCTGCTTTGCTGCCCCCATCCCCCCTCAATCACAGCCCAGGAGGCTGTGGCCGCAAGAAAAGCCCCTGGTGGCCGCATGTGGCCACATTTGAGAAACACTGCCTAGAAGCACATAAACCAGCTCTGGCCCCAATGGAACCTCTACATCCCCAGGTAGTAGGTTGATTTGCAACTAAATACAGCCTTTACACTAAATTTGGTACTTTTTTCTGGCTAACCAGAAAATGGATGACACTCTATTTATACAAATGTATTTAAGCAATTATAGAGCTCAACATATGTTGCATAATGCACAAAGCCTTGGAAACAAGCAGGGAGAACTGGAGGTCCTGGTGATGTCAAGGAACTATGACGTGATTGGAATAACAGAGACTTGGTGGGATAACTCACATGACTGGAGTACAGTCATGGATGGTTATAAACTGTTCAGGAAGGACAGGCAGGGCAGAAAAGGTCGGGGAGTAGCACTGTATGTAAGGGAGCAGTATGACTGCTCAGAGCTCCGGTACGAAACTGTGGAAAAACCTGAGTGTCTCTGGATTAAGTTTAGAAGTGTGTGCAACAAGAGTGATGTAGTGGTGGGAGTCTGCTATAGACCACCGGACCAGGGGGATGAGGTGGATGAGGCTTTCTTCCGGCAACTCACGGAAGCTACTGGATCGCATGCCCTGATTCTCATGGGTGACTTTAATTTCCCTGATATCTGCTGGGAGAGCAATACAGCGGTGCATAGACAATCCAGGAAGTTTTTGGAAAGCGTAGGGGACAATTTCCTGGTGCAAGTGCTAGGGGAGCCAACTAGGGGGGGCGCTTTTCTTGACCTGCTGCTCACAAACCGGGTAGAATTAGTGGGGGAAGCAAAAGTGGATGGGAATCTGGGAGGCAGTGACCATGAGTTGGTTGAGTTCAGGATCCTGACGCAGGGAAGAAAGGTAAGCAGCAGGATACGGACCCTGGACTTCAGGAAAGCAGACTTCGACTCCCTCAGGGAACAGATGGCCAGGATCCCCTGGGGGACTAACATGAAGGGGAAGGGAGTCCAGGAGAGCTGGCTGTATTTCAAGGAATCCCTGTTGAGGTTACAGGGACAAACCATCCCGATGAGTCGAAAGAATAGTAAATATGGCAGGCGACCAGCTTGGCTTAATGGTGAAATCCTAGCGGATCTTAAACATAAAAAGAAGCTTACAAGAAGTGGAAGGTTGGACATATGACCAGGGAAGAGTATAAAAATATTGCTTGGGCATGTAGGAAAGATATCAGGAGGGCCAAATCGCACCTGGAGCTGCAGCTAGCAAGAGATGTCAAGAGTAACAAGAAGGGTTTCTTCAGGTATGTTGGCAACAAGAAGAAAGCCAAGGAAAGTGTGGGCCGCTTACTGAATGAGGGAGGCAACCTAGTGACAGAGGATGTGGAAAAAGCTAATGTACTCAATGCTTTTTTTGCCTCTGTTTTCACTAACAAGGTCAGCTCCCAGACTGCTGCGCTGGGCATCACAAAATGGGGAAGAGATGGCCAGCCCTCTGTGGAGATAGAGGTGGTTAGGGACTATTTAGAAAAGCTGGACGTGCACAAGTCCATGGGGCCGGACGAGTTGCATCCGAGAGTGCTGAAGGAATTGGCGGCTGTGATTGCAGAGCCCTTGGCCATTATCTTTGAAAACTCGTGGCGAACGGGGGAAGTCCCGGATGACTGGAAAAAGGCTAATGTAGTGCCAATCTTTAAAAAAGGGAAGAAGGAGGATCCTGGGAACTACAGGCCAGTCAGCCTCACCTCAGTCCCTGGAAAAATCATGGAGCAGGTCCTCAAAGAATCAATCCTGAAGCACTTACATGAGAGGAAAGTGATCAGGAACAGTCAGCATGGATTCACCAAGGGAAGGTCATGCCTGACTAATCTAATCGCCTTTTATGATGAGATTACTGGTTCTGTGGATGAAGGGAAAGCAGTGGATGTATTGTTTCTTGACTTTAGCAAAGCTTTTGACACGGTCTCCCACAGTATTCTTGTCAGCAAGTTAAGGAAGTATGGGCTGGATGAATGCACTATAAGGTGGGTAGAAAGCTGGCTGCATTGTCGGGCTCAACGGGTAGTGATCAATGGCTCCATGTCTAGTTGGCAGCCGGTGTCAAGTGGAGTGCCCCAGGGGTCGGTCCTGGGGCCGGTTTTGTTCAATATCTTCATAAATGATCTGGAGGATGGTGTTGATTGCACTCTCAGCAAATTTGCGGATGATACTAAACTGGGAGGAGTGGTAGATACGCTGGAGGGGAGGGATAGGATACAGAAGGACCTAGACAAATTGGAGGATTGGGCCAAAAGAAATCTGATGAGGTTCAATAAGGATAAGTGCAGGGTCCTGCACTTAGGATGGAAGAATCCAATGCACCGCTACAGACTAGGGACCGAATGGCTAGGCAGCAGTTCTGCGGAAAAGGACCTAGGGGTGACAGTGGACGAGAAGCTGGATATGAGTCAGCAGTGTGCCCTTGTTGCCAAGAAGGCCAATGGCATTTTGGGATGTATAAGTAGGGGCATAGCCAGCAGATCGAGGGACGTGATCGTTCCCCTCTATTCGACACTGGTGAGGCCTCATCTGGAGTACTGTGTCCAGTTTTGGGCCCCACACTACAAGAAGGATGTGGATAAATTGGAGAGAGTCCAGCGAAGGGCAACAAAAATGATTAGGGGTCTAGAGCACATGACTTATGAGGAGAGGCTGAGGGAGCTGGGATTGTTTAGTCTGCAGAAGAGAAGAATGAGGGGGATTTGATAGCTGCTTTCAACTACCTGAAAGGGGTTCCAAAGAGGATGGCTCTAGACTGTTCTCAATGGTAGCAGATGACAGAACGAGGAGTAATGGTCTCAAGTTGCAATGGGGGAGGTTTAGATTGGATATTAGGAAAAACTTTTTCACTAAGAGGGTGGTGAAACACTGGAATGCGTTACCTAGGGAGGTGGTAGAATCTCCTTCCTTAGAGGTTTTTAAGGTCAGGCTTGACAAAGCCCTGGCTGGGATGATTTAACTGGGACTTGGTCCTGCTTCGAGCAGGGGGTTGGACTAGATGACCTTCTGGGGTCCCTTCCAACCCTGATATTCTATGATTCTATGATTCTATGATATGTTTATTCAGATTCTTAATTTTTACCTTTTTATGATGTTAGAAAATGATGAATATGTTTCTTATTTACTGAATGATGATTCATTTTTTGCTTGTGCTTTGTGTCAAGCTGCATTTGGCTGGAAATTGGAATTCAATTAAAAATGCACAGAAACAGCATTTTAAACTTTTTATTAGTTAAATAAAACTAGGATATATAAGAAAAAAGTAAGTTAATCAAAACCAGTTTTGCATTTAAAACTAACTGATTTATTAAACAAGGGAAGTATTATTTGTAGTTAGTCAATTGAACTGATTGTTTCTGGTCATGATGTTCTTCCAGATTTTCGAGGCAGTAGACCTCATCCTCTCATACCTTAATTTTATGAATCAATTAGAAGAGTAAAAAAACTTCCCAGCTTGTTCAGCTTCCAACTGGTAGCTTAACTTTGAATAGACTAATAACTGAACTGAACTAGCTGAGTAAACTGAAACGAAGAAAAAAAACATTCTCTCTGCAACTGCAGAAGAGGCTACTGCTGTCAAAAGCTGGCTTAGCACTTCAACAAAGTCTAGTTCCAGGTGCTTAGCCAGTGATTTCCACCAGTTCAATAGTTTGACTTTCTTTAAAATTTCAGCAGCAAGTATGTACTACTTGAATATTATTTTTACATAATTGAAATTAATAGATTATAGTAAATTTAGGCCTGAACATATCTGCCATAATTTTAAATTTAAATAATTTATTTTTGAAAATAAATATGTATTTAATTTAAATAAAAAGTATTTGATTTAAATAAAAGTCTAATGTAAATTAAAAATTAATACAATAAAAAGGGTTTTTAAAAAATTAATCCATTTTTATCTGCCATGGTTATTTGTCACTGTACAGATAGCTCTTACTGCTCTCTTGTGTGCACTTTTACCTGGCCCATTAGATTAACTCGTCATTTCCTTTGTGTACCTATCAATTAGCAGAGACCAGGAAAGGTGGTTTATTTACCTGAGAGGGTGGGACAAGTTCATAACATACAGCAGCTTCCCTCAGGCAGAGAACAGCAAGAGATTTCTATCTCTAGTAGTGAATTAGTTTGTCAATCTAGCTGAAGGGGGTGGGGAAGATGGGCAGAGTGAGAAGGAGCAAGTGAAAAAGGATTGGGGAAGTGAGTCCAAACTACAACCGTGAGGCTGCCCTGTTTGCCTTACCCCATTAATTAAAATAATTCAGCTACCGAGCAATCCTACAGGGAAATATTCTGTACGGAGGATAAGGAGAGACCATGAGAGCTACGAAGGGATCTCAACTGTTCATTTTGAGTGTGGGTGAGTACTGTTTTGGTTGTGTCTACAGGGGATGGGTGGAGACTGGAGAGAGGTGAATGTTACACAGGCAAATATCCCAGCCATTTCTGTGTGTCAATGTCCTTTGTTTAGTACAAATCTTAGCCTGTTTATGATCTGGCAGGTACAGTGATAATGCCTCCATACTACAGTGTTGAGACTCACAGGCAACTCCAGAAGTCTCTCTACAATTTCAGGGACAGAAAGAGAATGGAGTTTTGTATCATGATGGCAAAGATTTTTAAAACCAATTTAAAATGGTTTCCATAGATATTGTATATTCTTTGTCCCTAGAATTCAAAGGGGGCAAGTCCTTAGCTTCTACTCTCTACACTGTATGTTTCGAACCCAAGGTACAGATCTGCCAACATCTATAAATTAAACTGCTTGTCCTTGCTTTTAACTCCAAGAGCCTTGGCCCAACTCTCTGATCCTCTGCCTTCTCATTTCCCCCTGTATAGCCCATTCTGCCAATGACACCAGTCTTGACCTGCCTTTGTTTCCTCACACAAATATCTCTGTGCCTTTTTTCCATGCCAGCCTAGGCATAGAACACTCTCTACCACTCACCTAGATGCCACCCCTGCCTTACTTAAACCCCTCTGAAAAATCTCACTTCTTCCGGGAAGTCTGAGAGATGGGAATTTGTATTTAATACTGTACAGTGGAATTACAAAAACTGTATTCCTCAAGAAGTGGGTACAGACTGAATCACTGGCTGATCTTATTGATATAACCTGTTTTACCCCATCCCAGACTATTCCCCTTCTATTTGTTCTCCCCCTCACCTCTTATGTCATGGGTGATTCTAGAGACCTAAAGCTGTTTGGAGCAGGAACTTTGTCTCTCTCTTTAGTGACACACCTTGCACCCTTTGCCAGGGGTGAAATGATAAGCTGGTTGTTCGCAGTGTAGTTGTAGACCTGTTGGTCCCGGGAAATTAGAGAGACAATGTGGATAGGAATATCTTTTACTGGGCCAACTTCTGTTGGTGAAAGAGACAGGTTTTTGAACTTACACGGAACTCTTCTTCGGGTCTTCTTCAGGCCAGACCCGAAGAAGAGCTCTGTGTAAGCAGTTTCTTTCACCAAGAGAAGTTGGTCCAATAAAGATATTGCTTCACTCATCTGTCTCTCTAATAATAAACAGGGCCGTTTGGGCTGAGTATAGGCCATACCTTTTAACACCATTATTAAAACAGTGGAGTGGGAGAGATTTTGGAAGAGGTTGTTGAAGCCAAGAATGTTGCAGCATAACCAAGAGAGGACGCAGGCCCATGCACAGTAGTATAGACAGTCTCTAAAGAAAACGCTAGGTCCAAACTTTGGGAGCGTTCAGATTCAGATTTTGCAAGATGGGCTCATCTCTGGCATTTTATTTTTTATTATTTATTTGTACTGCAGTAGCACTTAGAGGCCAAGGCTCCACTGTGCTTCCATCTCTCTCCACTATACAAACAAATAACAAAGAGACAATTCCTGCCCCAGGGAGTTTGCAATCTGAATAAAGATAATAGACAATCTAAGTAAAGATAATGGGTGGATACTGCAGACAGACAGGGGTGAGGGGTAGCCCAAGGAAATTGTCATGTATGAAATAGTGTATTTACACTGAATAGAGTTCTGAGGTACAGGTGTATTTCTTAGAAGAGTCTGCCAGCTCATTCTATTTCAAGGTGATATGAGCAGTGTTTTCTTTGCAATTATGTAAACTTTGGTTGGGTTTATGCAGCTAGAGTAGCTTCACATTTTGTCCTATTTGTTAGTTCCATTTGATGTGAGATGTTTGAAAGAGATCATCACACAGGGTATGGACGGTTGGGGGGAGGGAGGGAATTTTGTTTCTGCTGGGCTGGGAGTTACTTTTGTAGAGGGGTCTACATGAATGTTTCCAAGGGTTGTTAGTAAAAAAAATGTACAGTGGCTGGAGTGCTAGACAAGTGCTCAGTAAGGAAAAAAAGGAACATTGTCACCCTTCTACTCAGATTTTCTTTGCAAAAATATTCTTAACCCTGTCACTAATGACACCTGAGGTGATTAAAACAGAAAGAACTTTTATAATTTAATTAGCTTTTCACCCTTTGTTCTGTTTCTATGCCATTTACCATTAATTCAATGTTGTCAGTAGAAGTAAACAAGTCACTTTTACTTTCTGGTATTTCTGCTGCATTCCCAGTACTGCCAGGCGGGGGGAAGAAGGGGGTATCTTGGAGGGGAGGAGAGGTCTTTTCAGTGATTTCTTTAAAAAATTGATAAACAGCATTTCTATGTCAGAACAAAATCTAAATCTAGGGTTTAAAGCCTGTTGACAATGTCTCTTTATCAATATTATATGCTATTTCCCCCCTGAGTTTGATTGGATTTTAAGGCCCTTCTCCCTTCAGCTGGATTTAAAAGGGGTTCAGTTCCCCCTCCAAAAAAATTGATTTTGGACATGCCACCAGTTTTTAACTAGCTAAGCTGTTTGGTGACAAAAAGCATCTCCCAGCCCTGCACCATTGCTGAACAGACTACCCCACTGAAAGCGCTGGTGACTCGAGGGGGAAGGAAACACCGTTAGTGGTATCACTGGATGTAACTAAACAGAGATTCAGAGAACCAGAAGGATATGTAGTGGGGAGTCTTTTATTCTCCAGTGAAAAACTGGATTTCGAGCCAGTCAAACAATCAGACTAAAGATGTAGGAAATAAGCGAGAGGGCACCAAAGAGATCAGCCCTTTGCATGGCAGTGCCAGGCAAATTAGAACAATCCTTCACAGTGACATCCAGCTCTCCTATTACTGGCTGCTTCTGCTACGTGTGGGGTTTGGTTTGGCACTTTTGCAACTCTGAACTGATAGTGTTTTTGAAAAGAATAAAAACCTGCAGTAAATGAGAGGTTTGGCATTGGCTGGACTCTGAGGCATAGCTGTGAGTGCCTGGGGTTGGGCTGTCACTCTCTCTCTCTCTCTCTGTGGGTTGGGTGAATGATCTATTGGTGAGCCCTAGCCGGGTGGAACCAGTTTCTGAGGAGTGACAATGGAGTAAGAATAACCTGTTCTACCAGAAAACATTGGGGGCACTGCAGGTGCTTCCTGGGAGAGTCAAGATACTGCTCATGCTTCTGGAGAGGAGGGATGGACTCTGCCTACCCACACAAAGCAAGCCAATGGCTTTCTGTGTGTGTATGTGTGAGGGGTGAAAGGTGGAAAGGATGGGCAGAGCCAGCTCTGGCGTCATGTACACAGTGCTGTTATCCTAGGTGCCCCATAGCAGCTGACGTGCGGGTGGTAGCTGCAATAAAGTAATAATAAAAATACTTTGCCCTACTAGATCACCTTCCTTCTGAGGCTCTCAGAGCACTTCAAAGCTATGAACGAATGAATCCCGCTGTGTGGGAAGGGAGCATCACCCCCATTTTACAGATGGCGACGCAGGCATAGAAATGCTCAGTGACTTACCCAAATTCGCACAAGAAGTCAGTGACAGAGGGGAACAGAGCCTGGGAGTCCTGATTGTTCTCTACTCTAGCCATCAGCCCTCCTTTCCTCACTATTTATTCTGCTTTTATTAGGGAGGTGATGAAAGGGGTGAGAAGAGCAGGAGCAGAGAGGAGGGATCCTTACACTTCTTGTAAATATATGTCAGGCTGGTTCGGAAGGTGCTGAGTAGGGGGGTGCCTGCCAGGCAGCAGGAGAAGGTGCTTACAAAGCAGGGGTGACCCAGTGTCAAACTCTCCACTGCAGTGAGCCTTAGGAAGAGAGGACACACTGGGACTCCAGTCACACAGGCCATTTCATAGGGAAGGTCCGAGTCTAGAGGGATGGTTTCTTCAGAAGAAGGTCTGTCAGGAGTGAGTGACAGAGAGGAGGGTGTGAGCTGAACCAAAGAGGAGAGCTATGTACAGTCAAAGGCGGAGTCCATTAGACAGGGCTTTCCCAGACTTTGCCATTGCTGCTGCCTCTCAGAGAGGAAATGTCTCCCAGAACTAGCTATTCCTGTCTATCCACACCATGTCCATGTATCCTGCAGGCCTTTACCTAACTCATCATAACGGGTCCCGGCCTTACTTTCCTCGTGACATCCCTGCACTTAGGGCAGGCAGGTGTGGCCTTTCTTCACCTTTGGGAGCACGTGTTAACCCTCTATTCACCAACCCCTGGATGGAGTCTATACAGCTCATCACAAGGAGAAATTTGCCTTGCCGTCTCTCTATCCCATGCATTAAATTCACTCATGGGACTAATCTGAAGGTCTGACATAAGTAGCAGGGATGTGACTCAGCCCTAATCTGCACTTAAAATACAGATCAACCTATCTATGTTGCTGAGGGGTGTGAAAAATTCACACCCCTGAGTGCTGTAGTTAATCTGACCTAATCCCCAGTGAGGATGGAGCTAAATTGATGGAAGACCTAGTTTATCACCACTCAGCGACGTGGATTACCTACATTGATGCAAAAACCCCTTCTGTCACTGTAGGAAGCATCTACACTATGGTACTAAGGTGGCACAGCTGTAGCATTGCAGCTGTGCCGTTGCAGAGCCCATAGTGTAGTCATGGTCTGAGACAGGACCCAGAGCTGGCTCTCCTGCGCTGCATCTCAACCACCAACTCCCCTGCCCCCACACCACGTGACTACCCTGGCACTTTGGGATGGCACAGCTCTTCACTATCCTCCCCCCTCCCCATATGCTCTGCGACAGCACAGCCCTTCACTAGCCTCTGGGACTGTCCCTTTTCATCCTGTTCCTGAAGGGAGCCTGCCTCTACACTGGGAGTGCCTCTGCCCCTCCTGCAGGCTAAGGTGAGGTAGTCAGATTCTGGTTTCGATCTCATTCCTTCTCTCCTCTAATGACTCAGCGGTGCCATAAAAAAAACAACAACCCAGAACTATGCAGAACAAAGCAGGTGTTTTAAAACACAGCTTCCTGGGGACACAAAGGTCATGGAGAACTGAGTGTAAAACAGAACGAGTCCTCCATATCCAAGACCCCTGCATTGTGCTCTGGAGAGAGCTCAGTTTTGACCAGAGTGGCATGGTTTTGAGCTCAGCAGACACAGCATTACAAAAAACCCATCATGTGGCTGCTTCACCAAACCACAGGAAAGGCCCCTCCCTTCTGCAACCTGCAGCTACCCTCCCCCCCCCCCGACCCCCATTAAAGTCTGAAGTAAGTACTTCAGTACAGGAGGATGGCCACTGTTCCCCCACCCATCTCCTCAGGCAGCTGGCCTGCTGCTGAGTCTGCACTCCCTCTCTCTTGTCTGAGCCCCACTATTATTCAAGGGTTTCCCCTGTGCGGGGCATCATAGTGCATGTTACGAGTCTGGTAAACCCAGGAGACATGAGATCTTTCCCTGTGGTTTTTGCAGAAGAAGGAATGATCTGATAAGCACTGAGGCTTCCCCTGTAAGCATAGCATGAAGTCACTCCAGAGCAGCCCCTGGGTAAAAGGGAGTAGCTGTGTGACCCAGCCAAGATGATGCTGAGCCCCACCACCATATCCCATGTAGGGATCTGCTGGTGCTTCTGTAAGGGAGCTAAGGTTCATGATTGTAGTGACTGGGGAGGTGGTGGTGGGTGGATGTGGATAAGGACTTTTTTTTTTTGCACCTGGAAAAGGGGTTTCCATGTCAGGGCTTGGACTGGTTCTCATTTACCCAAACCTGCTCTCCCCTCCCTACAATAAGCACAATTGAACATTACTGCTGCTTGTTTAAGCATTGCACTAACAGGGAAAGTCGAGTCTGGTGGGGGACTGAGGGGAAGGGAGGACATGGGGAAACAGCTCTGACTACAAATCAAGCTCCTGCTCTGATATCCTGGAGCAGATTCTCTAGCCTCAAACTGCTCACCTTACCTATCACAGATTCTCCATACTGGGTAACTCCCAGGAATGCACAACCAGTTGCTTATACCATGGGATATCCATACTTCAGCTAATTGAACTAACCCCTGGGGAAATAGTATGCCTAGGGATCCACCCCCTGGGATTTCCAAGGAAATCCTGTGGGATTATCTAAACCAACCACTGGGGAATGAGAGTCTGAGGTCTGATAAACTGATGATGTGGAACCCACTCTGGGAATTAACTCAGACACAAAGCTGGGTTTAAGGGGAGTTAAGGTTGCTATCAGTAACTTCAGAGGGGGAAATATCACAAGAACATGGTCTTTGTCCCCAAAACTAACATACAGACCCCACAAATTCACTGCTAAGGTTCAGTTTACAAGGAATGCAAACACGACAAGGTCCGGAAATGCAAAGGTAAGGCAGCCAAACAACAGCAACTCTGGACCAGCCCCTCCAGAACACCAGCCAGCCACTTTCCCCTTGTCTGATAGTTCCCCCATGGCACAGCCACTTGTGGGTCTGGGATTTGTTTTTGCAGTAGTACTAGCTTTGGAGACTTGGACTTGGGTCAGGTCATTGAGGACTGCTGCTTGGCAGAAGACCTAGTCCACAGAAGGACTCTTCAGAAGAGAAGGTATAGAAATAATACCCAGCCTCTGGAGCACGATTCATTATATTGATTGACAGTTGCCTGTGTGCTCCGTGCTGTGTGGCTAGAGAGGAAGACACACACTCTACCCATTCTCAAGCAGACAGAGACGGTACAGTGCAGACTTATATGATACCCAGTCATGGTAGGGCCCAATCTACCCTGGTTGAGTGCAGGTCCCTCCTTAGTACCAAGAGAAGCATTTCTCTGATGAGGGAGATTGACCATATTTGTTTGTTTTTTGTGTCTCTCTCTCTAGTTCTGGTGACTGCCCAGGCACTCACAGTGAACACACGTGTCAAGGAAGTAAAGGTAGCACAAGGAACTAACGCCACCCTCCCATGTGAATTCCAGACCTCTGCTGCCACCAGCAACGCAGACTTCGCTGCCTGGAGCAAAATATCTCCGTTGGTAAATCACAAGATGCATGCAAGCATATTGGGGATGACGGAAATGCGGATATCAAAGGGCCTCAGGCCTCTTTTTGATCTGTGGTGGAGGGTGAAGAGGCCTTCTGGGCTCTTTTTGTCAAGAGACCAGGGGTTGAGGTCTTGGTTGTCATCCTGACTCTGCCACAGACACTCATTATGCGACCACAGGCAAGCAAATGGGCCTCCATGGTTCTCCCAGACTGCTGAAGGATTGTGGGGAAGGAGCAGGAAGGCATCTTTGTAGCCTCGGGGTGGGGGGGAGGGATGGATTTAAGTGGCCTTCAGGGAACTATGGGACTCTTTTTTGCCCCAGTATGTTGGGGGGGGGGGGTGAAGAGGCCCCTGCAGGATATGGGGATGAAAGTCTCCAGGCATTCTCCTTGGCCTCTGGGGCACAGGATATGAGGGTATCTTTAGGAAACTAGGGAAGGGTAGGCCATCTGCTTTTTTCCAGTTCCTGCTCCTCTTAGAATGTGCCAGTCTGTAGTGTTAGCTTGAGGACACACATAGCAGAAAATAAGTTTGCTGTTTGGTGTCTCCTTCTCTATTACAGGAAGATGTTGTCACAAGGTATTTTGATGGCTTTGCGCACTATGGTCAGGGTTACAAAGGCCGTCTGCAATTCCATGGCACTGCAGTCACAGATGTCAGCATCACCCTCCAGGGGGTGACCATGGCAGACAATGGAACTTACAAATGCACTGTCCAAGTGCGCGAAGATCTCCCCCATGCCTCTGCAGAGATAGATCTTTTGGTCCTTGGTAAGCCACTCTACACCCTGAGATAGTACAGATCCAGTGCCGCAGCTCAGTGACAGACAGCACTATGCAACAAGCAGGAAGTGATGTTGGTGGGAGTACTCTACCCCCTCAGTTAGCACTGATCCAATGCTCCACAGCAATAAGAGAGGGAGCCAATGCCAGATATTTCAGAAGAAAGCATATGCCATCCCCATCATGCACATCACTATACTATGCTGTACACCAAGGATAGGTTATCCTTTGATGATGGTGGAGGGGAAGTAACGTATATGTCCAAACGTCTTATGATTAACTCCTGAACTTGGGTGGATGTGGGAGGGAAGGACAAAGAGTAACAAAGTAGTGGGAGAGGCCAGAATTTGTTCTAATTCTTGTAAGAAAATGGTATGAGAGAGACCAGTTCCGGCCTGGGAGGAAAAAACACAGCTGCAGAAGATGATTGCAGGGATGTATAGAAAGAAATCTCAGCAGACCTCTCTGTATAACTGTGCCACACTGCATCTGCTTAGGCCATTCTCCCTTCTTTGCCTCTAGTGGCTCCATCCAAGCCGGAGTGTAAAGTCATAGGGACACCAGAATACGGACAGACCATCAACCTGACCTGCAACTCTCAACAGGGGTCTCCAAAACCTGAGTATACCTGGCAAAGCTTCAGCGTACTGAACCAGCCCCGACCACTGGTGTCAGCATCAGGTACGTGAGATGCAAGGAGGCCAGGCCATGGTACTTGCTGCAGTTTGGGAGTTGAAACATTTTGGATTGAGGATTCACAGTGCTTTTAGGCCTTCTGAGAAGGTCCTTTAACAAAACAGGACTTTAAAAGGTTATCCTCCAAGGGTGAGACACACCTGTGAGTATCTGGGTGGCTGTCTGGAGCAGCGACGGGCAGTGATGCTTTCACCTCTAGGTCACCGATTCAAGCCCAGCCGAGAGCCAACCAAAGTAATTATTTCCTAATGACCATTTGTAACCAGCAAAGCATTTCACACAGTCCCCCCCGCCCACGGCAATTTCTCTTAGTGGACCTGTCTATACCCTGCCACAACTGACACTAATCAGCCCTCTTATTGATGCTTACAGGAGTGAGGCTAAGGAACAAACTGGCCATGTTTCAGAGTAGCAGCCGTGTTAGTCTGTATTCACAAAAAGAAAAGGAGTACTTATGGCATCTTAGAGATTAACAAATTTATTTGAGCATAAGCTTTCGTGAGCTACAGCTCACTTGATCGGATGCATCCACGGAGGCCGAACTTTTCCACTCCGAGAGGTAACCGCCCAGCTCAGGGCTGAGAGCGGGTGGGATGGAGGCTGTCAGGACAGTAACTGTCATTAGCACGATAGTCACTTTATTTTAAAATAGCGTCAGAACAAAAGGAGTGATTAAGCTCCTGAGAAGTGGGAGCAGGGAGGGATGTCTCTAAAGGAGATGGGGGTGCAGTAGTCTCTCACATGCAGTCAGTCAGCAAGAGATAGCAGTGTATAACAGGCCCTTAGGCGTTATTGCCAGAAACTGCCGTGTGTTTCTTGACCAGCTCCACAATGTAGAGTGGTTCTGTGTTTCAACCTGCCAGTCGTGGTTTCAGATCCAGTGCCGTGGTGTGGGTGCACAGATGAGCTGAATATGATCCTAGCTAGGTAGGGCACTCACATTTTACTCTCTGAAAATTGCTTGAGCTAATACCAAGGAGAAACTCCACATGAAATCTCTTGGTTTCAGAGTAACAGCTGTGTTAGTCTGTATTTGCAAAAAGAAAAGGAGTACTTGTGGCACCTTAGAGACTAACCAATTTATTTGAGCATAAGCTTTCGTGAGCTACAGCTCACTTCATCGATGAAGTGAGCTGTAGCTCACGAAAGCTTATGCTCAAATAAATTGGTTAGTCTCTAAGGTGCCACAAGTCCTCCTTTTCTTTTTATGAAATCTCTTGTTCACTTGACTGGCCACTGGGTGGTGCCCCTGCCTCAGACATGGCAGCTTTTGTCTTCGCTACCACAATGTATTTTCTTAAAGAGATCAGACCACTCTGAACTTTTCTGCCTGCATTATTCTCCTCCCCAGGGGCAGGAGTTTGTTCTAGTCTCCTTGCATTTGGTACTAATTTTCAGGGAAATGCTGTCCATTAAGGGTGCAGATGGAATTTCTCCCCCTGGGATTTAGGGCTGACGCTGGGAGGCTATAAAAGGAGTAGGGCTGTCAGGGCAGCCGCAGCCCTGAGCTGCTGGAATGTGTGTGTTGGGGTAATGCCGCAGGGTATGTGGAATTTCTTTGGAATCCATCCAGTCTCACAATGATGGGACACTTCCTGTTTTTCTTATCTGCCCTACGTCTTTCCAACTTGGCTCATAGGGCAGGCTATTTATTTACAGATGTTTAAATTTTCCCAGGAATTTATCAGTGTTTATTACAAAAAATTAAAAACAGGTAAAATCAGTGCAGTAAAATTAAGTTCAGTTTTCCGGGTAAATATTGGGGTAAACCTGACTCTCTGTTCCTGGTTTGTTTGTCTGAACCTTTCAAGAAACAATTATGTTCTAAAACTCAGATTCTTATTAATTGTACATTTTAGTATGTTAGAAAATGGTGAATGATATATTCCACTGTAATTTATTAATTAACTTTTTGTTCATGATTTGTGTCAAGCTGCATTAGGATTGTAACTGGAATTTATTTAAATGCACAACTGCATATAAAATGTATTTTTATTGAACAAAACAAGCTCTTAATAAAGTACATGATCTACTGTGCCACATTTATAAAACTTGACCTCAAAAGCTAAGATGTTTTCCTACAATTCTTTCTTTAAATAGAAAAGTAGCCTTTAAAAAAAAAACTTTTTAAACAAAATCCAAATTAATAAAATATATTTTTAAAAAAGTTTAAAAAAATAGATTTTTATCTGCTCTGACATTAGTGCTTGGGTTATGGCTCTTCTCTGGAAGGAGAAATGGCAGGTAAGCAAGCAGTGATCTCTCCTTTTAGAGCAGAAAGCTGAGTCCAGGGAGTTCTGGCACTTTTAAAATTGTGTGAAATTTTTTTGGTAAAAAACAAATAATGGATTTTGTAAAACCCACAAATATTTAGGTTAAAAAAGATTGGTAAAAACTGGAAATGAAGGGCCTTAGTCATAGGACATTTATTCTCTACTCTATTCATTTTGGGGGTTACAACGCAGCACTGCACTATAGCGTTGAAAGCTGTAAACATTGTGATGCCAAAAAAATGACAGCCTAGACAGGGACACTGAGAAAAGGGCCCGGGAGAAAACTAAGTCATCACTGATAATGTTTGGAGATGACACAAAAGTTGGACAGGAGAGGTAAATAATGAAGAAGACAGGTCACTAATTCAGAGTGTTCTGGATCATTTGGTAAACTGGGTGCAAGCAAACAATATGAATTTTAATATGGCTAACTGTAAACAGATACATTTAGGAACAAAGAATGTGAGTCAGACTTGCAGGATGAGGGACTCTATCCTGGGAAGTAGGGACTTAAAAAACTTTGGGATTTGTGGTGGATAATCAGCTAAACATGAGCTCCCAGTATGCTGCTAGGGCCAAAAGGGCTAATGCAATCCTTAAATGCATAAACAGCAAATCTCAGGTAGGAGTGGAGAGGTTATTTTACTCTGTTTCCCACTGGTGTGACTGCTGCTGGAATACTGTGTCCAATTCTGGTGCCCTCAATTCAAGAGGGATGTTGATAAACTGGAAAGGGTTCAGAGACAAGTCATGAGAATGATTAAAGGATTAGAAAACATGCCTTATAGTGATTGCATCCGATGAAGTGAGCTGTAGCTCACAAAAGCTTATGCTCAAATAAATTGGTTAGTCTCTAAGGGGCCACAAGTACTCCTTTTCTTTTTGTGAATACAGACTAACATGGCTGCTACTCTGAAACCTGAGCTCTTTGAGTCTATCTATTTAGCTTAACAAAGAGAAGGTTAAGGGGTGACTTGATTACAGTCTGTAAGTACCTACATGGGGAAAAAATATTTAATAATGGGCTCTTCAGTCTAGCAAAGAAAGATATAACATGATCCAAAAGGTGGAAGTTGAAGCTAGACAAAAATACATCTTATTTCCAGTCTGAACATAACGCTTAGAATAATTAACCATTGGAATAATTTACCAAGGGTCATGGTGGATTCTTCATCACTGACAATTTTTAAATTAAGACTGGATGTTTTTCTGTAAGATCTGCTCTAGGAATTATGTTGGGGAAGTTCTCTGGCCTGTGTTACACAGGAGGTCAGAGTAAATGGTCCCTTCTGGCCCTAGAATCTATGGCTCTGTGAAAACAACATGTATGTGAGAGAGCTGTGGTGCCAGATGATGTGCTTAAATATAGTTACCAAGCCCACTTTAAAAACAGATGGTTGACAGGGGCCATCAGAGAAAAAAACGGAGTTGCCATTTAGGTGTAAAAAGGGAAACAACCTGAATAAAACTAAGTTTATACAGAAGAAATGATAAGCTCTAATTCATAGTACTGAGCTCCACTAGCTCAAGGGAGGAGATGTGCAGCCTCATAGCACACCCTGCCAAATACATGATTTCTCCCCACGGATTGTTTATACAGCCTGATCTACCTTTGCCTTACTCTACCAGGCCATCGTTCCCCACTAGCTCCCTTTACTGGCAAATAATTATGGCATTGTGACATCCTGAAAGCTGGTGGGTTGAAAAACTGTTACAAGACTAGTGTGTTAGCTCTTCAAACGGCCATTTCTCTGAGCAAGCTGCTCTCAGCTGCCATACTCCTCCTGACAGTGATAACTTTTGTGACAAAGCATACAAGGCTGCTGGCCATGTATAAAAGAGCAAGACAAACCTTTGCTGAACATTCACTTGCCATTAGCCCCACCCACAATTGCAGGGCTGAAAACAGCTGAACCTTAAATGTATTGCCAGTAGCCAAAGGCACGTTTCTATTTAGCCTTCCTTATGTCTCCCACTAAGAACCATGTGGAGGCCAAACTAATTTCACACAAGTCACAAAACCAGTCAAAAACTGTAACAACGTTTGGTCATTCCCAACTTGGGCTGGATTTGAAGGGGCAATTTAGATGTGAAGGGCTCCTTTCCCCAGTCCCTTCCTTGACCTAATCCTCTACAAATTCTTTTATATTTTGGGTTTGTATTTTGGACCAGGACAACAGATAACTCTGAAGAACATCTCTGCAGACACCTCCGGCTTTTACATTTGCACTGCCACTAACAGCGTTGGACAGGAGTTCTGCAACATGACAGTCTCCATTGTACCTCGTAAGATGCTACTGGCTGCTTGGCTGGGTTGGGCAATGGGGAGGGGGGAAATGTATTCACAGACTAAATGTAGGCAAGGGACTGAAGATGAGTGTACCCCTACCCCTCCAAGAACAGCCCTGTTTCATATCTCCAAAACGAATTCCACTGCCCTGCTTGAAGTGCTCACATTTAGACTTGTCTGTAATAGCGAATAATATTAAGGCTGTATCTAATTAGATATGGGCCTGAGACACAAAGTTAAGATCTGAACTTGATCAGAGTAGGGGGGGTGTGGTCTGTCTCCATCTCTGTTGAATCAATCACTCCTGTGGACCTGTCCCTGCTACCCATTGGTTCAGTGCGGAGTCAAGAACAGTTGCTACAAGTGAAAGGATGTCCAGATCCACCATTAAGTGTCTGGGACCCCCAGAAGGGTGGTGGGGTTTGGTCTCTGCTGGGTGTGAATCTGACCTGATTTGAAGTCATTCTTAATGCACGCAGGTTTGTTTTGTCAACCCTGCTGTGACTGTGTTTGGTCTTTCCCTCCATAGCATCCATGAACATTGCCCTCTATGCTGGAGTCATTGGTGGTGTAGTTGGTGCAATCATTGTCATTGGGATTTTGGCCTACTGCTGCTGCTGCCGGGGCGACAAGGACTACGAGATGACGTGAGTGCCTTTCCCCAGAAGAGTAGGTGGGCTATGTGAGGGACTCTGTGAGAGGTAGAATGTGCTCTCATCTTCTCTCTGCAGCATCGATGCACGACGGCTGGTGGAGAGGGACAATGAGGTGGAAAATTAGCTTATGATGCATAGGTTTTATTGATTGCAAAGGTGAACGACTTAACCCAGGAGAGGAGAAGGCATTGTGCAGTCCCATCTTTGCCACTGCAGTTTGCCTCTTAGTTCTCCTTTACCACACTGGGTCTGCTCTTATGGGCTCCTTTGTGATCGTTGGTGCATGATGTCCCTTAAGCACCATACAGGGTGCAGGACTGAGCTAACAAGCCCAAGGAACCAATCAGGAACCACCTGTGGGTATCTGAAGTTCAGATCCGTTACCTCATTTCTCCCCAGCCTCTGCAATTTCTGTTCTTGGGGGTCTGAGTCACCCTAGCCGCTCATACTCTTCAATCCAAAAATGAGGAAAGGGTCACCTCTCCTGTAGGGAGTGCTTTGGAGAGCTCACAGATACTCCAGTCTTTGCCTCTCTAAACAAGTGCTGTAGGAAATGGGAGAAGGCTGTTCACAGCTACTCCAGCCCCAGCAAGAAGGAGTGTGGGCCAGTGGTTCTCAAACTGAAGTCCAGAGAACATTCCCAGGTGACCTGTGGAGCCACCTCTGTCCCAGCGGTGAAAAATATTCAGAATGTAAGTTAATTAAAACCAGCTAACATCTCTATCTATCTCTGGATAATGTTTTAGTGAGCCAGAAGAGAGTGAGAAGGAGCCTGTCAGGATTCGGGGACCAGCTGAAGAAGAGGTGGAGGAGGAGGAGGAATATCGGACAAGAAGCAGGCCACAGATGCCACCCACCAACACACCCCGGCTAGATATTTGAGGCATAGTCACTCCCAGAATAGGAAAGGCAAGGAAGAGGGGACTGATTTAAGAAACATTGTTTACTCCCGACTGCTCTGATCTCTGGTGTAGCTTAGACTGCGAGCTTCCAGGGTCTGGAGTCCATTTCTCTAAATCCTCCTGGGAAGTTGTTGGATCATATTAAAGAAGTTCTGTATTAAAATCACAAATGAGTTTGATTCCCCATAGTTTAAATTCCAGGGTATTACTAATTAAGAGGTCTCTTGGTTTTTGGTACTGTTTCTCTCCCTCTGTGTGTGAAACTTGCAAGCTGCTAATTGTGTTAGTACATTCTAAGACAGAGTCTGTTCTCAAAGCAATTCACAGAGACTCAAAGCAATACTCTAACAACAGAAACAGCACCCAGAGACTCCCCGCCCTTTTGTTGTATTAACAATTGTGATTAAAATAGAGATAGAGGATGTATGTGGATGGATGCTTGGTGTGGATAATAACTGAATGATCAGGGAGGTGCCAGCCTAAGAATCCAGTGTCCATCGGCTGAAGAAGGCGTCAAGTGGAAATAACCAGAGGACCCCCGGAGGGCAGACTGGAATCCACCCAACAGCCTCAAGAATGGGAGAACCAAAGAACAAGATAACATCTTGGAGCCGTCAGGAATGTGCCATCTGCTGATTGATTCAGCAACAGCATGATGCAGCAATTCCCATAGACTGGCATAGGAAGAAATTCCTATAAAAATAGACTCTAAAAAGTAAGAACTTTGGGGTCTGATTCTGCAAACCAACTTCCAGGAGCATCAGATGAGCATCTGACAAGGCCCTGCTCCCTCCTCATGTCCAGGCCACCTGGCCAGTGGCTTCGCATGAGCAACTCTAAGGCTGGTAACTATGATAACAACTTTGCAGAACGGTGTGTGTGTGTGTGTGTGTGTGTGTGTGTGTGTGTGTGTGTGTGTGTGTGTGTGTGTGTGTGTGTGTGTGTGTGTGTGTGTGTGTGTGTGTGTGTGTGTAAATATGAGATTGAATGGAATGTTATAGCTATAACTAACTGCTTACTATGATAACAACCTTGCAGAACCTGTGTGTGTGTGTATGTATAGGAATGAATGTGTGGATAAAGATGAGATTGAATGGAATGTTACAGCTGTAACTAACTGCTTACTATGATTCTTTCTGTATTCACAATAAATGTGGTATTTTGCCTTTTTCCCTTTAATAAGATCCTGCTGGTTTTTATTTTATTGGTACAACAAAGTGCCTAATGCACAGTAGGCACCACTCTAAATAAATAAGTAAATAAGACACTATGTGGAACCAAAACTTATTTCCCAGCACTAGAACCCCTGACTCACCCACTGTAACCCACCTTTTTGCAGAAGGGGCCATGTCAGGTTTATTTGGAGAGCAACGGGTAAATCCCTCAATGCAAATTACTCTGTATCATCAGATCCATGGAAGATTTCAGCTTCATTAATTGGGGCTCACTGGGAAAGGGCAGACTGGTTAACTTGGGTACTCTGGTAAATGCCACAGGTTTCAGCCAATAGCATGCACTGTATTAGGCCACCGGGCACAAGCACAGTGGCATTACCCAGTATCAGATTGTTTTAACTTTAATTTGATTTTGAGAAGCAGGCTAGTTTAGAAAATGTCAGGTTTCTTCTTAAGCTTTCACTAAACGGGGCTTTTGTATATAATCAAAAATATGTAACAAAAATATAGAACATGATTGCAGCTGATCGTCAGGAGCCTCCGCTAGGAACAGCTATTGCATTGGTACTAATGGGATGTCTAAAAACAGCAGAACTGACCATTTGATCTTACTTTTTGTACTTGCAAAGCTTTTTGGTACTGTATAGGCATTGTCTGCAGCAGCTGGACTCTAATCCATAATTGGCAGCTGGGAGGTCTAACAGCCAATTCTTCACCACCTCACTCCATTTGCCTCTGCACAGAACAGACCTGTTCCCTCCCAAAGGGATTCTAACTGTGCATTTTCATGTCCCATCCCAGAGTCCTCTATCCTCTACTTACTCCCCCACCCCAGCAACAGAAGGGGCAGACAGTGGACCGTCTTCCCTTCACACATGTAGTCGTCAGGGGAAGGGAGAAAACATGGCAGTTAGTATCAGAGGGGTAGCCATGTTAGTCTGCATCCACAAAACCAACGAGGAGCCCGGTGGCACCTTAAAGGCTAACAGATTTATTTGGGCATAAGCTTTCGTGGGTAAAAAACCCACTTCTTCAGATGCATATGGGTTTTTTACCCATGAAAGCTTATGCCCAAATAAATCGGTTAGTCTTTAAGGTGCCACCGGACTCCTCGTGGTTAACATGGCAGTTGGATCTTTTCACAGAGAAGGCTAGAAGAAAAATATTCTAATTTTTATTCTAGTGCTGCTTGAAGGAAGTAAAGTACAGATCAATGCACTCAGCACAGAGTATCAGTGTCCCATACTATACTCAAAACTGTCACACATTCCTTCTCCCACCAGCAGGTTAGGGACTACCCTCAAACTGGCATTTGCAAGTCCCAAAAAGATAGCTCTTCGTTTCCCCATCACTGTTCTCCTGTCTCCTGCTTATGACACAAGTGATAGTCTCGTATTTTCCAAAAGGCTTTTACAATATTAATTTTTGTATTGAGCTAGTTAAATTCTGTTTTTAAAAAAATCTGATACAAATGTTTTTTTTATTGACACAGTGTTATCCCTTTAATATTGTATTGTTCCTCTGCCTTCAGTGACTTTGCAGAACTCACAACAGCTGCTCAAGGAAACGTAGCCACTGGTAAAAGAACAATCATCTAAAAAATAAGAGAAGGCACATCAGAACAACACTGAAAGTCTCCCAATTTTTTCTAACATTTGAATATTGTACAGCATCTGGGTCCTAAATCATGTAAATCAGAATAGGGCCTTTCTTTTGACATTTATTTTATATCTGATACTCAGCAGAAATTTACAATTTACTCTTTGCAATTATTGGATCGTAAGTGTACCTACTACAGCTGTTTTCAAAATATGTACAAAACCACCTCCTTGCACTGAAGAAGTAAAAGTCTAACTCAGAAATGTTCAGTTCAGATGCATGACAGCCAGAGACATCAGACATGGGCATAATATAGGAAGGCTTCACTTAAAAGTGGGTTTTAAAGGAGAGAATTGCAGAAAGGGTGTTGCACACAGGAACTGGGAAACCATTCCAAGCACAAGGTGCATAAAAAGGCATGAAGCTGAGAAGAGATGCCAAAAGTGTTTTAGGATACAGAGGCACGTAGAAAGAAGAGGTGGCTTAAGAAGAAAGAGGAGCAGAACTATAGGTGAGACAGAGTTACAAAGAACCTACAAGGTCAAGAGAAAGTATCTGAATTTGATGCAGTGGGCCAGGAAGCCAATGAAGGAACTAAAGAAGGAAAACTACAGCAGTAGCATTTTGCATACAGTTACAATAGTCAAACAATGACCAAAGCTCGCAGCAATGATTTAGCAGTAGAGGGCAGAATCTGGAGGCCACATTTTAGGGATATTGGGGGGAGGGGAGTAGCAACAGGATCCAGTGAGTCTGGATGGAGCAAGGCACAAGCAAGGGGAGAAAAAGGAGTTGAAGGCAAAGCTGTGAGGCTGACGGACTGGCTGTAATGGTTTGAACTGTTATATTAAACTGCAGTTTTCCTTTAAGTGAATTTGCCATTGTAATGTTTCTGTTCATGGGCAACAACTGTTTACAACTGCCTTTTCAACAATAAAGAATGCTGCAAATTATATAACAAGCTATCTGTGTACTTTGGCATTGCCTCCCGAGGAAGAAAAGCGATCTGTCCCATTGCTGCTCCAGACCTCGTCACCACTCCATTTCCCTCAGACAGACTGTAGAAAAGTGCCCTCACCGTTGGTGCGCCCCTTCCTGGCTGGGCAGGGCATCACAGACTCTCCGTGTCTAGTGCCCCCTGCCAACAGCCGTTCATGCCGATTGATGGTCCGCTTCTTCTTGTAACTTGGCCCTCTACCAAAGTCACTTACATGTTCCCCACCTTCTGGGGTATCAATGTCCCAAATGGACAGTGTCCCAGGTGACACTAGACAGCCATATGATGTCTTCTGCCCCTTCAAGGATCCTCTTCCTCTCCACTCTCTTGTCAGAGCACTGGCCCTACAGCTTCTCCCTGGAGTCTCTTAGGGTATGTCTACACAGCAAAGCAAAACCCACAGCTGGCCTGTGCCAGCCAACTTGGGCTCAGGCTGTGGGGCTGTTTCATTGCTGAGTAGAGTTCCAGGCTCAGGCTGGAGCCCAAGCTCTGGGACTCTCCCACTCCACAGGGTCCTGGAGCGCAAGTACCAGCCCAAGCCCAGAAGTCTACACAGCAATGAAACAGCCCCACAGCTGGAGCCCCACGAACCCGAGTCAGCCAGCACAGACCAGCTGCGGGCGTCTAGTTGCTGTGTAGACATATTAACCAACTCAAACGTGAAACAAATCACAACACAACAAAAACAACTTCTCCCCTCTACCCCCCCAAGCTTGAACTTTTAATCCATCCTGGGTCTTCCCCACTTCTCTGTTCTTTTGCAGAACACTGACTCAGAGGGTGTCTCCCTGGAGTCTTACCCCTAGTCTGGATCCTCAACTCCAAGGCAATCTGCCTGGGAGTTGGCACTGTCTCAGTTCCACTTTTAGGAGTCTCCTTTAGCCCTGCTGTCCTCTACCATCAGGGACCATCCCAGGATGTAAACTCCCTTCCAAAACTTTTTTCAGTGAGTGCTCTCTCAGCTGTTTGTGCAAACCCCTCACTCTCTCGGTTGGGTCCAATGATTATGAAAGTCCATCTGATCCCCAGCTGAGGAGGATCAGCTGGTACGGTAGCTGATTATCACAAGCAAGACTGAGCCTGACTCCCCTTAAAGGCCAGCCAACCTATCACATAGGTCCATTGCTCTCCCTGTGCTGAAGAGGGCCCTTTGGCTCTAGTGTGGACTCACTCATGCAGGTTCTGAACTGGAGAACTCAACAGAAGAGCAAGACAGTTGCCAGCAGTATATTTGTGGCTGCTTGGACACAAGGTAGTTTTAGCCTTTAAAATAGTTTAACTTTACTATATTTCTTTTCCCATGTTCTTGCTCTTAGCTTCTGCTCCACACTAACAATGCTTTGCCTGAAGTGAGCAGAAACCAGCCACACAAGAAACTAAGGTCACAGTTCTGAGATCATATTTTTAAGTAAGATCTCACAGAAGCAGCAATACTTGTTCAAGATGCTGAAAATAAATTCCATATTTAATTCCACAGTTGCCAGATGACTAAGCAAAAAATGAATCATGAGTAAGGCTACGAGTCAGTCATGGAGGTCACGGATTCCATGATTTTATGAGACCTCTGCAACTTGATCTCGGTCAGGGACTGTGCAGCGCTTCAGCTCTAGCCCTGGGCAGCAGGGCTTTGGGCTCCAGCCCTGGGTGGCGGGACTCTGGGCTTCCATGATTTATTGTTTATTGCCCACGTCCTCTCCAGGACTTTTAATAAAAATACAATACCTGTGCCAAAATCATAGCCTGAATCATGAGCAACTGTAACAGGACTAAATCTAGGACTGTGTCTGTTTACATTCAGTGACACTGTAATCTCAGTTTTACACTAGGAAATAAACCAAGTGATAGCACACTGCAGGCTCAGATAATCTAGGTTTATTATTCCTCACAATAAGTTTATTGATAGAACTAAGATTGTGGAATTACTTGTTTTTAGAGAGAGGCAGTATATATTTTCTCAACTGATTTGTTTCAAGCAAGTCAAAGCTCAACCAGCCAGAAATACCTTCAATTCAAATCCGTAGCTTCCGCCCCAGCTGCACTGTGACTAAACATCCTACTCCTGACATAAGTTAAGTTCCTAACTACTCATACTCTCGGGGGCTTTTTGGCTATGAAACACAGAACCCTGGGAACTGCATTATGCCCCCAATATACAGCACTTTTTAAAAAAGTAATAGTATTTTGGGAGGGGGAGGAGAAAAAGACACCATTCACTTCTTAATGGTGGTATATTACATCTGTAAACTCACTATCTTACTTAGTACTCATTGGCTACACCTACACTTGGAGCTAGAAATGTTATTCCAAGTTTGCCCAGACATACTCTCACTAGCTCTCAAACTAGTGCTAAAAGTAGTAGTGTATCTGCAGTAGCACGAGCAACTGCGAGTGGCAGCATGGGCTAGCCACCCCATGTACATACCAACAGGATCCAGGATGGCTAGCCAGTGCCATTGCTGCCCCTGCCAGTGCTACTGGGGCTACACTACTCTTATTAGCGGGCTAGCTCAATGAGAGTTGGCAGAAGTATGTTTATACGTGCTGGGAATCACAGCCCAAGCTCCATGCATAGACAAATAGCCATTGCCTCCCTTGGTGAGCCTCTCAATGAGGTAGGTAATGAATGAATGGGCCAGAATCTAGACTCCTCTTTAACCCCCAAAGGGTATATGGTACATCTTGTTCAGGACCCTCCGCTATGCCTGACTCACACACACCGGAAGATACACACACGATTTTTTCTGTGCAAGGTATAGGAAGAGCCAGATTATAAATACTCAAGCCCCCGCCAAACTGTTTCCCCATCTGCAGCATTGCTACAATCTGCTGCTCAAATGGGAAGAAGTGGAACAGAGACAGCAATGCTTCATTACTATGTGCACGTTCCTTCAGCAAGCACACTAAAAATAACGTAACGTTAACAACCTTCTCCTAACAGTACCCCGACTTTCAGCTGCAAGGCCATTTCTTGTGTCACCCGAGTAAATATATCCACGGTTAGAGGAGTTTGGGCCTCCCTCCTACAGTCCTGCCCACCAGGCTCACTTGTTTGGGGGCGATGATGTGGTGGGCAGAGAAACTCTCATGGGGACTTAAAAGTAAGGCAGTTTTAAAAAGGACTTAGACACGACAGGGATTTTACTGCAAATTTCCCTGTGACATTTAAAATGAAAAAGTGTCCCTCATTCAAGCTGGTGCAGCTTGACAGATCTGCTCTCTCCCTTCCCATCCCTGTTGCTTCACGCAAATACATCAGAATCCTTACTTCGTTATTAGCCTGTGAAGGGAGCACGGGCTGCACACGGCATGGCTATCTGCTAAACACACATTAGCAATCAGACCTGGGTAAACAAGTAAAATTAACTGCTACAGTATTTAAGTTTTGGATAGCTCCCTTAGAGTACGTCTACACTGCAATTAAAAACCTGCAGCTGGCCCGTGTCAGCTGACTTAGGCTCCCAGGGCTTGGGCTGTGGGGTGGTTTCATTGCAGTGTAGACATTTTCGCTCAGGCTGGAGCCTGAGCTCTGGGACCCTCCCACCTCACCCAGCCCAAGCACAGAAGTCTACACTGCAATGAAACCGCCCCGCAGCCCGAGCCCTGCAAGCCAGCTAGCATGTGCCAGCCACGGGTGTCTAATTGCAGTGTAGACATACTTTTAAGAGACGGGAGTCCTGACTCTTCATCCTATGCTGTACCCACTGGAAAAATCACTGTCTCCCACAAACTACTGCAGGTCTTACTGTAGCCTCCTTTGGCATATTAACCCTCCTCTCCTATCCAGCCCTCTCCTTTCCTCTACTCAGTGCTGTAATTTTCTCCCCAGATGTGCCCTCCCCACTTGGGCCCAAGACTCAGACTGAAGATCATCAACAGGAAGTTGAGTCATATTAGGAGTACATGCCAGGAATCAAAAAGGGCTTTCCAGTGGTAGGCAGGACTTGTTCCTGGCAGAAGTCCTGTCCTGCTGCTGGAGACCCTCCCTGAAATCCAGCACAACACCGCAGATCTGTTTCGGAGGGGGTGTGTGGAAGGGAGGGAGCCCTGAATGACCAAGTTCAGGGTGAGTGGTGGTCTCTTCAGAACTGGCCAGCTACACAAGGGTTAGCATTATTATTTCACAATGCTGGTTGCTATAGTAACAGCACTACTGTTCTATTTACTCATACATCTGTTCTAGGAAAGAGACAATGCTGTACTATCTTCTGAGGAAGCTCAGAGTATGGTGATCAAACCACCAAAGCTAATTCAGGGTGCATCAGGACTAACACCACATGTGCATGTCCCCACATAAGGGAATTCGGAAGTAATCTCCCTGCCTACTTTTCACCTGTTCTATGGGGGGCTGGAGAATCATTTGAAAGTGGTAATTACAGCATCTTGCCAGAGTTTCAAAGATAGAATTAAGAAAAAGTGAGGGAACAGAGATAATATGGGGTTGGACTAATAATAGCATTCACTGCTTTTTTAGTTATATTAAGCCACTTTATTAAAAATTAGCAGCCTACTGCAGGATGGGTTTGGGCGGAGGGAGGGGAGACTATGCAGGGATCCAAGTCTAGATAATATCTTCATTCCTCTTTCATCCTCTCAGCCCCATTACACTGCACCTTCAGCTAGCACAGGATGGAAAACTTTTATTCAGCTGACAAAACCATTTCTATGCCTGTCAGTTATGTACCTTGACTAAAAATTAAAAAAGCTCAATTTCATGCACATACTGTAATCTAACTGCTCCAAACTCCTTATTTTTGTGGAAAGGTCACACTTAGGGATAGGGCAGGGGATTAGCCACCATGGGAGATGAAGCATTTCACTTTTGGTTTGATTCTGGAAGTGGGGGCAGTAAAAATGTCGCCCTCCAGTAACTATGGTTTTTTGAGAGGTTGCTGTGAGTGCGTATCCTCTGCTCTAGGAGCACAGGGTTTTCATGTGCACAAGCCTGGAATCTTTTGAATAGCCATGTCCATCCCGTAGAAGGAAAAGGCCTGGGTAGAGACCGTCGAATCGTGGAAGTCAACGAATGGCTACGCAGGTGGTGTCAGAGAGAAGGCTTCAGATTCTTTGACCATGGGATGGTGTTCCAAGGAGGAGTGCTAGGTACAGATGGGCTCCACCTAACGAAGAGAGGGAAGAGCATCTTCGCAAGCAGGCTGGCTAACCTAGTCAGGAGGGCTTTAAACTAGGTTCACCGGAGGAAGGAAACCAAAGCCCTGAGGTAAGTGGGGACGTGGGATACCAGGAGGAAGCACGAGCAGGAGAACGCGAAAGGGGAGGGCTCCTGCCTCATACTAAGAAAGCAGGACAAACACCAAGTTATCTCAAGTGCCTGTACACAAATGCAAGAAGCCTGGGAAACAAGCAGGGAGAACTGGAAGTCCTGGCACAGTCAAGGAATTATGATGTGATTGGAATAACAGAGACTTGGTGGGATAACTCTCATGACTGGAGTACTGCCATGGATGGATATAAACCGTTCAGGAAGGACAAGCAGGACAGAAAAGGTGGGGGAGTTGCACTGTATGCAAGAGAGCAGTATGACTGCTCAGAGCTCTGGTATGAAACTGCAGAAAACCTGAGTGTCTCTGGATTAAGTTTAGAAGCGTGAGCAACAAGAGTGATGTCATGGTGGGAGTCTGCTATAGACCACCGGACCAGGGGGATGAGGTGGATGAGGCTTTCTTCCGGCAACTAAAGGAAGTTACTAGATCTCAGGCTCTGGTTCTCATGGGAGACTTCAATTACCCTGATATCTGCTGGGAGAGCAACACAGCGGTGCACAGACAATCCAGGAAGTTTTTGGAAAGTGTAGGGGACAATTTCCTGGTGCAAGTGCTGGAAGAACCAACTAGGGGCAGAGCTCTTCTTGACCTGCTGCTCACAAACCGAGAAGAATTAGTAGGGGAAGCAAAAGTGGATGGGAACCTGGAGGCAGTGACCATGAGATGGTCGAGTTCAGGATCCTGACACAAGGAAGAAAGGAGAGCAGCAGAATACAGACCCTGGACTTCAGAAAAGCAGACTTTGACAACCTCAGGGATCTGATGGGCAGGATCCCCTGGGAGAATAACATGAGGTGAAAGGAGTCCAGGAGAGCTGGCTGTATTTTAAAGAATCCTTATTGAGGTTACAGGGACAAACCATCCTGATGTGTCGAAAGAATAGTAAATATGGCAGGCGACCAGCTTGGCTTAATGGTGAAATCCTTGCTGATCTTAAACACAAAAAAGAAGCTTACAAGAAGTGGAAGACTGGACAAATGACCAGGGAAGAGTATAAAAATATTGCTCGGGCATGCAGGAGTGAAATCAGGAAGGCCAAATCACACCTGGAGTTGCAGCTAGCAAGAGATGTTAAGAATAACAAGAAGGGTTTCTTCAGGTATGTTAGCAACAAGAAGAAAGTCAAGAAAAGTGTGGGCCCCTTACTGAATGAGGGAGGCAACCTAGTGACAGAGGATGTGGAAAAAGCTAATGTACTCAATGCTTTTTTTGCCTGTCTTCACGAACAAGGTCAGCTCCCAGACTGCTGCACTGGGCAGCACAGCATGGGGAGGAGGTGACCAGCCCTCTGTGAAGAAAGAAGTGGTTCGGGACTATTTAGAAAAGCTGGACAAGCACAAGTTCATGGGGCCGGATGCGCTGCATCTGAGAGTGCTAAAGGAGTTGGCGGATGTGACTGCAGAGCCATTGGCCATTACCTTTGAAAACTCATGGCGATCGGGGGAGGTCCCGGACGACTGGAAAAAGGCTAATGTAGTGCCCATCTTTAAAAAAGGGGAGGAGGAGGATCCTGGGAACTACAGGCCAGTCAGCCTCACCTCAGTCCCTGGAAAAGTCATGGAGCAGGTTCTCAAGGAATCAATTCTGAAGCACTTAGAGGAGAGGAAAGTGATCAAGAACAGTCAGCATGGACTCACCAAGGGAAAGGCTTGCCTGACTCATCTAATTGCCTTCTATGACGAGATAACTGGCTCTGTGGATGAGGGGAAAGCAGTGGACGTGTTGTTCCTTGACTTTAGCAAAGCTTTTGACATGGTCTCCCACAGTATTCTTGCCAGTAAGTTAAAGATGTATGGGCTGGATGAAAGGACGATAAGGTGGATAGAAACCTGGCTGCATTGTCGGGCTCAACGGATAGTGATCAATGGCTCCATGTCTAGTTGGCAGCCGGTATCAAATGGAGTGTCCCAAGGGTCAGTCCTCGGGCCGGTTTTCTTCAGTATCTTCATTAATGATCTGGAGGATGGTGTGGATTGCACCCTCAGCAAGTTTGCAGATGACACTAAACTGGGAGGAGAGGTAGATACGCTGGAGAGTAGGGCTAGGATACAGAGGGACCTAGACAAATTAGAGGATTGGGCCAAAAGAAATCTGATGAGGTTCAACAAGGACAAGTGCAGAGTCCTGCACTTAGGACGGAAGAATCCCATGCTCCGCTACAGACTAGGGACCGATTGGCTAGGCAGCAGTTCTGCAGAAAAGAACCTAGGGGTTACAGTGGACGAGAAGTTGAATATGAGTCAACAGTGTGCCGTTGTTGCCAAGAAGGCCAATGGCATTTTGGGATGTATAAGTAGGGGCATTGCCAGCAGATTGAGAGACATGATCGTTCCCCTCTATTCGACATGGTGAGGCCTCATCTGGAGTACTGTGTCCAGTTTTGGGCCCCACACTACAAGAAGGATGTGGAAAAATTGGAAAGCGTCCAGCGGAGGGCAACAAAAATGATTAGGGGACTGGAACACATGACTTATGAGGAGAGGCTGAGGGAACTGGGATTGTTTAGTCTGCAGAAGAGAAGAATGAGGGGGGATTTGATAGCTGCTTTCAACTACCTGAAAGGGGGTTCCAAAGAGGATGGAGCTAGACTGTTCTCAGTGGTAGCAGATGACAGAACGAGGAGTAATGGCCTCAAGTTGCACTGGGGGAGGTTTAGGTTGGATATTAGGAAAAACTTTTTCACTAGGAGGGTGGTGAAACACTGGAATGCGTTACCTAGGGAGGTGGTGGAATCTCCTTCCTTAGGAGTTTTTAAGGTCAGGCTTGACAAAGCCCTGGTGGGGATGATTTAGCTTTGAGCAGGGGGTTGGACTAGATGACCTCCTGAGGTCCCTTCCAACCCTGATATTCTATGATTCTATGATCCATGCTACACACACACCTCTGCTTCCTTGTGCTCCTCTGTGAGGACATAAAGGGCAAAGTGGCCACAACCCTCCCTCAGTCCCCTCACAGAAGCCCATGACAGCTGACTATGAGAAGCAGTGCTGGAGTACAGGTTGTGGGATCCACACTGACTACAAACACCTGGATGCCTCATAGTTACTATAGGGAAAGTAACCGTTCTTTTTTTTTCAAGTATATGCCAGTCTGGATCCCACCAAATACAACCAGCAGCTGTATCCCCTCTGGATAGGGAGAATGAAGTGTTTTAGCTTTATCCATTGAGCAATAATTTGATTGTAGTACTGCTCTTCTAAACTTGTCACCTGCCCTGGTAGTTAAGTCCATTGCATAACGTTCTGCAAAGTGGCAACACAGAATAGTAACCCATTGAATTTTGTCGATTTCAAAAACTGGCACGTTTCTGAAGCAGGGGGAGGATGTTACTTAAGCCTTAACATAAAAGGAGTACACCAAGTGGTAACTACACTGAGCTACACTGCATTATCCACTTCGATGTCCTTTGTGATAAGAGGGCTTGGCCTTCGGAATGAGGGAGAAATAAATGGGGAGACAGCCTGAACAGTTATGTTCTGTCAATATAGCACAGTAAGACTCTGGAAACATCCAGCTTGTAAAACTTCTCTCCTGGTGTTGAGTGGGGTTCTGAGAAGAAAACAAGCAGGTAAACTGACTGATTCAGAAAAAAACTCTGAGATCATGTTGGGGATGAACTTAGGGAGAGGTTTCAGTAACACTTTGTCCCTGTGAACATATGGTGTAGAGGGGGTCGGCCATAAATGCTTGGAGATCATCCACTGTCCTAGCTGAAGCAACAGTAACTAAGAAGACCATCTTCATCTTCAGAGTAAAATGAAATAAGGACCATTCTGACAGATGCTGGAAGGGTGCGTGTCAAGAGGACAATGTTGAGGTCCCAGGCGAGAGTAGGTTCTCTGACTGATGGATAAGTATATCAAGATCCTTAAGGAACTTCAATATTGTTGGGTGAGAGACCAAGCACGACAGCACAAGCAGATAGCAAGCTGAGATCATGTAAGGGGGACCTTAACGGAGCTGAATGAAAAGCCAGGGCACAGCAAATAATTGAGGATCTTCAGCATCACAGCCTGCCAAGGATCCAAGCTATGTTGGGGTCACCAATATTGAGAACCTCCTCCATTTTGTCAAGTAAATCTTTTTGGGCAAGGTCTTCCTGGACTTGTCAAGAACAGTCCCTGTCTGAGGTATTCAACTAGCCAACATCCAGGCTGTTGAATGTAGTGACTGTGGGTTTGGATGAAGTATCTGACCACGGTAGCTATGAAATCAGGTCTCAGCAGGGTGGGACCTGAATAAGTGAATGGATTTCAGTAACAAGTCTAAAACTGCCTCGGCCAGGAGGAAGCTATGACAATGATTATGGCTGGCTTGGTCTCGTTTGACTTCGGATATCACCTTAGGGATCAGATGAGTCAGCAAAAAGCCATAGAGGAGGCTTCTGTTCTACTGCAGAAGGAAGGCATCTAGTAACGATCTTGGGCTCAAAACTAAACAACACTTGGACTTGTCTTTGGTGGCAAACAGGTCTGTCACGGCAATCCTCCACAGAAGGAGCATTGGGTCTATGATGGATCGCAACAGGGAGCACTCATGATTGGTCATTGATTGTTCAGAAAGTCTGCCAGGTCACTGTTGACTCCCAGGAGGTGAAGAGACATTGGGATTACTCCATGTTGGCAGCTCCATGTCCAGAGCTTGATGGCTTCCAAAGACAGGAGTGCTGAGCCGACGATTCGTTGTTTATCTATCAATCATCTGTCTATCGTGTTTATCTGTTTATGCTGTCTATCATCATCTGCACTGTGGAATTTTGGAGGACAGTAGGAACACCATACTGGCTGACCTGATGTCTCTGAGATCCAGGATGTTTATGAGAAGTCTCATGTCTCTACCAGATGTAACCTGAGCATCCCCAGACTTGCAAGTCCTCAAGGAGAAAGTCTGGCACACAGAGCACTTGTCTGGGATGTCCCTCTCCCCCAAACAAAACAGGTATCAACTATTCCTGTCCATAAGGGAGATGAGCCCATCACAGGATGGGCAGAGTTTGAACCCTGACAGCTTAGAGTCCACCATGAGGTCTGGTGGCTGGCACAAAGTTCCTTACCCCACTGTGTGGAGGAGTGTATGAGCCGGGGATGGGAAGGGGTTACCTAAGAGTAGTAGTTCTTTTTTTCAGAAACATCCAATTTAAAGGAGTGGAAAAGGTAAAGTTCTTCACAATTTTTTGAGACCGGTTTTGAAGCCTCAGGAGAGCAGTAGCTGAGAATAGAGGGCACTTGTTACATTCTACGTTGCTGCTGTGGGTGGTAAGAGGGAACTGAGTGAGGGTCGCAGCTGTTCCACCCTTCATGCACTGGCATGGGAGCATGAGGCGGCATAGGACGCTTATGCAGCCCCAGTGGACCCTGCTGTTCAAAAGATTCTCATAATCACGTACATGAGGCCCATGTGCACCTACAGTGGGATTAGCAGTCTCCTCGAAAAAGCCAGAGAGTGGACAAACTATGGAGACAAATTCCTTTCATTCTAAAAGGTAGTTCATTTAGGATAGATCAAGATATACGAGAAGGGCTGTGTAAGGAAAGTTTGCACTACTACTGCCTCCTCCACACTTATGCATATCAGATCAGAACTATAGCAGTGGTATGGCTGCACCCTATAGACTGAATACAAAATATCCTACGTAAAGTCCAGTGGCCTACAAGTGGATGGACGTGTATACAAACTATCATCTTTACATACAAATTTTGCAAAACTAGTTTGTCGCATCTGTTTTGGAAAAGTTTTGCCAGTTGTTTCACTGTGGTTCTATGATGTGCCCCATTATCTGTTAGTAAAGTGTTACAAAGTAACATTTCAACAAACTCAACTAATCAAAACCTGCTACATCTACACCAAGAGTATGCGAGACACCCGTCACGTTATTGCATAGTACAAAGACCTCCTGGCCTGAAGCTGAGGGGAGGAAGGAAGTGACCAAGGAGAACTTCTACTGTGATTTCTCTTTCAAAGCTTATTGGTAAGAGTGGGTGGACTAGTCAAAAATGTGTCTGAGCAACATTCAGACGTTACCAGAATAGAGCATTAACTTCCACTGTACAAGGGCAATTTCTCCCATTTACTACAAGAACATGCTTTCTTTTAAAACAGCAGCCACTTTTATTTTTCCTTTCAAGTTCTTTCGAAGATGCCTTGATTGCTAATATAAGTGCCCATCATATCAACCACTGTAAAGTTACGCTTTAACTAGGCACCATCCACTCCATTTTCATAACTCTCAGACAACAGTAGTTTCTCTGGCCAATACCTCTGTATGAGCAAGCAGAGGGCAATGTCATACTTGACTAAAAGAACAGGAGGACTTGTGGCACCTTAGAGACTAAGAAATTTATTAGCGCATAAGCTTTCGTGGGCTACAGCACACTTCATCGGATGCATGCAGTGGAAAATACAGTAGGAAGATTTTATATACACAGAGAACATGAAACAATGGGTGTTACCATACAGACTGTAACAAGAGTGATCAGTTAAGGTGAGCTATTACCAGCAGAAGAGAAAAAAAAAAACCTTTTGTAGTGATAATCAAGATGGGCCATTTCCAGCAGTTGACAAGAACGTGTAAGGAACAGGTTTCAGAGTAACAGCCGTGTTAGTCTGTATTCGCAAAAAGAAAAGGAGTACTTGTGGCACCTTAGAGACTAACCAATTTATTTGAGCATGAGCTTTCGTGAGCTACAGCTCACTTCATCATTCAGTATGCATCCGATGAAGTGAGCTGTAGCTCACGAAAGCTCATGCTCAAATAAATTGGTTAGTCTCTAAGGTGCCACAAGTACTCCTTTTCTTTTTGTGTAAGGAACAGTGTTGGGGGGGGGGGGGAAATAAACATGGAGAAATAGTTTTACTTTGTTTTTTTGTTGTAATATTGCGACTTTTAGGTCTGTAATCGAGTGACCAGAGAGATTGAAGTGTTCTCGGACTGGTTTTTGAATGTTATAATTCTTGAAGTCTGATTTGTGTCCATTTATTCTTTTACATAGAGACTGTCCGGTTTGGCCAATATACACGGCAGAGGGGGCATTGCTGGCATATATCACATTGGTAGATGTGCAGGTGAATGAGCCTCTGATAGTGTGGCTGATGTGATTAGTCCCTATGATGGTGCTCCCTAAATAGGTATGTGGGCACAGTTGGCACCGGGCTTTGTTGCAAGGATAGGTTCCTGGGTTAGTGTTTTTGTTGTGTGGTGTGTGGCTGCTGGTATTTGCTTCAGGTTGGGGGGTTGTCTGTAAGCAAGGACTGGCCTGTCTCCCAAGATCTGTGAGAGTGATGGGTCGTCCTTCAGGATAGGTTGTAGATCCTTGATGATGCGCTGGAAAGGTTTTAGTTGGGGGCTGAAGGTGACGGCTAGTGACGTTCTGTTACTTTCTTTGTTGGGCCTGTCCTGTAGTAGGTGACTCCTGAGTACTCTTCTGGCTCTGTCAATCTGTTTCTTCACTTCAGCAGGTGGGTACTGTAGTTGTTAGAACACCTGAGAGAGACTGTGTAGGTATTTGTCTCTGTCTGAGGGGTTGGAGCAAATGCAGTTGTATAGTAGAGCTTGGCTATAGACAATGGATCATGTGGTGTGGTCTGGATGAAAGCTGGAGGCATGTAGGTAAGTATAATGATCAGCAGGTTTCCGGTATAGGGTGGTGTTTATGTGACCATCGCATATTAGCACTGTAGTGTCCAGGAAGTGGATCTCTTGTGTGGACTGGTCCAGGCTGAGGACAAGTCGGAGAACACTTCAATCTCTCTGGTCACTTGATTACAGACCTAAAAGTCACAATATTACAACAAAAAAACTACAAAAACAGACTCCGAGAGACTGCTGAATTGGAATTAATTTGCAAACTGGACACCTTTACATTAGGCTTGAATAAAGACTGGGAGTGGATGTGTCATTACACAAAGTAAAACCATTTCCCCATGTTTATTCCCCCACCCCCACCCCGCCCCCATACTGTTCCTCACACGTTCTTGTCAACTGCTGGAAATGGCACATCTTGATTATCACTACAGAAGTTTTTTTTTCCTTTCCTGCTGGTAATAGCTCACCTTGATTACTCTCGTTATAGCGTGTATGGTAACACCCACTGTTTCATATTCTCTGTGTATATAAAATCTTCCTACTATATTTTCCACTGCATGCATCCGATGAAGTAGGCTGTAGCCCACGAAAGCTTATGCTCAAATAAATTTGTTAGTCTCTAAGGTGCCACAAGTACTCCTGTTCTTTTTGCAGATACAGACTAACGTGGCTGCTACTCTGACACTTGACTAAGTAACTTATTCTGGTAGAGTAAATTCTTTGATACAGCCTTAGCTTAAACGACGGTGATTTTTACCCATCAGTGTCACTGGACTGAGCCAAGTGACAACCCATATTAGCAGGAGGGCAATGAGTCAGGTCTGACTAAAGAAGTTAATTAAAGGTGGTTTTTGGAGGGGAGACACTTAGACAGTTTAATTTGTGTGGAGGCTGAACATCCACACGCCCACACAATATAAGCATGTACTTTACACATGGTGAAGAACAACGTTTAAAGCAGTCAGGTTTTAGCACTCAAACTTTTCCCAGATGTTATATTCCCTTTGCCTTGTTCTTTATTTCCGCAATACATTTCCATGAAAAGATGACTGAAAGTTCATAAAGACCTGCTGCTTCTTACAATTACAATACTCTGTGCATTAGCAGACTATATATAATGGTGACCTTCAGCATAGTTTTTTTAAATAAAAAGCATACTGACTGTGGTTTAGTTGACACAACTACCTTCCCCCATCACATAAATGCAAGAGTCAAATTTGAAAAGCTGAAATTTCAAGCTAGAGGGAAGCGAGGAAATCAGAGCTCCAGATGTAATGGGACCATTCACTACATCCTCTCACATCTATTAACAGGATCCTCCTCTACACAACACATGTACAGTAGTAAGGCAAAGTGTACTATATCCATCTTAAGTGTAAAACACTGTTAAAGACATGCATTTTAATATTTGTATTACAGTAGCAGCTCATTTTGCTGGACACTACAATAAAACAGGCACTGTCTTGAGTTTACAGTCCACTACCTATGGTGTATAAATGTATATTGTATAATTTGTGTACTATTGTAACACAAAGATGCAGAGAAGCAGACTTGTGAGAATCTTAACTCTGAATTTTTGTTTTTTTTGTGCAGCCACATCTCAGCTGTCACAGCATCTAGATGTCATGCCAATAAGCACATTAGTGTTACTCATTGCTTTAATTTGTGGGCTTGCTATAACAGATGCCATGAACCAAGAAAGTTTGTTTTTTTTAAATAAAGAGAAATACACTGTCTTCTGCATGAGCAACAATCAAAACCAAAACACATTTTTATTGCAACTTTCAATTCTCAAAAAGCCAAATGATTATCAAAATTTTTGAGTGAATTGAGGGAGAAGGGGAGGAGCAGTGGTGTTCATAAGTATAATCTTAGCCTAAAGGCTTGTCTTCATTAAAAAACATCTGGACCAGCGTAACTACAATGTAATCACCACTTCAAGTTTTCTGAAGAGACACAAACCTTTAGCGTCACCTACAGATGACTGGTGTCTTGTTTCTTCTTCACAATGATCACATCAAATATTTCCAGATATTTCACTGCCAAAAACTCAGTTTCAAAGGCTTTCTGGTCTCCTACCTGGTGAAAGTTCACCACTAATACTGGAAACAGGGAGACTAGACAAATGGAAGGGAGGCCTCTACGGAAGGAGTCATGGACTTTGGAATCATCCGAGGAAGCTTCATGGGCAAATAGGCTGGTCTGCCAGGTAGGCAGTATCAAGGCAGTTCAGGGATCTTGTGCATTGGAGGGATAGCCTCCATACAACTGAAGTTAACTTCCAGATGAAACAATACCTAGCCAGGCACTCATCCCACACTTATCACCGTGGTATCTAAGCTCCTTATAATTATAAGGGTAAGCACATTAAAGATTTCTTAAGTGCCTGATGGAATGAGCTAACTCATCTGCATTTTGCTTCCTACTAGGGACGCAATCCATTTTGTAACATCACCATTAATTGCTATGGAATTAGCACATACTGGCAACTTCAGTTGGAGTAAACTGTGAAGCAGCTCAGATGAACTTAAAGAAAAAAAAAAGAACTTGTTTATTTCCACAGGCAACTGCCTCAAAACGCAAGATTAAAAAAAATAATTTACAGAAGACAGATAACTTTTCAGGAAACTGCTAAGACACCTTCCCCCCAGAGGTTTGGCATCCAATTCTCCAACACAATGTGATAAAGCATCCCAGTTTCCACATTTACTCTCATTCTCACAGCTACTCCAAAATACTAATAGTCGGCAGTCACTCCAGCCCTGCTAGGAGTCTGAAATTGTGCCTGCAGACATGTACAACAGACTAATGGGTTTGGGATTCCTTTGAAAAGAGAGGTTATACTACATTGTTATGAACCTCAAGATTTGAGGAGCTGATGATACAGTTTGTAACACCAGTATTCGCCAGCAGAGCTACACAGAAAAGCCAAGACCCCTGTCGCCCTGGCATATTGTCAATGCCCAACAGACCATGAACAGGACTCCTACCATATTTTCACAGTAAGTATAAGACAAAAGGAAGATTTTCTACCACCAAGTATTTTAGTCTATTTACTTCCCCAACTCAACTATTCAATCCATCCCTCCACTCATGAAGAATTTAAGGCAGTACCCCTTTTAGACACTCCCACCCAGTCTTTCAGCACTAGAATGCCTCCCAGCCTCGTGTTATTTTATGTGGCAGGGATCAGCAACCTTTGGCATGCGGCCTGCCAGGGCTACCCCTGGTGCGCTGGTTTGGTTACCTGCCGCGTCCACAGGTTTGGCCAATCGCAGCTCCCACTGGCCGCAGTTCGCCGTCCCAGGCCAATGGGGGCTGCGGGAAGTGGCGGCCAGCACGTCCCTTGGCCCGTGCTGCTTCCCGCAGCCCCCATTGGCCTGGAGCAGTGAACGGCGAAACCTGCGTGTCAGGTAAACAAACTGACCAGACCTGCCAGGGGGCTTACCCTGGCAGGCCGCAGGCCAAAGGTTGCCGAGCCCTGTTATATGGCTATATGTGGAGACGACTGTCTGCCAACATCTAACAGAGGGGTGGAGGTCGAAAAGAAACCATGGAGAGAGGGAGATTAAAGAACTAAATCATTCAAACAACATGTTTAATGCTACATTAACCACCAGAAGAACGTTTAACATGCAGTTACTGACCATCACCCTCTCTTTCTTGCACTTCTCCTCCCATTACCTAACAAAAGAAAAGCCAAAAGACTGCATTTAGTCAAGAGAGCAAGAAGTTGCCAGTTCCCTTCAAAATAAGTAGTTCTATAGATAAAACCAGGATTTTCTTCTAACTGAAAGAAAAATTCCCTCCAGTCAATGGGTCTGTCATCATTCTAGGGGAACCGTTACACTGGGTCAAGGGAAGGGGAATGTATTTTAGGGTTTTGCATACAGGGTCAGACAAAGCAACGGCAATCTGGTGAAGTCCCAGACTACCATGGGAATAGGGATGAGCAGGATGTGCAGTTCTCCTGGTATGGTTAGGAGGCCGGGTGGGCTTTCAGTTGCTGGAGGACTTTGAAAGTCTGGAGACACTCTCCAGCAAGCGAGTGATTCCTCTTCCTCGCATGGTGCTTGTTCTATATGGCGACGTCACTCCAGAGGGATGTTCACCTATGAAATTAACCAGTACATTTTGCAAGTCAATCAGCATTTAAAACATTCATAACTCAAGAGATCTGCTGTCCTATGTCCCCTTGCTTCAGCTGCAAACTAGTGGGGCTGCACCGTTTGATTGACCTAACCAAGAGGCAGAGTCTTGGACTTTGAAATGCTGTCCTCAATGTACACCAAGTTCATCAGTGACGTCCCTCTGGAAAAAGCTCAGGACTTTTAGTTTATGGTTTTAGTGCAGGGGTTGGATTAGGCAGCTCAAAGAACTGGTATTTTTCCCTGTTTGCCATCCTGTGCTCCAGAATCTAAATTTTCATTTAAAATCCCTCCCCACTCCAGCCTGGTCTACACAAAGGATTGAATCAATTCTAGTCACTGTTTTGATTGCCCTTACTCAAATCCCTAATGGGTACTGGTCTATTCTAGTTTCAATCAGTGGTAAATTGCAACACAGCAAGTCCTAGTTTACCCCATCTACACTAGGGGTTTGCATCAATGCAGCCACATCACTGGCTGGAAACAGGGCAAATGAGGTACACAAAGCCTAATTCTCTAGCCTTTGTGGATGTAAAGGAAACCAGCCTTAAAAGTGTGAACAGAGTGCTGAGACAGTGACGTCTGTTAGAGTTTGCAGATAGCTGACAGACCAGATCTGAGGGAGAAGTGAACGGCAGCTTTCATCCTGGGTGCAGACCCAAGCTGCAACATGCTATTGACAACTATCTTGCTGCTAATAGGATTCTTTAGGTTGGTATGGAAACTTAGTTTGATGGAAGCTTTTTGCCCTTTCACATTTTCTATGAGGTATTCAGATGTCTGAGCGTTTGTGTAAAGTTACAAGTTAAATGTAAATCTTCATCAGAGTAATCTTAAAATTGAACATTTAAGGACAAAGAGCCTGGAAAGACAAGAGTTAGATTCTCCTAGCAATGTCAGTCCACCCACACTGCACACAGCTATTGAACTTGAAAAGCGGCAACTGGTCCACTGTCTGTTGCTCCAAGCAAACCACTGCCTTTAGTGGGGTTATACGGAGCTAGAACAGAATTTGGCACAGTACATGCTGTACATGTGGGTTAATACTGCCAAGAGTATTTATAAAAAGGAAAAGTTCTCAGTTGTTTTGCTTTTCTTTTACTGATTTAATAAAAATAACCAAAAAAGTTTAAAGAAATCCCTTCTTTGTGAGCTAAGTAAAAAGTGTTTGCTCCAACTCCACAATACTGCAACTTGAAATGTAGCAAGACTGTATATGAAGTAAAAAAGATTTTAAACAAAGACTATTTAAATTGTTTTTCTTGCAAACTCACAGCTACTAGCTCTCACTGACATTTCAGATACCCTTGTGCAAATGTCATACTTTGTGGCTTAGGAAGAAGATCTGTTTCCCTTGCTCACTTAACTCAGAAGTACCTGAGCAGATGCATTTTCCATAAAATAAATGTTATCTTTGGGCTCTGACCAACTAAACAATGTTTTAGCCCACAAAAGGCAGACTTTCAAGGAGTCAAGTTTATAATGGAAGTCACATTGCAACAAGTATTCATTGAGTTTGTATGTACTGTACTTTTTATACAACAGGATGTGTTGGGAAGACAACCCTACCCCAAATACCCACAGGAAGTCCTCTCTCAATCCTGGTGTATGCTGAGAGAAAGAAGCGCTGCAGGAAGCTGGAGGTAACAGCACACGAGGAGTGTTGAACACAATGAATTGGAGGAGTCCTTTTTGGCTCTGGGAATTCTTTCCAGTAAAACTGGCACTGGCTCATCTGGTTAAGGTCAGACATTAGGAGTTCAATCAAATCTACAACTGTATCCATGAATGAGCTGAAGCTGTACCACCCAACAGAGGTATTGTGACAATATGGCCATTTACTGCATCCAGAGACGAGGTGGGCAGAGGAGGACAGTGCTACAGTCATCTGATAAAGACCTTAATTCTCATTCTTTCCTTTCCCAAATCTGAAAGTCTCAAACTCACCAGCAGAAGAGGCAGCACCTTGTTTCTGAACTGGAGAACTGAAGTATCGATTACAACCAGGATTCTGAGCCCTCAGCTTCTGTAGCAGAAAAAATTCAAACCCCCTTTTCAGAACAGACAAGTGTTCTCTTTCACATAGCATCCACTACACCTACTCACGATACCCAAGGGTGCTGGTAAAGATTTAGGCAAGACAGAATATCTGGATGCCTATTTGCATAGGATTTAAACAGGTTAATTCTCCCTGCCTCTTATTCTAGAAGAATCATTTGTAATGGCATATTTTGGAGGACCTCATAGTCAGATCGGAGCTTTTGTAACAAAGGGTTGGGACAAACTTCAGAAAGATGTCTAGTCAGCTAGTGGAGAACTTTCCTGGTTGGCTTTCCAAATATCCGTTGTGCATTATGAACAAGGATGTCACCTGCTGTAAAAGTGAATATAGCCAATCTGACACTGGAAGGTCAACTCCACTGCCCCAGGAAGAAACCAGGCCCCCTTCAGGAAAAGAGTAGTCATAGCAGCCTAAATAATTCAGCACAAATTCAAAGAAGATGACCTGGAAACGTCCAGCATCCAGTACCACCATCTTGGGATTTATGTTGTTGCTGGACTCATAGTCTTGCAGAGGTAGGTGAGCTGTTGTGAGCGAGACTCCATACACGCCTGCAAGAGTGTTACTGATGCAATAACTACATTGAGCAAAGGAAAAAAAAAAGTTCTGATAAGAATTCTGTACTGTATTTCTTATATACAAAGGCAGCATAGCCCCACCCCTCTTTACAGTGAAAGACATACAGAAGGAATAGCTGCTATCACCAATACTTTGAGGTGGGGGGGGAGGAAAGGTGAGATATGAGGACTACATCCTATCATCATCCTTTCATCCAGAAAAAGGCCAATCTTCTTTAAAAATTATACATGAAGCTACAAGAATCACTGTCCCCATCACCCAGGATGAAACATGACTATTGTTTAATGATGCACTGCATTATTAAATCAGTTTGAACAGGAAGACTGCTACTATATCCAATTGTTGGGGAGATAATGCAATTATTTAAATGGATATTTGCCTAAATTACCCCTACTTTTACTTCCAAAAAGCACTGCGCCTTTCTATTTGGCCCTGCTTCCTCCCTGCGGAGAAATGTTTGGGTGGGGATGGGGAGGAAGAGGGTGCAAGTGGTGACACCAGGCGCTCTGTGCATCCAGGTCAGTTTCCCCATGTGAGCTGTGTAAGGGGTGGGCAGGAGAGCAGCTCCTGATGCCTCTCAGCACAGCCCAGGTGGGGAAACTGAGCTGGACACACATGGCGCCTGGTGTTGCTACTTGCCCCCACCCCCAGCCTCCTAGGGGGCACGGAGGAACATCTGGGGTGGTGAACGGTGACGCGAGGGCCTCGGTGCTTCCCGGTCGGTATCCCCACCTGGGCTGCGCAAGGGGAAGGCAGGAGAGCAGTTCCTGATGCCTCACAGCATAGCTCCAGCTTGGGGCCTTTTCAATTTTACTAGCCTATACAATAAGAGACTTGAACCAGAAACACAGGCATCTAGACATCAGAGCCACTTTCTAATCAGTGCCGCTAACATTGTAGCAAATGAACACAAGATCTGAGCTGCTTCCCAAGGGTCTGCGCAGTTACTGCATTGACTGTGTCAAGCCCAGGTGAGTGATAGAGTGAACAGGAAAAGTTAAATGTGAGTGGAATGTGCTTAGGCAGATGGGCAAAGGGGACAGGCTTTACCAATGGATTTGTTTGATGTGTGCATTGCACATTTATGTATCTCTAAAACCAGGGAGACATAATTCATAGTTACATGAAAGTACTTGTTTCTGTTTAGTCAAGAATTTGTTTTTATGCAAATGTTAATTTTTAAAGTGGTAGCTTGTAAATGTGGCAAATAATTAAGTCAAAACAAAACATTAATGGTGATTAAATACTGAATGTAAACTGTATTTGTGATTTCAAATACACTAATTTAAGTACCACTAACAATTGATAAATCCAGAAGTTAGACCTATACCTATTAATAGTATTAAGCCCCTTGCCCCCCACAAATATAGAAGTCAAACTCCGTCTATGCAGGCACTGATTCAATGGGGTAACATTATATTATGATGTTGCTAATATTCAGACTACAGAAAAGAATAAGAGACACTAACGAAGAAATACCTACAGAGATAAGGAAGCCATTAGAAAAAGACAACTTGGGAACAACTTTCCTCAGAGGAGTAGAGAAGCCAGATGCACAGGGCTAGAGAGTCCAGAAGCTAAGAATTGTCTGCAACATATCAGACATATCCCCTTCACAGTACTCACGCAGTTTTCTTGCAGGATGCTAAAGCGCAGAACAGGATATCATTCTCTTCATGCCACTTGCACCTAAGTGCAGATTGAAATTCTTCTGAGTTCATAATAGAAACAAAACTACACCCTTAATTTAGATGGATATAATTAATCTAGCTGGATTAGAAACCTGTTGGCTGATGCTAACCTCCCTTTCTCCTAGTCAGTGTAATTAAAACCAGACCTAGAAAACTCCTGGCACAGTCTTGGTCCCCAAAAGTAACATAGGTTAAATTTTAAAAAGGGACCATGTCACATAACTAAATGTAAACTTAGGGACCCAAGCTAACAGGTTGTAGTTTTATAAAACCTCATAGAAATTTTCTCTTTCTTCTTAAAAAAAGAAGAGTGGAATTTAAGGAAAACCATCCACTTGAAGTCTTTTTAATTTCAAAGACTTAAAAGTAGTTTTTTGGTACTATACCTGTTTCTCCCCCCCCCCCCCCCCCTTTTTTTTTTTAAGGACAGTTCCTTTTTCCTGTTGGTGTGTGAATGACTCACACAAACAGGGGGAAATGACTATACAAAGGAAACAGTGACACTGACTATACAGAGTGCCATCAAAAACTCTCAAAACCAGACAGATATTTCTCTCCTATAATCTTAGAGTTATAAAGTTTACAGTCTTAGTTGTTACCTATAACAATAGCACGTAAAATGTCAGAAGTAAATTGACAGTGTCACTTTAAACTTCCCCTGCAGCATCTGCAGCCCAGATGTTGCAGCACTGTGCTAGTGCATGAGAACCTGAAAGTGAAACTAAGGAGCCTATCTTTGCTGTCCATGATACACATTCAAAAAATGAACGTAAGGCAAGAAATATACTACAACTGAATCTTATTCAAATATAAGGTGTTTCGCTCAGATATATCCATGAAAACCCAGTGAAGTCAATGGATTTTCATGGATGAAACAAAAGAACCCGGCTCTGATTTCTAATCTAAGCACCTCTATTAAAATAAACAAAAACTATTCTGACAGACAGAAATGGATGTACAGTCCAGCAGTATAATTCCGATAATTTTCCTGTATTTTAATTTATGGGGTACAAATAAAAACTACTACTATAATTCAATGGATTATTAATGAAGCAAACATTCTTCCAAACCTTTTCTTAGTGCAATTTTAATGGATTTGTGAAATTCAAAGAAGCAAAGATATTCGTATTTTGAGATTCTCTCTCTCAAACACAAGCACATGGAAGTATTCTCACCTCACCCCTTTCCACTCTCAAGTCAAACCCACAAGCCTCTGCTTCACAGTCTTCAAACCTATGCTTACACTTGAAAAATCAGAGACATACTGTCCAAGAGCGCATTTCCTTCAGCCACATCTGAGCTATGATCCAAGGAGGACCAGCCTTAATGATGAGACTAGAGTTTTCAGCTAACCTAACACTGAAGTAAGAAAGGTGTATGTGTGGAGGGCACTGAGGGACATTTTAAAGCACCTGGCTAACAGATAGTTACCACTATAACATCTCCCTGTTCAGGAAATAAGGAAATAAGCCAATGCCATCATACCTAGTGTTACTGCAGTAATCCCACATGAAGACATCCAGCAGGTTGCGCACCCAGGTCTTGGAAGGCTCCTTTCCAAGTTTCCACTGGTACAGTTCCACCACCAGGTTTTCCACACTGAGAAGCTCCAGCTGGTTCTCAGTGCCTGTTATTCAGAGAAGGCCGAGTCAAGAATAGGAGAAGGAATGGAAGAAACTTTGACAAATATAGGTGGAACAGAGGAGACGCTGCCGAGATATTAAGACTGCTTGCAGTCTTAAAAAATTTACTTCTCACCTGCTTCCTTAGCCATCCATTTCAGACACCAGTTGACTCTGTACCAATCATCAGACTAGAGAGAAAAACGTTTCACTGTCACATGCTCCAGAACACAACTACAGGTATGGAGTGGAGTTTAATTATTGCCCCCCCGCCATTCCTAAACCATCTTCTCCAGCTACTTTAATTTTTGCACAAAGCCACTGTCACTCTTCCTGAAAGTTCTCCCTGAGTCTCAAAAAAGGGCTCCACCTGGGGGTGCGGGCTCTGGGGTGGGGCTCAGGATGAGAGGTTTGGGGTGCAGGAGGGGGCTCAGGGCTGGGACAGAGGGGTGGGGTGCTGGAGGAGGTTCAGGGTGCAGGCTCCAGGAGGGAGTTTGGGTGCGGGAGGGGGCTCAGGGCTGGGGAGTGGGGTACAGAAGGGGGTGCGGGCTCTGGGAGGCAATTAGGGTGCGGGAGGGGGTTCCAATCTGGGGCTAGGGGTTCAGGGTGTGGGCTCCGACTGGGCAGCGCTTACCTCAGGTGGCTCCTGGTCGGTGGCGCAGTGGGTCTAAGGCAGGCTCCCTGCCTGCCCTGGCTTCACTCTGCTCCCAGAAGCAGCTGGCATGTCCAGCCCCTAGGTGGAGGCATGGCCAGGAGGCTTTGCGCTGTGAATGCGGCCCGCCCCCGCAGCTCCCATTGGCCGCAGTTCCCAGCCAATGGGAGCTGTGGAACCAGCGCTGGGGGGGCAGCATGCAGAGTTTCCCTGATTGCCTCTGCGTCTAAGGGCTGCAGGGACATGCCAGCCGCTTCCAGGAGCTGCGCGGAGCTGACCGGACTTTTAATGGCCTAGCAACCCTAGCTTCCCCCCGCAGCGGGGTGAGCTGGTGCTTGCGGCTCCACCCCCACGGGGGGCGCTGAAGCTTGGGGCTTCCAGCCCGCGGCACAGAGACTTGCCGCAGGCCGGATTAAATTAAGCAGCAGGCCAAAGATTCCCCACCCATGCTATAAAGCAGGGGTGGGCAAACTACGGCCCGTAGTCTGGATCCGGCCCATCAGGGCTTTGGATCTGGCCTGCAGGATTGCCACCCCTGTGGCGCCGCGGACCCTGCACCGCTCCCGGAAGTGGCCGGCACCACATCCCTGCGGCCCCTCACCTGCAGGCACCGCTCCTTGCAGCTCTCATTGGCCAGGAACAGGGAACCGCGGCCAATGGGAGCTTCGGGGGAGGTACCCGCAGGCAAAGGCAGCACGCGCAGCCCTCTGCCCCCCACAGGGGCCACAGGGAAATGGTGCCAGCCACTTCCAGGAGAGGCACGGGGCTAGGGCAGGCAGGGAGCCTGCACCCCAACCCCCTGCCCTGAACCCCCGCCACACCCCACATCCTTCCTGCACCCCCAACCCTGAGCCTCCTCCTGCACCCCAACCTCCTTCTGCACCCCACACCCCTCCTGTACCTCAATCCCCTGCCCTGAGCTCCCAACCCCCTGCCCTGAGCCCCCGCCGCACCCCGCATCCCTCCTGCACCCCAACCCCCTGCCCTGAGTCCCCAACCCCCTGCTCTGAGCCCCCTCCCACACTCCGCACCTCTTCCTGCACCCCTGCCTTGAGCCCCCTCCCGCACTCCAACCCCTTTCCCTGAGCCCCTTCCTGCACACTACACCCCCTCCCACACTCCCTCCTGCACCAGTCCTACATTCATGGCCCTGCATGCAATTTCCCCACTCAGATATGGCCCTTGGGCCACAAAGCTTGCCTACCCCTGCTATAAAGGCTTCTTTGGGCAACTACAATAGGACTGTGTTTTGAAGGACTGCCCTAACTTGGACGGGGCTGGATTCTACCTTGCAGTACACAGGTGGCCATCTGCCGCAGTTTGGCTGAACAAACGTGTAAAGTTCACGTAACACAACAGGGTGACCAGCATTCGAGAGCTCAAAACCAGAGATGGGGATCTTGTGAGTGGCATCACCTAATAGAGGTTAATGAGGAGAGAGAAAAATGGGATATGAGCAGTCCATTTTTTTTTATTTTTTTTTATTTTTTAAAGAAATGCACTGCTTTCTCTATTCCCAGTCACACCTACCATCCACAGGTAAAATCTGCAAGATTCATGCACCCACCAGAACCTCACCTTTAACATGCACCTACTTATTTTCCCCAAAGATCTGGGATGATCTGAGGTGAGAGCCCTACGCTGCTTTAAAGAGAGAGTTACCCAAGTATTTTGATAAAGGGAGGCAGGAGCTGTGTCCGTTAGCAGCGTGTGTAGGGACAGGAAGTCCACTAACTGGAATCTATAAACACTGCTCAAATGGTGATATAAGGGAAAGGTAAAAACAATGCAGTGGAAGTCAAAATAGTACAGAGGGCCAACCGACAGGGTTGTAGGAATACTTTACTTGCTGAATGTCAATGCTGCATGGAGAAGTATTAGGTTTGTATTTCTAGAGGTTCCTCTTTAATAATGATACTTTATATTAGCATCTTCCAGTTTGGGGAAAAAACAAGGTTCCAGTGTATTTTTTTATCCATTTATTTATTTTTTACAAGCTATGCGCACACACACGGGGGAGATGCTTTACCCACCACCGAAAGACAGCCACCTCAGAGATGGAAACGACAGCTACGAAACATCATGCACTGAAGTTACACAGTCGTCTAGGACAGAAATACTGAAGCTAACTGGAATTCCGTGTGGGAGGGCAGATCATAGCCAACAGAACATGATTACCCACAATGGAGGTTTGGGTAAGACACCATCATTAATTAGAAGTGTCAGAGGTTCTTTAATGACTAGTTATTCACAAAGAAGAGTTTATGGTCTATGGAAGACACAGCATTATGAAATCCCTCAGGCAGTTTGCTCTAGTGCCCATCTCTTTCTTGGACGCGAGATGCATAGTTCTTAGAGAAGCATCACTTCTCACAAGCAAGGCAAATGTTTAAAGGACTGGTGTACACAAACCAATGAAACTTCCAAACCCTGCATCCCACCCCTTTCCTCCTCCGATACTCACTTGCTGCTTGACAATGAAACCGAAAGCCACGTGGCACCACTCCTGCAAGAGGGCAGAGAGAATACACATTATCAAGCAAGAAACAGATATACAAACTCTAAATAATGAACAATACCTCGTTGTGCTATAAGAGCGGCCATACTGGGTCAGACTAAAGGTTCATCTAGCCCAGTATCCTGTCTTCCGACAGTGACCAATGCCCCAGAGGGAATGAACAGAACAGGTAATCATCAAGTGATCCACCCCTTGCTACCCATTCCCAGCTTCAGGTAAACAGAGGCTAGGGACACATCCCTGCCCATCCTGGCTAATAGCCACTGATGGACTTATCTTCCATGAATATATCTAGTTCTTTTTTGAATCCTGTTATAGTCCTGGCCTTCACAACATCTTCTGGCAAGGAGTTCCACAGGTTCTCTGTGCGTTGTGTGAAAAAATACTTCCTTTAGTTTGTTTTAAACCTGCTGCCTATTAATTTCATTTAGTGACCCCTAGTTCTTATGTTATGAGAAGGAGTAAATAACACTTCCTTATTTACTTTCTCCACACCAGTCATGATTTTATGGACCTCTATCAGATCCCCCCTTAGTCGTCTCTTTTCCAGGCGGAAAAGTCCCCGTTTTATTAATCTCTCCTCATATGGAAGACGTTCCATACCCCTAATCATTTTTGGTGCCCTTTTCTGAACCTTTTCCAATTCCAATATATGTTTTTTTAGATGGGCGACCACACCTGCATGTAGTATTCAAGATGTGGGCATACCACGGATTCATATAGAGGCAATATGATATTTTGTGCCTTATTACGGTATCTATCCCTCTCTTAATGATTCCCAACATTCTGTTCACTTTTTTGACTGCCGCTGCACATTGAGTGGATGTTTTCAGAGAACTATCCACAATGACTCCAAGATCTCTTTCTTGAGTGGTAACAGCTACTTTTGACCCCATAACTCTATATGTATAGTTGCGATTATGTTTTCCAATGTGCACTACTTTGCATTTATCAACCCTGAATTTCATCTGCCATTTTGTTGCCCACTCACCCAGTTTTGCGACATCCTTTTGTAGCTCTTTGCAGTCTGCTTGGGACTTACGTATCTTGAGTACTTTTGTATCATCTGCAAATTTTGCCACCTCACAGTTTACCCCCTTTATTTATGGATATGTTGAATAGGACTGGTCCCAATACAGACCCCTGGGGGACACCACTATTTACCTCTCTCCATTCTGAAAACTGACAATTTATTCCTACCCTTTGTTTCCTATCTTTTAACCAGTTACTAATCCATGAGAGGACCTTGCCTCTTATCCCATAACAGGTTAACAGCTTAGTTAATAGCTTTATCTATCATCGTGTGTCCTTGCATAACTGCCATGAATGTCCACTTATTTAAAACATTTTCTTAGCTATACTCATTTGCACAAACGCTGCACAATACACACATTTTACAACCTGTTGCATACCTCTGTGTTTTGGCCCCATCTAGGCAAATGCATTTTACTATTAAACCCAACATACACAAGCATGCAGCCTCCCACCTACACAGTAGTTTTTCTTCCAGCTGATGGCCAGACAGCTTCGTAAAGGATTTTATTTCAACTACTTTCTCACAAGATTTCTTTTACCCTCCAAGTTCTCACTCAGTCTGGATGCCAAAGGCCACCTTTCTGCAGACTTTAGTAGAAGGCAGCTTTAACCACAGGCATTTATGCTGCTACTATCTACCTAAAATGCTCAACATCTGGAAACAGGACCGTGTCTTATGCTAGAAACTTGAACTGGGCTGGGAGAAGTGAGATTAGAAAGTCTTCATCCTTCCACACAACTGAAATGATGAGTTTCCTCCCCTCCGTCCCTTAAGGCTCACCAGGATCTACAAAGCGGTGGTAGTCTGCTGTTATGCCATCCTGTAGTGAATATTTGACACAGCCAATCTCACAAGGGAGGAAGCGCTGCTCACAGGGAGAGGGCAGCTCTCCATGACTGTAAATGTTCAGGAAGTAGAAGATGTTCCCAAGCACAGCTGGAAGGAGAAATTTTCAGGGGTCACTAGAGGAGAGAACAAGCAAGTCTTTTTCCATCCAGTGAACACTATTATTTATACTGCAGCAGCACTTATCTGCCCCAATCGAAGATCAAGGTCCCACTATGTTAGGCCACACAACTGAGTAAAGACACAGGATAACAACTGGACGAAACATGTGGGAGGACAAGGTAACCGTTAAAAGGACACTTTTGCATAAATCAGGAGATTCTGCGGTCACAGTTCACCTCCAGGTTAATTCAGATGGTATTGTTTTGTAAATATCACAGCACAGGTTAACAAGAATGCCGGGGCCCGGAATCCATCAACACCACAACTCATGCCTCCCTCCAATAAAGCTCTCCAACATTTTGTCTCTTTAAGTAGGGATAGGAAATGCCACCGATACCAGGAACTCTAAACAGCACATTAAGCTTCAACCAAATCCAGCAGGAGGCAGACTGAACAAAGGATATAGTGCTTTTACACTGTGGAGGGGCTGAAAAGAATCAAAGAGCCCTTATAGAAAGCTCACCTCTAAAATAACAGAGCAATAATATGTGACAGGTTATGTATGATACAAACAAGAACGAATGCTCATAGACTTAGCATAGCAACAGGTCCAAACTAGTAAAATATTGACTTCAGTCAGTGAAAACTATACAGATAGTTGTCACTGAAACAGAGATGAAGGGTATCCCTTCACCCCCAGCCTAGCCCATTCTCTCTTCAATAAGATTTTACTTAGTGCTTGCACAAGTTTTATGTATCTTGGCTGGTGGCTTGACTGTTTATAGCATTTTGTAAGTGCTACTGTATATTATACTAGAGCTTCTTAGAGGCAGGGTGAAGTGCACTGTGGCAGTGCTCTGAGTGTTTCCTTTGCTGCTAGTCAATGCCGATCTCAGTATCAGTTTTACACGGAAATGCAGATGGGAACAGATTGGCTTTTCAGGGTTCTATTTAATAAGACACCAGCCAGCCAATGTGCAAGTACAGCACTGGCTGACACAATAGCTTTCTCCCAGGCTAGGCTGTCCCGTTATCCAGTGTCTATACTGTTGTTCTGAGCTTCCACTCAGACATCTAAAAACTCCCTACCCTGTTATACTTGACATAAGCACACATGTAGCCAAAGTCTGGACTAGGCCTTGTATATCCCTAATGAAATGGAAGTTACAACAGAAATGCTTTCCTGCAACAGTTCACTTTGGTTTATCTCCAACCATTTACAGACATTAAGAGCCTTATTCTGTCTTCAAATATGTACATGCAACTCCCATTAAGTTTAAAAGGAGGTACAGCCAGAAGTTTGTGGGCAGAAACTGCCCCCTGACCATTATGAACTACATTTCTATTATGAAATCCTTTGTTACTGTAGGACAACTTATGAATAGTTATTTTAACTAAGTTAGTTTTTGTCTGACATATTAAATATATTCAGATCTAAATTAAACATGAATTTCCCACTTTCCCCAGGTAAGGCCTGTAAGCCAGATGTAGCAATTCTGCTCCTTATGGAAGTCATCCAACACTACGAGATCCTTAGGATTAAGCTTCTTTAGGTTTACTCTACCCTGATCATTCTTCCAAGAAAGACTGGTGGCATCTGGAACAGAAGCGCTTCTCTGTATCTGCATGGGCAGTGGTGCAGGAACCGGAGAAATCTGATGGGGAGGCTGGAGAAGATAAAATAGAGTTAAGTATATAGTCTGCTCCTCCAGTCAGAGAAGGACCATAATATAGCTCCTTCTTTGCTCTCTATGAATGGATGGCAGCACTGCTCCTTCTAAACCCACCTGACCACAGTTTGCAGTATGCAGGCAGTTTGCAGTATGCAGGCAGATTATTAGCAGGCATGTTTTCTCCTCTGACACAAAGGATATTAGTGGTGCCCACACCAATTTACCAACACACAGAAAGAACTATAGCCAAGCCTCTGAATTAAAAAAAGAGCATCCACAGAAGGGCATTTCATCCACGTTTAGATTTGTCACACAGAAGGAAGCCATCATCTCCCAAGCCTATAGACACATCCTAGGGGCAGGAATGAAAGTCTAACACAGTTTTCCATTTTTTCCCCCTAATTGAAAAGCCTGTAAAGAGCAGGCTAAAGACATAATTTCTTTCACATCAACTTTATTAGTCATTATTACACAATATTTCAGAAGTTAGAATTACAGGGTAAGCAGGGAAGTAATGTCAATTTATTGCTTTTCTGAAGGTATCATGCAGGATTCTCAATTTCGGGTCTTGTCTCTCCAGTACAAGTCATGAAAAGATTCTCATTACTCTTCGGGTTTTTTACCTTCTGATGCACCGCTAGGCTGGCCTCAGAGCTCTGGCCCCCAGAGCATGCTCTAATTTCAGGAACATTAGAGGCCACAGAACATTTAAACTAGCTCCCTTTAAAATGTGGAAGGAAGAGCTCCTCAAACTTCAATTATATGTAAGAGACCTACATACTTCTCCCTTACACCAATCTTTTTTTTTTTTTTTTTTTTTTTAAGAAAACAGTACAGAGGAACATGACAGGTTTCAGAGTAGCAGCCGTATTAGTCTGTGCCACAAGTGCTCCTTTTCTTTAGTACAGAGGAAGTCAACCTTCTCAGAACATGTAATCAACACTGTAGAAGTGAGTGCTCACTGTGTGAACAAAGGACACATTACATTATCAACTGAACCCCTCAAACTCTGAGGTGTACAAGCATGACAACATTGCTGGAGAAGCAGAATTACAAGGTAAGCAATTTTCCCTTCCTTAAAGATATTATTTAATGCACATTCCTAACACTTGAGAGGAGGTAAGTTCAAGGGATGTCCTGAAATAGTAAGTTTAACCATGAACATGACCAGAATGTATACCAGTGAAGAACTTCTCCAAAAATTGGTCAAATTCAGTAAAGACATCCCAAAAAAGAAATTATAAGCAATGGAATTGTTTGGATTCTCCTTACTTTAGGAAAGAGTTCAGTATGTCTGAAGAGAGATTTTTTTTCCCCCCCACACCTCAGAGATAAGTGATTAGCAAAACAAAAAAAGTTCACCTAAGGGTTTCATTTTCCCCCAAGTAAAGTTGCCCAGGATCTTGAAAGTCAGGTATGCAGAGAAGGGCCTCACCGGGATGGGGTTGCATGCGTGCGAAGGATGTAGGCAGGATGAAAGTGGAAGTTGGCTTCTTGGGCAGAAACGTTGTCAGAAGATTTTGTACCACCACTATAACTTTGTAAAACGTAATATAAAGGTAGATTAGTCATTAAAACCTGAAAGCATCCTAGGAGTAGAGATAGTACACTTCCTGGTGATGGTTATCACAAAACTTCTGTCTCCGAGTACTGAAAGGCTCAAAAGGAACTTTTCTTTAGCTTTCTCAGGATCATATTTGTTATGTGACACCAAAGATTTTTAACAGGGTGTGCCACTGACAGGCCAGATGCCAGCTCTTATCCAGGCTGCAGGCATTAGATAAGAACTGACAACCTTATAGCTGGAGACCAGACCAGGTCACCTGTAAGTTTTGCTCAAAATAGGTATTAGTCTTATAAGAATGTATTTAGTGTTTAAGACTCTGAAACACTTGTAAGTTGCTGCATGCATTAATCTCATTTGTAATGTCTGTATAACTTTAAAAACGTTTGCTCTGAACTTGCAAACTTGTGGCTTGGCTACACTTACATTTTATAGCGCTCTAACTTGCTGGCTCCGGGGTGTGAAAAATCACCCCCCAGAGCGCAGCAAGTCAGAGCGCTTTAAAGCGCTAGTGTAAACAGGCTCCGAGTGCTGCGAGCTGCGCTACCAGCGCTCGGAGCTAATCCCCTCGTGGAGGTGGATTACCAGGAGCACTGGGAGACCTCTCTCCCAGCGCTCCTGTGTGACCACACCTCGCACTTCAAAGCGCCGCTACACGAGTGCTCCCACAACAGCGCTTTGAAGTTTCCAGTGTAGCTATGCCCTCAGTCCCGGGAATCACCCCCCACCCATTCAGAAGGACTATCAAAATCAAATGGGTCATCAAGGACCATCACAATTCAAAGGACTGGTTAATGGCTCTCTCAGACCTGGGAAATGCTACCTGCAAGGAAGCTCCTCCTGTTGGCATGGAAGTTGAATGAAGGAAATAAAACAGTCACAGGAAAATTTTCCATCTCTCTCCTCGCTGTTTGAACTCTGACAGGGCCAGATGCTATAAGCTGAGGCAGAGATTCCCAGTGGTTACCCCTGAGTCTGCCCTGAAAGACCCTTTGAATTGACAGATCACTAGAACTCTGTCACTCTTAGGATTTAAATGGTAACTCACTGGTGTTATTGCTTGCTTTAACCTGCAAATGACTATCATATTGCTTTTTCCTAGCTAACAAACCTACAGGCCATGTCTACACGAGTGAGGTTACGGCAGCACCGCTGTAAGATCACTCGTGTAGCCACTCTATGCTGACGGGATAGAGCTCTCCCATCAACATAATTAAACCACCTCCAACGAGCTGTCCACACGGCGCTTCTGTTGGTGTAACTTATGTCACTCAGAGGGGTGTTTTTTTCAAAAGTGATAGTGTAGACATAACCTTAAACAATTCATTATACGATTGGCTACAGCGGTTGTCTCTAGTGTAAGATCTAGGATACCAATTGACCTGAGGGTGAATGACTGGTCTCTTGGGACTGGAAGCAACCTGAACATGGAGTGATTCTTGGTATAAGTGACCATTTATCACTAACTGCAGTTTGTCTGAGTGGCAAGACAGGCTTGAGAGTCTGGGAGACTGTTGTGACTCCATGGTAAGACTATTACAGTGATCCAGGAGTTCACATTTAATACTGGCTTGGTGACATCTAATTCTAGAACACACCACCAGTATGGGGCATCTCCCCTGAGGCAGGCACACTCAGTCGTGAGCCACTCCAGACAGTGTGACCTAGGGGTTTCAAAATGTCAAGCCTCAAATGAATCTGATGAAAAAAGGCTGGAGAGACATTGTCGTGTCTTTGACAAGGTCACTTGTTCATGAAAGGCAGTTTAACGATGACTTAAGGAAGTATTCAGACAGCTCTTGTGCAGAGCAAGTAAAGGGATTTATGGGCCCATAGGTAACACACACCAGATCTCATCCATTGGCAAAGAGAAGGCCACTGAGGACAAAGAGATTCAAGCCACCTGCTTTGAGACTTGCTTGCCTACAGATTTCCACCTTGACAGGAGCCGAGTTGTCAGAGATAATGCACCGAGGTATGGCTGGATGGAGCATGTGTGCTAGACTCAGCCTGTTGATATCAGTTTAGGCCACCTGCAAGAAAGCTGAAAACCAATCCTATGTAAGTTGGTAAGAAGCTAACAGGATCTTCAAAAACTTTTATCTCCTGAATGATGCCAGGACTTCTGACTCCAAGAGTAGCCACCATATAGACACAGACACGTCCATTCCCAGAGAACAAAGGTGTCCCACATTAACTGTCTTTTCTACTATGACCAGGAGACTCGAGAGTGGTAGTTCAAGTTAAAGAACACTTCATCTCTAGAAGATGACACTGGGAGAGTTCTGATCTATTACACCATGATCCATAGACCAATTGTGTTGAGCTACGAAGAACCGACTCAGTCTTCCTCATTCCCCTTCCTGACAGATAAGCTGTAACTAGAAATGTTTTGGAGGACAGATCCCATTCCCCCACCTGCAAGACCTCCCAACACAGGAAGCATGATCCAAGTCTCTTTACCTACTGAGATAACATGTTATGAGAGTTTCTTCAAATCATGACCACCCTTTAGAGATATCAGGTCTCTTGCACTACTTAGTGTTTTCAGAATCACTAACGCATATCAGCGTTCTAGATAACTGCTGTTCCCAGGGAAAGACACATGTCCTAGTAAGAATTCAAGGGTACAGTCTGTACGGGGAGACTTTGGCAAACCAGTAAAGTGCCTGAAACCACTATGGCTTATTGCTAAAAGCAGCCAAGTCAGCAGGCTGTAAATTAGCCAAGCCAGCAGGCTTAGCTTAACCAAGGCAGGAGGGGAAGGGACTTTTTGGGTGCCACAGAGAGGGCAGCTTGACACCACGTCCTTCCTGATAAGAATTGTGTTGAAGTTGCTGATATATGCATCTTAGAAGAGCAGGATGTGCCTCAGGAATGTCTATTGGGGCCTCAAGGGTGCAAACGGTGGAAAAACCCACACCTGGTTAATCGATAATCAGAAGGAACCTCCCACTTGACCACTGAAACTGCTTACTTAACACGTTTGCTTTAAGGGACATGTCATTCTATTACTAATGTATAAATAAGGGGGAAAAGTTTGAGGTAGCGGGACACTTCTGGTCTGGACTCTCCCTCTGGATGCATCTTGTGTTCCCCACTAGCAGATGGGCTGCCGCTGTGCCACTCGAGAGCCACACTCAGCTTTGGTAATTATCAAGGGTTGGGGGTGTTTTACTAACCTGTTGCAGACGTGTGTATAAGTGCTTGAGACGAAGTAAAGTTTAGCTTTAAGTGAAAGCATTCTTGTGTTGTCCTGTTTGTGCCAGCCATCTATCGGTTGGACGGCCGTGTCTCCCCGATTTATTTCCTGACACCACCTCTCACAGAGTAAAAATTACCAAGAGCTTTGGGTTGAAAGAACCCCGGGTAACAAGTCCACCTCATAACTGGAACCCAGTTGTGAGTTACACCAGTAAATAAGATATTGTCCATAAAGTGAAACTGCATGGAACATAAAGCAGGGTTCTGCTTGGATTGTTTTTTGTTCTGAGCCATTTAAGAGAAATTTTGTGCTACCAATTTAAACTGGAAACAGATAAGCTCTTTGAGGTATGGATCTTGTCTTCTTGCGTACATATAAAGAACCACAATAAAAATATGCTACTTAGCAGAGCTAAGAAGAAAATCATCATGTCCTGAAATGGACAACAGTCAATAAACTATATACAGAAGTTGCACTAGTGTAAGGCTATGGCTATGCTTGCAGATGTAGAGTGCCGGGAGTTAAACCAGCCCTCAGAGACAGCAGCAGGAAAGCGCTGCCATGTGTTCACACCGTCAGCTGCAAGCGCAGTGGCGTGGCCACATTAGCAGCTCTTGCAACGCCACAGAGAGCAGTGCATTGTGGCAGCTATCCCAGTGTGCAAGTGGCTGCAGCGTGCTTTTCAAATGGGAGGGAAGGGGGTGGAGCGTAACAGGGACTGTGTTGTATGTATGCAGGGGGAGAAACAGTGGGTTTTGGGGGGCAGAGAGTGTGTCAGCGTGCTGTCTTGCAAGTTCAGACAGCAGCAGCGGGAAACTCCGACATCAGCCCCCACCCCTCTTTCTCACACACACGTGCAAGCGCCTGACTCTGCAGCAACAGCAGCATTCCACAGTAATGGTTTGCTTTGTCCCAGGACAGATAAGCAGCCGGCTATCAGAAATGGAGCTTTGAAAGTTATGCTTCAACCCCAAATCCAGAGTAAGGCAAAATCTGGAGGAAAAGTCCACAGTGTGGCACAATACTGAACTGCAGGCTCTCTCCTCCATTTAAGAGTAGTTGTAGGGTGATGGTAAACTATAGGTTTACATTGTTGGTAAATTCAAGACATTTCTGGACTACCAAGGAAGATACAATTACAAACTAATATTATAGCCATGCATATTTCTACACTAACAAAGGAAAAGGGGCAGAAGGTAGGCTTCTTGTAAGTTTTTAGGGTGGCCCTGTGTGCCACAATTTTTGACCAACCCCTGCAACTGTGTTACTCCTCTTATTCAGCCCACTCCAAATTCCAGGTTTCTTCTTCTACCTTCCCATTTACCTGTTTCACTGATGCCTGGGTGGAGTTCTCTGCTCTCCATTTACGAGCCATCTCTGCATATTTCTCCTTTTCATCCTGAGTCAACAACTGTGAATAAAATTGTTATATAAGTTATTTTCTGACCATTTCCTTCTAAGAAGACAAACTTGCTCCAGAATCCAGAAAGTTCTATGAGAATAAGTAGTCTTCGGCTTAGAGTAGGTGAGATAAAGCAGCTATGGAGCTGGATTGAGCCAGTACTGGCTGATACACCATTAGGGCCAGATGGCAAGTGAATTTCTTAGTAGAAAGAGATTGTTGGGGTTTTTTTTAATATTAAAGTGGGCACTGGGAGAGAGATTATGCACTACTAATAAAGCTGCAAGACTAAGGGCCAAAATCAGGTTAATGAACATTTTAACACACCGATCTTGTGCTACTAGCCACACCCTAGCACAGAGGTTCTCAAAGTGGGGGGGGGGGAAGGGGGCAGGAGGAACAGAACGTATTCGAGGGCGGGGGCTGAGAAGCCGCTCTGCCTTCAGAATTGGGCAGCTGGAAAGGCCAGGCACTCAGCTCTGAAGGCAGCACCATCGCCAGCAGCAGCAGAGAAGTAAGGGTGGCATCCACTCTGACTTCAGAGCTGGGCAGCAGTATATGTACCAGTGTGGTGGGAGCAGAGGCCTAAACAACTACAGACACAAAAAAGGGGAGCCCGATCAAATAAGTTTGAGTATTTATGCCCGAGCATAAATAAAAGAATTTTAGTAATCTAATTCACTCTTTTACTAATGCCATTTGTTAACATTTTGCCTTTTCTTCAACTTGGGCCATGAAACCAGACTGGTCAGTTTCACTTACTAGCTTTTAGGTATTGGCAAAATGTTTTGTTCCCATAGATCAAATCCAGCATAGACTGACATACATGCTTAAAATTAAGGATCGAGATTTTAATCTATTTTTAAAAATGCAAAATTACATTTCTATATTCAGACTTGTTTCTGTTCCCCTTTAAAGAATGGCATATTTGTCCCAAATTTTAGATTTAGTAATAAGCATTTTTAAACTTCTGTTTAAAGTGTCCTTTTAAAAAAATTCTAAGTGAAATAATTTTTCATTATCCTGTACTATTTATAATTTAGAAACTTCAATATTGAAAACCTAGAAGCGAGACAAACCTCACTGATTCACCAATAACATGGAAAAAATTAAAACAGTATAAATAGTGAAGAGAATTGGATTTTAAATCCCTTTAATAGTTAAAGACGTTTCTACTTAACATATCAAAGAACTGTCTACTATTTACATCTTAATAGTGTCACATCCACATTGGGCAGCTCAAACCCAGTTACCCACTCCCTGCAAAAGAGTCCCTTTAAAACTGAGTTAAGTCAGGAAACATGCAACTCAGATTAGACATAACAAACACCATGAACAGAAAAGAGAAAAGGCATTTCCTCCTGCTTTTCTCTAGCTAAAGAGGAAGACATTTCATCCCAGAGAGGATCTCTGTGCAGCATGGAAAACTGATGGAGTGTTTGTGTGGAGGTATAGAGGAGTGTGTGCCCAGGGTGGGAAGGGGGAGGAAGGACTTGTAGATGGGGTGCATGCCCAGGGGTAGGTGTTGGGAGAAGGTAATGGCGGAATACACATCTGGGGCAGGGTGTGTGTGTTGGTGGGGAGGATGCACGTCCAGGATTGGAGGATGCGTGTGTTGGGGGAGTATGAACACCCAGGGTTGGGTGTGTGTGTATGGGGGGGATGTACGCCAAGAGTTGGATGAGTGTGTATGGGGGGGAATACATGCCCAGGGCTGGGGGGAACGTGTATATGGTGGTGATGCATGCCCAACGTTGGGTGTCTGTGAGTGTGTGTATGGGGGTGATGCACATCCATGGTTGGGGGTATGTGTGTATATGGGGGGATGCACACCCAGGGTTGGAGTGTGTATGGGGGGGATGCACGCCCAAGATTGGAGGAGGGCATACAGAGGGGATGCATGCCCGGAATTAAGGGTACGTGTGTGTATGGGGGTGATGCACAGCTGGGGTTGGAGGGGAGAAATGTATGCCCAAAGTTGGGGGAGGGGAGTGTATGAAGGGATGCATGCCCAGAATTGGGGGGGTGCAGAGGGATGCATGCCTGAGATTGGAGGGTGTGTGCTTGGGGGGCAGGGAAGAGATGCACACCTGGGGTTCGGGCAGGGTGCTGAGGGGGATGCACACCCAGGGTTGGACGGTGTGTGTTGGGGGGGCAGAGGAGAGATCACACCCGGGATTGGATGGTGTGTGTTGGGGGGGCAGAGAAGAGATGCACACCCAGGATTGGAGGGTGTGTGCTTGGGGGGCAGGGAAGAGATGCACACCTGGGGTTCGGGCAGGGTGCTGGGGGGGATGCACACCCAGGGTTGGACGGTGTGTGTTGGGGGGGGGCAGAGGAGAGATCACACCCGGGATTGGATGGTGTGTGTTGGGGGGGCAGAGAAGAGATGCACACCCGGGATTGGAGGGTGTGTGTTGGGGGGGCAGAGAAGAGATGCACACCTGGGATTGGAGGGTGTGTGTTGGGGGGGCAGAGAAGAGATGCACACCCGGGACTGGAGGGTGTGTGTTGGGGGGGAGTGGAGAGGGTGCACAGCTGGGGTTGGGCGGTGGGTGGTGGTGATGGGGGCAGATGCACGCCCGGGGTTGGGGGGGGGGGGGAGAAGCACGTCCCGAGATGAGAGTATGTGGGGGGTCCAGCCCTGGCCGCTCCTCCCGCGAGGGGTCCCGCCGGTCCGGCCCGCGGGGTTAGCCGGGTTGCAGCCCACGCGCGGCTCTGCCCAGGCCCCGCTCACCGCCCAGTCCCGCGAGCAGAGCGGGATGGCGTCGGGCACGCGGGCCACGGGCAGGCCGCGCCGCTGCAGCTCGGGCAGCTTCTCGCGCACGAAGAAGTAATAGGCGTTGCGCGCGCCCTTGCGGTTCGGCATGGCGGGGAGGGCAGGGGGCGAGCCCGCCAACAAGGCCTCTGAGCCCGGGCCGGACGCCGCTGCTTTACTGCCCGCGCGTCAGCGGCCTCTCCGAATCCTCTCCCTCTCAGCCCCGCCCCCCCGCTCCGCGAAGAAAGAACCAATCATATAGTTTAGCAGCCCGCGCGCGCATGGATCCGACGGAGCCACGAGGCGGCACGTGCACCTCTCTCCTATTGGCCGGTGAGAGAGGACTCCCCCGGGGTGCGCGCCCCGCGGGCTTCCGAGAGAGAGAGAGAGAGAGAGAGAGTCGAGTGCGGCACCAGCAGGGGACTCGCCTTCTCGCCCTGGGGCACACTGGGATTTGTAGTCTCGATTTGCGGTTCCGAACCATGGGCGCAGGGCATGCTGGGAGCAGTAGTTGGCTCGCCCACACTCAGCGGGGTCACGTGCCAGCAGGGGCTGCTGGTGCCCAGAGGGGACAATGTGGGGCGGGCGCGCAGGGACATGCAGTATGGGGGGATAAGGAGCTTAGTTGGCCCAGGGGGACCAGGCTACCCACACCCACGCAGCTGTGTGTCGTTTGTGCTAGAGCCTGAGCTGCCCTCCATGATCAGCCTGTGCCTCTAGCCCCTTGTCATTGCAAAGGGAGCCAGCTGTGAGTGGGGTGTCAGTGATGCTGCAGTGGTGGCCTGAGGCGGTAGCTCTGAGAGGAGTCAACAGCTCCATTTGCTCAGTGGGGAGTTAACTCCTATATGGGGCAACAGTACCAGCACAAGCGCTTTCCTAGTTGGCCTGCAGACCTCAGTTCAGTTATGAGGGTGAGGGCAACTGCATGCTGCATTAGAACGTGACAGGCCTCCTGAACTTACTGCTAGTTTAACTGAACGCTGCTCATTTGACTGTCACCGACAGGAGGCAGGACATCAGTGAGAACACAGGAGATTCTAGGCTGCTGGTACTGGAAACAGCTCTGCTCAGGTTTCAGGGTAGCAGCTGTGTTAGTCTGTATCCGCAAAAAGAAAAGGAGTACTTGTGGCATATGCTCAAATAAATTTGTTAGTCTCTAAGGTGCCACAAGTACTCCTTTTCTTTTAGCTCTGCTGCAGACTTCTAGTGAGACCATAAGCAAGTCACACAGTCTCTCCAGACGAGATTCTGAAAGGTGCCTAATGCCTTAGTTGCCAACCTGCAAATACATATAAATACTGTGTATTAGTTATAGTTGGCCATAGGTGCTGGAACTAGGGGTGCAGGGGGTTTACAATTTGGTTCAATGGCTCTCAGCACCCCCACTATAAAAATTGTTCCAGTGCCCCTGCAGTTGGCTGCAAGGGGACACTAACTGATTATATAGGCATATTCAAAGAATCTCATTAAGAGCCAAATATGGAATTTCTGTTTGTCTCTCTCTGCCCCACACTCTTTCTTTCTCTCACACAAGCAAGAGCGTAGGGATTGCACTGTACCCAGTGTATAATATTATTAGTCATGGTGGGAGTGAGACGCATGACCCTGTGAGCCCCCCAGGTGGAATTCCAGTTGACTCTAGGGAGCACTCAGACAATGAGGCTCTGGGCTGTCCCGCAAAGATGACAGCTCTTTTAGAATTTTGTTATAAATGGACACAAATCAGACGTCAAGAATTATAACATTCAAAAACCAGTCGGAGAACACTTCAATCTCTCTGGTCACTCGATTACAGACCTAAAAGTCGCAATATTACAACAAAAAAACTTCAGAAACAGACTCCAGTGAGAGACTGCTGAATTGGAATTAATTTGCAAACTGGACACCTTTACGTTAGGCTTGAATAAAGACTGGGAGTGGATGTGCCATTACCCAAAGTAAAACTATTTCCCCATGTTTATTCTCCCCCCTCCCCTGCTACTGTTCCTCACACATTCTTGTCAACTGCTGGAAATGGCCCATCTAGATTATCTAGATTATTACAAAAGGTTTTTTTTCTCTCCTGCTAGTAATAGCTCACCTTAACTGATCACTCTCGTTATAGTGTGCATGGTAACACCCATTGTTTCATGTTCTCTGTGTATATAAAATTGTCCTACTGTATTTTCCACTGCAGGCATCCGATGAAGTGGGTTGTAGCCCACGAAAGCTTATGCTCAAATAAATTTGTTAGTCTCTAAGGTGCCACAAGTACTCCTGTTCCTTATACTCTTCCCTTGAAAGTCTCTGTACTCCACCATTCACATTTTAACTCAGATTAAAATACAGAAACAATGCAATCAATATTGTTTTGATCAGTTTTCTCTCACGTTGGAGGGCAGAGTGAGCTGCTCCCACATTGTGCTACTAATTTCTTCCTCTGTCAAAAGCCTGTGCCCTCCATTTGCCAAATTAGAATGAAATCTCAGAGTCCTATTGGACTCATTGCTAATCCTAGACATGCATGTAACAACAATAAAAGACATTACCTCAACCACCTTGTCTCTCTAACAACGATAAATACTTTCTTCCACTTCCAGCTAACTAGGACGCTGTGCCTCTTTGTCTCAGTGGAGAATCTATCTAAGCACAATGATCCATTCATTCATCACCTGCAGACAGAATTATTGCAGCTTGCTATATTTTGAGGCTGAAGGTGGAGGCTACCACGTAGGGCCACATCTTTGTCCCGGTTAAGTATGCTTTGCCCTACTGCAGCCACTGGCATGGGGTGTGTGATCAGTGTGTCCTTGCCCAGTGATATGTGGCTGATTTCCTTTTGGGGGCCATTTTAGATGGCACAGTTTAGAGCATCCTTGAGGCCTGGCTCTGCACTTGGCATTAGGGGCTATTCTATATTGCTGTGGGCCCTTTTTAATGTATTGTTTGTTTTTATTTTATGTCAGGGACCCAGATATTTTTGTGATGAGCAGTGCTTGAGCACCTCAAAATCATTCTGTAAATTAAATTAAAACAGGCTTAATTTTGTATCTTTTTTAACCCTTTAACTGTTGTGGAAAACTACCTGTATTCTGGTTTAGTCCCTGGTACATCAACACTAAATAGCTAGAGAGGGAGTAAAGGAAAGAGACCTGTTCACAGAGCACATACTTTCATCCAACAAGGCTATGTCTTTCACAGGATTCTGCTATATTATTGTAGAGTTGTTGCTACCAGTGCATTTTTGCATGTTCATTTCACTTCCTCTCTGAGCGCAGACTGTTCTTCCGTGTGCAACCTTGCCTTGCCAACCTTGTTTCTAAGAGGACGACGTCTGTCAGAAATCTCATGGCAGGGAGTGCTAGCCTCTCCTGGACAAACCTTCTTCCTAGGGACAAATTAAAAATAATATGATATGGATAATTAAAAAAGACAGGGCTCCAGAAATGACACTCTGAAGAATGAGGGTGTTCCTAGAGAAGAATTGGAGGCAGTGTATCATCTTCAGGGTGTCTGATCATCAGACATTTTCCCCAGTGTCCTGTATAGCTGTCTGCAGGAGTTCACACCGTTTAACAACTCACTTCTTTGCCTGTTAATTTCAACTATACATAGATATGAACCTGCACTGCCTGCAGTTCTTACTATACCCGCACACTTTCATAAAACTCCTTCTGCTCCTCTGTTGCAATTACACATACACCAGGGTGTTTATGTCCTGTATTGATATTCTGTGTGGCTTGAGTACAATGAAAAATAGTTTAAAAAAATATTGCACTGGGAACAGCCATCTTATGTCTGTGGAGAAAAACAACTCACAGCTGTATTGCTGATCTGCAGCTGGCGTGTTATTTAAAGTGCTAATCTTAAATTCCCACCTGAACAGCAGCAAAGAATCACTATGACTGTGGCATCTGAGAGAGAACTACAGGAAGGGTGGGATGGGGACGTTTATACAGAAAGGTAACTAGTGATTTTGAACTATCCACCAAAGAGAGTGAATTAAAAAAAAAATCATATTATAAAACCTACAGTCTATTGTGCTGAGAATGTAGAGGTTTTTCACTGAATATATTGAATGCTTTGTTACTGCAAATGGCATACTTGGGAAACAGATTCAGTGTATCCAGAGTATCCTCTCTCCTGACTTTGAAGAGAAGTAAAACTTAACACTATTATGTCATTAGGTGCAGCCAGGCAGCCCAGGAACAAAAACGTGTACAAAGATGGTGCATGTACTTGATTAACATTTTGCTGTGAAACTACCAGTGGTCAAGGAGAGATTCCAATTTAATAGAAGAAACCAAGAAAAGGGAGAAAGTTTCACAGTTTATGGCTGTCTGAACAGTGTGAATCTGATGGTGTATTAAATAACACCTTTCGTGACATGCCAGTTTCTCGTCTATGTACTGAAGCAATATAGCATTGTCTATTGGCGGAATCTGACCTTACATCCCAGAAGACTGTTGAAATCACAGTTTCTATGGAAATTGCTGCAAGGAGAAACTGAAGGGTTGAATGGATGTGCAAAAGGACATAAGAAAACTGTAGAATTTCCAAGCAAAATGTCAAGTTTTCAGGAATGTTACCAAAGTGGATCTTTCAGAAGTGAAGTGCTGGTTTAAAGATGTCAGATGCCAGCAATGTGTTAAAAAGAGCTACGTAGAATATGTCTGTAACCAGAAGAAATGACTGCTAGAAAGACTGGTATTGGAAAATGAGGAAGGGGGTCGGGGAAATGGCTAACGAGGGTTAGTACACCCTGGGACTCAGAAAATAAATGAGCTTGTATATAGTAATTAATGTTCACATGACTTTGGGTGACTCCATTACTGAAAGGATAGCCATTTCAGATAGAGTTGCAGTATATTTTTGTATGATATGGTGTATCATAGCATGACATTCTTCCACCTAAGTTTATCAGAATTGTGCTGGGGACAGGCACGGGGGAATTAATTAGTGTTCAGCATGGGGGACTGGAGCAAGCAAGGTAGAATTCCATCGCTTAAATTGCCACTGTTTGTAATGAATAGTGAGAAACCATACGTGCTGGGCTGGGCTTGAAAAGGTCCTGCTAATTGTTCAGAAACTCATATAATGATGAAAAGTGAAACAGGCCTAACTGCAATGTGGCAGAAACATGCTTCTGATTTAGAGTTACCAGGCATCCGGTTTTCGACCAGAACGCCCAGTTGAAAAGGGACTCTGGCGCTCCAGTCAGCACTGCTAACTGGGTCGCTAAAAGTCCAGTCAGTGGGGCTAAAGCAGGCTCCCTGCCTGCCCTGGCTCCGCACAGCTCACGGAAGCAGCTGGCATGTCTGTCTCTTAGGCTCAGGGGCAGCCACAGGGGCTCTGTGTGCTGCCCCCACCCCAACTCCACAACTGCTATTGGTCGGGAACCGCAGCCAATGGGAGCTACGGGTGGCAGTGCCTGCGGGTGCGGGCAGCGCGCAGAGGCCCCTGGCCACCCTTGCGCATAGGAGCTGGACATGCCAGCAGCTTCTGGGAACCGCCTGAAGTAAGCACCACCCAGCCAGAGACCGCATCCCGAACCCCCTCCAACACCCCAACCCCCTGCCCCAGCTCAGAACCCCCTCTCACACCCTAACTCCCTCCTGCAGTCTGCACCCCCACACCCCCTCCTGCACCCCAACCCCCTGCCCCAGCCCTGAGCCCCCTTCTGCACTCTGAACCCCTCATTTCCAGCCCCATCCCGGGGCCTGCACCCCCTCCCGCACCCCAACCCCCTGTCCCAGCTCGGTGAAAGTGAGTGAGGGTGGGGGAGAGCGGGCAATGGAGGGAGGGGGGATGGAGTAAGCAGGGGCGGAGCCTTGGAGAAGGGGAAGGGCCTCAGCGAAGGGGCGAGGCAGGGGGCGGTGCAAGGGTGTTTGATTTTGTGCGATTAGAAAGTTGGCAACCCTATTCTGTTTTTAAGAACGGGACAAAATCAAAGTCATCACTGAAAAGTTAACTATTAAGCCAGGCAGCTAGCCTAAAAGTTGCAAGGGGAAGATAATACCATAGACTGCCAGACCAAAGGTCTAAGCAGATATGGAACATTACCTAAAGCAGGAGTATTGTCATCTGTCATGCATAATGAATTAGCATTTCTTGTCTAGTGAAAAAGGATGGCACCATCCACATATGTGGACGTTTCAAAGTGACTATAAATCCAGTGTTGCATCCAGAACAATAACACTTCCTTGTATTGAAAATCTCTTTCCTTCCTTAGTCGAGAGTCAAAGGTTTATTTAAACTGACTTATGCCAAGCTTACTTGAAAATACTTGTGAAGGAAAAAAAATTCAGGAGTGACTAACACCAGTGACGCATAAGGGGTTGTACTGATCCCAATGTTTATCATCAGAGAGAACATCAACAACAGCCTTGTTCCAAGGGGCTATGGATCTGGGGTGAAATCTTGGTCTCACAAAGTCAGTGGGAGCTTTGCTATTTAATTCAATGGGGCCACACAGATTTTGAGTGGATTGTCAGGAGTACAGTGAATGGAAAGTGACTGGAAAAAAGCTGATGTCAGTCAACATAGCTCCATTTACTTAAATGGAACTACACTAATTTACACTAGATGGGTTCTGGCCCTGAATGAAAAATTCCACTCCATTTCCTTCTGTGTGCCTGCAGAGAGGCAACAGAGCTCTGAGAGATAGCATACTTAAGGAGAAATTTTATTCAAAGTACAAAGAATTTTAAACTCTGGGGCAGAGACTTTTTGTTATATGTATATGTACAGTGCTTAGCACAATGGGCCACAATCCTTAATGTAGGATTCTAGGCACTATTACGATAATTAATTAAATAATCATAAGACCATGTAATTAATTAATCACAGGATAAAAACAAGCATACATGTGGAAAGTACATTTTTGAAATCCCTATAATTCAACTGACTCTAAAGGATTTCTAATGGACCATCAAAAGACACACCTGCTTCCTAGAGATTATCTCCCAGCCTAATTTCACATTCCTACCACCTTAACTGAGGCACTAGAGCTGTTCAGATAAATATTACAAAACATTTTTCATCATGGCAAATGTGTATTTTTTTTCATACTGAAAACTGACTGAACTATTTTTTTTCAAACTTTTTTTTTTTTTTAAAAAAGAATCCTCTTGCCAAGAACAAAGGTAGAACGTTTCCGTCTGAAAGACAAACAAACATAGGTGGAGTTTATAAGCAATTAGAAAATGCCCTATAGAATGGAAGTGCTAATGCAATCCTAACTATTGGCATTGCAATGCACTCTGCCTATACTACAGTGTACAGTCCAGTACTGTCCCAAGTTTTGAACCTGATGTGGCACAGGAAAATCAGAATACTTTATGTCTGAAGATCCAGACTAGGACAAAATTGAAGGCCACTCCCTCTCTGATGTGGTTCATCAACATCTACAGAATCAAAGTCTTAATAAAAAAAATCTAGCCCTTATGATTATGAATAAAAACTTCCAAGTGTCAACAAAGTGCAAATTGAAATTGTGCTGACTCGGTTGCAAACAGTAAATTGGTACAGTGCAAGGTGCTGAGCACCCATCCAGCAGAGCACTTAAACCCACACTTAACTTCAAACATATAAGTGGTCCCACTGACTATATCATCCTCTTCAGCTGTCACAGAACGTTCAAGAGCCTTAGGTACTAAATGTGTGAATGGGGCACTTTTTTTTTTTTTTTTTTTTTTGGCTAGAACTCTTCACTTTCATCTTCAGTGTTAGTAAATGATCTTCTGTCATCTTCTGCTTCCACACCAGTAATGAGTCCACTCAGAAGTCTTTTTCTATACTATATCATCTTGTAATGAAAACCCAGAACCCCACAACCCAGATATCATGCAGTGAGAGCTAGAAGACCTCCTGATCATCTGAAATTATAGTTGCTAGTCACAACGCCATGTTTTGGGTCAGAATTCACAGGATTTTAGTACAGTAATCTACACTCATTTTCTAGTTTATAAATTTTGTTAATTAAGGGGAGAAATATGTGTAGGGTTGGTATTTTGTGTGGCTTGGTATAGCATAAGGTGTGCAATTTAATGGGCAGATTTTCAAAGTTGTGCACGTAGCAAATGCAAGCACACTTAATTTTGTGTGCACAATTATCACAACTGTGAATGTAACATGAATAATTAAGCATACAAGCCACTAGTTGGGTGCATAGTAGGCCCGTTGCACATGCTGCTGAATTGCAGCAATTGCACACCCACATTAAATGTGCCTGATTGTTTGCAGACCTTTTTTGAAAATCAAACCAGTGTCTACCTTAAAATCTACCTTCAGTTGGTGGCAGCCAACTTACATCTGTCTCTGTGTATGGGAAGATAGCTGAATGAAACAAGAGCTTTCTTACGGATGTGCAGCTGGCATGTTACTGAAATTTATTTATTTCAGAGTCTACGTAAGTTTGGGAGTTAGGACATTTCAATTACACACATACACACCATACAACATTGTGTGTGTGCGCTCCTCTGTTTTAGTCATACACACACAATGCTGTTTGCCTGCTCCTCTGTTCTAGCTCTGTTCACACATACACAATGCTGTGCCCCTCCATGGTGTGTAGGCAGGCACAGTGCTCCTTGATTCCTGTTATATACACATGCATTCCGTGCTCCTCAGTTCTATTTTCATGCATGCATTCTCTGCCCCTTAGATCTAGTCTGTCGCACACACACAGCCTCTTTCCTCAGCTTGCTCTTCTCTGTCTCTCACCCACTGTCTCGCTTCCTACCACTAGACACTAGATTGCTCAGTGGTGAACTCTTTTTTGCTCCTGGGCAGCTTCAATGGACAGCCATGTGATTTAGAAACTCCAGTTACCACAGGAGCCTGCAGTACGGGCGGGGGGTGGGGGGGTAAAAGGAGGAGGAGTGGAAAAAAAAGAGCTTTCCTTCTGTTTGGGCTCAGTCTGTGGAACTATAGCTTGCTAAGCAGAGGTTTCCAATCTCATCTGAGATTGATCTGGAGGTCACTGGGGGAGTGGAAACCTGGGACCTAAAAGTACCTTTCCTTTCGTCCCCAACACAGTGGTAGCTTCCATTCAGAAGTCTCTCCGATTCACACACTGGGTGGCTGCTGAGCCCCGCAGATAACGGTGAAGGGAATACTTAGGTGCCAGTTGATTCGTACCGGGAGGACTCTTTATTTTTCTTTGTGGTTCCAGTTTTTTCTCCCCCGTCTGTCTTTCTTTTCTGCATGGAAAGACAAGGACGATGGATGGATTCTTAGTAGGATGGATCGTTCTGCTGTGGGTAACAGGTAAGGGTTTGCCTACCACAAAGATGAATAACTTTTTGGATTCCATGGGGTGCCTGAGTGTGAAAGTCCTTGGCGACGCGGTGCAGTGGTGGGGGGAGGATTACATCTTGTGATGGTGTGAGTGAGAGACATGCAGAGAAATGCAGGGTGAATGTGTGTTTGTCTCAGTTAGCAAAGTCTGGTGTGTTGTTTATCAGGGTCATGGAAGTTAGAGGCAGGAATGCATTGTTAGGTCACAGCAGTGCTGCTCCCTGCCAGCATTCCCTCTTTTACATATTCCGTCCTACCCCTAGCCTTCTCCCTCCCAATTTCAACATGGAATTCAAATGCAGCTGGGCTTTGGGTGTAGGGTGTTGGAGAATCAATCAGGAAAACGGGGGTGATCACCTCCCGCTGGGAGGAAGGAGAAACCTGGGGGAGTCCTCACTGATATTTTTGCAGTGGTTTGTATTCTTTGGCCAAAATCCAAGGTTTGAGAAGTCCCTTGGGGGCCTACAGGAGGACAGATAGAGGTGAGAGTGATCTGGCAATATCTATGGGGAGAAGGCTTCTGATATCCTGAAACCCCATTGCATGTCCCCAAAAGGTAGTGTTCACAGAGAGTTGGGGCTTAAGGGTTAGACAGTGGTCCTAACACTGAAATGGTGCATGGCTAATGGGTCAGGGTGGCAGCTCTCTGCCTTCCAGGTGAGTGGGCCGGGGAGGTATTGCTCTCTTTCTGCTTCTTCCTGGCTAGGGGGCATCAGTTGCTCCCCACTTCCTCCTTCCCCTCAGGTTGGTATTGCTTCTGCTGCATCTCTCTCCCTCCTCACTTTGAGCTGAGAGAATCAGAGGGAGATTGCTCCCTACCAGACAGTGTCAGACTGAGAAATTCCCTCTGAGGTTCCCTGTCTGATAACTTTGGGTCTGATGTGTCTGGCTGGGACCAGAGCGACACTCAGGCACTTCTGTCCTAGGGTGCTGAGGATGGTGCCACTGCAGATGACTGCTAACTGGGGTGAGCAAGAATTGGGGGGTTTGGTGGCGAAGGATCGCCTCAATGGGTTGGTGTGTGGGAGTGTGAAAGGGAGGTACTGGGCCTTGTTGAGGAGACAGTGTGAACCCAGAGGAACAGATTGTCCTTGGCTGCTTCCCAGCAGACATGCCCACACGAGGGCCAGGAACAACTGTAGGAACTTTGGCAGCACACACCAGTCCAAAAGGGTGTGAAGGAGGCAAGGCTGCATCCAACCTCTGCACTGGTTCACGGAGGGCCTGGTGTAGGGAGCACCCAAAGATGGGGCAGCCTGCATGCTTCCCCAGTGAACTGGGGAGGGACTATGACTGCACAAGCCCTCTCCCAACTTCACATGGGATGGGTGGCTCTTGCTTGTCCTCCTCAGGGCAGTGCTCAGTTGGCACAGTCTAGCCTACATAGAGCCACTGGGAAACAGAACCTGAGAGCAATGGGAGAGCGGGACTCGAGAAGGGGCAGGGGAATGGGCAAGGGGAGAAACAGACAACAAAGAAGAGACTGAAAATGGGGCTAGGAGCGAAGGCAAGTCAGGGAAGGAAAGGAGAAGGGAGAAACAGCAGGATGAGACTAACCGAATAGTCACATAACAAGCCATGAAGGAATAGCAGCCCCTTGTCAGTCACAGGGCGGCGGTGCTGCCTCTCAAGGAGCCAGTGCAGGCAAAGGCAACTGCAGGAGCAGTAGGGAAAGGCCACCGTTGCCTGACTTAATCAGGGAAACTGAAGTAAAAAGAAAGAAAAGAAAATGAGGTCAGAGAGAGAGGAGTCACATTTTTTTAATTTAAAATGCTTCTAGGTGGTATCTGGTTTTCCAAAGTTTTCCCATGAAAGGGCCCTTAGACTTCCCACTCCTACCCAGATTCAGGATTCAGACAGCAAAATCAGCTTCACCTTACAGCACCTCTCTCTCCCACACCCACCTATCTTCCTTCCCTTCCCCCTCCTTTTTCATTCTGAGTCACTTCAGTACCAGTGCTTCCTACAGCTCCCAACCACGTCTCCACTGCATCAGTTGGGGCTCAGGCAGCTTCCAATCCTCCACCTCCTCCTCTCTGGCTGCTGCCGTAGTTTAACATTTCAATATGTGGGTTTAGAGCTCCTGCACTTCCAAAATTACCACTACACTAGTGCCTGTCTGCTTACAGTGTGCTACTTATTTCTGGCCCTGCACCATGCCCTGTCTAAAGGAGCCCCGGCCTGGTAGTTAACAACATGGTATTAAATTTCCTCCCTTCTAAAAGAGCTTCCTATCTGAGCACGATCTGCAGGCTAACACCATGGAATAGATACATTTCCCCTTTTTAAAGGACCTGCAGATCAGGATATTCCACCTGCTACCGTAAGAGTTTGCTGATATTTCTTCCTTCTCAAGGAGCTCCAGATCAGGACATTCCCAAGGATCTAATACTGGGCAATTGACAAAGTTCCCTTTTTTAAAGGAGCTTTTGAAGGGTACTGACTGCAGTTTGGAACAAGTAAGACTGGTATGAAACAAGTTACTACTGCAGTAAGAGCCTTCCCAGCTTGTCTGGTGCTTGATTTTCAGGATGTTACTGATTGGCGCTGACTGCCAGTAGACAAAGGCCTTAAAACAGGCAACAGGTTAGCAGTTGCTGAGTGTGCCGATGGATATGAGGGCATCCTTTGTTGCTGAGCTGGACTCTGTGAATGAGTTCAATATCAGCTTTCTTCTCTCCTGCCGTCAATCCACTGTCTCCCAGTGCTTGTTCAGGTCCTCTGTGTCTCCTCTCAGTGGGAAGAAAGCAAAGGGATGTGTGTGAGAGTGTGTGGGGGAGAGAGACTGACTGATTGACAAACATGGATGCAGGCTTTAGTTCTCCCCACTGGCCAAGCCCAGGAATTAAAGGTCTGTATCAAGGTAAGGAATTCCAATTCAGCCAAATCAGCAAATTCATTCTCTGGAAAAAGAGAGTGGGAGTGGGGGAAGGAGAGAGAAGGGCAAAAGAAAGGGGGGGTGAGACAGAGAGGAAGCAGAGAGACAAACATAAGAGAGAAACAGATTCTCGCCCCCTCTACTCCCCGCCTCCTTCCTGTAGGTGGGCTGAGAAATTTCAAATCAGTACTCACAGTTCCTTTCCTCCCAGCAGCTAATTCCTCTCTGTCCTTTGTTTGCCTTTCATTTTCGGCCCCTGCATTTATCTTTTGTTTGGTTCTGTGCATTGTGATTTCTTACTGCAATTTCAAAAAATCCTGTGTCAATTCCAGTGAGTTTGGTTGGCTTTTTCCTGCCCCCCAAGTGCCTGACAGCTGGTGTTTTAGTGACAGCATTGAAAGAATAAAGGGCTGTTTCTTGTTTATTCTTTGACTGAAGGTGGTAGTGAGGATATTCTCCCCACATTCTGGAAGGACAAGTACAATTTGTTGAACACGTGTGAGCTCATTAGCTGGCTTTACTCTCCCTGCTTCTCCAACCCCAGCTGGGTGGGTGTGCTAGGGCTCCTTGAGGGTGGGCAGGGGCCAAAGGAGGCAGTGCTGGATTGGCCCGAAGGGAACTGCTCTAGCTGCTGTAAGTTAGAGCAGCACTCTAGCCAGCTTTGCCCCCAATCAGCTGTGCCAAGCATGAGCTAGGTGCAGCTGGGTACTGACCTGTGTGCGTTTTCTTATCTCTTATTCCCAACAGGTTGCATGTGAGTAGTGCTAGCACTGGTGGAAGTACTAATGCACTCAAGAACTCAGTCAGAATAGCAGTCACGGATGGCCCATTCAGTTCTAGGGCTCCTGGTTGGGACTGACATTCATTGGCAATTCTGAAAGTGGTTTCTGTGATGTAGGGTTGCCAACATTGTATTTCAAAAATAAGGGACTGTTTTCTTAGCACCCTCGCCTCTCCCTCTTCCCGATATTATTAGTATTATTATTATTGATAATAATAATTAATGATAAGCACCACTCACCTACATTCACCAAAGGTATTTCTTGCTCCTTTTTGCAGCACTCAGCAACTCCCAATCTTGCTGCACAGAGAAGAAAAAATAAAGGACATCCCTTGTAGTAAGGGACTGTTGGCAACCCTACTGTGATGGTGAGCTGAGACCACATAGCAGATGCCATGAAACTACTATAAGATAGTAGTGACTTTTAGTCAGTAATGGGATGGGTGGTATTTGATCCTGAGTAGAACTATATTAATGTTTTACTTGAACGTATACCCATGGGTTTGAGGAATATAACAAAGGGGCAGCAGTGAGAAGTTGTTAGGAGTGAATGTCACGTGATCCGGAGAGTTTAATGAGATGGGTGGGTTATTGATCAGAGGGTGACCTCTGATGGATCCCTGACTCTTGTAAAAGGCCTGGGGTAATCCTGAACATTGCAGGGATTGTTCAGGCTCGTGCTACAGTGCAGCCCACCAGTGAAGTCAGGAGCATGGAGCATCCATGGAGCCACATCAGAGTGAATGGGAAAGATCAAGGAAAAGGCCAGTGTCTACTGCCATTTGTTAGGTTGAAGAATCAAGATTAGATTCTAGGCCAAATGTTTTCATAGTGGGGTTCCCTGGCCTGGGTCTCATGGTTTACACAGTTTGTGCCTTCTTCTTCCCACTTTTCCTTCTTTTTCTTCTGAGTTTAGTGGTGATTTGTCCATGGAATAGGTACAGCAGCAGTACATGCTTCCCCACACTACTCCACCAATGTACCTCAGATCTGGCCTGGAGGATCACCTCTAGAGCTAAAAGTATTGTTCAGTCTCTATGGCCTATTCAAACTTTGGTCTCTTGCTAACTAACAAGGTTGACACTTATTGCCCATAGTAAGAACACCAGTCCACTGGGCGTGGACTGAGGCCACAGTTCATTTCCCATAAGTCACTTACCAGCAATCAATCAGATAGTAATGACTTTTGGAAGGTACTTAATTGGACTGGATTCAAACCAGCAACAAGAGGTGAAAGTCTCTATATAACATTCCAAATCCCTTTAGTTATGTACTCACTGGCTCTCATCTTCTTTACTCATGGAATTTTAAGGCCAGAAGGGACCATCAAGCTCATCTAGTCTGACCTCCTGCACATTGCAGGCCATAGAAACTCACCCACTCACTCACCTGTAATACATCCCTAGCCTCTGGCTGAGTTACTGAAAGCCTCAAGTCAGGATTTAAAGATGTCAAGTTACAGAGAATTCACCATTTACACTAGTTCAAACCAGTAAGTGACCCATGCCCCAGGCTGCAGAGGAAGGTGAAAAAAACCCCAGGGTCTTTGTCAAGCTGACCTGGGAAAAAATTCTTCCTAACCCCAAATATGGCGGTCATTTACCAGATACCGGGGAAAAAATTCTCTATAGTAACTCAGAGCCCTCCCCATCTAGTGTCTCATCTACAGCCATTGAAGATATTTGCTAATAGCAGTTGCAGGCCATATGCCATTGTAAGTGATCTCATTATACTATCCCCTCCTTTAACCCTATCAAGTTCAGTCTTGAAACAAGTTAAGTTTTTTACCCCCACTGCTCCCCTTGCAAGGCTGTTCTAGAACTTCATTCCTCTGATGATTAGAAACTGTTATCTAATTTCAAATCTAAAGTTATTGATGGCCATTTGTTCTTGTGCCAACATTGGCCCTTACCTTAAATAACTCCTCTTCCTCCCTGGTGTTTATCCCTCTGATGTATTTGTAGAGGGCAATTATATCTCCCCCCAGCCTTCATTCTGTTAGGCTAAATAAGCCAAGCTCCTTAAGTCTTCTCTCATAAGGTAGGTTTTCCATTCCTCTGAACATCCTAGTAGCTCTTCTCTGTACCAGTTCGAATTCATCTTCCTTAAACACGGGATACCAAAATTGCACACATTATTCCAGATGAGGTCTCACCAGTGCCTTGTATAATGGTAGTAATGCTCTCCTATTTCTACTGGAAATATATCCTAATGCATCTTAGGCTTACATTAGCCTTTTTCATGGCTCATAGTCATTCTGTGATCAACCAATCCACCAAGGTCTTTCTTGTTGTCTGTTGCTTCAAAATGAATTGTCCCCTACTTATAGCAAAAATTCTTGTTGTTGGTCCCTAAATGCATGATCTTGCACTTTGCACTATTAAATTTCATCCCATTTCTATTACTCGAATTTTCAAGATTGTTCAAATCTTCTTGCATGATATTCTGGTCCTCCTCTGTGTTGGCAATACCTCCCAACTTTACGCTATCTGCAAATTTTATTTGCTCACTCCCACTTTTTGTGCCAAGGTCAGTAATGACAATGTTAAATAAAATTGGTCCCAAGACCGATCTTTGAGGAACTCCACTCTTTGAGGAACCTCCCTTCCGCCTGACAGTTCGCCTTTCAGCATGACCCATTGTCGTCTCCCCTTCAACCAGTTCCTTAACCACCTTTTGAGTCTCATATTCATCTGCATCTTCTCCAATGTAACTAATATTTCCCATGTGGAGCTGTAGCAAATGCTTTATTAAGATTCAGGTTATCTTCTCAAAGAAAGAGCTCAGGTTGTCTGGCACTATCTGCCTTTTGTAACACCATGTTGTATATGATCCCAATTAATGTTTACCTCTATGTCCTTCACCACTTTCTCTTTCAAAATTTGTTCTAAGACCTTGCATACAGTTGAGATCAAACTAACAGGCCTATAATTTCCTAGTTCACTTTTTTCCTCTTTCTTAAATGTAGTTACTATATTTGCAAAGCTCAAGTCATAGGGTATGACAGATGCCTTAAAAATCCTTGCTGTTGAGCTTGCAATTTAATGTGCCAATTCCTTTAATATTGTTGGATGCAGATTATCCAGGCCCCCGATTTGGTCCCATTAAGCAGTTTGAGTTTGGCTTCCACCTTAGATGTGGTAGTTTGTACTTCCATATCCTTTTTCCCATTAACCACCCTGCCACTGTCCATAAGCTCCTCATTACCATTATTACAAATGGAGGCAAAGTATTTGTTTAGGTGTTAGGACGCACCAAGATTGCCTTTAATGTCCACGCCATCCTCAGTGCTTAGCGTCCTACTTCCTCTTTCCTTGTTTTCTTTTTCTTTCTGTCTAAAGAACCATTTACTATTGGTTTGAATTTCCTTTACAGGGTCCAACTCTGCTTGGCTTTTGGCAATTCTCACATTTTCCCTACACTTTCTGACCTCCAAAAGGTAGTTTTCCTTGCTGATCCCTCCCTTCTTCCATTCCTTGTAGGCTTTCTCATAACCTCTTTGAGATGCTTGTTTTATCCAGTTTGGTCTGCATTTCTTCCCTACAAATTCCCCCTTTGCTTGGGAATGCAGGCTCCAGATAGTTTCTGCAATTTTGACTTAAAATAATTCAAAGCCTCTGCCACCTTTGCATTCAGATCCTTAAGTGCTTCAGTCCAGTCCACTTCCCTAATTAATTCCCTTAATTTTGTAAAGTTTGCCCTTTGAAATCAAGGACCCTAGTTGTAGACTTATTTTTGATTATCCTTCTATTTAGTTTAAACTGAATTAACTCATGCTCACGAAGACCAAGGCTGCCCTTTACAACCTTTCTTCTATGAGGTCCTCGCTACTTACCAACACCAAATCTAAAATGACATCACTTTTTTTTGGTTTGGTGACTATTTGATGAAGAAATCTGATGACTTTAACATACAGGCATGCTGGGGCCTTACCATTATTAGTAGCAGTTGTCCTCCAGTCTGTACTGGGAAATTAAAGTCTCCCATAATCACACAATCCCCAGTAGTATTTATTTCATTAAAAATATTAAAGAGGTCTCTATCAATATCCAAATCAGATCCATAGGATTTGTAGCAGACCCCAAGCACTATCCTAGTGGAGCCTCTGTTTCCTGTCTTCCCCAAAGTGATTTTGACCAAACAGATTCCATTGTATTCATTCCATCACATCCTCTGTTGTTCCTTTCTCCATTGTTGTTTCCTCTCTTAATTGATTTTCCTCATGCTCAATATTAGAATCTGGCATGGAGATTACTTGAGCGTCTCCCCCAAATTACTAGTTTAAAGCTCTTTTAATCAGTGGTGCCAACCTCCTGGAAGTCTGTTTCTCCCCTACTCACGCAGAGTCCATCCCATGAGAAACAGTCCGTGAATGTCTCCCAGTGGTCGAACATCCTATAGCCTTCCTTATAGCACCATTGCCTGAGTCAGTTGTTGATCATCATAAACTTTCATATACTCCACTTTCCTTCTCTCAGAACCCAGGTTCCTGGGCCTCCTGATTTAAATTTTTACAGAGATTTTCCTAAGCCGTGTAGTTCAGAGTCCAGGGACTCCTGATTTCATATATACATAATCATCTTTCTCTCATATGCACAAAGTTATGTAAAACCGAGGAATGCTGGTTCTTTGGTTTCATAGCATTAGCCATACTAATCAGACAGTTGGTGGTGTGGGCCCTATAAGTACCTAGACAGACCTCTGTGCATGGTCACCTGGTGACCTTAAGAATAAAGTTCATTTTATTCTTTCATCAGTTTGGACTAATCGCCTCTCTTACAATAAATGACTGCTAAACGGACACAGCCAGGACTCTCTTAAATTCTACTGATGTATTTGATTCAGTCATTGCTTGCAAATGTAAGTGCCTCAGCTTACCTTTACATTATGTAATCACTTCCTGTAAATTTTCTTTAATCACTACTAAAGTGATTGGTTATCTCTTGTGTCTATTGCAGATTGCATAGTACAGGAGTGAGTACATGCAGTACATAATTTGGAACCCTAGAGGGAGCTTAGAAAGGAATCAGCAGGAAAAGAGGAATACTGTACAGTATTGCAAGCCCCAAACATAGAAAAATTCAGTCCCTCTCTAGACACAATCAGTTGCTCATGACTAAACCTTTCATCATTTTTAAAACCTCCATCATGTTTCTTTTTCTTCTTCTCTCTAAACAGTCCAGGTTTCTGTACTTCACCTTCATATACACATGAACTGCTTTCTGTCCTCATGATTCTTTCAAATTCAGCCACATTTCTTGGAGGTGAGGAAACTTAAACTGGTAGCTGCATCTGGATTATTGCTGCACCATTGATGCAGCCACCATCATGTTTTCACTGTGTTTTAATGGAACCTAGCATTCAGATATCTTTTTTTAGATGGCTACTGCTGAAGCAGAAGCGGTGTAATGAGTGAACAGATTCAGATTTTTTAGCAAAAGAAATAACAGGTTTATAATTTCCCAGTTCCACACTCTGTGTGTGTGTGTGTGTGTGTGTGTGTGTGTATATTAGGGCTTAACTAGAAGTAGGATTTCCATTGCTCCAGCTTCTCATCTCATCTCACTGCATCTTAAAGAATATCAAAAAGCAAGTGGATAAGAGAAGAGTTGAGATGTTGCATGGAAGATGCCAAGTTGCTCATCATATGCTTCCCATATACTGTCTGATGGAAACAGAACCCCTATACTGTATTGTCCCACACATTTCCACTCTTTTTCCCCTATGTGGATCTTCAGAAGGGAGTGCACGTGGCTGATCAGATGAGTTTGCTAAAGCTCTGCTAATCATTTATTAAAGCAGTCCCTGGCTTGCCCAAGCTGTTAATCTCATTAACAGGAAAGTGGGCTGTGCAGGGAAGGGACTTTACCAAGTAGAATTCACTGAAAGTAACTGTTTGCTAAGCAAATACTTAGTTCACAAGGGAAAGATTTAAATACCCACCATGTCTGCAGAGTCACAGTTTTATCAGCTGAGCTGCAGCAAGATGATGGGTCATCTGGTCAGCTAATTTCACACACTGTGTTGGGTGCAGATAGTGTGGAGTCATGCATATTATTTCCTACGCAGTTTTGTTACAAAGCACGGGGATGGGGGAAGGTATTGAGAATGGAAAATGGTGCCTTTACTCAGTAGGTGACAGGTTCAAATCCAGCCCAAGGCAGAAGTAGTTGCTATTTGTTACCAGTTCTCATGGGTTTTGGTATCCAAGTGAAATAAGTTGTGGGTCTCCAGCCCAGTTCTTAGTGGACAAGTATCTCTATCCCCCCAAACTGGCACTAATAGGCTTCTTTGTTGCAATCTCTTCACAATCCAGTGACTGAATTGGTTCTGTACACTGTGCCTTGCTAACTTCTTCAAAAAGAAAAGGCACAACATTAGTCCAAGACTCTCCATTCCCCAGTCCCTTTGCTTCTGCTCCAAATGCTGAGATCTCTGCTTATTTTCTGCTTCTAACCCTTCAAACTGCCTCCTGCGGCTACATCCCTTCACACCTACCATGTCCCTGGCTGACTCTCCTTTATTTTTAACTGGTCTTTCCTCTGCTTTCATTGTCCTCTCTCTTCAAGCACACTCTTGTTTCTCCATCTTAAAGAAACCTTCCTTCATTCTAATTTCATTCTATAACTACTACCCTAGCTCCCATCTCCAAGATCTTTGAGTACCCTTGCTGACTTCATTCTTCTCCATATCTCTCCTTGATTTCTTACAGTCTGGCTTCTACCCTCTTCACACTGCTAAATATATTATACCTTAATTTGGGTCACTAAAGACTACCTTCCAGCTAAATTTAACCATCTGTACCTTAGATCTCATTTCCTCCTACTCACCCTTACACTTCCTGTGTTCATCCCAATGTTTCTCCTCCCTTTGCCTCCTTTTCCCCCAGTCATGGGCGGCAGGTGAACCGGACGTTGGGGGAGGCTAGCCCCCGGCCCCTCCCCTTCTGCTTGAGGCCCCGCCCCTCTCCATCCCCTTCTGTCCCTCCTGGAGCCCAGAGCACCCCCACTGCGGTTGCGGCTGCCTGAGCACCCCTAGAACCAGAGTGCTGGGTGAGTGGCCCCAGCACCCTAGCCCTGGAGCACTGCCCCCAGCCCGAGCCCTGGAGCGCCATATGGGCAGCGTGGCCACAGCACCTCAACCCCAGAGCGCCAGGCAGGCAGCGCATGGGCAGGGCTACGCCAGGCTGTTTAGGGAGGCTCAGCCTCCCCCAGCCTATGATACCTGTTGCCCATGCCCCCAGTCATGCCATTAGCCCTTCTTCCATACTGCCCCTTGTGCCTGGAACACTCTCCCTGTCCTCTCTGTTCTGTCAAGCACCCACTCTCTCTTTCAAATCCCTCTTTACAACCCATCTCTGCAATCAGTCCCTCCTGCTTTTTTCTAATCAGCAACAATATCCTAACCCTTCCTCTCCTGAAATGTTGTCATATGTCTTTGGGCTTATCTACATCAGAAGGCTTTGCCACTTTAACTATACCAGTAAAGTTAAAATGCCAGCTCCTTCCCCATAAGTCTGGATACGTTTACACCAGTATAAAAGCACATAAAGTGGTATAGTTTATTATGGTTTGGGAACTAAAAGGTACCTTAATACCAGCTTACCTGTCTTGACACTAGGGTTTTTACCAGAATAACTCTGTGTATGTCTACACCAGGTGACCATTCCAGCTCAGGAGGATATGCCTGTGCAAGCTCTGATTGAGCTAGTGTGCTGAAAACAGAAGTGTAGCTGCTGCTGCAGCAGTGGCTCACTGCCCAAAGTACATACCTATGGTCTCAGACAGGATCATACTCAGGGTGGCTAGCCCCTCCCGCTGCTAGTTCTGTGACAGCTACACTGCTGTTTTTAGCGCACTAGCTCAATCAGAGCTAGTGTAGGCATGTCTCCTTGAGCTGGAATTTACACCTTCCAGCTCCAGTGCAGACATAACCTATGTCAGCAAAAATAAGAGTACGCTCTTAACTTATATAGTTATACAGGTAAAACTTTTTAAGTGTAGGCCAGTCCTTCTCCTCCTGTTTGTCTTAATTAGAGTGTGAGGTGTTCGGGGCAGGGAATATCCCTTATCTGTGCTTTTAAAGAACCGTGTACATTAATAGGACTCTGATAATGCTTTTTAAACAATAACTCCTAGAAGTGGTCCTTGCAATGCAGGAGTGAGACCCCTGCATGGGAAGCTTGCACTGAGGCCTTGGCTACACTTGTGCGTTATAGCGCAATAAAGCCGCCAACAGCGCTCTACCTTACTACCCGTCCACACTGGCAAGGCACGTAGAGCATTCTGACTCTGCGGCTGGAGCGCTCCTGGTACTCCACCTCCCCGAGAGGAATAATGTTTGTTGTGCTCTTGCTGGAGTGCCACGGTGCCAGTGTGGACACCGAATGCGCTCTGATTGGCCTCCAGAAGTGTCCCACAATGCCTGTTTTAGCCACTCTGGTCATCACTTTTGAACTCTGCTGCCTTGTCCTCGGGTGACCAACCGTCAGACCCGCCCTTTAAATCCCCTTCCTGTTTGCTCAGCCAGGCATGGAGTGCTCTCAGCGAATCTTTCCAGGTGACCACGCCTCCACGTGCCAGGTGAGCCCCAGTATAGAGCAATGGCGAGGTGCTGGACCTCATCAGTGTTTCGGGGGAGGAAGCTGTCCAGTCCCAGCTGCGCTCCAGCCGTAGGAATTACAATACCTTTGGGCAAATATCAAGGGCCATGATGGAAAGGGGCCATGACTGGGACTCACTGCAGTGCAGGGTTAAAGTGAAGGAGCTGCGGAGTGCCGATTGCAAAGCCTGCGAGGCAAACGGCTGCTCCAGTGCTGCCCCTGCGACCTGCCGTTTCTACAAAGAGCTGGACACGACACTTGGGGGTGACCCCACGTCCACTCCAACGAGCACCATGGACACTTCTGAGCCCAGCACAGCAAGGGGGGAGGAGGAGGAGGAAAACGCAAGTGAAGGTGCTGAGGCGTGGGGAGACACCCTGGAATACCTAGATGCATGCAGCCCGGAGCTCTTCTCGAGCCAGGAGGAAGGCAGCCAGTCACGGCGTCTGGTGCTTGGGGAAGGATAAACACAAGAGGAGGTTCCTGGTAAGCGGCTTTTTTTTTCGGGAAGGAAGTTCTTTGGTGCGGGCTCTTTGGGCGAGGAGAGTTAGGGCTGCATGCATGCCTAGATGCGGAATAGCACATTCATGTGGTCTGTCACATCACGGTAATCGGCATCGGTGATCTCTTCAAAAGTCTCAGACAGAACGTGGGCAATGCACCTGTGCAGGTTTATTGGGAGAGCCAGCGTGGTTCTTGTGCCAGTCAGGGTAACGTGTCCACGCCACTGTGCCGGGAAGGGTGGGGGGACCATTGCTGCACACAGGCAAGCTGTGTGTGGGCCAGGGCGGAAGCCGCATTGTAGTAAAAGACCCTCTCTTGCTTCCCTGGTCACCCTCAGCAGCGAGATATCTTCCAGGATGATCTCCTGTGGAGAATGTTGTGACAGTGTTTGGTGTAGGTTTCCCCTGCAGCTGTTGACTCTCCCCAAGGCACAGAAACCCAGAGGACAGTACATCCATGAAACAATCAGTCCCCCTGGACTCCGTGCTTACTCACCATTTCTGGGGCTCCCGTGGGTTATGCGTGCTCGCTTTAGGATAGGCAAAGTATGGTTTTGTATGGACTGTGGTTGCCCTCCTTAAGTGCGGGGGAATCATTGCTCTGTCTGGTGTGTATAATGCTTCCTCTGTTAAGTGTTGCATTTTGTCTGTATAGGTGCAACCTTGAGATCTCAGCCGCCAGCGTTATCACTGGCCGACAGACTGAGAGCACTCAGGAATAGGCCCTGTAAAAGCATAGACAACATGCTGCAGGAAGTGATGCGGTAGTCTGTGGAAGAGAATCGAAAGGCAAAGAAGCGGAGGGAGCGTGAAAGGAGGATCCACCAGAAGAATGAGGATCGCCGCCAGCAAACACGGTGCTCGGGCAGCAAAGTACGGATCAGCCGATTAGCATAATGCAGCACTAAGCGGACTCTATCCAGGCGCTCGTCGCCATGCAGGTGGAGCACTACTGCGCTCGCCCCCACCCCCTGCAGCCCTTGTCCCAAAACTCTTTCCCTTGTGCCCCCATGTGCCCTCCAACCTACTTTCCCCAACATCCGGGTCCTTAGCGCCCCCAGCTGCCTCCTACACCCCTAGCTTCACCATCCACCCATGAAAACTACGACCCTTATCCACTGCACTCAACCCCCCTCAACATGCCGTATAGCCATCCTGAAGTGCAGCACTCAGTGCACAGCACTCCAGACAGGATTCCAGAGTGTGAAATCAGGACATACTCAAGTCTGTGAGTGAACCACTCCCCCCCCACCCCCATGCCATTGTGGTATTGCTGTGTTACTTTGTTTTTATTTCAATAAATGAATTTTCTTTTCAATAAATGGAGTTTTTCACTTTGAAAACATACTTTATTCATGCCTAAAGCAAAATATACCTTAGCCCAGGAAAGCAACAAGCACTACAATTCAGTGTACCAAACACTGCCACTGCAGTTAACTCCCGTGCAGAGCAACAGACATTACTGGTGGCTTTCAGCCTCAGATTGCTCTCTCAAGGCATCCCTAATCCTTGCAGCCCCATGCTGGGCCCCTCTAATAGCCCTTCTCTCTGGTTGTGCAAATTCAGCCTCCAGGTGTTGAACCTCCAAGGCCCATGCATGAGTGAAGCTTTCACTCTTCCCTTCACAAATATTATGGAGGGTACAGCACATGGATATAACCGCGGGGATGCTGGCTTCGGCCAAGTCCAGCTTCCCATAAAGAGAGCGCCAGCGGCCCTTCAAACGGCCAAAAGCACATTCCACAGTCATTCGGCACCAGCTCAGCCTGTAGTTGAACTGTTCCTGGCTGCTGTCCAGGGTTTCATGAGCCATGGCATTAAAGGGTATGCGGGGTCTCCAAGGATCACAATGGGCATTTCGATTTCCCCTATGGTCATTCTCTGGTCTGGGAAAAAAGTCCCAGCTTGCAGCTTCCTGAACAGGCCAGTGTTCCGAAAGATGCGTGCGCCATGCACCTTTCCGGGCCAGCCTGCGTTAATGTCAATGAAATGCCCACGGTGATCCACAAGCACCTGGAGAACCAAGGAGAAATACCCCTTTCGGTTAACATACTCGGAGGCTAGGTGGTCTGGTGCCAGAATAGGAATATGCATCCCATCTATCGCCCCGCCGCAGTTAGGGACCCATTTGTTCAAAGCCAGCCACAATGTCATGCATGTTACCCGGAGTCATGGTTCTTCTGAGAAGGATGCGATTAATGGCCCTGAAAACTTGCATCAACACAATTCCAACGGTTGACTTTCCCACTCCAAACTGGTTAGCGACCGATTTGTAGCTGTCTGGAGTTGCCAGCTTCCAGATTGCAATAGCCACCTGCTTCTCCACCGGCAGGGCAGATCTCAATCTCATGTCCTTGCGCTGCAGGGTGGGGGCGAGTTCAACACAGTCCCATGAAAGTGGCTTTTCTCATCCGAAAGTTCTGCAGCCACTGCTTATCATCTCAGACTTGCAGAATGGTGTGATCCCACCACTCAGTGCTTGTTTCCCGAGCCCAAAAGCGGCGTTCCACGGTGGAAAGCATGTCCATGAATGAGACAAGCAATTTTGTGTTGTATGCGTTGCTCGAGTCGATATCATCGTCGGACTCCTCACTGTCACTTTGGATCTTAAGGAGTAGCTCGAATGCTAAACGTGACGTGCTGGCGAAATTCGTCAGCATCCTCTTCAGCAGTTCGGGCTCCATTCCCACAGACCGAAAGGGAACACAGAGTGTGCCGCACAGAAACCGTTGAAAGATGGTGCCAAATGTGGATGGAAACACAGGGATTGCTGGGATGGGAAGCGATGATCATGGGGAATTGGAACAGGATCCAGAATGCCCCGCACCCCACGCCCACTTCCCACAAGCCACAGCGCCAGAATGGAAAGAGGTGCTCTGTGGGATAGGTGTCCATAATGCACCTCTCCCAAAGCCGCTGCAAGTGCTGGGAATGTGGCCACACCAGTGTGCTCGCAGCTGTTAGTATGGACAGACTGGAGTGCTTTCCCTGGTGTGCTCTCCAAAGGCTGATTTAACCCAAAGCGCTCTACAGTGCAAGCGTAGCCAAGCCGTTAGTTTGCTGCTCCCCATGCGATGGATAAATAGAGCATTTCACTCTCTGGGGCTGTCAGTTGACACCTGGACTCAATTGACTCAAACTCACCTTAAACTACCGAAAAAGAAGGGTGCATCAGCAGTCACACATGTAATTCACTCCCATGTGTCTGCTGTGAGGTCCAATATGTCAGGCGGCGACGCAGCTCTCCTGTCAGCTGGCAGATAAATCAAATGTTAGATATTGAACGACATCAATTTCCATGAAATGTAAAAGCCGAAGAATTCTGGCCACTATCCTTTGCTCCTCCCACATGGAGAGAATTTGCTTAGTGCCAGACTGCACTCCAGTTGCAGCAAGAGTTGTGTGATCTGGATTCACACCTATTGTGTCTCATTATGGGTGCGGGACTGTGTTAATGCACATTACAAGGAGCCAGATTCTACTGTGAGTTATGCTGGAGTTAAATTTGGGTAATTCCATTGAAATCAATGGAGTTACTCTGGATTTGCACTGATATGAGTGAGATCAGAATCTGGCCCACTTACTGAATGTCTTTAGTGCATGGAGTATCCTTATCCATAAAGTGCCTAGTCCTTTACAAGTGCCTAATATACCCTCCCCTCTCATCCACTTTCTTTTTTAATATCAAAACTAAACTCACACAATCCTAATGTTCACTCATACTTGGATCATCCTCAATGGGTGGACAGAAACTGCTTGTAAGTTCACCTACAACAATAAAGGCAGTTGTCCCAGTGCGGCTGTTGTTATTATTTGTATAAGCTGTAGTGCCTAGGGACCCCAGTCCTGGGCGAGGACCCCACTGTACTAGGCACTGTACAAACATAGAACAAAAATGTGGTTCCTGCCCCAAAGATGTGCATGCGAGAATGACACCATCGTGAAGCATCTAATCCAGTGGTTCCCAAACTGGGGTTCGTGAACCCTTGGGGGTTTGTGAAATGTTACAGGGGGTTCTTGGGAAAAAATTCCCTAATGGCGGACAGAGCGGTCTCTAGGGACCCTGGGCAGCATGGGGCCAGCAGCCAGGAGCCCCTGGACTTCCAAGAGCTAAGCAGATCAAAGCAAGCATATCTATCACACTGAGGAGATTTTAACTTCAAGACTCCTTATAAGAAATGGAAAGGGAGGTGGATATTTTTTGTTGTTTTTAAAATTAAATAGGCAGCTAGTATTGTTTTAAAATTATTATGAAGAACAAGTTTAAGCTTTGTTGTAAGTGCGTTGTTTGCCTGGATTGCTCAAGACCTGAATGCTTGTGTAGGAGGAACTCTTTGAGTTGGCTTCTTAAATCCCTTCATGCTGTTTCACATCTGATGCTCTTTGATGAAACATAGGAGCCTTGTCTTATAACAGGCTTCTTCGAAGTGATACAAGTTATGAAAGTGAGATCCTGGAAGAGTGTTGCCGTTTTCATAATGTAATAAAAATACTGTAATGATAAATAATAATTAATAATAGTTTGTAATAAGCATATCACAAAACAAATTTGATATTTCCAAGAGCACTGCTTTTATAATTTATACTCAGGTAAAAGAGAAAATCCCTGGAAATATTCATTTTTAGGAGGGGGTTCGCGAAACTTGACAATTTAGTGAAAGGAGTTCACAGGTTGTTAAAGTTCGGGAACCACTGACATCAGAGCATGTTGTGCGTACCACGCTGTGGGGTGACACCAATGTTTTTGTTTTGTAGCACTGGCTGAGGGACTGCAGGTCACGGTGCCTGAAAATAAGAAGGTTGCTATGCTGTTTCAGCCTGCCCTGCTTCGCTGCCACTTTTCTACTTCCTCCACCCAGCCAGCTGTGGTGCAATGGAGGTTTAAATCCTACTGCCAGGACCGCACAGGAGAAGCTTTGGGTCTGGCCACCTCGGGGTTACAAGCAGTGAGCAAAAGGAACCTGGAGTGGGATCCCTACCTGGATTGCGTGGACAGCAGAAGGACGGTCCGTGTCGTAGCCTCCAAGCAGGGATCCGCGGTCACAATAGGGGACTTCTATAAGGAAAGAGATGTCACCATTGTCCATGGTAATGCCCCCCTAGCTGCTTTAGTATTGTTAAGAATCTTTCCTTGGCAGTTATGAGTAGTGAAGGCTGTTGGAAATTGTTTAGTTAACTCCACCTGGGGCAGGGGTATTAATAATTATTTTTTGCATAATCCTAGTGCCTAGGGACCCCAGTCATGTTCCAGGACCCCATGGTACAAGTTCATTCTTATACAATGGACTCTACCAGCTAAATCTGAACAGGAGCGGGGAGTTTAAACTCATTCCTCCTGGACTGTCAGTCTGCTCCACAAAGGGGCTCCAATCCTGACCTGGAGGGGTTACTTTCTCCTGGATCAACAGGGCTGTTCTGTTTCCATGTTCATTTAGTTCTGGGCTTTTCCACACTGCTCCCACTGATGGGCCCAAACGATGACTTGGAGGTGCCAGCTTCTCCTGTGGAAGAGAATAGGAAGTGCAGTCTCCACGGCTGGGCTTTCCCCCTCACAAACTCTTCCTATCCTTTTGAACAGACTTCCTCTCCTCCTGCCCTGCCAACATGAAGGATAATTCTGCATCTCATGTTCATTCAACGCTGGGCTTCATCACCTACTCCAGTAGGGACCTAAACCCACTCCTGCTTCAGGAAGGAGAAAAAGAAGAGATTTAAGCTCTGTGAACTCAGCTGGTGGGGGCTGAGACTTCCCTCAATCTTTTGCGGGAAGAGGTCATGTGAGACTAAGACTCCTCAATACATGTCATCTGTTCTAATTCAACAAGCCAGCTAGCTGGTAGGGGTTACTAGCCCCTTGCTCTCTGGTGTGGAGGAAACACACTCACCTCTTGGAGGAGAGAGAATATTTTACTTTGTTTTCTAGTGATGCCTTTGGTAGATGGTTGATGTGTTCCAGAGGAAGTAGCATCTAAACCCCATTTGCCCAGCAGGAGTACTGTCAAGTCACTGGGCCATTGCCAGTAGGGAGGGCAAAAGGAAGGGGAGTTAGTGGTTTGTCCAAGGGCTCCATCCTCTGCCTTGCACTCTCTTTGTGGGCCTTGCCTGTGGTGTTACTCCAACTCCCCATTCAACACCACAGCTTACTGAGCTACATCTGTCTTCAGAGTAATGGGCTTGTGTTACTCTCTTAGGATCCAATTCCACCTCCCTCTGGAATTAATGGGAAGTTGGATTGGTCTCTTAATCTACAGCTAGAGGCTTGACCTGTCACACAGCACTAGCTAGGGATGTAATCCCCACAAACTACCGGGGAACAAACATCTGCTCCTGTCAGTGACAGCTCCCAGGGGGTTGCACTTGGAGTTGGAGCCAGTGTTGTCAATCCTTCACTTCTAGAGGAGGCTGGGGGATGGCCCCATCCTCTACATTTTTTGTTTTTCAGATGCAGACCTCCGTATTGGGAAGCTGATGTGGGGAGACAGTGGGCTCTATTACTGTCTCATCATCACCCCTGACGATTTGGAGGGCAAGAATGAGGAGTCAGTGGAGCTGCTGGTTCTGGGTGAGCCACATTTCACAATTTGCTTCTTCCTCAGTGGAAAGTTCTCATGCTCTGTCTCCTCTGTGTATGTTTATGCAGTATATTGCGAGTGTAGCATATCTCTCTCTCTATATATATTATATCTCCTGGGTCTGATTCTCCACTGCTCCGCACCTTGGGCAGTCATTTGCATCTGGGAAAGTGGGTGTCAAACACTGCCAAACTAGAAAAGGAATGTTTCACATCCACATAGCTCTCACATGACACATGTGCAAGTGGCTATCTAAAGGGCAGGGCAATGGAGAATCTGGCCCCCTATTTAAGATTTAAACAGATAAAATGCCAGCAAATAAAAAATCTGAGATTGTGTCTTTTAAAAATATACACTAAATAGATCCCGAATGCACTGTTTTTTGCTGCATTGAGATCTGTAATGCGGGCAGGCAGCTCCTAACGTTCTCGCAGATTGTCTGGAGGCTCATCCCTGAAGAGGAATTGAGAGGGCACCAGTTTTTGTTATAAGAGCTTGTCTATATAGGAGATTTTTCCAATTATACCAATATAATTATATCAGTATAGTTCAACTTCTATAGTTACACTTGGTACACTTCCTCATGTGGTAACACTTATTCTGGAATAAGAATGGCCTTTTCTGATTTAACTGAAACTGCTTCCAAAGCAAAAACTAAACTGGGAAAAGGCCCATGTAGTTTGTCAGTCTTATAGCCAGCCAGCCTAGTGGTCAGGCAGTGGCTCAGTTCTTTCTGGCCTGATTGTTCTACAACAGGCCCCAGCTAGGAAGGCCACTCGTCCGGTTTTATACTGGACAGTCCTCCTTTTGGCTGGTTTGTCCCCTGTTCAGTACCGGGACAATATTGGACATGTTTCTGTCTGGTATCAGACAGGAGACTCTATTTTGAAGAGCGTGCCACTCTGCCCACAGCAGCATAGGGCGCTCTCACCCCAATTCCACCCCCTTCCCCAAGTCCCCGCCCCTGCCCTGCCTCTTCTCTGCCTCCTCCCCTGTGCGCTGCGTCCCCACTCCTCCCCCTCCCTCCCGGAAAGTCCTAAGTGCCGCCAAACAGCTATTAGGCGGCGGGGGGAGGGAGCGGGAAGTGCTGGGAGGGAGGGGAGGAGCGGGGACGCAGCATGCTGGGGAGCTTTGCTGCCGGTGGGTGCAAAGCACCCACTAATTTTTCCCCTTGGGTGCTCCAGCCCTGCAGGACCCACGGAATTGGCGCCTATGTGTGAGTGGCCACATTAGCTCCAATTGGGTTGCATGTGGCAGGTCTCAATCTCTCTCCGGAATGTCCCTTCCACTGCCCTCAGGGTTTTGTCATCTAAGAGGTGCAGAGGAGCCAGGTAAAGAGACTCAGGCCCATCCACTCCACCAGGTCCTGACTCAAGAGGGGCATTACAGTGTCCAGACCACTGTTTGATCCACGTCCAGATATACTCCCCATAGGTCGTTTCTGCTTAGTCTGCCAGTGGAACATTGCCTAGTTCTTCACAGTCTCTTGTGAAGCTCTGAGCTGCTCTCTTTTGAATGCTCCCGTCACTGGGAGCCTGCCCAGCAAAGGCCAGGGGGCTGACTTCCTGCGTCCAGACCAGCTGCTTAACCCTCAGCTCATCAGGGTGGAGTTGATACGTCCTGTCACACTGCTCTAGTCCTTTGTGCTTTTACTGTGAGGAACTTGCAGCTCAGGCAGCCTGTTTTCTGTCGTTGCACGTTGTCCGTTTGTCTATGTGCAGCACCTGCACAGCAGGAAAGTGCACTTCAATGGGTTCTCCAAGAGCAAGAGAGCAGTCTTGTTCTGGGTGTACTTTGCTCTGCTTCATAGGCTGGTTGGAGCAGCTTGCATTCGCCTCTTCTCCTGGGTGTTGGTCAACAGGCAGAATGATCAAGCCCGTTATGTATGTGTATCAGTGACATCCCAATTACCTTCCCTTCCTCCCTGTCTCCTTGTCCTTCCAACTGTTCTTATTCTTTTTCCTGCCTCTCCTTCTCTCTCTCTCTCTCAATGTGGTGATGACTGAAAGCAAGACAGTGCCCTTTAATGCAGGAGATAGGCAGCCAGCAATAAAGAAATATAATTTTTTAATATTCTGGAACTTTCTGGGATATTCTGATACCATTCCACTTCTCCTGGATATTAGTGACTTGCAAGGACAGACTGAATATAAATGTAGATTTGAGAACTTCTGCGATCCTAGGGGATGCTCAGTGCATTTTGTTTGCTGGTTGCTGATCAGATGAAAGGCTGACTCCCTATTGGGAGCAGCTGAAACAGTAAAGGGATGATGTCTGAGAGAGTTTGGGTTTCCCATCATGCACAGTATCTACTCCCTATTGACATTTCCTTTTAAAATACACTGTACATTGCTTATTTTGGGGGTCGCTGCATCTTTTAAAACATTGGCTGGAGGTTGTGAGGGGAGCAGGAGTTCTACCTCCTTATCATATCAGTTGACGAAAATGGAAATTGGGGAGGGCAGAATAAGAGAGGAGACCAATGAGTGCTTAAGAGGAAATAGGAAAAATATCTCAGATTTGAACCTCAGAAGCATAGGAAGTATGCAGGTTAAAGGGAGGATGCAGCTCGACAAGATCATTTGACATCAATAACAACATGAGGAAGATTTGGGAGGTGGCAAAAATACAATGATATTTACATAGTTAAGGGCAGAGGGTCGCAAACTTTGCCCAACCAAGGGCTTCATTAGCAACCTCAGGAGCTCAGGAGTTGCTTCTACTATAATTTGAATAAAATGGAGTAGATTGCAGCTGCGTGTGTCTTTATATGGACATATACAGCTCATGGAGACTGCAGATTGCACCTGCAATCTTCCATCTTGATCTGAGCAGCCAGGCTGGGATTTTTAGTGTCCCTGGGTCACACTTCCATATCAAAGATAAGGGTAGCTCCTCGTTGCACTGTAGAATTCCACTGGCTGTTCTCACTTTGGTCCCAATTCAGCAAAGCATTTAAGCATGTGCTTAAATCCATCCCCTGTTCAGCAAAGCCAGTGGGATTTAAGCATGTGCCTAAAATTCAGCAAAGCACTTATGGGCATGGACTGCTGAATCAGGGCCTTTATCTAAGGAGATCAGTGGGAAAAAAGTGTTTTGCTATAGAGGCAGGAATGAGATTGGGAGCAAGTGAACCCACTCTAGAATAAGGACAGGATGAGTATTCAAAGAGTATTAATACAAATTATTATTAAATATTTGTATTATGATAGCATCTAGAATCCCCAGTCAGAGATCAGAGTCCCAATGTGCTAGGCACTGTACATACTGCAGTGTCAGGACTAATATAGTGCATCGCAGTGACATCCTGGGGTTTTGGTGATGCTAGTTTAATTCATGTTCTTTCCTTGGGGATCAGGACCCTTTAGCTAGGCTAAGTGACTTCTGTAGCTCAAGCCTACTGACTCTATTAAACATATACAATGTACTACACTTGTAATAAAATAATTATTATTTATAGCCCTTTTCATCTGGGGACCTCAAAGCTCTTTACGCAGGTTATTAAATATGATCTCCATTTTACAGCTGGGGAATTTAGGCACAGATTAGGTTAAGATGACTAGTTCTCAGACATACAGTGAGTTTCTGGAAGAGTCAGGGGTAGAGCCCAGGAATCCTACTGGCAGTCTGGTGTTCTAGCTAATGGATCACACTGCTTTGCTAGACAATTGTTGACTTCTTTTATTCTCTGTTCCATTTGGCAGGTCAATTAACACAACATGAATTACACAATTATCAGATAGTATTTTATTAATGAATCTCCTAGAAGCCTAGACTTCTCCAGTCATTACTTTTTAAATGAAACAATTAGTATCTGGGGTTTTCTTAATCCCATGTTAGTAAGCAAACATTTAAAGTTGATAAACTAAAAATTTGGTAATTTATGTTACCTGTCAAAATTCATAAAGCATAAAAATCAGATTCTTCCTAGCCTAATATACACAGAGAGGCATAGTTGTAGATATATATACCTACTTATATACTTACCCACATTGTAATAATAGCTACCTACCTGTCCAATGTATTTGTTGTGTAAATCAATGCATGCTGCTGTGTGTGTGTGGTTGGACCTTTGTGCTATGTTCTTAGTCAATAAGGTGACTTATTTTATCTGTTATAAGCAGTGCCAGCTTTAGTGTCTTCTGCCCCAAGAGAGATTGAGCCCACATTAGCGTCTATAATCCAGGGAGGGGAGAGTTCATGGCGGGAAATTGCCCTAACAGGATGACAGCTGTAGCATTTCATTTTATTCCATTGAAGAGCTGCCAATAACATCCCAGCCTGTTTGTCACAGTAGTTGGCAGATGTGTTAGTGTCACTGGCATGCACAGGAGGCTAGAGGCCCAGAATTCAGCCCAGGAAGGCCCACAAACAGCTTTATAACCAAGACTTTCTTACCCATAGCTCTGCCTGGGCCAGAGAACCATAAAGTGGGCAGGAGCAAGGAGTAAATTATTTTACAAAGGACAAGACAAACGAGACCAGTTTGTATTCGCACCTGTGAGTGCTGTGGTGCCTGGAGAGGGCACCAAGGGTGTCTTCTCCTGCTAAACTCCTGTGTGATGTTGCTTTCCCATAGATCCTTCCACTGCGCACCCATGCAACATTGCTGCCTCTCTCCTGAAGCTCTGTCCAACACCCCCCCCCGTTACTTATTTCATGCCATTTAGAAATACTACTTGTTGCCAAGGATTCCCCCCCCCCCCACCCCGTTCCTTCTTATTTGTCAGCCCCAGCCACACGCTGCTAACAAAGGAGAATGGCACGATTAAAAGGCCTCAGCTACTAAGGTTTCCATGGCAACAGCCTCTTTGGAGGTCTTTGTTGCCTGCTAAAGCTTTGATCTCCCAGAACGGCTGCCTCTGTTTCTCCCTCTGACTGACAAACAGAGAAAAGAGGGACGGGAAAAAATAAAAGTTTACTGCTCGCAGAGGGAGCAAGGAGGAACTCATTACAAGGCCACACTCTCCCAATAAATCTCCCAGCAGCTGCCTTGGAAGAGCCTCCGATTTATGAGAGCCACGCTTCCTCCACTCCGCTTTCTGATGCCTCTACTGGGTCAGTCTTCAAGTGCCAGGGCCCCTTGAGTGCAACACAGGTTGACGACAATAGCATGTTCATCTGCTACTGGGAAGGAAATAGTGAGTCACTGCTACTGGGGGGGATCAGAGCATCAATCCCCCCAAAGGGAACATATTGCCACTCACTTCCATCCCTGATTCCTCCTGCTCTTCAAAGTACTTAACCCTGTGTTTCCTCATTATTTTCTCCAACTCTGTTTTTTTTACCCTCTTCTCTATAGACCCCATTCCATTCAGCTATTTGTCTCCTCTGTCTCCAGGTCAGACCTAACTTCTTGCTCCTCTCCTGGGTGTATCATCTATCCTGCATATTAAGAAAAGGAGGACTTGTGGCACCTTAGAGACGAACAAATTTATTTGAGCATAAGCTTTCATGAGCTACAGCTCACTTCATCGGATGCATTCCGATCAAGTGAGCTGTAGCTCACAAAAGCTTATGCTCAAATAAATTCATTCATCTCTAAGGTGCCACAAATCCTCCTTTTCTTTTTGCGGATACAGACTAACACGGCTGCTACTCTGAAACCTGCATATTAAGTTCTTAAGTTCTTTCGTTTTCTCTCTCTCTCCTCCCTCTGGTTTTAGGACTCCTCTCTCCTTCCCTTTTTCTTCCCCACCTTCCAGGTCTGCGCTGCTTCCTCTTGGCTTATCCTCATTTCCAATTTTCCTCTCCCTCCCCAGTCCTTCTACACCAGCGCCTGTCTACAGGGCCAAAGATCCTCCTCCCACTTGGTGATGCCCCTTGCTGTGCTTGTGCTGCCACTCTAGTCTTTGTGCCTCTCAGCTGCAGTTGAGTGGCCACAACTTCCGCTTGTGCCCAAGAGGCAGCAGGTGCATGCTGAGGGAACAACTGAGAGGCAGCTGCTGGAGTTGCTTGTGTGGAAAGCATAATCAGCAGTGTGGTGGGAATAGAGACAGCGCCAACGCGTCCCAGATTTTTATTGACACAAGGACAAACTCCTATTCTGAATAAAACCATCCGGGATAATCCTGGAAAATGGGGCCATCTAGACATCGAGGTGTCTGCTGGGATTCACTGAGGGGTGCTAGCATAAGAAGTTACAGTCCTTGTGGATATAGAGGCATTTACAGAAGAGACATTGAAACTAGACAGCCATTTCAATCCATTTATCAAAATGCCCACAGTCCGCTTTCCGAGACAGGTCACGCAATAATAAATAGGCAACAAAAATGGACGACCTCTTATCAGGGTATTTGAATAAACTGTTTTCTCCTTGACAGCTCCTTTCTAGCCCCCACTCTCCCTCTTCCAAGCTTACTTTTAAAAAAATGAGTTTGGTGCCAATGGAAGGAGCCAGCGTGATATGGAGCGCTGGTGTTTATTCACGGGACAGGGACAGGTCAGGGACTGTGAGCTTTCTCCTCACTGACCTGTGCTAGGCTGACCACCTCGTCTAGGGGGGCAGAGGGGAGTACAGCTTTGTGGCCCATTCAGTCCTTGGCTTTTCTATTGAGACTTCAGAGCATGGGAGCACCAGGCAGCTAATCCCAATTGGGGTGGCCTGCTGGGGCGCCTGTTCCCTAGGAACTAGGCTGATGCCCCCAATTCATTTCCTGCATGACACTTTTTGTCAGTATCATCCTGGGCCTGAATCAAGCTAAACCTAGAGGTGAAAGAATCTTATACCTCACTCCCTGCCGCCTTGAGCTATCTAATCCCTCCCTCTTGCTGTATATTTTTGCTTCACTTGTTGCTCATCACTGTGGGAGGAAAGTCGGCCTTCAATTAGCGAGCATTCACGACAAGCCTGTGTGCTACCTCCCCCAGCCGTTGCTGTGGTAACCACTGGTATGAACAGGAGCGGCTGGGTCAGCTGAAATGTTTCTCTGCAGCCTAGCCTACTTAACAGCCGTTATTAAAAATGAGGAGCAGGGGGAGGGTCTGTGAAGGGGGGAAGTTACATGGCACTGAGGGACGGGCGATCAGTGAATTAACTCAGCCCCGGGAAAGAATCAAAGTGCTGAAAGTTAGTTGAGGCACAGTCACACAGTGTATTGTTTTCTGGTAGCCGGCTGGGCTATTCACATCAACAGGTTTAGGTTCAGATGTGTCCTCTGCCCTGGGTTTCACTGAACTGGCCTCTCCTGAGAGGGCTTTGTGAATTCCTTCACAGACTGAATCCCTCACACAGACAGGGAGAAGTGGGGAGAAAGCCTTGAGTGCAGAGGTAATGCAGAACCTGCTGATGTGAAGGTGGGAATTTTGCTGAATTCTCAAGATTCCAGCTTTATTTGCCCTTCTGGCATGGTGAAGCGATCCACTCTCTCTCCTTCTAAATCCAGACACGTCACATTGTGCTTATTGAAGGGGTCTAACTGAGTAAACTGTTGCACAGATTGCATGGAATGGTTGTCCTGCTTGTCCTCACAACAATTTAGGATTTCCAACAGCAGCATGGTTTCTGACATTTGCCTCCTCTCACATCGTACAGCTGTGGTTTTACCAGGACATCCTTGGAACCGTGAAGCACCTATCCATAAAACCCAGAACTACTGCAGGGAGCTCAGGTTTTAGGGTGGGCTTCAAATGAGAGGCACTACATTGTGAGATGGAGTTACCCAGGCCAGTGCCTGCTCCCAACTGGTGTATCGCCCTCTTATCTCTTCATATTTTACCATCCTTGTACCTCTGATGTCACTGCCTGCATGCAGAGTAAACAAACAGGAGACAGAGATGCTTTCTGCAGCCGTGCAATGTAAATGTGTGTTTGTACCTGCAAATACATTTTGCATGCATATGATTCTTGTGTGTAAACAAGGCATATATTTGATGAGCATGTGGAGCATGTATGAGTATAGCATACTTGTGATGGGAGCCATACATCCGGTATGCATGTGTAGAGCATGCTTGTGACATGCAAGAGTTATCTGGCACACATCTGACACATATAATGCATGGCCCATGTCTTGTGTACAATACACAGATATACGTGTATGCTGACTGAGAGTAGTCTGGACATTTGGTACTTCCAGGGAATGGACTACCTGGATTCCATGAAATTCTTTGGACACATTGATGAAAATGTTGCCATAGACTGATGGATAGAACCCTATTTTAAAATAATAAATAAGGAACACTTTATCTGAAGGATCATCTTTACATCTTCTGCTAAGACTCTGAGAGCTCGTTGGGACTGATGGTTTTACAGTGAGTACCAGAACAGCTTTGATGGGTTGCAAAGCACTGCCTGAATTTAGAATGTTCTCTGTGGCTCCAGCAACCATCTGTGTGGATTTTCTCTCTCTAGACACTCTGCTGAAGCAATGAAAAAGTGGAGAGTGAGATTCTAGTTGATTTTAACATGCTTTAGGGAGAGACTAGAAACCAAGGATTTTGGGTCCAGTTAATCACTGTGTTTGAGCTCTGTTCAGTGCAAAACCTGGGGGCGGGGGTGTTAAAGATGACTTTATACCACCTTTAACTGACTTACACTTCGTTGCCTGCCTTACTTTCCATCCCCCATATATGTATGTTCAGACTGCAAGCTCTTCTCCTTCCTGCATATCTGTAAATAACCTAGCAAACTGTTGGTGCTATATAAATATACACACAGCACAGATGCACGCAGGGGCATTCTGTATATGTACTGGCATATACATATATGTCTGTAGTATACTTTACCTACATTCAGGACATATGCTGTGCATTAGCTACATTTCATACATGCAGTTCCAAAACAAAGAGGTACCGAGTTGCCCTTAGGGCTTGGATTTTGTTTGTCACATTCACTGTAAATTCAAATGGAAAAAGCAAGAGGTCCAGTGAGGTTTCACAGAAATCCTTTCCTGGTTGGTTTGCTTCACTTGGATATTGGCTCTACATCTCAAAGCATCTCCAGGTTATACAGACATCCCGTCATACCCCCACCCCATATAGTCATTATGGCATCTCTTGTGAACCTATTTGTCAGCTGCAGTGTCCCATATGGAAAAAGATCACATGTGCATGTGCTGTATGCATGTGGATTACTTGTAGGAGGCACGGGGGGTCAACCCTTTTCTAATCCAGCCAGCTATGGTCTTTTGCACGCTCTCTCTTTTTTATGCCAGTAAAATTATTCTTTAAAAATTGAATCACTCAAGCCCCCAGATGAGTGTGTTTGTGTGTGAGTGTGCATGCCTACGTGTAGTGTGTGTGAGTGTAGAACAATACCCTGCAGGCATCACCTTGTAATCATGCCGCATGGACCCCCTTCTTGCAAGCCTCTGCCTAGATTGGAGTGATTCCATTCCTGACTCTCTCCCTCCCCCCCAGCCCAGTTGGTCAAATCAAGGCCAGACAGATACATAGACAGCCACCAGGCATTGAGCAGGGCCAATTACTGTGGAGGTGATGAAATCCCTCAACCATATAGTTCACAGAGCATATGTGGGTCAATCCCATGATGAGGAAGGGGGCTGAAAGCTAAGGCAGGGGCTGGGGAGTGTGTTTTTCCTGCAGTAACCTCTCTCCCTGTTCTCCTCCTTCTGTCTTTTCTAGGCAGGACAGGGCTGCTTGCTGATCTCTTGCCAAGTTTTGCTGTGGAGATTATGCCAGGTATTCAGTCATTTAACCCTTTATTGACCCACCCTCCCTCTCGCCTTGTTTGTCCATCTCTCCGCTGCACTACACATTAATTTCCTTCTTACTTGTGTGCGTCTTCTGTAGTCTGTGATAGATTGTCGCTTGTTCGAAGTGCAAATATCAAACCTCATGCTGGGGATAGGGCGGGGCTGTAACACAGGGATGCAAAAGACAGAAATAGCTGAGAGACAGGCCCAGCACTAGAGTGGAGAAGTCTATTTACAAGAGGTTTTATATCAAGCTGTATGCCTGTGATCATGCCACACCACCATGATCGTGGCAACTCCGTTTTATCCATACCGTAATATCTTAGCACCCTTGTACATCTACAAAGTACAGTGTGGATGCACCCCTATATGCCCTCAGGAAGAAGTACTCTTCAAAGGCCTAACTTTATGTTATGGGATACTGCTATGAAAATCAGCCACCGAAGGCTGCACATATGTGGCACCCCTGCTAAAGGAGAGATACTAGGCCAAACCAAGCTGTGGGAGCTGTTCTTCTGTGCGGTAATGCTACATTATCAGGGGATCTACAGCCAGATAGCCAGATCTACAGCCAGATAGTTGGGGTGGGGCCTGAGGATTTTCTGGACTGCACAAATCCCTTACTATCCAAATTAATGGGATCCCACTTTTAAGCATTTCCCAACCCCATAGAGGATCTAGTCCAAGATTCTACATCAGATGGTCTTTCAGAGGGAAGAGATGAGAAAGCATTCAGCTCTGGGTATGTCTGAAATGACTGAAACCTGAGGGCACTAAACCAAAGTGTATCTCTCCCCACAAAATAGACTTCTCATACCCACTTTCATACACAAGAGCAGCTCTAAGGGCACATGAAGGGGGAATAATCTGTCCCAGACACACACATGGAAAAGAGGGTAAAGACCCCTAATGTTAGCCATAACATTAGAGCCAGCAGAGGATTCAGTGTAGTAGGAGGAGTCTTTTCAACAAATATATTCAACAAGGTTTGATTCTCCAATTTCTTGCACCTTTTGTCACCATTTACACCTGTGCAAAGTAGATGTAAAATGCTAGTATATTCATCAGGTAGCTTTTTATACCTGCTTTGAACAGGTTTAAGTGACAATAAGCACCTCAGAAATGGTAACCACAGTAACCTTAGTGTTTGTATGAATTCGCTCATATTCAGCACTGCTGTGTGAGGAAATAACAATGGCTGTATCAGGAAAAGGAGTATGGAATCACGCTTTTAACTGGATAAACACCTGGATTTGTGTCTGTAATGGATCCAGCAGCATCTTTTGCTGTTTCCTTATACTCATTACTTAAGCAAGTCCCTAACTTGGTACACACCAAAGATCTCCCTATAACTCCAAGGCCCCTGTGACAGGAGCACTGACTCCAAACATCCACTTGCTAGAGCTGAGTTGCAACCTATAATGTACTTCATGACTCTAGCCTCTTTTGGAATGTCTGCCAGCAGATCCCAGTCTTCTCACATTGATTTGGTGAGTTTTTTCCCCGACAGGCTTTTTTCCCTTTATTGATGGATTGTGAAACACTGAGAGAAACTGCTGCTACAGATTTTAAATTTGAGTTGTATTGCTGAGCTGCGATTGGTTGCTTGTGTCATGTGATATTGTTTCTTTTCCTTGACTGAATGAATGTCATTCCTTTAAAAGAGATGAGGACTTGGAAAAAACCCACTGGGCCTTTAAGTTTCTTAGAGAGGAATGGATCAGGGAGATTAGGGAATGTTAGCACATTTTTAGTCTTTTCCTTTCTGGGCCACATGGAGCTCTCTTGAGGCATCAGTGGTAGAAAAATGTGGCTGCTGTCAGATTTCCTGGCTGGATGCAGCGCTGAATGTAATATTCTCCAAGTACATTCACAAGAATAATGGTGTGCGTGGGCCTAGTAGTGAAGGGGCAGGCACAGCCTTGTTTGGCTCATTTACCAGGCTATTTATAGTGTGTTTTCTGCCACCATTTGTGTAATTAAAACTAGAATGCTGGCGTAGAGCATGCACAAACAGGGCACAAACCCGCAGCTGGAGAAAACAAATGTTTGTGTAACATGTTTTATGATGTTTGTCTTGCTCTGCCTCTAACCTGTCAAAGGGGATTCTGTCCCACAAGAACAGAGTAGGGCTAGTGCCTCCATACTGTTCACCCCACAGCACTTCCTCTGTCCAGCACAGTGAGAGGGAGCCTGTCTCGATGCCTCTCACCCTCTGTCTCCGAGATGTGACTGCAGGACATGTAGATGTACCCAAGCTAGCTTTGATCTAGCTAGCTTGAGTAACAGCAGCGAAGCTGTGGCAGCACGGGCTAGCCACTCGAATATGTACCCATGGTCCCGGTTGGGCTTGTACAGCCCTGCTGCCACACCTTCACTGCTGCTGGTCTTTGAGCTCGCTAGATGACAGCCAGCTCCGGTGTATCTACACATGTTGTAATCATACCTCTGATTGCAGTGTAGACAGTAGAAGGGACCTATTGTCTCCTTACTTCTCACCAGGAGAGATCCTGCTCCTTCTATTAGCCCACATGCCTGTCCTGTCCCTACCCCTCCGGCTGGAGTCCTTGCCCTTGCCTTTCACAGTTTGTTGTGTCCTTTGACCATTTGTTCTCATTTGGTTTCCAGAGTGGGTGTTTGTGGGCCTGGTGATCCTGGGGGCTTTCCTGTTTTTCCTCCTGGTTGGGATCTGCTGGTGCCAATGCTGCCCACATAGCTGCTGCTGCTACGTCCGCTGCCCCTGCTGTCCAGATTCCTGCTGCTGTCCACGGGCATGTGAGTGATCAGGGACCAAAGTGCGAAGCCTCCTCCCATATCCCTTTTGCTATGTGTGAGGGAAATCTGCTCATACCCTTCCCCATCCTGAGTGCCCCACTTGACTAAAGATTGCCTGTTACTAAGAATGAAGCACCCAACCTATAGTTTAATGGTCGAATGCTCTGAGTTAATTAAGAATGTAATTCCCAGAAGTCTCCTGCCAACGAGGTGCTGGCAACTGGGCCTGCTCCTCTAGTGTCACATTCCCATCCTGAAGCTGCAGTCCTGTCAGCTACGTTTGTGCTGTGGCTGCAGAGCAGAGAACATTCTAGTATGTGTCCTTCCCACGCTGCAAAGCAGCTGCCTACTAGTGTCATGCAAAACACCTGAAACAAGGCCAGGTTCCATTGCAAACCCAAATCTCAGGCCAGGTTTGCTGAGGTTCATGAGCCTCTGGAGTAAGCTTGCCTCTTGAGAGTCCCATTCTGGTCTTCAGGATGAATTGCTACAAACCCAAACAAGAAATTAAGTGGAGCCTAGATTTATGTGCTGAATGCCCTTGACTAACCATGCTTTGAGGGTCTTCAGCATAGAATAAGCTGTCCCTTACCATTTTTGGAACTCCTTTTAAGCTCAGAGAAATCCACTGGTTCTTGAGTTCCATTCATAACACACCAGACCCACTCCTGCTGGGCAGTCACCAAAATCCAAAGAAGGAGCAGCAGGAGGAGTACTGTTGTGGAGCACCTTGGAGGGGAAGGGCTGGCACTTCATTGCTAATTATTGCTCTCTTTTCAGTGTATGAAGCGGGCAAGGCGGCAAAAGCTGGATACCCATCTGCTGTCACCTCCATCCCAGGTCCTTATTACATCCCCACTGTTCCGGGAGCTGGCGTGCCATCTCCTGCTGTACTGATGGAGAAGTCGCATCCCCCGCCCCTAGCGCCAAGTGACTCCAGTGGAGGAAGCCAAAATGGTAATCTGCACCCTGTCTCTCCTGTCAGCTTGTCAGAGCATTCTGAGTCAGCAGAGTCCTCAAAGGAAGTGGGGCTAGCTCCATGGAGAGAATGGTGTGATCTAAGCACAGGACTGAGAGCCTGAATTTTAATCATGAATTTTAATTATTTTAAGCAAGTCATTTTGTACCTCAGCTTCCCCATCTGTAGAATGGGGGTAATGATGATCTTCTGTGGTAGGGAGTTCTGTGGCTAGGGATAGGGACCCTCCCCCTGGATGGACACAGACACACACAGAGCCTGTCCCTTGCCCCAATACATCACAACCTGAGCTCTGTCAGGCACAGCTTCCTAGACTGACATGGTGGAGAGCACAGTGACAGGCATTCTGACATAGCCAAACCATAGACCATTGTGGGCTTTAAAGATGTGGAACTTAACTTGGAAATGAGATCTGGGACTGGACTGGTTTACAATATCTGTGCGGTGTGTCTACCCCACCTACTTCAGCCACCACTGAGAAACAGACACCCCTGGGGAGGAACACAACATTTACTTAACAGGACACAGCCACATTACAGAACAATTTAGGGTGAGAAGTGCGGAAGAGCACTATTGCCATATGAAACTGCACGGGGAATTTGGGGAGGAGGAATGTCATCATTAATTATCAAAAGTTGAATTTTATCACAGCACCACACTGATATGGAAGGCAATTAGATAGCTTAAGCAGGAAATCAGGCTTTTGAAATAATCTTCCACCTCCCTTATCAGCATATTTGCTTATTTTTTTTTATTTTTTTTTTTTTTGAACTACTAAAAAATTCATCAGAAGCAGGAAGCCTGCCAAACAATCGTTGGGCCACTGGATGATCAAGGTGCTAAGTGAGCACTCAAGGAAGCCAAGCCTGTGACATGGTCCCTCACCAAAAGTTCTTAAGCAAAGTAATCAGTCAGGGATAAGATAAATGCTCTCATGGATCATTAACTGGTTGAAAGATAGGAAGCAAACGATAGGAATAAATGGTCAATTTTCACAGTGGAGAAACGTAGATAGCAAGGTCCTGCAATGATCTGTACTGGGACCAATGCTATTAAACATATTCATAAATGGTCTGGAAAAAGGGGTGAACAGGGTGCATAGGTTACAGATGATACAAAATTACTCAAGCTAGTTAAGACCAAAGTTGACTCAAAGAGTTACAAAGGGAATCTCACAAAATTGGGTGACTCGGCAAGAAAATGGCAGATGAAATTCAATGTTGATTAATGCAAGGTAATGCACATTGGAATATATAATCCCAACTATACAAGTTAACTGTTACCACTCAAGAAAGATCTTAGAGTCATCGTGGGTAGTTCTCTGAAAACATCTACTCAATGTGCAGTGGCAGCGAAAAAGCTAACAGGATGTTAGGAACCATTAGGAAAGTGATAGATAATAAGACAGAAAATATCATAATGCCACTATATAAATCCATCGTACAGCCACACTGAATACAGCATACAGGTCGGGTCACCCCATTTTGAAAAAGATATATTAGAACTGGAAAAGATGCAAAGAAGTGCAACACAAATTTTTAGGAGTATGGAACAGCTGCTATACGAAAAGAGTTTTAAAAGACTGACTGTTCAGCTTAAAAAAGAGACAACCCAGGGGGGGATACAGAAGTGTATAAAATCATGACTGGTGTGGAGAAAGTGAATACGAAAGTGCTATTGACCCCTTCACGTAATACAAGAACCAGGAGTCACCCAATGAAATTAATAGGTAGTAGGTTTAAAACAAACATAAGGAAGTGCTTCTTCACGCAATGCACAGTCAATGTGTGGAACTTGTTGCCAGGGGATGTTGTGAAGGCCAAAGGTATAACTGGGTTCAAAAAAGAATTATATAGGTTCATGGAGGATAGGTCCATCGATGGCTATTAGCCAAGATGGTCAGGGACACAACCCTATGCTCTGGGTGTCCCTAAATCTCTGACTGACAGAAGCTGGGAATGGACGATATGGACCATAGGTCAGACCCATTCTTATGTTCAGCTTCAACAATCTGTATATTTCTTTGCTCTTCCACTGAAATCAGAATGGGTGAACTAATGAGCTGGTGGAACAAACTTTCATCATCAAAGGAAAGATCTGGAACAGAGTGTTTAGAAATAGGAAATAAATCAGCCATTGACCCAAAGCAGAAACATATCCAATGAAAAAATCATCTTCAGAACATGTTGGACTCCAGCCCAGTGCTTAATATTATTTTTTAGTAAAATGTCACTGCACAGAACGAAGCACTGGACGTAGGCTGTGGACTTGGGCACATCAGGGGATTGTTGAATAGTTCGGGAGCATAGCGTCCCCCCAAGAAGTCAATGCGTGCTTTCAAAAATTTCATGGCCGGTCACTGTGCCAGAGCACCTGGTTTCAGGCCTTGTTCCAGGTGCTTCAAAAGAAATAGGGATATGCTCTTGAGATCCCAGCTCATTAGCACAATACAAATGTAAATTAAAATTTATGACTCAGATACAATTTAAAGCTGAATGGAAAGGCTCTTTACTTGCCAAGACTCCAGTTTATATAGACTTTTCACTTTTAAAATAATAAAAAGACAGTTGAGGATCTTAAAAAGCTTTATTATTTATATTACCATAGCCCCAGTCGTAGTCCAGGACTCCAGTGTGCTAGGTGCTGTACAAACTGAGGACAAAAAGACGGTCCCTGTCGCAAACAGCTTAGATGTTTAGAAAACATTAATCATGAGATCCCTGCAAGGTGAGTTAATATGTTTATCCCCGTTTTATAGGTGAGAAAGCTGAGGCCTAGAGAGACTAAGTGACTTACCCAGTATCACACAGTGAGCCAGTGACAGAGCCAGGAATAGAACCAAAGTCAGGATCCCCAGTTTGTCATTCTGAGTAGGGAGAACAGATCCCTAAACTCAAGGCTTGACAGGCAAGTAAACAATAAATAGACTTTCAGCTGTTCTGTTGGTATTTGTAATTTTTAAGGCAATATGTCCATTTTAAACTCACTTGTTACTAGTGAGGCTCTAGCATGGTTTTCCTGACCCATGAAGTCAAGGATTTTTTTGTCCAAAGAGGTATATTACAGACCTCATGGTGTGTGAGATGTTTGGGATGGGGGAGGGAAGATGGGCAGTCATTTCATTTGCAAGCACAGTGCTCAGAAAAAGCAATCCTTCTCCATTCTGGTGAGGGAAACACTGCAAGATCTTTATGAACACAGTCTAAACTTGTAGCCAGCATGGTTCTGCTGCCACTGTGGACATGGTCTTCTAGAAGGCTCAAAAAGCAGTGCCCCATGGGACACAGTTAACACCTAAGAACACAGCAGCAGTTCATGAGGATGGAGTACAGTCTAACGATTAGGTAGGGCTCTGTTTCCACTGATTTGGCATGTGATCTTGGACAAGTTACTTAACTTCTCTGTGCCTTAGTTTCCCTATCTGTAAAACAGGAATAAAAATATTTACTCCACTGTTAAAAAGGGCATGGCAATCTTCAGATGAAGAGTGCGAGTATGAACTGCTATTATTTTGGGACCATACAGAGGCATAATAAAAAGGTTCAGTAAAGGGAGCATTTTGCATTGTTGTAATAAGATCTGATAAGTCAAACCACAGACTCTAGGCTTCACCTGTAATAGAAAATATTTTCCATGCACTTCCCACGATCATCTTAACAGCCATAATGCCAATATTAGTTTCTAGATGCTTCCAGAATTAGCCAGGAAATTAGTTTTCCTGATATACAGCAGCAATAGCAAGCCAAGCATGAAATATTAAGCCTAACTAATTTTCTATCAGTTCCAGGAGCTATAGATGTAACCCACATAGATATTTGGCACAACCTCAAAATGAATAATGGCTCAAGGGACTGGAATGTGAGATGGAGCCTATAAATCACCGGTTCAAATTTCAAAAAGGTTGCTATGGACTCAAAGTCATTCCCACTTGATGGTTGTTCAGTGTAAGACAAGGTGGGGGGTGTCATGCTGTCTGGAGCAGCTCACAACTGTGAGTGGTTCCGTGAGGGCAGACAACCCAAACTGGTGGCAAGTTCTATAAGTGCACCAAACTCGTAACAAGTGTGAACTCCTGGATCACTCTAACAGTCTTACCATGGAGTCACAGACAATCCCCTTAGACTCTCCAGTCTATCTTGCCACCCAGACAAACTGGACTTAGTGATAAGTGGTCACTTATACCAAAAGTCACACCACATTCAGGTTGCTTCCAGTCCCATGAGACCAGTCACTTACATCAGATTAATTGGTACTCTAGATCCTACACCAAAGACAATGCCTGTAGTCAATCCTCTAATAAACTATCAAAAGGTTTATTAACTAGAACAAAGGAATAAGAGAGTTTTTTACAGGTTAAAGCAAGCAAACATATACACACCAATGAGTTACCACCTAAATCCTAAGAGTGACAGAGTTGTAGTGATCTGGGCCTGCCTGAAGTATCTTTCAGGGCAGACCCAAGGGGCAACCCCTGGGGATCTCTGGCTGCAGTTTAGAATCTCTGGCCCTTCAGAGTTCAAACAGCCAACAGATGCAGTTTCTTCCTGTCAGGGATTTTTATTCCCTTCCCGCAGAGTTCAAGATGATCTACGTGCATGTCTCCTCTTCATGGGTGGGGTGGGGGGTAATCAACAAAATCTTTTGTCCTCTGATGTCCCACAATGATTTGTCTGGTGTCTGTGGGCCTTCTGTTAATAACACCCCCTCTGGCAAACTAGTATTTCTCACTTGGTAATGTTTCTCTCCTGACTCTGGGGGCTTGCAGTTTCAGAGCAAACACTTCTATAGTTACAGAGCAAACATGTAAATATCACCTATGGGATACAGCTATTATCAATGAGATTAATGCACACAGCAACATATAAGCATTTCATAGAGTCTAAACACTAAATATCTTCCTATAAGACTAATACCTATTTTGAGCAAAACTAACATACGGGTGACCTGGTCCAGTCTCCAGCTACGAGGTTGTCAGTTCTGAGCTAATGCCTGTAGCCTGGGCAAGAGGTGGCATCTGGCCTGCCAGCATCACAGGGGTTAATCCAATTCCTAGTAGATACCGGGGTGCTGGAACAATTTTTATAGTAGGGTTGCTGATGATGGAAACTATGTATTTGGTATTTGTTATTACTGCTGCAAGCCAGGGGTTCAGCAGCATCCCCAGCACCCCTAGTTCCAGCACTACTGAGTAGATATGTCAGAAAAAATATCCATAAATTGGCACTTTTGTTGGCAGTGTCCAGGCTAGTTCAGGCACACTGGCAAGGCAGAGCGGGGAAGTGCGCACTGCTGTGCTTGCTCTGTCTGTGCAGTGGAAGAATTTAGTTTCCAGATTTGTCAATCCAGCACCTTTCACTGGCACAAAATTCACTTATAGAGATATAATGTAGTAAGCTTTGTAGGGTAGGAATAGTACCTCTGTGTGTTCTGCACATTTGTAGGGCTTATATGCACATATTTGTAACAATAACAACGCACAATGGAAGAACAAAATTCTAGACTTCCATCAGCTGAGCTATTGAAGGGTGTTTTTTTAAGGTACACAAACTGCAGACACTATTCTAATAGCACCACACTATGTCTTACGCATCTAATTGTCTTTACTAAGTACACATACACAAGGTCATAGTTTAATAGGGTTATTTACCTTACAAATGTACAGTAACATACAATAAAGCACTTTCACACCAAAGTACTTCACAAACTAATTACAGGAATTGATTTAGCCACAGTTGAAATGCAGCCATTTTTGGAGTGGAGCACAGCAGCATTGCACAGCAGTTTAGGACAGAAGGTGACTCAGGACTTGTCTACATGGCAAGTTACTATGCAGCAAGCCAGGGTATAAATCTGCAGTGCACCAGCCTGCCACATAGTAACTTGCCATGTGGACACGGCTACAGTGCAGAGAAAATCTTCAAGCAGCAATATGCTAAGCTGCACTGCAGGACTTTCACGTGCTGTAGCCATATCCATCTGGCAGGCTACTGCATGGCAAGCTTGTGTGCTGTAGATTCACAACCTGGCTTGCTGCGTAGTAATGTCCTGTGTAGACAAGCCATTATAGTCCAAGCAGTGCACATCATGCAACGTAACGTGGAATCTACATGTTAGTCACTACCGTGTCAGGAATAAATCTTTGAGAGACTCTTCCAGAACAAAACACCAGCCGACGTTATTGAAAACCACAGTATCAGATAAGTATGCAAGCAATGTCTGGTGCATGCACGAATATGAGCAAGCATATTAAATCCAAACAAAATGGATTGGTTGGTTTCAAGTTCTAGATGATTTAAGAGTTCCCAGCCAGATTTCTTTTCTTGTTTCCCTGGGCCCTTTTCTCCTGGTGGGGTGAGTTTGGGTGTCAGATTGTTATTCACATTTTGCAGCCAGACCAGTTCTGGAATAGCACAAGACTGGGACCTTTGCTTAACCATCTCTTGTAAATACTTTAGTTTCTTCAAAGACCTGCGTACTGTAATTCTCTGTTTGCAAAGTATGGGCCACATTGGCATAGGCCCTTTTGTGGACATATAGGGTAGGGAGAGGAAATGCACAAAGAGCCTTCCACACAATGTACCCTATGCAAGAGCCTCTCATAATTACGGTCCCTGTGGCTCCAGGCACATATAAAAAGCAGGGAGGAAGCAAAAGATTGGAGCTGTCCAGGCACACAGGTGGGGAAGTATGCCATATGCCACGAAGGGGCATAGCACTCCCCTTGCAGGTGAGGTAACTTACTAGTTATGACTGAGCCCTACATTTTGTATAAAATACGGTATGTACAGAATGCAGCAGCCTGCAGTTTTGCAGGTACCCAACAGAACAAATGGGATCTCTTTTAAGATTCTGCCATTGGTTCACCAGTACATTCAGTGTAAACGTCAGAATCTTATTGTTTACTTTTAAGGCACTTAAAGATCTTAAATCTGAAGACACTTCATGGGCTTCCCTCTGTATTCCCTGGAATTTCCGATACCCCATGGAATATACTCTTCACCACCTCCGAGCAGAGCTCAGGTAGAGTAGGGGAGCGGGAGAGTGCAGCAGGCCAGTTGCAGCTCCCTGATTCTCAGCCACCTGGCTTCAGTGCAAGATAGTGCTGCTCAGGAGCGTATGCCACTGGCCCCTGTGCTAGTAGAGGGCCAGGCATAGCAGGACTCCACTCTGCCATGCCCCCTCTCACCACATTGCTGCCCTGACAAATCCTTTCCTGAGGGTTTGAAATGGGGGGTGTTCTCCTGAGGTTGACAAGGGTGTTACTTTACCCTTTGCCAGTCCCTGCGTGGGGTAGATTCACCCTGTCACAATGACACTACGTCAGTATATTTTTGTTGTATGTAGTGGTCTCTTCCAAACTCACTTTGCTATTGCTGCAAACTTTATAAACAACGTAGCTGTTCAACCTCATATCATGTTGCTCTTGAATTTCACCTGAAGCAATGACAAAATGACCAATCCACAGGCTGTGGGAGTTTTAGGCCACCTGCCTGAGGATGTGGGCTCAATTAGCTACAGAAGTTGTGTAGACCAAAAGCCACTTCTTGGTTTGAAAGTGCCATCCTCTGAATGTTTTCTTCTCCCAGCAGTGCGCAAGGGGTACAGGATCCAGGCTGACAAGGAGAGGGACTCCATGAAGGTGTTGTACTACGTCGAGAAAGAACTGGCACAATTTGACCCAGCCAGGAGGATGCGAGAGCGATGTGAGAAACAGACACTGTTTGACCCTTCCCAGGCCTGAACTAGATGACCTCTCGAGGTCCCGTCCAGTCCAATGATTCTATGATTAATAGTCTGGAAATTCATAGTGATGGTTCCACAAACAAATTGAACTTAGACCCTATGGCCTAGCTCTTCAAGAATGTATGATGCCTAGAGTTAGGCTTAGAACATAAATAGGCACCAAAATATGTGGCATGATTTTCAACGTCAGTAGGAGCCGTTGGATGTTCAACACTTTTAAAAATCAGCCCTGTTTATGTAGGAATGTAAATAAGGAATTAGGACCCTAAGTTTTGACACCCATGTTTGAAAATCTAGGCCCACATTCCTGCCTTCTCTGTCATATAGCTATGGTGTAACTGTGGGTGTGTGAGACAGTGTGGTGTCTGTATACTTTTAGGAGGAAATGTGGGTCTGCAATAAGTCTCTTAAGGTATATGTTATGTTATTAGTATAACAGCCTCAATATGCTTTGGGGGACGGAGAGGTAGTTTGTACTGGTCACCTCAGTGAAATGGTAGATCTGAAACAATACGGTTGTTTCTTTCATTTACCAGGAGAAGAGATGTCAGGGATTCTAGCTGTCAGTGTGTGAACAGTTACAGGGGAGGAAGGTTTGTGACACTGGGCAATAGGGGATGGGTCAGAGGCCCGTTGTAGTATTTACAGAGGTGTTTACAGTCTAGTGGGTGCGGGACAGAGTTCACACAGGCAGTGTGGAAGAGGTATCATGGCATGGCAGTATACTGACTGGGGGTGAAGAGGCTGGTTGTGGATAGGTAGAGGACAGAGGCTGATGAATTAAGATTATTTGTGGACCTTTAACTCTACATTTCCAAACTTTAAAACCTCATCTTTTTAAACTTGACCCTTAGCCTATGATTAAGGATGGCAGAATCAGGTGCCTAGTGATGATCTGTCCAGGTCAGGGGGTTGAGGCACATGGGTGGGGCAGTGTGTGTGAATGGGGGAAGAAGCTTGCAGTGCTGCTCTGTGTACTGTACCTGTTCCATGTACAGAGGATATCAGTCTGTGGGGCTGGCAAATATCAAGGCAGAGTTCCTCTGAGTGGCCTCCACTGACTTCTAGGACTCCTTCTTGAAGTGGTGAGGCCTATGCAGGATTCTCTTCTGCATGGCCCCATGAGGATTCCTCATTTTGACCCTAAAACCTGCACACCCATCCCTGTTTTTTCATTCCTTGTACCTCATAATCTGTGGATTATCTGGCCCCTCCATCATCTGAAGGGCCAGGTCTTTCATTGTTTTGCTGGGCTCTACCCATCAAGCCAGGGTTCACAGGCTTGGCTGCTGATGCCTTCTGCCAGCACACTTAAAAATAAACAAACGAACAGACCTAAAAACATTGCTGGTAAAGAAGACAAGAGAGATCAAATGCCTGAGGTAGCCTAGTGACTGAGTCATCCAACCCAGTGAGGGGTCTTGACATTCATATGTGGTGGATACAGATCATTTTCCAAAAAAACTTGTGCCCGTTATCATTAGCCTGTGCATCCAATAGGTCCACCGAGTAGGTGTCTGTACAGAGATGCCTTTAGATCCTGGCAGTCACAGATGCATGAGCTCCCTCAATCAATGACGATAAAGGTTTAGGGAATGGCATTAATCATAGCTCTGTACTGATTAGGAGAAACTAACAAATTACATGTAGTTCTAAAACAGTCATCATGGAGCGCATTGCCATTTACACCCACCAGACCTACTATAAAAAGACTCTCTCCAGATTGGAACGTCTGGAATCCAGATGTCATTGTGCTTGACGGGGTAGTGACTGACAGCGATTCAACAGACGAGAGATGGCAGGGAGCGTGCAGATCGTTTTTTGTGGGGGTTGATCTTGTTTTAGCTTGGCTAGTCAGGCCAAACCCACGGCCAGCCAGTTTGACACCAGGGGAGGTGCATATGTGCCTATGTATACAAAACAGAACACCCAGATAAGGCTGAAATTGGACCAGAAGCATTCTCCAAATGTGTTGTGAATTGAGATATAAAATTCACAGGGAGTCCCGGGGTGGGAGGAACCCAGGCCAGCATTCTGAGAATGGGTTTGGATTCTGTTTCTGATTATTTTTAATGGAGGGGGGCTTGGCTTCTGTCTGAATGTATCAGAACTAGTCCCACCATGGTCTCACTGTCCCTTCTCACACACACATCTCTGCAGTGTCTGTTTCTCTTCCGTGTCCTGGCAGATAACAACACCATCTCTGAACTCAGCTCCCTGCACGAGGACTCGAACTTCCGTCAGCCTTACCGGCAGGTGCGAAGGAAACCCCTACCTCCTGCGGGGGACCTGGATGGCGATGCGGAGTACTGGGCAGGGGTGATTAGCGGAGGTGGTGCATCAAGGACACAGGCGATTTCTGATTACAGGGAGGAGAGGGACAGCTTTAGGCATAGGTGAGTGCAGTGCTCAGGAGACAGCTGTACCTGGCCAGGGAATAGTGAAGGAAGAAAGGTCACAGCCGTCCTCACTTCCTTGATGATCTGTTCCCAGCTGACAGAGCAGAGGGGATACAGAATGGGGGAAGATGGAAACGGGGCCTGCCTTGGACAAAAATAGAATTGATCTGATTCGCACAGCTCTCCCTAGCCCATCCGCTCAGGCAAAGCCAGACCCCTCTCCCATTCCATGTCTGATAGTGTGAAATATTTGATAGTCATTTATAAGGCCAAGAAACCCAAACCCCTCCCCTGTGTGCAGTGGGACTCCTGGAAATTGCACCCCAGTCTCTCTGATGCATTAAGAGATACAGTGCACTCTAGGAGGAACCACACTCCAGTCTCTCTGTGCAATGCGGTCTGCAGTGCTGGCCCAAGGGAATGGCACTCCACTCCTTAGAGCACACTAATCCACACCTTCATCCCCTGGGACTCTCACCCTAGTGTCTCTGGTGGAGCAGCCTGTAGGAAGTGCAGCTCAGTCCCTTAAAGGCAATAGCAGGGATTCCCCTCCCCAGAGGGTCTGTTGGTACAATGCACATTGTTCACTCAAAGCTTGCTGGTGATGGCAATATGGCAGGCTGCTTCTCGGTTTCCCCATCAGGGCATATGTGTGCCAACAGTCTTCAGTGCTTGGGAGTAGCCCTTGCTTCCTCCTCCCAGCTCCAATGGGAGGCACACCCTGTATCTCACAATTCTGCCCTCCTCTGTCCTGCAGCCAGCAGAGATCGAAATCAGAAATGCTGTCGAGGAAGAACTTCGCTGTGGGCGTGCCGGCCGTCTCCATGGACGAGCTGGCGGCCTTCGCAGAGTCCTACAGCCAGCGCACCCGCCGGACAGATGGCAGCCAGGAGCCCCGGCGTTTCGAGAGGTCGGAGTCGCGAGGGGGACGTGGCGGGGTGGTGCAGCACCAGGACAGCTCCTCGGAGGAGTACTATGGCAAGCGCAGGGGGAACCGCGAGCCGCTGACAGACTCGGATAGGGGCTGGTCATACAGCCCGCCCAGGAGACGGGCCCACGATGAGAAGCACCTGCCCAGGCTGGTGAGCCGGACGCCTGGAGGGAGTCAGAAGTATGACCACTCCTACCTCAGCAGCGTCCTAGAGAGGAAATCCCGGAGCTATGAGGAGAGTGGCGAACGCAGTGAGACGCCCTCGAAGCTGAGCTCGCAGCCCAGCCAGCGAGGGGGAACGTATTATGCCTGGTCACCGCCGTCCACCTACAAAGCAGGGCAGCAGCAGCAGCAGCCGCCAAAGCCAGAGGAAGGAGAAGACACCCTGCCTCCATACAGCGAGAGGGAGCTGAGCCGCGGCCCTTCGTACAGGACCAGGGAGCAGGCTTACCTCAATGCCTCGGAGAAGAAAAGGAAAAAGGAGCCCAAGAAAACAGTGAGGCCGTGTCTGGCACTCCTGATCCAAATGGGATGAGCGGGGAACACCAGGCAGGGGATGCTATCTAGGGTCTGGGGGATCACCAGGCAAGAGATGGAGTTTAGGGTCTTGGTGGAGGAACCCCAGGCAAGGGGTGGAGCGTGAGGGGCCTTGCCAGAAGTGGTACATGTAGATTTAGGAGATCCTGAGGGTGAGGCAGCTATGGTGAATTTTAGGTGTTCGTGATGGGGAGAGGCAGGAGTTGTGATCTTTGCATTGAGCCAATCATCCTGGAGTGGGTGAGGCAGGGAGGGGAGGTTATCTGGAATAGAGCAGTCAGAGTGGAGTGACTGTGGAGGGGAGGTTATATTTGGGCCTAGGCGGATCAGATGGAGTAGGTGAGGAGGGAAGGTTAGGGGCATAGGAGGATCAGGATGGAGCGATGGGGAGGGGAGGTTATCAGGGTCGGGGGAACATGGTAGGGATGAGACATCTGGGGCATAGAGGAATTGCGGGCCATATCCATGGCAACCATGCTAGATGTGGGGTGGGGTATGCATTTTGTGGGCTGGGATGCATTTAGTGGTGAATGCTTGTGTAACAGCCCTAAGAGGAATGGTTTTGGAAAGGTGTGTCTATGTGGAGATGAACTGCTCTGCATCTGTGAGTGCATGCATGTGCCCAATGCGCCCCTCCTCAGACTGGTTAGTGGGGAGGAGCAAATTCCTGCTTCAGTCTGGTTTGTGGGGTCCCTGAATCTGTTCAAAGGACTTGGTAGGTCAGGGTGTTGAATGTCCCCTCATGTCCACTTAGTGGGATACATCCCGCAACTTGGGTAGTATGATCAATACCCTCCCTCTGTGCTTAGTTAATGTGTGTGAGAGAATGGGGGGCCTTGCAGCTTAATGTGGAGATGCATGCTGCCCCCTTGGCAGCAGGTGCATTCAGCACACTCTGGTGAAGCTAATGCCATTCATTCTGTTGTGCAGGCCCACCCGCCCAAGCTGTCTCTTTCTCCTGATTTCACATGTGATTTTATGTTTATATTTCTTCTTATCTCTTCCTCAGAATGATTTCCCAACCAGGATGTCCCTTGTGGTTTGATGTTGTCACAGAAGAGTCGTGTTGATGGGCTGAGGTGGCCGTGAGGCTGAGATACAGAGCCCTAAGCAAACAGGTCCCAGTGAACCTTTGCAGCCACCAGCTATGGATATTCTCTTTCAACTGTCTGTTTCACCACGGGAGTGGAGGCCATCTGTAGAGGCAGACTCCAACCAATAGCTCTCATCCCACTTGCTGTGGGAGAGTCCTCCAGGAAAATCAGTGATAGGGCTCTCTTTGGAACTCTGTTCCACATTCAAGGCAGCTGTCGCCATATTCCATGTCCCAAGGGTCTCAAACTCAAAGAGGGGCTGGCTTCTAGCCTCTCACCCCAGAATGCCTCATCCCACATTAGGAGAGGCCTGTCTCCATACTGCTTGCTCTCACTGTTTCCCATGTCCTAGACTTGGAAGGAAGTTGTCTTCATGCCTCTTGCACTCAGAGCCTTAGGAGGTGGGGACTGCCTCTCACACTCATCACACCGAGATGTCTCCATGTCCCATCTCTTCCATGCTGTGAGGAGGCCTCATTCTAAGAACTGCAAGTTTCCTCAAGATGGCAAGGTCCCCGTCCCCTGAAAGTTCTGAAAGAAAATCTCTAACAAAATACCGCTGAGCGTGGCACTATGCTAAGGGCTGAGCAGGGAGAGAAACAAGCGTGGGTTGGTTGGTTTGATATTTTTAGTCCTGTTCATTCAGTGATGGGAACTGCAAGTGCGATTTTATGTACTGTTTTAAAAGTGGATCTAAGTAGATTTTATTGTAATGAGAACATAACATGGTTCTTCTCACTGTTGTTTGTCTCGATATGTGTGCATTTCCTTGAGGCTGAGATATGACAATATAAAGCTTCAGAAGGGTAATCTGTTCGATCATATGACAAACACAGCTCAACCTTGTCACTGGTCTGCTTGTGGTGTCATCACACTGCTCTGGACAGTGGGCTTTTTGTTTTAAAGAAACAAGAAGGAGAAAATCATGGTATGAGAGAGAAGCCATGGCTCTTCCTTCTGCAAGGATCAGCATTATTCCTTTCTGGTTACCAATCCAGGACAGCCAAAAGAGAAACAACAGAAACGGAAAAAAATAATATCTTGGCCAAAACACACGCTTAAAAATCACCTCATTCCAGTTACTTCCAGGTCGCCCACTTCCATCTTGACATGATTTTAGTGGCTGATGTCTCAGGAACAGCTGAATTTAGAAATGCGTGCTTCACACCATCTGGAAGCATGACATTTCTGCTTTCAAAGAGTATAATACAGTCATTTCTCACTCTAATTTAATTTCTAGCTGCTAAAATCATGTTGGAATTCATGTGGAGGGGAAAAAAAGTAAGATGCTGATCAGAACATGGTTTTAACTTCCACCTGCCAGGGCTAGAAATTAATGGGAACCTTATATCAGTGGGAAGAAGAACAGGAGGACTTGTGGCACCTTAGAGACTAACAAATTTATTTGAGCATAAACTTTCATGGGCTACAGCTCACTTCATTGGATGCATTCAGTGGAAAATACAGTGGGGAGATTTATATGCATAGAGAACATGAAACAGTGGGTGTTACCATACACACTGTAACGAGAGTGATCAGGTAAGGTGAGATATTACCAGCAGGAGAGCGGGGGGAGGGGTGGGGCGCGGAACGTTTTGTAGTGATAATCAAGGTTGGCCATTTCCAGCAGTTGACAAGAACGTCTGAGGAACAGTGGAGGGGGGTGGGGGTGGGGACGTGTGGGGGAATATCAGTGGGATGGCCAGCATTCCCCTGTGACATACAGCCTTTCTTTCTATTCCGAAAGTTAGTAAAATATCTGGTCTTAAATCTTTTGCTAAGTGCTCGAGCAATGCTATTTTGGGCACTGGTGCAGGATTGGACCTTGAAGCAGTGTGATTTCTCTGTCCCTATTTATTAACATAGCTGCAGTGCTCCATGACTGTTACAAACTTCTCTTTGGATTTGTATTGAACTTGGCACTTTCCTTGCCATATAATTACTCAGCATCCTATTTTTGCTTCAGATTTTACCCAGAATGGTGGGGGATAATCCCCAAGGATCCGATGTTGTCACTTTGAGTCCCAGTGGGAGATGGGGATTATGGACCATGTCTTAGAGCAGTGGTTCTCAAGCAGGAGTCCGGGGCCCTCTGGGGGGCTGCGAGCAAGTTTCAGGGGGGCCACCAAAATAAACCAGAGAGCAGGGCCAGTGTTAGACTACCTGGGGCCCAGGGCTGAAGCCCAAGCTCTACCGCCCTGGGCTGAAGCTGAAGCCTGAACAACTTAGCTTCGCAGGGCCCCCTGTGGCGTGGAGCCCCGGGCAGTTGCCCTGCATGCTACCCCCTAATGCTGGCCTGGCTTTTAATCTACTGGATATGCAGAAAAAGTTGTGGCACAGGCAGGCTGTGGAGTCTTTATGGCATGTTGGGGAGGCTCAGAAAGAAAAATGTTGAGAATCCCTGTGTTAGAGGAATGATCCATTCCCATTCTCCCTCTCCACTCTAGTGAGTGTATCTTTGTAAATCCAAGCGAGATCACCCTGTGAGCACACACTGTCCTTCTGGCTTTGTTCTGTGTTATTGTTAGCCAGAGAGAATACATTTAAAGTAATTCATACTCTGCTTCTCATTAGTGTGTGATCCTGGAAAGTCCTAGCACCGGAGCCTCCCCAAGAAGAGCTAAGGAGGTTGAAGGAACTCATCCCATTGTGTCCTTTCTACCTGGCAACCAGCAACCCCAGAGACCATTATATTTGGAGATCTGAAAGAGCTCTGTCAGCCAATACCATAGCATGAGAGAGGAAAGAGAGGCATTTAAAGTTGTCTTGGAAACCTATTTCCCAAAGCATTCTGGAAATTGTAACAGAGTTGTGCCTTCTCCTTCAATCAGTCACTGATTCATTTGATCAAACCCTCAGGAATCTAACCCTATATATTAAAAATAACACACCTCTCACCATGTATTTGATTCACTGTTACTCATTCGAGGCTGATGCTTGAGGACATTTGAATATGGCTGTATAAGGTTGCCATTTAGTTAATGAGGATGAAGTCATGGTTGTGAATGGGATAAATGCAGATTTGTAGACTATTTCTCTTAGATTTAGGATATCCTGGTAACACACTTATATCTTCTCTGTCTGACCCTCCATATGTCTTACATTACACTCAAACTTTAATGACTGGGAAAGAGTTGCAAGTAAAAAAAAAAAAGTGTTGATGTTTCTGATCAGGATAATTTTACCTGGAAATGCACCAGGACTAGAGGCCAAGCACATTTTCCCCTGGGTGCCACACATCACTTTCCAGTCTCAGAAAAGGACCACGCTTCCCAAAGCCACATCAGGACACTGCACAGTCCCTGCTGTTCCACTCTTACTCTAGAATCTCCCAGTTCCTCAATAATTCACTCCTCCTCGCCCCCCTGCCCAGCTGCTTAATATTCTCTGTATGCAAATGAAGTTCTGTACACCTAGTGACTGGGACAAGCTGTAGACTGGATTATTTCTCCAATAGGGAGGGGGATCTCTGCACCAGCTCCAAATGGACCAGTTCATAAGATGGGGGGGGTATAGAACGGGAACTGTGGTTTCTATAGCTACAAGAATCCATTGTCCCATAAACTTTGAAAAGCAGCACCACCAGTGCTATTCTAGCCCATGGTCTGGGAAGATTCACTTGTCATTGTTTCAGATGAGGAAAAATGACAAGCGTTTATCCACTTAATCTGTCAGAACATCTGTAGAGTGACCAGCACTATAAAATAAACCAACCTAAGTATTCCACTTAATCTGGGAGTGACAAGGATCTAAAATTCTAAATTCTCTATTGATCAGTTTTATAGCTAGCATAAAATTAAGATCCTTTCCCTTCAGGATGTCAATATCTGAGTCACATCAAAGACACATATTTTATAATCACAACATGAAATGTAAACCCCCCCCCCCCTTCCTTTCTAGATTATTTGGGAGCAGGCAATGCTCACCTGTGTGCGCAGGTGCCTGATGATGTCAATAGTAAAGGAGATCCTGAGTATCGCAGTGGTGATATTGGACAGGTGGGAATCCTCTATCCACCCCTTTGCTGCAGTAATTTTACTTGTAAAGGAAATTAATCTTGGCAGTGCCTCCACCTGGCTGGGCCCTGTACACACTCAAGGGTATGCCTTGGGAGCTTCCAGAAGTAACCCTGAGCTAATCTATGCAAAGGGTCTAACTCAAAAGTACCAATTATAAATAATATACATCCAATACGCACTTAGATTAGAGTTAACAAACCTTTACTCAACAATTTAGAAACACATGATATAACAGACTGAAAATGAAAATGCCACAACCATTTTAAATCAGAGGGGGCACTTCAATAAATCAGTTAAGTGCAGTTTACTGCAATAAATGAAACTTCACCAATTTATATTTACACTGCCACCATTTCCCCACCCCCTGAGTGTGCACTCCTCTGAATTTCAGAGTTCTAGACGCTTGTGTGGGCGTACTTGCTGTCGAAGCTGAGGACAGCACTCTGTTCGTCCAGTAAAGCAGTCCAGCCTCGGCAACATGGGGAGAGCAATTCTAACTTGGGATCATTTCAAGCTGCACGACACCTCTGAAGATGGGAGTTGTTATAGCCAGAGGTCAGTAACCCCAGATCCTGGTTAGACAATACGAGCACTTCATATCTTCTCAGACTCAGGGAAACCCCTTAAAGCCTCTTTGCTATCCCCCTTCCCCTGCAAGCACTTTCCCAAACAGCAAAGGGTTACTCATACTGCTTTCACTGAAGGCTAACCTCAGTCAATTTTGGGCACTGGACTGTTGCTGTGAAGCCCAGCAGCTGCCTCCATGAGCCTCCCTGCTTGATCAAAGAGCCAGCAGCTTCTGGTTTTCACAAAGCAGCTCCTGGTTTGGACAGAGCTCCACAAAGCAATCTCAGCTCCCCTGACCAGTATCCCAGCTCCTCACCAAGATACAGCCCAGGGCATGTTCCCCCTGCATCCCTTGGAAATGGCAGTGTCTCTCTCTTCCCTATGGAAGTGTAGTTTCCAAGGCTGACTTGTAGTCTCCAAGGCTGGCTTGCACTACTCAGGGTCTTCCTGACTGGAACACTCCCAATTAAGCTGAGAGGCCCCTCTACAGAAGCATCACTATGTTGACTAGCTAAGACAAGAGACACAATAAAAGAATACTTTTAAACTGTATCAACTTTTAGAGCAGTGGCTGGATCAACTGTAGGAGGTCAATCCACTCATGCTGACAGAGATGTGGTCTGGGCTGCTGAGAGAGACTGATGCAATGGAATGAGAAAATATACTTTAGCTAGTGATGAAAATGACTTCTCAGTGATCTTCAGCATTTCTCTGCGATACACTGTAAGCCTGTCCAGGGATGATGTATGAGTAACCTCCCAGACAACTGAAATTGAAAATTAACAGATCAAGCATTTGAATATCTACAAACTTCGGGAAACAATTGCAAGTGTCTCCTGAAAGATGGAGGGGCAGATTGTGGCAGGCCCTATGCTAGCACTGTAACTGAGGGAGAGGGAGTGGCATTTTAAAATAAACCTCCTGAACCTTGTTAATCTCTGTGGAGGCCAATCATGGCCCTTAGTGCAAGGGCCAGACAATCCAGTGCCACGGCTCCACTCCCCCTTCTGTACCAGTCAGCGGAACCATGGTGCGTGCTGCATCCTTTTAAAAGGTATCAGAGCTCCCAATCTGGCCTGTAGCTTCCCCAATGACCGAAGGAGTTCTGGCTGTGAATCAGCCAAATGCCTCTGGGGACACCTGCTGGCATGGGATACGTCCACAGCCCCAGCTTAATGTTCACACATAGCCCTGAGGTGGTGCTTTGTAGAGGCCTATTTTGCTTACATTTTACTTTCCTTTTCCAACCAATATATTATAGATTTGAGAAAACCTTGATCCCCACCCCTAAAGCAACTGAAGAAATACAGCTTCTGCCCCACGCTGGACAAGGGCACAATCACAAGACTGACAGTCAGTTACGCTTAAACTAGTGGAATTTCCCGTTGCTTGAACTTGTAGGACAGATAATAGCAAGGTTGAGCTGAGTTGTTCCATTTTCAAAAGCTGCATCAGCTTTATGAGTTTCCCAGGCATCACAATGGGCTGGGGTTCTTTCCTTAATGGAGGTGTATTAGAACTTAAGAACTAGGCCACTGGTGCTTGTCCTGGACTACTTGAGTCAATGGAGAGGGTAGCATGACCCTTCCTTTTATTATTTTCTACTCCTCTTCAAATATCTTCCCTAATAAGGGCCCAATCATGCTAGAGCTGAGCACCCTCAATTCCCACTGATTTCAATTGGTGCCGATGTCACTCAGTATTAGGCTGAAAGTGTTTGGCACTTTGTCCCATCTATTTGGCCTTCCAGGCTCAAAATTTTACTTTTGTCAGTGGGAGTCTGGGGTACTCTCAGTAGCTCACAGGATCAAGCCCTTGATCAGTAGTAAGTCAAACCCAGCACCACAACAAAATTTAACCCAGCCTGTTACTAAAAGAAATAGTAAAATGGGTTTCAAGATCTTTCTGGGGGAAGCTGGTGATATCAGCAGGTTGCTAAGTCACAGACAGAATGATAGAGGGATGGCAGGAGCACAAAAAGTTTACAGTCACTGCAATGGGGATCTGGACTTTAACAGGTCATCCCTTGTGGGGGGACATTTTTCAAGAACTTTGAGCAAAAGCCCTTTGGTCACTAAGGTTTTGGGGAGTTACATGCAAACACACACATGCTTTCCCCACTGGGTATGTGACCAGACAATGAAAGTTTGTACGAATGGTGTAATGCTTATATTTGATATCCTGCTGAAGAGTTTTGGTGGGTGAAGTTTCCCTGCAGCTGGAATTCTCCCTTTCTAGCTTGCTCCTGCAGTTCCAGTTGGTCCCAGACAAATTAATTTTTTGTGTGTCAAACTCAGTGGCGATTATTTTTCTAGCACCCCTTTGAACTCTAAAAACCTTTTTCTCCGAGGAGACACAGCATAGCTCAGGGGTGGGCAAACTTTTTGGCCTGAAGGCCATATAGGATTTCGGAAATTGTATGGAGGGCCAGTTAGGGGAGGCTGTGCCTCCCCAAACAGCCAGGCGTGACCACCACCCCAAACTCCCCTGCCCGCTATCCAACCCTCCCACCCCCTTACTGTGCTACCTGGCACACCGGTGGCTGGCGGAGCTACAGCCGTGCAACCCAGAGCACCAGGACAGGCAGACGTGCCGCCTGGCTGGAGCCAGCCACGCCACCGCACAGCACAGAGCACTGGGTCAGGCTGCGGCTCTGCAGGTGTGCTGCCTGGCAAGAGCTCGCAGTCCCGCCGCCCAGAGCATTGTGCTGGTGGCGCAGTGAGCTGAGGCTGCGGCGGAAGGGCCTAGCCTCCCAGGCCAGGAGTTCAGGGGCCAGGCAGGAGGGTCCCACGGGCCAGATGTGGCCCATGGGCTGTAGTTTGCCCACCTCTGGCATAGCTTCTGGGCTATCAAAATCAAACCATATGACAAGTGGTGACCATTGATATATTAAAATCAAATATTATCAATTTTGTTATATTATTTTTAAATCTACCAATAAACTGTATTTTCCCTACATATGTTATGCTGAAAATTCATGAAGGGGAAAACCAAACACATAACATGAAGATTGTCTTCCTGAGAAACAACCACCCGGATGAATATTCCTTTTTCTCCTCCAAGATTTCATGGGTGAAATTCTGGGCTATCAAAATTAAACCATCTGACAAGTGGTGACCATTGATATATTAAAATCAAATATTATCAATTTTGTTATATTATTTTTAAATCTACCAATAAACTGTATTTTCCCTACATATGTTATGCTGAAAATTCATGAAGGGGAAAACCAAACACATAACATGAAGATTATCTTCCTGAGAAACAACCACCTGGATGAATATTCCTTTTTCTCCTCCAAGATTTCATGGGTGAAATTCTGCTCTGTGCCTCTAAGAGGTGCAGCACAGAACTCATAGCTCAGGAGGAGGCTGGGGGCTAAAATGATTTTAAGACACTTTTGAATCCTCCCAATTCTGGATTGCTCCATGGGGTCAGAGAGGCCCCTGGCATAATTTAGACAGCCGGGGGGTGGGGGTGGGGAGAGTGACTGTGGAAATTACAGTAGCCACCCTGTTGCTCCAGATTTGAGAGGTGTGTGGACCCCAGAATTTGATTAAGCTAATTGCAACCATATTATGTGCATTCAGCCACCATGAAGTAATAAAATAGAACACCACAGAGTTAAGGGTTCATTTGAACAAGCAGGGCTTTTGGAGGCAAGGTAAAATGCTAGCTGCATGCCTGCTGTTTCTGCTAATCAGAATAGGAGAAGGGGAGAAAAAGAGTCAACAAATTGAGACTGAAAGAAAATAGGTGGATTGAAACCTTGAGTTTTGGGTGCCTTTGATATAGAAGCTTATTATGACTAAGATTGTTAGGAATGTTTGTTGGTCAGTAGTTTATTGAAGTTAGGAGAAGTGATGACTCAGTAGGGGTCACTACTGAGCTATGTGTTTCATAAAAGTTAGTTACAAAAGACTAGGTAATAGAGTGCACTTTGGAGCAGTTCTCTGAAGCTATCCTGAGAATCGTTTTCCTGACATTATACTCCCTGGCCGGGAGGCGACCAACCATCATGGACCTGCTGTAAATTACTCAATACCATCTCAGATTCTAGATAATTATTTGGGATATTCTAAACCTATTGCTTATGTCTGTGTGTGCTTGAATCTAATAAATTGTAGTTTTAACTCACTTACTTGTGTTAATCTTTCATCAGAGGGAATTGTTGTGTTCCCACTGATTTATTCCTGACACCGCCTGGAGTGAAATAGTTAAGTTACCACTGCTTTGGGTTCTGAAAACCCTGGGTAACAATCCCAGCTGGCTACAGCACGACCCAGAATCTCTGCAGTGCTGAGGTTCTGGTAGGCCAGGATATCTGAGTGGGGCTTTGAAGGACAGACTTATGGCTGACTTCTGCAGTGGCTGGGCCAGGAGAATCTTCTCTCAGCTGGATATGGGGCTTTTAGGGCCCCTTACCACTGTTCTGATTCTTTCACCTTGTAGTAAACAATAGAACGGGGATGAAGATCTGAGCCCCTGAGCCCATAGATCTCATGCACCACTCTCTCTCAAATGTCCCTCATTCTGGGGGACAGTTCAAAGTTCCCTACATTCCACACACATCTTATGTTCTCTCCTTTTTATTATTTAAAATGACTGGCATCAGAAATAAAGGATCATGTTGAGGTTATAGAAAGCGTTGCTGACCCTAAAGGAATCAATCCCACATCCTTTCAAGTTTCCTGCATAAATAATTTTGTGTGACTCTCATTCTAGGCCTTTGTTATGCTTGGCAGCCCATGTTGGGGCCTTGAGAGTCATTCACCTACATCACTCCTCTACTGTTCTAGCCTTTTGTTCAATCTCTTCTTTGGCTCCTGTCTTCTCTGTTCCCACTCCCGTCTTTTCTTTGCTATCCTTAGTTAAACCTTCAATCTTCCACTTAAGGGAACACTGTCAGCTTAGATTTGGCCCCAAAACAGTTAAAAAAAGAGACCAAAATAGGAAAGTTTCCATTAATATTTTAAAAATCCATGCAGAACATAGTTTTGGAACATATAAGCGTTCTGCAGCAGCATTTGCAACCCCAGTCTTGTTGCACTAAGAACCTTGAAGTGGAAATAACTAAAAACAAAAAAAGGAAATTCACTTCATAGATTTTCATCACCCACACAGAGATATATTAAAAAGAAACCTAATGATGTATGCCATGGAAAGGACCTAGAAGCTAAGGTGTTATTAAATTAACAGGTTCCTTTTAGAAGTACAGTTCTGGTCTAAAAAAGTAACTCTGCAAGGGACTTAATGTTTATTGTCTCTCAAGAATTTTAGGTCAAATCTGCCCACTTTATAAGTAAAAATTTGTTTTCCCTTAGCTACCACATCTGTAAACTCTTCATGCATTCTGAAAGTCAACCACCATGCTCCTTCCCCATCATAAAGATCCTGCAAGCCAAATCAGGCCCTTAGTAACAGTCAAGCTAACTCATTATCTCTCATTTATACACTCAGTCACAGCTGTGCAATCCAATCAGCTCCAAATTATCTCCTCCCTCAGACCTGTATAGCCCAACGGGCTTCAAATTGGGCCCTCAGTTACACCTGTACAACTGCACTGTGCTTAGGAGGGACTCACACTTCAAGCAAGCCACCATAGTGCAATATGAATGCAGAGTATGGGCTGGGGCTTCAAAGGGACCTTAGGATGAGATCCACAAAGGGACTTAGGCATTGCAGTGCTGAGTGTCATGATGCCTAACTTTTAGGTTCCTAGAAAATCACAGTAACAACACTAGGAGCTATAAAGCCTGAGTTAGGCACCTAGGTTCCCTGTGCAGTGAATGAGAGAGGTAGGTGCCTTACAATGCAATCCACAAAGCCAGCATGCTAGGAGCGGAGCCCCCTAAGCTAGCCAATGGGAGATGGCAATGAGAGAGGTGCGTGTGCTAAGCCCCAACTCCTGTTCTGAAGATAGGTGCCTAAGTCCAGGCTGCAGCGTGGTGCTCGCGTCTGCTAAAAACCCACCAAAGGGGAGAAGATAGACATTTGGCCAGCTAAGGTGTATGCAGGGCCTGAAACAAAATGGCTAGGGGTGGAAAGAAAGGAGGAGGAGCTCCCTCATAACCTTTACTCTCACATACTTATGCAGAATGTGGGACAGACCCAGTTCAAGTCCCCCGTCCTCCTGAAGGGGAGAAGGGATTTGAATAGGGATCAGCCACCTCTCAACTCAGCACCCTAACCACTAGGACACAGAGTCATTCTAACTTTTGCTTTGGCTCAGTTAATATTTATGTATTCCCTTGCTTAATTAAAGGGAAACAACTTCAATAAGAGAGGTTGAGGCATCAGAATAGTCTATAGCCTAGTGATTGGGACACTCACTTGAGGATTGACTGAGGCCTGCTCAAATCCCTTCTCCCCCTCAGGAAGTGGGAGGGACTTGAACCAGGCTCCCCCTTACCCTGGATGAGGGCCCTAGCTAACAGTTATTAGAGGCCCTCCCCTGGCTGTTTTGGGTGAACTTGCCTGAAGAGGTCGATCCAGTAGGGCAGACTCAGTGGCTGCCTACTGGATCTTCCCCCCCCTGCGACTTAGACAGTCGAATACCTATCTAACATCTTTCCCAGCTTGTTAATTGCTCTGGGGCCTAGGCCGGAGAGTGTCTGGGTGCCTACCACGAGGCAGTAGCGCGCATGCTGAGGCAGGAGATAGGTGCCTGGAGTGATGCTGAGGTTTACACGCCCAGAGGAAAAAAATTAGGCTCCAAGTGAGATGAGGCAGCAGCCAGGCTGCTGTTCTGTGGATCGCAGTGATCCCTAAAAATAGACCTTAGGTGCTTAAGTACTTTTGTGGATTGCAGCCTGTGTGCCCCACTGCCACTGATTCCCATAAGCCTCTTTGAAAATTCAGTCATGGTACTTAATCCACTTGTTATTGTATTCATGGTTATGCACTGCTCATGTACATGGTAATCTTTTTTCCCCCAGTATGCCAGGAGCGAGTTGTTCTGTTTAAATGCACTCAGCTTTTGTTACTGCTCCTGTGCTCTTCTCTACACACTGAGGTTATTTTCAAAAGAAAAAAAGAAATAATGCCAAAGATAATGGGGAAAAATAACAGAACATTTATTATTTTTTTTTCTCATACACCCTTCTTATCCAACGCTATCCATTTGTCAAAATTTTAAAGCAGGAAAAACTAATGCCAATCTGCCCTGATTATCCTGTAGGTAACTAATTTGTTCCCTTTCTCTCAAGAACCAAAGCAACTTTGCTTTAGTCTACACATAAGGCATATTTGCTTATTTTTTGTAGGCCTGCAGACTTCTTTTGCACTGGTTTTATTGTTGCAAATTAGGGCTGTCGATTAATCGCAGTTAACTCATGCGATTAATTCAAAAAAATTAATCACTATTAAAAAAATTAATCGCGATTAATCACAGTTTTAATTGCACTCTTAAACAATAGAATACCAATTGAAATTATTAAATATTTTGGATGTTTTTCCTACATTTTCATATATATTGTATTCTGTGTTGTAATTGAAATCAAAGTGTATATTATTTTTGAATACAAATATTTGCACTGTAAAAAACAAAAGAAATAGTATTTTTCAATTCACCTCATACAAGTACTGTAGTGCAATCTCTTTATTGTGAAAGTGCACCTTACAAATGTAGATTTTTTTTGTCACATAACTGCACTCTAAAAAAACAAAACAATGTAAAACTTAGAGCCTACAAGTCCACTCAGTCCTACTTCTTGTTCAGCCAATCACTAAGACAAACAAGTTTGTTTACATTTACAGGAGATAATGCTGCTCTCTTCTTATTTATAATGTCACCAGGAAATGAGAACAGGCATTTGCAAGGCACTTTTGTAGCTGGCATTGAAAGGTATTTATATACCAGATATGCTAAACATTCGTATGCCCCTTCATGCTTTGGTTGCCATTCCAGAGGACATGCTTCCATGCTGATGATGCTCGTTAAAAAAATAATGAGTTAATTAAATTTGTGACTGAACTCCTTGGGGGAGAATTGTATGTCCCCTGCTCTGTTTTACCTGCATTCTGCCATATATTTCATGTTATAGCAGTTTTGGATGATGACCCAGCACATGTTCATTTTAAGAACACTTTAACTGCAGAGTTCACAAAATGCAAAGAAGGTACCAATGTGAGATTTCTAAGGATAGATACAGCACTCGACCCAAGCTTTAAGAATCTGAAGTGCCATTCAAAATCTGAGAGGGATGAGGTGTGGAGCACGCTTTCAGAAGTCTTAAAGAGCAACACTCCGATGTGGAAACTACAGAACCCGAACCACCAAAAAAGAAAATCAACTTTCTGCTGGTGGCATCTGACTCAGATAATGAAAATGAACATGCATCGGTCTGCACTGCTTTGGATTGTTATGGAGCAGAATCTGTCATCAGCTTGGACGCATGTCCCCTGGAACGGTGGTTGAAGCATGAAGGGACATATGAATCTTTAGCGCATCTGGCACATAAATATCTTGCAATGCCAGCTACAACAGTGCCATGCGAACGCCGGTTCTCATTTTCAGTTGACATTGTAAACAAGATGTGGGCAGCATTATCTCCTGCAAATGCAACCAAACTTGTTTGTCTGAGCGATTGGCTGAACAAAAAGTAGGACTGAGTGGACTTGCAGGCTCTAAAATTTTACATTATTTTATTTTTCAATGCAGGTTTTTTTATACATAATTCTACATTTGTAAGTTCAACTTTTATGACAAAGAGATTACACTACAGTACTTGTATTTGGTGAATTGAAAAATACTATTTCTTTTTTTTTACAGTTCAAATACTTGTAATCAAAAATAAATATAAAGGGAGCACTGTACACTTTGTATTCCGTGTTGTAACTGAAATCAATATATTGAAAATGTAGAAAACATCCAAAAATATTTAAATAAATGGTATTCTATTATTGTTTAACATTGCGATTAATTTTTTTAATTGCTTGACAGCCCTAATGCAAATGCTTTTATTTTGCTTGTTTGAGCCTCTTGCACCCTCCCTTCTCCCTAATAGTCTGGATTCATTTGTTCTTTCTCATAACCACATGTATTAATTCCTCCCCTCCCTCCCCTGCATGTTTTAAATTAATGGTGAGAAACCATAGAATGTTCGGAACTTGATTTGACAAGCAGCTACATGTGTGGATGCATATCCACTGAGAGTCAGCATTATCCGCAGATTAGATCTGGAGTCAAGAGAACTGTGTTCAGTTCCCACTTTTGCCATACATTTGCTGTGGGACCTTGGGCAAGTCACATCATCTCTCTGTTTCTCTTTTCCCAATGTCAAAATGGGGATAGTATATACTGATCTGTCTCACAGGGAAATTGTAAGCTTAGATAATGTTTGTAAAGTGCTGATGGGCCCAAACCAAAACCTCAGATTTGTCTTTCTTGAACTTTGGGGAAAGTCAAATCTTGATCCAAACTTCATTTCTGTCCCCATTTTCTATCATGAGCTGAACCAAAAGCCCAGCTCTAAACCTTAGAAAAGTTGTATCCAGATTTTGTGGTTGGGGACCATCTGTTTACTCTCCTATTGGATCTATAAACATAGGCTGGAAATCTCATGAGAACAAATTCACTCTTATGAGCTATACCAGGGGAGGGCAAACTTTTTGGCCCGAGGGCCACATCGGGGTGCGAAACTGTATGGAGGGCCGGGTAAGGAAGGCTGTGCCCCCCAAACAGCCTGGCCCCCACCCCTGCCCCCTCCCACTTCCCATCCCCCATTGCCCCCTCCTGGGACCCACTGCCCCAAACTGCCTCCCCCGGGATCCCACCCCCTATCCAACCCCCCCGCTCCCTGTACCCTGACTGCCCCGACCTATCCACACCGCTGGCCCCTGACAGGCCCCCCGGGACTCCCGCACCCCATCCAACCCCCCCGTTCCCTGACCATCCCAGAACCTCCGCCTAACTGCCCCCTGCTCCCTGTCCCCTGACTGCCCCCCAGGACCCCCTACCAAACCCTCCCACCGCCGCACGTGCGCCGCCACTCAGAGCCATGCCACTCAGAGCGGCAGGAACTTGCAGCCCCACAAAGGCAGCAGCAAAAAAAAAAAATAAAAATAAAAGCCTGGATTTTTTTAAAGGCGAAAAAATGTTTGAGGTTTTTCATGATTTAGGCAAAGGATCTCCTTGATTTAAACAGGTTTGCCTGGCTCTGTTTTATATGCTTCACACAAGGTGGCATCACAGCATTTCCAGACATGGTATAGGAGGAGAGATCATGAAATTTCTTTTCTCTCTGTGTGACCTTGAACATCCCATGTTTCTGTAATCTAGCATTGGGATGAAGCGCCATCTGGTGGCTCTCATAAACCTTTGCATTAACCTCTTCATAAGTAAGGTTACAACCAAGCACCACTTTAGCCCCTCAGTATCATGGCTTGAAAATTGCCATGTTGACTCTGAAGACAACAAAGAATGTTTCTGCAGAGTCTGAAGACAACTAATAGGTAATTAAAAATACTGTGATTTGAAATTCTAACTTTTGTCTGTTTCTTCGACTTCCATTATCTTGAAAAGAAAAATCCTCATGTTTTCAAAGTAGTACCAAGTCTCATTGCCCATTAGACTGTTTGATGAAAAGTTTAATTAAACTGAGTATCTTTTGTGATTACCAGATTTAAATTAGCTCCATTTGAAAATATTTGCAAAGTATTTAATGTAGCCTTTTTTCTCCAGCAAAACCACGCACCACCACAAAGTCTCATGAGGGGTTTTAGAAGAGTAGAAGTAGTAAAAGGTTACACTATTGCTCAGGCAATTCATTTCAGAGGGTAAAGGTTTATACTATTATGAATTAAAGTAGAAATGGGATTTACACCTGGATTTCAAAGCCTTCAAAGTGCAGGCATGTTCAGATGATCCAAGGTTTTGGTTCAGCCCATTGTAAAGATGAGGGTTATTTGCAAAATTCAGATCCAGATCTCATTTTAGATTCTGAGATCTTGGATATTAAGATACAGGGTTTTGGCTCAAGCTCATCTCTAAATTGGAAACATAAAAATGTCTCCCAAGAAATGTTGTCAGGGAACATTAAGTCTTGGTCATTAGCATAACTCTGTTTTTTTTCTTTTTAGTTACATGCCAGACTTGTTTTCATCACCCCTGCCCTGTAGCAGGTGTCAGTTATTTGCATTTTCTAACTATAACATATTAGCTGCAAGCAGTAGATTATTCAGTGGTTTTCTCACTGAATACATACTGCAGGGTAAAGGTAGCACTAATCAGATGTGTAGTTTCAGTAAAGATCCAGCTAAACATTTCATCAATTTGACTCCTTGAAATTCAATGTTTCTGGACAAAACCCCAGGTTGCCATGTTATCTGCATCCAATCCAGCAGAAGGGCCTGATCCTGCTTTCACTGAAGTCAGCATTTTTATCAAGGACTTAGAGTAGGATTGGGCCGTAAATCTGTGATCTTTCGGCATACCCTGCGCAGACTCTTCACTTAGAGGTGAGATACCATTCAAAGATGCTAGCGCTGGGTAGCCATCAGTATGGAGATGCAGCAGCCTGTCCAGTCTGCGAAAAGAAGGTGAGACTTGTTTCCTGTTGGAATCCTAGTTTTGCACACCTCCCCTCCAATTTTCAAACAATGTTGTTTCCACTTCAAATGGAGCATGTTTGGCCTATTGCTAGGGGACAATATATAGTCTCATTTTGGAGGGGGGGGGAGAGACGAGGAAGAGGGAAAATCACTTCTAAGCTATGGGACTCAAAGAACCTTTTTGCCTTGGATTTTCAAGAGGCTAAGGGAGTTAGGTGTTCAGGTCCCAGTGAATTACAGTGTCAGTTACAGATCTGAGCCCCTAGTCCCTTAGTGTCTAATGAAAATCCCAGGCTTTGTGCTTATTTTATTTGGGGTATCACACCAAAGGTCTCAACCATTTATCACCAATGCTTTGTACTTCTATGCAAGGATCACAAAGTATTGTTGAAAATAAATGTATCCTTCTTAATTACAAATCAGAAGCTATTATCTGTGTGTATCCTGACGTTTCAAAAAACAATATCCTTCTCAGAGCAGAGAGGGAGTTTAACCCCCCTCCCCCCAAGTTTTCCAAGAGAAATAAGAGGCAGTTTGGAGGGACAGTTAGAAGTTGTCGCCTCTCTCCAGACCTCCAAGAATCAGTGACAAGGAATGCTGTTTCTTGAAAGAGAAAGATCTTTGCTGTCCAGATTGCTGTGACGCTCTTCATGGTCTTGTGTTTCTAGCCTCTAACAATCTTAGTCTTAGTACATGAGTGTAAACAATGCAGAGTGGTGGGGGCTTTAATCCCCCAATAACAAATAAATAAGTTATGGATTGCATTCATAAACACTGGGTTTGGAACAGAAGTTTGTTTATTTCACTTAATTAAAAGTGGACAAATCACCACATTACAAAACTGCTCATTAAACCTACAGTCAATGGCTGCTATTTTATTATTGTTTAACTCTACCTCCCTAAATAAACAAAATGGTCTATGCTCTTGTAGGAAGATTTAGGCCAGAGTAATTAGGTTCTAGGAATACATTCTTATGCCCAGATTCTCCAGAAATTTATGCATGTGCTTGACTCGACTCCTAGGACTACCCACAGTAGTCAATTGAAAACATGCATATATGTTTGCAGGATTGAGGCCCTGGGCTTGATGTTTTGAAGTGCCAAACACCCAGTTCCAGATGAAACCACTGGCAGGTGTGGGTGCTCAAAACCACTGAAAATTTAGCCCTACTTACATCTAAATATATTTATTTTCACCATTTTTGATGCTATGTGATTTAGCCTGGTCTTTGTAAACAGTTGTAAAATAAATGCTCGAGCAGCAGAATCTTTATAATCCAGAAGCTCCAGACAGCCTATCATCCTGATTTAGTACAGCTTCCTAATCAAGAGAGAGTGCCATTTTGTACTTGCAGTGATTGTCCAGTTTGTGTCAAACCTCTTGGTTTACTCAAGAATTAGGAGTTACATTGAGCTGCTAAGGACAAGTGGCTTAAAAGGAGTTAAATTGCAACTAAGCTAGAGAAGTGTAAGGCCACATCATTTCTATCAGAAGCCTGAAGAGAACTAACTTTGCAGAATGTTTGAAAAGGACAGGGCGGGATGGCTATTAAGGCAGTCTGTGTTGTTAAACCAAACAGCAGAAGTCTTTGGAGGGGAAACACAATCCAACCCCTGAGAATCAGAGGGGCATGATATCCTTATATTCTAGAAGAATCACTTCATCACCTGCAGGCAGCCAAATAAGCAGCAGTCACTGCCAACTCAGTTTAATTAGGTTCCCTGTTAAATATCCCAATTAAGATGAATTCAAGATTAAGACTGTCCCAATTATTGGGAGTAACAAAATGAAACGTGGTCAAAATATTGGGTACACTCTGTGTTCCTTAATGAGAGAGGGCAGCTGTTAATGAGAGAGTGGAGGAGAATGAAAAGAAAACCACTGCTGTTTATGAAGAGCTAAATTCAATTCAAATTACTGGCTTTTTCCAGGACTCCACCCACAGAGCACTGTACCAGAACACTGAGAACAACACGCACATCCAAGGAAACAAGATAGCAGCATTGCATCATGAGAACTGGCATCAGCTCACTAATAATCTCAAGAGAAGAATATTGTCGTAATAAACACGTGACACACCACACCATAGGGTTGGTAAGAGACTGCACTTTCTTTCCCGGCTCCACTCACTTTACCTGGGCCAGCATTACAATGGGTATATTCATATCAGGAGTTAGTTTCCACTGACTCCAAGTACTTACTGTTACAGCTGTAACCATTCCTGACAGTTGGCTAATCTTTTGGTGTGCATCATGTATTCTACATCACTCTCCTTTCCCTGCTCTGAAATTGCAGGTTTCGCTAAAGATAAAAAAAAACAACAACAAAAAAACCCCCCCATGAACAATAAAATAAAATATGGCTATAGTTTTTCTTCTGTAAATTTAGTCTGGCTGGAGGCTTCCTGATCTGCTGAGTTCTGGTCATTAACACAGTAAGGGCTAGATTCACAAAGTACTTAGGTGCCTAACTGCTTCTTTAGGCACCTAAGTCCAACATTAAGGCATTAGTAGCACCCTCAGAACTGCCATTGAGCTACCACCCTATTCTTTAGGCACCTATGTTTGTGCCAGTGACATGCGCTAAGCCACCTAAGTCCTGATGCTGCTCCATAGCTCATGAGCTGCTTGGAGCCCTAGCTCAGGATTCTCAAACGAGGCATTCCCCTACCTGTCTTACCCCTGGGGCTGACCCAGGAGGCTTTCTCAGAGCACACCTACTGCATTGGGCCTCACACAAAAGTCAGCCAGGAGTGAGAGACAGAGAGAGATGGTGTGTGTGTCTAGAATAGTTGGGATTCTGGAGAGCTGTATTCAAATCCTGACTCTGCCTGATTTGGAGCAGGAACTTGAACACAGATCTCCCAGGTCAATGCTCTAATCACTAAGGTAGTAGGTACTTTAGACTGGATATAAATAATTAATGCACCAGCCCTTCAGTCACCATTGAGACTTGCAGGATAGACAAGACATGAATCTCTAATGTAAAAATGCTTCTTTGGGGGGCTCCTTCCTCCATCACAGAGAGGCAAAAGAAGGCACAAGTCCAATTATTTTCCTTTGCAGGTCACCTGTAAAGGAATTTCCCTAAATGCCTCACCTTGGGGTCCCAATCCTAGCTAGAGAAGCAAGAGAAAGAGAGTCCTGTGTAGCTCGCCAAAAATGGAGCAACAGGGTCTGACGTATCCTCAGATGCACACACTCCTTGTCATTTGCACTTGCACTCTTCCCTGCCCTGCCTTTACCCATACTGTCCCCTCTGCCCTTGGAGACTCACTTCTGGCATAGAGCAATGTTCTTTACTTTTATTTTTTTAATGAAAGCCTACCAGCCCTGAGGGGACTGCAGGGCTAATCAGCAGTGCCTTCCACACAGGATGCAAATGAATGTCCATTATAATACCTTGTTTGTCCACAGCACCTTCCGTCTAAGGAGCTCAAAAGTGCTTTACAAAAAATGAATTAATCTGCACAACACATTGAGAGGTAGGTCAATATTAACCCCATTTAACAGATGGGGAAACTGAGCCCCAGAGTTGAAGTGAGCTTCCCAAGGCCACATAGCAAATCAGTGGCAGACCCTGGCTCCCAAGTCTGTGTTTTAACCACTGGGCCATGCTGTATCTTTAGGGAGGTGTAGAAAGACTATACTTAAATGCAGCTTCTGTAAAGCAAGGACTGGCTGTGTAAACTTGTCATTTAAGGAAAAGGCTTCGGTGGGAGGTTGTGTTCAATATAAAGCTTTGAACAGTTTCCCTGGAGGGTCCTTTCATGTAGTGGCATCTTCTTGAGCTATGCTCTGAAATTGGCTTGCTAACACAGCAATCACAAAGAAGGGATAGGGATGAGAAACCGTGTGCAATGAGATGTTGGGTGTGTGCAGGACTCTTTGGACAGGTAAGGGGCTTCGGGGAGTTTGACCTGAGCCAGCAGAGTACAGAGACTAGGCTGAACAGGCTGCCTGACCAATGCCTGGTGCAGCGTGGGAGAGGAGCAGAGGACAGTGTGCACTGTGGAGGCTATTACACCGGTACTTGCTGCCTACACTTGCACTGTATTGATGGAGAATGGGACAGTGGCAGATGCCATGGCATTAGCCTTGCTCAGGTCAAGTGCAATCCAAATGTCTGTGTGAACTGAACTTGTGAACTGTTGGGAGTAATTTTGTTTGTGAAGGCATGGTGTGCTACAGGAGCGCTGGGGGATCCAAAGAGTGGCAAGGATGCCAAATTTCTATAGGGTAGACAAAGCTCAAGCAGGCAGGATCTTCTGATCAAACCAGAGTCCTCCCTTGAAAGCTTGGTGTTAAGTCCTGGGTCAAGTGCAGGGAACACATTTCTATGTCAGGTTAACCACTGAGACTTGCAAGCACATTTATCAAAGCAGACATTTTCAAAAGCGTTCTCTTCGAATACTGGATGCCTAACCTGTGACACCCAGTGCCTGAATTTCAGAGGTGCTGAACTCCTGCAGCTCCCATTGACTTGCAGTTGCTAGGGTCCGGTACTTCTGAAAATCATCTTCTGGGTGTCTCGAGCTGGGCACTCAAAATCCAAGGTAATTTTGGGAAATCTGGGTCTACATATCTCAGCTGCACCATGTGACTCCATTTAATCTCATCCCTCCCCACAGCCTCCAGATGATCACTCCTCCCATTGCCTGATTCCTTCCTGTTCTGGTGCTTGCCAGCTCATTGATTCCTGACTAGTTCATCTCCTTTTCACACACACCCTTACTCCACTGCCCAGCACTGCCCCACCCCCACTCCTGCAAGGCTCTGTGCCCAGCAGCCAGTTGCTGTGTGGCATGCAGTCTCTGGTGCTGTCTGAACTGTGGCTGGTATCGGAAGCTCTCCCCGCACTGGGTGCATTGGGAAGGTTTCTCTCCCCGGTGGATGCTCTGGTGGCTGTGAAGGGTGGCGTTCCGACTGAATCCCTTCCCACACTCGGCACAGCTGTAGGGCTCCTCTGGTGACTGTGGAGGTTGGAGCACTCGATGAAGCACTGCCCGCAGTCAGCACACTGGTAGGGTCTCTCTCCAGTATGGGTTCTCCAATGCTTGACGAGGTGCAAGCTCATCCCGAAGCTCTTCCTGCAGATGGTGCAGCGGTAGAGTCTCTCCCCTGTGTGGGTCCTGTGGTGCTGGAGGAGGTTGAAGCTGCAGCTGAAGTCCTTCCCGCAGTCCGGACATTTGTAAGGTCTCTCTCCCGTGTGGGTGATCTGGTGTCTAACCAGGGTCGAGGTCTGAGCAAAGGTTTTCCAGCGCTCAGCACACTGGTAGGACTTCTCTGCCCGGTGGCCAATCAGTCCAGAGTGCTCTCTGATGCTTCTCCTGTAGCTGGGGCATTGGTAGGGTCTCTCTCCGGTGTGCACTCGCTGGTGGGTGGTGAGGATGGAGCTGATGACGAACGCTTTCCCGCACTGGGTACATTTATAGGGCTTCTCTCCCGTGTGAGTCCTCTGGTGTTTGACCAGGTCCGAGCTCTGCCGGAAACATTTCCTACACTCAGCACACTGATAGGGCTTCTCTTCTGTGTGGATCCGCTGATGTTTCACCAGGTCTGAGCCCTGGTTGAAGCTCTTCCTGCACTGAGTGCATTTATAGGGCCTCTCCCCAGCGTGGGTCCTCTGATGTTTAATAAGGTCTGCACTCCGGCCAAAGCTCTTCCCACACTCTGTACAGCTATAGAGTCTCTCCCCAACATGGATTCTCTGATAGTTAATAAGGTTGGAGCGGACACTGAAGCTCTTCCTACACTCCATGCATCTGTAGGGTCTCCTCTCTCTGATGCAGAATGAGGTCGGGACTCCGGAGGAAGCTCTTCCCACACTCAGCACATTTGTAAGGTCTCTCCCCCGTGTGGGTTCTCTGATGCTGGGTAAGCGCTGAGCCTCAAGTGAAGCTTTTTCCGCATTCAGTACACATGTTTGATTTCTCTCTCATCTGGGTTCTGCCCTGGACAGGGAAGCCTTTGGGTCTCCTGCAGTGTTTTGGAGGTATTGTGTCTTGTCTCTTCTCTCCAGAGTTTCTCTGTTCTCTTTCTGACCTGTGCTGACCCAGACAGTTTCTTCCCTGGTCAGGACTCAGGGAAACATTCCTGTTAGAGCTTCCCGATAACAGCCCAAGTGATCTCTCAGAGCCTTTCTGCTGAGGATTTTGCACCTGATTTCCACTCACCATCCCATCATCTGCTGGAAAGAAGGAAAATTCAGACATGATTCATGTCTTTTATTTGACAGAATGAAAACTTTGGGAAGGGAAATTGCAAAGTGCTCACAGTTGTTGGGTTTTTTTATTTGTAAAAATAGTGTTGATAAGCTTGAAAATCAGGATATAAATCCCACAAAACTCTTTCCCAGAGGCAGAAACAAGGACTTGGTAGGTGCATTTTCCAAAGATCTGCTCTGCCTTTGCTAATTCACTCCCCATCTGCAAGGGAGCAGCAATAAGAAATTAACAGGATCACTCATAGAGCAGTAGCACTAACTCATTGGATATGTTATTTTCACTTCATCCTTTCACAGCACAGCACTAGGGTTTGATGGTAGATCAAATGGGAGCTGACTAAAGAGGTTGGGGAAAGGAGGAAAATGTGAGAAGGTGAAAGGGAGGCAACTTGTGAGCAAGAGAAGAGAGACGGGGGGAGTAAGAAAGCAGCAAATGAACAAAAGCAAAAAGGGGACACCACATGGGGAGGTGAGAGAGAAAAAAACCTAATTGCACACAGAACAGAAAGAGACAGACAGGATAGGGTAGGGTTGAAGAAAAGGACCAAAGAAAGGAGGGGATAAGAGAAAATAGAAAACGTGGGAAAGTGAGAAGAGACAAAAGAGAAAATAAAAAGGAGAGAAATTCTGGGATGTACTAGAGGAGAAGTTGAGGTCTAGTGATTGTACGAGAGGAGGGAGGAGCACACAGGAGGGAAAGGACCATGTGCCAGGCATAGCAGACACTGTGCACAAGAGGAGTGGACAGTTTGTCTGAGCTCCCTGTTCCCACATTCAGACACCTGGATCAGTTCTATCCTCAGATACTTTACTGGGAGTTGTGCCCATGTATCCGAGGATTTGAAGCCTTTTTAATTTCAGCTTTCTTTTACTGAACATTTTAAAGGAGCTGACATTGGGTAAAAAACAATTTAGGGTGGGATTTTCAGAAGCACTTATAGCTTCCTAACTCTGCTCCCATTGAATCCAGTGGACATTTTACCAGTGACTACAATGCTGAGCACTTTTGAAAAATCCTTAAATGGTTACTAAATACAAATGCTAAATGCAATGCATTATTAAAGACTACTGTTAGTGCAACATTAAGGTTAGAATTTAAACGCAGAAGTCAGGAAATATAAATGCTGAGGTTCTCATAGCTCTCTCTAACTCATGTATGCTGCATGTACTGTATGTTAAGTTTATATTTAACCATCTAACATTTAACCATCTAACTAGAAATCAAAAATATTGTGTCAATCAGCCTTGCAAAACTGTCATGAAAATATTATTAGGCCATGCACAAAATCTTGCCCTTCTTTTATCATGAGGATGAAATAAACAATGGTATTTGATTTGACCATCAAAATATTAAAAAATATGACTCATCTTAGCTGAACAGAATTTTGCAAAGCTGACTTGCAAAGTGGCAGGGCTGGTATCCGAACAGAATGTAAGATGTCTGGGGCACAGATTGTCTTTTTTTATTACGTGTAGAACAGATTACCAAGAGATGTGGTGGATTGTCTATTACTTAGATTCTTTAAATTGAGATTGGAAGTCTTTCTAAAAGAGATGCTGTAGTTCAATCACAAGTCACTGGGCTAGATGCAAAAACTGGGTTAAATTCTATTGCCTGCTTTATACAGGATCAGACGACAGGATCATAATGGCCCCTGCTAGCCTTACAATTGAGGAATCTAGGAGAGATGTAAATGTTTAACTTATTCCTCACCTGTGCATGAGGGTTGGATATTTGGGACACCCAGCTCTTCCCCCTGTTCCATCTGAGATTCAAAGTCCATCTTTGGAATAGGAAATCCTGCTAACAGAAAGCAATAAGAAAGTATAGCAGTTAGTTAAATGTTTAATGTAATGATAGTTGCATGATTTGAAACCCCCAGGGGAGACTGGAGAGGTGGAAGGAGCCAGTTCCTGGGTCCATTCAGAGCAATCAAAGGCTCCTTCTCCTCACAGCTCTTCAGAAGCCCCTCATCTGTTTGTCTCCTACATTAACTTCCCTTCACTGATCTGGTCACAATGGCACCCTTGGATCCAGGGAGGTATTTATATTGCAGGTTCACTGTTTGAACACAAACCAATATACAGTTTAGGTATCAGCAGCGATCCTCTTATTCTCCCCAAACTCATGCTAGGACAGGCCCTTAGTGGAGAGGCAGGGCAATGGGGAATGGGAGTTTGCTCTCTTCCTGGTGCAGCATCCCAACATAGCAGTAGCTGGGACACTTAGAGCCTTGCAGCATACACCTGTCCCACTCCCCTGACATCAGAGAGATTCTTTGGACCCAGATCCTAGTCCGGCCTGTGGCAGGTTTGGATTAATTGGGTACATGAGTATTCTCCCAAAGAGAGGGAATCCTAAGGTGGGATAAGACCAGCATAGTGGCTTGTATGTCACTGCCTCCCAAGGCCCCACACTGGGAGCAGGGAGTGTAGCTATGTCCAGCTAATCCTCATGTGCTGTTGCCAGCCAGTGCAACTGAGTCTTGGAGGAATTTATGTTGGTATAACTATGTTGCTTAGGGGTGTGGAAAATCTGCATCCCTGAGCAGAGGCACTGACTTTCTGTGTTCCTGGGGGGTTCTCGACCCGCCACTCCACCCCTTCCTGCCCTCGCTCCTCCCCCCTGCCCCTGCATCTCCTGCATGCTGCTGAACAGCTGATGGTGGTGGGCAAGAGGTGCTGGGAGAGAGAGGGAGGAGCTGACTGGCAGGGCCGCCGGCGGGTGGGAGGGATGCGGGGTAGGGAAGGACCTGATCCGTGGGGCTGCTGAGCACCCTTTTTTTTTTCCGGAGCACATAAGGAGTTGGTGCCTATGCCCGAGTGATGCAGTTATACTGACCTAACTGCCGGTGTAGACAGTGCTGTGTGACAGGAGGGCTTCCCCCATCGATATAGCTGCCATGTCTGGGGGAAGCTCTCCCATCGGCGTAGACAGCATCCTCACTAAGCGCTGCAGCACCGGTGCAGCTGTGCCACTGCGGCACTGTGAGTGTAGACAAGCCCTTGGAGTGACTTGGGAGGATGCTGTAAGCTACACTGCAGGACTGGAGCAGCACCCAACAGGCTGAGACTCAGGGAGACATAAAGGCAGCTTACACGGCTGCTCCAGGGGCACGAGTCTTGAGGATCTGGGCCGTTGTCTGCATTCAAGAAACAGCAGAATGAACTACTCCCCAGCTCACCTGGAAGGCGGGCGTAAGGAGCAATGCCACCATCTGCTGCTCTCTGATATTCCCATCCTGGGCGCAGACTGACCTCTGGGAGAGGCTGGCTACACTGGAGGAGGAGAGGAGGGAAAAGGTGGCTGCATGGGGAGTCCAAAGGCTGGGCCAGGAGCGTGGCTCATGGTGTCAGGTGGGACAACAAACCGAGGAACAAGGGGGGAGGTTAGCGAGGGGGCTGAGGTGAAAGAAGCAGCTATCTTGTTCGAGGAGTCGGAGCTGCGAGGAGAAGCCATGCAACAGGGCCCTGGGCTGCAGTTACTATGGCGACAGAAGCAGAGAAATTCAGCAGGTGTCAGTGAGCAGCCCTGAGCCTGCAGAAGCCCAGATGCTCCTGAACAGCCCTGATCCCCTCTGCTGGTGCCTGCCTAGGCAGGGAAGGTGATGTAGGGCTGGCTGGCTTCAGGGAGTCATGGTAGAGGATAATCAGTGGGGCCAATTGTCTCTTGAAGTCCCACTCCCTTAAACTAATCTAATGCTCTAACCCTTAGAGTACACTCCCTTCCCTGGGATGGCACAAATCTTCCTGGCAAATATTGCTGTGGAAACTACACTCCGGTCTTGCAAGTGGGGAAAGGAGCATTCTCTGTATCCCCTTTTCAGTCAACCCATAACCACTCTCCAATCTGCGGTTCAGAGCATTTGTGTGCTCCGAATCCTGTGCAGCATGTCCTGCACTGCTGGTTGCCAGCAGAGACCTCACTGCATGGTGAGCCCCCTACTCTGCACTCTGCTTGCTCCCAGATGTCAGAGGATCACAGGAGGTAGAGATGGAAGAGATTGATTAAGACCTCAGCCAGCCCCTCTGCCAGAGCCGGGTGTAGTGTCTGATAGAGAACAGAGCCTGTGCTGCACTGAGCCTTGCTAGACCCACTTTCAGCTGTTGTAGCATTTTCTAAATCCCCCAAGATCTGGCCTTAGATGTGTTCTCCGTTCACGTTAAACTCCCCTTGGGGAGGGTTAGGAAAGTCCCTTTTTGTCCTAACTGCAGGGAAACATAACTGGGATCATAGCCTGAACTAGGAGATGCCTCCTCTCTCTCCTCCTTTGTATTCCTGCTTTACTAGCGCTCATGGGTTGCAGCTTCTGGCAACGAAGAGCACAACACACTTCCTGGGAGGAGCAGGTGACTCGCCCAGCTTACCTCAAGGTGCAGCTCCAGTGACAACTTCCTGTCAGAGCAGTACTGCTGAGGTGCACTGAATCCAATGGGAACCTTTCCCCAGCTTCTGGATCAGGGATTTTGAGCTACACTTTGATCAGTGACAGCTTGAGGCATGCAGAAATCCTCCAAAAAGTGCCATATTTCGGGAGTTTACTGTAGGCATCCTGCACACACCCACATTGCATATCATTTCAAAGCTTATTTTATGTATGTTTAGCTGGAGTATGATGTGGAGCTGCCAGGTGGTTTGGTAAACCTGCAGGCGAGGTGTAACAATGGCATCCAAAATGAGAGAGCGTCATGTTTTGGCACAACTTCAGAAAAACTGCAACATGACAACACCTCACTGTGGTGATTATTGGTCAAAGCTACCAAATGACAATGTATTCAACTATTTTGATTGGTTTTGCATAAGCAAGTTTGTTTATTTTCCAGAAAAAGTTTAAGCTGTTTATCATGTGGCAAAAATGGCAAATAGCAACATTTTGCAATGTACTATACTAACATGAAACATCCTCACATTGCATATACTTAATTGTCAAAATATCTCACAAGTGATTAGAATAGTTTTTTATATTTTCAGTTGAAATTTGCTGACCAGATCAGTCTCACCCTGAAGATTGTGCACCAGTAGCAGTAGTAAGCTCATAGTTTGTACCTGATAGTGGGTAGACAGAAACGTACATGAATTCCTGCTGTTAATACTTTCCGATTTTTAAGCTTTTGTTGTACAGTGTACCCTGGAGTCTGCCCAGTAGAAGATTTAAATTTGTAATTGCCTATGCACGCAGTAATAGCCTTGAAAATATTCTAGAAAGTAGCTTTTTAATTCAGTGACACCTATGCACAGGTCAGTATGGAGGATACAAGCCGCTAATAGCTTACATCAAGGAGAAAAAGACTCCCCACAAACTTGTCAATAAAATCAAAAGAACGCAAAACTGTCCAAAGCCACCAGTGCTGGAAAAGAATTGGTCCTGTTGCATTGTTTGCCTGAGAAAAACACACAAGACAAGAAACTTCAGAAAAGAGAAACTTTTGAGAGAGCAACCAGTCTTAGGGAGGCACCACTTCAAAGAGGAGATGATGACATGTTGCACAGAATATCCTTGGAAGACTTGATTGCTAAGGATGCAGTCTGTCACTCAGCACTGCATTTCTTCCTACTTGAGTACAACAATTCTTTAAAGCAAAACCATCTAGTTACAGTGCAACAATACAGTCTCCTTTTGGCATTGCATTTTATCAGATGAGAGCTAGACAATGATCTTATGTACAAGAAAGTTCTTCTGTCCAACCTGCTACAAAGATATAAAGCCCTACTTCCATCAGATGTAGAAACTGCAAGCTATTCTAGTAGCAAATTACAGGCAAGATTCGAAAAACATTGTGGTTCTGCAATTTTATTCCATGCAAAGCATGGACAGGGCAGTCTATCATTGTCTATGCAACGTAACATTAGCTAATGCTATCCAAGTTGATAATAATCTGAAGCAGGCACTTAAGTCATCCAAATATTTTGTGGATGTTCTTCTGGTGAGTGAGCCTGCTGAGCAGCTTTCAAATTAACAAGTGTTTTGTATAATACCGTTTCAATCCTTTGGTCTGAAATAAATAAAATAAAAGCCTCAGAATATTATCCAAAGCCAGGTGATTGTAGTTTACAGAGGTCAGGTACTTTTGTGCCCCAACTGCTGCAGACGTTTGTTCTTTGGTTGATAGATAAAGGGGCATACGATTCAGCCAGCAATGAGTATCATCCTTAGAAGACATTCAAAGAAGATGCCTCTCAGCTGCAGAGTAGGTAATATCTAACCATTCTGAAATGATCACACCACTGCATAGAAGCCTTACTGTACAGCTACACCATGAGTTTGGGTCTCGCAATTTAATTACCATACTACAACTTAATGGATTCTGCATCAGTTATGATTAAGGCTCTGTGTTTGTCAAGGAGGTCACGGAAGTCATGGATTCCGTGACTTCCTCCGACTTGTGTGACTTTTGCAGCAGCTGGTGTGGCTGACCACAGGACCACTCGAGCAACTGGTTGTTGGCTTATTAAGAGGGGGCACTTGATCTACAGGTTGTGGAGATTCTGCATTATGGCATGTGTTAGACAGGAGGGTCAGACTAGAAAGTCTAACGAAGGCAGTGTTTCACAACCAGCGGCCACAAAAGGCAATTGGGGAAGGGTGGAGGCTGTTGAAAATTTTATTGCCGTCTAAAGGAAAGAATCTTGCTCTTTGACTTGCTGCAGACCCTTACCCTTGAAGGTCCAGTATTCTTTGTCAACCTCCCAACACTCCTTAACCCCCAATACATTTTATATGTTTATAATTCATACTTTTTTTACTCTTAATCTAGAGCAAATGTAAGGCAGTTGTGAAAATGTTTAATTTCAAATAAGGATTTGCAAACTCTAATGGCCTTAAAAATCTTTGAATTATGTAGCACTGGTTTAGGTTCTTTCCAGGGATTCTTGGAATTTTTAATATTTCTCCAGAACAGAAGTTTTTATTTAAAAAAAAAAGAGTCAAGAAAAAAGTAGCTTCTAGCCTTTCTGGTCCTAAGGAAAACCTTCTGCAGTGCTGTCTTCCCCAACCTGTAGACAGACTGAAACAATACCTCTGAGGGGCCTGATCCAGCAAGATTTAGTGACAACCTTCAGTGACAGACCCTAGTAGAAGCGTAGCACAATACCAATGATCCCAATGGTATGTTCATGCTGAAACACATCACCACCACTAGCTAATGTCAACACTAGCTGTTTCCCTGTGGATCACTTAGTCGTAGCATTTGGCTAACATACTTTATCCCGCTAATAGTTACATTCAGTCGACTCATTCCCTATACATAAATATAACAAATTCCTGTCCTCAGTCATATTCCCTGCTTCTCCATTCATTTCAGGCTCCCTTGCCACTCCCTTAAGCTACCCATCACACTTATTTTTAAGTTATTCTTTTTGTGGAAAGGGAAAATCTGCCATAACCACTTATTTTATATCAGGAACAAAAAGAATCCTAACAAGAGTATTGGTCCATTACTATATGTAAATGGTAGAATTATCTGTAATAATAAAGAAAAGGCAGAAGTATTCTGTATTTGGGAAAAAAGCAACGTAGTTATATGTAACACTCTTTCCATTCCACTAGTATCTCAGAGGATGTTAAACAGCAGCTACTAAAGTTAGACATTTTAAAATCAGCAGGTCTGGCTAGCTTGCATCCAAGAGTTTTAAAAGAGCTGGCTGAGTAGCTCACTGGACCACTAATGTAAATTTCAGTAAGTCTTGAAACACTGGGGAAATCCCAGAAAACTGAAGGAAAGCTAATGTTGTGCCAATATTAAAAAAGGCAAATGGGAAGATGAGGAAATTATAGGTCTGTCAATCTGGCATGGATCCTGAGCAAGATAATGAAGCAGCTGATACAGGAATTGATTAATAAAGAATTAAAGGAAGGCGTTTTTCTAGTGAGGTCCCACAGAGATTGGTCTTGGCCCTACATTTTTATCAATGAACTGGAAGAAAATCTAAAAGTTTGCAGATGACAAAAAATATCATACAGCCATGTAACTATCCTTTTTTGCAATTACAAATAACCAAACCCCAAACAGAAAACAAACAAATTGGGAGAATTTGGTGTGGACAAACCTCTCATCCCAGGCACCTCCCCAATATAGGTCCTTCTTTAGAGGGTACTGCTGGGATCCTCTTTGGGGCTGGTGAGCTTTCCTTCAAAGTGATGGCTAGCGGGAGAGACACTGCAAGTGGGGCAGAATCTTCACTCCCCTTCTCTGTAAGGGCAAAGGTAGAGCCACAATAGGTTCTTCGCTTCCCATCACACCCTGGAAGGAGGGCCTGGGAGAACAGCTCCACTCCTGCTCTACCTTTGTGAAAGGGAGTTGTCTGCACTCAGGGATTCCCTGTGCACTGACTAACCCCAGAATTCTGCTCTGCTCTCACACAGGCAGAGAGGTAGTTCTAGGTTAGGATTCCTGCAGGTGGTCCTAAGCCTGAAGGAGAAAGCTAGCTACAATCCCAGATTGCATGTGGGTAATGGGAAATTGTGAGGGCAGGTTTCACTTGTACAATGCAGACAGCTGGACAATAATGTTCTCCTTTCACTCATGCAATGAGTTCTTTTCTGCCACTTCAGTCAGTCACCCTGTTGTTGGCATAATATCCATCTCCTGCCATGCAGAACGACCATCCTGCATCCCTCCACTGTACCAGTTTTCCATCTCTATGGACCTCCTCTGAAAGCAACTCTCTTCTCTTCAGCCACTTTCTTTTGCTGCTATTAGGGAACACTAAGGCATTTGGGATACAGTTTGTATGAAAGACAATGCTGACATTTGCAGAATTGACTAGTGCTTTTGGGTACCCAAGTTGACACCTTAATGGGACTACTTTCAAGGACAAGGCTGAATGCACCTACCGCAGACATTCAAATAGGGGAGGAGAGATTCTCATCCAGCTACCTGGTGGAAGCAAAGAATGACTCCAGTTGGGGATCAGTACATTTGTGACATTAGAATGGGAACACAGCATCAGTTCTGGAGAGGTACAGGATGCCACAATATTGTGGCAAATACTAGCAATGGGTCCAAGCCTGGTATAAGTCTCCCTAATGTAAGGATATAGGATAGTCAATGTTTGTTCACCTGTACAAACACCAAACTCAATTTTCTGTGACATTTCAACAGAACTCTTTATTAAACAGGCAAATAAAATCCATAGAAATGAGAACAAATATTTTAAATAGATGCTCTCCTAGGCCTAGCAGCACTAGGGTGTTACTGCTTCTGGCTAAGCAGTCCATAGCTTCAGTAACATCGTGTGCATTTCATGGCTTGCACTTTTTCTCAGGATCACCATTCTTATGTCACCTCTTGCTTTTTGCCCTTGCCAGCCTCCTATCATTGGGAGTTGGTTGCGGTCTTAAAAGCCCATCATTATCGCTATCCCTACATTCAGATTTTGTGTGTGTGCGTGTGTGTGTGTATTTACAACTCAACATATTTAATCATTTTCATTCTAGACTAAATAATGAAATAAATTTCTTCCCCACTTGGCTTTGAGGATGGAACAGGCATCTCAATAGGTATTTTGTTTACCACAAAGTTTTTTGGAGCTAGAGGTATCAGCACCTTCCATATTATTGCCAATTCCACCCCTATCCAGTACCACCAAGCTTTTGTCTGAACCAACATCCCTTTTAGAGGAGGATACAGTAACTCTTCATTTAAAGTCGTCCTTGTTAATATTGTTTGTTGTTACGTTGCTGATCAATTAGGGAACATGCTCATTTAAAGCCCTGCAATGCTCTCTTGTAATGTTGTTTGGCAGCCACCTGCTTTGTCCACTGCTTGCAGAAAGAGCAGCCAGTTGGAGCTAGTGGTGGGGGACTTGGAACCAGGATGGACCAGCAGTCCCCGTATCGGCTCCCTGCTCCCCTAAGTTTCCTGTGCGGCAGCCACCCAGCAGGCTATCACTTGCCGGCAGTTCAGCTGTCCCTCCCCCCACTGCCATGTGCTGCTCCTGCCCTCTGCCTTGGAGCTGCTCCTGGGATCCTCCTGCTTGCTGTGTGGGGGTGATGGGGAAGAGGGGTGCTAAAGTGAGGTGTCCCCTTCCCCCCTCCCCCACTCCTTTACCCCATTAGGCCATCTCCACAGAGCAGGGTGGGGACACGACAGGGCTCAGGACAGAGGGAGCTTGCTGGCAGCAGCTGCTGTCTCAACTTGCTGATCTACTTAAAAAGGCAGTGTACTTAGAGTATAGTCAGCGTACTTAAAGGGGCAATGCACATCTCTCTCTGTCTCTCACACAAGGTGTGTCTCTGTCTCTCTCTGCCATGCTTTCTCCCCTCCCTCCGTTTGTGCTGCCTTATAGAGTGAGAAGCTACATTAACAAGTGTTAACCCTTGAGGGCTCAGCTGAGTGCTAGTTCATCATTTAGCAGTAAGGCATTCCCTGGGAAATATCCTACCCTCTTCCACCCTCTGACTTCACCACCTCAACCAAGCTTAACAATCATCATTGCGGTGTACAGTATTAAATTGTTTAAAACTTATATTGTGTGTGTGTGTGTGTGTATATATATATAGTCTTTTGTCTGGCAAAAAAAAATGTCTGTGGAACCTAACCCCTTCCCCTCCCTTTACATTAATTCTTATGGGGAAATTGGATTCGCTTAACATCGTTTCGCTTAAAGTAGCATTTTCCAGGAACATAACTACTACGTTAAGTGAGGAGTTACTGTATATTCATTGTATTAGTTTTCCCTCTCGCAAAGAATGCTTTAGGAAAACATGCTTGGTGGTCAGTTCTCTCCCCATTCCAAAAATTCTGCCTCCCCATATCTTCCTGTGCAGAAAATCCATACTTCCTTCATGTCATGACTTTATAACCAAAAAATCACAGCACATGACTACTCTTAGGCTATGTCTACACTACAGACCTTCCAGCGGCACAGCTGTACTGCTGCAGCTGCACAGCTGTAAGATCTCCTGTGTAACCACTCTATGCCAACAGGAGAGAGCTCTCCCTGTCAGAATAATTAAACAACCCCCAACGAGCGGTGGTAGCTATGTTGGCAGAAGAGCGTCTCCCACTGACATAGCACTGTCCACACCGGTGCTTCTGTCGGTGTAACTTATGTTGCCCAGGGGGTGGTTTTTTTCACCCCCATGACTGACAAGTTTTATTGACAAAAGTGCTAGTGTAGACATAGCTTTAGAAATATACGTCATAATCTCCTCTCCATAACAACTGACAATTCCAGATTCATGGTGGTTTAAGTTAAGGTGGTTTACTCAAGGGAAAAAAACCACAGAATTATGAAATTAAAATTCATATTAAAGTTTAAGAACACATTTCATTTAAAATTAAAGTTAAACAAATAGTTTATTTTTTTTTTCAATGCATGTCATCCTCCTCCTGTTCACCAAATTGTCAATTAGCAGACTGCAGTTAAAACAAATTCATCCTACATACCGATTACACCTTTAGAATGTTCATACAGTGCCACCCACAAGAGCCCTTGAGCAAGCATCTTTCTGACAGAAATGTCTATTAGGATGTTAATCGACTTGCTCTCATGGACTAAGTTGTCGAACAGTAGCATATTTGTCAGAGACACATTGATTTCACTACCATTTATTCAGCAAATACAGTTCCAAGGATATGGCCCAAGTACCATCACAATGTGGGGTAGGGGAAGTGGGGTTAAATAAATATAATCAATAGGAACTAATCTAAAAAAAGTACCAGAAAGTGGGAAACAGGAGCTTAGGTTCTGAAGGGAGCCACAAGGCCTGGGTGAAGTCTGGCAAGAATGCCAAAGCCTGATTAATGTACGGAGAAAGTGTTATGATTTGATCCACGTTTTACCCTTATCACTACTAAAAATAAAAGGCCATGATTCCCCTGAATACTTAACTCTTCCCAGTTTCCTCCTGTTGTGGTGCTTCATACCCAAACAATGGCTAGAACCATCATCACACTAAGGATGTGCTCCCTCCCCAACATCACACTGCAATGCTCAGCTAGCTACTCCTTACAGGCAGGGCTGTATTCCCCTTCTTCCCAGCAGTGGTGGTGCCTACTGTGCATGGTGTTTCTGGTGCCGCACTAGCTGCGGCTGGAAGCGGAAGCACTTCCCGCACTGAGCACAGTGGTAGGGATTCTCTCCCGTGTGGATCCGCTGGTGTTTGATCAGATTGGAGTTCCCACTGAAGCACTTCCCACACTCAGGACATTTATAGGGTTTCTCCCCGGTGTGGGTCCTGCTGTGGTTGATCAGATCGGAGCTCTGGCCAAAGCTCTTCCCACACTCCATGCACGTGTAGGGCTTGACGCCGTTGTGGATCCTCTGGTGCTGGATGAGGTGTGAGCGCTGGCTAAAATTTTTGCCACACTCGGGACATTTGTATGGCTTCTCTCCCGTGTGCATTCTCTGGTGTTTTATGCATGTGGAGCTATCACTGAAGATCTTCCCGCACTCAGTGCATACATAGGGCTTGTGCCCTGTGTGGATCCTCTGGTGTTTAATAAGGTTGGAGCTCTGGCTGAAGCTCTTCCCACACTCGTGACATGTGTAGGGCTTCTGACCCGTGTGGATTCTCCGGTGCTGAATAAGGTGTGAGCTCTGGCTGAAGCCTTTCCCGCACTCCGTGCATTTGAAGGGTCTCTCTCCCGTGTGCATTCTCTGATGCTGGATCAGGTGTATGCTTCGACTGAAGCCCTTCCCGCATTCAGAACATATGGTTGGTCTCTCTGATCGGGGTGTTCGTCGGGGGACAACGTCCTCTCCTTGCTCCTGGAGGTCTCGTTCATCATGAGTGGATTCAGTTTGTTTCCTCTCTGAAGGGTCCTCTCTCTGTAGCATTGCTGAGTTGTGCTGACTCACGTGGGCTTTTCCCAGGTCCGGACCCTGGGATATGTCTCCTCCGGATCTCACTGAAAACACCCGCTGCAGTTCCATGCTTGCAGAATCTTCCTGCTGAGGAATCTCCTCCTCTCCACTGTGATCTCCTGGCAAAGATAAGATTATTCCAGACATGGTTATTCTCTGTGCTTGGGAGAAAGGAAGCCCTGGGAAGAGGACTTGCAAAGGACTTGTGACTACTGCTGAAGGTCAGAAGCCAGGTCTTTCCCAAATAAGAGTGGAGGGGATGAATTCAGCTTCCACAACTCTTCTTAACACTCAGCGTACAGGTGAGGGTAGACAATACTAGCAGAAGTGAGTCAGGAAGGGCAGAAAGCCATCCTTGATATTTGCCCAGGAGATAGGAGAACTGGTTACAATGTAAGAAAACTAATGACAGAACGGAACAAGATGACATGAGGCAGAACCATAAGTTCACAGTTGCTATTGGAATTCCAACTTCTTTTACTTCACTCATTGAGTGTTTCCAAGTTGGTTCAGCTTATTCCTCACCTGTGTGGGTGTATGTCAAGAGCTCCGTTTCCGTGAGAGCCTGGTGACCTGGGTCAGATAGTTCTTTGCCTTGTTCCATTTGGGAGGCCATGCCACATTTAGGAATTGGAAAACCTGCTCATGAGAAAGAAAACATCATGGCTTGTTAAATATTCAACCAATGCTTGTCACAAAAGATGTTTTTAATCCCAGCTGCTCTAATGGGGAGGGGAGGGAGCAGAGCAGAGTCTGGAAGGGATGAGTCACCTGAATGGCTGGGAAAGTGTTCCAGCATACAATTTGGGGAATAACGGTTCTGATGGTAGATGTATTTTATCCGTGTAGGAGATTCAAGGATCCCTCTTAATGGGAGAATGATATTATATAGAAAGCCAACAAGAGACCCCCCGAATCCCTTTTTTAAGTTGGTGACAGTCCCGAGTAGAGGTGTGTTGCAAACCCAGGAAATTCCAGCAATGTTTGTATGCTCAGGTGTTAGAGACAAGGACAGGAGTGGGCTGTCAACTGCACTTCTGAAAATCCTTCTAAATGGGCGGGGAGAGTCACACCCACGTTCTGAGGATTAAAGGGTCTGAACCCCCCAGGAAAGAACCTTGTGCTGAAGCAAATGAAATCACTTCAGAGATGCTCATAAAAAAGGTGACTCCTTACCTAGTGAGATGAGATTCTGGTAGTTCTCCTGCATGTCATCCCTGTTGAGTTCCATCAGCCCTTTGCCATAAAGCCCTGCTAGGTCTTTGGACAGCACAACCACAGCATAAAATGCCAATGGTACCTAAAACAAGCATTCTCCATTCAGTATTTGCTGCTCCAAGGACAATCCCACTGCTAAGTAGCAAGAGGTAGTGAGAGGAGCAGGAGGGGCACAGGAACTGGGAGTTGCTGCAGAGAAGAACAGATGAGACAGAATGGCAAGAAAAAGGGAAGGGGGAAAACCTCAAAAGTCACAGAGAGAGAAAGGAGGATGGGGAAGGAAGAAAACCAAAGGGAGGAGTGGGCAGTCCTACGGTTCACCACGACCAACTATCGTGTTAAAACTAAAACTTGCCCTGTCTACAGTAGTATTTTTAAAAAGCGTTTGCTACCACGCTTAAGTATCTCCTAGGCACTGGCTGCCTAGAATTTTCTCCTCAAGTTAACAGTTTGTTAATTAATGCTAGGTCATTAACACTTTGGTAAAGGCCAGTGTGTATACTTCTCAGATGTTTGTTCCAGGCTATATGTTTATTCTTTACTCTAGGCTGATCCCCAGGGAAACCACAGATGATTGAGAGCTTCCAGACAAGTCTTCATAAAGGTGTCTGCGACTTCAAGTCAATTTGCAATCAACTAACTGGAGGTAAGAGCTCAAGGGAAGACAGGCCCACAGCGTGAACAAGTGCTTACAGGTGATGGGCTACTTCCCCCACTTGTGCCCATTCACCCATCAACAATGGTTGGGAAAGGGGCATTACTGGCATGTTAAGTGCATACATGTTAGTAGTATGTAAGTTTCAGATCTAATAAGCCATCAAGATGAATAGGACAGGTAACATCCTCAGATTGGTGTTTTTCTTAAAGCACCAGTTTCTTGAGTCCTGTGATTACATGAGAATCTCAAGCTTTTGTTAAACATTTCTCCCCCCTAATGGTTGCAAATAAAAGCTTGAAAACTTGAACCCTAAAGGCTCAAAAAGAGGAAAGTAAAAAGAACCCCAAAATTATTTATTTAAAAATAAATAATGATTGGGGGGACCCAACTCAATTTTTTTTTAATGCCTTGGATTAGCAAAATTGCAGACCAGTTGTTTCAGGCTATATGTAGATCTCCACAATGTGTTACATTCCCTTAAATACCAGATGCACAAGAAACTTTTTAAGTTCTACAGGAACTCAATAGGCAGGCAGCAACTGCCCCCATTGGATATAGGGTGCTCTACACTGCTCTTGGCAACTCCAAGCACTATGAAACACTATTCTAGCATATGTCCAAGATGGGTATGTGAAGGATCGGAAGGGAAGATCACTTTCAATGGCCCTTTTGGTTCCGAGGGCTGGTCTACACTGGGGATTTCAGCCATCGGTGACTTTCCCAACAGCATAGCTGCATCAGAGCAACCCCAAGCGTAGACAGGCAAAACCACTATAATCTGCAATTTGTGCCAGTGCAATTTACCCCTGCTTTAACCAGAAGTGACCAAGGTCTTGTCTACACTAGCAGGTTACATTGATACAGCTCCACTACTGGCTGGACCCAAAGGCTGTAACTGCTGGGATTGCTAAAATATATTAGTTAGGGATGGGCAAACATCCCAACATCCAGGCAATACTTGTATTCGGAGGCCGTATTATTGGATATTAACAAGTATATAAGCTTACAATGGAAATACCATGAATGAAAATATAAGCAATCAGGCAGCAGCAGAGAGGGGCTTCCCATCATACTCAACCTTCAACTGTGCTGCAGCAGCAGCAGAGATCCACAGTAAAGCTAAATTGGCCAGCCTGGAACAGGCAAAGAGAATGAAGTCTCTCTCTCTTCAGAGGAGGCAAAGATAAGTGAATCCTATGGCTCCCCCGCTCCCCCCTTGCTTTAGAATTCTTGTGTGCCACTGGCAAGCATATTCCGATGAAGTGAGCTGTAGCTCACGAAAGCTCATGCTCAAATAAATTGGTTAGTCTCTAAGGTGCCACAAGTACTCCTCTTCTTTTTGCGAATACAGACTAACACGGCTGCTACTCTGAAACCTGTCAATATTCTAGGGGTATTTTCATTCTGTCCTGAGCCAGGAGACCAAGGAGAGGGTAAGAGTCTGTAACCCTTCCCCCATGCTCATAGTTGGAGTTTTAATAAATGTTTATCATTTTGCTTTTAATTCCACTCAGCTACATGTAATTTTTATGGCTCAGCCAAGATATTTTTGGTTTATAGGGATTACTCTAGTGCGGAGTTCCATGTTTTCAGCAAGACATTTTCTATCCCTTAGGCTCCTGGAATCTGTTCCTGCAGGAGAACAGACAGCGTAACGCTTCCATTCTTCACACTGTGAACCCTGGGGACTACTGGGCAAAGATTAGATTTTGAGGAAGCAATCCAATTATATTGTGTATATTTTTCCCCAACACTGAATAATGCTCACTTTCTGCTCCCAATGGTAAGAGATTTTTGCCACAGGGAAGAATATATCTACTTCAATAGCACAAGCCTGCCTGGCAAGTATTACTCTTATCTTTGGGAGACAAGGTGAGCGAGGTAATATCTTTTATCGGACCACCTTCTGTTGGTGAGAGACGCAAGCTTACACAGGGCTGGACTCTGCACCAGCAGACAGACCCCTTTTCATTCTGGCCCCCATTACTGGCTACTAGGGGATTCAGCCTCATTTACACAGCAAGCTGATATCTCTAGATCCTCTAGCTCCATGCTGCTTGCAGAACGAACCCCCATGGTTTTTGTAAAGGTGGGAGGCTATAATCCAGCTAGGGGTTGAAGCAGGGGGTACGAGGCATTCCAGAATTGCAATTCCCCCGTCAGCTGAGTGGGGACAGTGGAACATACAAGCAGCAGTTTGCTATGTCAGGTGTAGTGCTAGAGGATCCTAGGGTGAGATGCTGAAAGAATGGGGTGCAAGTGGCCGGCTGGAAAATCCTAGGGGGATAGAATGCAAGAATAAGAGGATTGTGGGGCTGCTAGACCATGCTGCTCGACCAGAAAAGGGTGCAGTAATAGGGGGAGACTGCTGTATTGTGGCTGGATGGTGGTGTATGAATAGGGAACTGCTGGGGTGTGTCTGGAGAGGGGGGCAAGGACGGGGAGGGCTGCCAGCTGGAGTGCTAGTGAGATAAAAAACATGGAGCAGGGGTTCAAACGGAAATCTGCAAAGGGGCAGGAGGACAGATGATTCCTGGGGAAAGGGGACAAGCTGTGTGAAGGTGGGTAGCTGCAGGAGGAAGTGGGGATAGGAAAAGCTAATGGAAAACGTCAAAAGGGGGTGCAAGAATTGAGCATCACACTCCTGGTCTGTGCCACAGGAAAGGGGTGCAGAAATAGGGTGGCATCCCTGGGGAGTACCGTGGAGGAAGAGTAATAAATGGAAAGGAGCAGGAGCTGAAAGGGAAAACGGAGTCTGGTCTCTAAGGAAACATTGGTTCAGGTGGTGGGGGGAAAGAGAGAAACGTCCCTCATTTTTTCAGCTGGGTGCTGGATGCAGTCCCACTCTGGAAGGGGCCCCAGGGGCAGGGCCAGTTTGCGGCTCTCTGTGCCGCTCTCGCAGAAGTCCCATCCTGAAACCACTGTGTCTTTGCTAGAAGTCACGTGGCTTCGAAGCGCCGAGTGATTGCTTTTGCGGCGGGCTGTTGAACGCTGCCCGCCCAGGCTGCCGGACCCCGCCGCCCCCCGCACCAAAGCCAGCCCCGGGAGCAGACGCCTGCGCGCCTCCCCCCCGCACACCTGCAGCTCCGCTTCCACAGCCCCGTTTGACCTACCTGCACGAAAAGGCGGGCAGGGATTGCAGCCTCCAGCCCCGGGCTCTCCTCCCGGAGAGAGGCGGCGCTTCAGCCGGGCAGCGCTCCCCACTCACCCCCCAGATTGCAGCTTCCTGCTGGGCACCGGGGAGTGCAAAGGACGCTTCCTGGGCGGAGCCTGCGGGGCGAGCGGCTACTCCGCGCTGCTGAAGGCGGGGACCTCTCCAGGGATCCTACCCGGCTGGGCACGGCCAGGTGTCGGAGCTGCTGGGAGCCAGGCACCTCACACCATGGCAGCCGCTGCTCCATGCATGTTAGCGGGAGCACGATCCGGGACGTAGCGAGGGCCAGCCGCAGCAGCCATCTTAGCAAAGTGTGCGTGTGGGGGGGACAGACACCCCCAGACGCGCTACTGAATGTCCAGCCCGTGCCCGGCGTGGAAACACGATGGTGGCGGAAGCCCTTCCTTGCAAGGTTTCAGGGTAGCAGCCGTGTTAGTCTGTATTCGCAAAAAGAACAGGAGGACTTGTGGCACCTTAGAGACGAACACATTTCTTTGAGCATCAGCTTTCGTAGCTCACGAAAGCTGATGCTCAAAGAAATGTGTTCGTCTCTAAGGTGCCACAAGGCCTCCATTCCTTGCAAGGTTGCCAGCTCTCTGGTATGATACTTAAAGCCCCAGCTCCTGGAGTCAAATGATTGCAAATCTCAGCTTATTTGTATTTTAAGATTAAAAAGTTTCTAGCCCTCATGATTGTGGAGGAGAGCTTGACTGTATAACCTGAATGCATCGTAAAGGCTCAAAAATCCCAAGGGAAACATATAACCCCCAAACTTTTTTAAAAACATGATTTTTAAGGCAATTTTGTGATTTTTAAAAACATTTTGGGTCTAGACTGTAAGCTGTCTGGGACATAGGCTTTTTTTTTCTCAAAAAACAAACAAACAAAAAACAAAAAAAACCCTGCAGCCAGTCAGCAACACCCATTTCTGCAATCAGCTCTTGATGTTTTACAGAATGCTAGTGAGCTGTAGCTCACGAAAGTTTATGCTCAAATAAATTTGTTAGTCTCTAAGGTGCCACAAGTCCTCCTTTTCTTTTTAGGTGCTGATAATCACCCCACACAGGATAGCAAGCGGCTTCTTTGCCCTCTCTGTGCAACAGGACTTTGTATGTATGCACTGTTGTCGCTATGTCAGCCCCAGGGTATTAGAGAGACAAGGTGGGTGAGGTAATATCTTTTATTGGGCCAACTTCTGCTGGTGAGAGAGACAAGCTTTCAAGCTTACACAGAGCTCTTCTTCAGCTCTGGGAAATGTAAGTGTAAGCACAAAAGCTTGTCTCTTTCACCAACATAAATTGGTCCAATACAAGACATTACCTCACCCACCTGGTCTCTCCAGCATGATTCTGTCACAAAGTCCAGCAATCAGTCTCCCTCTCTTTCTCTCACTTAAGCCCCTTTCCTTTCTGTGCACTTCTCCCCGAAACCCACCCCCAGGGAGGTAGGGTGGGACTTTGATCACTTTTGGGCCCAGGCATTTTTAGTATTTAAGGAATAGGTTGTGTGAAAGGCATATTTGAAAGAAAGCAGCATGTCTAGAAGGTTGGAATAGGGGATTGGGAATCTGGAGATTAGGCAGTATTATGTTCATTGCTTTAAGTTCCCTTTAAATTGTCCAAAATTATTATTTGAAGGAAAAACATTGCAGAAGATAATATTTTTATGCTTGTAGTGCCTTTAGCTGAGCTCCGCTAGAGCTTTTACAAATTTTAAGCCTCACAACATCCCCCAGAACTTCAAAGGGATAAGTTTGGAAGAAATAAACTTTTAAAAAAACATTGTTTTAATAGTTTAACTACCATATAATCAACTACATAACTCAAATTATCAAAATTGGTGTTTATACAATATGTATCCCTATGATTCATAGGCGCTGACTCCGTGGGTGCTCCAGGGCTGGTGCGCCCATGGGGAAACTATTAAAACAATGTTTTTTTAAAAGTTTATTTCTTCCAAACTGGTTTTCAAAGCTTCTCTGATGCGCACCGCGCCCTCCTGTGCTCTTCTAACCGCCCTGGTGTCTGGCTGCACGTAACCAGCAGCCAGGCAATTTGCCTCAATCTCCCACCCCGCCATAAACATCTGCCCCTTACTCTTACAGAGATTGTGGAGCGCACAGCAAGCAGCAATAACCGTGGGAATATTGGTTTCGCTGAGCTCTAACCGAGTCAGTAAACTGCACCAGCGCGCTTTTAAATGTCCAAATGCACATTCTACCACCATTCTGCACCTGCTCAGCCTGTAGTTGAACAGCTCCTGACTACTGTCCAGCCTGCCTGTGTATGGCTTCATGAGCCATGGCATTAAGGGGTAGGCTGGGTCCCCAAGGATAACTATAGGCATTTCAACATCCCCAACGGTTATTTTCTGGTCTGGGAATAAAGTCCCTTCCTGCAGCTTTTGAAACAGACCAGAGTTCCTGAAGATGCAAGCATCATGTACCTTTCCCAGCCATCCCACACTGACGTTGGTGAAACGTCCCTTGTGATCCACAAGTGCTTGCAGCACTATAGAAAAGTACCCCTTGCGGTTTATGTACTCGCCGGCTTGGTGCTCCGGTGCCAAGATAGGGATATGGGTTCTGTCTATGGCCCCACCACAGTTAGGGAATCCCATTGCAGCAAAGCCATCCACTATGACCTGCACATTTCCCAGGGTCACTACCCTTGATATCAGCAGATCTTTGATTGCGTTGGCTACTTGCATCACAGCAGTCCCCACAGTAGATTTGCCCACTCCAAATTGATTCCCGACTGACCGGTAGCTGTCTGGCGTTGCAAGCTTCCACAGGGCTATTGCCACTCACTGCTCAACTGTGAGGGCTGCTCTCATCTTGGTATTCTGGCGCTTCAGGGCAGGAAAAAGCAAGTCACAAAGTTCCATGAAAGTGCCCTTACGCATGCGAAAGTTTCGCAGCCACTGGGAATCGTCCCAGACCTGCAACACTATGCGGTCCCACCAGTCTGTGCTTGTTTCCCGGGCCCAGAATCGGCGTTCCACGGCATGAACCTTCCCCATTAGCGCCATGATGCCGGCATTGCCAGGGCCCGTGCTTTGAGAAAAGTCTGTGTCCGTGTCCTCATCACTCTCGTCACCACGCTGATGTCCCCTACTGTCCTGGTTTCGCTTTGCCAGGTTCTGGTGTTGCATATACTGCTGGATAATGCGCGTGGTGTTTAACGTGCTCCTAATTGCTAAAGTGATCTGAGCGGGCTCCATGCTTGCCGTTGTATGGCGTCTGCACAGAAAAGAGGTGCGGAACGATTGTCTGCCATTGCTCTGATGGAGGGAGGGGCGACTGACGACATGGCTTACAGGGTTGGCTTACAGGGAATTAAAATCAACAAAGGGGTGGCTTTACATCAAGGAGAAACAAAAACAACTGTCACACAGAATGGCCCCCTCAAGGATTGAACTCAAAACCCTGGGTTTAGCAGGCCAATGCTTAACTCACTAAGCTATCCCTCCCTCTGCTATTTCAGGCAGGACTGAATCTCCATTAAAGTTTTCAAGGTGCCCTGACAGACCTCACCAAAATGATTGTCGGCTGTTGATTTCACGGAGCGAATGAATACAAAACAAATCTGGTCTATTTCTTGTTTTGATCCACTTCATCTATCTTTTACATCTTTGGCTGGCAGCAGATGGTGCAGTAGGACTGCAAGCCATCCACATCTCCTGGCTGCTTGGCAGAAGATGGTGCAGTAGTACTGCTAGCCATCCTCATCTCCTGCCTGCTCACCATAAGATGGTACAATAGGACTGCCTGCAGGACTAAAGAGAATGACCTGGTCGAGTCACTCCTAATTTAGTCCCTGCGCCCATGTCTGCCCAGGCGCTCCTGGCCGACCTTACCGAGGCGGCCAGGAGCACCTCAGACACGATGACAATGGTTTTCAGGCCTATTGCACCATCTGCTGCCACAAGGCAATGGGTTGCTGCTGCTGCTGTGTAGCAGTGCAGGTCCGCGTCTGCCAGCACACAGGAGACATACGGTGATAGTGAGCTGAGCGGGCTCCATGCTTGCCGTGGTATGGCATCTGCACGGGTAACCCAGGAAAAAAGGCGCGAAACGATTGTCTGCTGTTGCTTTCACAGAGGGAGGGAGGGACGGAGGGCCTGACAACATGTACCCAGAACCACCCGCGACAATGTTTTTTGCCCCACCAGGCATTGGGATCTCAACCCAGAATTCCAATGGGCAGCGGAGACTGCGGGAACTGTGGGATAGCTACCGTTCCCCAACACTCCGGAAGTCGACGCTAGCCTCGGTACTATGGAAGCACTCCGCCGAGTTAATGCACTTAGAGCATTTTGTATGGGGACACACACAATCGACTATATAAAAACGATTTCTAAAAAACCGACTTCTATAAATTTGACCTAATTTCGTAGTGTAGACATACCCTTAGAGTGATGGCCTTTCTGGACTGCTGTTAGCAGAGTTAACCTCTATTTCTCTTCACAGATATCGCAAAAGCATATCCTTTCCTGTTTCTCCCAGATGTCATACACTGAGTTATGGTGAGTACTAATGCTATTTATAATGTTTAAAGGCAAACCGCATAGGAAATATGGAAAACCATAAAAAGAAAAGGAGTACTTGTGGCACCTTAGAGACTAACAAATTTATTTGAGCATAAGCTTTCGTGAGCTACAGCTCACTTGATCGGTGCATCCGATGAAGTGAGCTGTAGCTCACGAAAGCTTATGCTCAAATAAATTTGTTAATCTCTAAAGGTGCCACAAGTACTCCTTTTCTTTTTTGCGGATACAGACTAACACGGCTGCTACTCTGAAACCTGTCATTATGGAAAACCATGTTACTGTAAACTAAGAAGATACTGGTCACAGCAAGTAGTTATGCAGAAAGAAAAAAGTTTAATAAACATCCATTGCTTGAGATTATGGTCTTTCTTCCTCACGATCTGAGCAGCTTGTTCAGCTTGTGAAAGAGGAACCACAGTGCCGGCTATCTTTACTCAGTTTTTAGCTCTTCTGACCCTCTCCCTTTCCTTGCTCTGAAAGAATGAATAAAAGGTCAGCTACAACCATTTTAGTAAACCTGACAAGATTAATTTAAAATACCTCAGCCTTTCAGCACACACAGCTTTACCTCATAAAGTCACTTAGCCCTGGTCTACACTAGGAGTGGGGGGAGAATAGATCTAAGTTACACAACTTCAGCTATGTGAATAACATAGACCTACTCACCGTGGTGTCTTCACTACGGTGAGTCGACTGCTGACGCTCCCCCGTCGACTCCGCCTGCGCCTCTCGCGGCGGTGGAGTACAGGAGTCTACAGGAGAGCGCTCGGGAGTCAATTTATCATGTCTAGACTAGGCACAAGAAATCGACCCCCGCTGGATCGATCGCTGCCCACCGATCTGGCAGGTAGTGTAGACATACCCTAAGTTGCAGCATGTGCTTGGGAATTTGTAGCCTGAACCTTTGCTGCCCTCCTGCCAGGAAGTTTTTTATTTTCACATTTTCCCATGCATAGGTTATGATCTGGCCCAAGGTTTGAGACCAGTCTCAGTTATTTTGGATTTGGAGGAAGTCTATCTGCAAGCCAGATGCCAACATATCTTTCCTCATGGATCACACATCATCCCCCAGACAAAAATGCATTTTTAAGAAAAGTTGGAATATTTTCAATATTCTGAGACCTGTGCCTTACCCCTTAGCATACGTTTGGATGGTTTACTCCACATTAAAAATAAAATTGTCTGACCTGAAACCAAAGAAGTTTCATTTTTGGTACAGGCTCACTACAAAGAACTCCAAAAAAAAAATGTTTAGGCACTGTAAGGTTTCATAACCCCAGGGGTTCTCACTATTGGTCTTCCTACTGAATGAAGCAGAACTGGGTGGGGAGGGGAGTGTTCATTGTTTAAGGATAAAACTTGTCCCACCCACAGTGTGTTTGTACGTCCTGTCCCTTATGTGGGTTCTCAGGTGTTTGGTGAGTGTTGAGCTGAATCTGAAGCTTTTCCCACACTCTTCACAGTGGTAGGGCCTCTCTCCAGTATGGATTCTCTGGTGCTGACTGAATGTTGATCTGTTGGTGAACCTTTTTCCACATTCAGTGCATGTGAAGGGTCTCTCCCCCTTATGGATTCTCTGATGTGCAGCGAGGTGTAAGCGCCGACTGAAGCTCTTCTTGCACACTCTGCAGGCGTAGGGTCTCTCTCCCGTATGCATTCTCAGATGCTGAGTAAGTGTTGAGTTCCCACTGAAGCCTATCCCACACTCAGCGCACTGGAAGGGTCTCTCCCCAGTGTGGATTTTCTGATGTGCAGCAAGGTTCGAGCTCCGACTGAAGCTTTTCTTGCACACTCTGCAAGTGAAGGGTCTCTCTCCTGTGTGCATTCTGCAATGCTGAATAAATGTTGAGCTCTGGCTGAAGCCCTTTCTACACTCCGTGCATATGAAGGGTCTCTTCCCTGTGTGAATTCTGCGATGTTTCAGGAGAGTGGAGCTGTGATTGAAGCTCTTGCTGCAGTTGGCACACAGGTAGGGTCTCTCTCCTGTGTGGATTCTCTGGTGATTAGTAAAGTGTGATCTGTCAGCGAACTCTTTTCCTACACTCGTTGTACCTGCAGGGCATATCCCCAGTGTGGGTTCTCTGGTGCTGCATGAACATTGATCTGCTGGTGAACCTCTTCCCACAGTCAGCACATGTGAAGAGCAACTCCCTGGTGTGGGTTCTGTGGTGGTCAGTGAGGTATGAGCTTGTTGTGAACCCTTTCCCACCCTCTTCATGTTTATAGTAATTACCTCCCATGTGGATTCTCTGGTGTTTAGTGATGTGCAAACTCTGCAGGAAGTGTTTCCCATGCCCATAGGGCCACTCCCTGCTGTGGATTCTCTGGTGTTCCATGGGGAAGGAGGCATCTCTCAAGCTCTTCCCGTCCTGGGTGTGTTTGCACAGCCTGTCTCCTGTGTGAGTTCTCCGGTGTTTGGTGAGTGTGGAGCTGAACCTGAAGCTCTTCCCGCACTCTTTGCAACTGTAGGGCTGCTCCCCAGTGTGGGTTCTCTGGTGCTGCACGAACATGGAAGTCTCTGCAAACCTTTTCCCACACTCAGCACATGGGAAGGGTCTCTTCCCCCGTGTGGATCCTCTGATGTGCAATGCGATGTGAACTCCGACTGAAGCTCTTCTTGGAAAGCCTGCAGGCATAGAGTCTCTCTCCCGTGTGGATTCTCAGATGCTGAGTAAGGGCTGAGCTCCCAAGGAAGCCCTTCCCACATTTGGTGCATGTGAAGGGTCTCTCCCCCGTGTGGGTCCTCTGAAGTTTGAAGAGAGTGGAGCTCTGATTGAAGCGGTTCTCGCATACCCTGCATGTGAAGGGTCTCTCCCTTGTGTGGATTCTCTGATGGTTAGTAAGATATGAACTCTCCATGAACCCTTTCCCGCACTCTTCACATATAGAGGATTTTTCTCCTGTGTGGATTCTCTGGTGTTTAGTGACGTGCGAACTCCGCTGGAAGCGTTTCCCGCACTCTCTGCGTGCGTAGGGCTGCTCCCCACTGTGCATCCTCTGGTGCTCGACGACGGCAGAGCTGTCTCTGAAGCTCTTCCCACACTCCGTGCATTTGCATGGCCTGTCCCCTGTATGGGTTCTCAAGTGTTTGCTGGGTGCTGATCTGAAGCTGAAGCTTTTCCCGCACACTTTGCAGCTGTAGGGCGGCTCCCTGGTGTGGGTTCTCTGGTGCTGGTTGCAGGTTGATCTGTCGGTGAATCTTTTCCCACACTCAGCGCATTGGAAGGGTCTCTCCCCTGTGTGGATTCTCTTATGTGCAGCGAGGTATGAGCTCCGACTGAAGCTCTTCCCACAGTCAGTGCAGGCGGTCAGCCTGTCTTCTCCACAGATGTGCTGACCATCAGAGGTGTCTCTCTCCTCAGGACTTTGGGAAATATTCCCTTTGGATCTGCTGCCTGATAATGTTCTAGGCTGCTCTATGTCTTCATCAGGACCTTCCTGCACAATCCCAGTTTCTTGCAATAAAAGGAGAATCCAGAGATGATTAAATCCCCATGCTTGAGAGAAAGGGAACATTGGAAAGAGGAAACTGCAAAAAGATTTCTTCACAAATCCAGAGAACTATGAATACATTAAAGATATCCAGAGATGAATACCCTGGCCCTCAGAAGGGACAAGGGATCAGATCAGCTTCCATATCCCTGTGACAAAGTATGTGTACCTGTCCCTGAGGGAATCAGGAAGAGAGATTAAGCCCCTTTACTGGGCAGAAAGGAGGTTACCTGAGCTCCCAGAATTGGAATTCATTCAGCTGCTTAGAGGAGGAACTGACAGCTGTGTCTGAGTGAGGCAAAACCAGTAAGACAGAAGCAGAGAACTCTGGGGGGAGAAGGAGTCCTAGGAAGGACGACTAGCAGATTTGTAGTTTCCCCCACACCCTAAGGGAAGAGTAGTAACTGGGGAATAAATCGCATGCCCTGAACTGAGGTCTATGCCACTGACAGAGACTGCAATCCCAGTGAGACTGTTTCTGGTTTTGATTGTTTCTGGACATTTGGATGACACAAAAGGAAGTTGCCTTGCATTATTTTTGTGTCATTTGGGCTCCCCAGCACTATCATCCTAAGGCTGAGACCAGAATATTTTTCTCCCTTTTTGGGGAAAGACTTGGAGTGGCAGTTGCTCCCATTAAAATCTCCCTCTTCGCCCCCCCCCCCCGCTATCTGAATAATCACACAAGTAAAAGAGGAGGTTTTTTTGCTAAAAATCAGATAGAATTGGAGGAAAGCCATGACTGATAACTTCTGAGTACCATGCAGCACTGAATGGCAGCTGGACAGGAGGTGTGTGCTCCCTTTCATATGCATTCCCATAAACTGCCCCTGCACAGTATTATTAGCAGGGGTGGCAGGGCTCTCTCCTCTTGGCTCACCCTATTAGTGGGTATTAGAACTCTGCACACAAGTGCTGAAATTCTACTGAATCACTTAGCAGGTAAACTCATTGACTCTGCCTAGGTTATTAATGTGAACAGTAGATTGGAATAGTTCTTTAGAGAAAGGGAACTAGAAAGGAGATGGTCCTGGATGGAAACCCTAAGGACCGCGTAGCTCAGCAATGAAGTTTAGGCTGAGGCTTGTCATAGATTTGAGTTAAGTGACAAAGCCCAGTCCCAGGTTGGGAGCAGAATCTGGAAATTGTCTTACGAACAGCCATACTGGGTCAGACCAATGGCCTATCTAGCCCAGTATCCGGTCTTCTGACAGTAGCCAATGCCAGGTGCTTCAGAAGGAATGAAGAAGAACAGGGTAATTATCACAGGATCCATCCCGTCATCCAGTCCTAGCATCTGGCAGTCAGAGGCTTAGGGACACCCAGAGCATGGAGCTGTATCACTGACCATCTTGGCTAGTAGCCATTGGTGAACTTATCCTCCATGCCAGGGGCAGCGTGCTGCGTTAAGGATGGCGTATGATGCCTACTTATTGACAGATACATTCTATGCATGGTACTGCTATGGGAGCCTGTTTGTAAATTAGTTTATCTCACAACGGACAATTCATAATCCGTCCATCCTGTGACGTGACGTCCCTTTTCTAATACAGCGAATGTCTATGAAAACCATCACCTTGTTTTCTGGATCTGAGGTACCACTCCTTATCCCCTTCCTTCCTTCCCTGAGTGCAAAAAAGCCCCCCAAAACCAAAAAACCCCACTGACAGATGACCACATGTGCACACACTGCAGCAGCGTGGGACAGGTCTGAATGTTAAGTGCTCTCTGTCTTCAGCTGCTTAAAAAAAAAAAAAAATCAGCACCTTTCTTCCACTCCATTCCCACCACACATAAATGAGTGGTGTCCTGTTGCTGCCTGACTCCCCACTACTTGTTCTCTGTGCCTGTGTGAATGCACAATTCACAGTCTGCAAAGCATGAATTTGGGAGGGGTGACAGCCAGAAGCAATTTGTTATGGAATCAGTTTTCAGTGCTGTTAGGGAGTGATGGCAATCTCTATAGAGAAAGCAGAAACTGGGTTTCCATCATTAGCTCAATTTTGGCATCCAGCCCAAGAATTCACAAAAAAGACAAATTGGCCTCAAAATTAGGAGGTTTGATCAGCGATTGAGGTAGAAGTTTTCTACCAAGTTTGAAGCAAACTGGACAAGCGGCTCCTGAACTTTGGACCCAGTCATTGGGGCCGGAGAGAGTGAAATGACTCTGTAGACTAGTATTAGGGCACCCACCGGTTGGTGGGAGACACTGGGTTTAGGGCCCCTGCTCCAGTCACTTTAATTATTTGTCCACAGTGGAACAGCTTCCACAAGAGAGACTAAGAGAGCCCTACAGCAGAATATCCCATAGCCAAGTGGTTAGAGCACTCTCCTGAGGTAGGAGACTCCTGTTCAAATTTTCTCCCCCAGGCCTGCCTGAGGAGGGAGAACTAAACCTAGGTCTCCCACATCCCCAGTGAGTGCTCTGATCACTGAGCTAAAAGTTGTAAGGTGGGCACCACCACCGCCTCCTCCCCTGGCCATTTTGTGTGGAGCAAGGCAGGAGCCTAATACATTCCCTCAAGAAGCAGCTTAGGCGCCTGATCGAATTGACTCTAGGTGGCTGGTTTCTGTTTGTGGATCACATATAGGTGCCTCCCTGCTGCCTGGACTTAGGTGTCTCTGAGAAGGATGGAGCTTAGTACACACTCCTCTGGTCAGCATTTCCCTTTGGCTAGGTTAGGCGAGTCCACACCTAACTTGCTAGCTTTTGTGCATCGCATTCTTAGGCGTCTAGCTCTCTTCCTTCATTGTACAGGGAACCAAGGTGCCTAATTCAGGCTATGTGGATCACAGTGTTGTTCCTGTATTTTTTTCTAGGCGCCTAAAAGTTAGGCGCTGTGACACTCAGCATTACAACCCCTGAGTCTCTTAGTGGATCCCACCCTGAGTCTCCTATGCTGTTTCCTTAGAGAAAATCTTCAAAGTTCAACCCAATCATTAGGGTGATTTGCAAATGGAAGAAGAATCTCTCTCTCCAAAGGCTTGCAGGGTGGACAGATGAAACTTTTGAGACCTGTGGATGGGTGGGACAGGGAATGGATTAGGTTTGTGGTGAAGGAGGCCTAGCTACCAGGCCTTCCTGTGAGAAGGTTGTAGGGCATCTGGCAAGGGTTAAGGTTCTGTGTGCAGGATGGAGGAGAGTGGATTAAGAAGCCTGGCCAATACAGGGATTTTTGGGGTTCTGGAAATGGGTAGGAGAGGGATTGGAATGGATCAGGGTTGTAGAGGAGGGGGTCTAGATACCACTCAGGCCTTTTCAAGAAAGGGTTGTAGGAGCTAGAATTGGGTTCTAGGGTTGAAGGGGATAAATAGCATAAATCAGATTGCGACAGAGTGCAATGGAGATCAGGAGACAAGGGAAAGCAGAGGAAACAAGAAAGAGGAAGAATGATGAAGAGACAGCAAAACAAAGGCAGAACTGTAAAAAATGACTCCTAAGGTGCACTGCAGGAAGTGGCAAGAATGCTCCCTCGTTCACCTCCAAACCCAGTTCACACCTATCTGTGGTTCTTGTTTGAGAAATGTAACTTAAGTCTGTGGTTCTTTGGGAGGAGAGAAGAGGAGTGAGGGGGAAGAAACAAGAGACAGAGGGACCCTGAGAAGGAGTAAGCAGCCAAGGGGGAAGAGATAATGGGATATGGAGAGAGCATAAAGAGAATCTGAAATGGATAGTTCTGCGAACAGTGTTTACTTATGCAAGCTAATCAACTCTGTGAAGGGAACAATGATTAAATTCTGGGCTAAAGATTCAAGGACTCATGCATAAAGATATAACAAATAAGATTCTGCTATAGATCAGAGGATGTGGTAGTGGGGCAGCAGCTTTTTTTCCTCAGAAGACCAAAACTAGCTAACTGTTCACCCACCCCCTTTATTTTTTATTCTTTTTTTTGCTTTACCACTTTGAGATACCTATCCTGCTGTCATCCATGACCACCATGGAGAATCAATGCATTCTCTCTTCTAATAGAGAAGTTAAGCTGTTGGTTTTTTTTCATTAGAAATGGTGTATGCATAGAACTTGATATTGTGACTATATAATGAAACTGATGATCAGGTTTGTTTCCATGATTCAGGGTAAGAATCATGACATTTTCTTTTTGCTATTGCACATGGACAACAGGACACAGACTCAGCCATCGCACATCAGCTAACAAGATGAAAGAGAGCAGATACATTATTATTAGAATCCCAACTTTTTATTTCACTCATTGCCTCACCTGTGCAGTCGACCATCAGGATCTCCGTTTCCTCAGAGTGCTGGAGATCTGGGAGAAATGGCTCTTCCCCTCTTTCCAACTGGGCTATCATCTCAGGCTTGGGAATTGGAAATTCTGGTCATTGGAAAAGATGTGTTAACAGCTGGCTAATGTTTGAGTGCTTGTCACAAAGAATGGTCATGATTTTTATAAGCCCACATTGTTTTACTAGAGGCAAGGGTATAATCCAAATAGAGAGAACATTGTCATGAGTCCTGTTGGAAGAGTAAGTAACTGTTGGGAGATGTGTTGTAATCTCTGAAGGAGAATCAGGGATCTCTACACACAGGAAAATAAGACAACTGACACAGTGTAAAAAATTAAATTACTTACCCATTTCTAAGCCTGCAGAGAAACTCTGGTTTTGTGTTCAAGAATGAGCCCTAGGGCTCTTCCCACAGGAGTTTTCCCTCTTGCAAAGACAAAGCCAGTCTTAGTACGTAATACAATGGTGAGAGTATGAGGGTATAGGTACAAACTATTCTATCCCAATAGAAAGCTCTGGGAATTAGCTCCACTGCTGTATTTCAGAATCCTCCTTTGAAAGGGAATTGGTATGGCGAGGATGGTCTCTTCTTGCATTGGTTCTGGGCACCACAGGGACTGATCTTCTAATTCTAAGGGGGCAGGGAAGGACACTGAGCAGAAGCTGACCATAGACACTTCCGAGACTGCACAGCTTCTTATATGTACGAGAGTCGTACCCAGGGAGATCAGAGTCTCATAATTTTCCTGCATGACTTTCTTGTAGATTTCCCTCTGCTCTTCATCCAAGAGGCCCCACTCTGCCTCACAGAAATGCAAAGCCACCTCATCGAAGGTCATCAGCATCTGAAACAAGAATTCCTACTCAGTGCCTGTTGGCCTGCAACAATCCAACCATTCAGTCACAGGGCAAGAAGCAGAGGCAGAATAAAAAGTCCTTCCACCACTGTGGGTAGGATCCTCATGCTGTGCCTGCACAAGACATCACTAGCATCATGTATCTGATGCAGGAGACAAGCAAGAAAATAAGTGGAAGAGGGACAGAATGAGGTTTTATTTTGTATGAACAATTTCCTCCCTTTCACCCTTAGAGTTATTAACCACTCCCTCCTTCCAACTGGGTTTTGGTTTCCAACAAACCTAAATTCTCAACATGAAGTTAGTGGAAACCATTGAATTTCACCTGGTCTTGTATCAAACCCTGTGACAAGTGTGAATGGTGAAATCATATGTAGGCTCAAGAACCTTTGAAAGGTTCATGAGTCTGTCATAGAATTATTAAAGCTGGAAGTGAAACAGATCTGTTATGTCATGTCTAGTCTATCCCTCTGCCAGAGCAAGATTGCTCCCTACAGAACAATAGTGCACCGTTCAGTGTAGTTATAAGTGTTCCAAGCAATGGTACCCCTACCATTTCCCTTGGGACATTATTTTACATCCTAGTAGGTATCTCAGAATGTCTTTTCTGATATTCATATTAAATTTCTCCCTTTTTTCATCTCATCACTCCTAGAAATACTCCCCTGTGCCTCCCTAAATAATTCCTCTGCCTCCTCAGTGTTTGTACCCTTCAAATACTTGTAAAAAATTGTCTCTCCTCCAAAGTGGCACTTTTTATCTTCCCTTGGTCAAGGCCCACCAGATCTGTGAACATTTTTGTTGCTTTCCTCTGAACTCTAATTCCTTGATACCTTTCTGGTAATCAGGGACTGGATTCTGCTCTGTTGCACAAGCTGAGCCAATAAAAGTGGGCTTTAAAGCCCCCTGCCCCATGAGTATCCCTGGCATGGGAAACCCTCTGTGGAAACCGCGACAGCACCCCTCTGTGCAAGGGATGTTTTGGGGCAGGCTGCGTGAAGGCAGAAAAGGGAATGGTTGGAGTGCCCTAGTTATTCTGCATACTGGAAGCCACCCGGGCAATTGCAGCCAGGTGACAAGTTAGGGAAGACCTCAGGGTGCTGAACTGGCCCCAGGTCAGGATGAGCATGGCCTAGGGGAACCAGAACTGACTGCAGTATTCCTGATGCACTTGCATCAGAGACAGAGGGATTATTGCCTTCTCGATCTGTGCCACTTTTGTGTGTGTGTGTGTGTGTGTGTCTCAAACATTTATAATTGCACTGGCCTATTCTGCTACCACATTATATTCCAAATTTATGTATTATTTGCTTCTCACTTTATGGCTCTTTAGGCCTTTCTGTTCTCCAGGTTTCTCCCTCCCATTGAATACTGCAGTTTTGGTTATTCTCCCCTCCCAAGAGCTATTTAATTTTTGTTTTCCCCCTTGAATACTTCTATTTTCTCTAGTATTTGCAACACACCTGCCCCAGAGTGCTCAGTGTGGGGAATCACCCAACCCATCCACAGGGGAATAGCAGTAGGAGTCTCATGGACAGAAGAAGAAAGATTGTTTCCAGCTCCTTCCAGGAGCTCACTCCCCTCCACCCCTATGAGGAGAGTGGCTGGAGAGGACAGAGAGTTTCTTGTCCCAAGATGAGTTTGGAACCTCCCCATCACACCTCTCCACAGGGAATGAAGGGGTGAGGATAGATTTCACTTTGGGTTTATTTTATGCTAATAACCCAGTCGCCAAGAAGAGGTGTGGTTATTGGACATATGCCTCTATGGATTATTCCTGGGAATCTGTGAAGGGGAAACTGAGGCAGGGTGCTGCAGAGCCATCGCTGCCCAGCAGAGGATGCTACAGAGGAGGTGTACTCTTTGACATCAAGTGTCATGAACATGCTGTTTACTCCTTCAAGATCTTTAATAGAGATGATAGGTAAAACCAATTACCCATTCCCCACTAGACACCATTCCTCCCCTACAGGGCCTAGCCTGAGTTTCACATTTGTAACAAAATCCAGAGTCAGGTGAGTCTCTTAAAACTAGAGCTGTATGAAATGTCCAGAATGACAGGAAAGAGGAACATTAAAAAATGAAAGTGACAGCAAAAGGAGGATGAGTGTTAGATCTTATAATCATAAGCACCAACAAGAAGGGAAAGGAATGATCTAATCTGGACCCAACGGTATGAATGAGTGTAAAATGATGAAAGGGATAAAAGGCAAATTTAGGCTGAGTATCAGTAATTGTTTATTAGAATGCAAATTAGCTTGCTAAAGGAAGTGGCAAAAGCCCCATCATTTGAAACAAGACAGGGCAAACCTCTAGAAAATACAGCCACATTTTTTTTTAAAGGTGCCAAAAATTAGAGTATTAGACCATATTTAGGCAAGTAAGTGGCCTGATGTAAAATGCATCATGTAAAAGCTCACTATGTCACCCAGACCACAGGACAGATGTATACAGAATTACATGAGTTCATGCACAATCATCATTTTAAAACTGAACAGCTCAACAACATTTTGCTTGTATAAAGTACTTTAAAACTCAAGAATTTCAGGCAGTAAATTAAGCCTCAATTCCTCTGTGAGCTTGGCAAGTATCCTCCCCAATGCACAGGGAGATTAAGTGACTTGCCCAATATCACTGAATCTGTGATAGAGCTGGGAATAGAATCCAGATGCCCTTTCTTCCAGCCCCAGGTATTAACCACAAGACAACATTACTCTTCTACCTTTTGTTCCTTATGTGTAGGCCTATCAGACTGTGTAGGCCTTTTGCTCACCATATTTCCTCCCTCTGTGATCTTCATCTTCTCCTGATCAAACTGACAATTCTCTTCCTGTTCCTCTGCTTCCATCTCCTCTTCTTCTTGCTCCTGAGGAAGCAAGTCAGGAAAAACGACAGATTTAGAAGGGAACAGAAATGTGGATGAAACATAGTTTGAACTATTCCTACTTCAATTACTCAGCTGAAGGAATTAGACACAATTTTGCCCCAGCTGACACTTTTCATACATAATACAACATCTCAGAGGCTGTTAAAATGGCCATTCCCCATTGCAGAGCACTTCTGTGAAAAGACTGAGGGAAGCTGTGGGAATCAGACCTGTTAGACTGCAGCATTTCCTATGTATACTGTCTGCACAGACAGAGCCCGGAGGGAGGAACATCAGTTTTGGGAGGAACCCTTTTAGAGAAACACCAGGGAGGGAACATGAGCCAGGAGGCAGGCTATGCAGAGAAGCTGATTTGGAGCTACTGAGCCTCACACTGAGGTAAAGTGCAGAGATTAAGACATCTATGGAGCGCTCAGCTGCAATGCAGCACAAGGTGCTTGAAGGACGAAAGCACTGCTGCTTCCAACAAAATAAGCACCCAGGACCTGCTGAAGAGAACAGGGGAAAGAGACAAAGACCTGCAATTCCCCCTAGTTTAAAATATTCCAGGTGTATTCATTTTAGCAGCAGAAAAAGGCTAATGAACTGCAAACACATACTCAGCAAGAGAAGAACCAGGTAAAAATAAAAGGGTAGGTCATCTTGTCTATTTCTCATTCCATCTTCCCCCCCATCCCAGCCCAATCCCAGTCTGCTTTCATAAATCACCTAAAAAAACTACAGTTATCTTACCCATGATGCTGAGTAAGTTTTGAAAGCACAGTGAAGAGAGCTGCTTCCCCTACCCAAATCATGAGTTGGAGAGAGTCCTAAGCTGTTGCTGAGACTCAGGCTCCCCTGTTCTTCTTGTAAAGCAAGGAACACTCAATCAGAAAAACCGAGCCACGCAAGGGGAGGGGGCCAAGAAAAATTCCCAAATGATTGAGGTTTCCTTTTCACCTTTAGAATGCTCTGAGAAAGCCAAAAGTTGATTATCCCAGAGCTATAGCCATAGGAGGCACATATTGTAGGTGGGGGAAGGCTATGCCTCCCCAAACAACCCCGCGTGGCCATACCCACACTCCACCCCGAGGCCCCCTCCTGCTTACCGCTTCCCCCTTGGCCCCAGCCCAGGCAGGCTGCTCCTCTTTCGGGAAGTGTGTGGGGGCTGGGGCAGCCGGCCTGTGTCCAGGACTTGGGGTGGCTGAGATTGTCCAGCACTGGGGTGCCCCCGGGCACTGGGGCTGCGCCACCCAGGGCTCCAGGGCTGAGGGTGCTGGGGCCATGGCACCTGGTGCTCCAGGACTGGAGGCGCTGAGGCTTCCTGCCCTGTGCTTGGTGGGGCTGGAGGCACTGGGGCTCAGGCCCCGGCAGCCAGTGCTCTTGGGCTGGGGGAAGTGGGCTGGTGGCCTTTGGCAAGAGCCTCTGGGCTTTGGCAGGAGAAGGGGGGGCGGGGGCTTGGGCAGAAGGGGAGGGCCAGGCTGCGGGCTAGCCTCCCTGAGCCTGTGGTTCAACCATCACTAAGGCTATGATTTACTCATGGGTATTTTTAGTAAAAGTCATGGACTGGTCACAGGCAATAAACAAAAGTCACAGCCCCTGTCCTGTCTATGACTTTTACTAAAAATACCCCTAACTAAATCTTAGGTGTTGGGGGCGGGGGGTGCTTCCGTGGACACTACTGCTGTGGGGAGGACGCTCCGGGGGACGCTGCTGCTCCTTTGGGGGGATGCTCTGGGGCCCCGCTGCTGCTGGGGTGTGGCCCAGGGCCCCCCCGCTGCTGCTGCTCTGGGTGGAGGGCAGCACCCCAGAGCCCTGCTGCCAGCACAGCAGCCGGGGGAGCAGCGTCCTGGGGCCCCATTCGTGCCACTGGGGGGGAAAGGGGCAGCCTGGGGCGCCACTGCTGCTCTCGGACTGCTGCTCTGGGGCAGCGTCTGAGACCAGCTGCCCTGGGGCCACCCAAGCAGCCGCCAGTGCAGATGGCCCCGGGGCCACCCCAGCTGCTCAGGTGGCCCTGGGGTCAGCCGCACCAGCTGCTGCAGAAGTCCTGGAGGTCCCGGAAAGTCATGGAATCCGTGACTTCCGTGACCTGCGTGAAAGACTCGCAGCCTTACCCTTCGCCCATGTCTATAGCTAACATTGCAGCATGGCATACACTGAACTGCTTCTTGGTTACATAGTCCCTAAAGGGAGTCTCTCTTTTTGCTGGAATCTCAGTGTCTCCTGCTCTGCAGTGTCTCCCTCACTCTGCCCTCCACCCCACCCCACCTTCACTATCAACAGCTACTTCATCTGTGCTTCCTAGGATGATTCTCCTGCTCCAAACTTTGCTGCATGCAGGTCCTTTAGCTTGGGAGTCGCTCGGGACAGGCACAATTCAGAACCTGATTTTTTAGAAGCAGCTAAGGAGGCATAGCAATAGTGATGTCATGAGTTAGGATACACATTTCCATCCCTGTTGGTTGGGAGAAGCTCCTGTCTCTCTCCTGGCAGATCATCCAGACACAGAATTTGAATTAGCAATTTCTCTGACTTGTGTCTGAGTTATAAACTCTGTCTGCTCCTGTCATGCTTCGAGCCTCATTTTAAATCCATAGCACATTTTTAGAACCCTCTCCCCAGCCCAAAGAGGTATTTAAATACTTCAACCTAAGGATTAAGAGTCCAAATGAACGATCAGGTAAGGACTGCTGGAACCTTGAGAAAGGTCTTATACCTGTGAACATTATCCTCTCCTAGTTGCTACAAGAGGGTTCCAGCTGACGGCACCCACACTGCCCCCAGACTTGCTCAGTTTCATACCTTTGGCCTCAAGGCAAGGATTGGCTCACCTTGTTGCACAAACACACGTTTTTTATGTCCTAACCACACAATACTGAATTAAAGGGGGGCTGAGGGGACTACACCCCTCAAGCCTCTGCTTTTCTGGGAGACCTCCAATCCATCACATATAGACTATAGACAAGGGAGATTTTATTATACGTATGCTAACACTAAAAAGAAAAGAAAAACAACTAAAAATAGATGCTCCTTGCTGACACTGATTTTGTTTTTAAGCTTTCAGTTAGGGTTTAATTTTTTTCAGACGTTCAGTTGCTGGCGATGGGGTTGTGAATTGGAAGCGCTAACCGCTGGCTGCTATTGGCTGCACTGCCCAGTACTTCTTTAGTATTGTTTTAATTCCCAAGCGGAGGGAGCAGCGAAAAGGAAAGTTAGAAAGAGAGAAAACTGTAAGCAAATTACCAAACCTTGTTGCTAGTAGTACTTCAGAATCATTTTCCAAAGAAGCTGGACCGTCTCTCTCAGAAATGATAATCAAAGGGAAGATAAATACATACGAACTCATTCACTCAGGAGAGGGCAGAAGAAAAGGCAAGCGTTCTTGAAATCTAGGACAAAAGTGATACTGAGAATGATGACCCATTTTTCCTGCCGCTGTACAGAAGGCAAAGAAGAATAGTAGTGATAAAGAGAATAATGTTGTCATTAGTGTTGAACAATATCCAGTTCAATGGCCTGCTTTGATAGCAGGGGAGTTTCACCCCCAATGTATTGAGAAAGGTCTGCTCTGTCTTCAGAATCACCATGACAAATTTATAGCTTCTGAGCAGCAGTATAAACATCAGAAAAGATCTCTCTCATCTTTTCTTTTTGAATAAAAATTACCAAATGGAGCGCGTTATCAGAGGCATGGCTTGATGTATTCTAAATCCACAGGAACAGTATTCTCTTTCATGTGCAAACTATTTTCCTCGCCTAACAATCTTAGCCCCTTTGTAGCCCCTGGCTTTTCCAGCTGGAAAAAAGGAGAGAAGACTTGTTACAGTGTGGAACATCATGATGCCACGGTTACTTGGCTAGCCCGGTTGCATAGCTAGCCCATTTGCAAGGCAAGAATCACATTGATAGGGCGATGGTGTGGCTGCTTCTAACATAAACTGCCTACTTGAAGGAAGTTTTAAGGTGTATTATGGTTGTTGGTAAGTTTCTTGCTGAACGTGGTTTAGCATTTAGAGGAAGGCAGGAACTTACTGGCTCTCCTCAGAATGGAAATTATCTAGGTATTCTTGAAGCCATCACTGAATTTAACCCTTTTCTAAGTGAGCATATTAAACACTATGGAAACAAAAGGAAAGGCCACCCATCCTATTTGTTTAAAACAATCTGTGATAAGTTAATTGAGCTAATGGGATGTAAGGTTTTGGAATTCATTGTAATTGAAGTCAAACAGGCGAAACACTGGTCTTTGATGGTAGATTCAACTCCTGATACTGCTCGTGTTGATCAGTTATCTGTTGTTTTACAATACTGCTTACATGGCAGGGGCGCCATTTAGGGAGGGTGGTGGCCACCTGCCCTCCCCCTGAGTTTTGTACCACATTATAATTTTACAAACAAAGTTTGCCAGTGTATGTATTAGTGTGTCTCTAAAGGGCTGAGGGCTCCCCTGGCAGCCTTTGAGCGAGCCCTCGAACTAGGCTCCAGCTTGTACCTGCTCAGGAAATGAGTGTAGGCCTTTTAAGGCAAGCGTGCAGTGTTGTGCATGTGTGTGCAAGAGTCACACAACCCCTCCCATGAGCTGTCAATGGCTTCTTTGATGTCAACATCCCTTGCCTGGTGCTCCTCTGCCTCACTCACACACACTGCTCTGCGCCTGGTACTCTGCGCCCTGCCTCTCCCGGCCAAAGCCTTAGGCTTCCACTACCCCAGGCTGCTACTTAATTCTATTTAATTTAGAATTTTGATCAATCATTTGCGCATTGGAAAAGTAAGAATACAAAAACTGCTGCTATGAAAAGTGCTTCAGTTGTGGGGTACTGTGAAACAACCTTTGAGTTAGGGTGTAATAAAATATTGTTCATGTGCATCTTTCAAATTGTTGCCATACCACAAGGTTTAAAGTAGTTAGCCTACAGGGTAGTGGCGGTGTTTGGTTATTTCTGAAATCTACTTGTGTCTGTAGTGTAGCCCCTGGAATCACAGTTAAAGTCACGCCTCCCTCCCCGCCCCCCGGCATCTGAAATGGGACTCCTGTTACATGGTGCTATGTAGAGATGTTTAATTGAGTTGATACTGATAAAAAGCCATGCAGAAAGAGAGAATGAGAGAAGTAACCCTCCAGGATGCCCATGGTATGAAGGCCAATGGGCTGCTACAGAGCTCTGTGGGGGTGTCCTCGTCCCCACACTGTGTGAGTTCTGTGGGTGGGGGATGAGCAAACCCCACAAGGGAAACCTGGATGATTGCCCTGGAGATAGAGACTGGTTCCCACAGGGTGGCCCCTCCGGTAAGAGAGGGAGAGCATGGGGAAAGAAGAACCTTGCGGTTAGATAAAGGGGGAGGTGTGTGACAGAGTGCTAGGTATGAAACCCTGAGTCAGCACTCTGTTCACAGCAGCTCCAGTCAGGCATAGCAGACTGGAGCTGATGAGGCAGACCTGTGTCTAATTTGTGGGGCAGGGCAGAAAGGCTAATTAAGCCACTAGCCAGAGCCCACAAATAGCCACAGGAAGGATGTGAAAAGGGGGAAAGCAGGCAGTGAGAGGGAGAGAGAGATTGCTCTCCCCTGCTTGTAATGGCGTTTGGTATGCTGTGAAGGTGGTGGGACTCAATTATAAATAAACTGCACAAGGTGTTGAACGAGCACAAGGGTCTCTGCGTGGTTTGTAGACGGAGACAGAAACAGGACCGAGGAGGCCCTATTACAGGACCATAGAGTCACAGCAAGTCGTAAGAACCAGGGACTGGTCAATTGTGCTAGGTCCCATGCAAGGACTCAAGAGTGGTTGTAACCGGGCTGAAACCATGGGTGGTCATGGTTGTAATTCCCCAAGAGTGGTTCCAGTGATTGCAAGTGATCCCGCAAGGTTGCATCTTGTAAGGACCTTGACCACAAGCACAATCCTGCAAGCGATGGGAGTGTAGGAACTAGGGTCACAACCTACGTTTCTACCATAGTCAGTGAGTTATTCAGGGAACTTAGGACTCAGGTCTTAGTACCTGTCTAAGTGTGTATAATAACATCAAAATGACAGCAAAGAAAGGAGAGTCAAGTGGTAACAGTAATTTGGAATTAATGTTAGGAAAAACAGAATTAGAGGATGTTGTTTTAAAATATGGGAATGGTCCTTGGAAGCCTGGTGCTTTCATTGGGCCTGGTGCATAGCACAAGCTATGTGAGCAATAGAATCAGTGGGGTAAGCCGGAGAAAGATTCCCTTTTTCTCCTAACCTTTTCAGGGACTCCAAACAAAAAGGCAAAGGAAAAGGCTGCTTTACAAGAATTACAAATGGTAGCAGTGACTTTAGATGCAGAAGTACAGGTGTTTAAAAGAGGAAAAAGAAAAAAAGGGATAAAAAGTTAGAAGAATTAGCTAATCTAAAAGTAGAAGTTGACACTCTGAGAGCTACTGTACCAGCACAGGCTGCTCAGATTGTTACCTCACAGAAGGAGGTATTGGAAGGAAAAGAATTAGTAAATAATCTCATGGTAAGAATACAACAATTAGAGGAAAACAAGTTAGTAAAGGAAAATTGTGACCGGGGTCCTAGTGGGGAGCCAGCTGTGGTCACTCAATTAGGGTGAACTGCAAAGAATGGGGTGGACAATCCCCATAAAGCTGGTGTATATTCCAATAGCTAGATTTACCAAGCCAGCATAAAACAGCTTCTTTATTACCTCACAGGTTATTCAGAAGTCCAAACAACACAGTTCCCTTAAATTGATCCAGCCTTAGGCCTCCATCCAGGTACCCACATCAAATATGATGAACATTTCTGTAAATCTTATTTCATCATATAAAAGAAAAGGTTCTACCAATCCCAAAGGATCAGACACGTTACCTCCCAGGTTAATGAATGTTTCAGATCTTACCCAAATACATGCTACAGCCAATTCTTATTAACTAAACTAAAATTTATTAAAAAACAAAAGAGAGAGAGAGAGTATTAAGTGGTTAAAGGATCAATATGCATACAGACATGAGTTCAGTTCATTTAGGTGCAGATTCATAGCAGAAATGGTGAGCTTTGTGGTTGCAAAGAGTTCTTTCAGAAATAGCTCATAGTTTATAGTCCAATGTCCAAATATCACAGTCAGGGTGTACCAGCATATCCAAGACCTCAATCTTGTGACTCAAACTTCCCCTGAAGAAGCTTAAGCAGATCTGAGATGACAGAATCAGGACCCAAGGATCCTTTATACAATTTCATGTCTTTTGACAAGTTGGGATTTCCTCAGGGAACAAAAGGTAATTAGGATGACTTTGAAGGAGGTCCATCACCGGTACTTAGCTATACGAATTAACATAAGGCCATTTGCTTTTTCCTTCACCATTCACAGTACATTTCAGAGAGAGATGAATACCAAGATATCCTGTGTTTACAATTCATTTAAATGATATCAGAATACAGCATAGGCAGGGACTGTTGATTACAGACCCTACTGATACATATGTAAATACACAAAAACACAAACATTATCTCCCTACATGTCTTTTGAGGGTTATCTATTTTCCAGGATGTTTAACTCTTTCTAGACATGCGTGACAATGAATTAGCAAAAAGAAAAGGAGTACTTATGGCACCTTAGAGACTAACCAATTTATTTGAGCATAAGCTTTTGTGAGCTACAGCTCACTTCATCGGATGTACTCCTTTTCTTTTTGCGAATACAGACTAACACAGCTGCTACTTGAAACAATGAATTAGCTAATTCAAAGGCAGAAGCAGCTAATTCAAAAGCAGAAGCTGACATTCTAAGAACAGGGTTCAGAGGGGTAGCCGGATAGGCGCCGACTCTATGAGTGCTCCGGGGCTGGAGCACCCACCGGCAGCCAAGCTCGCCCCCCCGCACCACCTCCTCCGCGTCCTCCCATGAGCACGCTGCATCCCCACTCGTCCGCCTACCTCCCAGCGCTTGCCACTGCCAAACAACTGTAGCAAGCTCTGGGAGGGAGGGGGGAGGAGTGTGGCGTGCTCAGGGGAGGAGTTGGGGCCAGGGTGGGGATTTGGGGAAGGAGTAGGAATAGGGGCAGGGAGGGGGCGGAGTTGGGGTGGGGACTTTGGGGAAGGGGTTGGAATGGGGGCAGAAGGGGGTGGGGCAGGGGTGGCGTCTGGGCAGGGCCAGGGACAGAGGTGAGTCGAGCACCCACCGGCACCAGTAGAAGTCGGCGCCTATGGGTAGCCGTGTTAGTCTGTATCAGTTTGTTATGCCCAAATAAATTTGTTAGTCTCTAAGGTGCCACAAGGACTCCTCCTTGTTTTTATTCTAAGAGCAGAGGCTGACAAGTTGAGAACCACTACTTTAACAAAAAAAGAAAAGGAGGACTTGTGGCACCTTAGAGACTAACCAATTTATTTGAGCATAAGGTTTCGTGAGCTACAGCTCACTTCATCGGATGCATACTGTGGAAAGTGTAGAAGATCTTTTTATACACACAAAGCATGAAAAAATACCTCCCCCCACCCCACTCTCCTGTTGGTAATAGCTTATCTAAAGTGACCACTCTCCTTACAATGTGTATGATAATCAAGGTGGGCCATTTCCAGCACAAATCCAGGGTTTAACAAGAATGTCTGAGGAGGGGGGTGGGGTAGGAAAAAACAAGGGGAAATAGGTTACCTTGCATAATGACTTAGCCACTCCCAGTATCCATTCAAGCCTAAGTTAATTGTATCAAATTTGCAAATGAATTCCAATTCAGCAGTCTCTCGCTGGAGTCTGGATTTGACGTTTTTTTGTTGTAATATCGCAACTTTCATGTTTGTAATCGCGTGACCAGAGAGATTGAAGTGTTCTCCGACTGGTTTATGAATGTTCATTTGCAAATTGGATACAATTAACTTAGGCTTGAATAGAGACTGGGAGTGGCTAAGTCATTATGCAAGGTAACCCATTTCCCCTTGTTTTTTCCTAACCCCCCCCCCCCCCCCCGACGTTCTTGTTAAACCCTGGATTTGTGCTGGAAATGGCCCACCTTGATTATCATACACATTGTAAGGAGAGTGGTCACTTTAGATAAGCTATTACCAGCAGGAGAGTGGGTTTGTGGGGGCGGGGGGGAGAGAAAACGTGGATTTGTGCTGGAAATGGCCCAACTTGATTATCATACACATTGTAAGGAGAGTGATCACTTTAGATAAGCTATTACCAGCAGGAGAGTGGGGTGGGGGGGGAGGTATTTTTTCATGCTTTGTGTGTATAAAAAGATCTTCTACACTTTCCACAGTATGCATCCGATGAAGTGAGCTGTAGCTCACGAAACCTTATGCTCAAATAAATTGGTTAGTCTCTAAGGTGCCACAAGTCCTCCTTTTCTTTTTGCGAATAAAGACTAACACGGCTGTTACTCTGAAACCTACTTTAACACAGGCAGCTCAAACCGGAGCCACACAGAAGGAATTAACCAATTCAAAAGTAAAGATTAAATGACTGCTTTCATAAGCATTAGAAGCCACTCAAAAGGCAAATCTTCAAAAATCATTTAAACACAGCCCAGAATGTGCGACAAGATAAGCAGCAGGAGTTAAATCAGGCAAACACTCAGTTAAATCAGGCGACAGGCTAAGCTGGAAGACAAGCAAACATACTGTACACAGTTGGAAGCCAGCCTCAGAAAGTATAAAGAGAAACACCTTTGTCCAGAACAGAAATTGGAAATGGTAGAGGAGCAGTTTAAGAAATTTAATGCTGATATTCTTGAGGTTAAAGCAAGCAAAGAACAAGCTCTTCAAGAGCTGCCACAGCAGCACTGTACGCAGCTAGGTCTCAAAATGATAGAATTAATTAAACAGCTTAAAATAGAAAACGAAAATCTAGCAGAGATACAGAAAATGGCAGTTCATAATGCACCACAAGCTGAAGGGACACTGGTTTTGGAATTAGGCTTGGCAGTAGAAAGAGCGGTGGTAATTCAGATGCTGCTGTGGATAATGTAGAAAAGGCTGTATATAAAATACAAAAGGAAGCATTTCCACCCCCAGAGAAAACGCCTGAAAAGGTATCAGCAGTAACTTTCACTAATAATGATCCTCAGCGAAATGGGAGCCAGCAAGGTAGACAGAATGGGGAAAATAAAAGTAGAAATTTTAGTAGGGAACAGCAGAAACCTTCTAATTCACTGAGGAATTTCATTTTGAAGTGGCTGTTACAATATGAGAGTAGGGATCAAATTGATGGATTATCCACTGCAGAGCTGCTCTGGAGGTTAGCAGATCATGAGGGAGCATGAACCAACCGCTCCCCGACCCTTCAAGGAGATAGCATAGGGAAGCCGGGTGCCCCGATCTTTCCAGTGTCAGCACAAGATCATGCTTGTTTGGTGATACATTTAGATCAGGATACCTGGGGAGACCCATAATCTAAGTGAATTTTTAGGAAGCAGCGCAGTCAAAATATGTTGATAAATCATTAATCAGTATTAGTAAATACTGTAAATTAGTAATTAGTAAATGAGTAAAAAATCTCGAGATTAGTAAAAATATGAAAAGCATTAAGTAACCCTAATTATATTTCTTCGAATAATATGGAGGGGAAAAGGGCAACCGTGGAATGTTTTCACCAAGAAATAAGGTTAAGCAGGTGCCGGAGGTAACCAGCTTGAACAAGGGCCTCCAAGAAGGGAAAACCCAAGAATAGGGACTAGCATGTTGTACAGGACCTGTGCCCAAAGATTTATATTTTGAAAAATCCCCTGTTCCAGTACAGCATCCTGGGGCAGTAGTGTGCCTAACACCAGATGAATCGGGAAGACCCATGGTATATGTGGTCACTGAAGGAGGGGCATTCAGCCAAATGATGTATTTGGATACAGGGGCCACCTGCTCCTCCCTAAGTACCACCATCAATCAGCAAGCAACGAAAGTAATTAGCCACTTAATAGCATTCATCACAATACAATTTTGACACTTTCCCCACCCCTTTTATGATTTATGTCCTGCCCTCTGGTCTCATATCTGGACCTTACATTTTTGGTGCGATTGGCCATTTTGAAAATTTTTTTCCCCATTTTTTAAATGGGGAATGTTAGAGGTGGTTTGTGTTTGTGTGTTTTTGCATTTGAACGTTAGAAAAACATAGGTTTATAGGTGTTTTTAGATAATTTAGAAAATAAGGCAGATTATGAGAGTTTTAAAAGTGCTTTAGAGAAAAATAAAGTTTTTTTAGAAAAAAATCTCTGCATTTAGGTTATTAAAGAAAGAGGGTTATGAGTGTAGAGATATGTTTGTAGAAGATTATAATTTAGAGATGCTTCCTCATAAGGGGCAGTATTATGAACATAGACATTTGGAGATGTGTCCAGGAGGCGGGGGTTGGGAACACGCATGGCTGTGTGCAGCAGCTCACTACAGAAGCTCTCCAATCTGTTTTATTAAAGCTTTATTACTTTCTCATTCACTAGTTTGTTATTTAGTGGCTCCCAAGATGGTGTCAGAAGTGCTGAATGACAAGGAAACTGCAATCTTTTGAAGTTAACGCCTGCATTTTCAATTGAAAGCAGAGACAAAGGGAGGCACAAGAGAAGCATGTGGAGTACCAGATAACAGAGGATTTTGCATGTATTTGGTGAGCACAATAGTAGCTTGACTAGCTTAAGAATGGGAAAAAGCCAAAAATGGATGTGTTGCAACCTTCATCCAGTCTGCAACTGTCAGGCAATGTTGCAGAGAACTTGAAAAAAATTCAGACAGAGATTTGAATTGTATTTATCAGCCAGAGAGGCAGAGGAGAAAAATGATAAAGTGAAATCATCAATCTTTTTGCATGTTGTTGGAGATGAATCATTGGATGTTTATAAGAACTTTAAGTTTGAAGAAGGTGAAAGCATGAAGTTAAGTAAAATACTAACTACATTTGAGGAACATTGCATGCCAAAAAGGAATTAAATCTTTGACACACAATTTTTTTATGTGCATGCAAAAAAACTGATGACACCATAGAGCAGTATGTCACAGAATTAGGGAAACTTAAAAAAACCTGTGACTTTGGTGAGCTGACAGAGTCTCTGGTCAGAGAGAGAATCATTTGTGGCATTAAAGACAATGTGTTAAGAGAGACACTTCTCCGTGAAGGAGACTTAACTTTAGAAAAAGCTCTCCAAATATGCAGGGTAGCAGAAACTGTGAAAGCACAAGCCAAAGAGCTGAATTCACCAGAAGGGGTTATCCATGTATTAAGTACTAAAGAATATAGCCAGAATAGATCAAATCAGAAAGTGGAACCATTCACTATGAAAACCACTGCTAGGGGGAAGACTGGATACAGACGACTATGTGGAAGGTGTGGCGCACAGCATGGTCCAAACAATGTATTGCCTTTAGGAAAATCTCTCATAAATATGGGGAAAATAATCATTTTTCAAAATGCTGCAGTTCCCAAATGCAACTGTATTCAGTTAAAGACAATCTGGTTGAGGAGTTTTTCATAGATGTACTGGGATTTACCAAGCCTGAGTGGGATTGGATACTGCCTGGGACAATGAATGGAATAATTATTCCACTGAAACTGGACACACAGGTTAATATTCTGTCTGAACAAGATTATGAGAGATTGAAAATAAGACCAAAACTGTAACCAACAAAAATAAAAGTAACTGGTTATTCTGGAACAAATATACCAGTGAAGGGGAGGTGCATTGCTAGCATCGATCATAAAAACACCACGTACAGCTTCCCATTCATTGTAGTTGCAAAAGAGGTGATGCCAATTTTAGGCCTGACTGCATGTGAGAAACTCAATTTAGTAAAACGGATGATCTCGCCACAAGATGAGCCACAACCCTGGCTATGAGGCACTCTTTCGGGAATATCATGACCTGTTTCAAGGGCTAGGTTGCTTGCAGGGTGAACATACAATCTAGATAAACAAGCATGTCCCTCCAGATATCCATCCATGTAGAAAGGTGCTGTTTGCACTCCCTGAGAAACTCAAGACTGAGCTTGCAAGGATGAAAGCAATGCAAGTAATACAAAAAATTGGGAAGCCAACATAATGGGTGAACTCCTCCCATCATGGAAAAAAGTAACGGTCAGCTATGCATATGCTTAGAGACCTCCACAAGGCTGTAAAAAGAGAACATTTCAAACTAACAACCAGAGAAGAGATTATGGCTCAATTTGCAAATGCTCAATATTTCAGTAAATTGGATGCATCCTCAAGGTTTTGACAGCTAAAATTAACTGAAGAAAGCTCAGAACTGTGCCCATTTAATACCCCATTTAGAAGATACAAATTTTTACGCTTACTCTTTGGCATAGCTTCAGCATCAGAAGTGTACCACAAAACCATACATATGATCTATGAACATATTAATGATGTGGACACCTCAATGGATGACATTATCATCTGGGGCTCAATGAAAGAGGAGCATGTTCATAGACTTCAGGAAGTCCTGGATGTAACTAGAGTTGCAAACCTCAAACTAAATAGGGAGAAATGTATTTTAGGAGTCATAGAACTGACTTTTGTTGGGGACATTATTTCCAATGAAGGTGTAAAACCTGATAAGAGGAAGATTTCAGCCACTGAAATGATGAGACATGCCCAGTCAAAGGAAGATGTCCAACAGTTCCTGGGAAGGGTTAACTACCTTGGAAAAGTCATACCTAATCTATCTACCAAAGCATCAGCTTTGACAAAACTCCTAGAGAATAAAAATGAAAGGTATTGTGGTGCAGAACAGGAGGAATTGTGGGAAGGTTTAAAACAACAACTGATACAAGAACCAGTGTTGAAGTTCTACGCATCAGGAAAGCCTATTAATATTGCAGCAGATGCTTCACAGTCTGGGTTAGGTGCAGTGATTTTACAGAAGCATGAGGACTGTTGGCAAACTGTGGCACATGCATCCAAATCACTGACTGAGGCAGAAACCAGATACACACAGATTGAAAGGAGCTTTTAGGAATATTATTAGCCTGTGAGAGATTCAATAAGTATATTTATGGATGGACAGTGAAAGTTGAAATGGACCATAGGCCCCTGATAGCGTTATTTAGCAAACCACTAAATGACTGGGTCTTAAGGCAGTGGTTCTCAACCAGGGGTATGCGTACTCCTGGGGGTATGCAGAGGTCTTTCAGGGGATACATCAGCTTATCTAGAATTTGCCTTTTTACAACATGTTACATAAAAAGCACTAGCAAAGTCAGTACAAACTAAAATTTCATACAGACAATGATTTATTTATACTGCTCTCTATACTACATTATATGGTAATGTAACGTGCATATACGTACTGTATTAGATATATGTTGTATGTCATTTACTTATGCGTGCAAGCACATTAATGAGGTTGAAATTGTCATGGTTTGTATGCAGTTGTGATGTAAAACTGAATAGATTTTTAAAACGAGAAGCGATAGGGGTGACAGTGAAAATTGTAAGAAATTGAAAATGACTGAAAAAAAACCCCATCGTCAGTTCTGTGAGGAATATATTGCTTTTGGATTCACATCTACAAATAGTGATCCACAAGCTTTATTTACTTTGCGGAGAAACTCTATTCAATAACAGTATGAAGCCACCGCATTTGCAATGACATTTGAAGACAAAAATCTGTGTTCATGCGAGTAAGCCAGTAGAATTTTTTCAAAGAAAGCTTTCTGACAGACTTGCCAGCTTAAAATGAAAAAAGCTTTTTTAAGCATTATACTATCTGCAAGTATTGCAAGTAGTTTTTAAATGAGATGAAACTTGGGGTATGCAAGACAAATCAGACTTCTGAAAGGGGTACAATAGTCTGGAAAGTTAGAGAACCACTGCATTAAGGATTCAAAGAATGAGGATAAAACTGCAAAAGTATGATTTGGTTGTGTTAATTCATGTTCACTGCTGAAGCACTTTCCAGAGCAGTGTAGCAAGGAGGCATGACCTCCCTCGGAGACTGACGGCGAGGGAGGGCTGCTGCCCATCCCCTGGTGGGCAGAACCACATAAGGGCCCAGCCTGCCCTGCCAGAAGCAGAAGGGCAGGACAGGAAAAGGAAGGATAAAAGACAGGCCCCTGCAGCTCAGTTGAGCCGGAGCTGCCATGGGAGACAGATACAACCTGCCTGCTGCTGGAGCCTGCAGAGGAGCCCCGCCGTATTGGGGACTGGCCAGAGCTCCCAGGGCCACCAACCACTGAGACACCAAGGAGCTGGGGGCTGCTGCTGGCCACCAACCCTGGTGCGACAGAGGACACCCAGAACATGGCGGTACCAAATCCTGGGGACGTAGGTAGTAGCCCAGGGGCAGCTGACTGCAGGCTGGCAGTGTTGCTTTCTGAGTACAGGTCAGTGTGTTGTGGTTGGATTCCCCGCTGACCCAGTGGCAGAACACTGCGCCACTGTTGGGGCCCTGGGCTGGCACCTGATGTAGTGGTGGGCCTGGGGCCCCCTGCCACCCCACCCCTGGGGTGGCAGCCTCCCCATATTTGGCCAGGAGGCCTGTGTCTGGTGCTCACCCCTGCTTGAGCCCCTAGACTGTTTGCTGCCCTGCCCTGACTGAGGGCCTGGGCTCACAGACCCATTGCTGGTCTGCCCTGACTTCAGGCCAGAGCCTCTGACTGTTTTTTGCTCCGTACTGCCTGAGGGCCTGGGCTCCGGGACTTTTTATTGCTCTGTCTGGCCTAAGAGCCTGAACACTAGAAGCAGCTGATTTCCCCCTGTTGAGATCACCTTTACAGGTGCGTGACAGCGAGGAGGTGTGGCCTCCCTCAGAGATTGATGGCGAGGGACGGCCACGTACTCCTACAAGGAGTGGCTCCCTCAAAACCAGAGAAGACTTTAGAGATAGAGATGCAATCTCATGTAAATCTGACTGTAAAATAAGTTCCCGTAGCTAACAGGAAACTGCAACAAATAAGAGAGAAAACAGAGAATCATTGGGAGTCCTTAAAGAGGTGATAATTAAAGGGTGGCCTGGAGAAATAAGCAGTTGCTGTCCAAGTATAAGAGACTATTGGAACTGCAGACATAAACTTACTGTTAATGATGGGGTGATTTTCAATGGCAGTACGGATGTAATTCCAACGAATCTCTGAAAAGAACTGCTACAGAAGATCCATGAGGGTCATTTAGGAATTGAGAAGCACAAACAATGAGCACGAGAGAAGCTGTACTGGCCATGGATCAATCATAACAATACTAATGTGGTAGGAAACTGCTTTTCTTTGCTTGAAATGCAAGCCATGCCAACTGGCAGAGCCACTGAGACCTCATCCAGTTCCACAAAGGCCTTATGAGTCAGTAGGCACTGAATTATTTACCTGGCAATCAAAGGATTATTTAATAGACACAGATTATTATTCTCTGTATCCAGAAATTTACACACTGCACAGTACTAATAGTAAGTTAGTGATAGCCAGCATGAAGGGAATCTTCTCCAGGCATGGAATTCCAGATGAAGTCTTTAGTGGTAATGGACCACAATTTTCCAGTGCAGATTTAAGGCAATTGTCATAGATTGGGATTTTTATCACAAAACATCAAGTCCAGTTATCCCCAGTCAAATGGATTTGTGGAAAGGTCCATACGGACAATAAAGAACCTTATGAAAAAGACTTTTGACAGTGGGGTGATTTATATAAAGTGTTAATGGTTCACCAAAATACACCCCTAGAGAATGGTTTTTCTCCAGTTCAGCTGTTAATGGGAAGAAGGATCAGATCTAATTTACCAATTACTGATACCCTGCTGAAATCTCATAACAATGAAACCATACAGAAGATGAAAGAAAATCAGAAATGGAAGAAGAAATACTATTTTGACAAAAGGGCCCTTTATCTCCTATCTCTTAACCCAGGTGATAGAATGTGCCTGAGGAATCACACCTCTAATACTTGGAGCCAAAGAGGTACAGTTAAAGAACAGCTGCATCCATTTTATGTAGTCCAGACAGACCACGGGACACATTTGGATGTAATCAAAAGGATCTACGAATAATCCCAGAAAGTTTCAACGCATGGACAGTAGATGTGGACTTTGGCACTTCCCATCTGATTGTGCATTGATGATAAAGGATCAAAAGAGAAACTGTCAAGGAAAAAGAGAGCAACTCAGACTCAAACGAAAAGCCGATACTGAAAAGATCAGAGCGGGAGATTAAATGTCCTGAAAGACTCATAGAGTCTTACTAACCTGCCCGGAGAAGGGGTGTTTGAGGAAAGTGAGTGGTAAAAAAATGTGTTGGTAACCTCTCCTCTCTAAATAGTTGATACATTGGGGTTTATGGAAATGTACTACATGGGTTGAGAATTTAAAGCATGTGTTATTACATAGGTGTTAGCTGCTTTATATATATATATATATATATATATATATATATATATATATATGTGTGTGTGTGTAAGAGTTACTTTTTTTTCTTTAAGAGGGAAGATGTAGAGATATATTTGTAGAAGATTATAATTTAGAGATGCTCCCTCATAAGGGACGGTATTAATAACGTAGGAATTTGGAGATGTGTCCTGGAGGCAGGGATTGGGAACACCACATGGCTGTTTGCAAGATCTTACTACAGAAGCTCTGCAATTTGTTTTATTAAATTTTTATTCCTTTCTTATTCACTGGTTAAGAACCCCAAGATGGTTACAATGAGACTTCTTCTTCAAGTGCTTGCTCATGTCGATTCCATGCTAGGCGTGTGCATGCCCATGTGCACGGCTGTTGGGAACTTTCCCCTTAGTGGTATCCGTAGGGCCGACTGTGGTGCCCCCGGGATCCCCATGCTCGTGCACCGGTATATTGGGTACCACCTGCCCTGGGCCCTCTCACTTCCTTCTTACCGCCCATAATGGTTGTTGAAATGCTCCTTGTTCTCTCAAGTTCCCTAGTGGTATTTGTTCTTGGACTCTGAGTTTTTTCCTTGTAAATAGTTTAAAGTAGTGAATAGTGTTTTAATTAGTTAGTTATTAGTGGGAGTCCCATCAGGGACATAGCCCCAGGGATGGGGAATGCCCTGGTCCCCAGGATTTAAGCCATGTGCCGCATGTCACAAACCTATGCCAGTTAGTGACCCACACACAAGCTGCCTTAAGTGTCTCGGGGAGGCACATGTTAGAGAGAAGTGCAGGATCTGTAAAAGTTTCAGATCTCGGACTCTCAAAGACAGGGACATTGAGCTGAAAGCCCTGTTGAGGGAGGTGGCCCTATGCCCCGTGTCGGAAATGTGCCACTCCAACTCGCACCGAGCACATCAGCCTTGGTGTGGAGTGCTCCAGTGGCACCAGACCCTTCCTGGCTCTGCCCCCCATCCCCCATTACCAAGAAGAGCCACAAAAAGTCGTAGTTGGATAGAAGTCGCTCTCTGGCACTACAGACAGCTACACGGAGTCTCCAAATGAGACAAATCCCATGTGTGGCCACTTGTCATCCCTGGAGAAGCAACAGACAGGGGGACAGGGATGCCGCCTAGGGCACCGAGTCCAATTTGGGACCCACCACCAACTCCCAGGCCCCCTCGACACTGGATGCCTTTCATGCTGTGAGGGACCTGATGTCTCTCCCAGTGCTGCCCACACCTCGAGACCTGTGCCCAATTTTGGGAGAGTCCTTGAGAGTGGTCCCCTCTAAGGGTAAACCCTTGATGAGGCCACCGTCTTGGTCTTTGATGTGGCACTGATAGTTGTCACAGCACTGGTCACCAGCTTGACATCCCCATTGCGGCGGCATCATTTGCTGGTCTCCACCCTCCTGGCACTGGTCAGTGTATCTTCGCCACTGAGGCACCAGCACTGCTTCCCAGTGTGGCACCGATCTTCAGCCCACCACAGCCACCAGCAAGAGGCAGCAACAGCTCCACCCTACTCTCCCTGGAGGAGTTGCTGGCACTGTTCCTATGGGCCAGACTTCACTGCAGGCCCGCAATCGGGTCCATGGCCATCTGCTCAGTGTCCACCCCAATGGCAGTATTGGAACCCCTGGGTTCCTTCTCATGCCAGACATATATTCCCAGGAGGTGTCCTCAGTAGTTTCTGAGGGACGGGCTCCAACACATCTGGCACCAGAGATCTACTCGGAACTGGACTCCAGTACCGAAACCCTGGCGGTGCCGGCGCAGTCGGCCCCAGTGGTGGAGGGAGAACCTGCCACACCACCTTTGCCTGCCTCCTCCTCCTCTTCCACCGATGAGGCGGTGGCTGGACCAGCCAGCCTACTACTGCCTGACGATTTTCGGCCCATCAAGAACTCCTCAAGAGAATGGCAATCTAGAGCTAGAGATTGAGGAGCTCAAGGAGCTGACCAATAGCCTCTCATATTCTGGCTGCGGCAGCTCCATCCAAGGTGGCCCTAACAGTGAATAACGGTGTGTTAAAACTTGTCAAAGCACTGTGGGAAATGCCACCATCTCTATCCCCAACATCTAAAAGGGCAGAGAAAAAGTACTGTGTCCCTTCCCCGGGCTTCGAGTATATGTACTCTCACCCACTCCCAGGGTCACTGGTGGTCTCAGCCACCAACAAACAGGACAGATGGGCAATCTAGTGCAACCCCTAAAAATAAAGATGCTAAGAAACTTGACCTTTTTGGTAGAAAAGTGTATTCTACTGCCAGTCTGCAACTACGTATCACCAGTCAGCATGCACTGCTGGGGCAATATGATTACAACACTTGGGACTTGATGACCAAGTTCAAGGACTCTCTGCCTCAGGAGTCAAGGCAGGAGTTCTTGGCTATCTTGGAAGAGGGAAAGGCAGTGGCCAGGGTTTCTCTTCAAGTGGTGTTAGACATGGCTGATTTGGTAGCACGTTGACCATCTCCATGCAATGCAGTTCATGGCTGCAGTCCTCAGGGCTTGCGAACAAGGTCCAGCTGTCCATCCAGGACCTCCCCTTTGAGGGCAACACCCTGTTTTCACAGCAGATGGACACCAAGCTGCACAGGCTAAAGGACTTGAGGGCCACCCTGTGCTCCCTTGGGCTCTATACATCTCTGACCTCAAGAAGATACTTCCGGCCACCTTCGCTGCTGCCCAGATACTTGGATCCACCCCGACAAAACTCCTATAGGAGGAAAGACAGAGGCTTTAAATGCTGTCAATCTTCCCCATCCTCAACCCCACAGTCAGGTCCCACTTGCCACCTGGGTGGCCTGCAGCAGACATTTTGAGGGTGTGCCTGAGGGTAACACACTGGATTCACCCCACGATCCAGCCCCCTTTTATTTTTGGACTGGTTATCCCCATTCCTTTCTGCATGTGTAACCCACGCACCTCCAGGGTGTGGTGTTCTGTCCCATCTAGTGGCACTGAGGGGTGGAGGGGAAAGAGAGAGAGAGAGAGAGAGAAAATGAGTCTGCTCTACAGACTTAGCTTTCAGCCAGTTGGCTTTTAACTCATACGGTAGAGGCTCATGCACTAAGCTCCAGAGGTCCCAGATTTGATCCTGGCCGCTGGCGCCGGGTCTATTGACTTTATGCACGCTCAACAACATAATGTCTGATTACACCCTGCAGTTCTTCTCTAACCCTCCGCTGTCCCTCTTCAGGCACCCTTCTCACGAGAGACTTCTCATCCAGGAGGTGAAACCCCTCCTATAGGTAGGGGCTGTAGAGGAAGTTCCTCAAAATATGAAGGGAAAAGGGTTTTATTCCCACTATTTTGTAATCCCAAGGGAGGCCTCAGACCTATCCTAGACCTTTGTCGCCTCAACATGTAGCTCAAAAAATTGAAGTTCTGCATCGTCTCTCTGGCCTCCATCATCCCCTCTCCAGATCCAGGAGACTGGTATACTGCCCTCAACTTAAAGGATTCATATTTCTATTTTCCAAGGTCACAGGAGATTCTCCTATTCATAGTGGGCCAGCACCATTACCAATTTACGGCACTGTCCTTTGGTCTTTTGTCTGCTCCATGGGTCTTCACAAAGTGTGGTGGTGGTAGTGGCTGCTTACCTGAGGCGGCGAGGGGTGCAGATCTACCCATACCTTGACAACTGGCTTGTCAGAGGTAGGTCACGAGCCCAGGTTCAACACAGCCTTGATCTGGGCCACCTGTCAGGAGCTAGGCCTACTTATAAACGAGCAGAAATCAACTCTGACCCCTGTTCAGCAGACAGAGTTTATAGGAGCAGTACTTGATTCTACCCAGGTGTAATGGTTCTTCCTCACCACTGTTGTGCCTCCTGTTGGTCGTTCAGGGAATTAGCTCAGTCTTTTTGCCGGTTACCCTCCTCCGGTGGTGTCTCGCCTGCCATCACTTCTGCTCCGTACCCGCATCACCTAAAGGTTCGCGGTGTCCTCTTTAGGACACAGCCCTCTGGCTGTGCTCCATTCCATTCTTCCCCGCTTCTGGGGAGCAGAATTCCTCCGTCCAGCCACTTGCCTATGTGGCCGACTGCAGCCCAAGGTTCTAGCCACTTGGATCAGTGGCAAACTGCAACCCTTCACTGGCCATTCCCCTCAGTGACAAGTAGGGGCAAGGGTGGTGGGGAAGACCCAGGCCTGCCCACTATTCCGGGTCTCGATCCAGGGACCCTCTAGGCAGCAGCCACATGCTGCATCTCTTTCAACACCAGCTGTCTGTTTCCCTGGGCCACTTCCCCAGAGCCCTAGCACCTTCTCTGCCCTATATCCAGGCTTCAGTCTTTCAGCCAATCAGGCTGGAGCTCCCTCTCGCTCCCCTGACCAGGCCCACCACTGCTCTGTCCAGAGTATTGGCAGTTCCCTCAGCCCTTCAGGGACCCAGTCCTTTCTCCCTGAGCTCCCAAGAGGGAACTGACTCCTCTGCCCTACAGCTCTCTTTATATATGGGCCTGCTCTGCCCTGATTGGCTGCTCCTTGCAGACTCTCACTGATTGGCTGTCTGCTGCACAGCCTCCCCAGGGCTGCTTTTAACCCTTTCTCCACCAGTGTGGGGAAGACACCTCATCACACACCCTCCCCCTTAAGACAATTCCCTGTGGCGGGGAGGATTCTATCTCCCCAGCTTCCCTCTCAGCTGGGCCAGCAGGGAATCCCTTTCCTGCTGCAGGTTCTCCACTGTCTGGAGCAACCTGCTTCCCTCTTCCAGGGTTTGGGTCCCCACCATAGCCTTCTCGGCTTTCGTGTGGGTTCTCCCTTCTGTTTGGGTCCCCACCAAAGCCTGTGCCACTCCGGTGTGGGTTCCCCTTTTTATCTGAGGCCTCTCTGCCCCAGCCGATCTTTCTCTGATGGTCCTGGTCCTCACTGCCACTCTCTTTTGGCCAGTCTCAGCCTGAGCCCGTGTCTCAGACATCCCCCCCTTCTGCCTCTGGGGGCAATGCCATTTTATATGGCCCTCTTGGTGGCATTGGATGCACTCCTTGTGCTTTCCCTTGGCCACGGCCTTCTCCACACCTACCCCTGGCATAGCCCCTCCCTCGGGGCTAGCCTGGGCCCTGCAAGTCCCATACGGGCACTCCCTCTTCAGGTGCCCTGGCTTCCTAGTGCCCCAGGCGCAACACGCCCATTGCTCTCCTGTTTGCTTCACAGAGGGGCCTCTATTGGGCTTCTCTTCCTCAGTCTCTGGGTGGAGCCTCCACGCCCCATCCCGGTATGGGCACTCCCTTCTGAAGTGTCCCGGTCGCCCACAGGCGAAACAATTTCTTGGCCCAGATACCAGCCTCTGGCCCCTGGTGCCTGGCCTCCAATGGTTGCCCCCTTCCACAGCAGCTGGAACAACCCCCATTGCTGCTTGATGAACCAGGCCACCCAGGCTCTCCGATAGAGTCCATTCCCATGGTCTCCACTCTGAGCCTCTTAAACAGGCAATTGTCCCACACTCCTCTCTCTTCCCCCTTGTATCGGGGTGACTACATGCCTGCATTCTCCACCATGTGTAGTGGTTCCTCCTCACCACCCTGGCGCCTCCTGCTGGTCGTTATGAGAATTAGCTCAGTCTTTTCGCAGGGCACCCTTCTCTGGCGGTGTGTCTCCTGCCGTCACTTCTCCTCCAGACTGCTCCGGACCTGCGTTGCCTCAAGCATCGTGACGTCCTCTTCAGGACATAGCCCTCCAGGCGTGCCTCACACCAGGTCAGGGCCTTTCTGCCAGAGGCACGATTCCAGGTCATGTTGGATCTCATCATACATATAAGATCCCATCCACCCATGACTGCCTGGGTATGCCTCAAGCTGCTGGGCCACATGGCAGCATGTACATACATGGTCCAACATTCGCATCTGTGCCTCAGACCCCTGCAGATGTGGCTGGTGTCAGTCTATGCTCCCAACAGACAAGATTTGGACCCAGTGGTCACAGTCCCATCGCACATCCTTTCATCCCTGCCTTGGTGGACAGACCAGTTGGTGTTGGAGGGGATTCCCTTCATGGCCCCATCTCCATCAGTGATAGTGGTCTCTGATGTCTCAGATCTGGGGTGGGGAGCCCACGTCGATAACCTCAATACACAAGATCTCTGGTCTCAGGAGGATTGTTCCTTCCATATAAATGTCAGGGAATTTAGGGCAATACGCTTAGCTTGCCAGGCATTTCTTCCCTACCGGATGGGAAGAGTTGTTCAAATCCTGATAGACAATACCGCTGCGATGTTCTATATCAACAGGCAAGGTGGAGCTCTCTTGTCAGCCCTGTGCCAAGGCCCAAGAGACTATCTGGTTATGGGACTTCTGTGTGCAGCATGCCATTGATCTCATGGCTTCACACCTCCCGGAGCCAGGAATTCGCGGGCTCATCTCTTCAGCACATCCTTCTTGTCTTGCCACAAGCGGTCACTCCACCCAGAGGTGGTAAATGTGATCTTCAGAGGTGGGGGACTCCCCGGGTGGACCAGTTTGCATCCAAACTGAACAGGACGAGTCAGCAGTTTTGTTCATTTCGTGGGTCGACAGGGGCATGTAAATAAAAAAACCCACCAAATCTATTATTTTTACATAATCTCATTATTTTCCAATCTCATGATTTTTGGTGAGCCTGATTCTTAGTATCTGAACATTCGGGGTTGGCAATACTATGGAAGTGACTTGAAAGCGTTGGTTTCACTCCTGTTTAAAGTCATTTTCTAGTCTATTATTTGTAGTGGGGTAACACCCCTAGAGCCCCAGGCAGGTGCAGATAAACTCATGGGGCCTTGCCTTAATAGGATGTTTCCAGAAGTTAAATGATCTATTCCAACCTTGATGAACTGCAAAGAAGTGATAGAAAAAAATCTAGGTTTTTCTACAGTGGTTTCAATTGTTGTATTCAAGAGTTAGTAACGAAGTAAGAATATACATTAATTTTTTAAACCTAACCAGGCTTGCTCTCAAGGGAACCAAGCAAAAAGGAGAAGAAACGAGTTGCCTTGCAAGGACTCCTGCTTGCAACTACAACTCTAGATACAGAAATGAATAAAGCATTAAAAAGAACTAAGAAAAGAAAAAGTTAATCTAACAGCAGAAGCTGATACACTGAGAGCCACTATTCTGACTCAAACACTCCAGATTGTTGAGTCAGAGGAATAATTACATGAAATAAAAGAAGAGCAAAAGAAGCTCATAGTAGAATTTGAAGAATGGAAACAAAAGGCAATAGATAGAGAAGCTGCAATGAAATTCATCATTTCAGACACAAAGGAGAAAGAATTAAATCATGAAGCATGCAGAAGGAAAATTCACGCACCAAAGGAAGAATTGAAAGCCAATAAAGGAGCTATAGTGGCAATAAAACCCCTAAGTGGTGAAGAGGTGGAATCTGATGAAGAAGATATGGGTCCTCCTCAGGCCTGCTGACGGGCAGGGGGAGGAGGGGAGCAAAGGGGGCAACTGCTCAGGGGCCTGGGTGATGTAAAAGGGCCAGGGGGCCCCCGGCTGCCACTGCCATGGTGGTGGCCGGGGGCCCCCGGGCCCTTTTAAACCACCCGGGCAGGTGACAGGGCTCTTAGGCGTGAGCGAGGTGGTATCAACGGTGGCCAAGGCAGTCAGGTGGGCATGTGGAAGCCCTGGCCTTGCCAGATGAGCACGCCCAGCAGCGCAGCCGGAGCTCGCTGGGCACCAGCCAGCGCAGCACCTCCCAAATGTCAGGCAGGCCTTTCTAGGGGGCCCATTGACTTTTCTGCCATGGGAAGAGCTGTCCCTAGGGTATGGCGAATCGGGGCGACCGTTCTGGTCCGCATGCTTTGGGGGGCCCCACAGGCTGGCGCAATTGGCTAGCGCGGTCGGTCCTGGTGGTGACGGGTCGGTCCCAGAAGTGATGGATTCATCACTTCCACCCTGGGCTCCGCACCACCCTAGAGACTGCCCTGGCTCTGGGGCCTGGAATTGCTGTCAGCGAGCCTGGTCCTCCTTGTTATGAATATCCCAAGGAGTCAATTCTGGAATTTTATAACTAACCATGGGAAGAGCCAGAAGAATATCAAAGACCACCTCCCGTAGCTCCAATTATTACCTCCACAGTAACCAAAACTACTGCACAAGGAAACGGGGTACAGAAGAGAGGATAGAGGAAAGACCCAACACCCCTGAGCAAATTAAAGCTCAAGGAAAATCCCTGGGTCCTTTGAACAGGAACACAGTGATCGGATGGCTAGCAAAGACAATGGGGATATCTGGATTAACAGGAGGTGATCTCTCTTCATTAATAAAAGAATTCATAAATTCAGATGAATTTGCTGGACTTCCTTATGACATCCGGGGAAGAGGAAAAGGTGATGCTGACATAAAGATAAGAAATGTTGAAGTTTTTCTTTCCTGGAGAGTATCCAGTGATGTGGTTTCATCAGGAGAAGCAAAGACCAAACGAAAGACCTGAACCGTATAGAAATATAAAAACTAGAAAGAAATTATTGTACAAACGTGGGAATTATCCCATTGGGATATCAATTGATATGTGATTCCCCACAGTTTAAGAGCATTAATGCTAGACTTTGATCCAATGATCAGAATGGCAATCAGAAGTTTCACCGCAAAAAGAAAACCACCTTCATGAGAGGCATACAGCTCTTTCTGCTGTTCTTTTTGCACTGTTGTGAAAGTGAAGACACGTTCTACCTTTGTAAACACCTTTTGGCCTCTGGAGGATGTCCCACAGTTCCAAAAGTGACCACTCTGGCCAGCATCTCCGCTGCTCTGATGCCAGGTAAACGGATGTCCACCCCTCCCCATGTAAGCCCCAGGAAGTTTGAAACTCCCTTTCCCTTTGCTTGTAGATGTGGCAGGAAAAGCAGCCAGACAGCAGGGGGTTTTAAAAAAAATGCCACCAAAGAAACAAGGAAGTAATGGGGCTGCTGCGATATGAAGCGGTGCATCATGGGGCACTGAGCAGGGACCCAGAATGCCTTCCACTCACCCCCCCCCTTCCCACAAGACCTATCGAGAGAGCTGCACTGTGGGATAGCTGCCCTACAGCACTCCTCTCATCTGCAATGGAAGTGCTGCTAGTGTAAACACTCTCTGACACCTGAGGAATTAAATGAGTACACAAACCAGGGCTTTTCTTTCACCAGTTCCTTAGCACCAGTGAAATTTACAGCGCAAAAACTCTGCAAGTGTAGACGTACCCTAATATTGAGGGCTATCACGGGAACTGTAGTGTCACATGTTGTAACTCCGTTTAAAACCATGACAGGGAGAGATATGAGGTTGCCTGAACAATGGTGGGTAATTGGTGCACCTCCAGATGGATTTCAACCCAGAGTGCTAACAGACAAATGGATGCAGCAATTACTAAAATCTATTGCTGAAACGCATAAACAGATAGTAATAGCACTTAAAGCGAATGTTCAGCAAATGGATAGGAAGATGGGACCAATCTTGCACCCTCAAGAATGGCAGATAGGTGATATAGTCATGTACAGACAAATAAGAGAAAAAGGCCATATCTTAAGCCCTATATGGGAAGGACCAGTTAGAATAGTTAGTAAAGCAAGTCCCACAGTGTATCAATTGGATATCCAACAAGGAAAAAGGAAGGTATCAAAATGGTTTCACTCATCACAGTTGAAAAGGTGGAAGGGAGACCAAAATTAGATACAATGATATTTCTCTTAGTATAGGGATAGGAGAAAGATAAAATAGGAAAAATGCAGGGAGAAGGAATGTTGAATGACATATGGGATGAGGAAGATTGGTGTTCACCTTTCGCTTCCTCTACCTGGACAGAGCAAGAGTTAGAGGAGTTTATGGAAAATTTACCTGTTCTGGAACCAACTACTCAGAGTTCGAGGTTGGACTAATCATGGAAGCTATACCAGATGGAAGGACAACCCCTTCAAGTTATAACTCCTTTATGTAGAGATCAACATGGAAGACGAATAGTTACAATGTACATAAAGGGGGGAAAGATATGTCAAGGAGGTTATCTAGACTCGGGATCTTCATACTCCGTGTTAAACAATGTATATAACCTCTCAGATTTTTTTACCCTATATGTCCTCAGATATAGCAGAAGTACGAGGAGTATTAGGAATAAAAAGGGAAATTCCTGTAACAATCCCATTGAAAGTTAAGATAGGGAATAGGGAGATACTTAATATATGTTTTGGAGTCATGAATTTGGGGCTAAATGAACTTGAAATAATGGGGATGGACATCCTTACTGCATTGTGATGTTCAATAGATTTGGATAGAAGTATCTTGTGGGCAAAATAAAGATGATTTTTATCAATAACATATATGTGCATACAGATAAAGTAGTGATTTGTCTTTATTATTTTTATTTTGTTAGAGAAAGAAAAGGGAAGAAAGAATAGATAAATAAAATGGCAGCATGATTTGAGGAAATTCCAAATATGGAGGAAGAAGAAATGGGTGATTTGATGGATGATGAAGAAATAAAGAGATTTATTAAATGTAGATATGCCAGTAGAGGAACTTATATGACTAGGTGCGCAATGGAGGAAAGAGATACGGAGGAAGAAAGTGGGATGGAGGAAGAAGAAGAGGGAACTCCCCCACTAATTGTGTACCAGATATATTTAGATCAGTATATGAGGCCGATGGTTCCAATCAAAATTATTGGAGGGGAAATTCAAATACTCTGCTTTATGGATCCTGGATCATTGGTTTTAATGATAAATACAGCAGTAGATGTGGATATTACACAATATATGTCAAGAGATATATATATGCTTACGGGTCTATTGGGAGAACAGATACCCATTCCCTTAAGTGTTCCTCTATCCATCAACATAGGTATTTGACAGATGGATAATGTGCAATTTGGTTTATTTTATTATGGGAATCAGTAGTAGAGGACTCATTGGCATAGATATTATAAGAAGATTGAATTGTATGATAGATATAAAAGCAAAAGTACTGTGGAATGTTGACTAAGATCATAAGAAGCAAGAAAAAGAAGTATACAATACAGAAGATTCAATTGGGTAATGGATGAATGTTAAGTGTAGTAATAAGAGTAATCATAAGCATAGAGCATAAGCTATAAAATAAATTTAGTAATAATAAATAAGTTAAGTTCAGTGTAATAAGTAAGATGAACAGTAATATCTGTAAGTATAGAAATAAGTTATACTAACAATAGGATAATAAAAATTAGGACTAATAGTAAGTGTAGAAATAAGCTGAACTAACAATAAGATAATAAGTTAGTGATTAGTAAACTAATTAGTAAAATAATAACACTTTTGTTTTAAAAATAAGAGAGGAAAAGGTAGAGAGACCGACAAAGAAAAGAAAGGAAGTAAGAAATTGGTTCAGAAATATCCCAGGGATAGACAAGGAGGAAATAATAAACTTAATGAACATGCCCGATTAGGAACTGGAGGAAATAATCAAAGATATAGAGAATATAGAGGAAGAAGAGGAGGATAGTGGATATAGTGGTGTAGAAGAATCAGAAAATGAAGAAGCAATACCCCAAATAATAATTATGCCATTATTTTTAAACCAAACTAGAAAGCCATTCCAATTATTTTTAATAATCTCAATATCAAAGTAGGAATGTTGTGTCATATTGATTTGAGCTCAACCCTATCAATTTTAAACATCAATACGGAAGTTGATCTAATGCCATTTGTCTCACAGGAGTTTTGTGTGATAAATGTAGTGGGAGGACAAATTTTTATTCCATTAAGTGTGCCAATATCGATTAATATAGGCCAAAGACAAGTGAACACTAGATTCAGTTTTATGCACAGAGAAACGGCAGCATATGGAATTATAGGGATTGACATAATAGAAGTACTGAATTGTTTTACTGATGGGAGAGTTAACAACCAGGTGTTATGGAGCAGAATTTAATGTTCTCTATCCGTTTAATGTTATTGTTATAGAAATGTTTCAGAAGCATTTTTTTTATAATATATGATAATTGCTAATGATAGGGAAATATTAAAGTAAACTTAACTAAGGAAAAATATATATATATGAAAAATAATAAATAAATATTGTTATACTTAAGAAATAATAAAAGAAAGATATTGTTAGTACCGAGAAGAATGTAGCTATATTTTATGCAAAGGAATTTTGTTTTACCGTTAAGTTTTTATATTACTAAAATAAAAGATAAATCTGTCTGAAAAAGAATACCATCTCTCACTCTTTATATCTTTCAGAAGGGGAAGCCAAATGGTAGAAGATGCGGTTCTATTCATCTTGGCTCTTCTGGGTATTTGTGTCTACAGGATTCTGCTATGGTGGTGCGGTCAAAACACCAATGATCCAATGGGCCAAGTGCCATCCCAATTATAAGGATTTGGCTAATAGTATTGAGGAATGTGTTTTCACAATCCCAAAATTAAAAAATACAGCAATAAAAGTAGTAATGAGGCCTGTTCGATTTATAGAGTTTATGGCACAACTCATATGGGTAGGGTACTTATCAGAGATGATGTCCACAAATATAATATTTTATTCAGAGATCAAGGAAAGGGAGTATTGATGTGGCAGAGGTATGATGAGAAATCACCACAACCTTCAAATTGTACATGGAAATCTGATGAAGGAATGGGAACCATACATGATAGAGTAATTAGGCTCGAACTGTGGCAGTGTGCACTATTAGAAGGATTAAAGATAATTACACGCTAGCCGAATCTGTTAGTAAGTGCAGAAGAGAGGGTAGATTCAGGTATAGAGACCACAATCAAACCCCAGAAAATGATTATGAAAAGAACAATGAAGGCAAACACAGACACAACACTACAATGGATCAAACCTAATACCACAACCACTGTCAACAGTATTCAAGGATGTAAGTTCACAATTCAAAAGAATGATAGAGCTAAAGCAAAAACCATGATCATGGGTCCTATAAAAGCTATAGAACAAAGTTTGGAAAACAGGAAGTTTATTTCAACCTATTATGATGCTAATAAGTGCTCCATTACTTATGTCTCGCAAGGGTGAGGACACTTAATGACCCATCCAGATTATCATAATTCCCCCAAACCATCAAACTGTGATTGGGATGCTATGGATAAAAGGGGTAAAATATACAGGAAAGTAATAAGAGCATAGCAATGGCAATGTGCAATAATAGAGGGACCTAATGTAATGACATGTTCAGATAATTTGACCATATATCCAAATAAGAATTCTTCATGTGCTGTCATAGCCTGGTATGTCCCTGAGTGGACTAAGGAGAGTTTAAGAACAATACTCATATTATGGTATCATAATTTTGTTAATTTGACAGAAATCCAATTTCAAATTATGGACCCGCAAGGAGGGGTCAGTAGAATATATATTTGGTGGGAATTATGAGTTGAAATTGTATATAAAAGTCAGATGAAATTAAGATACCATGGTATGCACATATGATAGAAGGTGACATGCGAAAAAGGAAATTTGGGTCAAATTTTATTTCCATTATTGGTGTGAAGGTACTGCAAATATAAATAAAAGGCGAGGAAGTGGAACATGGAGAATTAACGGTCCTCATTTTAGTTATTCTTCTCTTTTACGTGGATATCTAAACCTGGGTCAACGGGCTTTGTGTAGCACTGTTTTATGCATATACATTAGGTACTTGTATGTTACATTATAATAAGTCCAGTGTTATTATATTAGAGGCCTTATGCATATGTATGAAAAGTTCTGTGTGTACCAACTTGCAACATTGTATTTGTCTCATAGTCTGTTTAATCTTCTGAGTCAAATTGAATGTGTGATCTTTAAAAATAATCCAATTGTGCCTTATTACCCATGATACATTTTAATTATTTTCCTTTCCTTTCTTACTTTACTGAATAATATACATTGTAACCTTTTCCTTTGCTTTCTTGCTTTACTGAATATACTGTAATCACCTTATTTTCTCTCAATAAATAAGACTTTGTTTTTGAAGTATTACTGCTTGTGTGCCTATTCTTGATCAGAAGGCTGTATCCATGTCCTTTCAAGGGTTAGCAGGATTAGCTCTGGGAAGTCCTCTGCAGGTCGGAGAAAAAACCCCTGGCAATACCCTGGCAATTCCTTTAGGATGGATCACCACTTTTCTCCACGTTTCAACAGAATAATTATAAGCAGGCCAGTATTTGGATACCTGAAGTCCAAATAGTGGGGTAACATTACGGTGACACTGTACCCCATATTCTTCACAGTGATATTATTATGATATGATTATGACATAATTATAATGTATTTTATGCAAGATAAGTCATGTGAGGTGTCATTGGAAAAGTTATGATTTTCTGAATATGATTATTCTATTTGTATGCATGTATCATTTTTGTATCTGAAGTTATGAACGTTGACTATGTATTTTAAATATAGTTACACCCGGGTAATGCCCACTAGACAAGATGATTTTAGTCTAGATAGTGAGTGAGGAAGGGCCTATTCAGGGCAATGGGCCATTAGGAAAAAACAATAGGCCTTAGGAAAAGCTTATCTCCCACCTAGGGAGCCTTCCTGAGAATGTTACAGACGGCCTCTGAGTAATGGCTTCTATGACTCTACAAGGAAATGTAATGAGACCACACGTCTCTAGAATCCATCTTGGGATGTCAGTATTTTCCACAGACCGGTTTGGGAACCAAGCTTTGGGAACAAAGGGTTCCCACTATATGCAAAAGCTATATAAGACAGGGAGTGACATCATCTGGTGTTCTTCACTCCCCACCCAAGAAGACTCCTAGAAACACCTGAGGAACAAAGACTGAACTGGGAGAAGTGCTGGACCCAGGCTAAAGGGATTTTTAGCCCATGAGTGAAACACCAGGGGATTCCAAGCTGTAAAGCAAGTGCAGCTTGCCTCTTAAGAATCTGCAGCCTGCTTGTATCATCTCTTAGGGTGAGAATCTGCTATTCATATCAATCTATCTAGTATATTAAGCTTAGTTTGCATTTTTGTTTATTTGCGAGGTAATCTGCTTTGATTTGTTTGCTATCACTTATAATCACTTAAAAGCTATCTTTTGTAGTTAATTTAAACTTGTTTTTGCTTTATTTAAACCCGTGACTTGGAGTGAAGCGTGTGAGAATCATAACTCAGGGGCAAAAGCTGTTGCATATTCATCTCCACATGGGGGGGGGCGAATTTTATGAGCTTATGCTGTACAGTTCCCTGTGCAGCGTAAGACGGTATAATTTTAGGTTTATACTCTAGAGGGGGTGCGTGCTTGAGGAGCTGGGAGTTACCTTAGCTGTAGCCTTCCTATGCAGGGTCTGGTCCAAGAGCCTGTATGTAACTGCAGCTGAGTGTGTCCCTACCTGTATGTGTGCTGGTGAAAGTTCAGACTTTAGGGCTATGCAGCTTGTCACAGCAGTACAGTGTGAGAGGGAGTCCAGGCTGATGAGTCGGGGGCTTAGTGGTACCCCAGTTCCAAGTGGCACCCAGGGGGGAATCTGTCACACCCGCATCTACCTAGCTATTTAAATGCTTTGTAGCTACCATGCTTCAGGCAAACTTGCTCTAGGCAAACTTCACCCTTGGAAAAAAGTTTAGAACCTGTGATGGACTGTAACAGTTTCCTACTTGTAATTTGTAATTGGAGTTAGTATGATACAAACGTAGCACAAAAATGGATGTTTTCATTAGTAGGTACGAGGAATTTATAAAAAGATTGGCCTTTTTAACCACAGAAAGATTTTTGGGGTTAAAGAACTTAAAAAACAGTCCAGCATATTTTTGTGGTGATAATAGTATGTTAAGGCACCACCTGAAACATTTACAAAATGATTTGTCCCCCTCCCCACTTTGGGATACTCATTTGAATTTATTTTTATGAGACGTTTAAAGCAGTAGTAAGTGGTGCAAGGAAATGTTCATTTGACTAAGTTATTTAAGAAAATCGCTTTATCAAAACTATATTGACCATATCTGATTCAAAGAAAAAAAATACAATAGGAAAACCTAAGTTTATATAGTTTCATCTGTAAGAAATGGACTTGTTAGCAAATGAGCTTTCAGATGTCTTGCAGTATTACTATGCCTGATGTGACCCATTAAAAAAACCTTAAGGAAAGACTGTTTCACTTCAAAGGTTAAAACACAATGCCAAGTTCAAACTTTATTCTCCTGGAATTGTGAAATTTGACAATAAGCAGTTCTTTAGGATCCTGACCAGGTCGCTATTTTATTTTAACAATGTGAAAACACTTAGAATATTTGTACAGATCTAAAAGTTTTGGAATTATAGAGAGGTTATGTGCAATCTTAGGACTTAATTGGAAAACTGTCTTAGATTTTTTTTTGAAATGCTATTGCTAAATGTTCTTGTGCCACTTAGAGGCTATTTTTAAAACACAGTTATGATCGTATGTGAAGCTATGATTTTTTGTAGACTTCCAAGTGTTCTGTACCACAGATGGAACAGCCATAGGAGAAGTGTTTCCAGGCTTCTTTTAAATTGAGACTTTTCTTTGTATAACTTCCTGCAGTTACCACATCTACAGTGTTATTTCTGTTTTAGGCACACAAGTTGCCCACTTCTACATATATCTGTTATAGCATTGACAAACTAACAATGTTCCATTTGCAACTGCTGTATGTTACGAATTATTCCAGTTAGGACATGTACAGTTCGTTTCTAGGCTGAGGTAACCAAATAAAGACAGATTGCAGAGTATCTCAAAGTTTGTAGGTTTATTACGCTCGAGCGTGGTACCGTTCTGTTTGGTTCCTGGAACCAAAGCCGGCCTCCCAAACAATACCTCGAATGGGGACAAGCCCAGGGGCATGCGTGGGGCCTGCCTTACGTGCCACAAGACTATGGGCAAAACCTCTGGCCACTTCAGTCCAGTCTCTTTTCAAAACTTTGCTACCATCGTCTTCAGGGTTCGATTCATGCGCTCCACCTGCCCTGCTGCCTGGGGGTGGTAAGGGGTGTGGAGTTGTTGCACAATCCCCAGGCACCAGTATAGCTCCTCTAAAATCTTTGCAGTGAAGTGTGATCCTCGGTCTGAGTCGATGACTTCAGGGACTCCAAATCTGGGCACAATGTCTTTCAGTAGAAATTTTACCACAGATCTGGCATCTGCTTTTCTGGTTGGTACTGCTTCGGGCCATCCGGAAAGTTGATCCACTATTACAAGGAGGTGGCGAAACCCTGAGCTTTTAGGCATTTCTGCATAGTCCATCTGTAATCGCTGGAACAGGAAGTTAGCCCAAGGTCTCCCCCGCGAGTGTTGGCATCGAGCTGAGACCGAGCAGAGAAGGCCAGGCAAGTAGAGCAGGAGCCAAGAACTCGCTTCACCGCCAGATAGACATGAGGCGCTGCCCAACATTTAAGAATAGCAGCTGCAGTGGCCTGAATGCTGGCACGTCCCAAAGAATGAAAATAGTGGGCGGCTGAGAGCAGATAGCGACGGGGGAGAATAGGTTTGTTCCTGATTCGCCAAACCTTATCTATGCCTTCAGAGCCTTCCCAACGTTTCCAGTCCTGGAGCTCATCAGGCGGCACATCAGCATACAAGTGCATCAAGTCCATCGGCGGGAAGGATGTATCCAGAAGAAGAGTTGCTGACACCGGGAGGGGCTGAAGGGCAGCAGTCTTTGCGGCTGCATCAGCCAAGGCATTACCTTGAGAGACAGGATTCTCAGACTGCTGGTGAGCATAACAGTGGACAACAGCCAGTTCGAGAGGACCTTGAACGGCACCCAAAAGTGCAGAGATTAAAGGGCCGTTGGCAATCTTAGTGCCTGAGGAGGTTAGAAACCCTCGCTGTTTCCAGAGCTGGCCCATAGCATGGCAAACCCCGAAGACATATCTAGAGTCTGTATAAACGGTAACAGATTTCCCAACAGACAACAAGCAAGCCCTAGTAAGAGCATGCAATTCCGCCCCCTGAGCACTAAAGGAAGGTGGAAGGGGGGCTGCTTCTACAACGGTTGTCTGAGTAGTGACAGAATAGCCGGATAACCGCTGGCCCTCCAAATAGAAGGAGGAGCCATCGGTAAAAAGGGACAGGTCTGGGTTTTTCAGAGGGAGGTCGTGTAAATCTGGGAGAGGCTTACCGCTCTCAGCGACGACATCCATACATACATGGTGAGGCGTGCCATCCTCCGGAAGGGATGTCAGTGTAGCGGGGTTGAGGACGTTGCAGCGGCAAAGAGTGATGTTGTCAGCAGCCAGCAGAATCAGCTTGTATTTGCGTGCCCGCTGTGGAGACAGCACCTGCGTTGTATGCTGTTTTAAGAGAATCTCAACCTTGTGGGGGACCCAGACACTCAATGGGTGCCCCAGAACAATAGGGCGTGACCGTTCCACCATAAGGGCTGCAGTGGCAATGGACCGCACACAGGAGACTGATCCCCGAATGACAGGGTCCAATTGTACAGAATAGTAAGCAATGGGGTTTGGGCGATCCCCTAGGTACTGCAATAGGACACCGCTGGCCACTCCCCATTGCTTGTGACTGAAGAGAAAAAATGGTTTACCGTAATCCAAGAGTCCCAAGGCGGGAGCAGAGATCAGAGCTTTCTTTCTCCAGGGCCCAGAGAACAGGGTTGGGGTTAGAAGTTGTGGTGGCCTGGACTAACGGTTTCACCAATTCACCGAAGGCCACTGTCCAGGGTCGGCAGAACCCTGCAGCCCCCAGGAAAGCCCACAACTGCTTTTTTGTAGTTGGGTGCGGGTAATCCTGGATTGCCTGCACCCTATCAGGGGAGAGTAAACGCTCTCCAGGCCGAATTGCAAAACCTAAATAGATCACCTGGGTTTGGCACAGCTGCAGCTTGGATGGAGATGCACGGTGGCCCTTATTAGCTAATGCAGTAAGCAGAGTAATAGAATCAGCTAAACATGCATTATAATCAGAGCTAGCAATCAACAAATCATCCACATATTGGACTAGAACAGAGGAGCCAGGCAAAACAATGTCTTTCAAATCATCGGCTAGAATTTGGGAAAAAATAGTAGGGGAGCCTGAGAACCCTTGGGGGAGGCGCGTCCAGGTTAGCTGCTGACCCCCCCAAATGAACGCAAACAGATACTGGGAGTTGGGGTGCAAAGGAATACTGAAAAATGCAGCACACAAGTCTACAACCATGAAACAAGTAGCCGACTGGGGAATCAGTGTCAGGATAGTACTCGGATCAGGGACCACTGGGTGGAGGGTTATAACATAACTATTTATCGCACGCAGATCTTGAACGAACCAATAAACTGGGTGCCCATCTGGGCCCAGTTTTGGCTTTTTCACAGGAAGGATAGGAGTATTTCAAGGGGAACTGCACGGAACCAAGACCTCCTGAGATAAGTAGCTAGAGATAAGAAGGGAAATACCTTCCTCCGCCTCCTTCGGCAAGGGATATTGTTTTATGGAGGGAGGCGGCCCATCCCTCCCCTGCAGACTGCAGGCTGACTGGAGTCGCTGACTTAAAGAGGCCCACGTCGGTGGAACTCACGCTCCACAAATTGGGTGAAACGCTGGACAATTCTGTGGGGAGATAGGGAATCGGGGTAACCGAGGCCATAAGAGAAGCAACCGCCGAGTCCGGGACAGACATGCAAAGCCCCTTGGGGGCACAATATATGTGGGCTCCCAGCTTGCTAAGCACGTCCCGCCCAAGAAGGTTAGCGGGGCCTTCTGGCATGACAACAAATCTATGTGACAACTTTAAAGAACCCAGCTCCACAGGGACGGGGCAGGATAGGGGAGCCGGGCACGGGTTGCCCTCAATACCCTGCACCCAGACCTTGGTATTAGAAAGAGAGCCCGGAACAAAAATTAAAGTGGAAAGGGTGGCTCCAGTATCCACCAAAAAGGGCACAAACCGTTCCCCAATTTTCAAGTAAATTTGCGACTGCAATCCAAGATCCCATTCCAACTCTCCCACGGCTCCCAAAAATTTCCGCCTCTAGTCACTGGGGATTAGTGAAGTCCTGGGGAGCGTTAGGGGGAAAGGAAGAACCTGTCTCCGGCTGATCCTGCCAAGGAGCCCCTCGTGGAAGCAGGGGGCATTCCCTCTTCCAGTGCCCCAGTTGCTTACAATAATTACAGTTCCTGTTCCTTGTCCCACCCCAGCCTCCTCCCTGTCCTGTCCCGCATCCGCGTCCCCTCCCCCTTGTATTCCTGTGTCCCTGCCAGTGCTGATTCCCCAAGGGAACCTGCAGTGTGGCCGCCAACATACTTACTTCCTCCTTCTTTTGCTTACGTTTTTCCTTAGCTTTCTCCTCGTCCCTACCATTAAACACAAAAGTGGCCAGGTGAACTACTTCGCTTAGGGGGTTCCCTGGCCAGTCGGGAACATGTTTAGTTAAATACTTCTTTATGTCCGGCACCACTTGATCGACAAAGTAAGAGACCATCATCGTGCGGCTAACCTCGGCTTCTGGTTCCACCCCTCCCCCATACATTCTAACCTGCTTAAACAAGCGGGCCAAAAATGCAGATGGATGCTCGTTTAGGTCTTGCTGGCACTCTCTAATTTTTGACCAATTTGCCGTCTTACTACCCTCCCTATGGATGCTCTCCAGGAGCCCTTCCCGGCTGGCTAAGAGATTGGCCTTGCCCTCCAGCGAGTTGGGCTCCCACCCGGGGTCATGGTCTGGCCAGACAGGTCCCCCTCCTGTGGCCCCTGCCCAATGTCGATTAGCGTCCAAAATGGAATATTTTTCATCTGGGTAAACAAAGTTTGTAAAATAGCCTGGACGTCCGCCCAGTTAGGGTTAAATGCCATAAAGACTGAGCAAATAGTCTGCAGGACTCTTTCTGGGTCGTCACGCAACCTCGGCATCTGTGACTGCCAGGTTACCAGGTCTCTGGGGCCAAAAGGGTGATGAACCGTAACCAAGGAAACACTGCCCTTGCCCGTCGCAACGGGCTGTGGTATCAGGGGTGCCTGAAGCGCTACAGAAGGTAGGGTTAGGGATGGGTACAGAGGGGGAGAAGGAGTAGGGGGGAGAGACAGAGGAGGGAAAGCAGCATAGGGCGGAGCAGAACCCGCAAGTGGCATGCAAACCTTAGATCTGGTACCAGAGCCCAAAGTCGAGGGGCGCCCCTTATCTCGGGCGTATGCCCAATTATCCCATGCATACCAATAATCCATTTGAGCTGGATGCTTGTCCTCCAGCTGTTGTCTAAGGCAGGTTAATTCATCCTGTCCAAAAGTTCCATCGGGTGGCCGTCCAAAGGGCGCCTGAATAGTCAGTGCTGGCCACTCGACTTTACACAAAATTACAGCTCTCCTTTTACCTAGCCCATGGATGCCAGAAATATTTTTCCAATTCTCAAGAATCTCAGCCAAAGGGGTTCCCCTGCTCACACTCTGCCCAGAGCCCATTCTAGGGCTACCAAAAGAACGCCTAATGTGCCACCTTATCGCCTAAGCGACGGCCCACACTCCCGTTCCTCGGAGTTCTCAAAGGTGAACTCACCCGGTGCCGGCTGGAATTCTCCGAGGGAAGGAGTGCGGTTTCGCTTACAAGGGTGAGCCTAGAGTTCCTTCGTGGTCACCAAAACTGTTACGAATTATTCCAGTTAGGACACGTACAGTTCGTTTCTAGGCTGAGGCAACCAAATGAAGACAGACTGCAGAGTATCTCAAAGTTTGTAGGTTTATTACGCTTGAGCGTGGTACCGCTCTGTTAAGCAGAACGGGACCCCAATTACGGGTTACACAAAGATTATATACTGTTGGCAAAACATCCTGCCTGTGTACCTCGGGGGGCCTAAACCAATAAACAGGCCTTCTCCTTAACTATCACCAATCCCCTGCAGCCACCTTCCCCCTGCAAAAAAGCTGAAGCGGCGGCTATTTCAGGCATGTTGGCTGGTTCCTGTCTCCTTTGTTTCCCTTATCTTGAAACTGTCCAGCTGTCCACCTTGAAGGATCCTTCCTTGGTACGTGATGTGCTCGCTTCTAGTTAATGGCCAACAGAAAGCCCAAAATGGAGTCACATATGCTAACTAGGTTGATTTCCCCTAACATGTACGAGTTCTGATTAGCTACGCACCCAATGTTGCACTATACAGCGATTTTCCCAATGAAATTATTTTCTTCAGAAGGATTTTAAAATGTAGGTTTATTAGTTGAAATAGCTTACACATTTCTAGAATGCCTCATCTCAAGAGATCCCAGGGTTTAACAAGTGATAACTTGTTTAACTTGTTTGTGATAAACAAGTTAGTCACTTCAGCCACCTCCAAAACATAGGTGAAAGCCCCTATATCTTTAGAGGCAAAACAACAATTATCAGGAACAATTGCGTATAATTGCCCCAAAACTTCATTAACATTAATGTCATTAAGGTTGCCTAGCACTGGCTCATTCCCTTACAGGAGAGTTGCAGCTACTTTTAGAAAAACAAAACTCTGTTTCATTATTCAGGAAACGGGAGGTGCCCAAGTCATGATTATATTACCCTAATGCAGCTGCTTAGAGTCTATCAACCTCGCCTCTATTTTCCTTGACAATTTTTCAAACATAAAATCAGTGTATGTTGATTTCTGAGCACTTTGAAATTGTGGCCGTTAAACTAAAAGCTTTATCTCAGGGGAAAGCTTCCAGAAGAAGCACCTCACTTGAAGAACGCAGGCCCCCTGTGAGGAATGCACACACAGGGTTCTCAGAGAGCTACCAAGGCACCACTCAGATTCACAGTATATGGGCAGTGCTCAGGTTCTCGGGGTATCCATGACTATGAGTCACACTGGTACACCCCTGCCTCCAGCAAGAGAGAGATTTGCTTGTACTTAACAGGGCTGTGTCAGGGTGCACAGCGGGCCCACCACAGTCCCAGACTGCACACTGGGGGGATCTAGTCACATAGAGTGTTGGGGTTCTTAGGGATTGGCTTGTTTTGGCCTTCTTTTGGAAGGGTATTAGCTTGATTTTTGGCTTATTGTGAAAGTGGGGGTGCTTATTGACTGCGTGAAAGTTGGCAACTATGGTTTGCGTGCTTGTGCGCAGTCCTTGCCCTGCGTGTGCCTTGTGGTGGGTTGGGCGTGGGGGAGGCTGCAGCAGTTGCGGGGCGGGCAGCTCTCAAGCAGTGTCTGCATGAGGAATAGCGCTGCATGCTCACCTCCCCCGCTAGCACACCTAGAGCCGGCTAGAGGCGTCAGAAGGGGCTGTGCTCAAAATCCCGCCTTCCTGAAGTGGTTGCAGTGTCGTAGCCAGGTGGCTGAGACAGGCTAAGGCTCTGAGGCATGCTGCAAAGCCATGGCTAGGCTAGGAATGGAGCAAGGTGTGGACTGAAGCTCTGGGTTTTGGTCTCTGCTCTCTGATGCAGTTCTTTTGTAACACACCTAAGTTGCTCTGTCCAGAAAAATGGAGCTGCTGATACCCCTCTTTGTGATCCGCTGAGATCTGTACATGAGTGGTGCATGCATACAGCAATTAATACATCTTTAATACTATCCAAATGTAATAGTTGACTGTAATTCACTCTCGTCTATCTGTGAGCCGGCTGGTAACAGCATATGCAATACCACGTACGTGACATACTGATCTTCTCCAAAGCAAAAATCATGCATCTTGTCATATTAGCAACAATCACTTTCATGTTTAAAAGAAAAGGTCAAAACCCTGTTGCCACAATTTCCCCTGTAACCACCTGAAATTTTGCAGGCTCAGCAGGCTTGTGTTAATACTTAAAAAATGTGTCATGCCAAAGAAACAGTATGCTCTCGAGCCACTTGAGCTACTGGAAATGACTTTTAATAGAAGACTTGGATTATGATCTTGCTTCTTTAAATTCCCCTGAAGCTTCAGTCAGTTCTCAGCCACTTGTAGTAATTTAGTCACCATTATGCCAGAGGGGTAGCTATGCTAAAGTTTAGATGAGCTTACTTTATAGAGCACTTTAAAAAAGTCTGCAGGCTTGGTTGGATTGTCCTGAAAATTACTGTGCATCGTCAGGGTCTGAAGTAGGATTAGAGGTCAAAATCTGCCGTTGTGGAAGCAAGGTGTTCCTGAGCTAGTGTCCCCAAAAACACTGCATCAAAATTTTAGTTTGCGTCTGTGATACGTACACTTGAGGCTCAAACAGCAGCTCTGATCTTGCCCTCTGCTGGTGTCTGTGGTACAATCTGGCCCTTTGAGGAAGCAATATTTTAAAGTCTATTTAAGGTGTAATTTGCAACTACTGTTAGGGTATGTCTACACTACGAAATTAGGTCGAATTTATAGAAGTCAGTTTTTTAGAAATCATTTTTATATATTCGAGTGTGTGTGTCCCCACAGAAAGTGCTCTAAGTGCATTAAGTGCATTAACTCAGCGGAGTGCTTCCACAGTACCGAGGCTAGAGTCGACTTCCGGAGCGTTGCACTGTGGGTAGCTATCCCACAGTTCCCGCAGTCTCCGCTGCCCATTGGAATTCTGGGTTGAGATCCCAATGTCTAATGGGGCTAAAACATTGTTGCAGGTGGTTCTGGGTACATATCGTCAGGCCCCCGTTCCCTCCCTCCCTCCATGAAAGCAGCAGCAGACAATCCTTTCGCGCCTTTTTTTCTTGAGTTACCTGTGCAGATGCCATACCACGGCAAGCATGGAGCCCGCTCAGGTAACCGTCACCGTATGTCTCCTGGGTGCTGGCAGATACTGCATTGCTACACAGCAGCAGCAACCCCTTGCCTTGTGGCAGCAGACGGTGCAGTAGGACTGGTAGCCGTCATTGTCATGTCCGAGGTGCTCCTGGCCACTACTACTAATGTAAGGGACTACATTAGAAGTGACTTGACCAGGTCATTCTCTTTAGTCCTGCAGTCAGTCCTATTGAACCATCTTATGGTGAGCAGGCAGGCGATACGGATTGCTAGCAGTCCTACTGTACCATCTTCTGCCAGGCAGGCAAGAGATGAGGATGGCTAGGAGTCCTACTGCACCATCTTCTGCCGAGCAGCCATGAGATGTGGATGGCTTGCAGTCCTTCTGCACCATCTGCTGCCAGCCAAAGATGTAAAAGATAGATGGAGTGGATCAAAACAAGAAATAGACCAGATTTGTTTTGTACTCATTTGCTTCCCCCCCTCCCCCGCCTAGGGGACTCATTCCTCTAGGTCACACTGCAGTCACTCACAGAGAAGGTGCAGCGAGGTAAATCTAGCCATGTATCAATCAGAGGCCAGACCAACCTGCTTGTTCCAATAAGAACAATTACTTAGGTGCACCATTTCTTATTGGAACCCTCCGTGAAGTCCTGCCTGAAATACTTATTGATGTAAAGCCACCCCCTTTGTTGATTGTAATTCCCTGTAAGCCAGCCCTGTAAGTCATGTCATCAGTCGCCCCTCCCTCCGTCAGAGCAACGGCAGACAATCGTTCCACGCCTTTTTTCTGTGCGGACGCCATACCAAGGCAACCATGGAGGCCGCTCAGCTCACTTTGGCAATTAGGAGCACATTAAACACCACACGCGTTATCCAGCACCAGAACCTTGCAGAGCCATACCGGGCGAGGAGGCGACGTCAGCGCGGTCACGTGAGTGATCATGACATGGACACAGATTTCTCTGAAAGCATGGGCCTTGCCAATGCATGCATCATGGTGCTAATGGGGCAGGTTCATGCTGTGGAACGCCAATTCTGGGCTCGGAAAACAAGCACAGACTGGTGAGACCGCATAGTGTTGCAGGTCTGGGACGATTCCCAGTGGCTGCAAAACTTTCGCATTCGTAAGGGCACTTTCATGGAACTTTGTGACTTGCTTTCCCCTGCCCTGAAGCGCATGAATACCAAGATGAGAGCAGCCCTCACAGTTGAGAAGCGAGTGGCGATAGCCCTGTGGAAGCTTGCAACTCCAGACAGCTACCGGTCAGTTGGGAATCAATTTGGAGTGAGCAAATCTACTGTGGGGGCCGCTGTGATGCAAGTAGCCCACGCAATCAAAGATCTGCTGATATCAAGGGTAGTGACCCTGGGAAATGTGCAGGTCATAGTGGAGGGCTTTGCTGCAATGGGATTCCCTAACTGTGGTGGGGCCATAGACGGAACCCATATCCCTATCTTGGCACCGGAGCACCAAGCCGGCAAGTACATAAACCGCAAGGGGTACTTTTCAATAGTGCTGCAAGCTCCGGTGGATCACAAGGGATGTTTCACCAACATCAACGTGGGATGGCCGGGAAAGGTATATGATGCTTGCATCTTCAGGAACTCTGGTCTGTTTCAAAAGCTGCAGGAAGGGACTTTATTCCCAGACCAGAAAATAACCGTTGGGGATGTTGAAATGCCTATAGTTATCCTTGGGGACCCAGCCTACCCCTTAATGCCATGGCTCATGAAGCCGTACACAGGCAGCCTGGACAGTAGTCAGGAGCTATTCAACTACAGGCTGAGCAAGTGCAGAATGGTGGTAGAATGTGCATTTGGACATTTAAAAGTGCGCTGGCGCAGTTTACTGACTCGCTTAGACTTCAGCGAAACCAATATTCCCACTGTTATTACTGCTTGCTGTGCGCTCCACAATCTCTATGAGAGTAAGGGGGAGACGTTTATGGCGGGGTGGGAGGTTGAGGCAAATCGCCTGGCTGCTGGTTACACGCAGCCAGACACCAGGGCGGTTAGAAGAGCACAGGAGGGCGCGGTACGCATCAGAGAAGCTTTGAAAACCAGTTTCATGACTGGCCAGGCTACGGTGTGAAAGTTGTGTTTGTTTCTCCTTGATGAAACCCCCCGCCCCTTGGTTCACTCTACTTCCCTGTAAGCTAACCACCCTCTCCTCCTCCCTTCCATCACCGCTTGCAATAAAGTCATTGTTGCTTCACATTCATGCATTCTTTATTCATTCATCACACAAATAGGGGGATGACTACCAAAGTAGCCCAGGAGGGGTGGTGGAGGAGGGAAGGAAAATGCCACACAGCACTTTAAAAGTTTACAACTTTAAAATTTATTGAATGCCAGCCTTCTGTTTTTTGGGCAATCCTCTGTGGTGGAGTGGCTGGTTGGCTGGTGGCCCCCCCACCGCGTTCTTGGGCGTCTGGGTGAGGAGGCTATGGAACTTGGGGAGGAGGGCGGTTGATTACACAGGGGCTGTAGTGACAGTCTGTGCTCCAGCTGCCTTTGCTGCAGCTCAACCATACACTGGAGGATACTGGTTTGATTCTCCAGCAGCCTCAGCATTGAATCCTGCCTCCTCTCATCATGCTGCCGCCACATTTGAGCTTCAGCCCTGTCTTCAGCTGGCCACTTACTCTCTTTAGCCCACCACTTACTCTCTTCAGCCCGCCACCTCTCCTCCCGGTCATTTTGTGCTTTTTTGCACTCTGACATTATTTGCCTCCACACATTCGTCTGTGCTCTGTCAGTGTGGGAAGACAGCATGAGCTCAGAGAACATTTCATCATGAGTGCATTTTTTTTTCTTTCTAATCTTCATTAGTCTCTGGGAAGGAGAAGATCCTGTGATCATTGAAACACATGCAGCTGGTGGAGAAAAAGAAGGGACAGTGGTATTTAAAAAGACACATTTTATAAAACAATGGCTACACTCTTTCAGGGTAAACCTTGCTGTTAACATTACATACATAGCACATGTGCTTTCGTTACAAGGTCGCATTTTGCCTCCCCCCACCGCGTGGCTACCCCCTCAACCCTTCCCCCGCCCCTCCCCATTTCTGTTCAGCCACAGGCAAACAGCCCAGCAGGAATGGGCACCTCTGAGTGTCCCCTGAAGAAAAGCACCCTATTTCAACCAGGTGACCATGAATGATATCTCACTCTCCTGAGGATAACACAGAGAGATAAAGAACGGATGTTGTTTGAACGCCAGCAAACATACACTGCAATGCTTTGTTGTACAATGATTCCCGAGTACGTGTTACTGGCTTGGAGTGGTAAAGTGTCCTACCATGGAGGACGCAATAAGGCTGCCGTCCCCAGAAACTTTTTGCAAAGGCTTTGGGAGTACATCCAGGAGAGCTGCGAATGCCAGGGCAAATTAATCCTTTCACATGCTTGCTTTTAAACCATGTATAGTATTTTAAAAGGTACACTTACCGGACGTCCCTTCTCCACCTGCTGGGTCCAGGAGGCAGCCTTGGGTGGGTTCGGGGGGTACTGGCTCCAGGTCCAGGGTGAGAAACAGTTCCTGGCTGTCGGGAAAACCGGTTTCTCCGCTTACTTGCTGTGAGCTATCTACAACCTCATCATCATCATCATCTTCTTCATCCCCAAAACCTGCTTCCGTATTGCCTCCATCTCCATTGAAGGAGTCAAACAACACGGCTGGGGTAGTGGTGGCTGAACCCCCTAAAATGGCATGCAGCTCATCATAGAAGCGGCATGTTTGGGGCTCTGACCCGGAGCGACTGTTCGCCTCTCTGGTTTTCTGGTAGGCTTGCCTCAGCTCCTTAAGTTTCACGCGGCACTGCTTCGGGTCCCTGTTATGGCCTCTGTCCTTCATGGCCTGGGAGATTTTGACAAAGGTTTTGGCATTTCGAAAACTGGAACGGAGTTCTGATAGCACGGATTCCTCTCCCCATACAGCGATCAGATCCCGTACCTCCCGTTTGGTCCATGCTGGAGCTCTTTTGCGATTCTGGGACACCATCATGGTCACCTCTGCTGATGAGCTCTGCATGGTCACCTGCAGCTTGCCACACTGGCCAAACAGGAAATGAGATTCAAAAGTTCGCGGTTCTTTTCCTGTCTACCTGGCCAGTGCATCTGAGTTGAGAGTGCTGTCCAGAGCGGTCACAATGGAGCACTCTGGGATAGCTCCTGGAGGCCAATACCGTCGAATTGTGTCCACAGTACCCCAAATTAGACCCTGCAAGGCCGGTTTAAGCACTAATCCACTTGTCAGGGGTGGAGTAAGGAAATCGATTTTAAGAGCCCTTTAAGTCGAAAAAAAGGGTTTCATCTTGTGGACGAGTGCAGGTTTACATCGATTTAACGCTGCTAAATTCGACCTAAAGTCCTAGTGTAGACCAGGGCTTAGAGACAGCATGAACCGTGTGGCTAGTTGTAGCGGCGAGGTAGGAATGGGGACTCCTGAGCTTTGGTAGAGGATTGGCTAAGCCGTGGCAAATGAGAGGGGATGCTGAACAGTGGGAGCAAGACAAGTGGTTCATGGCAATTGGGAGGCAGGGATTGCAAACAGCAGGGTGGGTATCAGGTAGGTAGCAGCAGCTGGAAGGCTCCTGAGCTGTGAGGAACAGTCAGACAGACACAGTAGTTGGGAATCAGGCAAGTGGGATGAGCAGAGTACCTTGAGCAGTATGGGAGGGTCAGGAAAGTGAGTCACCATTGTTGTTGTGATTATTACTATTTATTTGTATTAATGTAGCTCCTAGGAGCCCCAGTTAGGGACCAGGACTCCACTGGGGCAAGGCATTGTACAAAAACAAAACAAAAAGTGTTTACAATCTACATATAAGACAAGAGACAACAATACAGACTGATGGGGGAGTACGAGGAGACTATGAGACAATATTGGTCAGCATGATAGGCAGTGGTCTCAGTGCACCAGCACCCTAACTGTAGTCAAGTTTTTTGTAGGCCTAATGGCAAAGGAGAGTTTTGATGGAGGATAATGAATTAGTTTTGAGGATGTTTATGGGGAGCGTCTGTCAAGTGTGTGAGACAGCATGGGAGAAAGCACAAAGCTGCTTGAAAATTTAAATAGTGCGTGATAGAGACTGATATCATGGGCTGATGGGAGGTGGGAATCAACCTTCTGATGCTGAATGAGAGATGATAGGTCGGGTGCAGGTAGGTTGTGAAGGGCCTTGAAATTGAAGACATGTAGTGAAGAAGTCATCAGCCGTGTGTACAATGGATTACAGCTCACAGGAAAGCATTTAGCAATGCTTTGTTTATATGGCTTATAATTAACTCTGTTTAAGTTTTGATAAAGTTTTTTACTTAAAGAAATGCTCTGGTGCATTAAAAGAGGCAGGTGGTTTAGCATCTAACATTTTAATATCTTAGTAATTGTGCATTTGTATACAGAAGAGGGCAGCCTCTCTCTGTTTCTTCCTTCAGAAAGTCAGTGAAAGTAGCATAGAAGTGTAATGATAGTAGATACAGGAACTGAGCTATGTTAACATGATAATTTGCTTATATATATTGCTGGGTAAAACATGGTAATTGATAGTGGCCTGGGGTATCATTGCAGTTTTGTCTAATGTGGGTTAAACAAAGAAGAAGCTAAATTGTATGCCTAAGTTACACTGTAAGTTTCTTGGAACAGCAACCGTATCTTCTTATATGTCTGTAAATTTCCATGCACACCAATGCCGCTCTATTACGTTACAAAACTGACATGATAATTTGCCAGACAAAAACACCCATTTTTATTTGCCAGCACGTTAATATGATGACTGACAATATCACAAATGGTATTCTCCATCCCCATTCAAAATAAAATACTTGCCTTAAGTGAGTGAGGGAACAAAGTCTTGCAAAACGGTGCTATAAAAATAATTTGTCCATTAATTGTTGTGTTTGCAAGATTATTTCTTGGAGCCCCATCAGTAATGACAGAGTATCTCCAGCTGGCAAATGATCAAACATTCAGTCTCCTCCCAAAGAGTTTTGCTATATCTTTTTGGTGAGAGGAAGGTTGTCACAGTATCTATTTCAGCCCCATCCAAAACAGGAAAAAATCTTTAATAGTGGGAAGGCAGAAACCATAGTTTCTTCCAGCTGATGCAAAAAAACATTAAAGATGGAACTCCAGTACTCAGCATCTCTGCCCAAATGATCACACCACAATTTGGATTGCACTTTCTCTGAGCAAGGCTCAGAAGCACCAGGTCATTCTGCACTAGTGCAGTCCTGGTATAAGCAAGTACTGGTGTAACAACTCCATCCATGCAATTAATCCTTCCACCCCAGTACTACAGTAGACCAGTCACTGCTTAGGTGGCCTTGGGTTTCTGTACTCTACTGACCCGGAGTCAAGATTTCTGTAAACTTCTCACCGCACGCATCTGAAATCCCATTGCATGACTTTGTCACCAGCACCCACTTCCTTCCTATTGCTTTGTTACCAAGTTGCTTTTGGAGCATTTCTGAGGAGAAGTCATCATCACAAGAGGTTGCTAATAGCCAGCCTGAGGCAGACATCAGAGCATTTGTAAATATCTGGTACTATGAGGAGATTCAGTCTCAGCTGAACTGTTATTTGGAATAGCCTGAGATCAGTTATTCCTTTTTTTGTAGCCCCTACATCATCTTGTTTTGTGTGTTTGTGTGTGTGTGTGTGTGTGTGCGTACGTGCATACGCAGGTCTTTGTTTTATTGTTTTCATTGGTTACTTATTGCAGCTAGCTTGCGTGTTTTTGTGTTAAAAAAAGTTAGTTTGCAGCATTTACCTCTTTCCTTAGCGTTTATTAAGCATACCTTTATTAACCTTCAGACAATCACTGCTTCGGTATTTCATAATCTCCCTCATTCAGACTCACATAACTTCACAAAAGTAAAATGATAAAGAGACCAGCAAAGCAGTGTGCCTCCAGGAATTAACCCGCCACCACCAAAGGGAGCAAGGATAACAATAATAGCAAATGATAACAGTAAATGTAGCAGTTTTCAAGTCTCTGCTGCATCAGCCCTTCACACACCCTGCACTAGCAAGAGAGATGCACAAAGCCCCCCTGATGATGAGGTTCACACATCTTGTGCAGGCACTTCTGACAATGTCAGGTGGTTCTGAATACCTGTGTGGCAGCCTAATTTGCAGCAAGGCCTAATGCCTCAGTTTACTGTCTGTTAGATACTCCACTCTTATTTTCACAAATGTTGTGTGGAATACAACAAGCAGGTTTTGCGATACCCATGTTGTAGATTGTGCTCTGGCTGCAAGTCAACAGACACCTTCAACTTGCTTTAAGCCTCCCAAATGCACACTCGACCACTACCCCAGCTGCTGAGTCTATAGTTAAAACAAAACTAGACAGACAGCAGTTTATCAGGTATAGCTGGGGAGCCATTGGTATGGAAGGGCACAGAGTATCAAGGTGGGGATGGAGAACCTATTAATATCTCTGTAATGTGTGGGGGAAGGGGAGAAGTGTGCGCCTCTTTTCCACTTCTGAAAAGTTCAGAGCTTTCCAAAATCTGGTATCATGCACTTTGCCTGGCCACCCAATGTAAATACTCAGCCAAGAATGGCCAAGAACTAGCCAAGAATGGCCATAATAATCGAGTGGTACCTTTTCTGATTAAGATACTTGCTAGTTTGATGTGGCAAACACAGAGAAGCTGAAAACCTGGTCTGAAGAGGTCATTTAATGTGGAGGGTTAAAATACACAGAAAAAAATGTCCCTACTGCATTCCTGGTCGTCAGCAAACACAGAGGAGAGGAGTCTCGTTTCCTCATTTGGAAGTTCTGCAAATTTCTCAAATTGCTCTGCTCCACGTCTCTGTGGTCATGGTCCTGACCCAAAAGTGGTGCTCCACTCTGAGGAAGAGTGAACACTGACAATTCAGCTTGGCTTCCATTTTGAGAATATGTTGCAGAATGGCATAATTTCTGAGGAACTTATGGGTCCTTTCTCACACAATTCCCTTGGGTTCCCAAAAGGCCTTTCCAAATCTCACACGAGCCACAGCTTCAGGGCACTGTGCTGGGAACTCTACGTAAGGTACCAGAAGGCAAAGCAGTTACAGTATTTGTTTAGAACACTGTGTATGCATGCAGGGCACAACTCAGCCCAAATAGGATACCCAATGTGGATTTACTGCACTATTGTTATTTGCACAGGTGCAGTCCCTCTGGTTCAGTTAGCCACAGTACAGTTCCTTCATTGTAGACACACCCAGGACCTTTGTTTCTAAAACCAATAAGCCTCTACCACTTGAACTAAAGAAGACTCTCTTTTAGTAGTTTATGACTGCCTGTCATGCTTGACCAATATTATCTCATGCTTTCCTTGTACTTCCCTGTGTGTTTGTAACCATCTGTTTTCTTATACTTTAGATTGTAAACTCTTTGGGGCAGAGACTGTCATTTAATTCTTTGTTCAGACAATACCTATTCAGTAGGATCCTGGTCCGTGACTGAGGCTCCTAGGAACTATGAAAATATAAACAATACTAATAATAACAACACAAACATGCATGCACAGCCTTACTTCAGCTCTATCTTCGTTCTGGTGTGTGCTCACACTATAGGGACGAGAAAAGCCTTATTTCCCCAGCTTTATTTTGCTGTGAAATGTCTTATGCCGGGCTGACCTCCACCTGCTGCAGCAGCCGCTTGGAAAACACAGAAGTATATTCATGAGTTCTTACCTCACGCTTGTCTGACACAGTGGTTGAAGCCACAATGTTTCCCTTCCAAAATATCCACTGTCCCTTTGTGAGAACTCTAGTTCTGAGTCAGTAAGGAAGTAATTGAAACATAGAAACAGCCTTTAAGCATTTCTGCATGTTCACAGTCTTCAAGACGCACCACTCAGTATGGATTTAAGTTAGTGGAATGTAGAGGTTTCCTCAAAAAAGTACAGTGTATGTGAAATACTAGAACAAAAATCATTTCTGAAATGTCATCTAGTTTTACCTTCCAGTCTACGTTGTTTGCACTTATTATTCTCCAGGGTAAGCCATTTTTCTTTCTTTCTTTCTTTCTTTCTTTCTTTCTTTCTTTCTTTCTTTCTTTCTTTCTTTAAGAGTGGAATGTGTTTATACTAAATTCAAATAAGACATGTGATTCTGTTCCAAATTAAATCAAGGGGAGTTTTGCCATTGTGTTCAGTGGTTGCAGAATTGGGGCAATACTGAAGCATGTTTTAGGATGAAGTAGAAGTACTTGCTCAGAGTGTTTCAATCTGTTGATTTCTGTATGTAGCCTTAGCTTATAGGCGTGTTGTTCATTGCAAAAGAAATGACCTCAGTATAAGAGGATTTCAGTGTATCTGTAAAATAACCAAAGACAAGCATAATAAGAAATTAATTTATTATAATAAAATATATTGTACATTTAATGTTGGAAAGACTACTGCACTGAATTGTGTTCAGATGATAGTAGAAGCTGAAAAAACTTTAAGGATGCTAGGTGCAGTATTTCTAAGTTTATATTTTTTTGTGTTTCCAGAAGGCAAAAACAAATAATTTGACAAGTATCAGCTGCTGAAAATTGCCCACACTTGGCATTAGGATATACTGAGAGTGGCATCTTTTCATCAAAGGATCTTAAAGCACTTTAGAAACATTACTTAATTAAGCATCAGAAGGCTGCTAAAAGAGAATAAAAGTTGTAAAACATTTTACAGATGGGGAAATTGTAGCATTAAGAAGCGAAGTGATTTGCCCAAGATCATACAGTTAGGACCCAGGCATCCTGACTTCTAGTTTCCTGCTCTAGCCATGAGGATACATTTCTGTCTTAGAATTTAGAAATCTGCATCATTTATTTCAGTATGGTGCCCAGAAACATATTGTGTTGTTCTGTAACTAAAAATGTTTTGCATGTATTATATTTCCAGTGCACAGTGATGTGACAACTGTAAACGGGATGCTGGGTAGTTATGTTACACTGCATCATGAGTATCCTGACTTGGAACACCCTGTTCACATCACTCGGAACAAGGGAAGGACTTTGTTAAGTAGCTGGACACATCATACCAGTAAGTTTACTATCTTTTTTAATGGAACTGTAGCATTTTACAATACAGAGAAAAAGGATGAGGGACAATATACAGTGAATGTGTGTAACAGAACTGGAAATCGTGTCTACCAAAGAGTTTTTCAGCTAAACATACATGCTAGGCATAAAAGTAATATCCGAATGTCTTACTCTGTAGGGATGTGTGGTGCAGACTCATCAAAGTTTGTTATGGCATATTATGTTTTTCAACTTGTTATCATATGCTCCTCACTTTAGTGTCTGCTAGTTTTGAATTTGTTTGGTCCCATCAGTGACCCGAGGTTCTGAGATGCACTCAATGATAATATTTATTAGTCATTCATAGCATCCACCCTTGGGCCAAGACTTCCAAAGCCAGAAGCCTAAAGTCAGTCTCCTACAAACTTTACTTAGGCTCTGAAATAAGCAACCTGATTTTCAGAAGTGCTGAACACACATCAGCTCCCTTTGAAATCTGCTGGATGCTTAGCCCACTGATTTAGAGCTAAATTAGCTTTTGAAATGTAATTGTAGGCATCTGTTTTTTTAAATCTTGGCCTTACTGTCTCTAGATCATGTTTTAGAATGTTCCAGCCTATACCATGAGAAGTGTGAAAATAAATGAAAGCTTTAATTTTTTATTTTAAATTGTGGTTTGAATAAACAGCAGTTAGAACGCAAGATGCATTTGCAAACCAAGTCAAGCAAGATTTCTACAAATTTACACTGAAAATTCAAAGTCGGTACTCTGTCCAAGCTCTACTCGAATGGAGTGGAGAGCTGGGGGGCTGGTTGTGGCTCCCTGATTCTCAGCCACCAGGCCCAGTGCAAGCTAGTTTCTCAGGGACCTCATGCCAGTGGAAGATTGGACATTACTGCACTCTACCCTGCCCTCCAGACAGTCTGCCTTCACTGCACTCCTGATACACCCTCTCCCTCCTCTTTTGTCAGTGGTGGTGGGGCTGCAGGCACAGGAGGCAGCTGTACATCCTCTGCCAGAGAGACTTGCACAGGAGAAATTCTCCATTGGCCATCTCAGCTTTAAGGTTGAGTGGCACAAAGTGGCCTTAGCAGACTAGAGAAGCCGACCAAATGACATAACTGTTATTATGACATCCTCCTTCCGTGTTTCAATTACAGTGAGAATGACCCTCCTCTCTTTAGGGGGGGCAGAAGTCAGAAGAGAAGTTGGTAATTTTTATTATAAACCGGATGGATGGATGGACAGAAGGACAGATAAATGAGAGACCTTAGTCCCTTACTGCTGTAGCTAGCTGTCCATTTTAAGCCACATTTTGACACACAACCGATCTTACTATAGTCATTATGAAGCTATCTGTGTGAAATCTCATGTGGGTGATTTTATGTTAGGGTAGAATTTGATATAAATTGGACATGGGTGTTTAGATTATATGAGTGTGCAAAATGAATTGCTTGCACTTTCTGAAAAGTTTCCTAACTTATTTTTATTTTTTGGCTCCTGCTATTGCAGAAATGACTTGGTCTAGAAACTCCAAATTTTTTGGTTCTACTGGCCTCAATGATGCATCCACTAGTTACAGTTAATTTGGGTCAGAAAATAATTAAATGCCAATGATATATTAGGGACTTTGCATACTGGCTTTTATATACTTTACCAAATACCTGTATGGAGCTGTTGTCTTTTCTAAGCATGAATTTGAGCAGGATGTCTGCAGCTGGATTGGAGTTCTTCTCATTCATAAATTAGGGCTAAAGGCTTCTTAAAGCTCATATCTGTGCCAAATTCAGCTTAGTGTGCCACAGATTTTTAGAGCTGCTTGTTTCTGACAATAGGGTAGCCAAATTCCAGGAATCCATCCCCGAACCATGATAATAAACCTTAGGACCTTTTTCTGGAAAATGTTTAAATATATTACTCTGTGTCTACTAGCACAATGGGGCCCTATTCTCATTTGGTCCTTAGGTGCTGTCATAATAAACATGATAATAATAGTATGGTCCAGGAACGTTTCTTCTGTAAACAGGCTGTGCACATTTCAGTAGGAGTCTCCATTCCCAAAACAAGTCCAAGTAAATCATGCTTTCTTGGCATGACTTTGGTCAAGGAAATGGGCCTTCCCATGATTCCAATTAAATTATCCATAGACTTAAACAACTGCAGTTTCTTTATTAAGAGCAAACGGTTGGTAGGTAGGTTCCATTATCACAACACTGCTAATTAACCTGGGAATCTGTCTGTAAAATGTCTTCAAGCTAGTAAAAGATTTTAAAAGCAAATGTATATAATTTCATGTAGTGTGTAATCACCCTGAATGTAAAATGTACATTCTGTAAGCAAACATTCTCATGCACATGTATTCTTTCTTTATTATCAGGGGCCACCGAAGGGATGCACACTGTCAGAGGAACTGTAGATGACTGTGTTATGCTTGATCTGCACAATTTCACAAACAGGCGTATTCATGTTACCTGGAAGAAAGGCAATAAGCAAGTGGCCAAGATGAAAGGTTACCTTGTATGGGGCTCTGGAACATACAGGGAGAGATTTCGTGCATTCCCCAATGGCAGCTTGAGTGTTTGCCCCATGCAGCCAGGGGATGAGGGCCAGTACACAGCAGAAGTGTTTGATTATGATGGGGCAGGTTTGGGCCATCAAAAAATTCAACTAGAGCATAGCGGTAAGTATTAGCCCACTATGCAATGCCTGTCAGGGCCTGTAGATTATATCAATAACATGCAAATGTGAAAGTGTAGTTTTAGTATGCGTCAGTGTACTGTTCAGGTCAGTGATCTCTATCTGTAGCTGAAAAATTGGTCTGAAAAGGTCATTTAATGAACTCAGTTTTTGTGGAGGATTAAAATACCCAGAAAAATGTTCCCATATTTCTGAACTGCATTCCTGGTCTTCAGCACCATGTGATCCCACAGTGGGTTATTAACCAGAAACAGCATATAGTCGATCTCCTGGTACAGACGGAAGACCTACTGCAGATAAAATAAGAAACACACACTTTTATAACCAAACTTGAACCAAAACTTTTTAGAGACTCTAATGTATTAGGGTACGTTTAATTTTCCATTTTTGCATAGTGTACTCTTTTCTCATCTGGGGTCCAGCCCAGACTGGAGCCAGAACTGCTCAGATTCCCATGGGATGGGATGGTCTAATCGTTTACTGACGAGGACTGCAATACAGAAGTGCAGGGCCTTCCAATAGAGAGCTTTCTAATGAGATTTTCAGACCAGCGTTCAGACTACAAAGATTTGGGTAACCTTTGGCTAAGCCTCAAATACAGTAAAATATCCAAATATGTGGACACTTCTCAGAAACAAACCCAAACTCCAAACCTTCCTTGGGTTTCCAGTACAACAGTAAATCAGAATATGTAGGAGAAGAGTTCAGTTTACACCGGTATTTATTGGTGTGACTATTGGGTTTTGTATTTGCCCAACGTCTGCCAATAAGTATTTTAAATGTTGAAACGTGGTCCAATTGTACATGGGTTTAAGAAAGTTCTGCCTACTCTAGCTCTCCTTTTATTCCTTGCTCTGCTGTGTTTTGATCTCACAGACTAAACAGTTGCAAGCCACCTTCAAGTCGTCTCCTTATTTGCATAGGAGAGCATCAAGTGCTGCATGAAGCTGTGCTGGTGATTCAATTGGTGGCACTTCCATCTGTATCAGAACTGAACCTAGACCTTGGCCAAGTGCTAGGGGGCATTGTTTTGCAGGAAGTGCTGACTTTTGGATGAGAGATAAAAAACTGAAGCCAAGGCTACTCAGAAACATTAAGATTCCATACCACATTTTGTAAGAGAAGGGGCATTAGTTATAGTAATCTGGTCAAATTGTGCAGTCTGCCTTCTCTAAATTCTCCCAGCCGTTTTGATTGGATATTGTTGCCATTTTTTGACCTGAGTAGCTAGTCAAAGTTGGGGCCCTGTGGGTGTTGCAGTTGGGAGTAGAAATTGGTGATGGTCAGGCATTTCTTTGATGCAGTTTTGTTTATTTACACAAGAATGTACAAAGTCTTGTGTCTCTGAATGCAGAAGAAATCAAATAGTGGGAAACATCTGCTTTTGCTCACAACACCAAGAGTGCTCTTTTCAGCCTGCACCCCTGACCCAAACACCTCTTCCCAGGTTTCTTCCAGGATCCATTACACACTTTTAGCTGTTCCTTCAGGCTGCCTCTCTCATTCCATCTATTCATGTCTGACCTTAGTTTTCTGTGAGATCTTTCTCCGCATGTGCCCACACACACACACACACACACACACACACACACACACACACACACACACACACACACACACACACTTGTACCCATGACAATACTCAGCCTAAAGTTCACATACATCTTCTGTCTTAAGTGGGACTTATGTGTATGGTTATGTTAACTGAAGGGTGAGTTCGCACTGACCAATCTCAATGGACTTTGAGCTTGACCTGTAACTAGGTTTCACCCAGTTTCTAACAATATAGTATTGTTCTTCACTTGCTCTTCTAAACTGTTGTGCAATGTGGCAGTGTGTGGTGTTCCCGTGTTTGCTCTCGATGTAGCGTATAAACTACATTATGATCATTTGGGATGGAAAAGGTATAATAAATATGCAGGAAAGCATTATTTTTATTTTAAGTCCATATGTATGAAACTAGGTTTAACAAACATACTCCCTAGCACTTGACTTCATTCCTCCATTTTGAAAAGATACAACAGAAAAGAGATCACTCACAGTTAAAAGGGAACATAAGGAATGCTCCCTCCCTTAAATTTAGCAGCGATGGCTTTTCCCCCTCAGGAAATAAAACAGCACCTGTTCAAGAAGTAACAGGAATTGTCGGCGGCTCCGTGCTCCTACCTCTAGCAGTGAAGGATTGGAATGGCTTGGTCCAGATAATGTGGAAGAAAGACAGCTTGTTGGTTGCTGAGTTAAATTACTCCCAGTCGGAGTCCAGTGCGGGAAACACCTACAGATCTCAGATCCTATCTGATGGCACGCTCAGACTTGACAGGCTTCAGGAAAGTGATTGTGGACGGTATTCAGTGGAAGTGCGAAACAGAGATGGGAAGATTATATACCAGAGAATGATTGATGTGAAAGTGGGTGAGTATTTCTCAATTTAAAACGTTAGCAAAAATGGACAGTGTTAATATTCTGTCTACTTTAAAACCTATTTTATTCCCCAGTTAAATACTGCAATAACACTCATTCCAGGTTCAAAATGTGAGCACAGAAGAACCATGTCAGAGACATTCCATAACTAGTTAACCATTAATTGATTAACACATTCATGAAATAGAGGTTAGAGCTGGGTGAAAATTTTAAGTGGAAACATTTTTGGTGAAAAATGAAGATTGGGCAACACTGAAATATTTTGCGAATTTGTGTTGATTTTGCAGAACTGTTTCGCTCAAAAAAATGTTTAAAACATTCTGAAAAAATATGAGGTTTTTTTCAATATTTTTGAAAAAAAAAGGTTTGATTTTTTGGTTCAAAACTACTTTTTATTTTGAAATTTCCTTTAGTTTTAATTGTTAAACATTAAAAACATTTTTAAATGCTCATAATTGTAAACAAATGTTTTGGTTTTGGTCAAACTAAATGTTCAGTTTGACCTAAAATATTTTTTTCTGACACTTCAATGCACTGAACATTCTGAAAAATTTTGGTTTGGGGTCAACTCAAAACAAAGCTTTCATTCTGATTTTTTGTAATTGAAACACCTTTATACCAACATAAGACCTTTATGCCGATATAACTGTGCCCACATTAGTGGGATCTGGACCTTCATACTAGTATAGTTAAAGCCGTACAAATTTTGTGTATGGAAAAGCCCTTAGAGAGGAGATGATAGAATTCTGACACTAAACTGGACCAGAGAGAAAGGAAACATTGCTTCAGGGCTCTCCCTTATTATTCTTTCTAAAAAGATTAGCCTTCTTACCTGCGAAGAAACATTAAACTCAGTTTGGGCTGAAATTAATGATTATGAAAAGGAATTCAGATTAGGGTTAGCTTTCTCCCCCATTTGTTTTAATGCCATCAGAACCGATAGTTGCAATCAGCTAAAGCAGTGGTTCCCAACCTTTCCAGACTACTGTGCCCCTTTCAGGAATTTGATTTGTCTTGCGTACCCCCAAGTTTTATCTCACTTAAAAACTACTTGCTTACAAAATCAGACATAAAAAATACAAAAATGTCACAGAAACTATTACTGAAAAATTGCTTACTTTCTCATTTTGACCACCACCATCATCATCATTATATTCCTATTACGCCTCTGGCGTTTAGGGCAGTGATGAAGCTCCTCCACTCCTGTCTGTTTCTGGCAAGTCTTTCAATGGTTCCCCAGCTGTGCCCCAGGTTTTTCAGGTCAGCTTCCTAAAAACAAATTTTTACCATGTAATTATAAAATAAATCAGTTGGAATATAAAAATTGTACTTACATTTCAATGTACAGTATACAGAGCAGTATAAACAAGTCATTGTCTGTATGAAATTTTAGTTTGTACTGACTTTGCTAAGTGCTTTTTATGTAACGTGTTGTAAAACTAGGCAAATATCTAGATGAGTTGATGTACCCCCTGGAAGACCTTCATGTATCTCCAGGGGTATGTGTACTCCTGGTTGAGAACCACTGAGCTAAATCACTTTAGCTAACAGCTCCCTGATTTAAATGGAAGAGAGGGGGCTCAACTGTGCAGGGTCTCAACAGTGCAGCTCACTTCCCTAGTGTCTCTTGTCCAGGGGCGGCAAGTTGTATGGGTCTGTGGTGCCCGGGCTCCAGCAAATTCAGGGCCCAGGGGGCCCGGCTCCACCAATGTTCGGGAACGGGTCTCTCCCCTGGCCCTGCCTGCCGCCCCCGCACACCTCCCCCGAGCTTCCCTGCCTGCCCTGGGCAGTGGGCAGCTGCCCCCTGCAGCTCCGCTCTGCACTCCCTCTCCAGGCACTGCTGCAGCCGGGTACAAGGGAGCGGTGCCAGGGGCAGGTTGAGGCGGCTACTGTGCCTGCAGAGGGAGGAGGGGAGGAGGCACATGGCAGGCTCCCCCCCTGGCTGGTAACTCCTGAGCAGCAGCCTGGGGGAGCTTGGGTGAGTGTTGGGCCGGGGGAGGGGGAACGGGGAGGACTCCCCTCCCCTTGATCTCGCTGCTGCCGGCGGGGAGAGGGCTGGGGGGAGTCCTCCTCTCTGGCCCCCAGCCCAGAGCCTGCACCCAGCACCCAAACTCCATCCCAGAGGCCGCATCCCTCCTGCACCCAAACTTCCTCCCAGAGCCTGCACCCCAAACTGCCTACTGCACCCAAACTCCCTCCCAGAGCCTTAGGCTGGTGTGCGTGTGGGGGGCGGGACTTGGACCCGTTCTGGGTACTACCAAAAATTATACAAACCTGCCACTCCTGCCCCTGTATTCCTGTAATCTGCGTCTTATGCTGTTATTTTGCTGTGTGGATAAGACCCCCTAATGATGCCAGTATACACGCATTGGCCTTTCTCCTCCTTGTTCTCTGTGCAGTAGGACATCCCAGAGTGCATTGCCTCATGAGCTCTTGCTGCCACTCTTTGTGCATGTCCTTCAATTACTCTGTCTCATACTGAGGCACTATGGGATAGCTGCTCACATTTTCCCAGTATGTGCAATAGGGTGACCAGATAGCAAATGTGAAAAATCGGGATGGGGGTGGGGGGTAATAGGAGCCTATGTAAGAAAAAGCCCCAAATATCAGGACTGTCCCTATAAAATTGGGACATCTGGTCACCCTAATGTGCAAAGACAGTCAGCATGATAGGTATGGACTCACAAATTCAGTTGGTGTGTGGTTGTGTTGTGAAAATAGCTGCTGTGTAGATGTAGTTCACCAACTGAGCAGAAAAATGATTGTAGCTGTCACTTTATCAAGGCCCTTACTCAGATCCAGAATAGTTTGCTTTTTTGTTGACACTGTCACCTTTCATTTTCAGACAGTAATAACCACAGCAACCAAACAGTTTGATTTCAGGTACTGTACATACAGTTGATACTCAGGCATTCTCAGACTGCACCAAACTTTTACAAAATGCATGATTGCCAGCCTCTAAGTCAGCTGAGTTATACGATAATGACAAAATTCTTTAATGCAGGAGAAAGCTTAGCTAGAAGAACTTCTATCTTTGGACTGAATTCATTCCTGTCATGGCTCCACTGGAGTTACACCAACATGGAATATGACCCAGATGCTTTAAAGCAGGGGTGGGCAAACTATGGCCCGCAGGCTGGATCCGGCCCATGAGCTGTTTTAAACTGGCCTGCGAGCTGCACCATGCAGCTCGGCCCTGCTCTGGCGCTCCAGCTGGGGCACTGGGTCGGGGGTGCACAATGTGGCTTGGCCCCGCTCCAGCAGGGCTGCTGGCTCAGGGCCACACCACGCGGCTCCCAGAAGCCATGGCATGGCCCCACTCTGGCTCTTACGTGCTCCAATAGGAGCTGCAGGGGGGTGCCTGTGGATGGGGCAGCTTGCGGAGCCGCTTGGCATAGGAGCCGGAGATGGGACATGCCACTGCTTCTGGGAGCCGTTTGATCTAAGCGCCGCTCGGAGCCTGCATCCCCTCAGCCCCCTGCCCCAGCCTTCATTCCCCTCCTGCTCTCCAAACCCCTTGATATTTTCCCAGAGCACCCTCCTGCACCCCAAACCTCTCATCCCTAGCCCCACCCCAGAGCCCGCACCCCCTCCCGCACCCCAACCCCAATTCCATGAGCATTCATGGCCTGCCATACAATTTCTATTTCCCGATGTGGCCCTTGGGCCAAAAAGTTTGCCTACCCCTGCTTTAAAGTAATGTTATGGTCAGACAGACTATGAAAATATCCTCTTCTTGCCCAGTGGTTCAGCTCTCTGTGTGCTTTTACGTCACACGTTGACTTCACACAGACCAAAACAAGGTTGTTTCTCCTTGTAGCTCCTCAAAGTCAAGCCAAGCTACACGACAGAGATCTGGAGCCTATACTGCCTCACAAATCTTCAACAGACTCACCAGCTTGTGTCTGACCACGAACCCTTTATTTCTGGTAATGTTGTATGAGGCAGAAGGAGCACAGCTGGATCGTCGGATACCGTGCTGGGTTTGCAATGCCAGCTGTTAGGAAAACTCATTTGTCTTGTAAACTGGGCCATTTTAATTTGCAGACACTGAGAAAAAATACACAGGGAATCCCACAGTTTTGTTTCATCAGGTCACTTTTCTGACTCGACTGAGCTTGAGGGGAAGTCAGAAAAACAGAACAGATAAATAAGACCTTGTTGTACTGTTGTTTAGTATGTGATCTTTTTATACTGTCTGTATATGAATGGAAATTACAAAAACAACCATGTGTAACGCTAACAGAATCATTAAGTCAATGATTTTTTTTTGCCATTTTATTCTCATTTTAGAACAAGAGACGGTGGCCTCACCAGTTAACCCGTATTTACTGTTATTCACCATAGTGGGAGTGCATGTTGCTGTATTCATTGTTGTGTTGGGTTCACTAATATGGCATTTTAGAAAGTGCAAACACAGAACAGGTAAGGATTCCCTCTTCAACTCTGTAACAGAATGGGGTAAACCATTGTCACTAAAAATCAGTACATAGGGACAGTCCACCTTACATTGTGGTTCCTAATTTATTTTTTGGCTCGCTCTGTTTACCTGACTAAGGGCCAGATTTTTAAAGGTATTCAGTTGCTTAATTTCCATTGATTTTCTGTGGAAGTTAGGTACCCCAATAACTAAAAATCTGGCCCTAACACCTTACCTGTACCAGAAAGCTGCTGCCATCTAATAGGCTGTGAAATTTGGATTGCTTCAAAATGCAATCTCAGTTGTGAGACTAGGATTTGGAAGAATGGAATATAATGACCTGAGATAGAATTTGGCCATGATATCATGATGATACCATTCTGACTTTTGTTAAAAGGGACCGGGATTTATAAAGGTCTGAAGTGTCCAGGACCTCAGTTTTATTTCTCATTTAAGAGTTGTATCTCAAGCAGAAGAGTATCCCAGGCTCTGTCCTGAAGTGGTTCAGTTCTGACTCCAGGTGCCACCTGGGTCCTGTCTACATTACAGAACATTACCGTGTTTGAACATGGTTATGAAGAGCTGAGTTTGCTGATCTGATGCGGACCAGTGAGTGCGGACGAAGACAAATTACATTCAGTGATGAGTGGAAGGAGGACCAGTCCTTAACCCCGCTGGTTGACACAGGACTGAACAAGATCTGTCCCAGTCTACATTGGCCTCTAAGTCATCGTCAGCATTGTGTCAGCTAACTCTGTCCCTCAGAACCTTGTTCGGCCATTTTAACACTTTGTAACGGGGTCGTAGCCCTACTGAACCTCCAATCCTCTCTGCTGCATCTGAGTTTAGGCTGGAGGTCTCCTGTCCAAGTACCGACAGACCATCTTTTAGCTTGTGAGTTTTGTTAAGCGCACAGCCCTGTATGACATAGTCATGGGCATGACTCTAGGGGATGGGAGTGAGGAGCAAATGCCTCCAAGTCTAGTTGAAGGGAGATAACTTTGTCTTTGTTTCCACACCCTCCTGCCGTAGATGGGAGGAGGAGTTCAGTATGTCCCAGAAAGACCTCAGTTAGGCAAGTCTCCCCATCCCCTAGAAGCCATTAGTCAGCTATTGACTGCATGTGCTTTGCCGCACAGAGACAGAGGGGGTCCTGCACACAGGCAGCATGAGGAGCAACAAGTAGGACATGCCATACCTTTCCTGCCAGCTGTGTGAGGCAGGGAAGAGAGAGGAGACCAATCAGCCCTTTGCTCCCATACCCCACAGGCAAATGGAGAGAGAGGGGGGGGGGCAGCTCACCCCAGCATAGCATTCAGAAAGGGCAGAGAGGAGGAATAAAAGTAGGAATAGAAGGGGAGAGCAGTATTATTACCATCTGTAACATCAACACATACACATTTTCAAAATGATGCACCTCTGGGAGGGGCAATGAAGAATAGATGTGGTCCTCCTGCTCCATGAAGGAGGTGAGAAATTAAATGGGATGAATGGACTAGTAGTTTGGGAATCTTTGAAATGTCTCGGGGGGAGAGGGGAGGAGGATGTGAGAGTGAGGGGAAATGAAAGAGCAGAATAAAAAGAGAGTGATCATCCTGAAGGGACAAGTAAACAGGCAGCAACATATGAGATTGAAGAGGGAGGCAAAATGGGGGAAGCAAAATGTCCTGAATGGCAGAGCGGTAAGAAATAATAGGCATAAACTGTGCAGTTCAAGAGGCATTAAAATTATCCACATAACACATTCATCGTTTCAAATTCATCAAGTCTTCACTTTCCCAGGACTCGTAGATACCAGGAGGGGTGATGGGAAGCAGACCTTAGTAGATTATGCTAGTTTTATCTTTCATTGAGAGTCTTTCCCAAACATCTTGTGCTTTTCTTATTTTATTTGGGTTAAGGTCGCATGACAAACCTAAGCTTCCGGCATGTGACTTTGGGCCGAAGCGGCTATGACGAGGACCTTGTAGAATGTGGAGAGGGAGACAGGAGCAGCCCTGACCAAGGTGAGTATTCCGGCTGCCTGAGAATGGTTCTGGGACCAGGAGGGTAAAGACTCTGCTGACAACGTGATGTATTTGATACCGTTGGCCGTGTTTGAAGCAGAGCCCAGACAGGAGAGGAATTCTTAACCATGGAAGCAACTAGTATCACAGCAGTTACCTAACACAAGCACTCAGGGATGGTAGCAGGGTATCCACAAAAACACCAACGGGCCTTAGGTGATACCAGCACTGAGCCCTAGTACCACGGAGATTGGCTGGCTCCATGTGCCTCCCCCTGTTCACAGTTCCTCTCAGTGGTCCCAGTGTTATGGCTGCTATAACAGGCCCTTCCTGCCCTTCACATCAAGCTCCCCATGGGGTAGGATTGCTAATAACAACAGAGTGCTGTAGATTAGTACTGTGACACTTGGTGTAGGCTTTTGGCCCTCCCAGCCCTGTTTTTTCAATATCTTTCCCAGGGTGGGTTGACTCCTACGCCTGATAAGTTTGCAGTGGGTAAGTTTCTTCCGGGCTGTCAAGAGAATTGCTGGCAGTGATACTGCAGCCATATGCATATTACATACAGGACATACCGTTGGCAGTGGCCGGGAGGAGCAGTGCTGGCTGCCCCACTGCCAGCGCCTGTTTGGAGTGAGTGACATTGTGACCTGGTGCACAGGGGTCACAGTGCCAAACCGGAGCAGCACCGCAGCCCCCATGGTCACAACCTGGTCACAACGCCACTTGCTCAGTTTTGGCCCCACAGTTCCCCGTCACGATGGAAGCTGGGTGGGGCCAAACCTGAGTAGGTGGTGGGGTATCCAGCGCCGCTCCTTCTCACTGCTGCTGTGGGTCTGGCTTCTGTACTAGGGATCCCCCCACGGGCCTGCCCAGGCTCACCCCACTTCCAGCAGCCTATGTCCCGCCCAGGCTGGAAGCGTGGGGCTGAGCATGGCACAGATTCAGCAGGCAAGGTGCTGGGGCCAGCGGCTTCAGTGGGGACGGCTCCACAGGTACTGATGGTGTATACCATGGGAAAAGTTTCTCTTCTCTTTAGCTCTATTCGGTCACCCTTTTCTCCTTCCTTTATCCCTCTTCCCCCCCCTCCCCCAATTAAAAAGACGTATCTTGAAAAGGCTCATTGCACTGATAAGGACCATTCCTCCTTCTGCTTCAGAGCCAAGTCTGCTCTTGACGTATTATGCTGTGTTCCTCACAAACAGCACCTCCATCAACATTGCAAGAGCACTGACAGCTCCCCCAACACCATCAATAGGAATCAGAGGGACCACAGAGATTTTTCAAAAACAGTTAAAAATGTTATTTCTAATATGTGTCCCTTAGGAGCTATAGGGCCTTTGCTATGGGTGCAACTTAGTTCCAGCAGGTGCAAACTGAACAGTGCAAACCCAAGAGAAACAACACATTCACCCAGGTTACTCAAGTGAAGTAACTGCATTCCACCAGCCCCTCTGCTCACACCCTCTGTAACAGCAGGGATTGCAGAGCACAGGGAATAGAGCCCTGTGGAGCTCAGCTGTTCCATTTCAGAAGAAGTGGCTGAACTCTTGGGTTTGGTTCACATGGGTTCACGTGCCCATGAATTTTGAGATCTACTGAACCCAAATCTGAAAGCAAAACTCAGCCAGAGCTCCAGAAACCTCCTGAATTGTGCTTGGTGTCAGGCTGTAACAATGGGACTGTACTGAGTTTTGCTTGGTTTCCACGCCAAACAATAAATCTCTCCTTGGTGCCTGGAACTTCGTCCAAATTCACTGAAATGCCTAGGAATCTCTGCAAGCCAGGCCTGTGTTTTGAGTCTGTAACAAAACCTTGCCACCAGCTCTAATGGTGGCATCAGGGGAAGTAACCTGCTGAATGGAGTTCTTCGTAGGCACCATCCGGGATATGCATGGGTCTGAGGTTCTGATACTAGGCTCTGATGTACAGTGTGGGTTTAGTCATACTCAGAAATTGTATATTTTAAACATAGATTGAGATCCTGAAAAATCTCAGAAAAGTGGATAAGGGACCCCATGTGAGAGTTTGGTGAACTCCAGTCTGAGAGAAATATCAATTTCCATTGACTTTATCAAGGGTGAGCCATGTTTTTAGGCCACAGGTGTGTGCAGTAATGTAGAACTTGAACCATGGCTTGGAAAAATGGAAGGAAATCAAATGGGGCTCTCAGACCTACTCATGTGAAACCCAAGAGAATTAGGTGCAGCTGCTATTGAATTGGGCTGCCACTAGCATTACTCAGTCTCTGGCCTCGTCTGAGTCACTGCCTAGCAAGCAGCATTGCTGGATTCATCCACCAGCCCCAGGAAATGAAATTCTAAAAATACAAGCTTTCCAATGGGGAATAATTTATACAATTTCTAATCACTGTAGTGTGAAAATGCTGTAACTGTATATGACAAAGAGCCTTTCCTGGCCAAAGCGCCTGTCTCTCCTCCTCATGATGCTGTGGCTCAAACCTCAGTTTTAATTTTTTACCTCTGAAAACATCTTTACCCAGCTTGCAGTTGCCACTGAGGCAGACAGGCATCTCAGAGCACCAAGGCATTGTCCAGGGAGGAAAGCAACCTCAGAGCATCAAGGCAATATCCAGATAGGAAGGCACTTTGTGAGCCACTAGCCCGGCACCCAGGCCATAGGGCACTCTCTGAGCTGCTAGCCCAATGCCCAGGTCTTAGGACACTGTATGAGTCACTAGCCCAGGGATGTCAAACTCACTCTGAAGAGATCAGATTCCATTTTTAATTATGCTGAGTGGGGTGGGACATAAATATAGGACTACACACTCTTCTCAGTCCAGAGCTGATTTCCCACTGATGTCAATGGGAAATTTGCCCCGAGAACAAGAGGGAGAATATGGCCTTTATGTGGTAACTAAAGTTTTAGTTAATATTTTTATTTATTATTTATCCAGTGCCTTAGTGTTTCATTTGGCGTCAATGAGCAAAAAGGGAGCATATGTGTGTCCTTTCTTTCTCTACCTTCCACAGGCTCCTTTCTCTGTTTCTCTCCATCCCCCCATCTTTGTGTGCCTCCTATGTTCTTCCCTCTGCATTTCCTTCCCTGCAGTCACTCCCAGGCAGCTCCCACCTTTGCATGGGCTTTGCTCCCATCCCCTTTCCCTGTGCTGTAGCAGTGTCCACACACACAGTGAGTTATGACATGGCAAGCTGGTGCACTGTAGATTCACATGCTGGCTTGCCACGCAGTAACTCGCCATGTAGACAAGCCCTGGGTTCATGTTTGGAGGGTTGGGTTTTTTTGCAATCCTGAAAGCTAGAAACTTACCTTTTTTTCTAAATTAAAGATTCTGCCCAATCTTAATATATCATGTGGGCATCGTAAATAGACATGAGAAGGGTGGAATCAGGTCCACTCGCCATATGTTTGACAATCCTACCCTAGGGCAATGCCTACATTCTGTATCTGTTTACATAGATATCTTTTGCTTTCTTGGTTTGAAGAGAATGGAAATCCAGCTTCACAGGAACCAGGGGCCGCAAACTCCACTAAGCAAGAGAATGAAGCTTTCATTAAGGAGACTAAAGGGGCAACAGCTGCAAGCTTTTACACTGAGCAACCTCTGTCTTTAAATATCTCCACTTTTCAAGGTAAGCAGAGACAAAAACAAACACAAACCCCAAACCACATTTCAAACAGGAAAGCAGAGTATTTAACCTAACTAAAGAGTTTCCTGTGACACTAAGATCCAGGGCTCTCTTCGATGCGATTGCAGCGTAACTGTAATGAGCTCTATTTCAAGTCTTGCGGGAGGCAGAAGCTGCAGATCGTGCGGTGCTGCAGGACGCAGTGCATAGTCTATGCTCCAGGTGACTATATTTGGATAACACACACACATGCTGCGTACAGTTGCTCCAAAATTAATGATACCACAAGCCAAGGGTCTTCTCAGCCAATCAGAGCAGCAGCCAGGTTTGGTCTCTCTGAAATTCTTTGCTGACATCACTAACTCCTGCTGAAGCAGGAAGCAGTAAAACTGTGACCAGCACCCTGCTCCCACTAAATAACTGTATAGGAAAGAAGCAGCTTGTAAAGGAAAGCTCTGTGTTTAATAATAGTTATAATTATTATTAATACATATTTCCAGAATGCCCTTCACAGTGGTATCTGGGTGCATTTAAATAGCTTAAATAGAATCACAGCTATTCCTAAACAGGAGTAAAACCCACCAGACTCCCCTGCTACCTGTAGCTTTGAGAAAGAGGGTGGACAGGGATTTGGCCACTCCGCCCAGGATTACATAGCACAATGAGTTGGAACCCTGGGAAGGATGCATCTTGTAACGCTTTCTGAATGTGGCTGGCTAGGTTTGTACTTAAGTGTATCGCTCAGCTTGCAACCTCTAGCCTTGCCTTCCACTGGAAGAACTTAAGGCATGTGGCAAATTTTAATAAATTAAGCTCTGTGAGGCACAGCAGGTGAATATTATCTCTGACTTACAGATAGGGAAATTGAGTGACTTGCTTGAGGTCACTTTGTTCTGTAGTGGAGTCAAGAATAGAACCCTAAATTGCTGGCCAACACCTCTAGCTCACACTCCCTCTTGTAATAGTCATGAAGACAGAAACGAGAACAGTGAAGTTATAAATAGACACAGTGTCACATGTCCTTACTTCCTGTTATTTCTTTTCACCAGGTTTGCTCTTGCTCATCTGTTTTCTCCTTCTCTGCACTACCTTTTTAACCAAAAGTGGCCACTGGGGCTTACAAAACCCAGAGCCACAGGCCCCACCCTGATTTTGGGACCTTATCAATGCCAGTGCTAAGATCATGTTTAATCAATCAATCAATCAATCAATGCTAAGATCAGTTTTAATATAAAGCAGAAAGTCAGTCTCTAGCCCTTCTTCTTGTGGGGAGACCCTGGAAAATGTAACCAATGCAATCTGCTTGCTTGAGTTTGGAAGCTTGTCCCTTGCTTCAGAGCTTCAGCCAGTTACCTCCAGGGGTCAGGAGGAATATTTTTCCCAATGAACAATTGGTTAAATGTATTTTGGGTGGTTTATTTTGCCCTCCTCTGAAGCATCGGTGACTGACCACAGTTGGAGACAGGACATTGGATGAGGCGGATCAGAGCTCTGAGATGCTACAGAGAATCTTCTGGCTTAGATGTCGGGCTGCTGTGCCTTGTTCATCTGCTCAGGGTCAAACTGATTGCCAGATTTGGGGTTGGTAAGGAATTTTCACTCAGGTCAGATTGGCAGAGATCTGGGGTTTTTGTGTGTGTTTTTTTGCTTTCCTCTGTAGCATGGGGCATGGATCCCCTGCTGGACCATCTGGGCATCTCTCACTTAATCAATTCCCTGCCATTGCAGAGGCTTCAGGCATTGGTCCTTGATCCTTCCAGTTCTCTGCCTGTGGCACACATCATTTTAGTCTCCTGAAGACTGAAATGCTTTAGTTTACCTAAGTTTAGGGACCTGTAGGAGGTCAGACTAGATGACCTAATTGTCCTTTCTGGCTTTAATATCTGTGAACACTATACTTTTTCCTGAAACTCTCATGTTATTCACCATCCTCACATACAGCTATCTGAGGCTGGACTATGTGGTGAATGAATCCCACAGCAATTTGAAGCTGTGGGGGATGCTGCTGACAGCTCCAGGGATGCTATAAGCTCTCTCTGGACTGTCAGTCAGCTGCTTGTAGCTGAGCCACTTCATTGGTGAACAATTCTGGCCACAAAAGATGCTGCCTTACAGTGTGAAAAGCAGTGTGGGATAGTGGAGTCAACATGGGCCAGGGAGCAAGTGACTCCTGTATTCTAACCCTGACTCTACTCCCTCTGTCACCTTGGGCAAGTCCCTCAAACTTTCTGCCTCAATTTTCCCATCTGTAAAACTGGGCTAGCAATACTAACTTCCCTCATAGTGAGATGGTAGCTAACATTTGTAGAGTGCTATGTAAGTGGCAAGTATTAAGAGTGAGGAGAGTTATGGGAGAACCTTGGGGCATTAGGGAAAGAGACAATGTAACAGTGGAAGGAGTAGAGGGGTGGATAACAGAATGAATATGAAAGAAAAAGGAGAGGAAAGAAGATGCTGCTTTCTAAAGAAAGGAAAGTGGGGTGATTAACAAAGAAGAGAGAAAAACATTACCCAGAAATAAGAGAATTGAACAGAGAAGAAAAGTATGAGGTAGAGAATGAAAGGAACGGGATGAAGGAATAGAAGAGAATGGGCAAGAAATCACATGTATGACTTCTAGCTTAGTGACATTTATGCTTAGTGACATAATACACTTCCATGGATACATGTAACTTCTCTGTACATTTGGGGCAGTGGTATTTTAAACCCTTGTTGTTATACTTATATTGCTGGCTCCTCTGGCTTCTATATTTAAATAAAAGGAGCAGGAGACAGAGAAAATAACCTAAAATGCACAAAGAAAGCACACAGACCCCTGCAATTCACTGTGCAAATTCTGCAGTGATGTAAAAATATGGTTTAAATGGGCCAGGAAAACAGGGCAAATAAGTGTAAGGAGTAAACCATTGTGTGACCCACTCCTCCAGTGTAAATTACATTAACATAGACTTCGGTGAGGGTGCCAATGAATATCTGGGCCTTGATTTTTAAAACCACTCAGCTCCCATTTAGGCACCTAAATAGGGGATAGATTTTGAAAGAGTTCAGCACCCAACGTGCTGTGACCTTCTGAAAATGTGGCCCTAATAGGGGGAGCAGAATGGTGTATAGAAAGAACAGCAAATAACAGGGGTGTATACGATACCAGGAGAGAACTGCTTTTTATTAAACTCTTCTGTTTGAGATTTTTCTTGACACTCTCCCCCATCTTTTCTTCAATGTGTAAATTCCAGTGTACTCATTTTGCACACCCAGAGTGCTAAATTGGAATAAATGACATTCCTTTGGCATTTACACCCGTGTCCACCTTTAGGTTACCCAAAACTTCGGCCCACCCTGTACAGTCCATGCTTAAATGGTAGGATAATAATATATAATATGGGGTATGTTATTCATTTACTTTTTTCCTTCAAGGGAAGGAAGGACCTAAATCACAGCCCAGGCCTGTGCATGCTGGAAACGATGTTGCCTCAATTATTAAAGACTGTGTTCCTCTGAAAGATGGGAACTATATTCCTCAGGATGACAGGGACTGCGTCCCTCCAGACTTTGACGACTGCGTCCCTCCAGACTTTGACGACTGTGTTCCTCCAGACTTTGACAACTGTGTTCCTCCAGACTTTGACAACTTCATCCCCCCAGCCTTTGACGACTGTGTTCCTCCAGACTTTGACGACTGTGTTCCTCCAGACTTTGACGACTGTGTTCCTCCAGACTTTGACGACTTCATCCCCCCAGCCTTTGACAACTGTGTTCCTCCAGCCTTTGACAACTGTGTTCCTCCAGACTTTGACAACTTCATCCCCCCAGCCTTTGACAACTGTGTTCCTCCAGCCTTTGACAACTTCATCCCCCCAGCCTTTGACAACTGTGTTCCTCCAGCCTTTGACGACTGTGTTCCTCCAGCCTTTGACAACTGTGATCCCTCAGAATATGACGACTGTGGTCCCCCAGCCTTCAATGACTCTGGTCTATAGATGGCAGGAACTATACTCCTGTGGTCAATGGGGACCATATTCCTCTGGATTTTGGGGATTAAGTCCCTCTGGACATTGAAGACTAAGTAGAAAGATGGAGCTGAATGAAGGGAACAAGCCAGGGTTCTACTGCCAACAGAGATTGAAACAAAATTTCCGGAGGACGTATCTGAAGATCTTCACATTAGATTTTGCCAGGTCATATGTAGCATGTGCCTGTTGATGGTATAACTGTAAAATCTGACTGTTGGATCCACATGTTGTCTCTCATCTGGTGATGGGCCAACCTCCAAATTCTGGATTATCCAAACCCTGTAATGCTTATCCATTCCTTATTCAAGTTATCCAAACCTCTTGAGTCTGAAGAATTGGGCTGGTAAGCTTAAGAGAACCCATCATCTATAGCACTTTAGTTTGCAGTCATGGATGTAAACACAGAGAAAGGAGCTTTGCTCGTTATATTTCAGCACTTCCAGTTCTGAGCCCAGTTGCATACCAAACACAGAAAATAAATTCAAATTGTTGGGAATCTCAAAAAAAGGTTTGGTTTCACTTTTGTTTCTAAAAACAAGGGATGGTTTAGAGATGAGAAGGATTTCCTAGTTTTCTGGACCTATGTGCTTAGCCCTCATCTCGACGCCAGTCTTCTTTTCTGCTTAATCCACGAGTGAATGTGGGAAGAGGGGAATATCAAAGTCAAGCTGCCCCATCTCAGTGGATCGGATTGCTTGGTGTTGCTCCTAGCATGGCATTTCGGGCCAAATAGGCTGTAGTTTAATGTAGTGAAGTTAGACAGAGGTTTATCTCATGCGTTGGTTTGTTTAACTGTATAAACAATATATCTGGTAATTTATTCTGCTAAAGTCACATTAAAAAGGAAGCTACATTGAACTTATGCCTGGCTAGAGGCTGAACACAGGGTTATTTTGACAAAAAGCCATTGAATTGCTAGCAAATTGTCTGAATTTTAAGCATATACTGTTGAACTTGTGATAATTTACATCCTTAATAATTTGATACTGTATTTCTTGAGCGTCTTAGAGTGTAAAAACACCTCTGTTAAAGGTGTGTAATTTTTATTATAATAAAGCTTTTCACTTCTATTTTGTAGTGTGGTGTATGTGCCAGCTATTAAAGTGTTAATTTGTTTTTTATATGGCAGCAGAAACAATGTCATGTCCTTTTGGGTAGGACCAGACAGTGAACATTTGTTCTGATGGCATAATATGTCTAACTTGTGTTTGATTGATTCATTGTGCTGTCACTAGACTTCCTTCTAGAGAACTTAGGGGTTGGATTCTGTGGAAGCTCAGAGAAGATTCTCTCTAACACATACAGTTCTAATAAACTCTTATTAAACTCAATTGTTATTTTTCTAACTCACCTCCAAACTCTGAAATTCTGTTGCTCCAACCAGGATGTAGAATGTTTTATTGCTAAGGAGGCCAAACTACTTTGGCATGGGTTAAACGCACAATTTAATGAGGCGTTCATTCTCAACAACCAGTAGTTTTATCTGTACTTGCAGTTGATTCAGTCATGACTAACTTAATATCTGAGCTCCCTTTCCTCAGATCTATGTCCTGTAAAAAATACCTTTGACATAATTCATCACCCAAATGTTCACAATTCTCCAAAACACATTAAGAACCAGGATCTGGTATGGGGAGAATGGGAAATTATCTTTATTAAAGAACTAACACCTCAGAACGAAGCAGTAATCTTCAAACTTACTGAATCAATAATTCCTAAATATTGTACAGCTGTGCATATTTGTTTTTAGTTTATGGTTTATCTTATGCTTTAGTCAAATTCTGATAAACAGCCTGTGTAATGCATGATAATTGCTGAAGTGTTGACTAACTAACACTTTCCACACAACATATATCCTGGAATTGCCCCCATCTGGAGAACCTGAAAGGCCATTGAGAAAGCTCTGTGAAATTTGAGGAGAGGAGATGACTCTGGAACCATAGCTGGGTTCTGCTGGATTTAATGATCCAACACTGCCTGGAATTAGATTGGCACTAATTCTGAATATAATCTCAGTAGGAAATGCAAAGACATGTTTCACTGAACAGTGGAAGGAAGAAAGCCACGATGGTTGAAGACCGGCTATGAGGTGGCACAGCATCATCTATCTGAGGGAAAAGTGTATGGAAGCAGGTTGATTATTTTTGCTCTCTGGCATCCATCCTCCCAGGCTCAGGGAGGAGGCATGACCAACAATCTTCTCTGTATAATTACAATATTATAAATAATTTGAAGGAGAAATTGCCAACATTTAATATGTGTCACACTTATGTTTATCCAAAATGGCTGCCATGATTGCTTTCGAAGCGCTGCTATTGTCTATAGGTCACATGACCCTGTGTGCTAAAACATGCCAACCTTAGGGGCGGGTAACTATATGCAGACTTGCCTAGTGTCAGGCATCACACGTGAGAATATGCAGTGGCCCCTCACACATTTCCTCAGCCAGAGTGAATCTCACCTATTCAGCTGAGCTGCAGGAATGGCCTGCAATTCGCCAGAGGCTGCTGTGTCTCCAGCTGAGCAGCCACGTGACCTCTGCCTCCACATTCATCATGCTGGATCTCAGAGGGAGTCTCGCTGGGAGCAGTAGGCCAGCAGATTGAGTGGTGGGGAGAGAAGGTGAAGGAACCTGGTATTGGTCCCAGTCTTTCCCAGGTAGCCCCACCCACTGACAGATCTCAGCTGCCACCCAGCCTTCAGTTCCCACATCCAACTAGCCCCATCTTCTACCAGACACCTCAACCCAGCTCCTACAAAGTCACCCTGGCCACGCTCATTTTCATCCTCCCAACAGTTCTGGGTTTCGTAGAACTGTCCTGCTTTGCCCCGCCCCGCCCCCCACATCCTGGCTGAAGTAGGACATTTCCCACGTTCAGTGTCACCTGCAGCTGACCACACGAAATGCACGGTGCATGCCATTGGCAGCGGTAGAGCTAGGGAGGGCAGTGGCTTCAATGGCATCTGGCCATGGTCAGTGGCTGCAGGGGAGCTCAGGGATGGGGACTGACAGTGAACTTGGGGGCACCACGCTGAAAGGCAGGGACTGAATGTTGGGTGGGCAAGGTGCTGGGGCTGTCATGACTGGGATGTGGGTGGACTGGCCTAGAGGGTAGGACAGGAGTCAGGCCTACTTGTCAGAGCAGGAGTGAGGCCTGGTGGCTGGAGCAGGAGTCAGGAGCCAGGATCAAGGCAGGAGTTGTAGCAAGAGTCAGAAACTAAGAGTCAAGAATCAGCAGTCTAGTCAGAGATTGTAGCCAGAGTCAAGGATCAGGAATCAAGCCAACGGTCAGAGCCTGAGAGCAGAGCTGGAATCCGAAGCAGGGTGTGCTCTAGCAGCCGGTCGGGTACAGCTGCGTTGCACAGACAGCTTCCTGCACCTGGCCCTATCAGAGGTCCCGGGTTGTGTGTGTTGCCAATCGGGTCTTCTGGGGTTGTCACTTCCGGTGGTGCCCCATCTCTCCGGGTATATAGTGCATGGATCGCAGCTGTGCCACAGCTGCTGTGTGGTGGTGGTGAGGAAGCGCTGGTCACCTGTAGCCCTGCAGACTTGGGTTCTAATTTTCCACTTCCTTACAGCGGGGATGGCTCAACAGGATTGGCAGTGACCAGCTGCCTCTCACTTTAGAGACCTGAAATGTTGGGTGGTATGCAAGTTAAGAGGATGCTGGAGCTGGGAGTCATTGAAGAGTCCCATAGTCACTTATCTCCCCAGTTGTGCTGGTACTTAAGCCCGATGGTACCACAAGATTATGCAATGACTTCGGAAAATTAAATGAGGTGTCCCAGTTCAAGGCCTACCTCAGACAGATAAGCTAAATTCCAATTGGGAAAAGCATAATTCTTGTCTACCCTTGACCTGACCAAAGGTTATTAGCAAATCCCTCTGGCAAAAAAAGCCAAAGACAAGTCTGCCTTTTCTACAGCAGGAGTCTTATACCAGTACATCATCCTCTCTTTTGGATTATATGGGGCTCCAGCAACTTCCCAGCGACTCATGGAAAGCAACTAAGCTAACTGCCTGTCTGGGGAAGGACTGGCATCCTGGGGTCTGCATAACAAGGAAACACCCCAGAGAATGGACAGGGAAAGGTAGTCCTTTTTGTGTGTCCTGTTATGAGTTTGTTTCTTTGGTTTGACTGAAGGGTCCTCCTTGGGCCTACTCTGAGGCCCACCTTCTAAATACTGAAAAATAAAACCTGAATGAGGAAAAAAACCTCTCCAGAGTGGGACTGATTTACTCCAGGCCTTCTCCCCCCCATTTAGTATTTGTGCAATTGATTGTTGCTTCCTAAGGAATGTATGTTTGTATAGGAAAAGAATCCCTGATATGCTGCACAATTTGGAGGGGGAGTAATGTGAACACCAACGATTGCTAGTTACCTTTTTCTCCAAAACCACACAACCAGCCCCTTTTCCAGCTTTGACTATTGCTCTAGCACATTCGCATATTAGGGATATGAAAAGCCTGATTTTGCTGTGAGGCGGCTCATACAGGGCTCACTTCCCACTGCTGCAGCAGTGATGTGGAAATCATAAACTTTATTAGTATTCTCTTGCCTGGTAGATTTGGATGCTGTTTGATATAGTGGTCAAAGGCGTAAGGTATCTGTTTCATTAGAGCCACTGTTGCTTTGTGAGTTTGAGTCAGTAAGGCTAGTAAGAAAATGATTAAACAGCCTCGTCGTTGATTCCTGATATGGGCCTTTGGAGGGTTGCTGCTGCCCTCGCCAAGACCCCCTTAGCTTGCCCCGGTCAGGGCAGGTCTTTGATTCTGATCTTTGAGTCCAGAAGCGTGCCTTGGTCTCTTCGCTGTATTCAGGGAGGTAGCCTGGTGACCCCTTTGCCATCCCAGACCTTTCTGCCTACCCTTCCTTCTCTGCACTCTTTCCTTTTATAGTAGGCCTTGTTTCTTCTATTGGGCAGGGCTGTGAATGCCTGCCTGGATGACTGGCAGTTCTGGCAGCTGCATGGGGGTGTGGTCAATCTGCTTGCCTGCAGACAAGAGCGGCTCCCCTCCTGCCTTGTTACAATGTATATATGTGGGGGGAAGAAATTAAGGATGTTATGGACCCCTGCTAAAAAATCACAGGTACGGCTGTCCCTGAATTAGGATCTATTACCTAATTGATCTCAGTGCAAATAAAGATAAGGGACGAGAAAAGGTAAACTAAAAAGGTGCTTTATTTAACATAAGGTGAGTATACGGACAAAATATCTCAGTGGCTTGCGTGGGCATGAAGCCCAGAACCCTCTCGCTCTACAAATGACAGACAAAGGTATTTATACTTTACAGATCAAAGATCGTCTGATTGTCTGTCTCAGCCTGGAGATGTTGGATCTGGACCTACCACTGGGCTTGGGGATGACAGGTGATGCAGGAGGGACTCAGACCTCTGATGACTGCTGAACCAGGATTAGGATCAGGATCAGGATTACTTCTCAGGTAAGTAGCTGTGGTGATTTCTCTCAGAGATCTTCCGGTAGTTCTTGATCCAATGACTTGAGCGCGGGCTGCCACGAGGGAGGACAGTGCCCTAGAGCCTGTGTGCGGGGCTTTTATATCCTCTAGTCTCTAAGAAGATCAGGGACCACCTGATCAGTCCTTTTCCCACCTTTACACAAAAGAGTGCCAAACTCAAACAAAAGGCGGGTAAAGTTCCAAAGAGAAGGGTAGCCAACATGGATGCCCAACAACTACTAGACACCATTCACAATGGCAATTTTAACACATTTTTGACATTACTATTTCCCAGGTAAATAATACAAGATACCACATAGATATAAATCAGAGCATGCATAGTAAAACATAAATACATGAATAATGTTGTACAGCCTAAACTCAGTATTGGGTTTGTAGACCCTATTACAGAGCCTCTAAGCATTTCTGAAGATTCACGATCTTCAAGAACACCAGTCTGTAGTGCCTAAAACTATTGTGATGTAGTGGATTCCTGAAAAAGCTCTATAACAAATATCAGAGCCTAAATTGTTCTAAAATGCTATCTAGTTTTACTTTCCAGTCTGTGTTGTGTGCGCTTATTATTCTTCATGGTAAGACCTTTTTATGTTTATAATTTTCAGTAAAACTTTTACAGTGAAATCTGTTTAAAGTAAACACAGATTAAACATCTGATCCTGCTCCCACTGACATTAATTTGCCATGGAGTTCAGTTGATGTAGGATTGGTCCCATGGTGAGACATGGTGAGGTGGTTGCACAGCATTGCATTTCTAGAAGTACTGAGCCTCTTTGCATAGTGAAGTTGCTCTTTGGGGGGTGAAATGACCTTACCATAACATGGTTTTGGGATATTTGAAAAATTGTCAAAGAAAATTTATGTGGAATACAAGACTAGTAACAAGAGGTGTGATCTATTTATTATAATACCAATAGTATAGCTTTAATGTTGGAAAGAGGTATGCACTCAGTTTTATGTAGGTGGTGATAATAAACTGAATAGACTTAAAGTATTAATAGAGAGTTTGTATTTTCTGTATGTTTACAAAAAGTAAAAGCAAGCAATTTAATTAGTAGTTTGGGAATTCCCCAACTACTTCTTTAAAAGAGGCAAATAGTTGCATTCTGTTCTTATTATAGCTACTTTCATCTAAGTCTATCAAAATCCTTTAGAAACAACATTTAATTAAGCCTCTCAAACTTTGAGAAGTAGGTAGATATATCCTCAATCCACTTTACATATGGAAAAACTGAAGAACAAAAACCATACCTCAAGTCAGTGGAAGAGATGGGCCTAGACACGGCCTCAGGCATGGCCGGGGGCGGCATGGACCCAGCCATGGCTGGAGTGGGCCCAGGCCGGCCCCAGCCACGGCCTGACCCTAGGGTTGGCCCGGGTGTCCCCCACACGGCCTGGACCTGCTAGGGTCAGGAGAGAGGTGTCTATCCTGCAGCCCCAGACCCAGAGCTCCCGTGGCAAGGACAGGCACCTCTCCCCACCAGCCCAGGTGCTGCTGTGGGGAGAGAGCGCTGTGGGGAGTCCTCTCTCCCTGCAGTAGCCCCGAAGCAGCCTCCTGCACCCCAAACCCCTCATCCCCAGCCCCACCCCAGAGCCCACACCCCCAGCCGGAGCCTTCACAACCCGGCACCCCAACCCTCTGCCCCAGCCCTGAGCCCCTTCCCACAAGAACCCATCGGCCCCACCACATGCATTTTGTTATGTGCACCAATATGGAGGTGATGTGTCACACATCAGCTCCACATTGGTGCACATAACAAAATTAATTCCGCACATGGGTGGGAAAAATTAGACGGAACACTGTCCAGCACCCCTCTTACCAGTGCACAATGATGTGATAAATATAACTGGAGCCCTGGGTGGTTCTGCTACTCTTCACCTGGAGGGTCCAGACCTGAGACACCTTGTTAATATCACCTGGAAAAAGGGAAACCTCTTGTTTGGTAACTGGACAATTCAAACTACTGAACACTGCAAGAACGGATGTACCAACATTTAGCCCTGATACCACGGAGATTGACTTGCTTCTTGTGTCTCCCCCTGTATACATAGGTCCTCTCACGGATCCCAGTGTCAGTGCTTGTACTCACAGGCCCTTCGTACCCTTCACATCAATAGAAGCAGAGGCAGGAGCAAATGACCAAAGCAAACACAAAACCTGTACAGCATTTCCCAAAGGAAAGAAGGTTATTTAACCTCACTGAAGAGTTTCTCGTGACACTAAAGTCTGGAGCCCTCTCTGGTGCGTGTGCAGCCTCATTCAGCCTCGTGGGGGCTGATGCTGCAAGACCATGCAGCGTTGTGGCACTCAGTGCATAGCCCATGCTCCAGGTGACCTTATTTGAACAACGCTCAAGCTCGCTGTCTACAGTGACTACAAAATTAACGATACCACAAACCAAGGCTCTTCTCAGCCAATCAGAGCACAGAGCAGCAGCCGGGTTCCTTCTTGCTGAAATGCTCTGCTGCCTCTGACTGCGTCGCTAACAGGTGCTGAAGAAGGAGGAAGTAAAACTATGACCAGTGACCTGTCTCTGCTATGTAACTGTGCAGGGGAGAAGTAGCTTGTAAGGGAAAGGCTCCTGAGTTTATTAATAATACACATGAATATTCATTCATCTATTTATTATACATATTTCGACAGTCCCTTGCACAATGGTATGTGGGGGTATTTAAATGGCTTAAAATGAGTCATTGTCAGTAAAAAAAAGCAGAGAGGGACAGGGATGTGGCCAGTCAGCTACATAGATCAGTCAATTGACTGCCTCTGCAAACAGATGTGTTTCATACATGTGGCAAGGTTAATGCTGAAGTGTGCCCCTAACCTTGCATTTCCCTAGCACTTCCTGCCATCCAAGCGTTTTAAAGCATTTTCTAAGCATGAGTGTATTAAGCCTCGTGAGATATAATAGGTATTAGCTCCATCTTGTGCATGAGAACATTGAGCGGGGAAGGCCAAAATTTTCAAAGTGACTAGCAATATTGGCGGCCGACTTGTGATGCCATAAAAGGGCCTGATTTTCAGAAAGTGCTGAGCCCCCACCCTCAGAAAGGTAGCCCTCGAACTGGACACCAAAAACTAAGGGACCCAAAAATACTAGTCACTTTTGGAAATCTAGGCATGTGATTTGCTCCCAATACTCCGCCTTAACCACCTACCCACACTCCCTCTTCTAATTGTTTCAATTAAGGGAAATAAGGTACTATAGGTTAATGGAGACAATGTCTCAGATACTCACTGTCATTTCTTCCCATCAGCTTTCTTCTCCGTTCACATGCCTCCACTCTATTTTACTGCCTCAACCAGAAAAGGCTGTTGGGGCTCATGAAACCCCTGGCCTACAGCCTCATCCTGATTTGGGGATGTCATCAACAAGAGTCTCAGTGTCCCCTGTATGACCCCATGTGGCTTCCAAGTGCCATGGAACATTGTGGGACCAACATTTTTCAAAAGGACAGTTGTGCTAAATTAAGGGTTAGTCTTTGAAAGATATATTTACTATCAAACATAACGGCCCACCCTGCTGGGGGCAGGGAGGGGTGCGCCTAACTGCGCCTTCCCCAGGGTTTCCCTCATTCCTCTCCTCCCCTTGTACAGCTGCACTACTTTTATTTTAAAAAATAAATATCAGATTTCCAACCCTTTCCCAGCTACATTCTAGTGTAGATTTCTTGACTCCATGTTTAGGCACGAGCTGTGCTTGTGCAATGAGTTGAGAGACTTTTCCAAGTATTGTAGATATATTCCCTCTAGATACCCTGGTAATCAGGTCCTCTGCAAATTCATTGATAGATGGATACTGCTAGTGAGAGAGCGAGTCAGTGTGTACAATATTTTTTTTTTGCTATAATTTATTCCCAGAGAAAAGCTACAATCTGCACCCTGATAGATGCAATAAGAAGACACTCCAATGTTAACGCCTCCCCTTTTGTGGCCTGTGCATGTGGTTCTGGAGTGTGTTTCCTACAGGCTTCCCACTGGAATATGTGGATCTCCAGGATGTTAGCTGGTGCACTGAGTGCTGCTGGGTCTGTGAGTTTCCTGGATGTACAGGGCACGATTTAGACTTGCTGTAAGTGAATGTATAACTTCACTGGGCCTAATTCTTAGTGACATGAATGAAGATGTAAGTTATCTCTCAGGTGTAAGTTGTCTAAAGAAAAGTGGGCCAGTGCACGTAAGTGGTGTAGGTTCCATCAGTGTGGTATTCAGTGAGTGTACAAAGGAATAAAATTTACACTCCAGGTAGTGAGATGGGGTGATGTAAGAGAAAACACAATTTTTGTGAGTGTAAAATAGGGGAAGGGGATCTGCTTTACCTTACACTCCCCTGTTAATTATTTTTCTTGATAGGCTTCCACTTACCCCTTTCATCATATACACATTACAGTACACGTCTCTTGCACACCCTCTGATTCATGAATTGAAGCAAAAAGAAAAGGAGGACTTGTTGCATCTTAGAGACTAACAAATTTATTAGAGCATAAGCTTTTGTGAGCTACAGCTCACGTCATCGGATGCATACAGTGGAAAATATAGTGGGGAGATTTTATATACACAGAGAACATGAAACAATGGGAGTTACCATACAGACTGTAACAAGAGTGATCAGGAAAGGTGAGCTATTACCAGCAGGAGAGTTTGGGGTGGGGGGACGGGGACCTTTTGTAGTGATAATCAAGGTGGGCCATTTCCAGCAGTTTACAAGAACAGTAGGAGGGGAAATAAACAAGGGGAAATAGTTTTACTTCGTGTAATGACACATCCACTCCCAGTCTTTATTCAAGCCTAAGTTAATTGTATCCAGTTTGCAAATTAATTCCAATTCAGCAGTCTCTCCTTGGAGTCTGTTGTTACAGTCTTTATGGTAACACCCATTGTTTCATGTTCTCTGTGTATATAAAATCTCCCCACTATATTTTCCACAGTATGCATCCGATGAAGTGAGCTGTAGCTCACGAAAGTTTATGCTCTAATAAATTTGTTAGTCTCTAAGGTGCCACAAGTCCTCCTTTTCTTTTTACAGATACAGACTAACACGGCTGCTATTCTGAAACCTGTCATTATGCAAGGCACCGAATTGAAGCAAATTACACTCTTTTGCCACTTGTACCCAAAGTAAATGTTTCAGTTATTGATGGATTTAGCTTATCCTGCACAACATGTCATGTAGCCAGTCATTGGTTAAAGGATTCCCATAGCAGAGAGAGAGATCTCATCAACATACTCATTCCTTCCAGAGAAACAAAGGTCTAAATGACAGTTTATGGCTACCAATAGCGGAAATCGTTGCTCTGGATGCTGAAGAGTAAGTTAAAGATGGAGAGGAATGAAAGGGCCACACTGGATTACTGCTACCCACAAAGACTGCAACAAAATCCTTGGAGACAAGTGTGAAGGTGTGAGCTGGAGTTCTTCCCATTAGGTTTTTCCAGTCCTTATGTAGTGCGCATATTTACAGTGTCCAAGTAAAGTGTGGCTTTCAAATCACACGTTGGCTCTCACCCGTTAATGAGTGAATCTCAGAGGGATCAGAGACCGGGTACCTATCTGAACAGAGAACCAAACTTTAGAATGATCTTTCCACTTATCTTATCAGAGGTGTGAAAATAATGTGCCTTTACAGAATTAGGCTGGAACTTCAGGAGAAGATACCATGTCTGTCACTTCAGCTTCCAGTCATGAGAGCAGCCTTTGCTCATTGCATTCCAGCTCTGGGCTCAATTGCAAAGTAGACAGAAGAAAAATCTTTGGAATTTTTTCACAATCTTTACTCTCTGTAGATAACATCGATGCTCGTTCTACTAACGTCAAATTCGAAAGGAAGCTACATTGAGCCTCAGCCTGGAGGTTGCACACGGAGCTATTTCAGCAAAAAGCTGTTGCATCATTAGCGAATGGGCTGAATTTTAAACATTAACTTGCAATAATTTCAGATACTGTATTTTCTGAGTTTCTTATGTTAGATGGTGTATAATTGTTGTAATAAAGCATTTTGCTTTCATCTTGTAGTATGTTGTACGTCAGCTATAAAAGTGTTTAATTTGGCTTTCACTTGGTGATAGAAACAATGCCATATTCGTTGGATATGACCAGCCGATGAGAGGTAGCTTTCACGGTGTAATACTTCTAAACTGTGTTTCACTGCTTCACTGTGCCATCACTTGATATCCTGCTGAAGAGTTTCATGGGTTGGGGTTTGTGGAAGCTCATACAAGTGTCTCTAACACACACAGTTCAGTTAAACTCAGTTGTTATTTTTCTAACTCATCTCCAGACTCTAAATTACTGTTGCTATAAGCAGAATGTAAAGCGTGTTTTGTCCTAGGATGCCAAAACTCTTAATGAGCATTAATTAAGTCTCGTGGCATCCCTGTGATGTAGGCAAGTATTACACCCTGTCTTACAGATGGGTTAAACAGACACAATGTAATGAGGAGCTCATTCTCAGCAACTAGTAGTTTTTTTCAGTGTCAGCAGTGGATTCACTGAGTCATGATGAACCTAATGCCTGAGCTCCATTTCCTCAGACGGGGTTCCACTTTAAAAAAAAAAACACCATTGACAAAACTCATAATCCAATGTATAAAATTCTCCAAGGGATCTTAACTAGGACCTAGAATCTGAAACTGGGAGCGTGGGGAATTATTTTTAATAACATTTGAACACTTCAGAATAAAAGCAGCAAGCTTCAAACTGATTGCATTAATAAACCCTAAATACTGTGTAGCATTGTACACTTCTTAGTTTATGGTTTACACTAAACACTAGTGAAATGTTGAAAATCAGTCTGTAATGGATGATAATTGTTGGAGACTCAATTCATTAACACTGTCCATGCAACAGATAGCCTAGACATGCACCCAGCTGCAAAGAACCTGAATGGCCATAAAGGGCCGAGTGAAATTTGTGGGGAGTAGCTGACTCTGGAACCACAGATGGTTCTATTGGATTTAATGATCTAACAATGCCTGCAATTAGATCATATTCAGCCTTAAGGCAAGTCTCACTAGGAAAAGCAAGGATGTGCTTCACTGAATGCTGGAGGGAAGAAAAATCACAGTGTTTAAAGATCGGCTATGAGAAAGTACTATCATGTATGTGAGGGAAAAGTGTATGCAAGATGATCACAGTACTTCTTTTGCCCACTGGCATGCATTCCCCCAGAAAGAGGTGTGGCCAACAATCTTCTCAATATAAGCTGAGGGAGAAACTGCCAACATTTAGTATGTTTTACACTTATGTTTATACAAAATGGCTGCCACAGTTGCCTCTGGAGCTAGGACTGTCATTTGCTATGAGGCAAGGGAAGCAGTTGCCAGCACCCCAGAATTTTTGTAAATCTTTGCTTCACTCTTTGCCCCCCTGGCCCCAAGACTTTGCCAGTTATAATATAATCACATATAATGTTCTCTATGCTGCCACAACTCTGCCCCTCCCTTTTTCCTCCCCAATTTTTTTGGAAATGATGCCGTTGACTGGAGTGTAGTTATTGTCTGCCGGTCACAAGAGCCTGTGCACTAATACAGACAGGCCTCAGGAGAGGGTAACTAAAACTATGACTACTTTAAAAGGACATCCTTAAACATATTGACTGAAGAGTTTGGTTTATCGGGGAAACACTTCTCCCTGGGTCATGACAATTGGTAAAATGACCATTTGTGGGGAATCTTTCTTACTGATAGTCAACATCAAAAGAGTACGAGTTTTCCACCTTAAATATCAGTCCCCCATCAGTATAGTTTATTCATGATGGCAGAAGCTCTGGAAGAAAAGTTTGCCAGTTATTCTTCCAGTTATGGCTAGGTTAGTCTACTTCAGCAAGTAAACTCAAGGTGCAGTATGCAATTACCTAGATTTAGGTGATCAAATGGATGGGTTCTATAATCAGTTGAACTTGAACCTCAAAAGGTGGGGAGGAGGGTGTACATCATCTGCCTGGAAGAAGAGTCGGTCCAGATTCCCGTATCTGTATCTGAGATTGTGGGTGGGTGGGTTTCCTGACCATTTTGTACTTTCTCCTGTGTGTCTGGATCTGTACTTTTCCTGAAATGTTCTGACTCCTTCTCTGTCTGTACTTTAGCCAGAGAAGCAAGGCCAGATTTCTGCTTTTCTATAGGGAGAAAGATCCTGATCATACCTGTCGACTTTGTGAACCCTAAATGTATATGGTATTTGATGGGTCTGGACATTCATCTGTAAGTATAGGTGTCAAAATGGTGACTCTTTTGAATATTGGTCCTTTCTTCTGCACAATTTGGAGGGTGGGTAGTTTGAGCACTCTGCACCATTGCTATTTACACCACTGCAATCCTAATTGGCAGCCCAATAATTCCCTAGTTTAGCAGCAGCCCCCCTTTGGCTCCAAAACCAAACAAACCAGCACTTTTTCATTTTTGACCTTTGTCTCCATTTTCGCTCGAGTGAGTTCTCTTACATTAGGGATATGAAAAGTGTTATTTTCTGCTGTGAAATGGCTTGTGTAATGCACACTTCTAAGCAGCTGCAATGCTGTGGACAATATGCAAGTTTATTAGCATGCATGTATGTAACAGGTTTGGAATCTGTCTGATAGAATGAGGAAAGCCACAAGCTATTTCGGTAGATCCACTGTCCCTATGTGAGCGCTTTATTGTGAGTCACTGAGGAAATGATTAAAGAGACTCTAAGCATCGTTTCTGAATGTTCACTATCTTCAAGAGACATCTGACAGGAGTCTGAAAAGCAATTGGGATGTAGAGGGTTCCAGATAAAAAGTCCATAAACTTATGTGTATATATAATATCTGAGCAAAAATCAATCCTGACATGTCACCTAGTTTTGCCTTCCAGTTTACGCTGTGTGCACTTATTATTCTCCAAGGTAAGACTTATTTACTTGTAGACTTCTTTTTTTATTTCTCAGTAAATCACTAGCACTGCAATGTGTTTCTATTAAACTCAGAGGAAATCATCTGATCCTGCTCCAGCTGAAATCAGCAGGAGTTTTGTCATTGAATTCAAAGTGTGCAGGATCAGCCCATACTGATACATAGTTTAGAGTGAAGTAAAACGAAATTCCCTGATTGTTTCATTACATTGTATTTCTGGCTATACTAACCTTTGGCTTATAGTGAAGTTGTTTTTGAAAAAAATAGACAACCTCACTACAAAATTGTTTCAATATGTTTTTAAGAGTGTCAAAGACAATGTTGACTTGAAATACAATAATAATTATAATAAAATGCATGATCTATTTATTACAGTAAGTTGATAGCATTGCTATCATGCTGAAAAGAGGGCTGCACTGAATTGTGTTCAGATGATGGTGAGAAACTTTAGATACTTCAACAATCAATAGAGGATTTGTATTTTTTTGCATGTTTGCAAAAAGTAACTTGATTAGAATTAGCTGCTGGAACTTCCCCATCTTCTGTCTGAGGATATATTGGTTAGTGACATCCTACACCAGTGGTTTTCAACTTTTTTTTCATTTGTGGACCCCTAAAATTTCAAATGAAAGTGCAGACCTCTTTGGAAATCTTAGATATATTCTGTGGATCCCTAGGGGTCCACAAAACACAGGTTGAAAACCACTGTCCTATACTTTATGTCATCCTTCATCTGGGGATGTCAAACAATTTAGAAAAATTACTTCTTTGAGCCTCATAAATATGAAGAGGTAGATATTGACAATATTAGCCCATTTACAAATGGGGAAACTGACGAAGAGAGAAATTAAATGATTTGCCCAGGACCATATAGCAAGTTAGCAGCAGAGCTGGAATAGGACTCAGGAATCCTACCTTCTAGTCTCCTGATCGAGCCATTAGGATACTTAGTGCACATTTCTTAATTTTAATACATCTATCTGTTTGATTAGCATGCCCAGGGACATACTGTGCTGCTCTGTAACTAAAATTATTTTCCATGTGTTATATTTCCAGTGCACGGTGATGTGACAACTGTAAATGGGATCCTGGATGGTTTTGTTACATTTCACCTCGATTATCCTGACTTCGAACGCACCGCTCAGATCATCTGGAAGAAGGGGAATACTTTGTTATATAACAGGACATATCATATGACTAGGTTTACTGTCTTTTCTAATGGAACCTCAGCACTTAAGAATACAAAGAAAGAGGATGAAGGACAATACACAGTGAGCGTGTATAACATAACTGGAAATCTTGTCTACCAAAGAATCTTTCAACTACATGTACATGGTAGGTGTAAAAGTATAATCTCAGTATCTTGCTCATAGATTCATAGATATTTAGGTCAGAAGGGACCATTATGATCATCTAGTCTGACCTCCTGCACAACGCAGGCCACAGAATTTCACCCACCACTCCTGCAAAAAACCTCACACCTATATCTGTGCTACTGAAGTCCTTAAATCGTAGTTTAAAGACTTCAAGGAGCAGAGAATCCTCCAGCAAGTGACCCGTGCCCCATGCTACAGAGGAAGGCGAAAAACCTCCAGGGCCTCTTCCAATCTGCCCTGGAGGAAAATTCCTTCCCGACCCCACATATGGCGATCAGCTAAACCCTGAGCATATGGGCAAGATTCATCAGCCAGATACTACAGAAAATTCTTTCCTGGGTAACTTGGATCCCACCCCATCTAATATCCCATCACAGGCCATTGGGCCTATTTACCATGAATATTTAATTACCAAAACCATGTTATCCCATCATACCATCTCCTCTATAAACTTATCGAGTTTAATCTTAAAGCCAGATAGATCTTTTGCCCCCATTGCTTCCCTTGGAAGGCTATTCCAAAACTTCACTCCTCTGATGGTTAGAAACCTTTGTCTAATTTCTAGTCTAAATTTCCTGGTGGCCAGTTTATATCCATTTGTTCTTGTGTCCACATTGGTACTGAGCTTAAATAATTCCTCTCCCTCTCCTGTATTTATCCCTCTGATATATTTATAGAGAGCAATCATATCTCCCCTCAACCTTCTTTTAGTTAGGCTAAACAAGCCAAGCTCCTTGAGTCTCCTTTCATACGACAAGTTTTCCATTCCTCAGATCATCCTGGTAGCCCTTCTCTGTACCTGCTCCAGTTTGAATTCATCCTTCTTAAACATGGGAGACCAGAACTGCACACAGTATTCCAGGTGAGGTCTCACCAGTGCCTTGTATAATGGTACTAAAACCTCCTTATCCCTACTGGAAATACCTCTCCTGATGCATCCCAAGACCGCATTAGCTTTTTTCACGGCCATATCACATTGGCAGCTCATAGTCATCCTATGATCAACCAATACTCCAACGTCCTTTTCCTCCTCCGTTACTTCTAATTGATGCGTCCCTAGCTTATAAATAAAATTCTTGTTATTAATCCTTAAATGCATGACCTTACACTTCTCACTATTAAATTTCATCCTATTACTATTACTCCAGTTTACAAGGTCATCCAAATCCTCCTATAGGATATCCCTGTCCTTCTCTAAATTGGCAATACCTCCCAGCTTTGTATCATCCGCAAACTTTATTAGCACACTCCCATTTTTTGTGCCAAGGTCAGTAATAAAAAGATTAAATAAGATTGGTCCCAAAACTGATCCTTGAGGAACTCCACTAGTAAACTCCCTCCAGCCTGACAGTTCACCTTTCAGTAGGACCCGCTGTAGTCTCCCCTTTAACCAATTCCTTATCCACCTTTCAATTTTCCTATTGATCCCCATCTTATCCAATTTAACTAATAATTCCCCATGTGGCACGGTATCAAACGCCTTACTAATATCTAGGTAAATTAGATCCACTGCATTTCCTTTGTCTAAAAAATCTGTTACTTTCTCAAAGAAGGAGATCAGGTTGGTTTGGCACGATCTACCTTTTGTAAAACCATGTTGTATTTTGTCCCATTTACCATTGACTTCAATGTCCTTTACTACCTTCTCCTTCAAAATTTTTTCCAAGACCTTTCATACTACAGATGTCAAACTAACAGGCCTATAATTACCCGGATCACTTTTTTTCCCTTTCTTAAAAATAGGAACTATGTTAGCAATTCTCCAATCATACGGTACAACCCCTAAGGTTACAGATTCCTTAAAAATTCTTGCTAATGGGCTTGCAATTTCATGTGCCAATTCCTTTAATATTCTTGGATGAAGATTATCTGGGCCCCCCGATTTAGTCCCATTAAGCTGTTTGAGTTTCGCTTCTAACTCAAATATGGTAATGTCTACCTGCATATCCTCATTCCCATTTGTCATGCTACCATTATCCCTAAGATCCTCTTTAGTCTTATTAAAGACTGAGGCAAAGTATTTGTTTAGATATTGGGCCATGCCTAGATTATCCTTGACCTCCACTCCATCCTCAGTGTTTAGCGGTCCCACTTTCTCTTTCTTTGTTTTCTTCTTATTTATATGACTATAGAACCTTTTATATTGGTTTTAATTCCCTTTGCAAGGTCCAACTCTACTTGATTTTTAGCCTGTCTCACTTTATCCCTACATGTTCTGACCTCAATAAGGTAGCTTTCCTTGCTGATCCCTCCCTTCTTCCACTCCCTGTATGCTTTCTGCTTTTTCTGCTTTTTCTTAATCACCTCTCTGAGATGCTTGCTCATCCAGCTTGGTCTACAACTCCTGCCTATGAATTTTTTCCCCTTTGTTGGGATGCAGGCTTCCGATAGCTTCTGCAGCTTTGATTTAAAATAATCCCAGGCCTCCTTTACCTTTAGATCTATAAATTCTTCAGTCCAATCCACTTCCCTAACTAATTTCCTTAATTTTTGAAAGTCAGCCCTTTTGAAATCAAAACCCTAGTTGCAGATTTATTTTTGTTAATCCTTCCGTTCAGTTTGAACTGAATTAGCTCATGATCACCTGAGCCAAGACTATCCCCTACAACCATTTCTTCTATGAGGTCCTCACTACTCACCAAAACCAAATCTAAAATGGCATCCCCTCTAGTCGGTTCAGCAACTACTTGCTGAAGGAATCCATCAGCAATCGCATCTAGGAAAATCTGAGACCTATTATTATTACTAGCACTCGTCCTCCATATATCTGGGAAGTTAAAGTCTCCCATGATCACACAGTTTCCATTAGTATTTACTTTATTAAAAACATTAAAAAGGGCTCTATCCATATCCAAATTAGATCCCGGCGGTCTATAGCACACCCCAAGCACTATCCCAGGGGAGGCTCTAATAGTTTTCTTCCCCAATGTAATTTTTGCTCAGACGGACTCAGTCATATCCATTTCATTGCTTCTGATTTCTTTACATTCTACCTCATCGTTGATTTACAATGCTACTCCGCCACCTTTAACTTTATTTCGGTCTTTCCTAAACAGCACATACCCTTCAATACCTGTAGCCCAGTCATGACTACTGTTCCACCATGTTTCTGTTATCCCTATAATATCTGGTTTCACTTCCTGCACCAGTAGCTCTAGTTCCTCCATTTTGTTACCGAGGCCCCTCGCATTAGTGTACAAACATCTTAATTTTTGCTGTTTGGCCTCACTCACATTCTGTACCCTATTAGGCACGGTCATTCTACAGCCAGTATAACCTATTAGACTGGTATCTACACTGCCCTTCCTCCTACCCACGGCTGTATCCTTTCTTACTTCGTTTTCTTTCCTCTCAATGCTAAAATCCGGCGTGGAGATTACCTGGACATCTCCCAAACATCTCCCCCAAATTCCTAGTTTAAAGCTCTCTTTAAGCTCTCTTGCTCTGTAGGTCTGGGTGGAACAGACCCCCCAAAGTTTGTTATAGCCAGTTATGGTTTCTCTACCTATTCTCATATGCTCCTCATTTTATTTTCTGATAGTTTTGAGTGTGTTTGCTCCCTTATTGAGTGATCTAAAGTTCTAAAATGCACTTTATTATTGTATTATTGGTAAATCATAACACCCATCCCGGGCCAAGATTTACAAATATAAGAACCTAAAATTAGGCTCCTAAAACCTCATTTAGGCTCTGAAATAAGCAATCTCAGGAGAAGAGGTGGGGTCCCAGAGGACTTGAAGGGGCAAACATAGTACCTATATTTAACATGGGAAACAAAAAGGACATAGGGAAGTACAGACCAGCCTAACTTTGATTCCTGGAAAGATACTGGAACAATTTATTAAACAGAACATTTGTAAGCACCTAGAGGACAGTAGGGTTATAGGGAATAGCCAACATGGATTTGTCAAGAACAAATCATGCCAAATCAACCAAATCCTGGGAAGGGATTTGGGAGGATAATCAATGGGACATGATAATACCAGGGTACAAAATGTATGGGAATGACAGAGCAGGTCACCCTGGTGGGGGAAAGGCACAATATGTGAAAGAAAGCATAGAGCCAAATAAAGTAAAAATCTTAAATGAACTAAACTGTACCACAGAATCTCTATGGATAGAAATTCCATGCTTGAATAATAAGAATACAGCAGTAGGAATATATTACTGACCAGGCTGGTGACAGTGACTGTGAAATGCTAAGGGAAGTTAGAGAGGCTACAAAAGCAGAATGAGCAGTAATAATGGATGATTTCAATATCCCCATATTGACTGGGTAAATGTCACTTCAGGGCCTGATGCAGATATAAATTTTCTAGACACCATAAAAGACTGCTTTTTGGAGCAGCTAGTCCTGGAACCCACAAGGAGAGAAGCAATTCTGGATTTAGTCCTAAGTGAGCACAGGATCTGGGCCGAGAACTAACTGTAGCGGAACCACTCGGTAACAGTGAGCATAATGTAATTAAATTTAACATCCTGGTAGTGGGGATAATACCAGAAAAACCTACCACAGTAACATCTGAAAAGGGGAACTACACAAAAATGGGAACACTTGTTAGACTGAAATTAAAAGGAGCTGTCACAAGGGTTAAATGTCTGCAAGCAGCCAGGGGACTGTTTTAAAAAAAACATAATAGAGGCTCAGACTAATTGTATACCGCAAATCAGAAGACACAATAAGAGGACCAAGAGAATGCCACCGTGGCTAAACAGCAGAGTAAAGGAGGCAGTCAGAGGCAAAAAATGTCCTGTAAAATTTGGAAGTTAAATCCTAGTGAGGAGAATAGGAAGGCGCTCAAACTCTGGCAGGTTAAGTGTAAAAGCATAGTAAGGCAGGCCAGGAACGAATTTGAGAAAAAACTTGCTTAAGATGCAAAAACTAACAGTAAGAATGTTTGTAAGTACAGCAGAAGCAGGGACCACTAGATGACACAGGTGTTAAAGGAGCACTCAGGGAAGACAAGGCCATTGCAAGGAAACTAAATGAATTTTTTGCATCGGTCCTTACTGCAGAGGATGTGGAGGAGATACCCACATCAGAGCTATTCTTTTGGAGTGACAGATCTGCAGTACTGTGCCACACTGATGTGTCAATAGAAGAGGCTTTAGAACAAATTAATAAACAGAAATAAGTCACCAAGACTATTCACTATTTACCCAAGAGTTCTGAAGGAACTCAAGTATTAAATTAAAGAACTACTAAATGTAGTATTTAACCTATTGCTAAAACAAACCTCAGCACCAGATGACCGGAAGGTAGCTATTGTAACGGTGATTTTTTAAAAGGATTCCAGAGGTGATCCTGGCAATTACAGTACTGGGCAGATTAGTAGAAACTATAGTAAAAACCAGAATTATCAGACACATAGATTAACCCAATTTGTTGGGAAAGAGTCAACACGGCTTTTGTAAAAGAAAGTCATGCCTCACCAATGTATTAGAATTTTTTGACAGTACCAAGAAGCATGTGGACAAGAGTGATCCCGTGGATATAGTGTACAGTAACTCCTCACTTAAAGTTGTCCCGGTTAACACTGTTTCGTTGTAATGTTGCTGATCAATTAGGGAACATGCTCATTTAAAGTTGTGCAATGCTCTCTTATAACGTTGTTTGGCAGCTGCTTGCTTTGTCCACTGCTTGCAGAAGGAGCAGCCCATTGCAGCTTGTGGTGGGGGCTTGGAACCAGGGTGGACTGGCAGCCCCCCTATCGGCTCCCTGCTCCCCTAAGTTCCCAGTGCAGCAGCAACCCAGCAGGCTATCCGTTGCTGGCAGTTCAGCTGTCCCTCCCCCCACTGCCCTGTGCTGCTCCTGCCCTCTGCCTTGGAGCTGCTCCCAGGAGCCTCCTGCTTGCTGTGCAGGAGGGGCAAGAGGGGAGATAATGTCAGGGTGTCCCTCTCCTCCCTGCTCCTGCCCCTCCCCCCCCCCGCTTACCCCATCTCTATAGAGCAGGGGCGGGACACGACAGGGCTCAGGACAGGGGGAGCTTGCTGGCAGCAGCTGCTGTCTCAACTTGAGGATCTACTTAAAAAGGCAGTGTACTTAGAGTGGTGTCGGCATACTTAAAGGGGCAGTGTGAATCTTTCTCTCTCACACACGGTGTGTGTCTCTGTTTCTGTCTGCCATGCTGTCTCCCCTCCCTCCATTTGTGCTGCCTTGTAGAGTGTGAGGCTACATTAACAACAGTGAGTTAACCCTTGAGGGCTCAGCCAAGTGCTAGTTCATCATTTAGCAGTAAGGCATTCCCTGGGAAATAGCCCACCCTCTGACTTCACCACCTCAACCAAGCTTCACAATCATCATCGCTGTGTACCAGTATTAAATTGTTTGTCTAAAACTTATACTGTGTATATATATATATAAAATATAGTCTTTTGTCTGGTGAAAAAAATTTCCCTGGAACCTAAACCTCTTTATTTGTATTAATTCTTATGGGGAAATTACATTCACTTAACATCGTTTTGCTTAAAGTCGCATTTTTCAGGAACATAACTACAAGGTTAAGCGAGGAGTTACTGTACTGGGGTTTCCAGAAAGCCTTTGACAAGGTCCCTCACCAAAGGCTCTTAAGGAAACTAAGTAGGCATGGGGTAAGAGGGAAGGTCCTCTCCTGAATCAGTAATTGGTTAAAAAATAGGAAACAAAGAGTAGGAATAAAAGGTCAGTTTTCACAATGGAGAGAGGTAAACAGTGGGGTCCCCCAGGTTTCTATACTGGCACCTGTGCTGTTCAACATATTCATTAATGATCTGGAAAAGGGGATGAACAGTTAAATGGCAGAATTTGCAGATTATACAAAGTTATTCAAGATAATTAAGTCTGAAGCTGACTGCAAAGAATTACAGGGGGATCTCACAAAACTGGGTGACTGGGCAAGAAAATGGCAGATGAAATTCAGCAAAGATAAGTGCAAAGTAAGTGCAAAGTAACGCACACTGGATGCATGATTTTTAAGTGCATGGGGGTAGCAATACATTGGTAATGGCTCCCTGATTCGGAGTTGCCATGTCACAATGTAAGTTAGACGTGCTCAGGAACCTGATGCCAGCGGAGGACTGGGCATTAGATTGCTTTGTCCTGCCCCTCATTCTGCCCATATCATGCCCCTGAGGTGCCCCCTTCCAAACCTTCTGACAGGAGTGGTGGGGCTGCCAGTTCAGGAGGCAGCTTTACTTCTTCTTCCAGACCATCCCTGCACTGGGGAAATGCTTCTCTGTCCATCCAGCCCAACCACAGAACTGTTGTTACACCTCCTCCATTTCTGTGTTTCTCTCTTCCCCGTCTCAGTCCACCCCAAGTAAACCCTCTATCACATGGCTCATCAGCAATGGTGGTGTAACACATGTAGCTGGGCATGGCAGGCAGGCAGGTGTTCATGGAGCCAGCCATGCAGATCTTTCATCTTTTGGGGTCAGCGTGGGGAAATCACTCACAGATGTTTTACAGAATGAGAGAGAGAAAAAAGAGAACAAATCATCCCCTGGGCATAAAGGCAGTTTCCTGCTGGGCCCCGATCAGTCTTATCAGCATCTAAGTTAGAGGTGCAATGGGAAACTCCCCATATATATGGCTTTATAAAATGGAAGGGCTCTCTAACAATTCAGTGGGCTTCAATCTGAAACAGTGAGGGGTCTTGAGCACCACCTGTTTGTGAGTATAGGGTGGTCCCATGCATTTCTAGGTTCCTGTCTATCTGTACCTGAGAGTGTGTGCACGTGACTATAGGTTCTGTTCTATCTGTAAGCTGTTTGGGGCTGGGACTGTCTCTTTTTGTTTTGTTTGTACAGCGCCTAGCATAATGGGAGCCCTTGTCCATGACTGGGGCTCCTACATGCTACAATAATATAAATAATAACATCCCTCTATATTGTATCTGAAGGACATTGTGTCTGGATTCCTATATGTCTGCATTTTATCTGCATTTTATCCTAGGGAGCATGTTCAAGTTCCTGCCTCTGGCAAGGCCCCAATCACATCTCTCAACTTTCTAGACACCACAAAGTGTAGCCAAGATCTCCAAATTGCATAGCAAAAGGACCAAAATGCATAGCAGGCATTTTATTGCCTTCTCCACATGCAGCTCCGTGGCTATAACCCAGAAAAGTGTATATGTTCATGATTCCCTTCCTCCAGGAAGTGTTCAGAACCTGAGTATGTGGTTTTACCTCATTATTTTAAAAATAAAATAAAAAACATGTATTCATTCTCCTCCCCAACTCCACCCTACAGTCAGTTGGCTCTCTGTTGGAATCCTGAATATGCCTTCTTCTTCATTCTCTCACTATATTCTTTCTTTCACCACCCTCACCCGCGCACCACCCACTGCTGCTTTTGTACCTTGGAGAGAAGGAGTCTGATACTGCGCTGGAACAGGCTGCATTGACCACAGCAGGAACAAACGTAGAGCAGATGCTTGGGGGAAGGAGAAGGAACACTTACAATTTCCCTGCCAGGATGCAAAGAACTCCATGAAATAGAATCATAGTGACGTAGGGCTGAAAGGGACCTCAAGAGGTCATCTAGCCCAGCCCAGTCATCTTGTCTAGTCCTGAGGCAGGATTAAGTACACCTAGGGCATGTCTGTATTGCCCTGCAGTTCAAACAACAGGGGTGTGAATAACAGTGTGCACCAAAGTATTGATGATGTGTATCCCTGTATCGATGATGTGAGCACAAACTTAAAGGTCCCTTTAAGTTTGCACTGACAGCATCCATGAAGGGGGGTTACAGCACAGCACATCCCCGTTGTCTGAACCGTGGGGCAGTTTAGACAAGCCCTTAGACCATCCTGACAGGTGTTTGTCTAACCTATTCTTAAAAATTTCCAGTGACAGAGCTTCCATACCCTCCGCCGCTAACCTGGTCCAGTGCTTAACTAGCTTCATAGTTAGTTGTTCCCAATATCTAACCTAAATCTCCCTTACTGCAAACTAAGCCAGTTACCTCTTGTCCTATCCTTGGTAGATATGGAAAACAATTGCTCACCATCCTCTTTATAACAGTTTTTACATATTTGAAGACTGTTATCTTGTTCCCACTCAGCTGTCTCTTCTCAAGACTAAACAGGACCAGTTTTTTAATCTCTTTTGTTGTTGTTGTTGCTCACCTCTGGACTCTCTCCAGGGGTCAGTAATGTGTCTGTACACAGACACAAGTGTCCGTGGTAAATATTTTGAGGTCTGTGATGATTTTTCAAAAAATTGAATGACTGAATGACATAACTCCTCCCCCCCCCCCCCCGCCAAGTCTGTCACGAAGTATGGTAATTTTGTCAAGTGTCCTTTGCGCAACATGGTGGTGCTGACCCCTGACTCTCTCCAATTTATATACATCTTTCTGAAAGTGGGGAGCCCAAAATTGGCACTGGCACTCCAGCACCAGTGCCAAGTGGAGTGGAACAGTTGCATGCTGTGTCTTATTTACAATGCTCCTATTAATACACCCCAGAATGACATTTGTCTTTTTTAAAGCAGCATCAGATATTCAGTTTGCGATCCACTATAACCCCCACATCCTTTTCTGCAATGCTACCACCTAGCCTGCTATTCTCCATTTTGTATTTGTGCACTTCATTTTTTTTCCCTAAGTGTCGTACTTTGCACATCCTGATTGAATTTCATCTTGTTGATTTCAGACCAATTCTCCAATTTATCATTTTTAATTCTAATCCTGTCCTCCAAAGTGTTTGCAACCCCTCCCAGCCTGGTGTCATCTGCAAGTTTTATAAGTACACTCTCCTGTCATCCAAGTTGTTAACAAAATTACTGAATAGCGTCAGACCCAGGACCAACCCTGCAGCACCCCACTTGGTATGTCTTCCCAGTTTGACAGTGAACCACTGATTACTACTCTCTTAATACGGTTTTACAACCAGTTGCTAATGAAGAGCTCTTGAGATGACTGGTCCCGATTCCCATCGCTCAAAGGGGGATAATATCCCCATCTAGCAGGGAGGCGGTAGAGGCCTGCAGTCCCATGTCTGTCTGTACTATCTCCAAAGGCAGCCTCTCCTTTTGATTCACTATCCCCACACTCAGCTTCCCTTGGTGCAATCTCTTCTGTTCCACCTATGAACTGGTTGTGCTGCCCCCATGCAGAGAGATCTGCTTCTCCCGCAGACCCACCCACTGTTCCTGCCCTCTGGTTTCATGATTAACTTTAGTAGCAGTGGGTTCCAGAGGACTGGTGATTTAAAAATATATCCCCCATTAATGGTGATCTGAAATACATTAATAATAATAATCAAAATCAGATCCCAACTCATTAAAGAGAATAGATGTGCAGAGTTAGCATTCGCAAATAAGTACATTTATACATGAAAATATCTGAGCCTTATTTCCTCCTTTTCTTACCTGCTTAGATGTGAATTCAGGCCTCTATCTTTTCCTTGCCCCACCCACTCCTAATGTAGTGAAAGGAACCAAGCTCCTTTCTCTGGTATAGTGGTTAGTGATGCTCGTAGCTGTGGAAGGAGAAAATGGAACATTGAAACTTAGGTCTTGGCAGGTAACAGTGTTTCAGTTCACCTTCAAAATGTATATATTTTTCATTTTTACATCTACGTGTGGTTTCTGTTAATGATCTGAAACCCTCAATAGGGTTTTTTTAATACCTATGTAAAGGCTTCAGAGCCTTTACACAAAAAGGGGAAGTGCTTTCTCTGAGAAGTTCTAACTTCTGAGGATTTGTTAGTTAATGTCTGAAGATGCAAAGGCCGAGATAATTGCTCATTACGATCATTGTATTGAGAAGAATCTTTCAGGTACTGTGTTCGCCACCTTCTGAAATATTGAAAGTATGACAATGTACAGGTCTTTGGAAACAAAACCAAGCCATTTAATCCAAAAGGAAATTGTTGCGGGGGGGGGAGAAGACTGGGATTTGAGGGGGCTGGAGATGGTTTATACAACAAATCAAGCTGCTGCCTGTCCTGCCCTGTGTACAGTCGGCAGGCTCATTACCTCCATTCTAGCTGCAGCAAGAGGCAGAAAGAGATCACACGCTGGGTGAGGTATGGGGCACTGGCAGTTAGAAATATCACCATTTGGATTCATAAATGGAACTCATTTGGTCTGGAATCATTGAGACAGACTCAAGACAGGATACTGCAATGTCACAGTCACAGGGTCTCTTTTCTAACAGTCTAGCTGCAATCGGAAAGCCAAATTTTTCTCTGTAAATCTCTACATGATCTCAGTAGGGTTGCCCTGGTGTGACTGAGAGGATAATGTGGCCCTAAATCAGCATGATACTTTTCCTGACTCCCCAGCATTAGAAGATTTTTGCCTGGGAGTTTTTTTCTAACATTCTGATCTTTTCAGTATTCCATTTTTAATTCCCCTCCACCCTCCCTCTCTCTTGCCTCTAGAATAGCAAAAAAGACAGCAACCAGGCAGGTAGCCCCAAAACATAAGGGCAAAAACATACCCTGGGGACGGAAAGTGAGCATCTGAGGATGATATGTAGCCCTAAGTCTGCAAGTGACATTTTCCTCAATTAATTTTAGCAGCACAGCAGGAAATGAAAGGGTAGTGCTTACTGTAAATGCCTTTCTCCCCTCTCCCCACCACTGCGGGTGTCTGAAGATGCACATCACTGCTCTTCTCAGAGAGCGCTATTTCTGTCATGTCATAGATCAGTTCAAGTCTGTCCTTTGCTCCTATGATAGTGACAGGATGAAGCTGCTGCGGCCTTGAGCCATTTTGCAGATTTTGGATACAGATAACTGAGAACTGAGTTTAACTGACATTCCTAAGAGGGAAACAAAACAAGAGGCTGGGAGGCCGAGCAGTCAAGCTGAGAGAGTCTAATATGGTAAGAGTTTAAACAATAATGGGGGTGATTTTAAGTGTCTCACTGAAACACACACAAAAAATATCCACAAATCCACACCTCAGAACTGCCCTCAGATTACCCTGACCAAGCCAAATGAGATGTATGTGCTTTGTATGAAGGTAAGCAACGTTGAGGAGTGCTGTATTCCAGTTGTACTCTGAAGTCATGTCCTAATCTCACTGCAACCCAAGTGCACCTTAAAAATTTGAGTTTCGATATTTTGCCATGAGATCCTCCTTCCCCCAAGTGGGTGAGATTTGGCTGATCTTAAATGTTACTAGTGGGCTGTATTTTCAAATGGGATAAATAAGTGTAGCTCTATTTATAGCAATGACATCATCTGAGGATCTGGCCCACTGACACCTAGATTAGGGTTGGGACCAGGGGAGCAGGTCTAAAGCCTTTGCTGTGGCATGTAGACATCTGGTTTATATTACCACTGTTTAGATAATGCATCTTGTTCCTAAAACTCCATCCTGCATACTACAGAATCCAGACAGACTCCTACGTGAGACATCATTGGAGTCCAGACATTATTACACACTGATTCTCTCTCTGTCTCCTCTCTGCCAGTCATATCAAATCAAACATTGCATGACCAAGCACCAGCCTGGTGGGTCTCTTTATCAACCCACCTCAACTTCCTGTAGCCATCAGTCTCCACTGGGGGTTGCGCATGGCCCATTCAGGCATGATATATTTATCCCGTGGCACTGACAAAAGAATCTGTCCCTGAGAGAACATTATGAAGTTCAGGCTCATAATGCTGGCCTGATCTTCAAAGATGGCCTCTCCTGCATCGCCCACTGACTGCAGTGGCAGTTGTTGGTACTCTATACCTCTGAAAAACAGGGTGTGGTTGTACAGATTGCTTTCTTTGACCATAGCCATTCTCTTCTGAGCTGCACTTTAAACCAATCAACCAAAGACTGAAAAAGAGCAAGGGAGTGTAGGAAACAGGTGTTTCCTCCTTTGCTCAAGATAGGCTTTACACTGGCTTTTTCCTAAATCTGAACTGATGGCCGGGAGAGTCCTTTCTCCTCCCTTTCTGAATCCCATTCTGATACACACCCAGCTCCCGGGTGCGGGGCCTTGCAAGCGGATCGTGGCTCATGTCACTGCAGCATGAGTTCAGCCACCTGGAACCTTAAAGATCTATTCTGATACGTTATTCAGCATGGGGTGTGTTGATTTTTTTTTTTGTTCCTGCTTCTGACATCATTTCCTGAGCAGCAGATTCGTTTAGCCGTGTAGCCAGATCCTGTTCTTAACAGACGATGCAAAAAGCTCTTTAAAATGGATTTCAAATCTCCTTTAACCCTGCAGTGTGTGCTGATGATCATAATCATGATTGATGGTAAGTGTGGGTTTTTCTTTATGAAACTGGCATGGCTTCGCCCAGGTGAGCGGAAACGTTCATTTTGCTCGGATACCTTTGTAAGGTCACCACCGGGCGTTGGGAAGTATCAAGTGTTGTAATTGCTAAAGCATGAAAAGAGGCCATCATACCAAAGTAAGACAGATTTTTTTATAAACTAATAGTAACTAACAATGCGTTATTGCCTTGATGTACTGCAGCCGTGAACGCACCTGAAAATGATAGCCTCGGAGGATTTGTATGTGGCATGCTGGTTAAAGCAGGAGATGGGAATGTGAGACTCTGAGGTTCTAGTCCCAACTCTTCATATGACCTTGGGCAAGTCCTTGTAGCAGTAGCCACTATGTCCCTCCAATGATAGCGATAGTTACCTATGCAAAGGGACAGTGTGAGTCTTAATTGATTCATGTTTGCAAAAGCCTTTGAGATCCTCAGATGAACAGCTCTATGTCGGTGTAAGTTATTTTAATTGCCATACATACTATTAGCCTGCTGAGTGTTGGACTCCCTATACACTGTCTCAGCCTCTAAGCTCTGAGGAGGTGGAGCTGTTGGAGGTAGGAACTTAAGAGGAAAAGAAGAGGGGGTATGCTCATGTCTTTGTCTCTGTAGTTCTGGCTGTATGATGTGCCCCTTGCCTTGATTTTTGCAGGATAGCAGAGTTAGCCTTCACTTCAGGTTTAACCCCCTCTCTTCCCACCTTCCCACTGTGATCCGATTTACCATTTTTATGTCTTATCTGGAGTTTTGCCTTTTGTGAGTCAGCCAGATCAGAACCAATGGACGGACACACAGTAAAATCAGTGACTATGTTTTATTATTATTGTTGAGGCCACATTAGTGAGGAAGCAGATACTGTCAGTGGAATCATTGGTGGCTCAGTCAACTTTCCTTTGGGAATTCAAAGCCTAAAAAATCTCTCTAGGGTAACCTGGGCAGATGACCCATGTATGAAGCCCACGCCTTATGATACTTCGTCTACAGACTGTGACACTTATTGTAACGAGATTGTGTGCTTGCAGAGCAGATCTCTGCAACTGAAGAATTTGTTGAAGGAGGATGAAGGAAAGTATGAATTTGCTCTTACAAACACAATCAAAGATCTTTCTTACTGAAAGTATCCAGTAGGTGACCTTCATTTGGAATCAATCATTCTTGAATCTGAGAGCTTAAATGAAGGATCGGTTCTTTCCAAGATGTCAGTTTGGCTCTCAGTAGCTGTAGGTGTCTTTGGATTAGCAGACACAGTTTGTAGGTTTTCGGCTCTGCAGAATGCCATAGTGCTGCATGCAAACCAAAGGATATTTTCTGCACCCACATTGCCAACTTCCTATATCCTCTGAGCCCACTGAGAGCATAAAGGTGCTGGGAGAAGATGCTTTCACCCCCAACTTCAGAGATAGCAGTGTGGGTTGTGTGTTTCTGGAGAGCAGATTTTAGGCACGGAGTTGTGGATTTTAGTCCATTTCCATAGTGGGACAGGTGGCAGCTGTCACAAAAACTGTCACATTGCCACTGTTGGCACTAATTGACCCCTTGCTGGCAATCTCGCCTGGTAGGCTAAGGACTGACTGGATGATGGTGGCTGAACTCTTTTCTCACCCCCAAGAGCTGGTCTCTCTGGGTCAGGTTTGAAATACACCTGGGCTTGTTTCTCAGCTGCTCAGTGCAATGGAGAAGGGGTCTGACAAGGATGCTGTTGCTACTCCCTGATTCTCAACTGTTGACCCCCAGTGTGCAGATTTAACTTATGCTGATGACATCAGGTCCCTCAGGGGTATTATGTCACTTAGAAGTTGGTCATAGTGGCCCCTTGCTCCACCATGCCCTCTGTCCCCAACCTTCCCGCTCCCTTTGTTCACTGGCTGGCGCAGCTCTGGCATAGGAGATAGCAGAGCTGGTGCGGGAAGTGGCAAAGCCACTTCTGCCAGCTTTACGTCAGTGGTGCTTCTCCTCACACAGGGACAATTCTCCAGGGTGAATCACCCGGCTAATGGAAGCTCGCTTAGTCTATTGGAGATTCCAGCCCATCAGTGGGGTAGTGTGCGGAGGCTTGCACTGCCATTGCCCACTTTATACCAGTGCCATAGATAAACTGAGGACTTCAGGCTCCAGGACTGTCATTCTCACACCTTGCACTGCCCCCTCCAGCATTCAGATAGGCTGGTACTTTGTACCACACTCTCTCGGGTCCTGTTCTACGCTGCATTCACTTTACAACGTCCCAGGTTTTTAAGAGAAAATGGAGTTTATGGGATTATAATGAAAATGTCAAAGTGGACTGATCTCAGTGAAGACAAATGAAACTTAATGCCAGCCAAGTGCAGACAAGCTGAACTCCAGCTGAGAGCTGGTCAAAGACGGGGCTCCTTGGCCCAAAGGGCTTAGATGAGAATTGGGCAAATCCTTCAGAAAATGTTCAGGCCTACTTTTTCCTATATTTAAATCCATTTGCTCTGGTGTGTTTACAACCCTTATGTGTTCACTTGCCACACATCTTCTAGTGAAAGAATTTACTGGCAGGAATACTCATAGGTGCAATGTCTTTTAGGTGAATATTGGATAGTATTCAAGGAAAATGAATTTTGAGCTTGTGAACATGAATATTCACACAAGACACCTATGTGTGAGTTACTTATATAGTCAGGGAACAGAAATACACCATGTGACCTGAATGTCTAGTCCATACTTCACTACCTGCCAAAGCTCAATTACAGAAAATAATCTATTGTCATGGACCAAACTGATGGAGATACAAATGTATTCACTTGGGAAACTTAAAATGATCTGGGATTCATTTATTTAGTGTAAAGAACTCTTTTGATAACCTCAGTTTCATTATTCTTTATTTCTGAAATAAATAATTTTCAACAAGAAAACCAAAGAGACCCCAAATTTGTGTGAAATGTAGGTAAATTAAGATGAATGACATCTATCAGAATGAGGGAGATTTGAGAAAGGTCTGATTAACATAACCAACACAGCTCAAATTTTAAATACTCTCAACAAACTGCAAGCTACAGGCCAGAAATTATTCAGAGTTTATGCTACAAATAATTTTGAATACTGAATCTGGAAAATTCAAGTGAATGATCATCTGTTTTCAGGCAATATGTGAACAGAAGAAGAGGTGAGAAATAAATTACTACTTATTGTTTGCTCAGCTCTAGCTTGAGTCAATTCTCCTTCAAGAGTACTATCTCTATATCTCTCTATCTATTTTCTGATGCTGTGAAATTAAAGGTTTGAGATGAGCAAATAAGTAATTTCATAAGAGGTCTCCAAGATCAAGGGCTGTTGGTATGATGGAATTACAATTCTTTTGGAGGGAGTTGCAATCAGTATCTCATGAGGATTCAGGTAAATAGTTAATTGAATTAATCAGCAACAGAAAAATGTGGGTGCACCTGGAAATTAACCAAACCAAACCAGGAGTTTTGATTACATTCATGTGACAGATTTTCTTCTCAGAGGTCAATCAGCCCTGGAATTATTTGCTCCAGTGCCACGGGAAAAACTCAAATTAATAGCATTCAAGAGAATAATAGCCAATAACTTGGGCATCAGAAGTATTTCAGGGTGTAAATGACATTAGATACTCATCTACTGTACGGTGATGTTTGATCGCACCAGAGGGTTGAATTGATCACCGGATATGGGGTGGGGAAAGGATATTCTCCTGTTGCACCTTGGAAGTTTCTGTCCTCTCTTGGAGCATTGTGTACGATTTGACCATTAGGATCAGGTGGGAGTATCCCACAAATGATCTCTTGCAGTTGCTGGGGAGCTGATGGGCACTGCTGAGACTGAAGGAAGAGGAACCGGCATTGGTGACGCTGCAAGAGGAGGAAAGGGAGTGGTTCTCAACCTATTTACCACTGTGGGCTGCATATGCAGCCCTCTATGTGTTTTATGTGGGCCACATCTGCACAATATATATACCCCCTATTTGGCCCTGAGGCTGTCACATAGGCTGCATGTGTGCTGATTATGCTGCGGGTTGAGAACCACTGCACTATTGGATGGATTGCCTGGGGGTAGGTAGACTCGGGGAGGATTTCAGGACTAGGAGAGACAACTGTGGAATCGCAGAAGAAAAAAATGGAAATTGGTGGGACTGCAGGCTTGCCATAGGCTATTGTGGGATTTCAGAGGGATGGCCAGGTGTTGGTGGGATTGCAGGCATTGATGAACCTCATTCTTTCCCATCTTTTATTTCTGTGCAAACTAACATGTGGCAAATGCCGTTGGGGTTTGTGTCCGAATGGCAGAAATACCCACTTTTGTTCACGTTCATTGCCATGTCTGGTTAACTTGTCTCTGTTCTCTCCCCTGTTTTCATAACTCCCATCTTGTGTGACAAGAGCCAACCCAAATCCCAGCTGTTAATGTCTCCAGCCACATTGATGGGGGAAGAGAATTACTTTGTGAGAGCGCTAACCGTTCCCGTGTCTGCTTTCATTGGATGCTGAATGGACAGCTTGTGGGTCTGATTGAGATTGAGGATGATGGCAAGAAGATTATTTTGGAGAAAGGGCTGCCTGGAAAGCTTGTCTGTCAAATTCACCATGAAAACAACATTGGTGAGAGTTCCCTCATAAAACTGGAGTGTAAGGAAGGTAAGTGATGTTAGCCACAGTTTATCTTCATTTTTCCCCTCTCAGGATGAGGGTGAGAGGAGTTGTCAGTGTCTGTATCTGCATGCAGATACAAGTGCGTCTTGACTTCCTTGCCTCCCTCTCTCCCCCCTGCAGCTCTTTATCCATGTCCTACAACAGCAGTTCTCAACCAGGGGTCCGTAGCCCCCTGGGGGTCCGTGAGCCCTTTCCAGGGGGCTACAGAGCCCCGTGGCTGAAATCCGGTTCCCTTGAGCCCCAGCACTGAAGCCGGGAGCAGCGCAAGGCTAAAGCTGGGAACCCCAGTGCCCCCCGCCACCCGAAGCTGGGAGCCTCACTGGGAGCCCCCCCGCCCACATACAGCCCCTAGCTACCGCCTGCCTGCACCCTGAGCTACCCCTCTGCCCACACACAGCCACTAGCTATCCCCTCCCTGCACCCTGAGCTATCACCCCCTGCTCACACACAGCCCCTAGCTACCCCCTTCCTACACCCTGAGCTACACCCCTGCCCACAGAGAACCCCAGCACTCCCTCCCTGCACCCTGAGCTACCCCCTCTGCCCACACACAACCCCTAGCTACCCCCTCCCTGCACCCTGAGCTACCCCCCCCGCCCACACACAGCCCCTAGCTATCCCCTCCCTGCACCCTGAGCTACCCACCCCTGCCCATACACAGCCCCTAGCTACCCCGTCCCTGCACCCTGAGCTACCCCCCCTGCCCACACACAGCCCCTAGCTACCCCCTCCCTGCACCCTGAGAGGTTTTCAAACTTTTTGCACTGAGTCCCCCCTTTGAGTTATATTTTTGGCTGCATCCCCCCACCGCCCAGACAGGCTGGGTGGCCTCCTGCGGTGAGTCAGGGGATGGAGGAGGCGCTCCTGCCGTGGACCCTTCTGTGCAGAGTTGGCTCGAGCCCCATGAGCCCTTGCCCCCCCCCGCATAGAAGTAAAATTATGCCTATGCCCAAGGGTGTCCGCCCGGCCCGGAGCCCCGCACTCTCCCCCTCACCCCCGCCAGGCCCTGGTGTTTTAATAGCATGTTGAGGGGGGCCTCAGCAAGAAAAAGGTTAAGAACCTTGTCCTACAATGTATTTCCCAAATTGATATGCACCTCCCATACTGACAAGTCAGAGATCTCCTACTCCGCAATCAAAAAAAAACCCACGGGTTTCTTCCTATCCTGACATACTTTCCTCACTGAACCTTCCAGCACCTCCACAAATAAACCAGCACCCACTACCCGAATTCTTCAGCTCCTGAGCTCAGCTGCTGTATTGTGCTTTGCTTTATTACCCTCCACGTAGGTCCGCTGTCCAAAATTGTCAAGAAGATTAACCAGCTTATAAATATCGCCTCAGCCTCCCTCACAATTCGTGTTGGGCAAACAATTCACCACAAATTATTTATTTAGATCTAACCTTTTTCCCTGTTTGCAAATTGTCTGTGGACTCTGATTTCATTAATTTGTTTACTGTTCACAGCTGATGTCTCTTTCATGAGAACAAATTTCACCCAATGAATTGATCACAAACTGTTCAGCGCGGGCTCGATCAAAAGCCTATTGATATCGTTGGAAACACCCTCATTGACATTAATGGGCTGTGGATCAGGCCTTGTGATAATTCATGCAGGGATCTGATAATCACCCTGCAGTATATGCTCTGTGGGGCCACCTCAGTGACAAAGTGTAATATCTGTTCCCTATTTCCAGTCCACAAACCCATCAAGGAATTTCATGATAGCTGTGTAAGCACTGCTGATGTGAAAAGTTGTATGAACACATATTGGCATGAGTATTAGCACAGTTTTGGGAACTGGTGACACTTTTGCTTTCTGTGAACAAATACTTACTTCGTTCTAATGTTCACAAACAGTGAGTAAAAGGGGTTTCGAATACCAATGTAGAGAATTCATGGGTTTTAATTCTTTTTAAATGACCAATTATTTTTGCTGTATTCTTTCCCCCTCTCCTTACCATTATGATGATGATGATAATTAGAAAAAGACTGATGATATTCTACTCACTAGTCAGAAAAAAATTACTTGCTCCAGGCAAATGGACGAATGCAGTTTTTGTAAGGTTGATAATGAATCTAAATACCCTGGGCATTAGACAACTTGATGGCAGATGAAATTTATCCTGGATAATTGTTACCATAAAACATATTAACCAGAATAATTTAAACTTCTCAGGAATACTGAGAAGGGCTATGAACATGTGGGATCTAAAGAAAATGACTTGGTAGTTATAAGTAGCTTGATAAAGATGTCTGTCCAGCATGCAGAAGTCGTTTAAATAAGCAAGAAGATGCATAGGACATTTAAAAGGGTATTTATTATTAGGGCTGTCAAGCGATTAAAAAAGTTAATTGCAATTAATAGTGTGATTAATTGCACTGTTAAACAGTAATAAAATACCATTTATTTAAATATTTTTGAATGTTTTGAATGTTTTCTATATTTTCAAATATATTTATTTCAGTTACAACACAGAATACAAAGTGTATAGTGCTCACTTTATATTTATTTTTATTACAAATATTTGCACTGTAAAAAAACAAAAGAAATACTATATTTCAATTCACCTAATACACCTAATACAAGTACTATAGTGCAATCTCTTTATCATGAAAGTTGAACTTACAAATGTAGAATTATGTACAAAAAATAACTGCATTCAAAAATAAAACAATGTAAAACTTTAGAGCCTACAAGTCCACTCAGTCCTACTTCAGCCAATCACTCAGACAAACAAGTTTGGTTACAATTTGCAGGAGATAATGCTGCCCACATCTTGTTTACAAGGTCACCTGAAAGTGAGAACAGGTGTTCGCATGGCACTGTTGTAGCTGGCATCGCAAGATATTTATGTGCCAGATGCGCTAAAGATTCATATGTCCCTTCATGCTTCAACCACCATTCCAGAAGATATGCGTCCATGCTGGTGACAGGTTCTGCTCAATAACAATCCAAAGCAGAGCGGACCGACGCATGTTCATTTTCATCATCTGAGTCAGATGCCACCAGCAGAAAGTTGATTTTCTTTTTTGGTGGTTTGGGTTCTGAAGTTTCCGCATCAGAGTGTTGCTCTTTTAAGACATCTGAAAGCATGCTCCACACCTCGTCCCTCTCAGATTTTGGAAAGCACTTCAGATTCTTAAAGCTTGGGTCGAGTGCTGTATCTATCCTTAGAAATTTCACATTGTTACCTTCTTTGCATTTTGTCAAATCCGTTGTGAAAGTGTTCTTAAAATGAACATGTGCTGGGTCATCATCTGAGACTGCTATAACATGAAATATATGGCAGAATATGGGTAAAACAGAACAGGAGACATACAATTCTCTGCCAAGGAGTACAGTCACAAATTTAATTACCGGATAATTTTTTTAACGTGCATCATCAGCATGGAAGCATGTCCTGTGGAATGAAGGCTGAAGCATGAAGGGACATATGAATGTTTAGCATAACGTAAATACCTTGCAATGCTGGCTACAAAAGTGTCATGCGAATGCCTGTTCTCACTTTAATGTGACATTGTAAATAAGAAGCAGTCAGCAGTATCTCCCGTAAATGTGAACACACTTGTTTTTCTTAGCAATTGCCTGAACAAGAAGTAGGACTGAGTGGACTTGTAGGTTCTAAAGTTTTACATTGTTTTGTTTTTGAGTGCAGTTATGTGACAAAAAAATCTACATTTGTAAGTTACACTTTCATGATAAAGAGATTGCACTAGAGTACCTGTATGAGGTGAACTGAAAAATACTATTTCTTTTGTTTATCATTTTTACAGTGCAAATATTTGTAATAAAAATAATAATATAAAGTGAGCACTGTACACTGTATTCTGTGTTGTAATAGAAATCAATATATTTGAAAATGTAGAAAAACATCCAAAATATTTAATAAATTTCAGTTGGTATTCTATTGTTTAACAATGCAATTAATCGTGATTAATTTTTTTAATTGCAGTTAATTTTTTTTGAGTTAATTGCGTGAGTTAACTGTGATTAATTGACAGCCCTAATTATTATTATTTCAGGTATTTTGCATAGTGTATTCAGTTTGGTCCCTGTGGAGAGAGACACCGTCGATAGATAAATTGACTAGATAGACAAGCTAGCTAAACAACCAACTGTAGTTAGCTAGACAAGGTGACTAACTAAACAGACTGACAGGTATACTTAGTTCAAGGTGTGGGAATAGTAGATGGAAAAAGGAACCAAGTGATAATAAAATCAATGGTTCAAATCTATCCCTGGTGCAATTCCCTTGACTTCAGTGAATTTATACTGGGTTAAATTTGGCTTCATACATTTATCATATTTGGAAGAAGAGTGTTTTTCTTCTGAAATGTCCTATGTTTGAACAAACCATCCTTACATAGGAGGAGTACTTTGGAGGATCTCTGTCTGTTTGTAAATCTGTTGCGCCATCTGCCTGTCTTTCTGTCCATTTCTCTCTACCGCTCTGAAGTAAATTCAGTTCCTATCTAAATCTGCAAAGTTGACAAATCCCCAGTCAATGAGCCAGGTGCTGGATAATGTTTACCAACCTGTGTGTGACCTTCTGACAGGCCATCTGCAGTCCGTGCCCCATGCTGGTAGCTTCACATTAGCTCCGCCTGGGAAGGGGAATAAAGAGAAAATCTGTAACACAGTTAGGAACCACATAGTCCATCCTTTCTTCCTAATTCCCCCAGCCCACCCACATCTTCAGTATTCTTCACTGACTTTAATTCAGCTGTAGGGCTTCTTCAGCTCAGGAGGACATGCTCTAGTTCCTCTGACTAACATACTGTGTCCTTCGTGCAGGAGACCTGCTGAAGCAACCTTTGTTCCTTTACACCCTGGCAGCATGTGGAGGGGGTGCAATTGTCCTGGCTGTTATAGCGTCACTGATAACATTCTGCTGCCTGAAAAGCAAACAGCAGTTCATTCCGGTGCCTTCAGGTGAGCGGGGATTTCTCTGCTTCCTACTGGGTTGAGTACAGTCTGTCCTAGGACAGTCTAAACACAGCTCCATTTCCCAACTTGCTCAGTGCAGCTTCTCCGTAGGTTCTGACTAGAATTTGTGGCTAGTCTTGTCTTCCTTCCATTCCTGACCTTGTCCCAGTAAAGCTGAGCTTTGTAAAAACCTGCTCGTTGCTGGGGAAAAGTCTCCTGCTGGTGAATTCCTGAAGGAACATTTTTGTTTTCACCTCAGATTTGCTGGCAGGAGCTATTTGTGCTGAAAACATCAGTGGGGGCACATTAAAGAAGCCCTACTGCTCTGTCTAGGCTTGATCCTCAAGGGAACTGAGCACCTGTTCCTCCCACTGAATCTCCTGTCTGGATCAGGCCCTCTGTGCTCTGAGTTCAGACATAGCCAGGCCACCTCAGGTGGCAATCCTGTCAGCTTTCCAAATTTGGAAAGTTTATAGTGTCAATACCCTGTATCAGTCTGCTCTGGGAATGGAGCCAGGACCATGTAAAATGGAGACAAAGACGAGTGTAAAAAGCCAGGCTTCACACTGAATATTTCCAGAGTTTATGGAGGGTGGGTCCTGGTTCCTGGTTCCTTGCAGTCTTTCATCTGCTTTTCTACAGAGGAGGAAAAGGAAGAGGGACTGACGATGTCGGTCATCTCCAATGAAGAAACAAAGAGCCCTCCAAATGGAGACCACCATGAGGCGCTATCTGCCCCAGATGACAGCCCTCCAAACCCTGGTTGGTACAGGGACTTGGTTTGTAGCTGCCTGAGAAATAACTCATTTAGGAAATTGGAGGAGGATAAAATTGATGTATGTTATTGAGGGTTGAAAGAATTGGCTGGACAGTTTGGAAACCGAACGAGAGAGGATATACCGCATGACCACTGGCAGTGCAAGCTTCCCAGCACTGTGCTGTCAATACCTCAATAAGCCACATCAGTATATGCATTTGTCAGCTCTTGGTGCATTGTGGCCTCGTGCCTTTAATACCCAATAAGTGCACCAATACCCCACTAATGCACCTCCTCCGTGGGGCAGAGGATGGGCTCATCCATTTTACCTTCTGGGTATTAAAAATATCTTTTTACAAATAGCTTTGCAATTTTACTGTAATGTTAGCTCCCCATGCTGCATATCCAGTATATCTGTAAGCTAGAGTCACTAACATTGACTCCAGTTCTAGAAATCATTCTTATTCAGCACAGTGCTTAAGAATGTGCTAAGCCAGAAGCACATGCTTAAATCCCATTGAAGTCAGAGGTACTTGAGTACATGCTGTGTTGCTTTCTTGAATCGGGGCCACAATTAGTAATACATTCATATTTAAATCTACCAAAGAAATCGGGAATGGAAAACATGGTATATGTGTAATGCGGCCAGGTTAATGTGGGGATAGAAACTGTTTTTTTAATCTTCTATTTGAGTGCTTGATGCATTAAACTCATTTTTTTGCATTTACTTTTCGTGATTTTTTTAAAGGAACATTAACAGCAGCATATCCGTTACTAACCTATATTAACTGAAGCTACCTTAACTGGAATACTTTTAAGTGAGCCTTCCTTATCTCCGGCATCTTTAACTGTGGCTTCAACTGTCCTTTACTGAGATGTCCTTAACTGAGTTATCCATAATCTACCATCAGTTCAATCATTCTTAGGCTAAACTGCACGCCCTCGGTTTTCAGCGGTTATTGACACGGGTGCCACAAAAATAAATCAAGTGTGCTTGATAAACAGAGCACTGGATTGGGACTCAGGAAATACGGGCTCTGTTCCTAGCTCTGCCCTTGATGTGTTGGGTGACCTTGAAACTGACCTCTTTGGGAAGGTGCTTTGCACTCTGCTGGTGCAAAGCATTATGTCAGAGGTCCGTATCATTGTTAATGCACATGTGCAATCATTCCAGATTTAATGAGCCTTTTAAAACATTGACCTGATTTTCTTCCAATTTAAAATCCCCCCTCTTCATTATGGAGGTCTATAAAACAAGGTATGTTTAAATTTTCTGGCAGCGTACCAAGAGAAACTGAGGTATGCGTTGCTGCATTTCAATAGGGGCCTGTGTAAGGAGGATGTTTTTAACTTGCTTCTCTGATTCAAAAATGTCTGAAAATCGTTTTGCTCTAACTTCATAAATAAATTACATTTGGGGTTTTTAGGCACGGAAAATCCCAGCACTAAAGAATCTGGTTGAAAAAGTTGAACAAGTGAAAAATGAGGAGTTAGAAAGGAAACTGAAACTCAGCCCTAACTAGGGTGACCAGATGTCCTGATTTTATAGGGACAGTCCAGATTTTGGGGGCTTTTTCTTATATAGGCACCTATTACCTCCCACCCTCGTCCCGGTTTTTCACACTTGCCCTCTGGTCACCCGAGCCCTAACTCTAGCTGCTTCTACCACAGGAGCCATAATAAAATACAGTTTTATCTTGTATTGCATCTTACAAATGTATTGTATCCCTTAAAATGCTTGGCAGAGTTAAAAGTTACAGTTACAGAGCAAGATACTGCAATAATAGTGGAGGAGGAGTTAAATGTAGAGATACAGGCAAGGGAGAATTGATATGGTTTGGATCGGAGATTTGAAAATACATGGAAAGTTCATAAGGCAGAGAGAGATGACAAGAGCTTGTCTCAAAGCAATAGTTGCCGGATTGTATTGAAGGACAGAGAGGAATCCAGTTCTGGGTGAGAAGAAATTAGACAGAGAGGGGACTAGGGAAAGATGAGCTCTGTGATGTTGTCTGTGGCAAATCCATAGAGGGATTTAAAAACAAGGGAGGTGGTTTTGAACCGGATCCTGAATTGAATGGGGAGTCAGTGGAGCAGTTTGCAGCATGTGCTGATGCAGTTGTGCTTCGTTGTGCCTGTCAGAAGGTAAACAACAGCGTCTGAGTGTGCTGGAGACCAGAGAGCTGGGCCTGGGGCAGGCCATAGAGAAGGGAGTTGCAATTGTCAAGGCAAAAGGAGATGAAGGCCAGGGTGAAGATTCCAGCAGAGGTGGAGCTAAGACAGTAGCAAATGTTTATAACCATTTCTTACTTGTTTTCCAGAAAGCACAGAGACCTGTCAAGGCCTTGAGGCAGAGCCCAAGATGGAGGCAGAGTCTGAGGTGACACCGGATCCAGAGGTGGTTGTTGACATCAACAACGAGGAGTGTGTGTGCGATTCTTTCCCTGATCCTATTGATCCCTGACCAGACACGCTCACTGTACCGTCCTGGGGTCTGGGGGGGCATACCCCTGTATTCCATAGTCTCATTCCATGTAAGAACTTGTCTGCAAAATAACTGCATTAGAGGGGGAAAGTCCACATGCGCACAGATTACAGGCCTGCAAACCTTATTAAAAACCATGCTTGGGCGCTATCATTAGCAATGGGCAAACAGGTTCAAATATTAATCAGACTCCCCCAACTCCATGAACATTTGCCTATTTATAAGACTGCACATGAGCTATGAAGCTGTTTAGCATGCTCTGAAATGAGCTGGGTAAGGTAACTCTCCCCCACCCCATTATTTTTCATGTCTTTGCCCCTCTGAGATTCCTGGCTAGGCACCAGGATGGACACAACATTTAATCTGAGACCAAAGCCAGGATTTGTCAGAAATTTCCTGGGAAAGCCTATACTCATGAGATTTCCAGCCACATTTTGCAGACCTGAGGTCAGGGGAAGGCTGAGGTAAGCGTTCTTTGTGATGGGTGCTTATCTGAACCACACCTCCAAACTCTTTGCATATCACCCATAACTAGTTAGTATGTGATGCTGGGAGATGTGAACCAGCTGTGATGGCTGGACCTATTGGAAGAGGATGACTTTGGGTCTCTCAGTATGTTTGTTGCTCAGTAATGACCAACAGGGGGTTATGTGTTTTCCTTTCACTGATGCTGATTGCATAGTGAGATGAGTGATTTGCAGCTGGTGTGCCACTGGGCTGCTTGCCTTTATCATAAGGGTTTTCATGGTATCCACCTGTGATTCTGAAAAGGTGTCTAGTGTAAAGCTGGGGTTGTTGAGTGGTGTAGTCCTTAAGGCACTACTGCCTGAAATGTAATGGTCTGGCTACTGCAGGCTGATTAAGCTGGTCCTCGGTGTGTGCTTGGGCTTTTTCTCCTCTGTGTTATCTGCACAGACAGCTGTAGTTTAGAGAATTCCTTAAGTGGGCTTGTCCTGGAGCCTACTCAATATTATACCCATTGACTTTGCTTAGAAGAGACTTGGGAATGGAGTAGTGGGGTTCTGATGGAGACTTGTGAGCAGAGTTATATAGGGGAATCCAGGTAGCAGGGGACCCTGCAGGCCAGGAGAAAGGAGCACTGGCAAAACTGCAGGTGAGTCTATCCTGGGGAACTGCTGGTTTGGGCTGGGCTGGGCTGAGCTGAGCTGTGTTTGCCGTATGGGGGATGAGGGCTAGAGGAGGTTCAAGAAATCAAGCTTCCCTTAGTTTGAGAGAGCTGTGGAGGCAAGGGTCAGTTTAAAGTCAAAGCAGGTGATGCAGTTCAGGGCTGAGTTGCATTGGCAAAGCTGTGGTGGCCGAGAACATTGCATTTTCTCTTGTGAATGCTGTTATGTCCTCCATTTTGTCACCATTCACACACCCTTCCCTGCCCCCCCAAATCCTATGGAAACAGAACTGAGTGGTGGTTTGTACATGCTCTCTGATGCGGGCTGCAAGCACCTAGGGAATGTTTCCTTACTTGTCTCCTGGCCTGGGAGCTGGAGAGAGCGGCATACAATACCTGAAGGATCACTTTGCACATTTGGATGGCAAAGCTCTGTATTGGTGATGCCAGAGGGTAGTTTGTTCTGTTTTCTCTGATTTTAGGACTCCATTTATAAGATCTTGCAGGTCTAGTAGCAGGGAGGGGGAGGTTCTTAGATGTCCTGTGCCACAGGTGACTGTTCAGCCTATCTCAGCTGCTAGGAAACACCCCATCCGTTAGGCACAGATTTTCATGATGTGAAGGGGCTGGCCCTTTGGCTTTTCTCAAGGCATTTAGCCATCCCCTCTCAGTTGGAATGTTGCTCAGAGCCCACTACATGAATGTGGCGATATGTGGGAGAGTTATATCCCATCCCTCCAGGGAACATCCAGGTGGAAATGTGGGGATACCAATTGATGGTGTGCTGTGGGGGAGCTGGAGAGGGGCGGGAGAGTTCAGTAGGGCCAAAGAAGTGCTGGGTGCAGTCAGCTCTGGGTTTTCCGACCTGTCTGCTGCACGTTGTAGCTGATAAAGTTAGAGGCAAACAGGGTGACATTAACCTTAGGATGGTGCTTCAACCCAGGGCTCAGTGATTCTCCTCTTCTGAGATGTTTCCGCTACTGACCACATAGTCTCAGTTGAGGTCTGGAGCTGGATTGAGCTTCCCTGTATCCAGGAAATATAGGGGAATGAGGCTTCTGTTGCGGGAACTGGTAACTTAAGGTGCAGGATCTCCATAGGAGTCCTCTTTCCCTCCCCCTCCTTCCCTGCAGGCAGACACCTACCCCCAGATTCTACCATGAGACAGTCTGGTGAGAATGTGCATGAGTAGGGTTCACCCCTTGAATGTGGTGCTGGTCATTGGTGCTGTCGGTTGTGGAGTCCTGTCCTAGCTTATGTGTTGGGAGGTGGGAGAAGGTCCAGGGAAAGCTAAGATGGTAGCCAGCTTTGGATGCTCTGCAGGCAGACAGAACACTCCATTTCTCTTTGCTCCCTCCCTGCAGCTGTACAGCAATGGTTAAAGATTTTTATTACTGCGATATAAGGCCAAGAGGTGAATCTCTCAGCTTTTGCTTTTCCTTTTTGTTTTTAATTGCACATGCTTATGCTCAGTTGCAGATTTGTTTTGATGATTCTGTTCCTAATAAAGAGATTAAACTTTCCACAAGAGGTTATAAAATAAAGTTCTGTTCTTTGGCAAATGCCTTGTGTTCTTGTCATGGGGTTGCCAGCTGGCAGGTTTTTGACCAGCCTTGTGGATGTTTGTACTACCTTGCTGGTTAAAAGATTGAATGTACAGTTTGTTTGTTTCCACTGGGGCCAACATTCCCTGTAAGCTGTGCGCATGCATTGCAGCGTGATAATCTGGTAATGACCGTGCATGTCATGAGCCTGGTCAGCACCCAGGTCTGGCTCTGTAGGGCCAGGCCCCACACCTGCTGAAACCACAATGGCTCCTCTTGGTGCCAAGGACCATAAAACAGGACAGACTCAAGGCTCACCTGCTGGGGTGGGTGCAAATGATCCTGGGGGAGAGGGGGCAGTAAGAGGGCTCCCTCAGGGGCTCAGGTGTGGGAAATATCCAGTGCAGGGGTCGGCAAACGTTTTGGCCCGAGGGCCACATTGGGGAATAGAAATTGTATGGTGGGCCATGAATACTTACAAAATTGGGGTTGGGGTGCGGACTCTGGGGTGGGGCTGGTGATGAGGGGTTTGTGGTGCAGGAGGGTGCTCCGGGCTGGGAGCGAGGGGTTTGGAGAGCAGGAGGGGGATCAGGGCTGGTTGGGGTGTGGGCGCTTACCTCAAGCAGCTCCTGGAAGCAGTGACCTGTCCCTTCTCTAGCTCCTATGCTGAGGTACGGCCAGGCAGCTCTGCATGCTGCCCCATCTGCAGGCACCTCCCCTGCAGCTCCCATTGGAGCAAGTAGGAGCCAGAGTGGGGCCATGGTGTGGCTTCCGGGATCCATGTGACCCAGTACCCCGGCCAGAGCAGGGCCAAGCCATGTGGTGCAGTTCATGGGCCAGCTGTGGCCCGTGGGCCATAGTTTGCCCACCCTTGGTCCAGTGGCTGGTTCTTCTGCATCTCAGAGGTGGTGACTCTACTTGTCACTGGAGGAACTGTCATTTCAAGACTGACCATCCTTTGCTGGAGATGAGACAAGGAGATTCTAAGTGTATGCCATTTGGAACTGTCTGACCATGTTCAGGAAGGATGGTGATAGTGTCATTTTTAAACAACCAAACAGCAAGTTGAAGAGGGGGAAATGTGTGAATTTATGGTGACTGACTGGAAGGGCAAGGAAGTCACGGGGCTTGAACTACCAGTAATAATAATCCTAATACTGAATAATATCACAGGTAATGCCAAACTATGTAAGATTGGATAATACCCACATCCACACACATTGTGAGTGCTCATTTACAGACATGCAGTTTTGCAAAATGACCACTAGGGAGCAGCAAATTAACACAAAAATCCCAAAGTGCTGCATGGTTCTAGAGAGAAATGTAGGTGAGCAAAAGTCTGCTCTTTGCTAGCACACCAAAGGTGGATTGAAAAGAATGATCCACTATTAAATGGGTATATTAAAGCCAGGGGCCTGGCTGTGGGTGTTTCAGGGAGAGGAGCCTAGGCAATTGTGTGGGCCCCTTTGGGATCAAACCTGGAGCTGGGATGTGAGAAGGACAAGCCGTAAAGCAAATCTCCAGCTGAGGTCAGCCACTGGCCTGTGATGAGAGGCATGTGCAGTGAGATCAGGCATGGGGTAGAGAACAGGAGGTGCATATTGCATGACTTTTGAGGGGCTTTTCAGCTAAAATGGTGACTTGTGCATTCTTTGTCGTGACAAAGCCATCATTTTGGCCAGGCCAGCCAGTGCATAAGCCAGGTTTAAACAGCACCTTAGCTCCATCCATGCTAAAGCGTAGCTAAGAGATAAAACTCTGCTGCCCCTATGAGCTCTGGGCTGTAGAGCAGCTGGGAAGCACGGCAGTCTGAGAACCGCAGCACGGCCCTGTCGGAGGAGGGTTTGAGGGGTAGCCTGTAATGGAGTGGATGCCTGCAGCACTGTTTCTCTCAGTGCACACTCCAGGCAGAGTGGAATCTGGGGTGTTAACAGCTGATGCATCAGTTTCTTGCCCGCAGCTACGTAATGGGCACGGTCAGGAGCCTGCTCGGCTGGGGTGATACAACACCCTGAAACGCTTCCGTACTTCTCCAGAGGCATGAAGCATACCTCAGAAAATCTCTCAGTCCTGTGAGGTTTTTGAAAGCAAACTTTCTCAGAAATGCAATGACACTGCACACCAATAAAGGATTCTGATATCGCCAGCTAACAGAAGCAGTGAGGGTAAAATGTTCTGAAAGATGCATGACTTTGCTCCTGTATGTTCCACCTCCTATGAAAGGCCAGCCAATTTCTGCTGTGCTTGTAACCTGGCCTTGTGACTGTCTCTGCTAAGCAGGGCCAGGTTTGATGAGTACTTGGAGGGGAGATTTTTAAGAAAAGCTTGTGGTAAGTTCAGGCTCTGGTGTGCAGGTGGCCCTCTCCATTCTGCATCAGAGCTGATGCAGCGCTCCAACATGGGGCTGGAGGCATTGTGCTGCTGGAGGCTCTCTGACTTTCATAAAACATAAAAACAAGGAACTGACTATTCATGACCCTACCGCCTCTCCCTGTAGGACCCTCGGCCAGCTCCCTAGGGTGTTAGACGTAGAATCCTGGCCATGTACCAATATAGATAATTCCATCCTGTTTCGCCAAATGCCCCTGTAGTACTGACTCCATAATCTGCTGTGTCGTGTTGCTTTGTGGTGCATTCCAGTTGCTGCTTTCCATTTCATTGGTGGCCAAGGCGAATCCTATATGGAGACCAGAGTTTGTCAGGTGCCTTGAGCCCCTTCGGTATAAAAGTTGCTAGTGGAATTAATACTATCTATTTGTCTGAGCTGAGACCCAGAATAACTTGGCATTTTCTCCAGAGTTTCTGCCTCCCCTTATAAGAGCTGCCTGCACCTCTCAGTCATGCCCAGCTGTTGACAGGAAAGCAGTGTCTTCCTCTGGTTATTGGATAAATGAGCCATGTTCTCCTCCTTATTCCAGTGCCGTGAGACGTAATGAGGAATAGGAAAGGCTAGACAGCTCAGGTATGGACCCAGGGTGGTTTCACTGAGCCCTGCATCTTGCCTCCTAGCTCCCATCCATCTGCTGCTGCATCCCTGATGATGGCTGACATTGCAGGAGAGTTGTGCCAATTAAAAGTGCTGTTCCATGTCAGCAGGGGGGAAAAGATAATCACCCTGCACATGGCCATACTAGCGGTGCAATTCTCTGTCCTAGTGTCTCATGCTCTGGGCTTGCAAGGACATGAAGGCTGGCTCTAGCCATTATTGCTCTATGCTGCCAGGTGCAAGATTCCAGTTCCATTTTCTGCCCCAGTCTCTCACACCAGGTGGAAGGAGCACTGAGGCTAACAGGCTGTATTTACAAGCTATGGGACAGATCCAATAGGCTTAGAGCTGGCAGATGGAAGCAGAAGAAGTCAGGGAGATCTGGATGTGGGCAGGCGAAACTGACTTGTAAAGCTAGGGCCAATTTATAGCAGCAAATAGGGCTCTTAAACCACCAGGCCATTGATCAGTTCCGATTATTACCCCTCTGCCCTAAAAGTAGATGGGGGAGAGAGTCTCTAACATGAGCACTAGCGACAGAATGGTGCAGTAGCTGCTCCTTCCAGCTACTGTCAATCAGTACAATCAATCAGCTATGAGAAACGCTCTGGGACCTGCTCTAGTAATCGTTGTGGGGGGAGTGCCATGGTCTGTGTTAGACAAGAGGGCAGATGAGATGATCACAATGGTCCCTTCCGGCCTGGGAATCTGTGAGAAGGTGCTGGGTCTGCAGTGAACCGCTGTGATGTGCCTGGCAGAAGTGGGGAGCATTCAGGCCCCTACACAGTGCTGCCCCTTTCCAGGCCCCCTGATCAGTCCAGGTATGGCACAACGTGCCTGGCTGTTCCCTGTCTGACGGCAGGGCTGCGAAGGCTGGGCCGCTGGTTAATGATCTGCACCGGTGTGTGGGATGCCTGCTTCCGTTCCCAATTCTGTCACTTGTGTGCATCTCCCTCCCACTCTGTCTCCATTGTCTCTGAATCACTTGAAAGACCAACAGCGCTGCATCCTGAGTGTGCTGGCCTGACTGCTATCAAAACCACAGCTCTCATCTCCTACCCACCCTTGAACCTCACCCTCCTCTGCTGCTGCCCCCGGCCCCTACATTCAGCTTATCCTCGTTATCTAGAGACAGTCAATTCCTCTCATCTCTCCAACTGCCTCGCACTGCAAGAGTCCTCCTCAGGCTGCTGAACGCTCTTCTTCACTCAGCTGGGCATGGCTCCCCTCACCCTGCTTGTCAGCCTCACTCTCGGTGCTGTGTTTGACATGATTGCGCGCTGCATCCTTCCTGACTGCTCTGCCAGTGTCCAGTTGCTCCGTCCCGCTCTGGCTTCACACCCTTCCTTCTTAAGCTGCTTGTTCTTCCTCTGAGGTGGTGGCTGTGTGCTGCACCTTAGACCATTCCTCGAAGGGGTGCCCCATCACTCTGTTCTTGGTCCCCTACCTTTCTAGATCTATTCCCCGCTCCCCTCTTTTGACCACAGTTTCGCAATATGACCTCAGCGCTCGCTTTTACAGTGATAACAGCCTGCTCTGTCTACTCTGTCACTGACCAGTCCCTCCGCCTGCCTCACGCACCTCACACTACCTTTCTTTCGTCGAATACTCTGTTTAGTGCCTGAAGTAGAGGATAAGGTTTTCAAAAGAACCTGGGGCAGTGAAGTACCCAGCTCCCATTGAAAGTCAATGGCAATTGAACACCTAACTCACAGTGGTGTTATTGAAAGTGCCCCCCCACCCACCATAGTCTCTTCTGGTCAGGGACTGGCTGTGTGTGTGTGTGTGTGTGTGTGTGTGTGTGTGTGTGTGTGTGTACAGGGCTTAGCGCAATGGAACCTCAGACATAACAGGGGACCCTGGACACTATTGTACCACAATGCCGAAATAATAATAATTAATAATCCTACCTCATAGCAATTGTTGCATCTACCAGAGCAAGTACACAGGCTGGTATCAGAAAATGTTGGGTGAATGTAGTGTGGGAACCCTGGTCCCAGCAATAGCACCTGCTGCAGGCTCGAGTTCCTGGGGCGCTACGAGGGCCAGCAGGGTGATGCAGCAGCACCGAACGTGGTCCTGAGCGGGAAGCCGCCAGTGGGAGTGTAGCTCAAGGCGGGGGATGGGGCTCACATCCCGTGGGAAGGGGCAGCAGTTGAGGGGGCAAAGCTTGTCAGAGAAGGAGGGAGGAGAAGGATCTGGACGCTGAGGTAGAGGATGAACCAGAGCTGGAGAGATGATTACTTCTCCTGGTCTTCTTTTATCTTAAAGTAGGGGACTGGGCAGTGAGAAGAAGGACAATAGGAAAGGTTTCGGGTCAGGAAAAGCAGAGATAACTGGTGGGAAAAGGGAACTGATCAAAAAGCTGCATTGAATGGTTACGGTGTCCCCTGAGATCGTAAGGGCTGTGGAGAGAGTGGGTAACAAAAGTGGACCCGAGAGCCCAGTTCTTTATGGCTTCTGGTAACAGCTGCAGAGAGACACTGGCTTTGTCAGTTCTGCGAATGCTACATTATACACACCTCTGGCTGACTGTGTCTGATGCCTGAGGTCTCTAGCTGCGAGGTGGATTCATGAGAGATCAGAGAAACCCATCTGTAGCCACCTTCCCCGGGAGTCTCGATAAAGATGCCTGCTGAAACAGCACACTGTGGCTGCCGGAAGACGGCGCTTTTTCTAGCCTTGTGCTGGTTTCCTGTCTGGGTTGCTGCTGGCCCAAACGTTGTTTATTGTATTTGTGAGGTGCTTTCTCTGTAACAGCTAGGTGAGGGATAGAGGTGCTGGCAGGAAGCAGGGGACAGTGAACCAGTTTGGAAAGAATCAGAATTGCCTTGAACTATAGCCCAGAGTTGAAACAGAATCCTGATTTTCTTCCCAGGGTTGGTTAAATAACCGCGCTACCCTCCCCCTGCCCGCCCTTCCCCCTTTCTGGGCCAGATCCCCAGCTGGTGTAAATCAGTGTAGTGCCACTTAAGTCAGTGGCGCTAGTCTGATTTAAACCAGCTGAGAATTTGGCCCTTTGACTCCAGATCCCTCCTCCCGTCTCTCCTCCAGGTTAGAACACTCTCCTGCCCAAGGGAGTCAGTGCTGGTGGGGGCTGAGAGAGACTCTGCTCCCTGGAAACCTTTGAAGGGAACTATATGAAACATTTTACATATAAATTTTAAAGGAATCAGAGGGCCTCAGGAGGATAAACACAATTTGTGAGGGTGTATCACGGCCTCCAGATGCATTCCGGTTTAGTAATCCAAATCCCTTCCACCTTCTAATGGACACCCACTTTCTAATAACACCTAGCACACCCCTCAGATAACTCCCAGAATCTCCCTCCTGTAACACCCAGAACTTCTCCTAGCAAGAAACCGAACTCTCACTCCAATGCAGAGGTGACGCGTGGGAAGTGCACACAGGGTCACGCCCCCCCCCCCCCCCATTAGATTCCTGCCATTCCTTTAGCAACAGCAGACTCTGCCCCACAGGGCAGTGGGGGATGGGCAAGGCCTCAGGCTGCCTCTTGCCAGGATGCCCAGCAGCAAGGAGGCAAAGGTTCCCTTTGACGACGGCACTCGCCTTGTGTCTGTGCAGCGTCGGGGTTGGGGGGAGGAAGCAACAGGGTGGCTGGCTGTGGCCTGAGTCCTTCTTCTCCACTCCCCCCTCCCCCCCCCCCCCCCCCCCCCCGGGCCTGAATCCTGCTCCATGGGGCTGTTTCTCCTTCCTTGCTGGTGGAGGCCCAGTGCTTCCCACTGCCTGCTTGGCAGACCGCGAACGCCCCCGTCTGTTGCCAGGGCAGAGGCCGCTCTCCCCCTTCAAAAGCAGGGGCTCTGCCCAGGGGAAACCGCTCCCCTTGTGCTGCAGCAGGGGTGGCCCTGCCTTCCATTTAGCAACAGCTTCTACCTTCAGAGGTTTTCAAACTATGGGGTGCACCCCCCTAGAGGGGGTGCAGAGGAACATTTGGGGGGGGGTGAGTGGCAATGTCGCAGGGCTCAGGGAGCCTCCACCCCCTGACTCACCCCAGTTGGCCACCCAGCCTGTCTGATGGGGTGCGGGGTGCAGCCAAACCAAAAAGGTGCCCTTTTGAGTTAGTTTTTAGTTGTGCCCTCCCCGCCCAACCCAGACAGACTGGGTAGCCCACTGAGGTGAGTCAGAGGGTGGAGGTGGCGCTCCCTCCCCAAGCCCCACTCTATGGGGCTGGCCCGAGCCGCCTGGCATCACTGGCCCAGGCCACCTGGCGTCACCACTCAACCCTCCCAAATGCTACTCTGTGCCTCCTCAAAGAGTGCACCCCACAGTTTGAAACCCTCTGTGAGGTGACACATGGGATGGTCATGTCCCCCCCCAGAACCTTTCAGTCGTGCTCCCCCCATCAACAGTTACACGTCCTCTCTGCTCCAACAACATCTGACCCTTCCAACCTGGTAACTTCTAGAGCCCTCCCCCTCAGTAACTCCCAATCCCCCTTCCTGTAACACCTGGCACCGAGCCCAGTCTTTGCAAGCTGTCTCAGGGTTTCTAAATACTGATAACTGCCCTTATATTAAATATACTGCAGTAATAACCCCAAACACAGCAGTCTCGCTATAGTAAAGTGCTGTATTTGGGGCCATCCCTGCAGCATGCGACAGTATTGTTTTATAAGGGAGGTACCGCAAGGCCCTTCCCCGACTTACCCTCTGCCAGGAAGCTGAAAGTTAGAAGCCCACATAGCTTTGTTTCCATTGTGTCAGGGAAGGTTTGTTTTTGCAGGTGCCTGTTCCAATGACATATGCAGTTTCCAGTTCTTGTCAGTAACAGAACTTCTAGTTAACTAGTACTGCAATCCTGTCCTATCTCATGGGGCATGTGGGTGGTGTTAGCAGGGCCCCACGCAATACAGCCTGGGCTCCCATAGGGAAGAGATTCACTAAGTACGCCTCTACCCCAGGGGTAGGTGCTCATTTGCTTGTTCAATGCCATGTACAGCTGCATTCTTGTTAACCGGAGAAAGCTAAAATTAATCCGTTTTTACCCAGACTATTTCACGTCATGTGACTATTTCCTGCCACGAGTTCCCACCAAAAATCAAAAAGAGTGCCAACGGAGTGATAAAGAAGGGGACAAAGATGGAGGCCAAACAACAACTTAAGCAAAACAAAATGAGGAAACCTCTTTGGTGACTAGATGATTTTTAACTATCATGTTGCCACATTTCTTATTAGTAAGCTTACATGGGTGGCATAACCTTGGTTCCTACTGATGGTAGCCAATTTCTTTCTCACCCAACAAATTGTAGCTATAATAGCAACCACGCTGACGATTTGTACAATGAATATTACTGCAACTGGATGTATTAATATGCACCACACTTCCTTATAACTGGTAGGACTAAAGAATAAACTTTCCCACCAGTGTGCAAAAGATGGTTCATGCTGTACTCTCTTTAAGATCTTTTCTATTTTTTGCGAGGAGTGGTGAACAGTTAGCATCACTCTTTGCTCTGGTGTTCTAACTCCTTTAAGTGCTTCTTTAGGTCTGGGTGTCTCACCAATGGCTTTAACACAGATATAGTAACTCCTAAATTTACTGGCTCTACTTGTTGGTATAATACATAATGTGAATGAATATTCTGCATGGTTGCGTTATGTAGTAAGAAGTCAATATCACATCCTTGTACAGTATATACAGAACATGAACATAAGTTGCTGTGGGGATTGTGATCTATTTTGTAAAAGGAATTTACAAAAAATTCAGTACACCATTTATGGATTCATAAACAATTAGCATTAATTAAAACAATTTTTGAGTAATTGTTATCATTGGCCTGTAGACAATAATGGCATTTACCTTGGCTGGAGTCTAAACAAACTTAGGATCCTTCAATAACTCCGGATGTACAGGAGTAACCAATGCCTTTTTCCCATGCGCACGAATCTAAGTTGATACGGTTATATCCTTTGTCACCTTTATGAATCCATTTAGGGATGTCGATGGGGCTTATCATGAAACCATTGACGTTGAGACCCAAAGCAATTTGAGGGTATATCCATTCCTCACACGCATTTATAATGGTAAGTATATAGGTGTTAATTATTTGATCTACAGGATTCTAAGAAATTAACTACTTTCCAATATGCTTGGTGGGAGCTCTCAAAATTATTTGTGGCATTTTCCAAAAGTATCTTTTAATTCCATAGGAATAACATGACTAAAACCATCTCTAAGCATGTTACTGGCTATGTTTAACAGCAAAGTTTGTGCCTGAATACATGCAAGAGACCATGAAAGATTTGTCTGCAGAGTGTCTATGGCATCCATGATTTTAAGAAGGTCCTGCTCTTGCATGGTTTCCCAAATTGGTAGGATTCTAGCAATGTCCTACTCTGGAGTGCTCATTTGATTTAATGAGGAGGTTAATGGATGACTTAAGGAGGCTATATCGTGTCCCATGGCATCAATTTTATTGGCCAAGATGTTTGCATCAATGGTGTATATAACACCAATATCTGTACCTACTCCTCCTAATACAGTGGCCAATACATTCTTTTTAACTCTAGATGGCTCCTTGGGTAACACACTTTGAATCTAGGCGTTCCATCCTTATATTAAGGGTTGAGTATAAAGTGCACATTTTCCTTCAATGTCAGTAAGAGTTACTTGCAAAGGCATGGTAATTCTTTTTAAAGAGTAGACAGGATTGATTGGGAGCAATCTTTTACTATTCTCCTTCATTACCACTGGTCCTACGTTACTAACATATGGTCTTGGTACTACCGTTACTCGGACTTTTTCTTGGGCTCCATATACTCCATTTACTGGCCATACACTGCCATCATTTACATTCACCTCCACCTTAATAATGCTGTAGCAGCTGGTTACAAATGTTACATTTTTTTCTTGCTTACAGAAACTATTTGCGTTGACAAAGGAATTACAATGGGCTTTTGTACTGTTGTAACAACTCAGACTTGCATTATATGAGTTGGAAGGAGTATGCGTTCTTATGCTCAAGGTACTTTCATGGAATTGCTAATTCATGTTAACTTCTACTTGAACTGTTGACACCTTTACATGAGAGGGAATATTAGACTTTATACATGCACACTGTAATGAGCGTTTTATCCTTTGTACGTTAGAATACTCTTCCAGAAGTTTGTCCTTAAATTCCCATTTGCAACTATGGTTGTACTTTTTTACAAAAGTAGACTGCTTTGACTTTGTATCCAAGGCTGTTAATTGGGAACTGTTAGTTTCCACCATTGCCATCGTAGAACTGTTGCCTTTTTCCTCTTGCGAAAGGAGGAAACAATAAGGTGCCTTTTCATAAGCATAAACAATTATGGGAACCATGACTGCTAGATGTGGTGGGTCCAAACTCATACGAAATAGGAGAGGTTTCTACTACCATTGTGCTTTCCCTTTGTATAACAAAAACAATACCCTTTTTCCTTAATTAATAACGTATTATGTATGTTTACAAGCAGGAGCAAACAAAGTATTAAATATATGGCACGATTGAGGTGTTGTGGTTCCTAGGAAGTAAACAAAAGAAAACATGTGGTTATGTTTTCATATAGTTACCTTAAGTCACAAACCTCTTCCATGTTTTCAGTTGGCTGGAGTGGAACTATATGAGGCTCCTTCGCTTTTTTGCCCTGAAGTTCCACCTGATAGACGGTTGGACTGGCTTTGTTAGTTATAGTAACAGGACCCGCACACTGGGGACTTAATACATACCCTTTGTCAGAATAAAATCTATATGGGTATCTATCCCCTATATTCCATTCTATTGGTTTAAGGGTGTCCCCTAGTCTTTTATCCATGAATCTGGCATTGGACTTCAGTTGTACAGCCACTTGCTTCTGAATGTCACTAATATTGTTCAGTAACTTTTCCATAAACTGGTCCATGAGGACTCTCGGTTGGTAGCTATCTGGAGGGACCCCACCTAGCCACCACTGTTTGGGGATATGCATCATGCGATTCGTCAACACCTCGTGAGCTGTAAAACCATGAGTGGCTATGGTCGATCTTAATGCCATTAACACCAACGGTAATTTTTGGTCTCAATTCTTCCCTAAATTGGTTACAATTTTCCACAGAGCTGTTTTTATGGCATGGTTGGTTCTTCAACTAAACCAGAGCTCTAGGTATGACCCACAATGTGGAACTTTTGATGAATATTTAGGGCCTGGCAGAGAGGCGTCATGGTCTCGCCCACAAAATATGGACCTTGGTCTAAGACAATAGTTTCGGATAGGCCAAATCTTGTGAAGGTCTGCTCCAATAGGGTCTTTATGGTGGTCATCACAGTGTTATTGTGTGTAGGATATGCTTCGACCCATTTCGAAAATGAGTCCACCACGAGGCAGTCCTTATTTTCACACCTGGTGCGTGGGAGTGGCCCAATATAATGTATTTGGAGCCTCAACCACGGTCCAGCTATTTTTTGGTGTAGCATTGGACCTTTATTAACTTTATGGTTGGAATTGTTCTCTGCACATGCCAAGCAGTTTTGAATATGATGTTCCACATCTTTTACTAATCCTGGCCACCAGCATACTGACAACAGCCTACTAGCAGTTTTTTCAGAGCCGAAATATCCTTGGCTATGTGAGAGGCTAATCAACTCTTTTCTCAGACATGTATGCACCACTCAGACTGGTGTCCTTCTTTAAGGCCGTTATGAGCCCAACTTTGTTTCTGACTATGTTGTAGCCACGGTGCTCTTCTTTTTGTAACAAGTCTTGTAGGTCCTTGTCTTGCTTTTGCAGGGCCACAGTATCTAGCTGGCTTTTTATTTCTTTATCTCTGTGCTGGACTTTATATGCTTTCTGATCCGGTTTAGTCCACAGATATTCCATGCCCATCTGGGCTACTTGCTTAGCAAGCGCATCCACCTGATTATTCAATTTAGAAATTTCGGCCCGGTCTTTTCTATGGGCCTTCACTTTGCACAGGTGGCTGTCACCTTTTTGAGTTTCCACAAGTTTCCATGTGTGCAACAGATATTTTGAATATGCCACAGGGTTTCCATTGGTTGAGGTCATGGCTCTCTGGAGCCAGATGGGCATCCATCTACTTAGGGCTTGGACCACCCAATCTGAACCGGAGCAGATGAAAAGTTTAACCTCAGGTTCAGCTGCATCCAATACTGCTAATAACACAACCACCTCGGCAGCTTGCGCTGAATAAGGCACTATGGTACCTTGCAGGATGCTCTGAGTGTTTATCTGCAAAGCTGCATATCCGGCACACGGCTTGCCATCCTTATAGAAGCAGCTTCCGTCAACTCCCCAAATATCTAGTCCTTTTATCTTTGCTTCTTGATAAGTGGTACATATTTGGAAGGGCGACTTAACTTGCTTCAGGTCTTCCTTTGGCAGGGGGCACTCATGCTCCTCTCCTTGAGTCAATAGGGCATATGGAAAATAGATAACTGAGGTGCTTCGATGTTCTTGTTTAATAAGCTGAGGGTCCACCCTGCCAGTCTGGGGTTGGATACCCTCCCTTCATTTATGCGGCCTGACACAATATATTTTACTGGTGTGAGAGTCATCTTGAGAACAATGGGAGACATGCCTATCAGGTACCCCAATGAATCAAAGCCCAGGTCAGGGCTAAGATGTCCTTTACACAGGTGGAGTACTGTTTCTCAGTGTCACACAGCACTTTTGAACCATAGACAATGGGTTTAGGCCTGCATCTGGTGTCTTGGAGCAGAACAGCACCCAAGCCTCTTTAGGTGGTTGCCAATTGTAATAGAAATGGGGTGTCTGGTTTTGGGTAGGCAAGAGCTCAAGCTTCGGTGAGTGCTTGCTTCAGTTTGTCGAAAGGTTCCTTTTGCTCTTTGCCGCACACCCATTCTTGTCCCTTTTAAAAAAGCTGGTGTAAAGGATGTTCAATCTCTGCGTAGATTTCCACAAATTCTCTTGAAAAACGAGTAAGTCCCAGAAACAATCTAAGAGCAGAGATGTCTTGGGGTGCTGGGAGCTTACATATTAGCTCGACCTGCTGCATGTCAGGTCTTCTTCCATGTACTCCTAATTCAGTGCCTAGATACATGACTTTCTGTAATGCCATCTGTGCCTTTGTCTGACTTATAAAAATCCCATATCTTTTTTATTTTGCCAAAAATTATATCCAGCATTTTCAAGTTGTTTTCCTTGGATGTTGTGGCAATTAAGATGTCATCTACATAACTCACAACGTTGTCTTTTTCACACACTGTCCCCCACATTTTTGTCACACATCTGTGACAAATTAAGGGCACGTTATGGAAGCCTTGTGGCACTCTGCTGCTGGTGTGCTGCTGGTTGTTAAAGATCAGCATGGCATAAAATTGTGTTTATCTGTGGAGGGGAATAGAGGAAAAACACGATGGACAGGTTGAGAACAGAGAACCATTTTGCACCTGCGGCTATGGTGGCCGTGATCTTGTTAAATTTCGCACCACTGGTGCTAAGCAAGGGGTGACTTTGTTTAGCTTGCGGTAATCAACCGTTAGCCTTCACATCTTCAAGACCAGCCAGATGGGGGAATTGCATGTGCTCGAGGTCTTGACAAGCACTCCCTGGTTTACCAACACCTCAATGGTCTCTTTTAATCTCTCTTCTACAGTAGAAAAGCATCTATACTGATGTGGCTTAGGGTCTGGGCCATCAATTATTATCTCTATCAATTTTGCCACAGTGCAGCTTGTTGGTCGCGAATACACTGAGATGTTTCCTGGCAATCTCTTTTACTTCTGGGCTCCACTCTGGCATTATCAGCTTTTCAGATGCCTTTAAAGCTGTCACCCTGTGCAATGCTGGAATTGCTTGGGATCCTGTACCCTCTATATCTTGGACTAGTCTTCTATTTTGCAAATCCACGACAAGTTTCAATTGGGATAGGACATCAACTCCCAATATTCCATTTCCATCCAGTAGGCCAAACATTGCTTTTGTGGCAATCTTGTCAATAGCGCAAGTACTTGGTTCTGGAAATGGTACAAGGCTCTCTTTTCCATTGAATCCCTCAAGGATATTAATTTATTTTATGGGCAATTGTTTTACCTTTGACTTGGCTTTAGAGCAAAATAATAGACACGATGGCACCCATATCAATTAGCATCTTCTGCTGAAATTGACCTAACTCTCTCCCCTCATTGTAGCTTTTACTGCTGGTCTTCCCCACTGTTTGCTGGATATTGGCACCATCGCTGGGGAAGGAAGGAGAACCTGGCCCTGTCACATTAAGTTAAGACCACTGTCTACTCGCTGCTCCATACGGGTGTTTGCTCTTACCTTGCCATCTTAATATTTAGCTAATCTTTTAAGAAGCTCCTTGGTCGGTAGGCCATCTATTTTGTCTTTTGGCTCGTACCTAAGCAATTGTCTCCAGAGCATGACTCTAAAAGACTTAGCCTCAGTTGCATCCTGATTATTTATTCCTCTTTCTGGCTTGCTGGAGTGAGAGCCATGTGTCCTTTCTGCTTTCTGCTGATTGTTGCTGCTGAACTTCTTTCCTTTTCTGTACTTTCTGTTACCCTCTTTGACCCCAGCTATCCTTTTTTCTTTTGCCAGTGTGATGGGAAGGCTTAACGTTGGATCTCAAAAGCTTCCCACAGCTTGTCTTCTAGGTCTTTCAGCACAATGGTGTTAGGATCCACTGCTCCGATGATTGCCTTTTAAGGTAAGCAGCAACCCTTGTAATAAAGTCTCTTTAAATTTAGGGGTATTACAGGATGTAGCCCCTGCAAGCCAGTATAAAAGTTTTTCCCTATTCAAATATTTTTCTGGATGCTTGCCCATCCTTTGTCTCTCTGAGTAGAAATTCCCAATAATATTACTGTGGGAATAATAAAATTTGTATACTCTTTCACATATCTTCATGACATTCTCTGTATTAGCCATTTGGATGTCCCTGGGTAAGGCACTATATTCATCCCTGTTCATGCACTCCCTTAAGAGTGCAGCTGAACCGCCTTTGCCAATTCCAGGTAAAGTACTGACTTTGGAGAGCCAGTCAAGGGCAGTTTCATGATTTAATGGCCCCAGAGCCTTTCCTGGGGCTTTCGCCTGTTCTGGTGTATACCACTTAATTTCGTATCTAGTCTCTGCTGGACAAGACGATCCACAATTTACAACTGTGGTTGTGATTGGCGCCATAGGAAGTCCTCTCCTCTCCTTGATTTCTTCAGCTTCTGCTATTCTTAAGGAAGCTGAAGGCTGGCACCTTACTGCTTCTTCCTTTATGGACCCTTGATCACTTGCTCCTGCTTCTTCTGTATCTTCCGAGTCTGTCTCAGACTCCCACCCTCTCAATGGGTCAAAACTCATTGCTGCTAGCATCCCTTGAGTTTGTTTTAGCTTCTCTTGCAGTCTATTAACTTTGCTATTATAGGTAGTGTGACTGGTTTGACTGCCTTGGCTGCTCTTTAACTCCTTCACCAGTTCTTGGACGGCTGCTTGCAATTCTTCATTCTTCGTTGCTAACACATAGTTGTCTCTTTCCTTTTGTTTAGGGGGGCACTTAGCTCTTGAAGTTGCAGCTCCAGTTTACTGATATGAGTCACATAGATTAGATTCGGAGCTGTGAACCCATCCATTTTACTACCCAGCTTTTCCATTTCCAGATCTTTTCCTGCTAACAGATCTTTTAATAGGGCAGGAAATCTCCCATTCTCCCTACAGTGCTTGCTTAATTCATTGCCTGCTATTGCTAAACCATAAATGAACACTCTCTTCCGCATCTTGCAGCTCAGGCTAGGCTTAGCTCCTACAAACTCTTCCCATTTTTTACATAGAGTGTCATACACATCTGCCCCAGTAAATAAACCTTTTGACCATGGGTTTTTAAATTTCCTGAAATGATTTACACAATATTCAAAAGAATTTTTATTTAACTCCAGTGTCCAACCAGCTGCTCTGTATGTTTTCTTACTCATTTTTGAACCAGTCTGACCTACCACAGCCTGCCCAAGTTCCTTAGTGGGAGACCCACTTGCTACTGACTGTCAGAGTCAGCAATCAGCAGCACCCAAGTGTCTGAATTGGTGTGTGCTCAGAGCTTCCCAGCTCTCACAGGACCTGCACAACCTCTTGGGCTGGTGTCTGTTTTCCTTCAGTCATCCACCAAGCTATCAGCGCCGGCGCCTACTTAATCACAGCTCACCGGGTCATCCAGAATGAGCTTTCCAAAAGACACCGTCTTTTCCAATACCAAAAGGCCCACCGGGTTGTCGGGTCTAAGCCCGCAGGACTCACTGTCCTCCAACAATTCAAAACCCACCGGGTCATCCAGAATGGGCCAGCAGGGCTGAGCCAACTGCTCGAGCCTGCACAGGACTCACGGTCCTGTCTACCAGATCCTCCAGCTAAGCACTGTAGCACTATAGACTGAAGTCACGCTTCCTGACTATCAGAGTCAGAGCTCCCCTGGATTCTCAGCAGTGCTACAGCTAGCAGCAACAAAGTCCCTTCTGTTTTGAGTTCCAAGAAACTACTGTCCCTGCGTCCAGTACTCCCACCCTCATGGCCAATGAGACGTAGTTAACAATACCGAGTAGATAATAATGCAAATAAAACAAAACATACTAATGTAGTAAGATGTACTAACGTAAGTAAGTAAGAAACCTTTATTGCAGGATTGGCTTTTATTACAGGATAGTTTATTACAGGATTGGCTACAGGCGTTGTCTCTGGTGTGAGATCTGAGATACAAATTGATCTGAGGTATATGACTGGCTCTTGGAGCTGGAAGTAACCTGAATATCTTGTGATCTTTGGTGTAGGTGACCATTTAACATGAAGTCCAGCTTGCCTGGGTGGCGAGATAGACTGGAGAGCCTAAGGGGACTGCCAGTGACTCCACGGTAAGACTGTTATAGTGATCCAGGAGTTCACATTTGTTACTGGGTTGGTAACATCTAATTATAGAACACACCACCAGTTTGTTTTTTCCCCACAGTCTGCCCTGGGGTAGGCACTCACAGTCATGAGCCACTCCAGACAGTGTGACAGGTTTGCCTACCTGTGCTACAATTACACCTCCAATTGCAGCATAGACATCCCCTAAGTGTCCCCCTGACAGCCAAGGGAGTGACTGTGAGATCTTCAGACTGGGACTTAGGTAGAGGATGAGAAAGACCAACAATACAACAGGAAAAAAGTGCTTCTGTCAGCTAGTCACCATGGCCAGGTGACGGTTGTGCAGCTGGTATTTGCAGCCAGCACAAACACATGGCCTAAAACAGAGGTCCCCAAAGTGTCCGGTGCTCCCCTGGGGGGTTGTGGAGGACCATCCATGGGGCACAGCAGGGCCTGACCAGCCTCCATGGGGGTGGGGAGGGAGTGCCATCCAGCCCCTCCCCACCCCCAGCTCTGCTCCACTCCGGCCCCTTACCACATCCCCAGCTTCCTGCCCCGCACGCACCTGGCCACGGCTCTGTTCCTAGTTCAGGGCTGAGGCTGGGAGCAAGGCCAGGAGTGGACCCACACCTGCCCATGGGGCCAGCTGCAGCCCATAACTGCAGCATAATCCCAGACCCGCCCCTAGCCTTGGCCCCAGCCTTGGCCCCGTTACCTTTGTCCACGTCCCCTTCCCTCCCCCTGAGCCGTGTCCCCACTCCTGGCCTCAGCTCGGGGGGCCGGGGTGGCGTGGACAGGGGTAAGCAGGGTGTGGGACCCTCAAAAGTTTGGGGACCGCTGGCCTAAACTATGTAGGTGTTGCTTGGTTTAGGCCAGGGCAGCATTTCTGCAGTGTTTGGTGTTTTGTTTTGGTTTTTTCCCCCTCTAGCCTGTCTGCTAGAGCTGCAGGAGCACCAAGTGGTTTCTCTAGTGGATGGTATGTCCAGAAGATGAGATGCTCTGAGAACCAGCAGGGCCCTGTTGTGCAGAGGCCTGCATTCTAAGTTGTCCAAGGTAACATAAGTTTAGCTTGGCCTGTTATGTAAAATTGTTTATGAAAGTCAGCAAAAGTTGAAGGGAAATAGTTGGCCCAAACTGGATTGTTTACGATAAAAGAGCTGTCCTAACGGGACTCCGAGGCTCCTCGTAAAGTCATAGGTAGGCATGACAATAAGCTGAAGGATTCTAATAATGGCAGGAGATATTTATAATTGTTTTGATTGGTAACGTTAATGGTGTGCAGTTGCCCTCCCTTTTTGGACGTTGTCTGTTTGGGGGGAGAAGGGGGACAGGTGAACTGGAAGGAATGAGCTTCACCATCATGTCTGCCAGCCACATTGTCACCTGGGACCCTGTTGGGTCTTTGTCTACTGTGACACTGTTGGGTCTTCGTCTCCCTGCTCTGGTCAGGCTCTGACCAGACTAGGCCAGAAAGCAGGAACCACATGACATCATCACCTCCACTGTTACCTGCACACTCTACGGCACCCACCTGTACCCTTCCGTGGGCTCACGGTGTAATCTTACATTCTGTAGGTTTGTGGGGTCTTTTACCAGTGAAAGAGCCTTACACAGTAATATCCTTAACCTCTATTTATTAACAATCACCAAAACAGAATGCAAACACTAAGCATACAATGCTCACCGCTCCCAATAAGGCGGACAAACTTTTCCCACTGGCCAGTCAGGATCAGGTCATCCATGGAATCCAGCTTCTCATGATATAGTTGGCAGGGTGCTAAGGTCTTGCAGTTCTGATCTTGGGCTGTGTCCTGGAGTTGGTTCCAAAGAACTTCCTTTGGGAGTCTAGTTTATATAGTGAAACTGGAGTCCTGCTTACCTGTACCTTAACCAATCATTTTACTAAAGTATTACAAAACAATTCTTCACCCAATCATACCCCACCACCTTAGCTGATTTACACCTTGCAAAATTAGTTATGTAACAAACAGAAACAATCAAAGAACCAGACAGAAACGACATAGAGCATCTTCACTAAAGCGGCACAGTTGCATCAGTGCAGCTGCGCCAAAGCAGCGTTTCAAGTGTAGACCTGCCCTCATACTTTACATTTGAAATGCTTTAATGGATTTTTCCTTCTTTTTGTGTGCCTTTAACAAAGATTTACAAAGATTTGTAATGGTGGCTGTTGCCAATAACAATGTTGCCAATATTGCCAATAAGCCAATAACAACTTGACACTAAACCCCACACCACACTTAACTGTTTAATGCTGTAACAGGGAACAGGAGCTTTCTTAACATGTTATCCCTTGTTGGCCCCAGACACCCTCTTTTCAACACAGCAGCCCCCAAGACCAAATCCTGGGGGAGAATGAGGCACTGCACTCTACTCATGCTCCACAGGGCTCCTTGTGTCTTTCACAGCAGACTCCTTCCTAAATGCTCAAGAGGGTTTTGAAACACCTGTGTGTTTGCACAGTATTGCTAGTTATGGGTGAACCTCACTAAGCCTGGAGTTTAGTTTCAGTTCAAATGTTCAAAGTTCAAATGTTTCTGTGAAGCTAGTCTAAAGCTTTTCAAAGGAGGTGTTTATGCTATCTACATAACACACCTCCTCTCAGCAGACCTCAGCTACTTCTTAAACCTGCTCACTAGTCCCTGAAGACCCTGGAGGGTGATAGCTGGTTGCTGGGTCTTCTTTCTTTCTCACCCAACAAGACCTCTGAAGGCAGGTTAAATGTGGCAGCAGGAGAATAGTAAGACTTCCCCACATCCCTTCTTCTGGGACATGAATGTAGAGGTCAAGGTCCTTAGCTGAACATCAAAGAAACATGTGGCTCAGGTTCTGTTCTCAAGTTGGGACAAAATTGGGGGGAAATTCTGGTATTTGAGGCTTGCACTTTCCTAATCCCTGCAAGTTGTTCCTCAACCCTGGTTGAAATAATGGACCGAGAACCAGTTCCACTCTGCTCGTGTGTGTGACAGAAATGGAAAAGTTTCGATGAGCAAGAGGAGGAGGGGACAAGAGGTGCCAGGGCTGTGCTGACACACCAAAAGGCTGCTGATTATAAGTAGAACTTCATCTCACTGGCCAGGAGCTTTCTTCACGCAGGGACAGTTTGGAGATACGATTTGCAAAATGGACTTTAGGGGGATTTTTCTAGCCAAGTGCCTGGTGGGTTTATTCTCCTGTGTAAAAGGTGAGTTTGCACCGGCTTTTTGCTCTTTCAGGCTGACTTTGCTTAAAATTGCACTTAAAGTATTTAACAATCTACCTCAGTTTTAACACCCATTCCTTGTACCCAGACAAGGGTGATGGATATCTTAACAGGGTGCTGAATTAGGCCCATCTATGCCACAATTAAATTGACTCAGGGATCCAGTTCCAATACGGCTATAATTTTCAGGGTGGATGGGACCTATAACTGCACTGTCCCAGGGTTTCACCCAGTTAGGAGAATTTGGGGTGGTCTTGTCCACACGGCACATTTTTAAGCCTCTCCCCTGACTCAGTTATAGTTGAGGAGCAAGTTATTACCAGTATGTTTTAGATTATTCCTTTGATAGTGCTTTTAATATAGAAATGTGTAAGAACAATTAAACGTGACTGATCCCATCTCTACCACACATCTTCTGCTTAAAGCTAAATAGTGAAGCTTGGGGCAAGATGGATGATCTGATAAAAATGCTTGGATCTTACTTAAATATCATGGGCCACATTCTTCCCTGGTTTAACTCCACTAAAATCACAGATGAATTTGGCTCCTTGTCTCTACGAGAATTATCGCTATTGCCACAGCAAGTGCAGCGCAAATAAATCATTTAAAGAGTGTTACACAACCCTCTGAACTGTAGCTAGCTCGTATGAAGCTGGGAAGATCAGATATTTGGGGAACTGGCAATGGGACCTTTAGGGTAAAATCCTGGCCCCGATCCTTGGCCATTGACTTTAATAGAGCCAGGATTTCACCCTAAAACTCTCAGGGCTTGATCCTGAAAAGTTGTCAGCACTCTGTCCCCAGTCCAGGCAAAGCACTTAAATACATGCTTCACTTTAAGCATGCAATTAGCCCCACTGACTTCAAAAGAATTATTCACGTGTTTAGATTGAAGCATGTACTCAAATGCTTTGCTGCTGGGGGCAGAATGCTCAGCTCCTTGTAGGCTCAAGCCCTCACTGTTAAGCACATGGTCTCACTTTTCCCATTGGTAAAATGGAGACAATGATATCTACCTTCCTTTGCAAAGTGCTGCAAGATCTCTTGGCTATTGTTATTTTATTTAGCTTTCAGCCCGGGGGATCCCATGACCAGAGCTTGCTATTATAATATTTATACTACTACTTTGTAAACGGTTTTAGCTTCAAGTTAACAATCCTTTATCTGACACGTATTAATATAGGTAAGGGTCAGCATGGAGTTTTTCCTACTGCCCTCAGTGAGGCTGCTGCATTTTTTTCGTAACTCTATTCAAGAGAGACTTCACTGTGCATCATGTAGACCCATTGCTCTTTTCTAGTATCAAAGGGAAACAGAACTGTTGACAGTGCAAGAATTTTTTGCACAGGAATATTAACAGAATGTTTGTATTTATCACCCTACCATATGGTAGGGCGGGGTTGGTCTAGGTTGTAAATTACAGTAGGTACATACATATTGGTATTATTATAGTTATAGCAATTATTTTTAAAAACGCTGATCTCAAAATGTAGTTGCCATTTTGGCTTATAGATTAGAACAAGTAGTAGTGGACTCAGTACACAAGCAGCCTTCATGAATGACAGGAATAAATCCAACAGTAGATCATTTATGATGGTGGTTTAATGTTTTCTAGGTACAAGGACTAGATAAATAAGGAATACATTCTTGCTATGGGCTTAAAACAGACTCTCGATTTCCTTGAATGACTCTATTTGTTCAAAACGTTTGGAACTTTACAAGTGAATACTTCTTTTCTCAGATAGGTACAGTACTATCAGTGCAGCTCCTTTTAGTTCACTGCACATGAATCATCCCATCCTCTTTGTGATGGCAACGGAGCAGTTTGTTGCTAGATTCTGATCGCTCTGGCCTTTCCAGAGTATTTCACTCAGCACTATCGACAAATAATGTTCCATTGTCTATACAGAGGACTTAGTGTTGTTTGTTTGGAGTGCTCAGACTTCTGTTCCAATGATTCGGGAGGCCAAGCAAACTTTTAAAGACCTAACAGGATTGTCTGTCAACTGGAATACTATTGAGCTTTCCTTCCTCAGGATTTTGATCAACTTTTCTGCCATTTACACCTGCAAAATATAAATGATAGAATATGCAATACAAATAATAATGAGTAGTAATAACTCTAAATATCTTGGAGTAATTCTGAGGAGTAGCAAGTATTTGTATTACATTTTTTTTTCTTTGTCAAAAATTCTGCAGGTTTTACAAAGGGCTTTGGTGCTCCTGTTAACACTTATTGGGAGAACCAATATTATTAAAATAGTGACACTTCCAAGAGTGAGTGATTTCCGAATGTTCCATTAGAAATGCTGAATGCTTTTTAAGAAACGTGATAGCTCAATAATAGCTTCCCTTTGGGCTGGCGGATGCATTGCATGAAACTCTTCATCCTCTCACAGGCTCTAATGGGCCGTCCTCCTCAGATTTCTCGAATAATTATTTTGTTGCACAAGCATGATAGTCTAATTTTTTGATTTGACTCCAATATTACTATTATGCAAAGCAGCAATTAGTTTTCCGTTTTCCTCGCTGTGATGTATTTTTATCATATCCTAGATCTAATGAAAACTTTATAATAAAGGATTATATATTATAATAAAAGATTTATAAACCTACTGGTAGTTTCTCTCTATGGGGAAAAGAACTCACACTGTGCAAAAATAATTCAGCGTAGCTCACCCTGCCCACCACTATAGCTTTATCCTGTAGATTAGAGGGGAATTAATTTAGCAAATGGAAGATTGAATAATCCCTGGTTATGAATGAAAGTTTTGCTGTTAATGAATTTATTTTATTTAAAACTTACAAGCATGTATTTAACCTGTCTGATAGTTTCAATATTATTTATCAACTTGCTTCTGCAGTACGGACTAAGGATCTACACAAATGTTTGTGTGGCGTCAGCTTCTCATCTGAAGTCACCTTCAGGCAAAATCTGTGCTCTAAAAACCCAGTCGGCTATTACTGCACTATTCAGTATGCCGAGGCTGTGATTTTTGGATTTAGATTCAGTTTGAGATAAATGGGCATGAGTTCTTGTGACAGAACATACCATGGGAAGATGAATGCTTCTTTATACGTAACAATATGAATAAGGCTAAACAGCCTTTACCTTTCGTAGAAATACCAATATTTAGCCCTTATGTGACACCTCACATCTTCAAGTGCTGAACAACTACTTGCAGTAGCACCCTTGTGAACTGGGTGTTATCCGTTTTGCACAAAGGTGACCTGAAAAGAGGGAAAAACCTGCCTTTGGGTCCATGTTTATCAGCTGATCGTACCCATGAAATAGAGCTCTGGGAGGGAGGGAGTGTATCCTGTAGTCACAGCCGTGCGGGAGGCAGGACCTCTGGGTCTTACTCCCACCTCTGTCACTCACTGTGTGACCTCAGGCAAGTTGCTTAGGTCAAGATTTTGAACAGTGACTAAGGATTTTCAGCGTTCAACTTAAGACACATTAAAGGAGGCTGATTTTTCAGAAATCGCTGAGCAGCTGGTCTTTAATCTGTCCCAAGTTTAAATTGAGGCACTCAAAATCACTGGTCACTTGAAAATTTTGGCCACGGGTTTGAGTCGTCAGAAATGTTTTTAGTAATTCTGGCTGCCTCAGTTGTGGGTGCCATCTTGAGGTGCATACAATACAGTCTGATTTGCAGAGGAAATGCATGCTCACAAGCCTTATTGACTTGGCGCGGCAAGTGCTCAGTGCCTTTGAAAACCAGGCCCAAGGGGTCTTAAAATGACCACCTCCAAAACCAAGGCACCCCTAAGGGCACTTCTGAAAATTTGGCCCTTAACTTCACTGTGTTCTGAATTAAAATGCGGTGTTGGGAGGCTTAACTAAATAATGTTTGGGAGCTACTTTGAGGGCCTGAGATGAAAGCAGCTATATAAATGCCCACCCTTATCAATGAGGAGTGGTTTGGGAAATAAGGGAAAAGTGGGGCGTTTAACTTTGTGACCAAGTTATTTAATGCTGCAGTGTCTACTGTTAATTCTCATCCATAGATGCTTTGGACAGACACTAATCGGGCTGTATTGTTCTTCCCCTGTTTGAAGGTTCTGCAAACGAAATCCATAAAGCGTATGGTGTGCTGGGTGGTTCTGTTTTCTTGAACGTTCCTGGATTCAAAGTGGAAAATCAACATGAAATAACATGGCTCAAAACTGCATCAATCCTCGTGAAAGTCAAAAATTCTACAGTGAAATATTACAGGGAAAAGGAAAAGTATACGATGTTCCCTAATGGAACCCTGCGAATAGACCGCCTGGTGAAAGAGGACGGGGGAAGTTACACAGTGAGGGTGTACAATGACACAGGACTGCTGCAAGTGGAGGAGAACTTAAATGTGAGCTTTCAGGGTGAGTCACCTTCCACATCCTTCCCACCATAGCTGGATGAGTCCCAGTCTCTCCTTCTGCTGAATGGGTCTTCAACCTGTTTCCTTGTGGTCTCTAATTTTGCTGCGTGGGCTCCTTTTCACTGAAGGGCTAGCTCTTCTGCATCTATTCCCTTTCTCTGTTCCTGGGTGGGTTCCTCCTTTTCCTCTCTTGCCAGGTGAGTCTCCCTGTTCCCTTATTTCCCTCTATTCAGTCCCTCTGCTGTCTGATTTCTTCTCTCTCACATCAGCCACGAATTCTGCCAGGCAAACAGACCTGCACCGGTATCTATGAACAACAGAAGAAGTTAGCTCAGGTCACACTGAGCCTTTGTTTTGCTACTCAAAATATCCAGGAATCCAGGTGTTTATATATACATTTGGGAGGGATGGGATGCTGGGGTCTAACTTGGGGTGGGGGTGGGGGAATGGTGGTAGGACCCTTCCAAGCTCCTCCCACAAATTAATAACCCACTTGAGACATCAAATTGAGATGCCACTCATGATGGATTGTGGAGATGTTTGAACTGTTTGCATGCTCTGCTGGGCTCGGCTCCCCTAACTGGGGTTCAAATATACCCATGGACTCCGCTAGGCTCCTTAAGCTTGTGTTCTCCTCCATAAGACGCACATTTTGGAGCCCAAAAAGACTGCTCAGGAGAGTGCTGGTACGTGTGCTGCTGCCCAATTCAAGCCCTGATTTCACAACAGACAGTGAAACCTTTCTTAAGCAGCCATTCAAGGGACTGATACCTCCAGGTTGTTTGACCAGTGGGATGTGAAGCAGAACTGTGCTCTGTACATTTGAAAGACTTAGGCAGTCTCCTAAAACAGGAGGCTGCTGAAAAATGCCTGAGATCTTTCACAAATTTCTGTAACATGAAGATTTTCCTTCTACAGTACTTTGTTCTCACGCCTTGCTTTTGAGCCTACCAGCTTGCTTGCGTGTTTACATCCTGCCTTAATGCTGAACTGCTGCATCGGAAGCCTGACCATTAGTAAACGATTCAGTAACTGGCCCCCTATTTATTTGTAATTAACCGGGTCTCCTGTTTACTATTCACCTGTTCCATCCCTTATAAGCAGGGCGGGTTTGAATTTGTTTGTATTTAGAAATTCTGACAACATTTTGAATTTAAAAAAAAAAAAGGGAAATGTTTGAAATTTTTTTTCTTGTGTATTGACCAATTATTACAGCTGATTGGAATCTTCTGGATGTCAAGATTTTGATGACATTTAAAAAATTTTAAAGAAAAGAAGCGTGAGCAGAATTTAAAAAAATTACTATGACGTTCATTCCTGATTTTTCTACTAACTTGACTTATAAGCTGAAGGGAAAAAATGCAGATATCTTTAATGTGTTAAAAGTTTTCCTTTATCTGATAATTGCTATTTAGATGGAGGTGACCCGTGACAACTCAGACGTCTTTGACATCATGAATGACAAACTCTCCTGCTAGACGTTCTTGTGTATGAATACGTGTTAGGATATTACAATGGCAAAAAGAGGCCATGATCCTGCAAGTACTTAAGCACATGCATCACTTTGCTCTTGGGAGTAGCCCCAAAGTGTTCTGTGGCTAAAGTCAAAAGCTAATTAAGGAAGTCTGGCACCCTTGGCCCTCCCACAAGTGTGGCCCCCTGTGGCCACTTTCCCGACTTGTGGCCTTGCCACACAGAGACAACTGGCTACGCAAGAGCCATCTGCTGGGCTAGTGGGGAGGTCCACCCTCTCAAATTGTGCGTGGACACCTGCTGCCACTGCCCTAGCAAAGCCCCGAAGGGGTGATCACTCTCAAATCAACACTTGCTGAGATATTATTACAGGCTGGCTGTTGACTCAAGGAGGCATCAGTATATCCGTTATACTTGGGTCACGTTTTTCAAGGTTTACTGGTTAAGGCATTGGATTGGGGTAGAATTTCTAGCTCAGCCACTGGCTTCCTTTGTAACCTTGGTCAAGTGACTTAATCTACCCTGTGCCTCAGTTTCCCAACTGTGAAATGGGGATGTAGCTCTTAGGAGTGTTGGGAGGATAAAATCCATTAGTGATGTGAGGTGCAGTGATACGATGGCCAT